>NC_064614.1:739558134-740867439 GCF_023898315.1 Schistocerca nitens | reverse complement strand
TTCAAAATACACGGAA
Source organism: Schistocerca nitens (assembly GCF_023898315.1). Classification (NCBI taxonomy): domain Eukaryota; kingdom Metazoa; phylum Arthropoda; class Insecta; order Orthoptera; family Acrididae; genus Schistocerca; species Schistocerca nitens. Next base: position 740,867,423 of record NC_064614.1, on the reverse strand, counting down.
CATGGAACAAGACGCAAATTTGACATGTCTCTTTGCTATAAAATGATCACATAATTCACGATGTATCATACCCTGCAAAATTTTAGGGTTCGACGAATGACGTTGCTTTAGCCTGTTTTCAAAGTTCTGTAACACAGTATTGCTCTTTATTTTCCTTTTCTGTGCAACAATGTTGTAATTTTCAGGCGCGGTGTCATATCAATTGCCGGCCGCGGTGGTCTAGCGGTTCTAGGCGCGCAGTCCGGAACCGCGAGACTGCTACGGTCGCAGGTTCGAATCCTGCCTCGGGCATGGATGTGTGTGATGTCCTTAGGTTAGTTACGTTTAAGTAGTTCTAAGTTCTAGGGGACTGATGACCACAGATGTTAAGTCCCATAGTGCTCAGAGCCATTTGAACCATTTTTTGTCATATAAATTGCTAATCCAGGGCGATACAGATGAGGAGAATTAACATTTCCTTCTTTTTCCCTTGTTTGTTTTGTCCTTATCTTGTACGCGTCAGTCAGATATCCGCCTGGGATCTTCGTTCGTTTGCTAGGAGGTGATGGCTGACAAGATGAATCGCTGCATCCCTGGAAATCCGGCACTGGTGACATTGCTTCATCCCTCACTGCCATGGCACTGCAATTTTCATCTATTAAAAGTGTAGCAATCTCTGTTATTAACAGCATCTTCTTCTGTCAGCTACTGCTTTATTTGTTCATAAATAACACGTTCTTCTCCTTTAGGTACATCTTCTACAGTGACATACTACCCCACCAACAGTTTCACAACTACTGCCCCTCTCACTTTCCAGGATGAAATACTAACTCTATAAACACACTTCCACACCGCACAGACAATTTGCTCTACTCTAATAGCAACCACAAAGGCATGCGACGTATTGTGAGCACTGCGCTGCTTGCAGAGCGATACGTAAATGGAGGGCTTTAGTAGAGAGGGCAAACCTATCGCCGCCGAAGTTATTCTTCCTTCTCCTATGAATACCGTTGCAGCGTAGCAGCTAAAACTTTACAAACAGTTTTTTCTTTTTAGTCTGTAACAGAACAAAAGTAGTTTTGTTCTGTTATCCGTGACCTTCCCTTGTGAGTGCATTACGAGTAAGTCGGAGCTAAGTGAAGTCGAACGTGGGAAAATTTTTGGTGGTCGTATGGTAACAAAGGTAGCAGAAGTGTTTGGTGTTTCAAGAGGCACAGTATTGTAGACTTATACCGCATACCGGGTACACTGAAAAACATAATTAGCTAAGTCACAACGTCGACGAAAGTGTGTGGCAAGTGATTGGAGAGAATTGTGACGAAAACTAAGAGGACGACAGCTACAAAAGTAACTGCGGATCTGAATGTCGCAATCACGAAACCTTTCAGCGCCAAACATGAAGGGAGCTCCATAAGCAAGGAATTGCAGGGCGAGCTAGATTTATAAAACCACTCATCAGTGATGCAAATGCCCGTAATAGAATAACGTGGTACCGAAGAGATAAAACTTGGACCGTGGAGCAATGGAAGAAAGTCATTTAGTCAGATGAGATTTGTTTTACACTGTTTCCAACTTCTGGCTGAGGTTACGTTCCAAGATTCCCTTGATAACCGTACAGGACCTGTATTTATCCATTCCAAGACGACTGGAAGCTGTTTTAACTGCGACCGGTGTTACTACATCGTAATAGGCACAGTAACTTGTTGCATTGTTGGTGTTTCCATATATTTGTCCACCCACGGCACATCGTCACCGTCCAACTAGCGACGTGGTTCCGCGACCTGATCTAAGATGCCTCTTCTTACCGAGCACTTGCACACTGACCAAAAGGTTTACAAAAACCGAAAATTATTCAATCTGATATCCACGCCTGCGCACGGGAAACGCATTTTCTGAATCTCTCTCAGCTTTCCGCATGGCAAGAACTATTTGCGGCGTTAAAAAAAATTATAAGCACTACAATTTTTTTATGTTCACAGGAACCATTTTCTGAACAAGCGAATACAGATTCCACACGGAGTATCAAAAAGAATCATCCGATTTGACACGTCTATATTTCTGAAACTAATAAACATATACAGTGGATTTTGTTTTTCGATGAACGGGAAATTTAAAAAAAAAATTTCATGACTTCTCATAGGTGTTCAATATGCTCCCCTTGAGATGCACGCCATGTCAGTGCGGTATTCAAATTGTTCCCACACTGCAGCGAGGATGTCTTGAGTTACAGCTTCCACAGCTGCTGTTATGCGATGCCTCAGTTCATCCATTGTTTTTGGCAACGGAGGCACGTAAACAGGGTTTGTTGTTATAAGCCACCACTAGAAACAATCACATACATTCAGGTCTGATGACCAAGGAGGCCAGTTATGTAAGGCTGAATCATTCGGTCCATGATTCAGTAATCCTTTGATTTAAAAATTCTCGCACTTCCAGATATCAGTGAGGCTGTGCCCCATCCTGTTGGTAAATGAAGTCTTTCGAATCAGTCTCCAACTGTGGGAAAAGAAATTTCTCAAACATATCGAGATGTGGCCTTCCTGTAACAGTGTTCTCGGCAAAGAAAAATGGACCATACACCTTTTCCTGTTAAAGTGTACAAAACACATTAAATTTGGGAGAGTCCATCCCATGTTGTACAACTTCATGTGGTTGTTCCGTACCTCATATTCTCACATTACGACGGTTCACCTTTCGATTCAAATGGAATGTTGCCTCGTCACTAAACACTAAGCGTGGAAGAAAAGTGTCATCCTCCATCTTGTCAAGGACGAAATTACAGAACTCCACACGTTGTTGTTTGGCACCTTCACGAAGAGCTTGCAGTAGCTGAATTTTGCCTTTACAGAAACAACCTCTTTCTCGGAATTGTTCGTGCCGTCGTCTAATGCTCTGTGCTGTAGGAGGATCCACACCATACCTACTACGAAAGTCACGCTGGACAGTTATTACTGACCCGCGCTGCGCAAAACGTAGAACACAAAACGCTTTCTGTTGTCCGGACACACAATTTTACTAGAACTGAAGTGGATGCACACTGCAGCTACCGAGCGGGAACCATGTAAAACTCGAGTTGGTCTTTCAACAGTAGGGTGTTGTGTGTTGTCCTTAGGTTAGTTACGTTTAAGTAGTTCTAAGTTCTAGGGGACTGATGACCATAGCTGTTAAGTCCCATAGTGCTCAGAGCCATTTGAATCTTTCAACAGTACATTGTTGACGCACATATCTCAAATAACATAATATTGATGATTTTTTTAAATCGGATAATTCTTTTTGATATATCCTGTATTACAGATATTCCCCGTCGATTTCTATGCAGTTTTGCCATCGTTCTGACAACTTCCGTATTTGCGTAGCAAACCATTCACTGTGAACAACTGCAGGAAGTTCGTCATTGGTGGTGAACTTCGTTATCTTGTGTTACTTCTTGACCTCTTTCATTGCGTCGAATAGGGCATAGTCGCTAGGATCCAGATATGGGGAATATGGAGTATGTAGCAGCACGGTAAACCCTACTTCGCGCACGGTGGCAATTGTCTGTCGACTAGCATTTGGCCGTGCATTGTCGTGTTGGAACAGAACGCTACGGCCTCATTTTCCGTGGTGACGTTGTTGAATGCGTCGGTGGAGTTAGTACATTGAACTGCGGTACCGATCGCTGTTGAGGATCGTATAGGGAGGGAACCAACCCACCAGCAAGTATCCCTTCATGATCCTAGAACACAGTCACCATTATGCACAAGTAGTTCCAGCTGTGACTTCTCGGGACGAGGGGTCCCAATATGCTTTCACTCCGTAGACTGGCGTTCCTTTTATGGAGTCTCGTGGAAGAACCATGATTCATAAACGATGACCAGACTGATCAGATGCTCAAAGAACTCCGGTACATCTGCACCGTACTTTTGCACCAGCTGGTGGCATATTTCCACACGCTTCTCTTTCTGGGCAGTGGTGAGAGAATGGGGCACCCATCGCAAACACACCTCCTTCATCTTCAAACCCTCATGGCTGAAGATGTGGAGGACTTATCCGCGATAAACCTTTTGTCTTCTCTGGTTCATCATACGTGATTCACCTGTGCCCCACGCCCCGTTATCAAGTAATTGACACACTGGACATTGATTTGTTCATCAGCGTACTCGCAAGCCGAAACAAGTGCTGCTGCAATGTGCCACTTAGGGAAGCAGCAACACCATCTGGTAGCGGTAGACAGTACTAAAGTCTATCTTCACGCATATATCAACACGTATTTCACACTGATACTTATAGGAGTTGTTGGGCGAGTGACAATCGGTATTGAACAAATTAAATAGCTCACTTGATTACAAAAGATCGCCATCTCCCGGCTCCTGCGATACACTACCTCCGCCACAGATGGCTGCCCCGTGCTCCGGGTCCCTCCAAGGAGTTATTTAACATTCAGGTCTTTCAGCCAATCAGATTCAGCAGCCACTCGTAGAAACTTTCTCTGGCCTTTTCCCGTTCGCACTAATAGCGCTTCTGTAAGGTTCTGCTTCCTTGCGAGAACTTTCAGAAGTTTCTCTGCAGTGGACTCGACCTTGAACCTGCCTTCTGCACCCAGACCACTGTTTGCGTAGGATGATTTGGGAAAGGCCGGTTAATCAAGTCCAGGCGGAAGAACACGTTCGTCTCCACAAATCCGATCCTGTTAGAGATAATAGCGACAGGACGATCATAGAGGTGTGGCTAGGAAATGAGACTTACACCACACCAAGAACTCTTCCAGTGGTTCCCCTGGTGGTGATCTCAACTGCACTGCCCCACCACGCTCCATACTCTGTCTGTCTGGATCACGAACGAACTCATTGGTGCTGTAGTATACAATCAGAAAAATCAGTGCGGAATCGACATGACTGATACAGTTCGGTTCAGATCAGCGCAGCTATCGAGGCCGTCAAGTAAAAATATTTAACATCTGCTCGAAAATCGCTACCTTCCGGCTCCTGCACTGCACCTAGCAGTAACAATCTGCTCGTTATATCAGTTCGAAACGATCAACTGAAGTTTACTGATATCCGTGTTAATCAACATTGACGCGGTTGAACAAAAATTTCGTGATCTTTCACTGTCATTCCCCTGACACGGTAATCAAACCTCGTATTGTCCTGGTGCCGTGTTTTGTACTAAGATGATTCAGCGTTGTACCTGCACTGCGTTACTTGGAAATACTGTTTAAGCGCCTGAGTGGAAATATTGCCATTTCGTATACACGCACTACAATGAAAGCTGCTGGTCAGTGTCTGTAATCCCCACGTACCTGGTACTGCTGCGACACGCTCCTGTCCCACCAACCGCACGCATCCCCATAATTAGCTAATGTGTGCAACATTGGGGACAAGGCACAAACTGAAAATCTCTAGTGAAAATGTTCTCCATCTTTTTATACAAAAAGGGAAATGTGGACTGCACTATTCACAGTCTAGTCATTTGTAGGTTAATTGTAATTGTTATCATGTTCTAAGGAGAGCTGGTATCCACTAATCATCTTGCCTGACGGATTTTGCGGTCTACTTTTTTAAAGTGCACAGTTCACAATAACTGCATGACTCTTAGTTCCTATTAACGAGAGTTGGGTAAATCCTCGCGACGTAGATGAATATAGTCTCTTCGACGCGATAACAAAGCGACTGTCCAGCCAGTCGTGAAATATTATCATTTAGTGTACACTTTCTCTTACATTTATATATCACACGAAAGCATCAAGTCCGCACGTTCTCACGTTTCGTGAAAAACGCTCAGCACGGCTGATTGTTAATTCCACAAGGCGATACATGTACTTCAAAGTCAGTAATATGTATCTGATCATTGTCCTCCTTATGCCAGATGGAGCACATGTATCCGACGTCTCTGTATAAAATCTTTCAGTATGATGCTGACAATTTAGCAGTGACTTTACTGTTCATGAACAACAAGCAGTTGACATGTCCGATAACGCGCACGTCCCAAGACTCATTACTCTTAAACTGTTATCTCCTACCTGCAGAAATACATTAGCGTTTTCAGAGCGAGTTCAGTATTGATATGAGCCGTAGGTAGCAATTCGTCTATACGTTTACAAATATTAGAGGGCTATTTTTCTTCTTTTTTCCAAGGCCCGATCAGTCGCGAAATTAAAACCACGGTGGAAGTCCTACGACGCCCTACGCAAATGTGTTGCACAGCGCCTCTAGTAGGGCCATCGATTGCGTCTCGTCGCACTTTTTTCAGTTGCGAGCGCACAGTGATCACGAAAAGACGCCTAGAACATTAGCGTCTCCCGCCAATTGTGAAGTGTGTGCTGTCATTCGATTTCTTCATGCTGAGGTATTCCGCCTGATTTCTATGCAACCCACATAACGTAATTGTCACGCGCGACAGCAAAGTGTGGCAATGGTGCAGGGACTTTGACGCACGACGTACAGACGTTCTCGATGCAGCGGTCAGGGAAGGATGTGTCAACCGATGATCTTGTTCAGCGAGTTGATCAACTCATTCGAAAAGATCGCCTTCAAAGGGTAGCTCAGAACAAGCGAAGAGGAATGTTATCATCAGGCATTATCCTTCTTCATGACAATACTAGGCCGCACACTGCAGCTGCAACAAAGACGCTCTTGCATCGTTTTCGATGAGACGTATTTGATCATCCACAATACAGCCCGGACTTGGCTCCCTCTGATTTTCATCTTCTTGCTCACATGAAAGGCTGGTTGTGGGGACAGCATTTGTGCACAGACCAGACCAGAGTAAAAAATTGACGGAAAGCACAGGCAACTGCCTTCTATGACGAGGATATTGGGAAGATGGTACCACGCTGCGACAGATGTCTAAGTCGGAGCGGCCACTATATAGAGAAGTAGTTGGAAGGTGGAGCTAAATGTTCCAAATAAAATATTTTTCTTTTTCGGTGCGGTATCCTTTGCTCGACCGATCGGACATAGAAAAAAATGGGCGTCGTACTACAATTATAGAATCAGTGAAAGAAAGGGTGGATAAAAGTTGTCCACTGATGATCTGTAGAGACTCTCGATAACTCCGAAAGAGTGTTCGTGAAAAGATTCCATAATTAAAATACGCTACGAGAATATAGTCGCTAATGGTGAGGCGCTGGTTGAAACAGACACTAAAAACGACGTGTCAGGAAGAAGAATCGTGAAGATAGCGAGCGCAGTTTGTGAAAAAGCGGGAAATCGGAGGGTCAGCTGCTAATGAGGGCGAATGAATACCTGACGCACAAAAGACAAGAATCGAAGTTTGTTCAATGGGAGCAGGCGGCGCGGCGGCTGTGGCCGAGGCCTGGCGCAAGAAGCCGCTCAGTAAGGACGACCGGCGGTGAGTCAACCCCAGGGCTCGATGCAAGGTCCCCGAGTTGTTGACCCTCGGCTCCATTCGGTTTCTCTCGGCCGCCTTCGCCGATTCCGCCAGAGGAAGATACCAGTACCAGACACTGAGCGGAGTGGTATCACGAACACTATGAATTCTCATATCCGTCAACCGTTAAAATGGATAACAAGGAAGGTTTCCGTGTCACATTACCGATTTTCACCTGGTATCGAATCCCTGAGATTGCTTTTATATTCAATCTTCCCTTAATTATTAGTATCTGATTAACACCGCTTTCTGCACTTTCAATGACCATGTATTTAATGGACTTCGAAGGTATGAACCGCGGTAAATCGCAACGGCGTGAGGTATTTCATTTTTCATATAAATTGTCTTGAATTAGCTGCATGTTATATTGCATTCTTTCTTGTCTTTCCGGTTCGTTTGTCTTGGTTGAGACAGAATCTGGAAGAATTCCCATAAGACTTCCACTCTGAATAGCAATATTCTTTGTCAAAACGTTTGCCATTTGTCTCCGCAATCAACTGCATGTAATATAATCGCTTCGGATCACCATATCGTAAAATTTAAAATCACTGATTTCATGCAAATTTTCCTTTGTTACGTCCCATACTTCGGTAGGGCAATTCTCAGTTATGAAAGAGAAATATTTTTCAGAAAAATGACATGGTTCTAATTTTTTTAACAGGGTTGTTTTGAACAGCTTATTTATTCATTTTCTCATTACAGATAATTACTATTTTTGTAATTATTGGACGTTTAGCAGCATTTATTAATAATACATGTTTGACATTTTCGAATTGGCTGTCTCTTTTCGTGATAACATGTATAAGAAGTTATCGATTTCAGTGTTATATAATTTCATCTTCAGGTATCAATACGACATTGCAGTCAACTGACAATGGAATACAGGGAGAAAAAAAAAAAGCGTGCACATAAGAGATGTATTGCGCAAGCCGCATCTGCGCCGGGAATACATTACCAAACGCTATATTGCCTAGAAACATACGCCAGTCTCTCAAACCGACCTTGTTACCATTCAAGTCAGTATATAGCTTTTCGTAGTGATTTGACTTACGTGATTCATAGCATTGCTGTTTCTCAAATAATTGTTTCCCTTCAAAAATTACCTTCAGGACTTTTTTTTACGTTTGGTGATGTATTTAGACACTAAACGGAAAAAAAGAATTGGCTAATCGTACGTGAACTTGGAATTTCAAGTTAAACAGACAGCGTATAGATATGCGAAGGGAAATGAGATGCGAGAGATCGAGAGGGGTGGGGAAAGAGGCAGAAATGGAGAGACAGAGGGCACAATTACCTGATAACAGCGAAAAATATTGCCAAGCAAAAGTGTTCCGTGTTGGCTCAAATGGCTCTGAGCACTATGGGACTTTACTTCTGAGGTCATCAGTCCCCTAGGACTTAGAACTACTTAAACCTAACTAACCTAAGGACATCACACACACCCATGCCCGATGCAGGATTCAAACCTGCGACCGTAGCGATCGCGCTGTTCCAGACTGAAGCGCCTAGAACCGCTCGGCAACACCGGCCGGCTGCTCCGTGTTAAACGCAATCTTAGCAAAGTTTGAAAGCGCTGAAAAATGATACAGTTTTGTTCTTTGAACTCTAAATTTTTGGTGGCGTGTATGCCGATTTAAACTGCCATTTAGTAACAAAGTACACTCCTGGAAATGGAAAAAAGAACACATTGACACCGGTGTGTCAGACCCACCATACTTGCTCCGGACACTGCGAGAGGGCTGTACAAGCAATGATCACACGCACGGCACAGCGGACACACCAGGAACCGCGGTGTTGGCCGTCGAATGGCGCTAGCTGCGCAGCATTTGTGCACCGCCGCCGTCAGTGTCAGCCAGTTTGCCGTGGCATACGGAGCTCCATCGCAGTCTTTAACACTGGTAGCATGCCGCGACAGCGTGGACGTGAACCGTATGTGTAGCTGACGGACTTTGAGCGAGGGCGTATAGTGGGCATGCGGGAGGCCGGGTGGACGTACCGTCGAATTGCTCAACACGTGGGGCGTGAGGTCTCCACAGTACATCGATGTTGTCGCCAGTGGTCGGCGGAAGGTGCACGTGCCCGTCGACCTGGGACCGGACCGCAGCGACGCACGGATGCACGCCAAGACCGTAGGATCCTACGCAGTGCCGTAGGGGACCGCACCGCCACTTCCCAGCAAATTAGGGACACTGTTGCTCCTGGGGTATCGGCGAGGACCATTCGCAACCGTCTCCATGAAGCTGGGCTACGGTCCCGCACACCGTTAGGCCGTCTTCCGCTCACGCCCCAACATCGTGCAGCCCGCCTCCAGTGGTGTCGCGACAGGCGTGAATGGAGGGACGAATGGAGACGTGTCGTCTTCAGCGATGAGAGTCGCTTCTGCCTTGGTGCCAATGATGGTCGTATGCGTGTTTGGCGCCGTGCAGGTGAGCGCCACAATCAGGACTGCATACGACCGAGGCACACAGGGCCAACACCCGGCATCATGATGTGGGGAGCAATCTCCTACACTGGCCGTACACCACTGGTGATCGTCGAGGGGACACCGAATAGTGCACGGTACATCCAAACCGTCATCGAACCCATCGTTCTACCATTCCTAGACCGGCAAGGGAACTTGCTGTTCCAACAGGACAATGCACGTCCGCATGTATCCCGTGCCACCCAACGTGCTCTAGAAGGTGTAAGTCAACTACCCTGGCCAGCAAGATCTCCGGATCTGTCCCCCATTGAGCATGTTTGGGACTGGATGAAGCGTCGTCACACGCGGTCTGCACGTCCAGCACGAACGCTGGTCCAACTGAGGCGCCAGGTGGAAATGGCATGGCAAGCCGTTCCACAGGACTACATCTAGCATCTCTACGATCGTCTCCATGGGAGAATAGCAAATGGTTCAAATGGCTCTGAGCACTATGGGACTCAACTGCTGTGGTCATTAGTCCCCTAGAACTTAGAACTACTTAAACCTAACTAACCTAAGGACATCACACACATCCATGCCCGAGGCAGGATTCGAACCTGCGACCGTAGCAGTCGCACGGTTCCGGACTGCGCGCCTAGAACCGCGAGACCACCGCGGCCGGCTGGAGAATAGCAGCCTGCATTGCTGCGAAAGGTGGATATACACTGTACTAGTGCCGACATTGTGCATGCTCTGTTGCCTGTGTCTATGTGCCTGTGGTTCTGTCAGTGTGATCATGTGATGTATCTGACCCCAGGAATGTGTCAATAAAGTTTCCCCTTCCTGGGATAATGAATTCACGGTGTTCTTATTTCAATTTCCAGGAGTGTATTTCTAAATAACTAGACCATTGGAGCGTTAAAATGAAGATCACTGCTTCATTCTGTCCCGATGGAACACCCGATCAACAGAAAATGACTTATAACTGTTGTCTACCCTTTTAACATTACAGCACAAAAAGCCTGTTCGGGAAGTTGTCAGTTGTGTACTGCAGCTAAGCTCAGGCATTTAGCAGCCGAATGAAACCAGTTCTCCTGGTAGCAGTGCTTGGCTAACGGTTCCCCCACGTACAGGGTAAAAATAACTGCACCGTGCCTAGCAGACCCAGACAACAACAGGCCATCAGACGTGACTAGAGTTGCGCTCTATCAAAACTAGATTTCTGTAGTTTTGGTACACCACATGAATGACGTAGTAAATGGTAGAATTATCGGTAGTACTAATGGCATTGGTTGGGGGGAAAAACATAAATGAACGTGTAAGAGACAAACTGGGAGTCGAGGAACTTCTGTTTTTTTTAATTTTGTTTTGCGCATAATTAGCACCGCAAATTATTCTGTTTTAGTCCATTGTGTCTTTTAAATCCTAACAGAACATAAACTGCATCTTGTAAATAATAAAAATTATTCAGTCATGTAACTTCTGTGCTTTTACGAAACCAAAACAACTACTTTTGATGCAAGTACAATTTGCATGCACAGACCCAAAAAAATACAAGTTGTTATTGTTGTTATTTTGTACTCATTTGAACATTCCTCACTATGATCAAGGCAAGAGTTTTCTCTTATAATTAATACATGCGAAACTCATTTATGAACGACAGAAACATTTTTAATATAATTTCGACGAAGTTTGATGTATTTTTGTTTCACGATCTTAATTTCATTTTACCTTTTTGTTGAGAAAATTGCGATTTCTAGCGCTGTATGATAAATTTGTGTTTTTTTCCTTAGTCTTACTACAACATCCCTCTGTTTCATGTTACAGACCAACAGTTTTTTTAACAAAACCTGAAGTAAACATTGACAATTTCAATCTTTCTATAAATGCTGTTTACTATTAAGTAACAGACAGGAGGATAACTATGTAGAACAAAAATGTTCCGTACGTTACCTGGCCCATTATGTACCCTTACTCAGTTCCTAGACGGTTCACCGCTTTTAGTTTTTAGGGGAATATAGTAAGACACTGAGCGCATACGCAAAGAAAACGATCGTTAGGAGATAACGCCCGGTAGGCAAAGCCTACGGTAGTTTTACATCTCAAAACTTGACGCTACTTGCGGTAGCTCTCGTAAATCTTATGATTTCTGTGTTACGTTTCACTGTAAGAGAACGTTGGAAAATTACACAGCTGAATTGAAGATTTCCAAGCGCCTGGCGTACTTCAAGTTAGAGTGACAAAGTCGCTGCCGTTCACAGTATAAACAAATGCCGTGCCACAATTTCTCTACTGTCATTAAGCTGTTAGCAGATGATCCAACTATGTACAGGAAAATTATGGCTTCAGAATGTTACTAATGACGTGTCCGGCTTTACACGGTTAGTACTCAATATCTACAGCCAGACGACTTGTCTGGCGCAGCGGTTATACACTACTGGCCATTAACATTGCTACACCAAGAAGAAATGCAGATGATAAACGGGTATTCATTCGACAAATATATTATACCAGAACTGACATGTGATTACATTTTCACGCAATTTGGGTGCATAGATCCTGAGAAATCAGTACCCAGAACAACCACCTCTGGCCGTAATAACGGCCTTGATACGCCTGGGCATTGAGTCAAACAGAGCTTGGATGGCGTGTACAGGTACAGCTGCCCAAGAAGCTTCAACACAATACCACAGTTCATCAAGAGTAGTGACTGGCGTATTGTGACGAGCCAGTTGCTCGGCCACCATTGACCAGACGTTTTCAATTGGTGAGAGATCTGAAGAATGTGCTGGCCAGGGCAGCAGTCGAACATTTTCTGTATCCAGAAAGGCCCGTACAGGACCTGCAACATGAGGTCGTGCAGCATCCTGCTGAAATGTAGGGTTTCGCAGGGATCGAATGAAGCGTAGAGCCACGGGTCGTGACACATCTGAAATACAACGTCCACTGTTCAAAAGTGCCGTCAGTGCGAACAAGAGGTGACCGAGAGGTGTAACCAATGGCACACTATACCATCACGCCGGGTGATATGCCAGTATGGCGATGATGAACATACGCTTCCAATGTGCGTTCACCGCTATGTCGCCAAACACGGATGCGACCATCATGATGCTGTAAACAGAACCTGCATTCATCCGAAAAAATGACCTTTTGCCATTCGTGCACCCAGGTTCATCGTTGAGTACACCATGGCAGGCGCTCCTGTCTGTGATGCAGCGTCAAGGGTAGCCGCAGCCATGGTCTCCGAGCTGATAGACCATGCTGCTGCAAACGTCGTCGAATTGTTCGTGCAGATGGTTGTTGTCTTGCAAACGTCCCCATCTGTTGACGCAGGGATCGAGACGTGGCTGCACGATCCGTTACAGCCATGCGGATAAGATGCCAGTCATCTCGACTGCTAGTGATAAGAGGCCGTTGGGATCCAGCACGGCGTTCCGTATTACCCTCCTGAACCCACCGATTCCATATTCTGCTGACAGTCATTGGATCTCGACCAACGCGAGCAGCAATGTTGCGATACGATAAACCGCAACCGCAATCGCGATAGGCTACAATCTGACCTTTATCAAAGTCGGAAACGTGATGGTACGCATTTGTCCTCCTTACACGAGGCATCACAACGACGTTTCACCAGACAACGCCGGTCAACTGCTGTTTGTGTATGAGAAATCGGTTGGAAACTTTCCTCGTGTCAGCACGTTGTAGGTGTCGCCACCAGCGCCAACCTTCTGTGAATGCTCTGAAAATCTAATCATTTGCATATCACACCATCTTCTTCCTGTCGGTTAAATTTCGTGTCTGTAGCACGCCATCTTCGTGGTGTAACAATTTTAATGCTCAGTAGTGTAAATTATACAGCCAAACCTTCCTCGTGAATCAGTCAGTATATTATTGAATACCACATCAAAATCCCTACAGTAGTTCCTAAGATTAGTCTCTACATACAGAAAGAAAAACGCGGGAAGGGACTTAAATTTCTGGTATGTATATATTAGGAAATACACAGAGACTTGTACTTGATCAGTGTTAGGGCAAAGACTGACACCTGTCGCTAATGATAAATAAATGCAATGCAATGTAATGAGAGAATTTTAAGGAGGTGCAATTTCACGCATGAAATAAATCGTTTATATAACCCTTTTTCGACCAATCCTTCAGCTCTGTTCGTCGGTATCGGATCCTTATTGTTTTGGATTAAGAGACACAGAAAAGATTCAAAGAAGAACAGCATTATTCGTCACGGGCTTGTTCACTTAATGAGACGTTGTAGGGAAAATAATAACGGAATGCAATACGAGACATTCCAAGAGAGAAACGATGTATATCTCGTATGCTTTCTCCCAAAATTCGAAAAGCCCACGTTCCAATATGAGTACTTCCTGCAGCATACAACCCGCGTTTTAACGACGACGCTGAAAGTAGAAAAATCATTGGTCATGCAAAGGGATAGCGTCAGTTTTTCTTCCCGCGTACTGGAGTTCCTGACAACTATGTGGAGTAATATAGGAAGAGGCGGTCTAGTGTGCCCACCTTCTTTCTTTGTACTTATTGCCACGACTTCTTTTCTATCTGCTTTGCCCTTGCTGTCGACGTACTGTGACATGTCTTTCACTTATGTGTCCCGCAATTTTTGATGTGTTATGCATTACACAAAAAAATAATTTTGTGCTACTGAAGCTTACACATTCTCTGGAAAAAACTGCTTGTAATATGAGCCCACGTAATACATTCAAAAACTCGCAAGAAAGGCACCTTTATTAATTCAAATATCGTTATCAGACTGTACACTGCAGAAAGCTTCCCCATATTTTACTACCTTGTTTAGGTCCATTCTTTGCTCGACAGTTCCTTTAGAGCTCCTATGATGTCTTCTTTATCACAAGTCTTTCCTTCCTGTTTTCTCCTTGGTGTTAACTACGTAAGAATCTCCTGCAACTTAAAGTTTAACTGAAGTTCTGTAGTGATTATAATGTGAGGCTTTTTATACCGAGGGCTCATACTGCCAGTGTCAAAGTGGCTCGTAATACCGACACGGCCATTTTTGTAATCAAGTTTATCACCGTCTAACAGTAAGTATGAAGTATAATATTAATACTGGAACATAACCCTTGATATATGTGTAATACAAGGAAAATATCATAATGAGTATTCATACAGGCGTAGCTGTAGTCGGCTGTGAAAGCAAGATAACTCCATTGTTCACTGGTAAAACTAGAGGGCTTGCATATAGGCTCTCTAAATAAAACTGCGTTATGGTGCTCTAAAGGCGTAACTACGAACTAATATGTGCAATTGATACGTTCACCACCAGAACGTTTATTAAAAACTGAGTGGACCAAAATTACTGGCACGATAACGCCCCTGGCCCTACTTGTGCGGAGATGGAGTGTGTTGACATCTCTGAGTTCTGGAGAGCCCAAACACCTCAAGAATTTTTGTGCTTTCATATTCGTTGGTTTCGCAAAGTCACAACCGATTTATCATATCATAACGTCACATAGACCTCCTGCTAAGCTATAGGTCATTTTGTAACAACAACGAGGTGTTTTTGCTTTCGCATTCGCTGTCTTGCCAACAAGACTCCAGGCTCCACAAAAGTGTCACACCCTACGTCGCCTTGCGGAATACGGATATAGATGTAGCATGTCATTTTTTACGCATCTGCAGTTGATGTTATAAGCATAGAAATCTCTTTCTGTTTCCGAGGAGTATATTGATGGGTTTTCCTCCATTGCATAGTCTACAATGCTGATTGTTGTAATTTATTTCATCACTAGAAATCCTAATCATTTCGTTACCCCATAGCTGACTAACAAGGAATAACCTTCACCTTATTTGGACGGGAATTACCCAAATAGCGACACTCATTACGTACGTTTTTGGCGAATGAAACAGCAGCAACCCGTTGGAACTTGCGCATGAAGGAAGTTGTTCTCCTTTCTAATGGCTTTCCAGATTTAAGTCAAAATAAACCTGTTCCGATTTCTCCTCTTGTCATCGGTCTGTACACTGATCACTGATCTCCTCAAAGGTTTACGATGCTTTGTTATCCTGGATTCCGACGTAAGCAGAATTTGTTCCTCCCGTTAATTAATTTTCTGCCATTCTGCTCTCATGTAGATTCTCCTGATTTTTATTTTCTCTGCTGCAATCTTTTATATCTATTAGGCACTTCATTTCTGATGATTCAAATTGGCTAACTGCTTTCTTTCTACCAGCCCAATTTCCTGCTCCGTTCAGCAACGTGAGAAATGTCATTATTTCATAAAACTTCACTTGTGTCTCTTTTCTCTTGCAATTGCTCCACATATTCTTCGATAACTGCTTCTTTAATTTATATATACTTGTCTTATTCGTAGGTTATGTTGCAAACAAAACGAGAATATGCTCCAGTATTTTACCATCGTAACAGTTTTTTTTGTATCTGTGATTGCGTGCCTAGGAAAGTCATTGCCCTAGTTTTAATTGCTGATATCTTAATTTTACATGCTCAGCTCAACAAATGTAGCTTATTTACTGCCATTTGCACGTTTCCTACATTTTCTCGAATTGTCAAGACAGCATATGACGTCCACATACTTTTGGCTTCCTACTGTGACTCCCAAAGGAGCAATGCCGTCTACCCTGGTTATAATAGATTAATGTACATGTTAAACAGCGACAGAAACCTACGTCAGGGAAACGGTGGACCTACAGTGACAATTTTGCCACAGTAACAGAGAGCTAAAAAAATGACGGGAATTCGACGTAGAGATGCAAGTAGGTTCCATGGGTTTTCAAAAAGACTTTGAACTTTGACAGGTTGAAGTTATAGGGAATTATGTGGGCGAGATACTATCCAAAACACTTGATCAGAGTGATTCAAAGGTTTAAATGACAATATTTGCACCATTATAGATACCAAAAGCAGCTATCGCCAGATACAGAATGAAGTCTTATGCACATCTAATACAAGCCGTATACCTACGCCTTGAACAGTTTGTATATAGTATGGCGTCCTATAAACGCAAATACAGTCCTATAAGCGTTCTTACGTATAATAATAGAGGTTTCTGATACTTGAAACAAGGTGTGCTAGTTGACGTCCAATTGTTGTGACAGTTGTTGAAGTGTGGTTTCGGGGTCAGACTCCATCCAACATGCCACGCGAATATTTAATGATGACAGCTTGGTGATATTACTGCTCAGAGGAACTAACCAACATCTTGGAGAAGTGTATATAAAAGCATTGTCTAGCTGGAAGAACATAACTCCCACTCGTGGAGCAATACGGAGTTGGGTAGGCGCTCAGGTTAACTGTACAGGGCGTTTATAGGAGCACTCACCCAACAACTTTACTAATTCGATTAATGCAGACATGATGCCGAAGTGATCGCCGCAACATAATCCACACGCTGTTCCTGACGACGACAGTGGATCGGCTTTACTATATGATGGAGCAGATATGGTTGCGGAAATTGACTACACCCAACTCGGCGCATTTTTCAGTGCTGCACCCGGGGGGCCAGACTTCCCCCAATTAACGCCACGCCAGACACGGCTCTTTGTAATGCTTTGCCGTAAAAGAACTTGGAACGTAATTCAGGCAGTCGTAAAAGCGTGCGTTACGAGGCGAGAGGAGGAGCCAGCGTCGATGGCATGAACTTCAGGCTCGGTCGATACGGTTATTAAGACTATCCGCCCGCTATGCCAAAAAGGATGGACGCCCGTTAATACGCCCCTAGACGCTAATTGAAAGTTGTAACAGGTGTCGTAAAGTCCGCGGAACTTCGATCACACTCTGCTGTGCAGACCTCATCTTGTTTCTGCAACCTGCTGAGACAAAAATTCCTCACCGGTAGCTAAGAGTGTGAAAGTCATCTTAAGTGTACCACATTCTTTACCACGGTTTAAGAATCTCTAATTTACAAGACACGTGTCAAACTCATGGCCGATCACGTATAAAGGTGGTTCAAAATGTTGTTTCGTGCATGTGTAATAGTTTCAACTAGCCCGTTGGAAATGTAACCTTCATTTAACTATCAACTCACTGTTGTGTGGGACTCGCTGGTTGGATGCGAAACTGTTAGACTCCAGATCGAAAGGTCTGAGGTTCAGTCGACAGTCGCTCCAGTTCATTTCGGGCAATTTGTTGATTTGAAAAATGTCAAGTTGCGCTGTGGTCACGTTTCCAGGCTAAACTGTAGTTCCCCTACAACTACACTCATGCTCATAAATTAAGGATAATTGCGGAATGTGGTGCCACACAACGTGGCACTACACAAAACTGGCGCTAATAGCATAGGTACAAAGGTAACACACACGACACAGATCTGTAAGTCCACGGTTTTGGTGATAAGTTGAGAAAACCGTCCCGAAACACATGTGCTACAAAACTCCACTGTTTCCTGTGCATTTACCCCGACATCAATATGGGATATGATCACCATGCACACGTACACAGGCCTCACAACGGGGTTGGCATACTCTGGATCAGGTGGCTGAGCAGCTGCTGGGGTATAGCCTTCCATTGTTGCACCAGTGCCTGTCGGGGCTCCTGAAGTGTCCTAGGGCTTTGAAGACGTGCAGCGATACGTTGACAGAGAGCATCCCAGATGTGCTCGATGGGGTTTAGGTCTGGAGAACGGGCAGGCCACTCCATTCGCCTGATATTTTCTGTTTCGAGGTACTCCTCCACGATGGCAGCTCGGTGGGGCCGTGCGTTATCATCCAACAGGAGGAAGGTGGGACTCACTGCACCCCTGAAAAGACGGACATACTGGTGCAAAACTACGTCCCGTTACACCTGACCTATTACAGTTCCTCTGTAAAAGACATGCAGGGGTGTACGTGCACCAATCGTAATCCCACCCCTCACCATCAAACCACGACCTCCATACAGGTCCCTTTCAAGGACATTAAGGGGTAGTTATCTGGTTCCTGGTTCACGCCAGATGAAAACCCGGCGTGAATCACTGTTCAGACTATACCTGGGCTCGTCCGTGAACATAACCTGGGACCACTGTTCCAATTACCATGTACTGTGTTCTTGACACCAGGCAGGCTCTACGGGCTCTGCTGTGCCCAGGGGTCAGTGAAATGCACCTTGCAGGTCTCTGGGGGAATAAACCATGTCTGTTGAGTCGTCTGTAGGCTGTGTGTCTGGAGATAACTGTTCCAGTGGCTGCAGTAAGGTCCCGAGCAAGGCTACCTGCAGTACTCCGTGGCCGCTGCAGGCACTGATGGTGAGATATCGGTCTTTTCGTGGTGTTGTACACTGTGGAGGTCCCGTTCTGTAGCGCCTGGACACGTTTACTGTCTGCTATAATCGTTGCCATAATCTTGAGATCACACTTTGCGGCACACGGAGGTCCCGTGCTACGACCTGCTGTGTCTGACCAGCTTCCAGTCGCCCTAGTATTCTACCCCTTACAAAATCATCAATATGTGTTCTTTGAGCCATTTTCAACCCTCAGTCACCATTAACACGTCTGAAAACGTCTGCAGACTTACCCGCTGCACCGTACTCTGACATGCACCAACACACCTCTGCATATGTGGACTGCTGCCAGCGCCACCGCGCGACGACCGCAGGTCAAATGCACCGCATGGTCATACCCAGAGGTGATTTAAACTCGAAAACTGCCCACCAGAGCTTCGTTTCACCATGTATCAGCATTATCCTTTATTTATGAGCATGAGTGTAGCTGTCGAAGTCAGTTCAAAGACCGAAGGCCGCCAAATTCGTTCAATAGGACTATGGTTACTAAAGCAATGTGGCGTTTAAACTAACCTTCGGGGACGACAGCTTTTCCCTTAATTTTGTGGCCTTTGCAAGACAGTTTGTTAAGATGCGTGGCCGGCCGGAGCGGCCGTGCGGTTCTAGGCGCTACAGTCTGGAACCGCGCGGCCGCTACTGTCGCAGGTTCGAATCCTGCCTCGGGCATGGATGTGTTAGGTTTAAGTAGTTCTAAGTTCTAGGGGACTGATGACCACAGATGTTAAGTCCCATAGTCCCATAGTGCTCAGAGCCATTTGAACCACTTTTAAGATGCGTGCTCATCTACACTGTCCAGACACGTTAATATAACCATCTGTCAAAAGACAGAGAAACCGCGTTTAGCAGTTCAGACCGCTGCAAGACGTGCAGGTAGAGAGTCGGTGAGGTCCTGGAATGTGCCGCCAGGAATGTGGAGCCATGCGAACTCCAGCGCCGTGGTCAGCTGCGCTAGGTTTCTAAGTCATGGAGGCAACGCGCGAAGAGCCCGGTCGAGATGGTGCCACAGATTCTCGATTGCGTTTAAATCTGGGGAGTTAGATGGCCAGAGGATTTCGGTAAACTCACCCTGGTGCTCTTCGTACCAAGCACGTACTCTGCGAGCTGTGTGGCACGTTGCATTGTCCTGCTGTTAGATAGTAACGTGCCGAGGATAAACAGACTGAAGCTAGGGGTGGGCATGGTTTCCAAGGATAAATGCATAGTTGTGTTGATCCATTGTGTGTTCCAGAATGACGAGATCATCCAGGGAATGCCAAGAAAATATTCTCGAGACCATAAAGCTCCTTCCTTCGGCTTGGACCCTTCCGAAGATACAGCTGCCATCTGTCTGATGGACCAAAAAATGTGTTTCACCTGAAAAGACCACCAGTCAATGGACGTCCAGTTGCGGTACTGGAGTGGAAACTCCAGCCTTCGTCACCGACGAACAGCAGTCAGCACGGGTGCGTGAACCAGGCGAGTGCTGCGAAGTCCCATGAGCAGCAACGTTCACTGAACTGGCGTTGAGCGGAGACAGGTGATACAGCCCCTTGGTTCATTTGGGCAGTCAGTTGCTCAACAGCTGCATGTCTATTGGCCCATACACGCCTCTGCAACCGTCGTTCAGCCCTCTCATCTATGACCGTGGTGGCCCGCAGTTCTTTCTGCGCCGATTTTGATTAGCGATATTTTGCCATGCACGGTATACTTCAACCACTGTGGCATGAGAACGGTTTACAAACGTAGCCGTTTCGGAAATTCATCCACCCTTGGCCCGAAAGCCAATGATCATATCTTTTTGGACGTCAAATAAATCGCTCCGCACTTGATAACAACGACTGCATTCCTCCCGACACTGTTTATTTACCCTCTACTTCCAGTGCTGCCGCCTGCCGCCTGTGAGTGGTTATTGCTCTTTGACGTCGAGCATAGGCGGTGGTCACATTAATGTGGCTGAACCGTGTAGTCCCAGCAGCAGACGCAACAAGAGAAGCGTTGTGTTACACGGGAAGGCTTACTTACGGTGAAACCAGAGATTCAAGTTTGTAGTCTCGTTTCTCCCGTCTGCCATCGCGAATGGGGCAGAAACCTGGGAATTGATAGCGGTGCACTAAGCACACACCGTGCGGTGATTTGGGTGCATAGAGGTTGTCTAGAACTTTTAAAGTAAAAGCAACTAATGGTCGGAAATGAGTGCTTCTCCATCAGTTTCCTCCACACTGCATTCTTCGAAGTGAGCGTTTCACAGACAAGTTTCCGGATGCTTCTTGATTGATTCTCACCCACATGACGGTCTCCTCAAATTCTACTGTGTGGACAGTTATTTGCCTAGAATCTTAGCCAGCTATCTGTGGCTTCCTACCCACCATCACAAATTTCTTGCAGGATGATGCCTGTTGCGTACTTTTCTCTGCACATTCGTGCGTTACCATCTGTTGTCCCATACATTACATGCGCACTTTCAGGTTCCCGTAATGCACTACGTAATCAAAAGTATCCGGACACCTAGCTGAAAGTGACTTAAAAGTTTGTGGCGCCCTCCGTCGGTAATGTTGGAATTCAACATGGTGTTGGCCCACCCTTCGCATCGATGACAGCTTCCACTCTCGCAGGCATACGTTATCAGGTGCTGGAAGGTTTCTTGGGAAATGGCAGCCCATTCTTCACGGAGTGCTGCACAGAGGAGAGGTATCGATGTCTGTCGGTGAGGCCTGGCCTGAAGTCGGCGTTGCAAAACATCCCAAAGGTATCCCAAAGGTATTCTATAGGATTCAGGTCAGGACTGTGAGCAGGCTAGTGCATTACAGAGATGTTATTGTCGTGAAACCACTCTGCCACAGGCCGTGCATTATGAACAGGTGCTCGATCGTGTTGAAAGATGCAATCGCCATCCCCATCCCCGAATTGCTCTTCGACAGTGGAAGTAAGAAGGGGCTTATAACATCAGTGTAGGCCTGTGCTGTGATAGTGCCACGCAAAACAACAACGGGCGCAAGCCCCCTCCATGAAAAACACGACCACACCATAATACCACCGCCTCCGAATTTTACTGTTTGCACTACACATGCTGGTAGGTGACGCTCACCGGGCATTCGCCATACCCACACCCTGCCATCGGATAGCCACATTGCCTACCGTGATGCGTCATTCCACACAACGTTTTTCCACTGTTCAATCGTCCAATGTTTACGCTCCATACAACAAGCGAGTCGTCGTTTGGCATTTACCGGCGTGATGTGTAACTCATGAGCAGCCGTTCGACCATGAAATCTAAGTTTTCTCACCCCCCGCCTGACTGCCATAGTACTTGCAGCGGATCCTGATGCAGTTCGAAATTCCTGTGTGATGGTCTGGTTAGATGTCTGCCCATTACACATTACGACCCTCTTCAACTGTCGGCGATCTCTGTCTGTCAACAGACGAGGTCGGCCTGTACGCTTTTGTGCTGTACGTGTCCCTTCACGTTTCCACTTCACTAACGTATCGGGAACAGTGTACCTGTTGATGTTTAGGAGTGTTTAAATCTTGCGTACAGACGTTTGATACAAGTGACACCCAGTCACCTGACCACGTTCGAAGTTCATGAGTACCGCGGAGTGCCCCATTCTGCTCTCTCACAATGTCTAATGACTACAGAGTTCGCTGATATGGAGTACCTGGTAGTAGGCGGGAGCACAATGCACCTAATATGAAAAACGTATGTTTAGGGGGTGCCCGGATACTTTTGATCACATAGTGTACTTAATGCTCATCCTATGATAACCAGTCGCGAACTATAAACTGTGAGATTCCTACCTTGTGTACGCCATGCCTGAACGCAGTGCGTTTTATATTTTGACAAAAGAGCAAATGCATATTCTTACCGACGCTAGAAGAACTTTGGAGCAATTAGAGCATCGGAACTGAAAAATCTGATTACAACTGTACTCATGACATGATAGAATAAATAATGAACGCCAGAAAGGAAAATAAAACCATTCATCTGATGAGACGGAAAGGGTATTGAGCACAATAAAGTAGTATATCGTGTTGCAAAAAGTCAGAATCAAAGTAGAGAATACCTACTTATGCGGCTTCCATATTCATACTTACTACATAATTCAAGAAAGGTGGCATCTCAGTTTCCATGAGCACCTCTACAGTACTGCCTTTCCCACATGCAGTAAACAACCAGCGAAAACTACAAAGATTTAAACGAAACCATGTCGAAAACTACTTAAAAATAAAAAAAACTGTGGGAAAACCTTGCATAATAGCGGAAACAGTGGCCAATAAATACCATAACTTAAGAGCACGAACAACGTCAAAATTAACAGTTTAAAACTATGTTACTATCAAGAAGCGGCACACTCGTAAATCTTTGACGTTTGTAAATGTATATAAATAAAATAACTGTAAACTTAAAATTTAAACGTCTTCACTAGCCTTAAATAATACTTGTAAATGGCTGTATTGCTTGCAACAAAAAGCTGATTAACTTAAATTTTAAGGAAATATGCGATTGACCTAAACAGATCGTACTATATCAATACTGAAAGTCTCTAAACTACTCACCAACTGATAAACTGTCATAAGCATATCCAAATACAAACAAAGAAGATAAGTATCAATAAACCTTAAATTAAATTTACTCGAAGATTTAAAGTATGTGAATATAAAAGGTAAAACAATACATCAAGTGACTACTGGCAAAGGCTGCTATGGTACATGGACAACAAAAATCCAGAGATTGGAGAATTTTATAAATAGGAAGGAAGGGACGGGGTGGAGGAAGCAGAGGGAAAAAAGAATACAGTGCAATGTGACGAGTGGGAAACTGTTACATAATTTACAAGTGGCATGTCAAATGGTTCAAATGGCTCTGAGCCCTATGGGACTTAACTTCTGAGGTCATCAGTCCCCTAGAACTTCGATCTACTTAAACCTAACTAACCTAAGGACATCACACACATCCATGCCCGAGGCAGGATTTGAACCTGCGACCGTAGCGGTCGTGCGGTTCCAGGCTGTAGCGCCTAGAACCGCTCGGCCACAGCGTCCGGCTGGCATGTCATCTTACAGTGAGAACAATGGCTGCTACTCATTTAGCAAGGGCCAGTAATGGATCTGTATTTGATCATAATCCAGACGTCCCACAAAAAACAAATAAGTGATATATATAGAAGTTACTACGTCCCGTTACTTACGTATGGATCTGAAACATGGGAAATGATGCAAACAGATGTAAGCAGATTAAATGCACGTGAAATGAGATCCCTGAGAAGTAGGTTAGGAGTGACAAGGAGAGGCAGGATGAGGAATGTTAGGGTAAAGGCGATAGTAAAAGAAGAAACCTTGCAGAGCAGGATGGAAATATCAAGGCACTTAAAGAGAAAGAGAAAGCAACAGAATTCCCAATAAGGTACACGAAGTGGAGATGCGAAGGAAATGACCAAGAGGTGTGGAGGAGACCGTTAAAAAAAAGAGGCGAGGACTGGACCAGAGGGAAAAAAGAGCGATGGTGGGAAAACAGGACTAGACGGCGAGGCTTATGTTCCAAACAGACCCACTCTAGGGCTGGAAGCTGATAATTTGATCGTTAAGGTTCACAACAAAATATAAAATAAATATTAATGTAGAACATTAATACTAGGAACTTCAGTTTTACATGTGTCTATGTCCCTCCGAGGACCAACGAAATATTCAGCAAGTGTTAACGTGTTAATATTGACGAATATTTGATTTACTATGGGCATTCAATAAGTAATGGAATATTTTTTTCCTCGGCCAATTTAAGTTGAAAAAATGTGGAATATTGTCGCTTCAGCCGTTACAGTTTCATGAAGTTCCGATTGGTGGAGGCGCTACACGTAGCCTTCAAAATGGCGTCTATAAAAGAGGTGCGTTATAAGCAGAGAGATGTCATTGTGTTTCTTTTGACGAAAAACCGGAGCATCGCAGATATTCAGAGGTGCTTGCAGAATGTCTACGGAGGCCTGGCAGTGAGCAAAAGCACGGTGAGTCGTCGGGCGAGGCATCTGTTATCATTTCAGCGGGATCGCGCAAACCTGTCCCATGTCCCGCGTGCCGGCCGGCCGCAAACAACTGTGAATCTTGTTATCTGAGCGTGCGGACATTCTCACACGAGGTGATACATCTTGCTGCTCAACTAGTCGTGTTTGTTGGTTGTGCTGACACACATGTCCACCAGTTGCGGTACTCAAAGATGTGTGCTCGCTGAGTTCCTCGCCTCCTCACAGAAGAACAAATAAGAGCAACGAAGGACCATCTGTGCGGAGTTGCTTGCGCGCTACGAGGCTAATGGTGACTGAAGCGGCCGGCGGTTTTGCCTTACGCTCAGTAAATAAATTGTATTTTTCTGGTAAGTGATGTAACTAAAAAAAAATGGCTCTGAGCACTATGGGACTTAACATCTTAGGTCATCAGTCCCCTAGAACTTAGAACTACTTAAACCTAACTAACCTAAGTACATCACACACATCCATGCCCGAGGCAGGATTCGAACCTGCGACCGTAGCAGTCCCGCGGTTCCGGAATGCAGCGCCTAGAACCGCAAGACCACCGCGGCCGGCAAAGTGATGTAACTGTGTCGAATGTTAAAATCTGTGAATAAAAAACTTAAAAGCATGGGTAAGTGCCAGATTAAAAATTCATGGATGCAGGTTTGATCCCCGGACAGTACTAAATTATTTGCTTGCCATTTATCGCCTTTATCTATGGCACTGATTTGATAATGTGAAAAATAGCAAACTGCACGGTGATTCGGAGGTAAAGTTAAGTTGTATAACTGGGTGGGTGAGTCAATTCGGAGGTTGGAGGAGGCAACGGCATAACACCTCCAGCAGGGCTACAGCTCTGTAGTTGAAACCAGCCTCATGTTAGCAGCACTCCGTCTTGAGGCCACAAGTGGCCCATCGGGAGCATCCGACCGCCGTGCCATCCTCAGCTGAGGATGTGGATAAGAGGGGCGTGTGGTCAGCACACCGCTCTCCCGGTCGTTATGATGATGGTTTTCTGTGACCGGAGCCGCTACTGTTCGGTCGAGTAGCTCCTCAATTGGCATCACGAGGCTGAGTGCACCCCGAAAAACGGCAACAGCGCACGGCGGCCCGGATGGTCACCCATCCAAGTGCCAGCCATGCCCGACAGCGCTTAACTTCGGTGATCTGACGGGAGCCGGTGTAGCCATTGCGGCAAGGCCGTAACATCACGTTAGGGTCAGCTTAATTGTATTTTGTTAGTTACCTGTTTGACCGCCCATCTCATTGCCGTACCGGCGGCGGGTCGATGCCGTACACACAAGGGGTCCAGACGGTGGTGGCTCCTCTCGCACGTGTGGAGCGCGCCGAGGCCGGCCGCACTGTTACGTTAATTACGCAAAAAACTCCGCGTAGCGGTCCGCCCCGCTGCACCGCGCCGGCCCAGGCGCCCGTCTGCGGTTCACTGACAGCCGCCGCTCGTCAACGCGCTTGACACTGCGCTGCAGGCGCTGGAGACAGAATCTGCGGCCCAATTTCCCTCACACAAAGCGCATTTTATCAATAAATTGTCAAGAGCTCGCGGTCTTCTGGTTAGCGTTCCTGACTTTCGATCACGGGACCCCCGGTTAGATTCCGGGCCGGGTAGGGGATTTACTCCGCTCGGACTGTATGTGTTCATGTACCATGCTGCGTGAAGAAGTCCGTAACTGCGTGCTGCACACCATCTTCCGAAGGGAATCGTCGGCCTTTCGAGGCCTTCTACACTCCTGGAAATTGAAATAAGAACACCGTGAATTCATTGTCCCAGGAAGGGGAAACTTTATTGACACATTCCTGGGGTCAGATACATCACATGATCACACTGACAGAACCACAGGCACATAGACACAGGCAACAGAGCATGCACAATGTCGGCACTAGTACAGTGTATATCCACCTTTCGCAGCAATGCAGGCTGCTATTCTCCCATGGAGACGATCGTAAAGATGCTAGATGTAGTCCTGTGGAACGGCTTGCCATGCCATTTCCACCTGGCGCCTCAGTTGGACCAGCGTTCGTGCTGGACGTGCAGACCGCGTGAGACGACGCTTCATCCAGTCCCAAACATGCTCAATGGGGGACAGATCCGGAGATCTTGCTGGCCAGGGCAGTTGACTTACACCTTCTAGAGCACGTTGGGTGGCACGGGATACATGCGGACATGCATTGTCCTGTTGGAACAGCAAGTTCCCTTGCCGGTCTAGGAATGGTAGAACGATGGGTTCGATGACGGTTTGGATGTACCGTGCACTATTCAGTGTCCCCTCGACGATCACCAGTGGTGTACGGCCAGTGTAGGAGATCGCTCCCCACACCATGATGCTGGGTGTTGGCCCTGTGTGCATCGGTCGTATGCAGTCCTGATTGTGGCGCTCACCTGCACGGCGCCAAACACGCATACGACCATCATTGGCACCAAGGCAGAAGCGACTCTCATCGCTGAAGACGACACGTCTCCATTCGTCCCTCCATTCACGCCTGTCGCGACACCACTGGAGGCGGGCTGCACGATGTTGGGGCGTGAGCGGAAGACGGCCTAACGGTGTGCGGGACAGTAGCCCAGCTTCATGGAGACGGTTGCGAATGGTCCTCGCCGATACCCCAGGAGCAACAGTGTCCCTAATTTGCTGGGAAGTGGCGGCGCGGTCCCCTACGGCACTGCGTAGGATCCTACGGTCTTGGCGTGCATCCGTGCGTCGCTGCGGTCCGGTCCCAGGTCGACGGGCACGTGCACCTTCCGCCGACCACTGGCGACAACATCGATGTACTGTGGAGACCTCACGCCCCACGTGTTGAGCAATTCGGCGGTACGTCCACCCGGCCTCCCGCATGCCCACTATACGCCCTCGCTCAAAGTCCGTCAACTGCACATACGGTTCACGTCCACGCTGTCGCGGCATGCTACCAGTGTTAAAGAATGCGATGGAGCTCCGTATGCCACGGCAAACTGGCTGACACTGACGGCGGCGGTGCACAAATGCTGCGCAGCTAGCGCCATTCGACGGCCAACACCGCGGTTCCTGGTGTGTCCGCTGTGCCGTGCGTGTGATCATTGCTTGTACAGCCCTCTCGCAGTGTCCGGAGCAAGTATGGTGGGTCTGACACACCGGTGTCAATGTGTTCTTTTTTCCATTTCCAGGAGTGTATAAGGGACCGAAGCGTGACTGTTGCAAGGGCAGAGGGTAGGACTATAGGGCGGATCCTCGAGTGTCCCTCACTTCTGTGTTTCGACATTTGCTATATGTGGACGTGCTATATCATGAGGCAACAGCACCCCTTGTCCACAAAGGTGGTTTTCAACGGAAATGGTGCCGGCTATTCATTATTCGTTGTATATCTACCTGTGTTTTTATTCGGCAGTCAAGAAAAGAATAACAGCGCGTAGGTCCTGTTTTTACGCATTTGGCAATAACGACGTCATAGCTCACTTCTCCGCAGTTGCTGCACACACTTCGGAAAGACACAAATGTCACAGTAATCCCTTACCTACATGTCGATGGCCGGCCGGGATGGCCGAGCGGTTCTAGGCGCCTCAGGCTGGAACCGCGTGACCGCTACGGTCGCAGGTTCGAATCCTGTCTCGGGCATGGATGTGTGTGATGTCCTTAGGTTAGTTAGGTTTAAGTAGTTCTAAGTTCTAGGGGACTGATGACCTCAGAAGTTAAGTCCCATAGTGCTCAGAGCCATTTGAACCATTTTTACATGTCGATGCTTATATACCCGCATCGGACTCACGCTACATTGCATATACGAGGCGTGTTTTTTAAGTAAGTACCGTTTTAAAATTTAAAAAAGACGTGCTAAGATATCTCAATGATTTTATTTTTACATGGAAGCCTACACCTTAATCTACGCACTGGCGCCATTACAGTCTGATTCTTCGTTTTTTACGTTGTGTACTCAGTATTTAAGATGCCTCCGATAATCGTGAGTCCCGCCGACTGTGAAGTACGGGCTGTTATAAGATTTCTTTAGTGCAAAAGGCCTAAAAGCGTTCGATATTCATCGTGAGATCTGTGCAGTTTACGGAGAAAACATTATGAGTGATGGAATGGTAAGAAAGTGGGTGAGAGCATTTAAAGATGGGCGCACAAACGTGTATGATGAACAACGGAGTGGGCGTCCTTCGGTCGTTAATGAAAGTTTGGTGCAGGAAATGGACAATAAGGTGAGAGAAACCAGACTCTTTACGATTTCCTCCTTGCGAGATGACTTTCCCAATGTTTCTCGTAGTGTTTTGTATGGCATTGTGACCGAGCACTTGAATTACCGAAAATTGTGCGCACGTTGAGTGCCGAAAATGTTGAGGGATGTGCACAAAACCAAACGTTTAGACAGGGCATTGACTTTTCTTGAGCGGTACCACAATGACGGTGATGATTTCTTAAGCCAAAATGTTACGGGCGATGAGACATGGGTGGCCTACGTCACTCCAGAATCAAAGCAACAGTCCACAGAAGTTGAGCAAGGGCATCGCTTTGCTGCAAGCGAATCAGACCAAAGATCTCATAATATCTTTTCTATGGGAAACTCTAGATCATCCTCCGTACAGCCCCGATCTTGCGCCCAGTGACTACCTTCTGTTCCTGCACGCGAAGAAACACCTGGGCGGTCAGCGTCTTCAAGACGAAGACGAAGTAAAAACAGTGGTGATGCAGGCGGCAGACTTCTATGTGGAGGAAATTCAAAAACTGGTACAACGTTATGACAAGTGCCTCAGTACTGACGGAAATTATGTAGAAAAGTAGATTAAGGTACAGGCTTCCATGTAAAAATAAAATTATTGAGATATCTTAGCACGTCTTTTTTTTTAAATTTCAAAACGGTGCTTACTTAAAAAACACGCCTCGTGCGCTGCAGCAACGCCCTCAAACCGAAACTTTGTGATGGCCTCTTATGAAAAGAATTGCACTATAAAATGAAAAAAATAGGCGCGCATTTCATTTCGGCGTCACCAAATCCGATGGCATCAATAATTTTATTACAAGATACAGCGGCTGGGCAAAATGCGAGAGGTAGTGATAAAACTCTAATTGTAACCTCGAAAAACTGAACCTAGGACTATAGAAACTTTTCTACAGATAGTCTGCACTTTGGCTGTTTTGGGAACGTTTCACGACAAAAATCACCTCGTCGTCGTTCTGGTAATGTCAGCCACGCAATGGTTTCTTTGTCTGGGGAAAAATAAGTTAATGAGCCCACTTGAGGACAATGTACGGGGCGACGAAAAATTTCTTAGCCCTAAAACGTAGCGTGATTGACTCTGCCCTGTGGAAAATGAGTTGGGACGTTGTCGTGGAGCAAAAACACACCCTTGCACGTCTTCCCGGGACGCTCCAATTTAGACAGACTTCGGTAGCCTCGTCTACAGATTTCCGTAGTGTCCTCCTGTGACGCTTTGCCCTTAGGCGGCTAAAGAAGTGATATGGATTAGCTTGACACAACCGCAACATTTCGCTAACTACCTCGGTTCGGCACGCTTTTTGAACGGATGTCAGCAGTCACCGAATCCCACGTGTGGCCACCTTCGTTATGTTCAGATGTAGTGCAAGATGTTGAACGCCGATCCACGGCTGATACCACACTTTTTCATCTATCGCATCGACTGTGATTCGCCGGTATTCGAGATGCAGGACCTCCCTCTTCTATTGCGACTCCCGGTTCTTCACAAAGGGGTGTGGCCTGCCACTTGAGCGTTCACACTTGCTGGAGTACGCTGCTGGCGTCTCCGTCATATTATGGTGCTTTTTTGCCGTAGAATTCCAACAACTCAGCGTCGATTTTTGTTGTGTCGTTTCCCTTCAAACGGAGAAAATTACCGCACGATACTCCACTTCATCGACGAACAGCGTCATTTTGTTTTACTGAGCGAGGTGGCGCGGTGGTCAGCACACTTGACTCGCTTTCGGGACGACGACGGCAAATCCCTAAATCGGTCCACGCAAATGCCGGGATGGTCCCTTTGAAAGGGTACGGCCGATTTCATTTCCCATCCTTGAGACAATCCGAGGTTGTTCTCCGTCGCTAATGACAGAGTTTCCACGGGACGTTAAACTTTATAATCTCCCTCCTCCCTTCATCCAGTTTGTTTTGGCTTCTCTAGTGACGTGCTACGGTACT
Organism: Schistocerca nitens; assembly: GCF_023898315.1. Classification (NCBI taxonomy): domain Eukaryota; kingdom Metazoa; phylum Arthropoda; class Insecta; order Orthoptera; family Acrididae; genus Schistocerca; species Schistocerca nitens. Next base: position 740,836,297 of record NC_064614.1, on the reverse strand, counting down.
GTGGCGCGGAGTTGCAATATACAGCGTGGTCCATTGATCGTGACCGAGCCAAATATCTCACGAAATAAGCATCAAACAAAAAACTACAAAGAACGAAACTTGTCTAGCGTGAAAGGGGAAACCAGATGGCGCTATGGTTGGCCCGCTAGATGGCGCTGCCATAGGTCAAACGGATATCAACTGCATTTTTTTAAAATAGGAACCCCCATTTTAATTACATATTCGTGTAGTATGTAAAGAAATATGAATGTTTTAGTTGGACCACTTTTTTCGCTTTGTGACAGATGGCGCTGTAATAGCCACAAACGTATAAGTACGTGGTATCACGTAACATTCCACCAATGCGGACGGTATTTGCTTCGTGATACATTACCCGTGTTGAAATGGACCGTTTACCAATTGCGGAAATGGTCCACATCGTGTTGATGTATGGCTATTGTGATCAAAACGCCCAACGGGCGTGTGCTATGTATGCTGCTCGGTATCCTGGACGACATCATCCAAGTGTCCGGACCGTTCGCCGGATAGTTACGTTATTTAAGGAAACAGGAGTGTTGAGCCACATGTGAAACGTCAACGACGACCTGCAACAAATGATGATGCCCAAGTAGGTGTTTTAGCGGCGAACTACTCGCTGTTGAGAGGAATGTCGTTACACGTATTGCCAAATGCACTGAGGTTGACGGACACCATTTTGAGCATTTATTGCATTAATGTGGTATTTACAGGTAATCACGCTGTAACAGCATGCGTTCTCAGAAATGATAAGTTCACAAAGGTACATGTATCACATTGGGAACAACCGAAATAAAATGTTCAAACGTACCTACGTTCTGTATTTTAATTTAAAAAACCTACCTGTTACCAACTGTTCTTCTAAAATTGTGAGCCATATGTTTCTGACTATTACAACGCCATCTGTCACAAAGCGAAAAAAGTGGTCAACTAAAACATTCATATTTCTTTACGTACTAAACGAATATGTAATAAAAATTGGGGTTCCTACTTAAAAAAACACAGTTGATATCCGTTTGACCTATGGCAGCGCCATCTAGCGGGCCAAACATAGCGTCATCTGGTTTCTCCCTTCAAGCTAGACAAGTTTCGTTCTTTGTAGTTTTTTCGTTTGACGCTTATTTCGTGAGATATTTGGCCCGGTCACGATCAATGAACCACCCTGTATACGAGAATTTGAGACGTGTACGTACAAAGAAACTTTATTTTCTCTTAGTGATAGTTAAAACTCAGTGGCCCTCCTACAGACTGTTAAAACATAACGCTATTTTATGAGAGGATGTAAGTTCATAGTAGCCCACGGCCAGTGTCAATTTGAATAAAACCATTTTCGGTTTAATTTCCTTCAGTATGACCCCTGCAAAGTTGATTTGAAGGTCGGTGACGTAGCTGCTTTAGTGTTTTTTAACAAAGCTGCCTGACACTCAAAATTATTTTATTCAGATTTACAGGAGAATGTATTTCTTCTGCTACAGGTACGATCCTTGATTAATTCAGAAGGCAATGCGTTACACATTACAGTAATGCCTATTATTTATCATTTTGTACATATGACCTGCCAGTTGCGCCTAGTCTTAGAAAGCCATCGCAGAAAAGTATGGTAATGATAAATCCAGAAGACAGGAAATGTGACAGCTGCAGCCCAAAGTGACCCACTGAAAGTTAGTGTCCATTCTTATTCTTCCCTCATGGTTCTACTACATTTCTAAATTACCCACATTGTCGTGCAGTATTCTTTTCAGAGAATTCAAACATTTTGCACCTTTTTACGTTGTGGAACGGTTTTTCTAGGTAGACAAATCCCATCCAGTCATTCCTACAATCAGTCAATGGTGTCACTGACGAAACGACACCATTCGACCAAATAAACTGCCGCATACGTTTTCTGTATCTGCCAGCCTTAACTTCCGTCCTCTTGTGCTAACAAAATATTAAATTTTTTGCATAAATTAATTTTTAATTTCGCCCAAGTTATTACAAATTTCGCAATTTCACCAAAGTTATTAGGCCTACAACTTTGCATACGCCGGTTTTTTCTCGAAGTTCGAGGCTCTGTTTGCCGCACGGTGTAGCCATGCGGTCTAGTGCGTCTTTTCACGGTTCGCGAGGCTGCCCCCGTCGGAGGTTCGAGTCCTCCCTCGCGCATAGATGTGTGTGCTGTCCTTAGCGTAAGGTAGTTTAAGTTAGTTTAAGTAGTGTGTAAACTTAGGGACCAATGACCTCAGCAGTTTGGTCCCATAAGATCTTACCACAAATTTCCAATTTCGAGGCTCTATTGTGAAAAACTTACAAATGCCGCGGTGGAAAAACTGAGCGTCTTTTGAAGAGATCCATGAATCGATCGAATTTTGCACTTGTTCGTATGACCGGAAGTGCTGGAGAGCCAGGCCGCGTGTCATTGATCGAAAATGGTGATAGTCAGAGGGAGCAATGGTTCAAATGGTTCAAATGGCTCTGTGCACTATGGGACTTAACATCTGAGGTCATCAGTCCCCTAGAACTTAGAACTACTTGAACCTAACTAACCTAAAGACATCACACACATCCATGCCCGAGGCAGGATTCGAACCTGCGACCGTTGCGGTCGCGCGGTTCCAAACTGTAGCGCTTAGAACCGCTCGGCCGCACCGGCCGACAGGGAGCAATGTCTTGAGAATACGGCGCGTGGGGCAGAACTTCCCATTTGAACGTTTCCAAGTACGTTTTGATGGGATTTTGCGAAATGGGATCGAGCGCTGCCATGCTGCAAAATCGTCTTTTCATGTATGTCACTGTGTTGTGACCGTTTGTCTTTCAATACTCGGCTCAAAAGCATAAAATAATTTCGATTACAATCTCCTGTGATTGTTTCCGTCGGTTTCAGTAGCTTCGAATACCTTCTCTCTGCACCGCCATACCGGTTTTCGATGTCAAAATCATCGTTCTTGAAGCGTTGAAACCTTTCTCTGCACGTTCTTTCACTAACAGGTGCCTCACCGTCGGTCTTACCCGGCATTTTATGAGTCTCAGGCGAAGATTTCTTCATGATGAAGGATAAAATTAAAGTTTTCTGCAAATGACGAGAACTGGGTTCGTAAACTGACATATCGACCGAGCATAACTTAATGAATCAATCACATTGGACTAATATTTTGATGGCGTTGTGTTTAAAAATGCCTCAGCTTATTATTTGAAACTTCAGAGTTACCAAGTGCATCACCCTTTGTTGCTACTGTCATCTATTGCAAAACAGCGGAAACAAAGTTGTAGGCCTAATATGTGAAACAGAGCCTATCTTTAAAGATAGTGGCTAGGAGCGGCGCCGACCATGAAGTGCTGCTTGAATTCAAATGTGGTTCGATAACTGGTTGGTTGGGGGCGAGCTCGCTGTTTTCTGCGGTTGAAGAAAACAGGTTTGCGTCATCCTCGCCCACGCGGATTTCAGCGCACTGGGAGCGGGCTGAGCGAAGGTCGTGCCGGGAATTACTGGAAGCCGATTTTTCCTCCGCCGAGTTCGCTGCCTGCCGTAGGCGGCCTTTGTTCTGTGCGTACGATCGGCGTTGCTGGACGTTTCTGAACCTGTACCGTTGACAAGACTGCAGAGATTCGGTGACGAAACATTTACGTCGGCTTGTTTGCAGGTAACTCCAGAGGAATATCTTTTTTAGCTGAGCCAACCATTTGTAAATGCCGGCCGCTGTGACCGAGCGGTTCTGGGTGCTTCAATCCGGAACGGCGCTGCTGGTACGGTCGCAGGTTCGAATCTTGCCTCTACATCATACTCCGCAATCCACCATACGGTGCGTGGCGGAGGGTACCTCGTACCATAACTACCATCTTCTCTCCCCGTTCCACTCCCAAACAGAACGAGGGAAAAATGACTGCCTATATGCCTCTGTACGAGCCCTAATCTCTCTTATCTTATCTTTGTGGTCTTTCCGCGAAATATAAGTTGGTGGCAGTAAAATTGTACTGCAGTCATGCCTCGGGCATGGATGTGTGTGATGTCCTTAGGTTAGTTGCGTTTAAGTAGTTCTAAGTCTAGGCGACTGATGACATCAGGTGTTAAGTCCCATAGTGCCCAGAGCCATTTGAATTTGATCTGTAAATCTTAAACAAAGCAAGGTCAGTTTCAATGCTTTATCCGTAGTAGCCGAATTATTATGTACATATGTTCCGAAATAAACATAGTAAGGGCTAAAGACATTAATAACGCTTGCAAATGGACATACTACCATGAAGTATTGCTCACGGCCAAGCTACACTGAAGCGCGAAAGAAACTGGTATAGGAACGCGTATTCAAATATAGAGAAATGTAAACAGGCAGAATACGGTGCTGCGGTCGGCAATACCTATATAAAACAACAAACGTCTAGCGGAGTTGTTAGATCGGTTACTGCTGCTACAATGGCAGGTTATCAAGAGTTAAGTGAGTTTGAACGTGGTATTGTAGTCGGTGCACGAGCGGTGGGATACAGCATCTCCGAGGTAGCGATGAAGTGGAGATTTTCCCGCACGACCATTTCATGAGTATACCGTGAATATCAGGAATGCGGTAAAACATCAATTCCGACATCGCTGCGGCCGGAAAAATATCCTACAAGAACGGGACCAACGAGGACTGAATAGAATCGCCCAACAGGACAGAAGGGCAACCCTTCCGCAAATTGCTGCAGATTTCAGTGCTGGGCCATCAAAACGTGTCAGCGTGCGATCTATTCAACGAAACATCATCGATATGGGCTTTCGGAGCCGAAGGCCCACTCGTGTACCCTTGATAACTGAACAACACAAAGCTTTACGCCTCGCCTGGGCCCGTCAACACCGACATTGGATTGTTAATGACTGGACATATGTTACTTGGTCGAACCAGTCTCGTTTCAAATTGTATCGAGCGGATGGACGTGTACGGGTATGGAGACAACCTCATGAATCCATGGACCCTGCATGTCAGCAGGAGAGTGTTCAAGCTGGTGGAGGCTCTAATGGTGTGACGCATGTGCAGTTGAAGTGCTATGGGACCCCTGATACGTCTAGATAAGACTCTGACAGGTGACATACATGTAAGCATCCTGTCTGATCACCTGCAGCCATTCATGTCCATTGTGCATTCCGACGGACTTGGACAATTCCAGCAGGACAAAGTGACACCCTATAAGTCCAGAATTGCTACAGAGCGGCTCCAGGGACACTCTTCTGAGTTTAAAAACTTCCACTGGCCACGAAACTCCCCAGACATGAACATTGTTGAGCATATCTGGGATGCTTTGCAACGTGCTGTTCAGAAGAGATCTCACCCCTCCGTACTCTTACGGATTTGTGGACAGCCCTGCAGGATTCATGGTGTCAATTCCCTCCAGCACTACTTTAAACATTAGTCGAGCCCATGCCACGTCGTGTTGCGACACTCCTGCGTGCACGCTGGGGCCCTACACGATGTTAGGCTGGTGTACCACTTTCTTTGGCTCTTCACTGTATACGGGATACTACTGTAGCCTTGACATTAAAAAATTGGAACCATTCGATAACTCTCTGTTGACATGCAAGCTCAGCGTTGGTGGTCAGAGATTTAGGGACGCTGGGAAAAACAGGAATCAACGTATATGGGCAAGAATTTGACTCACTTTAGCCAGCTTAAAAGGTAATAATACAAATAATAGTGAGGAACAAGGGAAGTTGAACATTATATGTAGTTTACAGTCTAGATTAGAGGTAGACAACTTTCTTTACCTACCGCCCACTTTTGTTTATCTGATAGTAGTCGAATTTTTAACAACCACCAGTTCTACAATAATGGGGACTTATAAAGTAAAAAAGTAACTTTATGTTATAAATTTATAAAGCAGAGTTGCAGCAAGTTAGAGTATATAATAGTAATAATAACTTACCAAATACTTTGACAAAAGTTTACGCAAATGGAAATATATTTCGCCCCCAACCACATCCTGCCTACCACGAAAGCTGGAACGCCCACTACTGAGCAGTAGGGCCCCGGTTGACTACCACTGATCTGGAAGAACTATCTCTAAGAAAGCTTGAATCAAAACGTACATTTCTGCGTATATTCTGTATACAAGTTTTTTTGTTTACTGGGCGCCGTCGGGGGACTGTAGGGAAAGCTTCAAAGCTTCCTGGAATGCAAGAAACTCAGCGTCCGATGTCCGCAGTCCAATGTCCTCTGGATCTCAAGAACGAACAGGGAAAATTGGGTTTCATAGATCGGTCCTTGCGGAAGCCATGTTGATTCCTCCAAAGGGATCGTTCGGTTTCCCTAAATCTTGGCGACAAGCAAATGCAAGTATAAAATTGGACTGGATATGTCGAAGATTGTTTTGTTGCTATGAGGCATGAAATTATTACCTGCCATCCAGCATTATAAGGTTTTAATATCATCGTCTGTATTTTTTTTTTTCAATAGAAAAGCCTACTCATTGAGAGGGCAACCATTCGAGACTTATATGGATCCACCCGCAGAATGATCATATTCAACTGGGAAAAAGGCTAAGTTCTAAAAGTTGTCGAAAGTGGCCGTGAATACATTTCTTGTGCTTGCAGGTGGACTCGTAGAGATTATGTGGCTTTTCCATAATCCACATGTGTGAGTTCAGTGCATTCGCACATCCATCAATATCGAATGAAGCCTCGTCACTCCGAACCGATCCAGTTTCTTTCTACCCGGCGTTAGAGAATACACGAACCACTGAGAGAAAGCGTCACGTTTCCTAGTGTTTACTAGTTGCAGCTCATAAACGGCACGGTTTCTGTACGGTTGCGTCTTTCATAACACGGTGCGGGCACTACCAACGGAGAGACGAGATCGGCTGTACAGCAGTTGCACAGACTTCGAGCGGTTCAAAGAACATGCAGCTTCCATCTTGACCACAACTTCTAATGTTGACATTTTCGGTCGACCACTTTAGGCTACATCAGCGATATTTCCTGTCCTCTGGAACCTACCGCCCAGTGGCTTGATGGTGAACTTGTTTAGTGTATGCTGTTCTTACCTACCTGTGAAGTCTTCAGTCCCAGCACAGTTGGAAGAATGTCCTGGATAACAATATATACTTTCTGCTCTAATGTGTAGCTCATTTGTAACTCAATGAAACAAGGGTCAGTTTAAATAAAATATGGCGTTTCAGTCTTCGATCGCTATTCTTTATTTTCAATTACCGGTTTCGGGCTAGCTGCCCATCTTCGGATCATATGTTGTAGTTACAGAGTAACTTGTCCGTACAGAACACACAGTTCACTGTCATAACAGTTATGACAGTGAACTGTGTGTTCTGTACGGACAAGTTACTCTGTAACTACAACATATGATCTGAAGATGGGCAGCTAGCCCGAAACCGGTAATTGAAAATAAAGAATAGCGATCGAAGACTGAAACGCCATATTTTATTTAATGAACGATCGCGGAATACCCAGTGAGACAACCATGTCTAGTTTTGATAAAGGGTCAGTTTGGCAAAAAAAAAAAAAAGTTTTTAATAAACAAATACTCTTCGATAAGGCTGTTGCTCTTCTGGAACTGCCTCTACATTTCACCTACACCCACACCATGTAAACGACTGTGAAGTGCATGGCAGAAGAGTTTTCCATGATGTCACATATTACGGTTATTTTCCGTTCCATTCGCGTATGGAGGGTAGCAAGAACGAGCGTTTAAATGCTTCTGCGAGCGATATAATTAGTCTAATCACGTCTTCTCTCTTTCTGGAGGAGTGATATATTGGGATCTGTAGTACATCCTTCATTTAACACTGGCTGTTAAAACTTTGTAAGTAGGCGGCTACCAATTTAAAGTTTCTCATCATTTCCATGACGCTTTCCCGCGAGTCAAATAAACATGTGACGGTTCATGCTGCTCTTATCTGTGTACGTTCATTATATCCTGTTAGACCTATCTGTTGTTCAAAATGTGCGTGAATTCCTAAGGGACCAAACTGCTCACGTCATCGGCCCCTGGCCTTACACACTACTTGAACTAACTTAACGCTTACGACAATACTCACATCCATGCCTGAGGGAGGATTCGAACCCCCCGGCGGGAGGGGCCGCACGATTAGTGACATGGCGCCTCTAACCGCCACTCCGCGGGGCACCTATCTGTTGTGGGTTCCACATAACTGAGCCACACTCTGCAGTGGGGTGCGTGGGACTGCACTAAGCATTCTGCTTTCTACCCTGAATGCATTCACTGGTCATCGGGGCTCATTTCGAAGCGGGACCAATCACTGGAGACAAATTTACTGGAGTCTGTGAGATTCCCGGCCGAATACGCGTCTGGAGACGTCCCGGACGGCGGTGGGATACCAACTTGACTGTCGCTTGCCGTACGGCCCAACAACCGGGAGTGATGGTCGGAGGTGTCATTTCTTTTCATAGCAGGACCCCTTTGGTTGTCATCCGCGGCTCACTTGCAGCACAGCGGTACGTCGACGATACTCTACGCCCCGTTTTGCTGCCCTTCATGACAAGCCATCCTCGGCGAGAGCCTCTTCTGATTGTCTTCGTGCTTGCTAAACCCTTCGTTTGCCAGCAATATCGGCGGACCTCTGCTTTATTGAGAACGTTTGGAGAATAAAGGGCAGAGTCTTCGAACCATCTCTGAATTTTGAGGATCTAACACGGCAGTTGGACAGAAGTTGGCATGGAATCCCTCAGGAGAACATCCAACAATTCTGTCAATTAATACCAAGCCAAATAACTGCTAGCATAAGGGCCAGAGGGGGACCAACGCGTTACTAACTTGGTCAATTTGTGAAGCTTGTTCCCTTCAATAAATCAGCCAAGTCTTTATCACATGTACCGTTTTCCGTCCCCGTTTAATAAGAAACGGGTTTACAAAATTTGATTTGACGATTACGACAAAGTACACATAGGAAAATCGGTAGAAACTTTCGGATACGTTGTAAAGAGCACAAAAAATCTATCGATAACAATACAAGTACCTTTGGACTGCATTTCCTAAACGACAAACATACATCCAAAAACATTAACGAAAAGCTCCAAATTTTACATTATGCTAAGAAAGGGAAACAAATGCATATCTTAGAAGAAATCGAAATTTTCAGTTATTTAAGAAGTAAACCAGATACTTATCTTAATGAGCAAACAGATCTGCAGAACAAAGAGTTGCTCAGTGATGGTTCAAATGGCTCTGAGCACTATGGGACTTAACATCTGAGGTCATCAGTCTCCTAGAACTTAGAACTACTTAAACCTAACTCACCTAACCACAGTAGTGGTCGCGCGGTTCCAGACTGAAGCGCCTACAACTGCTCGGCCACACTGGCCGGCTTTGCCTTTACTCTTTGATGAATACAGTATCTTTGTAAATGTCAATCTGTGAGACAAACAAGACAGCATTTGTGAACAAAACGAATAGAAAATAGTAACTTAAAGACGCTGTCATTTCAATACGTGCGGCATAGCATGCGATTGCAGGTAAATGTCTTTCAAATAAGTTAACTTTCACATTATTACATTTGCATTCGTGGAAGTAATATTATATATTCTGTTTTGTACAGAACCACACAGTTATTTCCAAGATCTTTCATTATTGGACTAATTACTACGCTCCAAATCAGCACAGGAGGATAGTAGATTCAGAGTTGAAAGAACGCCAGTTTTCAACTTGTGTTTCGAAGGAATATTCAACAGTCCACTTTTCAAATCCCTTTCATAATCCGAATCAGCAAAATGTATTGAGCAGATCGAGCGTTTTCAATTGAAACCGAATCTGCACGTTTACAAGTATTTATCCATTTTCGTTTCATTTCATTGTTTTTAGGGAATATATTGAACTGAACTCCTAAGCTAGTTTCTTGTATGCTGCGGTTACTACAACTGGCGATCGCTCAGCAAACCATTATTTTTCACTTAAAAATTTTCTCTTAAAATTGCCAGTGACCAACAAAAATTCGCACGTCGTTACCAAACTTGTTTGCGCTTATAAACGCAGTTACAAGGCATTATATGTAAACTGAAGGTGCAGAGTGGAAGAAAGGAACGGAAAGGGAAGGGATCACTGCTTTCAGCTGCATTGGGACGTTCAGCGGAATCGGCGGCGACGAGTGAACATGTGTACCGGACCGGGATTCGAACCCGGGTTCTCCTGCTTACTAACCAGGTGCGGTAACCACTGCGCCATCCGGGACACAGTATTACCGCAACTGCCGGACCTATCTCGGCTCGCCTGACGGCCGATACACACTCCCATCGAGCGGCACCTATCCGCTCTCCACCTTCAATTTTCATGCGAGGGTTGTCCAGAAAGTTCCGATCGGTCGCGAAATGGACACCACACTGAAAACCCGACGAAGCTTTGCACAGATGTGTTGGGTAGTGTCTCTAGTATGACCGTCGATCTATCAAGACGCTCTTTTCAGTTGTGAGCGCACTGTGAGCGGGTAAAGGTGCCTAGAACAACAATGTCTCCGGTCAAGTAGGAGGGCCCCCTGAGAGGCTTCGTCTTAATGAATGCAGCCCACCTAACACAACTGCCACGCACTTCCTTCTTCATGACAATTCTCAGCCGCACTCTGCAGGGGCAGTGAAGACGCTCCTGCAGCCTTTTCGATGGGAAGTGTTCTATCACCCACAACACAGCCCTAATTGGCTCGCCGTGAGTGTCATCTCTGTTCAAATAAAACTTTGGATACGAAGGCAACACTTGGGCACAGGCTACGCGCTATAGACCAGCGTAGAGAATTATGGGGAACCACACTCGCCTTCCTTCTACGACGATGGTGTTGGAAATTTCGTATAACGCTCCGACAAATGTCTAAGTCGGAGCGGCGACTATGTGGAGAAGTATCTGGAAAGTGTATTTAACTCTTGCAAATAAAATGTTTTTGATTTTCATTGTGGTTTCCATTTAGCGACCGATCGGAACTTACTTTCTGGACAACCCTCGTGTAATGTATAACAGTTGCGGATTCTGCGTGTTGTCTTTTCTTTCGGACATGTCCAAAAGAACAGACACCACTCATTCATACAATTAGAGCAGGTTACGGCACTTGCGCTGAGTGCCAGTTTGGTTCAGTCCATGGATACTGTATTCTAGTATCGGTAGTTCACTATGACGCGAGCGACCGGCTTGCTACTGCCCTTACACCTCCTAACCCCTATCGTGTATTCTAGTATCCGTAATTTTATTAGTTCGAAGCTAGTTTCAGTCTTCTAAGCAATTCGCAAGCGATGTTTACTCCTGTTATTTTATCCCTGCTACCTCCAAAAGTTCTGAGTGTGTAGCCTAGTCAGAATTGTCAGAAGTTTACGCAGAAAGTATATGTGTGGGTGTGTGGTGTTGCAGAGCTCGCCCGCCGCCCCCGGCAGCCAGAAGCTCGCGGCCTCCGCCCCCGGGCAGCAGCAGCAGCAGCAGCAGGGCAGCATGTCCCGCCAGCAGACGGAGCGCTCCATCCCGCACCTGCGGGACATCTTCGGCTTCCACGGCTGGGAGCCGCAGCCGCAGCAGCCCGACCCGGCGGCCGCAGTCGCGCAGAAGCTGCAGGAGATGCGCGTCGACGCCAGCAACGACAGCGCCGTGTCAGTGGGCTCCACCAGCGAGGACGACTCCCCGCAGAAGGGGGGCGGCGGCGGCGGCGGCGGCGGCGGCGGCGGCAGCGGCAAGAAGAAGAAGCAGCGCAACAGCCGGCGCGACAACGCGCGCACCCTCACCGAGCGCGACGTCAAGCACCTGGAGCGCCACCTCTCCATGAAGAAGACCATCCGCAAGAAGATCATGCGCGACCTGCAGCAGGCTTTCGTAGAGGTGCGCACCCTCCTCTTCAGTTCTTCCCCTTTCTACACAGTGACAAGCAGCGGATATTTGCCTAAATTGTACCACTTTTGAGATTTTATTTTTTACACCCTAAACAGTACACTGAGGTGACGAAAGTCATGGTCCAGCGAAAAAATGTTCCAATGTGTGTGAATTCCTAAGGGACCAAACTGCTGAGCTCATCGGTCGGTAGACTTACACACTGCTTAAACTAAATGAAACTAACTTGTTCTAAGAACAACACACACACTCATGCCCGAGGGAGAAGTCGAATCTCTGGGCCGCGCGTGATTAGCCTAGCGGTCTCGGGCGCTGCAGTCATGGACTGTGCGGCTGGTCGCGGCGGAGGTTCGAGTCCTCCCTCGGGCATGGTTCAAATGGTTCAAATGGCTCTGAGCACTATGGGACTCAACACCTGTGGTCATAAGTCCCCTAGAACTACTTAAACCTAACTAACCTAAGGACATCACACACATCCATGCCCGAGGCAGGATTCGAACCTGCGACCGTAGCAGTCGCGCGGTTCCGGACTGCGCGCCTAGAACCGCGAGACCACCGCGGCCGGCCTCGGGCATGGGTGTGTGTGTTTGTCCTTAGCATAATTTAGGTTAAGTAGTGTGTAAGCTTAGGGACTGATGACCTTAGTAGTTAAGTCCCATAAGATTTCACACACATTTGAACATTTTTAGAATCTCCGGCGGAAGGGCTAGCGCAATCCGTGACATGGCGCCTCAAATCGCGCGGCCACTCCGCGTGGCTGCGGGACAGCGATATACACATATACAGATGGCAGGAGTACCGCGTGCAGAAGGTATAAAAGGGCAGTGCATTGACGGAGCTGTCATTTCTATTCAGGTGCTTCAGGTGAAAAGGTTTCCAACGTGATTATGCCCGCACGATGGTAATTAACAACAGAGTTTCAACGCTGAATGGTGGTTGGAGCTAGACGCATGTGACATTCCATTCCGGAAATCGTTAGGGAATTCAGTATGCCGAGATCCACAGTGTCAAGAGTGTCCCCAGAACACCAAATTTCAGACATTACCTCTCACCACAGACAACGCAGTGGCCGATGGCCTTCACTTAACGACCCGGAGCAGCGGCGTTGCGTAGAGTTGTCAGTGCTAAAATACAAGCGACACTGCGTGAAATGACCGGAAAAATCAATGTGTGGCGTACGACGAACGTATCCGTTAGATGCCGGCCGCGGTGGTCTAGCGGTTCTAGGCGCTCAGTTCGGAACCGCGAGACTGCAACGGTCGCAGGTTCGAATCCTGCCTCGGGCATGGATGTGTGTGATGTCCTTAGGTTAGTTAGGTTTAAGTAGTTCTAAGTTCTAGGGGACTGATGACCGCAGATGTTAAGTCCCATAGTGCTCAGAGCCATTTTGTATCCGTTAGATAGTGAGGCAAAATTTTGCGTTTATTGGCTATAGCAGCAGACGGCCGATGCGAATGCCTTTTTTAAATTTATTTACGAACACAATATCGTCACAACAATACATGAACAGATACATGTAACTGTGAATAGCTGGTAAATATTTCACATAGTCGAAATCCTTTAAGAACAGAAATAACTACAACTGAAATGTGTGACAAGTTATGTACAGAGAGCTTTTAGTAACAATTCGAACAAAATCAGTATGAGTTGTGAAATGTAAACAAAAATTGAAATGAGTGTATCATGTAAGAAACTAAGAGAAAATGGAAGACTCTAATGAGAAAAGAGAAACAAAAGGGATACTTCTAGTGAAAGTTTTCACTGTAAGTGAATCGTCCTCTGATATCCGTACAATAACGCAACCGATAAAGTGTTGGCAAAATATTCGCGGTATTGCGGTGAATGTTGCAATCGTTAATGACATTCGCACAGGTAGGCCATGTACTACACGGCGTCACTGATTTGTAACTCAAAAAATGGCGCAAGCAGTGTGTCCCAGTAGCCAGGCCACGGCGTTGCACTTCGTTTTTGAGTGCAGTTTAAGGTCAGGAAGGATAATCCACATTCGTTTGGTAACAGCACATCGCCTGCACCGCTTCTGCTGGGTTCCTGACCGTATCAGTTGGACCACTGAGGACTGGGAAGCCGTCTCCTGGCCACATGACTCCCGATTTCAGTTGGTAAGAGCTGATGGTAGGGTTCGAGTGTGGCGCTGACACCACGAAGCCGTGGACCCAAGTTGTCAACAAGGCACTGTGCAAGCTGGTTGTGGCTCCATAATGGTGTGGTCTGTGTTTACATGGAATGGACAGAGTCCTCTAGTCCAACTGCACCGATCATTGACTGTAAATGGTTATTTCGGCGACTTGGAGGGCATCTGCCGTCAAACAACGGTGGAATTTTCATGGGCGACAGTGCGCCATGTCACCGCACCACAACTGTTCGGAGCTGGTTTGAAGAACGTTCTGGACATTTCGAGCGGATGATTTGTCCAGCCACGTCCCCCGACGTGAATCCCATCGAACACTTATGGGACATAATCGAGAGATCAGGTGGTGCATACACTCCTGCACTGCCAAGACTTTCGCAAATACGGACAGCTGTAGAGGCAGCATGGCTCACCATTTCTCACATCGACTTGTTGAGTCCATGCCACGTCGAGCTGCCGCACTGCGTCGAGCAAAAAAAGAGGCCCGACATGGTATTAGAAGGTATCCCAAGACTTTTGTCACCTCAGCGTAAGCTATAAAATTGTTTAAACAAAGCCATCCTCTTCTGTAAGATGTTGTTCTTGGTATCTGATTCAAACAATGGAAATTCTGCGTAAAATAAACGTGTTACACTTAATTTTCTACACATCTACAAGTGGTACATTTTAGGAATCTGGTTTCTTAATCGTACCAGTGGGTCCATAAACTGTGCCATCATTATAAAATGCTCTTGAGCTTGAAAATATGAGCTACTCTAAGTTTAAGGAAACGTTCCATGTTTCAGTTCTTACATAACTATTTGCAACCACTAAAGTATAACTTCTTCACTTGTCAGCCGGCCAGTGTGGCCGAGAGGTTCTAGGCGCTTCAGTCTAGAACCGCGCGACCGCTGCGGTCGTAGGTTCGAATCCTGCCTCGGGCATGGATGTGTGTGATGTCCTTAGGTTAGTTAGGTTTAAGTAGTTCTAAGTTCTACGGGACTGATGACCTCAGATGTTAAGTCCCATAGTGCTCAGAGCCATGCGAACCATTTCTTCACTTGTCGCCCCACTACTGCACACTTTCCACGAATCTACACTCTGCATTTCGTGCATCTGATCATTTGTTCCATTCGAACTCCCTCGCATAACTCGCAGTAACATTCCTCTTTGTTACGAATGAGTTTCTGTGGTGGCTCCTCCGCAGTCTCCAAGCCGCGTGGACTGGCCGCGCGGTTTTTAGGCGCCATGTCACGGAATGCGCGGCCACTCGCCGGAGGTTCGAGTCCTCCCTCGGGCTTGAGTGTGTGAGTTGTTCTTAGCATAAGTTAGTTTAGGTAGTTTGGTCCCTTAGGAATTCACACACGCGCAGTCTCCAAAACGCTACGTTATCACATATTTCTTCTCTTTTGCTTGGTTTTACTTTTTTGCATATGCTACTGGTCAGCTCGCAAGCTCTTTCGCTGGACGTTGAAGTTCTGCTTGGAACTCGGATGTGCTGATATTTCTTGGATGGACATCTTCCGCCCACTTTTTGCCCGCCATAGCCCCTTCTGCATTATGTGGTATTGGGTTTCTTTCTGCAAAGTCGAACGGAGGTTTTCTTATGTCCGCATCCATAAACGGAACATCATGTCTTCAAATGTTTATTAACTCATAAATAAAACATTACTTTGCCACTTACAACAGTAATTCTCTTCGCTAGGTACACAAAAAATTAGGAGAAACTAAAACAAAATCAATGTTGTCTTCACACGATTAGTTCCTAAACACGCAGAACTCATTGCTGACAATATGGCTCTAAGAAGCTCGTAGTTCGCGCCGAACACGCTAAATGTCGGATGGTGCAAGAGGTACGAATTTAATGGTATAGTACGAATTAAGAGACGGTACAACATAGGCAACTCCTCCATACTCTGGACAAACAATTAGTCATCCCACAAGACATACAGATAACACCGTGTCTAGGTATGATAATGGCCTCAACTAGGCGAAGAAGACAGTTCGCAAATTACTTCAGGTACACTAAATCGAGTTGAAGCGACGCGTACAGTATCTGTCAAAAGTAACCGGACACCAATAGTGGACGTTTATGGGAGCTTGAACTCTGCTGGAGACACTTTCGATGACACGTCTGAATGTCTCAACAGCCAAAGCCAGAGAAGTTGGTAATGTTGGACACTGGGTTCTGGAACGAAGGTCTTCCATTGGGTTCAGGTCGGGAATGTGGGCAGATCAGTCCATTTCAGGAACGTTATTGTCTTAATCATTCATCGTCTCCCAACTGTTCCGCTGCTGTACGTGGAACACAATGATTTAAAACGTTTCCGTAATAAGATTTTCACTCTGCAGCGGAGTGTGCGCTGATATGAAACTTCCTGGCAGATTAAAACTGTGTGCCCGACCGAGACTCGAACTCGGGACCTTTGCTTTCGCGATCAAGTGCTCTACCATCTGAGCTACCCAAGCACGACTCACGCCCCGTCCTCACAGGTTTACTCCTGCCAGTACCTCGTCTCCTACCTTCCAAACTTGACAGAAGGTCTCCTGCGAACCTTGCAGAACTAGCACTCTTGAAAGAAAGGATATTGCGGAGACATGTCTTAGCCACAGCCTGGAGGATGTTTCCAGAATGAGATTTTCACTCTGCAGCGGAGTGTGCGCTGATATGAAACTTCCTGGCAGATTAAAACTGTGTGCTGGACCGAGACTCGAAGTCGGGACCTTTGCCTTTCGTGGGCAAGTGCTCTACTATCTGAGCTACCCCTTTTCAGCATCAGCACCAACAACAATGACGCTTTCACTCCCATAGCTCTGTCATCATTGTCGCAACACATCTCGCCGCCAAAGACTTCATTAGATGGGGTTAACATTTCACCTTCACTGTTCATGTTACCATTACAAGTTTCATATCAGCGCACACTCCGCTGCAGAGTGAAAATCTCATTCTGGAAACATCCCCCAGGCTGTGGCTAACCCATGTCTCCGCAATATCCTTTATTTCAGGAATGCTAGTTCTGTAAGGTTCGCAGGAGAGCCTCTGTAAAGTTTGGAAGGTAGCAGACGAGATACTGTCAGAAGTAAAGCTGTGAGGACGGGGCGTGGTTCGTGCTTGGGTAGCTCAGATGGTGGAGCTCTTGCCCGCGAAAGACAAAGTCCCGAGTTCGAGTCTCGGTCCGGCACACAGTTTCAATCTGCCAGGAAGTTTCGAATTAAAATGTGTTCATATCCTTCTGCATTTACCGTTTTCTTAAGTGCAGTAAGAGAATCAAACCCTAACCATGGAAAAACACCCCCCTAGCGTAACACCACCTCGTCTGTACTTCACTGTTGGCACTTCACATGATGGCACGTAACATTCTCCAAGCATTCGCAAAACTAAAAGCCTTCCGTGGGATTGCTACATGGTATAGCGTGATTCATCACTCCAAATAACTCATTTCGAGTCATACGCTGCTCAGTGGCGTCACTATTTCCGCCACCTCAGTCGTCGCTTACAATCGCCTATAGAAATGTGTGGCTTTTGAGGAGCTGTTCGGCCATCGCACCCCATTCTTTTTAACTCCCTAAGCACAGTCACCGTGCTAGCTGGACTGCTGGTAGCTCAGAGCCCAAACGGAAAGATTTAGGTGTTCCTTTTTCCCACGCGCCATTTGAGAGTGGAATGGTAGAGTAGTAGTATGAAAACGGCTCGATGAACCCTCTGCCAGGCACTTAAGTGTGAATTGCAGAGTAACCATGTAGATGTACTTTGGAGCTCACGAGTGATTCCTTCCGCTGACTCCACGTGACTTTCTACAACCACCTTCCCCAATGCCCGACGGCTCGTCTTGGTTTAGCTGTGGTAGTTCCTTCGCGTTTCCTCTTCAGCACAGATACAGCAAACGATTACATTCAAGGTTGAAAATTTACAGGCGACGGCGCACTAAGCCACACAGTTTTCGCCATTCACCCCCCACCCCCCCCCCCCACCCCGAAAGAAAATAGTAAAATGAAAAGAAACACTTTAACGATAAACTTCGCTACTTTTCTTGTCAACATCTCTGTCCTTCGCTTCCTCGCTTCCAAACGCTGGAAGCTCTAGGGTACTCTCACACGATGCCTTGTATAATGGCTTTTCGGCATTAGCACCAACAACAATGACGCTTTCACTTCTATAGCTGCCCGCATCTCGTGGTCGTGCGGTAGCGTTCTCGCTTCCCACGCCCGGGTACCCGGGTTCGATTCCCGGCGGGGTCAGGGATTTTCTCTGCCCCGTGATGGCTGGGTGTTGTGTGCTGTCCTTAGGTTAGTTAGGTTTAACTAGTTCTAAGTTCTAGGGGGCTGATGACCATAGATGTTAAGTCCCATAGTGCTCAGAGCCATTTGAACATTTGAACTTCTATAGCTCTGTCATCATTGTCGCAACACATCTCCCGCCGCCAACGACATCATTAGATGGGGTTAACATTTCACCTTCACTGTTCATGTTACCACTGCTGCTACTACTACTACTGAGCAAATGGCTTTAAAAAAACGTTCGCCAAATATTTTAATTTGAAAGGCATCTTCCTTCTTTTCGTTCAATAGTTGCTTTCCAAGTGTTGCTCCATTCAGCTTCTTCATGTAGCTGATCGTGCTGGAAACATGACTTTCATTTAAAAATCATAGCTAACACGTGCAATGATAACTGATAACCAAAGGAGTACGAACTCGTAGATCGTGGACACTATTAGGTGACAGTCGACCTCGATCGTAAACAAACGAGACCTTAGACTGTCCGAGGGGTGAGATGCGGACCGGGGATGGAGCAGCGCCTCCCTCTCGCGGGCTGGCAGTGACAGACAGTGTCCGTGATCTGCGCTCCTATGAAAGCAGTACTAGCACAATTGTCATAGGGATCGCTGAGCCCGTCCGGTTTTGTGAGCGCCGTACTAGAACCCTCTCATGGATCTGGATTAGCTTCGCTTTTTGCACAATAAGAAAACAACGAGCCACTTAACAACACAAAGCAAAACACAGCGAAGTACACAAAGCATTCGGCAAGTGCAATAGTGCAATCGTTTGCCGAGGTTTGCGGCATCGTAAACGTGTTAGTTCAGGCCCAGCCTCCATCGGTACCTTACGCAAGCATAGTTCGAAACACTCCCACCTAAACAACCACGTTATAGTGCCTCTGTAATACACGAATCGATGCGAAACACAGCAAATAGTTGCGACAAGCGACGTTAACAATCGCCCTCCAACGGAACATTTCCAAGTGTCAATAAACGATCTTGATGACACTTGGCGTGTGTCGAGAGGGGCCAAAATAGTTCAATACGTATTTTTTTGTTTGTGCCCAGGTTCACTTTTAAGGGGTACAACGCACCCAGACAGGTAATCTGGAATTTAGATTATAGGCTACCACATGCGCTTGTAACCTCGCCCTTCTTCGATAGTTCGCAGATCGTGCTCTCCCTGGTCAGGCGTACGAGCAACGCGTGGTCTTCCTCGGGTATTGTATTGTATTGTATGTTAGCCGGGGACCTAGAAACGATGGAGAGGCTCCGTCCCCGCCGCAGCAGCAGTGGGTCACAACAAATGGTTCAAATGGCTCTGAGCACTATGGGACTTAACATCTTAGGTCATCAGTCCCCTAGAACTTAGAACTAGTTAAACCTAACTAACCTAAGGACATCACACACATCCATACCCGAGGCAGGATTCGAACCTGCGACCGTAGCAGTCGCGCGGCTCCGGACTGCGCGCCTAGAACCGCGAGACCACCGCGGCCGGCAGGGTCACAACCCCACGACGACTACCGCAGTCCACTTCACCCCTCTGCCGCCCCACACTGAACCACTCTTTCATGGTTATTGTGCGTTTCGGCCCCCGGTGGACCCTCCACCCTCCCTCCCCCCCTCCCCTCCAGGAGACGTCTCACACCAGACGAGTGTAACCCTTATATTTGCGTGGTAGAGTAATGGTGGTGTACGCGTACGTGGAGAACTTTGCGCAGCAATCGCCGACATACTGTAGCTGAGGCGGAATAAGGGGAACCAGCCCGCGTTCGCCGAGGCAGATGGAAAACCGCCTAAAAACCATTCACAGACTGGTCGGTTCACCGAACCTCGACACTAGTCCGCTGGGTGGATTCGTGCTGGTGACCAGGCGCTCCTTCCCACTCCAGAAAGCCGTGCATTAGACCACTCGGCTAACCTGTCAGGCTCTTCCTCGGGCATAGTCTGTGGTTCCAGGGATATGTGACGATACACAGCAGCAAAAGTTGGACGGCTCACCTGTCTTCGGTCTGTAAACGCCGTCTGATACAACCGCGCAGCTTCGTGTCTATTGCCATTCGCGTGGCCATAACACTGAAGAGCAAAAGAAACTGGTACACCTGCCTAATATCGTGTAGGGTCCCCGGAAACACCCAGAAGTGCCGCAATACGACGTGACATGGACTCTTCTAATTTCTGAGTAATGCTGGAGGGAACTGACACCACGAATCCTGCAGGGCTGTCCATAAATCCGTAAGAGTGCGGGGTGGTGGAGATCTCTTCTGAACAACACGTTGCAAGGCAACCCAGATGTCCTCATTAACGTTCAAGTCTGAGGAGTTTGGTGGCCAGCGGAAGTGTTTAAATTCAGAAGAGTGTTCCTGGAGGCACTCTGTAGCAGTTCTGGCCGTGTGGGGTTTCGTATTGTCCTGTTGGAATTGCCCAAGTTCGTCAGAATGCACAATGGACATGAATGGATGCAAGTGATCAGACAGGCTGCTTATGTACGTGTCACATGTCAGAGTGGTATCTAGCCGTATCAGGAGCCCCATATCACTCCAACTGCACACGCCCCACACCATTACAGAGCCTCCACCAGCTTGAACAGTCCCCTGCTGACATGCAGGGTCCATGGATTCATGACGTTGTCTCCATACCCGTACACGCCCATCCGCTTGATAAAATCTGAACCGAGACTCGTCCGACCAGGCAACATGCTTCCAGCCATCAACAGCGCAATGTCGATGTTGACGGGCCCTGGCGCGGCGTAAGGCTTTGTGTCGTTCAGTCATCGAGGGTACACGAGTGGGCCTTCGACTCCGAGAGCCCTTATCGATGATGTGTCGTTGAATAATTCGCTCGCTGACACCTGTTGATGACGCAGAACTGAAATCTGCAGCAACTGGCGGAAAAGTTGCCTTCTGTCACGATGAACGATTCTCTTCAGTCATCGTTGGCCCCGTTCTTGCAGGCTTTTATGGCCGCGGCGATGTCGGGTATTTGATGTTTTACCGCATTCCTGATATTCACGGCACACTCGTGAATTGCCCGTACGGCAAAATCCCCCACTTCATCGCTATCTCGGAGATGCTGTGTCCAATCACACGTGCGCCGACTTTAACACCACGTTCAAACTCACTTATATCTTGATAACCCGCCACTGTAACAGCAGTAACCGATCTAACAACTCCGCCAGGCACTTTTTGTCTTATATAGGCGTTGCCGATCGCAGTGCCGTCTGCCTGTTTATACATCTCTGTATTTAAATATGCATGCCTATACCAGTTTCTTTGGCGTTTCAGTGTATAAACATCATGTCAGCCTGTTCACAAAATGAATATCCAGCCATTTTGAACGGAGCACTTTCAGTGAACTCACTACCTGTAGTACATGTACACAATAGACATGTTAAAGACAGACGACTGACAGATGTAAAAAAGTCTTCCTGGTAACAGGCCCGTCCAGAACACAAAGTAAGTGAAAATAATGGCTCTGAGCACTATGGGACTTAACTTCTGAGGTCATCAGTCCCCTATAACTCAGCACTACTTAAACCTAACTAACCTAAGGACATCACACACATCCATACCCGAGGCAGGATACGAACCTGCGACCGTAGCGGTCGCGCGGTTCCAGACTGAAGCGCCTAGAACCGCTCGGCCACCCCGGCCGGCCAAGATAAGTGAAGTTGTTGCGTTGTATCTGGAAAGCCGTTGAATGTCAACTTTCATTAATAACTAGGAAAGGAAGTATTCTCGGACATACATTTATATGAATTTTTTCCTTGTGTTCGTGAAAGGAACGTGTTCCCAAAGTTTGGAAAAGCACTTTTCAAGCACTCTGTACATACTCCACAAACCACTGAAGAATGCGTGGCGGAGAGTTCATCATATTAATACCGTATTATTGATTTACATGCTGTTCCTTGTCGTGCGAGTGAAAAATTGTCTTCTGCTTTCCTTTGTACACACACTAATATCCCTCATCTTACTTTCGTGGTCCCCAGGTGAAATTTGCGATTATAGCAGCATAATGGTGGCACAGTCTTCTTCAAATAGTAGAGAGGTTCTCCAAATTTACGCAACATGGTTTCGTGAGAACTACGTCGCCTTGTCACGACCCTAGAAGCGGCTCTCTTGAACTTGGTTCGATGCATGTTGTCACGCCTACTTGAAAGGCAATCTGAACACGGGTACAATTACCCTATAATTGGTCGCACTATGCTCTAGTATGTGATTATTTCCTTTACAAATTGGAAGAACTTCCCAGATCCTATCCCTTCGCGTTCCTTATCACTTATTGTACTGCATGTCAATGCCCTGTTCCATATCGCTTCATTCTTTATTTTGTAATCAGATACTATAGAGTTCTTTCTGTTTATAAAAGGCATTATCTTACATTTCTGAAAATGTAACGCAGTTGCCAATATCTACACATTTTTGCACTCTCATCAATATCTTACTGGCTATTTATAAGTATTTTTATAAATAAATAATAAATTATTTTTTATGTATAATAAATTATAAATAAATAATAAATATTTTTAATACGTTACTGGGGTCACTGTTAACAAAATGCTGCAGCCAGGTGCTCTACAGTCGAAAAACAAATGAGCCCTCCCTTTCGCTATCCGCAGGACCCGAACGAGTTCCGCGTGGAGGACATCTCGCCCGAACAGCTGAAGGCCGAGATCAACATCCAGAGCTTGAGCTTCGGCGCTCCGCAGAAGCGGCCCGGGAAGAAGGCCGCCGCAGAGCCCAACTTCCTAGACATGCTGCGCGCCGGCAGCGCCCCTGGCGGCCGCGTCGTCAACGACGACGAGGACTCCGGCCACGGCTCGCCGACGCGCGAGTCACCTGGCGGCCGGCTGGCGGACTGCGGCTACGCGGATGACGACGACGATGACGTCGGCGAGGGCTACGAGCCGGAGCCCGAGCCTGAGGCGGCGAAGAAGACGAGCTTCTGGCGGCGGTTCACCATGAAGGGCCGCAACAAGCGGTGAGCGGCGAGCGGCCGCCCCTCGCCACCACTCGAGTCCCTCCCTCCCTCGCACGCTCTCGAAGCACGGGCCTGGATGTCAGAGTACGCGTGCCTCCATCCCAGACTTCCAACTCTTCCAGATGCCGTCCAGGAGGCTCGTCGTTTTAAAAATAAAACTAATTTTTGGCAAAATTTGTTTCATTTTATTGCATTCCCTTAAAAACTAATTTTAACAAACAAAAATTCCATTGGTAGTTCATAAATATCACATTTAACAGTAACACCCATTCCAACTGAACCCAGGGCCAGCGATATTAGACCTACAATGAACTTTATTTGTACTACTACTGCACATATCTTTCTCCTGAAGGCGCGAGGAAAAGCTGAATTACGAAAGTTTTGACAGGATTTCCTGTGGATATCCATCACTTGCTTCTTTTAAAAATTTGGGAACTAGAGACTGGAAATCACTTTCCGTTATTTTGTCGAGCACTGTATCGAACCAGGTTTGTTTAATGTCATATGCCTCTTCATTGATGATGGAGTAAAGGTAACGAATTACGTCACCTGATGATCCATGATTTGGCGCTGAAAAGAGAGTCTTTCTTAACAGCTCCTGTGACTCTACAGGTGGAGGATGATTCATTAATAACAGTCCAAGGTTTGTGAACAAAAGTCCTGAAAATTGTGTCATTCCATGATCTGCTCGAGTTTAAACAAAACTTGTTTTATGACTACATTTTATACATCTTATAGTAGTGTATACTTCTGTATCAAATATAAGGCATTCTGCATATTCCTCCAGTCGCAGGAGCGCCCCCCCCCCCCCATGAAATACCAAATTATTTCATTTTGGCATCATTGATGACTAAGGTATTTGGGGTCTTCATTGCCCCTCACCCCCACGTCTTAAAAAAATACCCAATCTTACCCCCTTCTCCTAAATAAACATATCTAAATGCTGTTTAACTGTATAACACAACAATTATAATGCATTCAAGAACAAGAATGAACACAGGGTCTGAGCTGAAGAGAGGTGGCGAAGGGAAAGGGGAGAGGGGTGGAAGGCAGCTGATGTTAGTTTCCTGATGCACAAAGTACATTTGCTACCAGTCAATATCCATTATATGTTCTTTCTTTCTTTCTTCCTTTGACCTGTACTGGACTGGTACGTCTGTGTGTTTGTTTGGGCAAGATACATGTTCGATTGAGAATCCCTTTCTGGGAGTGTAGTTGCCCTCCATTCCCCGAAGTTCCTATTGTAACAATTTTTTAGATCTACTTATACAAAAAGAGGAGCAGGAGGACAATAAAAAGTTAATAACTTGTCAGAATTAAGAAGGGAGGTTATAGGAGGAAATGTCCATATGCCACCTCACCTTACATGTAGGTCAGTATCTGATTTCTCATAGCTGTTCACAAGGGATACAGAAGGGGGCACTTGCATCTCACTCCCTGGAATCTAGAGTACAGAGTTTTTAGTCATTGTAGAAATGCCTTAAACTTAAATTCTCTGAGGTATGATGAATTTTTTGTCCCACCTATAAGATTTAGTACTTCTTGCATGACATGTCATAAATGACAGGCAACTTCAGTGTCTCCATGTCCTACACCCCCAACACCTACCCCCCCCCCTTTCCATCACCATAGAAGTTTCTGTAGATGCACTTGGGAATAATGGTTTCTGTTAGTGATGTGACATTGCATCAATGTTGAGCAGTGTCATAAGATTAATGCTTTTATATTATGCTGGGCAAGAGGCACAAATTCTAATATGGAGAAAACTCAATTTGTTAAAATGTTCAAGATTTCAACCTAAAGCTAAGCACGTTCCCTCTTCCCAATTTTGGCACCCTTGGGAGCTGCCTGGTTCATGAAGAACATTGAGGTGACAGTGGTTGCATGTGATCTGGGAACTAGTGTTAGCTGCATGCTCTGCGACCTTAACTCCAAAATACCTCAATAAAGATAAAAAGTCAGTCATGAGCTGCACAAGAAAACCTTTATTTGGTCTACTGAAACAAATGAAGATTATCTTGTGGATGTTTTCTCTTTGTTGAAATATTCTGCGGTTACGAACAAAATTCAAAGTAGGCCCTACCTTCTTTTCCATAAATTATTTTTATATATGGTGACAGGAAATTCTTTTAAGAAGCAAAATCTATCCAATTTCAGTTGTTTATGATTTAGAAACTGCAACCACCAAGACTTTGTGTATATGAATATAGTATAGAGAATGACATTATTCTTCTTTGTCTGTCAGTAATATAATGACAGTTGATCATTGAATCCTACCCAGAACACAGGCTGTTAACACAATTTAAGATATCTTTATAAGATGTACATACAGATTACATAATTTTGAACATCAAGGGCTAGGAGATGGGACAAAAACTGAGAAAGCAGCAGCTTGAGCTCCTTTTTAGTGAACAAAATATTCTTTAGCTGTTCTCAAATCAAGTTCATAAAGAAATACAAAGAGTGCTATAATCATAGTACATCTCTTTCAAGACAAGGGAAAAAATCACATGGGGAAGCAAACACCTGTGGTGTTCCCCCCCCCCCCCCCCCCCCCTCACCAAAAAAAAAAAATCTTGCCAACTTACATGACCCGTAGCTCTGCAGTTAGAAGATAAACATCCAGACCTTTGCTTCAGGTTGTGCAATAGTAATTACATCAACTTTATGGTTTTTCTTTAGTATTATACAAGAGAAAACAACAAAGAGGACTCTTTGTAAAATAATAGCCGCTGTGATATATATAAAATTCCTTTTCCATTGTTAAGATAATATAGATTTTGTTGGTTAAAATTATGTAGCTAGTCAATGGGAATTGAGGCTAATTTACTTGAAATGTGTCTTGCACATTTTGCTTACATAATGATGAGGGCTGCAAAAAAAAAAATAGTTATGTATCATATTTAACTTTTAATTAGTGCAATGTCAATGAATGCTTTGTAGTGATTTGGTGTGTTGGGTACCTCCTAATTTTATTATTTGTTTAATAATGTTCCTATAAATTCAGTGCTGATGATGAATTAGCAATGTGCAAGAGAGCAATAGTTAACCACTGATATGATTTGAGCATTAGAGACTGTTATTTGCATGAGAGTGATTAACAAAACTGAAGGTATTAATGTTTTGCATTGTATGTCTAGAAGTTCTCTTTGTTTGATATGAGTTGGCAGCAGGTGACTAGCTGTATGATTTGACTGCACATCTGTGTACTAAATAATCAGTGCAAGTGAAATGTAAGTGAGCAAAGACTTTTAAGTTTTAATGTAAGAGATAGTGTCAGTGAAATAACTGTGTGTAACTTATGTGCTAAATGAAGTGAAAGATAAGCAGAAATATTTGCAGAATGTCTTTTAATACTGTTGTTCCAACTTAAACATAAAGCCAATGTGACTTGTAAAGATAGTTAACATATTTTATTTAGTATAATGTAATGACCACCTGCAACATGTAGTTACATGTTTTTAAATGTAAGGAATCAGATTCTCAAAGTAAAGACTTTAGCATTAAGGTCTAGATTCCTCAGATAATTAGAAATTAAATTTTCAGTAATGAAATGGTCATTTTTATAAAAGATAGTAAGAAATAACAGTTGCTGTATTTTACAGGAATGATGCAATAAAATCATGTTTTGAAAACTTACTTAGTGCTGCATTCTTTCATTTAAAAATTTAGATGTTGTGAATTCCTTAAGGACTGCACTCTCAGCATACAACAGAAGTCAATCTAACCACCATGTTGGGACCATGTATGATAGTTTCCCAGAACACAACATCAAATTATTGGTAAAGAATAATTACATTCTCACCAAAACTAGAAAAGAAGAGAACAGAATAAAAAGTAATGGGATGCTTAATATGAGGCAATATTGTGAGTGCTGAGTGATTGCTAAAACTTTTAAACAATATGTCATTTTTTTTCAGTATAAAACTGTCAACCACAATACTGTGCTGATATCTTCAGTCATTTATATTTTCACATGAAATAATCAAACAACAGAAAATCCAGGATGGAATGTAACAATGTTGTGAAAAGAAAAGTTGCTACTCACAATACAGTGGAGATGCTGAGTAGCAGATAGGTACAACAAAGAGACTGTCACAAATAAAGCTTTTGGCCAGTAAGGCCTTCCTCAGAATTAGACGGCAAACACACACATACTCACTCATGCAAAAGGAACTCTCTCTCACACACACACACACACACACACACACACACACACACACACACACACACACACACACATTCGTTTGTTACAAAACAGATTATGTGTGAGAGCTGCAGGTTGAAGTAGTAATGTTTGATTTTTGTTCTTTGCTGAACCCCAGTATCAGTGTGTACATACGCACTCTTATGAAGCAATGAAACATCGTATGCAAAAACATACTATATTACTTACAAAAGATTACACATGCAGTGATTTTGTAGCATACAACAACAGGTATGTTATATGTCTAATCATATATCAGAATCATCTAAATAAAACTACTACTGTTTTTCAAAAAGTGTCATACTTGATCTTTTGTTAAAACAGTTTGCTAGTATTATATGGTTGCTGAATAAGAAGTGTGTTTCCAGTATGTACTCTAATGTTCCAATCAAAGATAGGTGCAATGGTCACACATCATCCCAGTTCTCACACAGTCTCAGAAACTACTGCTTGTTCCTCATGCTGTGTCAAAAGGAAAACCACATTGTGTGAGCATCCACTGATGACATTTCAAATCTTCAGGGGTTGTACTTCTGAGATATTTAAATGGTCTTACTTGGCTAATAACAACTTGGCCTGTCCGCCCCCCAGTAGCTAAGTGGTCAGCAAGCAGAATGTCAATCCTAAGGGCCCAGGTTCGATTCCCGCCGGCGTCGGAGATTTTCTGCACTCAGGGACTGGGTGTTGTGTTGTCCTAATCATCATCATTTCATCCTCATCGACGTGCAAATTGCCGAAGTGGCATCAAATCAAAAGACTTGCACCCAGCAAATGGTCTACCCGACAGGAGGCCCTAGTTACACGACATTTACATTTTACAACTTGACCTGTCTTAAGTACTCTGGCAGAACACAGTTTTCAACAGAATGAAATATGTCATAGTGTTCTGCCCAAAGACAGGTTTTCACATAGTAACTCTCAATTTTCTCTTGTCTTCTGCCATCCTCTTCAGGTCCACATCAGTTCCATTTCCCTTTATGTCATCTATCATCTTGTATCTCCTCCCACAAAATAATCCTTCCAAAAGAGTGTGTCAGGCAGCACTCCTTACTCAGTGAAGGTCTTATCCAGTTCTTCTTTCTTTATCTTATAATTGCCAGCAAGCTTCTCCTCCCACCAACCCTTTCTCACTCTATCCATCCAACTTATCCTCTCTGTTCTCCTCCACATCTCAAATGCTTCTAGCCTTCCTTCCGTCATTTCATTTTAGTCTCCTTGTTTCTGTCCACAGAGTGCCACACTCCAGAAAAAACAACTTGACAATCCTTTTCCTCATACCTTTATCTACTTTGGCACATAATAATCTCTTCTTTCTATTGAGTACCTCCTTCACTATAACAATGCAAGTTTTAATCTCCTCATGACATCTCAAATCTTCAGTGGTTGTACTTAAATGCTCTTACTTGGCTAATAACAACTTGACCTGCCTTAATATTGGATGTCAAATTAAACACCTTTAATGTAAGTTTTGTTTTTTGCTTTATTGATTCTCAGAAGCTTCATTTAGATCTTTTAGCATTTTATTTACAGTTCTGCCACAATACCGTATCATCACCAAATTTTATAAATTATATTATCTTCCCACCAACATATACTCTTCTTTTCCTATCTAAGCCTTTCACAATAATCTCTTCCAGATATAAATTGAACAACGGAGGAGAGAGGCAACAACCTTGTATAGGACCCCTTCCAGCTGCATCCTTCTGACATTTCATTTCCAACCCTAATCCTTACTTTCTGTTGTGTATAGATTCTGTATCAATTGTCTCTCATTCCAATCTACTCCTTTCCTCTACAAAATATCCATCAGCTTGTTCCACTGAACTCTGGTGAAAGCTTTTCCCAAATCAATAAAAACGGCATAACTTTGTCTACCTCTCTCAATACATCTTTCCCCTATTATTCTTAACATGCCAGTAGCATCTCTTGTTTCTTTTCCTCTTCTAAATCTGAACTTTTACTCCACAGTCCATCTGTCAAACTTGCCATATAGCCTTTTATTTAGAACTCTTAGCAATACTTTAGCTGCATGAGAAATTAGACTGATAATACTACGCTTTTCACATATTTTAGTACTTCTCTTTTTCTCAGTTGGTGTCAGTCCCACTGCAAGGAAGTCATCAGGCTGTCATATATTTCATTACAAGGACAATTTGCTTCATTTCCCTGTTTAACAAACTCTTCAACACTTCTATTGCAAGTTCTCAATTTCACATGTCTTCCAGTTCTTCATCTCCTTCAGCATCTTTTCTTCTTCTGCTTCCAAGGTGTTGTACACCTTTCTGTCTTCTGGTGCATATTCCTCCTCTTCAATCTTGATTTCAATTGGTAATTGATTCATCTCTTGCAGACATTCTATACATTCTTTCCATCTGCTCAAAACCTTCTGTGGTTCTTCAGCTACTGTGTTGTCTGCTCTTTCTATTTCCATGTTGTTATTCACTCTTTTACTTTCAAAAACTATCTCAGTAACCAATCTGTACATCATTTCATACTTTCCCTCTCTCTCCATTTTCTCTATTTTCTCACATTTCTCTTTCATCTATCTTTCTCTTGCTTCTTCAATTTCTCTTCTTAATTCTTTACTCAGTGCATGTGTCTCTTTTTGCCTCCATTATTTTCCATATTTTTCCTCTTTCCCAGATTTCCATCTTTTTCAACATGTTTTCCAGTATCCATTCTTTCCAGATACTTTTGGACTCTCTAATTCCTAGTACTTCTTTGGCAGAGTCCATGAGTCCTCCCCTCATTTTTATCCATTTGCCATTTAAATGTTCTTCAATTCTGCTTGTTTCGCATTTTCCTATAAATCTGTCTTCCAGCTCTGAAACTGTACCTACCTCTTTGAGTGTTTACAAGTTTAATTTTTCTCTTGCTTTATGTCTCCAAACTTCCTTCAACTTCACTTGTATTTTTCTCCATAATGAGGGTGTGGTCTGAATTCATGTCTACTCTGGGTAAGCTTTGGTATTCTTCAGACATTTCTTAGATATTTTCTGTATCAGGATGCAGTCCAGCTGATACCTCTCTCTACTCATATTTGAGTTCCATGTATAATGTCTCCTTTTGTGATTTTCAAACAATGTTACCCACCACTAGTGACTTTCCTTTGCAAAAGCTAATTAGCCATACATCTCTCTCATTTCTCATCTCTAATCCAAATTTTCCTACGGTATCTTCATTTCTTCCTTCATCCATCACTGCATTACAGTTCCCCATAATGATTGTGCAAGAATTTCTATTTTCTTTCTTTATAAGTTCTTGAATCTTTTCATAATATTCTTCCACCTCCTCATTCCTGTGCTACCTGGTTGGCATGTACACCTGTGTGAACATGGCATCTTTCAAACCACATTGTGGTTGTATCACCATCAATCTTCCAACAATGTATTGCACCTTCTTTACCTCATTTTCTGTTTCTGTCACATCACTGTTCCTACTTCATTTTCACCATTCCTAATTTTCTATGAATAAAAAAGCTTATAGTCTCCACTTTCTACCTCACCATTCTCTCTCCATCTCATTTCACATGTGCCACACATATCTAATTTGTTTCTTTTCATCTCCTGTTTTGCATTTTCTAGCTATCCTGCTTGCAGCAGCGTATGGACATTCCATGTTCCAATCCTTCTCTTTCCTTCATTCATTCTGCCCTTGTTTCTGTCACAGTGCTTCCTCTCAATGTGTTCCCCTCCCAGAGACCTGAATGAGGGGAAGTCTACAGAATCTTTCACACAGAGAGACATACCATGTACCACTTGGGAAATTAATGTTGTAGTGTCCCATTACTTTTCACAAATAAAATACTGCCACATAGTTATATTCAGAGTCAGAGAGAGTGTCATGTTAGTTCAACAAGCTATTAAAGAGACAACCATTCCACAGTCCCGAGGTCAAAATATAGACCACAGACAGAGTGACATTTTTCTACTGAGGCCAGGTGAATGGCACTACCATAGTTCAGAATCAATCCATCTTAAGAGAAAATCACAGCTTTTTGTGATGTAAGAAAGATATTTACTGCATCACTAAAGAAACCAGTGTCCATACGTGGTGTGCCTGTTTTCTGCTCATAACCCAACTTGTGGCATTAGCTGTTGCCGGAAGCCCCTGACCTGCACAGTGCTGAGCTGGCTAGTACTGCACCTGCAGTGTTCCTGAGGTATGTCCCTCCCATAAGGAGGAAGAAAATGACAAAGGCTGCCTTCCTCAATGTAGACAGAAATGACGTAAGGAAACAGCATTCCCCTCATTTACATGCTCTCATAGCCATAGTCTTCAGAAATATGTTCAAAATAGTGGTGGTAAGTGAAATACTTACAATAGTAAGTACAAACTAAAATTTCATATTGTGTAAATTATTACATCAAAGTTTTAAGGTGTGCTGCTTTTATATTTCTTACATAAATTGGATGACGTACATTCACATCTGAAATATTGGGATCAGTCTTTTTCGAATGCCATGTTTCTTAGAACTGCAGTTTCTGGGAAGTAATGCTAAAGGGATGTAGTGGGCACTCATGTGAACAAATATTACTATTATTGCTATTACTACATTAATACTTTTACATTTTTATTAATATTTCTGTTAAATTCAAAGGCACATTAAAAAAGCAGGGGTGATGGAAAATTCTATTTTCGCAAGGCAGGGAGGGGGGAGAGGTAATAAAAAACTGTGGTACCCCCCCTCCACCACCACCACCACCACCACCACACCTAACACTAGATCTGCAACTGAGTAAGCAAATCGACTGGCACATGTGACTATCTATGGACTTGAGTTTCAATGGTTTATGACAGTGTTACAGATAAATTTCAGGGAAGGCTCTAACAGCAACAGCTAACAAACTCCAACTGGAGTATACAGGGAGGACAGATGTCTCCCTTGATATTCATTCTAATAATTACTTTGTTTAAACAAAAACACTGTGCATTAAAATACCGGTGATAGTTTCAATTAAACTGAAAATAATTGGTTCATTTTCTTGGTCCAGTTTTCTCCAAGAAACTGTTATCTACTCAGCTCAAAGCTAAGTTTCACTTTCCAGAAGCCTATCTCTTTCTTGAGCTTCTCAATGCCTAAACTCAAGTAAATTATAATAGACTTTCTCATAATTAAGCTGTATTCTCTAGAATCACCATGTTGCGCTCAAAATTTTACACTGTCTAGATAGTACTGGAGTACCTTGGTACTCACATCAGAACCATGCAGTGCCTGAATCTCAAAGTGAAAATATTACACAAGCCACAAGCACAGCATAGGTGGCACTATGCATGGCTTTGGTGTAGAATACATTAATACGTAGATTTTTAATTGTTCTGATTTTGATCTCAGCGTGCCCAAGGTTGGAGTTTTCATTGTTTAAGACACAGTGAGGCTCTTCGCCTCATGCATTGTTTTTTTTTTTTTCTTTTTTTTGGGTGGGGTGGTGGGGGGGGGGCATTACCATTACATTTGAAGTATGACAGCGAGGTGTCTTACAGGTGATGAGTGTTCTCACTAAAATATGTTGCAGAGAAGGCAGTGGCATAGATGGATGCAATTTCTAGCAGTTCATTAAAATTTTTGTTCATTTGCATCTAGAGTATGGATGAAGAGAGGGGGAGAGAGGGGGGGGGGAAGAGAGAGAGAGAGAGAGAGAGAGAGAGCACCAGCATCAAAACATTATATGCAGGCCACAGTGAGGCTGTCAACTCAGTCTCAAAGAACTTGATGCTTTTTCAGTCTGAATGCAGAAGCTGATGAACAGCCACTATTTTACAACAGCTCCACACAAGATATTTGCTTGTGACACACTATTGACCCAATATCCTCCTAAACATAACTCAGTTGGCCATTCAGTATGATATGACTCTTCAACGTGTAATTAGACTACCACTGGTTAGGATAAAGGCCTGTCTTGCAGAATTAAAAAGTCCACATGTTTATCTCATTATCTGTTATTAGAGTGAATTGTCACTCTACCACTAATGATTAAACTAATTTTACACTTAATGGAATATAGGAAACTCTGTATCACAGTACAGATTTCTATTCTGTATTCTGCAATATTTTAGTGAACCATTGACCTTTTACATTTATTAATATTGATGAGTCAACACAGATGTATGTACCTGGCTGTTTTTTCTGATTTTGTCCTCAGGCTATGTATCCTTGACAAATTTACAGTCTTTGATGCAACATTCATTGTGATCTTGAGTGAACTGAACTGAATGAAGATTGCCAAGGTACAAACTGTGTAATTTGCTCAAAAACTCTAGTCTGCCTTTCACACTATTAACAATATTTGCCTGGCAAATAAGATCTTCCAATACAGTAATTACATTCTCTTCACCCTCTAAGAGTGCATTTCTCAATCTGCTGACAACTATAGTACATGGAAATTTGAGGAAGCTGAAAGCATTCGAGGATGCATATATGAGGACAAGGAAGCACAATGGATCTTTGTCTTGCACATCAATTCCGCAGTTTTAAAGGTGAAAGCCATATGTAAATGGGATAAAAATATCCTGAATGTTGTAAATAACTGGTCTAGGTTCATAAAGTGATGTCTAGACAGTTTTAAACCTCCTGTGAACCTGAAAATGGCTAAAGCTGTGTGTTGTGTTATGACATACAGCAACCTCCAACAATAACAAGACACAGTAGAATGTGATGTTTAGTACACCATTTTATATATACCTCATTTTAAGTGAATGCATTTTACTCTGACAGGAGAATGTCCCTGAGACCATCTGAGAGTGTGCCGTGTGCTTCAGTAAAAGTAGAATCAAATATGGTTTTATATGTTATATATGTTTCTTAAACCACTATGAGATTGATATTAGCTTGTTTGATTGGCTAACTTAAACCTTTTTTGTGCCACTTATCAGTCACAAAGCCTGAGTTTACTTTAAAACAAATTTAGAAATGATTTTACATTGGATGGATGCATTTAAGGGATCACTTGCTAAAAAACCACATTATTTTTAAATTACTTGTAATTATTTTGAATATTTCACCTGTGTGGATAATTTACATACACAAGGACTCTTTGAGTGCTGACCCTGAAGACAGTGATATAAGAACTACTACTACCACTATATTTTGATTAAAATAGGTTTGTCGCTGACAGATGTCAGTGGAGGGGAGCAGAATTGCAGGCTTATACACAACATGCTCATGGTATTGACAATTGTGCGTTCATCCCTCCCATACCCTATCCTTCTGTTCTGTGCAGCCTGCTTCCTGCTTCACCTCAACCCCTCTCACCCCACGCAGCTGCACTTGGCAAGAGTCTGTTACTAGTGGCTGCAGAACAGGCAACACAGTGAGCACATTGAGCCTGAGGAAAAGCTGTGATTTGCTGGCACTTGGCCCCTACCACTAAATTTACTGACTCTTCAATCACAAAGTTATTTTAGTAGAAGTATACTACTACTGCAGACACTCCTGGAAACTTCAATGAATGAGTTTTACAGATTCTTCCCCTTTAGTCTCCTCTATTGCATCCACTGTGCTAGTATTAATGGCTGATAGTTGCTATATCATTCATCTAATTAAATCTTCAGCACACTCCCAATCAGTCACTGTATTCTTTCCTTGTTTTGAAATAGAAAAGCAGTTTCATGAATCATATTTTTCTTAATGAATGAATCATAAGGTAGATGTTAAAAGAAGTACCTTTATATCCTACATTACAAAATATTTGCTAAGCCATCAATACTGAATACATCTTTTTCACACCTTCTTTGTTAATTAATAATAACAGTCCATTTCTTGAAACTTTGTTTACATGTTTCTGGCATAGCCCATCATCCTAATATCAGATAAAAGGAATTAATACAGACAATCATGTCACACAATACTTTGTATTAAGTCCTTTATGTGACATACTGTCGATGGGCTACATCCAAAATGTGTAAACAAGTGAAGTTTTAACAAGTGGGCTGCTGTTTTTAGCAATAAAAAAGGAAAGAAACAGTGAAAGAGATGTGCTCAGTATTCATATAATGGTCATATGCCTCCTGCACAACTTTACCACAACTTGAGCTCACCCAGGAAATGAGCAGCTCAGGGACATATTTCTACAATCTCCACTGTAGTAATGTTGTGGTAAGTCTGAAAATAACTATATGTCTTATAACAACTAAAGCATCCATAATGTATTGTGCTGTGAGGAATGCATGTTAATCTCCCTCTCTGCTTTAAGGGTGTGATCCATGTCAAGGTGGGTGGAGGGCCCTTCTTCCTTGATGCCCTTGTAAGAAGAAGTTCACATGGTATGCTGGACCACAATGTGCTGGAGGAAGACAAGTTGACTAATATAAGCATACCAATAGCTGCCATCACCTTTAACATATAAATGTAGTGCACACAACAAATGGCTCACACCTTCTCTGACATGGAATGTCTCACCATGGAATCAGAGTTCCTGGAGATTTTTTCTATAAGAACAACTATATCCAATGACAGGCTGAAAAGAGGAAAGGGATGAGGGGGTAGTGAGGGAGGGAATATAGAGAAATCACACAAAAGGGAATACTGCAAACTGATGTCAGTGATTCCAACCTGGTTTCCCTTTCCTTCCTCAAATATTTCCTTAATGAGACCAACATTATGACTGGGGAAGAAACAGATATTCACAACCTTAGAACCAATCGTTATATAATTGATTAACTTCTCATGGTCAGGATTCACACTCATGTAGAATTTTTTTAAAGAACATCGTATTTGCTGTTGACTGTAGAAGTTATTTACTTTGGTCATTGGGCCTGTTTCAAGTGGTACTGAAAAAGATTTTCCTTCATCACATAATACTTGATGAGAGAATGGTACAAAGAGAATCCTAAAAACATAACAATTGGAACCAAGAAAGATGATATAAACCTAAATGGTTTGAGATTCTCAGATGACTTGGCATTACTAGCTAATAATGTGCAAGAAGCTAGAAATCAAATAATGAGTCTGCAAAATATAGTGCAAAAAGTAGGACTCCAGATATCTTTCAAAAAAACCGAGATGATGGTGACAGACCCGCTAATAATAGACCACATAACAGTAGACAACAGAAAAATTAAAATGGTGAATCAATTTAAATATCTTGGAGAGATTATAACAAACAACTTGGATGAAAAACCTGCTTGGTAAGAAAGAAACAATAGAATGATAAAAGCTCAAAAACTAACATGGTCTACATACAATAAGAAATGTTTATCAATTCAAACAAAATTGAAACACTACAAGACAGTTGTTCAACCAGAGGCAACATATGCAAGCAAGACTCTTTTTAAAGTCACTCAAAGAAACAGACTTGACGGAATACTAAAAGTAGAGAGAAGAATAGCCAGAACATGAATAAATGCTGCCGCCATTGGATAAGCAGCTGCCAGCAGCAAGTCATACACTCTTAGCTTACTTATTTGTTACATAGTTTAATTCTTAATTTCTTTGCGTGTTTTTTGGATACTTGCCTTGTTTAATTCATAAATTTTGGACGTATTATAGTATTTGAGAGTTGTAGCATCGCATTTTAGTACCTGAATAGTGTAAAATCGCATAGTCTCCTTCTGCCACCGAGCAGTGTCACAG
The DNA here is from genome assembly GCF_023898315.1 of Schistocerca nitens. Lineage (NCBI taxonomy): Eukaryota > Metazoa > Arthropoda > Insecta > Orthoptera > Acrididae > Schistocerca > Schistocerca nitens. The sequence continues at coordinate 740,799,372 of NC_064614.1, read as the reverse complement.
CAGTGCGCAAGTAGCAGCATTACTGCATTTACTAGGCAATCTTGTATTTTAATAACCATTTAAATTTTGTGTCGAATTGTTTGTGCTCTCTGTAGATTAGTTGAGACGTTCTTTGCACAACAGTATTTAGCATGGATAGGGACTGTGACTGCTGTGTTCAGATGCGGGCCGAGTTGGCATCCCTTTGCTCCCAGCTTCAGGCAGTGTTGGCTTCGGTCACACAGCTTGAGGCTGTTGCCAATGGGCATCACTGTGGGGGTCCAGACAGGGGTTTGTCGGGGACAGCCAGCTTGTCCCACGCATCCTCCGATCGGACTATGGCTGTGGCTGCCTGGGATACTGCCCACATTGAAGCTGACCCCTCACCCATGGTAGAGTGAGAGGTCATCTCGAGGTGTGGCAGGGGGCGAAAGACATTCCAGAGGGCTGAACGGAAGGCCTCTCCAGTTGGTCTGACGAACCGGTTTCAGGCTCTGTCTCCGGCTGATACTGATCTTCGGCCAGACATGGCTGCTTGTCCTGTTCCAGAGGTTGCCCCTCAGTCTGCAAGATCTGGGTGGTCGCAGAGGGTGGGCTTACTGGTAGTTGGGAGCTCCAACGTTGGGCACATAATGGGGCCCCTTAGGGATATGGCAGCAAGAGAGGGGAAGAAAACTAATGTGCACTCCATGTGCATACCGGGAGGAGTCATTCCAGATGTGGAAAGGGTCCTTCCGGATGCCATGAAGCGTACAGGGTGCACCCATCTGCAGGTGGTTGCTCATGTCGGCACCAATGGTGTGTGTCGCTATGGATCGGAGGAAATCCTCTCTGGCTTCCGGCGGCTATCTGATTTGGTGAAGACTGCCAGTCTCGCTAGTGGGATGAAAGCAGAGCTCACCATCTGCAACATCGTTGACAGGACTGACTGCAGACCTTTGGTACAGAGCAGAGTGGAGGGTCTGATTCAGAGGCTGAGACGGTTCTGCGACTGTGTGGGCTGCAGATTCCTTGACTTGCGCCATACGGTGGTGGGGTTTCAGGTTCCACTGGATGGGTCAGGAGTCCACTACACACAGCAGGTGGCTACATGGGTAGCAGGGGTTGTGTGGCGTGGACTGGGCGGTTTCTTAGGTTAGATGACCTCGGGCAAGTACAGAAAGGGCAACAGCCTCAAAGGGTGCGAGGCAAAGTCAGGACACGCGGGGACCAAGCAGCAATCAGTATTGTAATTGTAAACTGTCAAAGTTGCACTGATAAAGTACCTGAACTTCAAGTGCTGATAGAAAGCACCTAAGCTGAAATCATTATAGGTACAGAAAGCTGGCTGAAGCCAGAGATAAATTCTGCTGAAATTTTTACAAAGGCACAGACGGTGTTTAGGAAGGATAGATTGCATGCAACCCGTGGTAGTGTGTTTGCCACTGTTAGTAGTAGTTAATCCTGTAGCGAAGTAGAAGTGGATAGTTCCTGTGAATTATTATGGGTGGAGGTTATACTCAACAACCGAGCTAGGTTAATAATTGGCTCCTTTTACCAACCTCCCAACTCAGCAGCATTAGTGACAGAACAACTGAGGGAAAATCTGGAATACATTTCACATAAATTTTCTCAGCATGTTATAGTCTTAGGTGGAGATTTCAATTTACCAGATATAGACTGGGACACTCAGATGTTTAGGACGGGTGGTAGGGACAGAGCATCGAGTGACATTATACTGAGTGCACTATCAGAAAATTACCTTGAGCAATTAAACAGAGAGCCGACTCGTGGAGATAACATCTTGGACCTACTGATAACAAACAGACCTGAACTTCTCGACTCTGTAATCGCAGAACAGGGAATCAGTGATCATAAGGCCGTTGCAGCATCCCTGAATATGGAAGTAAATAGGAATATTAAAAAAGGGAGGAAGATTTATCTGTTTAGCAAGAGTAATAGAAGGCAGATTTCAGACTACCTATCAGATCAAAATGAAAATTTCTCTTCCGACACTGACAATGTTGAGAGTTTATTGCAAAAGTTCAAGGAGATTGTAAAATGCGTCTTAGACAGGTACATGCCAAGTAAAACTGTGAGGGACAGGAAAAACCCACCGTGATTCAACAACAAAGTTAGGAAACTACTGCGAAAGCAAAGAGAGCTTCACTGCAAGTTTAAACGCAGCCAAAACCTCTCAGACAAACAGAAGCTAAATGATGTCAAAGTTAGCCTAAGGAGGGCTACGTGTGAAGCGTTCAGTGAATTCGAAAGTAAAATTCTATGTACCGACTTGACAGAAAATCCTAGGAAGTTCTGGTCTTATGTTAAATCAGTAAGTGGCTCAAAACAGCATATCCAGACGCTCTGGGATGATGATGGCATTGAAACAGAGGATGACAGGCGTAAAGCTGAAATATTAAACACCTTTTTCCAAAGCTGTTTCACAGAGGAAGACCGCACTGAAGTTCCTTCTCTAAATCCTCGCACAAACGAAAAAATGGCTGACATCAAAATAAGTGTCCAAGGAATAGAAAAGCAACTGGAATCACTCAACAGAGGAAAGTCCACTGGACCTGATGGGATACCAATTCGATTCTACACAGAGTACACGAAAGAACTTGCCCCCGTTCTAACAGCAGTGTACCGCAAGTCTCTAGAGGAACGGAAGGTTCCAAATGATTGGAAAAGAGCACAGGTAGTCCCAGTTTTCAAGAAGGGTCGTCGAGCAGATGCGCAAAACTATAGACCTATATCTCTGACATCGATCTGTTGTAGAATTCTATAACATGTTTTTTGCTCGTGTATCATGTCATTTCTAGAAATCCAGAATCTACTCTGTAGGAATCAACATGGATTACGAAAACAGCAATCGTGTGAGACCCTACTCGCTTTATTTGTTCATGAGACCCAGAAAATATTAGATACAGGCTCCCAGGTAGATGCCATTTTCCTTGACTTCCAGAAGGTGTTCGATACAGTTCCGCACTGTCACCTGATAAACAAAGTAAGAGCCTACAGAATATCAGGCCAGCTGTGTGGCTGGATTGAAGAGTTTTTAGCAAACAGAACACAGCATGTTGTTCTCAATGGAGAGACATCTACAGACGTTAAAGTAACCTCTGGTGTGCCACAGGGGAGTGTTATGGGACCATTGCTTTTCACAATATATATATAAATGACCTAATAGATAGTGTCGGAAGTTCCATGCGGCTTTTCGCGGTTGATGCTGTAGTATACAGAGAAGTTGCAGCGTTAGAAAATTGCAGCGAAATGCAGGAAGATCTGAAGTGGATAGGCACTTGGTGCAGGGAGTGGCAAGTGACCCTTAACATAGACAAATGTAATGTATTGCGAATACGTAGAAAGAAGGATCCTTTATTGTGCGATTATATGATAGCGGAACAAACACTGGTAGCAGTTACTTCAGTAAAATATCGGGAAGTATGCGTGCGGAACAATTTGAAGTGGAGTGATCATATAAAATTAATGGAGAGATGGACATTGATATGTACACATGAAGGAGAAAATGCCCTGATGGTAGGAAAATTAAGATTTGCCTCTCACACATTTTGGTTCTGCAATGCGTCAAATATTATCTTTATTTCAATCTAGGAAAAATCACAAAGCACACAAAGATCAAGTAACATCAGAATGTTACTTCAAACATTATGAAACCTAAAATAATCCAATGGTCCACAAAATAAAGGAAAGGTGAACATTCACTTTCAGCACATTGATGTAGGATGCATAGGTACTCATAACAAAACACAATATTAACTAGATTTCTAGCCCTGGATCTTCTTCTGGCAGAAAGAAGACTCATTCACACACATGATCAAATAGACACTCAAATGCCCACTACAGCTGTGATACTGTTTACTAGATAGCAGTTGCCTAGGCTGACACATGTGGGGAGAGGATAATGGAAGGATACACAAGGCAAGGAGGCAGTAATGGGATAGTATGAGGCAGAGCAGGAAGGACAGATGACTCTGTGGCTGCATAACAATACAAACAGAGTCCTGACGGGGCACATGTAGAGAGAGGGAGATGGGGGGAAAGAGCAGAAAGTGGATACAGAGATGGAAACAGAGAGGGTAGAAAGAAGGGGAGAGGGGTTGTGGAAAGGTGGAAGGGAGAGACGATGGAGGGGAGGAGGGAGAGAGAATGTGCCCAAGTTGGGGGCAGGAAGAGTTGTGGGAAAAGACAGTACATGATCTGGATGAAGAAAGAGTGGTGTGGACAATCATGGAAGAAGAAGATGATGATGATGATGATGATGATTGGTTTGTGGGGCACTCAACTGCATGGTTATCAGCACCCATACAAATTCCTAATCTTTACTCAGTCCAATCTTGCCACTTTCATGAATGATGATGAATTGATGAGGACAACACATACATCTAGTCCCCGGACAGAAGTAATCCCCAACCTGGCTGGGAATCGAACCCGGGGCCCCCATGATTGAGAGGTAGCAACACTAATCATGGAAGAGAATAGCGAAAAGATTAGGTGTGACAGTGGGAAGCAGGTTAGCACCAGTTGAGACAAGAGGGGACTGCAAGAATGCAGGATATGCTGGAGACAGAATTTCTACCTACATAGAAACTTGTGCAGGGAGGGGTTATCCAAATAGCAAGCATAGTGAAGCAGCTGTCAGTCATTTGTGATGTGATGTGCAGCATGTTTGACAAATAGATAGTCATATTTGGAGTTTGTCACAGTTTGGCAATTGCCATTCATGTTAGTAGACAAATGGTTATCTGTCATGTCCACACAAAATCTTCTTCTTCCTGTGGCTTCACAACCCTGTGTGGATCTTTGTCTTCTTAATAGTTCCTTCAATTCTACCTGCTTGTTTACCTTCATTCTCCATTCTCTGATTCCTAGGGCTCTGATGTTTTCTCACACATCAGCCAGCCATTGCTTATGTTGTCCTGCTTTTAATCTTCTTATTCTTGCGTTTTCCATTGGAAGACCTTCTTTGTAGTTCTTGTGTCCTCCATCCTTAGGGCATGTCCCAGCCAGGCTGTTTTTCTACTTTGAATTAGTCTTAAAATATCAGCTCCTTGTATGAGATGATTCAATTCACAATTGGTCCTTGCTCTCCAAGTACCATCATTATTTCGGATCCATCCATCAATTTTCCATAGTATTCTTCATTCAAATACTCTGAGTCATTGTTCATTGCTGCTTGTTAACGTCTATGCTTCACATCTATACGTAAGCAATGGCTTGATCATAATTCTATATATAATCATTCAGAGCTGTCAGTTTGCCACCCTAGATGTCATTAGCTTTTTAAATGTATGATAACACCTATTACCATTTAAAATGTAGACTATTATTTTAGTGGACATGGAATGTACTTTACTTTAATAATGTTAGCCCTGAACTATTGAAAATCATCTACATGCTGAAAATTAAAAACTGCTGCTGACAAATTAACCAAGGTTACTGTCCCCTGTTCTATGGAATTTCATGTATTTAGTTTTAGACTTGTTAATTTCCAGTCCCATATGCTGTGTGGCTTCTTTCAGTTCCACCACTACCCTCTACAGTGATATTCTCCATCTGCTAATAATTACATCATGAGCATATGCAGCCAACTGTGTGGTTCTTGTACCTTTGTGTCCAGATATTTGCAGGTTTTGTATAACTGCTTCTAAGGTCAAATTGAAAAGCATTGTGGAAAGAGCATCACCTTGTCAACTCCTTTATTGATATTGAAACTGTCAGTTAATTCCTCATCCACTCTTGTCAATGCCTTGGAACCTGCCAAGTCTACCTTAAGAACTGAAATACATTTGGACTGTACATCAAGCAGTTTTAAATCTTCAAAATCCAGTACTAGGGAAAACAGTGACAGTGAAAAAGTGTGTATGCCATCCTCTGCACATAAAAATGAAATGAATGAGAAGAACACTGTCAACAAAAATGTAAAACAGCGCATTTATGAAAGTAGTGCATTATTTTTAACCGACAGCCATAGCAAAAACGTGACAAAACTTTGGAAAGAACACATGAAATGCTACGCAACAAGTATTGTTAAGCCTGGAGCAACAACAAAAAATATTATTGGCATCAATGTGCATGACAAATTGCTAAGAAAAAATGACTTTGTGGTGTGTATTCTGGGTTCAAATGACGTCGCAAGAAATGAAACAGATAACTAACTGCCTAAGAGATAAATAAATTCTTAGAATGAAATGAACAACGTAATACTATTGTCTCAACATTACCACACAGATATGACTTGATGTATAACTCGTGTGTCAACAAAGAAATACGAAAAACTAACATGAAAATAAAACAAATGTGTTCTTTGTTCGCAAAATGCAGCATCCTTGATATAGGCAAATTGGACAGATGCCAGCATACCAGGCATGGGATGCATCTGAATTATGAAGGAAAGAACTTTATATGTAAATTGGTAAATGAAATTGTTGAAAGCAGAGAGAAAATGAACCAAACAATTCCTTGTGTGGGACCAACTTCACTAGCAGCAGAAACAGCAACTGTCCCCCTGTGTTCATCAGCAGCAGATTCAAAAGTTGATATTTCATCAGTGGCTCAGGACCTTTCATCATTATTGGCCCCTCCTCAGTCTTCAACAGTGAAAGACTTTTCAGCAGCTTTGCCATCATCAGCAGTAACAGAAGCAAACAGAAGAAGCACACGAACCAAGAAACATACAACTCTGCAGGATTTTTGGTACCCAGCCTCAGTTCCAAGACTAGCATAAGGCAGATACCTTCAGGTAGGCCTGCTATAATCTCTACAGTAATTGCAGTTCACAACAAAGAAGTGCCATTGAATCAAAGAGTTTAGGAAATGAAAAACTTTGCTTACTTCATCAAAATATAATTGGTCTAAGGAACAAACTTGACCAGTTGTCTGTTTGCATTTATGACAGTGATGCAATAAACAATGCCCATATTTAATGTTTTACTGAACATCATATGAAGGAACGGATTTAAATGCTGCAACTAGACAAGTACACTTTAGCAAATTTTTATATTGGAAGTAAAATGGCCAAAGGACGAGTGATAATGTATGTTAGAAATAATATAGTGTACAAATCTATTGATGTAAAAAATATTGTGTTGACCAGCATTTTGAGGCTTGTTGCATTGAAGTCCTTGTCAATACACTGTCTGTTTATGTTATTGCTCTCTACAAGAGCTCCCTCAGTGTATTCCTCAAGCAAGTAGAATCACTTTTAACTTATTTGTATTCAAAAACCAAAGAAATAATAATACTTGGTGATTTTAATGTACAATGACAGAACAAAGTTTGAGAATGTAATGAATTCTTTCAATCTGAGAGCAGTTGTTGACTTTCCCACTAGGGTAACAAAGAACGATAGATGTAAATTTGATTGACAATATGTTTATAGATAATAATAGAATCGAAAATACATTTGTAACAAAAATCTTAAATGGTCTCTCTGACCATGATGGGCAGCTGTTGGAAATACACAATGTAAGCCCTGCTAACAAGAGCACTTCTATCAGCAGACCTAGGCATTTGGAGCAGTTAGATTTGGAGGCAGCATATCAGGCTAAAAATGTAAATGATAAATTCAACCTTTTCCTAAATGAATTTGTTACCCTTTTTGAAGCTGTATTTCCTAAGAAAATTTCAAAAAGCACAAACCAGAATGATTGTAGGAGACAGTGGCTCACTGAGGGAATAAAAACTTCATGCAGAAAAAAGAGAATGCTTTATGTTTCACTCAGAAATTCTGATAAACCTCAGGATAGGGAACACTATAGCTCATACTGTAACATCCTAAAGAATGTTATTAAAAAAATCCAAGAGTATATTTATCAAATCTGAAATTGACAGATCAAATAATAAAATAAAAACAAACTGGAAGGTGGTAAAAAGGGAGACAGGAAAAGTTTCAGAGGATACAGACAGCATCCAAGTGTGTCACAATGGAAGCATGGTAGATGAAGGGGAAATAGTTGCCAATATGTTCAACATATATAAACATACAGTGTACATATATAAAATGTAGACTGGTAATGGCAAGGAAATCGTTTCTGAAGAAGAGAAATTTGTTAACATCGAGTATAGATTTTGTGGTGTCACCGCCAGACACCACACTTGCTAGGTGGTAGCTTTAAATCAGCCGCGGTCCATTAGTACATGTCAGACCCGCGTGTCGCCACTGTCAGTGATCGCAGACCGAGCGCCACCACACGGCAGGTCTCGAGAGACTGACTAGCACTCGCCCCAGTTGTACGGACGACTTAGCTAGCGATGCACACTGACGAAGCCTCGCTCATTTGCAGAGCAGATAGTTAGAATAGCCTTCAGCTAAGTCAATGGCTACAACCTAGCAAGGCGCCCTAGCAATTGATAGTTATCGTATGAAGCATGTCTCATCAAGAACGATGTATACAAATGATGGATTAAAGTTAAGTATTCCAGAAGCTACGTACTTTTCTTTATAGCATTCATTACGTATCCTGTTTCAGACCTCACGCCATCCTGCATGAGTTTAAGCGCATGCCTTTCGGTTACCCGTCACTGTGGACTGGCTGTCTTGTCAGTCCACAACAGATTTAAGTGTCAGGAAGTCGTTTCTGAAAGTATTTGTATGGAGTGTAGCCATGTATGGAAGTGAAACATGGACGATAACTAGTATGGACAAGAAGAGAATAGAAGCTTTCGAAATGTGGTGCTACAGAAGAATGCTGAAGATAAGGTGGATAGATCACGTAACTAATGAGGAGGTATTGAATAGGATTGGGGAGAAGAGAAGTTTGTGGCACAACTTGACTAGAAGAAGGGATCGGTTGGTAGGACATGTTTTGAGGCATCAAGGGATCACAAATTTAGCATTGGAGGGCAGCGTGGAGGGTAAAAATCGTAAAGGGAGACCAAGGGATGAATACACTAAGCAGATTCAGGAGGATGTAGGTTGCAGTAGGTACTGGGAGATGAAGAAGCTTGCACAGGATAGAGTAGCATGGAGAGCTGCATCAAACCAGTCTCAGGACTGAAGACCACAACAACAACAACATGTTCAACAACCATTTTGTGACAGCAGCAGATCAAATAGGATGTAAAGGGTCTATGGATGAAGCCATGAACCTTCTACAAAAAGCAGTGCAGAGAAAAATTACCCAGATGTATGTACCCTACATCAAAGCAAATGAGATTGAGAAGGTGATATGCCAGAAGAAAAACAAAAATTCCACTGGTGGGGACAATATATCTAAGTGTTGAAACACTGCCACAAATATATTATCAATGTTCTGTGTCACATATTTAATGTACCTCTAAATCAAGGTACTGTCCCAAATAGACTAAAATTTGCAGTTGTTAAACCACTCTTCAAAAAGGGTGATAAATCTTAGGTTTCTGACTACCACCCAATTTCATTGTTAACAAGTCTTTCAAAAAACCTTGAGAAACTTATGTACAATAGAATCATGGCTCACCTGAATAAATATAACATCCATAATAAAAATCAGTTTGGATTCCAAAAGGGTGTTTCAACTGAACAAGGCATTTTCTCATTTGTCAACCAACTCCCTGAATTAATAAACAAGAAAATGTCACCAGTTGGAATCTTTTGTGATCTGTCAACAGCATTTGACTGTGTAGATCACAAGATACTACTAAGAAAGGCTCAGCATTATGGCTTAAAAGATAAAGTAGGGAAGTGGCTTGAGTTGTATCTAGATGACAGAAATCAGAAGGTAGTATTAAACAATTGTGCAAAGGTGCCTGTCAGCTCTGACTGGGGTACATTAAAATGTGGAGTGCCGCAGGGCTTGGTGCTTAGTCCCTTACTTTTCTTAATCTTTGTAAATGACCTTCCATAGTGAGTGACCCAAGAAGCACACTTCACCCTATTTGAAGATGACACAACCATTATGATTGACAAGGTACCCAACTGCAGTCTAGAGAACATTGCGATCACTATATTCCAAGAAGTTCTAGGTTGGTTCACTGCAAATGGTCTGTCCCTCAATGTTAATAAGACTCATTTCATTCAGTTTCAAACAGTAAACAAAAAATAGGGAAATGTTGAAATAAAATGTGGAGACAAAGAAATAATGAAAGTTGTATTTTCCAAATTTCTGGGTTTACATATTGATAAGAAACTAAACTGGCCTGGCCAGATCACTGACCTATGTAAAAAAATGAATTCACCAGCATTTGCCATTCACTCAATTGCATCTGTTTGTGACATGGAAACAATCAAAACTGGATATGTTGGTTATTTCCATTCACTTATGACATATGGCATCATATTCTGGGGAAATCAACCACAAGCAGATAAAGTCTTTATTGCACAGAGGAGAGTTATCAGGGTTATGAGTAGAGTACATCCTAGATCTTCTTGCAGAAATTTATTCAAACAACTGGGGATCCTCACCATGCCTGGTCAATACATCTTCTCACTAATGTGCTTTGTGAACAAAAATTATGCAATTTACAAAATGAATAGTGCGTACCATGATCACAATACAAGAAGAAAACATAATCTTCACAATGATTTAAAAAATCTCAGCGTGGTGCAGAAAGGAGTTCATTATTCAAGTATAAAAGTGTTCAATAAACTTACTGTTCATATCAAATCAGTCATTGGGGATCTTACTAAATTCAAAACAGAGCTAAAACTTTATCTTTTGGGTAATTCTTTCTATTCTTTACAGTAATTCTTTGATAATGTGTAATACTTCTTGAATTTGTGTTTAATTTCATGCATTTCTAATAAAATTGATTACGTAGATTAGCATATCACTTGTTGGCAGAATATTTTTTAGATGAATTACTTTAAATTTGTTTATTCAATCATCTATGTCATTACTGCACTATTATTTATGCAATCATCTATGTCGTTACTGTACTATTATCTGTGTTGTTACCTGAATTTTTGTGGTAATTGATTCACATGTGGATGATCTTTTTGATGTATCTGCTTATACAGGGTGTTACAAAAAGGTACAGCCAAACTTTCAGGAAACATTCCTCACACAGAAAGAAAGAAAATATTTTATGTGGACATGTGTCCGGAAACGCTTACTTTCCATGTTAGAGCTCATTTTATTACTTCTCTTCAAATCACATTAATCATGGAATGGAAACACACAGCAACAGAATGTACCAGCGTGACTTCAAACACTTTGTTACAAGAAATGTTCAAAATGTCCTCCGTTAGCGAGGATACATGCATCCACCCTCTGTCGCATGGAATCGCTGATGCGCTGATGCAGCCCTGGAGAATGGCGTATTGTATCACAGCCGTCCACAATACGAGCACGAAGAGTCTCTACATTTGGTACCGGGGTTGCGTAGACAAGAGCTTACAAATGCCTCCATAAATGAAAGTGAAGAGGGTTGAGGTCAGGAGAGCGTGGAGGCCATGGAATTGGGCCGCCTCTACCAATTCATCGGTCACCGAATCTGTTGTTAAGAAGCGTACGATTACTTCGACTGAAATGTGAAGGAGCTCCATTGTGCATGAACCACATGTTGTGTTGTACTTGTAAAGGCACATGTTCTAACAGCACAGGTAGAGTATCCCGTATGAAATCGTGATAACGTGCTCCATTGAGCGTAGGTGGAAGAAACTAAAATGAGCTCTAACATGGAAATTAAGCGTTTCCGGACACATGTCCACATAACATCTTTTCTTTATTTGTTTGTGAGGAATTTTTCCTGAAAGTTTGGCCGTACCTTTTTGTAACACTCTGCATATGTTAAATTGGTTGGCTCATGATCATCTACATGTGGCTGTTACTGTAATAACTTACATGTTCTACATCTTAGCGATACATTCATGTCAAGGCCCCACGGAACTCGAAAATAAATAAATAAAAATAAATAAATAAATAAATAACATCTCTTCCCCCTAGACTATCGAAGGCCTGCTTGAAGTTCGTGTAGATATTGTTGAGTTCTATATTATGTTCAGGTACTTTTCCCAGTACAAACATTAGGTCCACAGTTGATCTGTTAGGCCTGAAACCACACTGAGGATCACCAAATGTAACTCCCACATATGGTATTGGTCTATTGTATAGGGTTCCAGATAAAACCTTTTGTGTCACATTCAGCAGAGTGATCACTCTTTAGTAACAGCTACATGTCTTGTCACCTTTTTTTTTGTATGGGTTGGTTTACACCTATAGTCGGCTCTTCTGGATTTCTTTCTTGATTTTGGATTAAATAGGTAACTTTACATATCAATTTATGTAAAGCAATGCCTCCTCTCTCAAAAAGCTGAGTAATTATTCAGTCATTTCCTGTAGATTTGTGACTTTTTTGACAATTCACTACCTCCTGTACTTCTGCACGAGTAGGCTCATTTGTTTTTGGGTCTACTGTATGATATATGCATTGCATTCATCAGTGTAATCACCTTCCATCATTTTTAAAATATTCTCTCCATCTTTTAATCACTTTTCCCTTTTCTGTCAGCAAGTTTCCATCTTTATCCTTGTAGCTTATTGTTTTAGGCCTATATCTTTGTGTTCCTCCTTTTAACTTCTTACAAAACTTTTTACTTTCATTCCTATTATAATGCTCTTTCATGTCTTCTGTCTTTCTTTTTAAGGCTTCTCCTTTCTTTCTTCTGTATACCCTTGCTGCTTCTATTCTGTTTTCATTATATTATACATAGCCTGGTTAATTCCCCTAAATTGTTGGAGACATTTTAGTCTTGCTTCTTTCTTCTGCTGCACCACCTGTCTACATTTGTCACCTTACTGCTCCTCATTTCCTGGTCTTCTGGATGCCTCCATTACATCCTTCACCACAGTTGTGATATTATTCTTAACACATTCCCATACCTTATCTATGTCATTACTGTGCTCCACTAGCTGTAGTTTCTATTTCAATTTATTCTGATATTCAAAAACAGTATCTCTGCCTTCCAATTCATCTACATTCCATTTCAGAATTCCCCTAGTTATCCCTTTATATGCCATAATGCCATATCAGTTCTTTACCTCATTTTTGCATCTGCAAGGTAGTGGTCTGAGTCTGAGGTTGCTCTGTGAAACGTGCATATATTTTCATTGTCACTTGCCATCTTTTGGACACCAATACATTGTGAATCTGATTTGTATCATTCATTCCTGGAATTTTCTAGATACCTTCGTGTGTGATTTTTTTTTGAGGGGGGGACGGGGGGGGGGCGGAGGGGGGGCATGGGGCATGTGCTTACTGCTTTAAGATTACTGGAAGCTGCAAACTGGGCAACTATCAGCCCATTAGTACTTGTTTCCTAATACAAGCTCACTTTACCTTTTAAAGGGCATGGGAAAATTCTTCTTTTACAAGCTTTGCAGTGTATGACTTCTTGAATCATGTGCAGATATCCTTTCATAGAATTCTTGCAGTTGATCATAAAAGCTATCAACCAGATCCCCATCTGATCCTTCAGTTGGAGTGTGTATGTTCATAAAAGTTGTATTACGGACTCTTCCTTTTACTCTGAGTGTGTGTACTCTCATTATATTGTGTAAAGGCGAGGATAGATTTGTGCATATTTTTTGCTGAGTAAACCCAACAGCATGACCTTGTCTATCATCTCTCCCACACCAATACAAAGTATAAAATTTTGCTTCAATATCTCTCCCTTACCCTTTCATATGATCTCTTGGAGAGCAACTAATTCCCATCCATAATTCAGCATTTCTTCAACTACACTTTTTGATGTTCCTGGTTGCGGTAGTGTAAATATATTCCTTGTTACAAATTTGAGAATTCTATTCATATCCTTGTTCCTCAGCTTATTTTGTCTTCAGGAAGGCAGTCCCACTTTCTTGGTTAAGCTATTCAGAATGATAATTTTTCTCCAAGGCAGGGATGTTAGTGCTGCATTTAACCCCCTATTCTTCAGAGGACCATTTCTCCCATTCTTGTGTGACCTGAGCCTGTTTCTCACTGGGGCTGGGTTCCCAATTTTCCACAGGGTTCCTCATACTCAAAGGGTTCAGCAACTTGGAGGTGAGAGATGGGACTGAGTTGGAGAGATTATGTGACTTTATCTTGTATAAAATCACTACCTCATTTGAACCCCTGCCATCACAAAATGCTGTACAGTAACTGCAGCACAGCTGATGTATAACATGGCTGCTTTCGCATATGGCCATGCCTTTTATTGGGTAGGATATACTTGTAACTGGACTGTGGTAGGAGATGTGGTGGGTGGGTGTATAAGACAGGTCTTGAACCTGGGTCATCCTTAAGTGAATAACCCATGGGGTGCAGGATTCAGAGCAAGATTGGAATGGGGATATTGTTTCATCCAGGAATTTATTGTTACAGAATCCAATGATTTTTTTAATGCAGCAATCATGTTGTGAATTATGCCATTACTTTAGTGAAGCAATAGGACAAGACAAGAGTTTCTTCCTTCTCTTTTCTCTAAAATTCCTATTTGCTGCCTGTAATAAGTGTATTACTAATGGAATAAATAGTTTGTTGAATAAGTGAACATGCATTGCATCAATATTTCCTTATCATTGAACTTCCAGTGAACCATCAATTCTTTAAAGAATCAAGCTCCCATTTACATAGCAGAGGAGGGCATAAAATGGCAATTGGAATGACTCATCTCCTGATATAACTGAAAACTTTAGAGAAAACCTCAGTTTGCCTGTACAGAAGACCCTCAATCATACTTAATCCTCATGCAAACTTTCCTTACCAAAAAGGGCATGGAAAGATTCTTCTTTTCCAAGCCTCTGGGAAAATTACAATTTTGTTTTTAGTGGGTGTGACAAGATATCTTGTGAAATATAATTAAATGTCTTGTCTGAAAACTACCTTGAACAGTTAGTTTTGAATCCATTCATGATGGAAATACATTGGATCTAATGGTAAGATACAGGTCCTCTTTGAGGAAGTCCACTGATATCAGTGACCATGATGCAGTTGTAGCAACAATGATAACTGAGGTACAAAGGACAGTTAAAACAAGTAGAAAGGAACATATGTTCAGTAAAGCAGATAAAAAAGCAGTAGTTTCATATCTCAAAGAGGAACTTGAAACTTTCGGCACAGGCTGGAATGTGTAGAGAACTATGGCCCAAGTTTAAAAGAATAGTTGACCATGCATTACTGTATACAGTGTGTTACAAAAAGGTATGGCCAAACTTTCAGGAAACATTCCTCACACACAAATAAAGAAAAGATGTTATGTGGACATGTGTCCGGAAATGCCTAATTTCCATGTTAGAGCTCATTTTAGTTTCGTCAGAACGTACTGTACTTCCTCGATTCACCGCCAGTTGGCCCAATTGAAGGAAGGTAATGTTGACTTCGGTGCTTGTGTTGACATGCGACTCATTGCTCTACAGTACTAGCATCAAGCACATCAGTACGTAGCATCAACAGGTTAGTGTTCATCACGAACGTGGTTTTGCAGTCAGTGCAATGTTTACAAATGCGGAGTTGGCAGATGCCCATTTTATGTATGGATTAGCACGGGGCAATAGCCATGGCGCGGTACGTTTGTATCAAGACAGATTTCCAGAACGAAGGTGTCCCGACAGGAAGACGTTCGAAGCAATTGATCGGCATCTTAGGGAGCACGGTACATTCCAGCCTATGACTCGCGACTGAGGAAGACCTAGAATGATGAGGACACCTGCAATGGACGAGGCAATTCTTCATGCAGTTGGCGATAACCCTAATGTCAGCGTCAGAGAAGTTGCTGCTGTACAAGGTAACGTTGACCACGTCACTGTATGGAGAGTGCTATGGGAGAACCAGTTGTTTCCGTACCATATACAGCATGTGCAGGCACTATAAGCAGCTGATTGGCCTCCATGGGTACACTTCTGCGAATGGTTCATCCAACAATGTGTCAATCCTCGTTTCAGTGCAAATGTTCTCTTTACGGATGAGGCTTCATTCCAATGTGATCAAATAGTAAATTTTCACAATCAACATGTGTGGGCTGACGAGAATCCGCACACAATCGTGCAATCATGTCATCAACACAGATTTTCTGTGAACGTTTGGGGAGGCATTGTTGGTGGTGTCTTGATTGAGCCCCATGTTCTTCCACCTATGCTCAATGGAGCACGTTATCATGATTTCATACGGGATACTCTACCTGCGCTGCTGGAACATGTGCCTTTACAAGTACAACACAACATGGGGTTCATACACGATGGAGTTCCTGCACATTTCAGCTGAAGTGTTCGTACGCTTCTCAACAACAGATTCGGTGACCGATGGATTGGTAGAGGTGGACCAATTCCATGGCCTCCACGCTCTCCTGACCTCAAACCTCTTGACTTTCATTCATGGGGGCATTTGAAAGCTCTTGTCTACGCAACCCCGGTACCAAATGTAGAGACTCTTCGTGTTCGTATTGTGGACGGCTGTGATACAATACGCCATTCTCCAGGGCCGCATCAGCGCATCAGGGATTCCATGTGACAGAGGGTGGATGCATGTATCCTCACTAATGGAGGACATTTTGAACATTTCCTGTAACAAACTGTTTGAAGTCACGCTGGTACGTTCTGTTGCTGTATGTTTCCATTCCATGATTAATGTGATTTGAAGAGAAGTAATAAAATGAGCTCTAACATGGAAAGTAAGCGTTTCCGGACACATGTCCACCTAACATCTTTTCTTTATTTGTGTGTGAGGAATGTTTCCTGAAAGTTTGGCCGTACCTTTTTGTAACACCCTGTATATATATATATATATATATATATATATATATATATATATATATATATATATATATATATATATATATATATATATATATGTATTCAGTAGAACAGTTCATAATGGGAGGGAACCTCCATGATATACAGCCACTGTAAAGAAATTTCTAAAGAAACAGAGACTAGTGCTTAACAGGTACAAAACAAAGCATTGGATTATGGATAGAGAGATGCTGAATGAAATGTGTTTGGAAGTGCAAAGAACAATGCGTGAAACTTTCAGTGGCTACTGTGCAGGAACACCGCCAAATGATCTTCCACAAAAACTAAATTCTGATCATACATTAATTGGCACCAAAGTGGCATCAAAGCTAGTGTGTAGTCATTTGTGAAGAAGGCATGACCTGCAATTGAGAGTAGCAAAGCAAAAGCTGATGTGCTTAACTCCATTTTCAAATGTTCCTTTACAAAGGAAAACCCAGGAGAGATGCTCCAATTTAATCCTCATGCCACAGAAAAGATGAGAGAAATAGCTGTTAGTGTCAGTGGCAATGAGAGAGCTCCATGGCCTAAAGGAATTTCCATTGTATATTCTGTACTGAATTTGTGGCTGAGTTAGCCTCTATTCTAACTATAAACTATTGCAGATCCCTTGAATAAAACACCATGCCCAGTAGTTGGAAGAAAACACAGGACTCACCCATTTATAAGAAAGGTAGTAGAAGTGATCCACAAAACTATCATCTGATATCCTTGACATCCATTTGTTGTGGAATCTGAGAACATATTATGCGCTCAAACATAATGAAGTATCTTGAGCAGAATGATCTCCTCCATGCCAACTGGTATGGATTCTGAAAACTCATCAGTCATGCAAAGCCCAACTCACACTTTCCTGATATGACACACTGAAAGCTTTGGTTCAAGGCAGTCAGGTAAATGTAGTATTTCTTAATTTCCGGAAGCATTTGTCTCTGTACCACATCCATGCTTACTGTCAAAGTACAATTATATGGAGTATCAAGCAAAATTTGTGACTGGATTGATGATTTATTGATAGGGGGAACACAGCAATTTGTCTTGCATGGCGAGTCATCATCATATGTAGAACTGACTAGGGTATGCCCCATGGAAGTGTGTTGGGGCCCTTGCTGTTCATGTTGTATAGTAATGAACTTATGGACAATATTAATAATAATCTCAAAAATTTTACAGATGGTGTTGTTACCTGTAATTCAGTATTCTCTGAAAGAAGCTGCATACACACTCAGTCAGATGTTGATAAGATTTCAAAGTGGTGCTAACATTAGCAACTTGCTTTAAACGTTCAAAAATATAAAACTATGCACTTCAAAAAATGAATAAATATCAATGATCACAGCTGTAATCGGCCAGCTTGTACAAATATCTGGGTGTAACACTTTATAGGGATATGAAATGGAATGATTACATAGGCTCAGTTATGAGTAAAATATGTGGTAGACTTCATTTTATTGGTAGAAAGCTGAGAAAATGCAATCAGTCTACAAAGGAAATTGCTTAAAAACAGTTGTGTGACTCATTCTAGAAGACTACTCTTTCTAAAAGCTTGTGTGAGATCTGAACCAAATAGGATTAACCATGAGTATTGAATGTATACAGAGAATAGTGGCATGAAAGGCCACATGTTTAATTGACACTTGGAGAGATCATTTAAGATACAAAAAACTTGAAACAAGACAGTGCAGCTACTGCAAGAACCTTTATGGATAAAACTAAAATTCATGTATTTGCTGAAATAATTTTGTGTGTGTGTGTGTGTGTGTGTGTGTGTGTGTGTGTGTGTGTGTTTGTGTGTGTGTGTGTGCACGTGTGTTCTGTATCCCACAATCTGGAATGATTTATAGGATGAATCAATAAATAAATCAATGCCATGGAGATGTTGAAGAAACTGAATTGGCGGAGTCTTGAAGATGGGCATTAACTGTCCCAAGAAAGCCTAGTTACAATGTTTCAAGAATCAGCTTTAAATGATGAGTCTGGAAATATACAATAACCCCTCATGTATTGTTACCATAGGAAAGTAGAATGTAGGGATCATGAGGACAAGATCAGATTAATTATAGCACACAGAGACATTCAAACAATCATTCTTCCTATGCTCCATCTCCATCTACATTACATCTACATTCTGCAAACCATCATGAGATGCACAGCAGAGGGTGCATCCCATTGTACTAGTTATTAGGGTTTCTTCCAGTTACATTCACATATGGAGTGTGGGAAGAATGATTGTTTGAATGCTTCTGTGTGTGCAGTAATTATTCTAATCCCATCTTTGTGATCCCTATGTGAGATGTAGGGGGTTGTAGATATTCCTAGAGTCATCTTTTAAAGTTGGTTGTTGAAACTTTACTGACAGACTGTCTCAGGACAGTCTGCACTTATCTCCAACAGTCTTCTAGTTCAGTTCCTTCAGTATCTCTGTGACACTCTCCCATGGATCAAACCTATGACCATTCACGCTGCCCTTCTGTGATTACATTCAGTATCCCCTGTTAGTCTTGTTTGGTATGGATCCCAGACACTTGAGCAATGTTCTAGAATGGGTCACGTTAGTGATTTGTAAGCAATTTCCTTTGTAGACTGACTGCATTTCCCCAGTATTCTACCAATAAACTGAAGACTACCACCTGCTTTACCCACAACTGAGCCTATGTTATCATTCCATTTCATATCCCTACAAAGTGCTACACCCAAGTATTTGCATGAGTTGGCTGATTCGAATAGTGACTCATTGGTATTATAGTATTAGGATACTACATTTTTTGTGTTGTGAAGTGTACAATTTAACATTTCTGAACATTTAAATCAAGTTGACAATCTTTGCACCACTTTGAAATCTTAGCAATATCTGACTGAACATTCATGCAGCTTCTTTCAGACAGTACTTCATCACAGATAATGGCATGATCTGCAAAAAGTTTGAGGTTAACATTAATATTGTCTGCAAGGTAAATGATACACAACACAAACAGCAAGGGTCTCAACACACTACCCTGGGGCACATCTAATGTCACTCCTGCATCTCTCAATGACTCTCCATCCAAGATAATTTTGCTGTTTGTCCCTACCAAACAAATCCTCCATCCAGTCACAAATTTGACTTGATACCCTATATGATCTTCCTTTTGACAATAAGCATAGGTGTGGTACTGAGTCAAATGCTTTTTGGAAATCAAGAAATACTTGAACTAACCGACTGCCTTGAACCAAAGCTTTCAGTAAGTCATGTGATAAAAGAGCAAGCTGGATTTCATATGATTGATGTTTTTGGAATCAATGCTGGTTGGTATTGAGGCCATGCTGTTCAAGATACCTCATTATTGGCAATTTATCTGGTAATAAATATGCAGTCAGTCGCTTTTTTTTAGTTTTTTGATATGATTTATTCAACCATAAACATGTTTTCAAGCCGCTGCAGTTTCATCATCAGGAGGAGATGTTACAAGAACATTATGCTGTGTACAAAATGTCGCTAGATGCAGTGCTGATGAGTGCACTGCATTGTGCTATCCACAATAAATCTGTTCATATAATGTACATTATCAAGCTACGTACACTATAAGAACAGATTTGACATGGGTACCACAAGGTTGTGCACTCATCAGCACTGCATCTAGTTACACTTTGTCCACAGCATAATATTCCCATAACACCTCCAACTGATAATGAGCCTGCAGTGGCTCCAAAAACGTGTTTATTCGTGAATAAATTGCATCAAAGAACTAAAAAAAATGTGATTGGTTGCATATTTATTACCAGATAAATCACCAGTTTAAATTACAGTCACAGTTCATCATCCACAGTGGATATACTGAAAATATCTCATTATGTTTGAATTCAGAATACATTCTAAGATTCTACAATAAATCAAAGTCAAGGATATTCGACAGTAGTTTCGTGGAACACTTCTACTACAGTTCTTGTAGAGGGGCCTGACCTATGCTTTTTTCAAAGAATTGGGCACAGTTTTTTGTTTGAGAGGTCTGTAATGGATTATAGTTAAAAGAGCGGCTAACTCAACCACAAATTCAGCATAAAATCTGACAGGTATTTAATAGGCTCCTGGAGCTTTCTTCAACTTGAACAATTTCAGCTGTTTGTCAACACCATTGACACTGATACTTTTTTCATTCATCTTTTCAATGGAGCGGGGATTAAATTGGGGCAATTCTCCTGGATTTCCCTTTGTAAAGGAACATCTGAAAATGGAGTTTAGCATTTCATCTTTTGATCTCTCAATTTCAGTTCCTGTCTCATGTGCAAGAGAACGGACACTAAATTTTGTTGCCACTAAAAGCCTCTACATACAACCAGAATTTCTTTGGGATTTTGTGAAATATCATTCGACAGCATCCTGCTACAGTAGTCATTGAAGGCATCACACATTGCTCTTTCAACAGCCAAACATTTTTCATTCAACAGCCCTCGATCTACACTCCTGGAAATGGAAAAAAGAACACATTGACACCGGTGTGTCAGACCCACCATACTTGCTCCGGACACTGCGAGAGGGCTGTACAAGCAATGATCACACGCACGGCACAGCGGACACACCAGGAACCGCGGTGTTGGCCATTGAATGGCGCTAGCTGCACAGCATTTGTGCACCGCCGCCGTCAGTGTCAGCCAGTTTGCCGTGGCATACGGAGCTCCATCGCAGTCTTTAACACTGGTAGCATGCCGCGACAGCGTGGACGTGAACCGTATGTGCAGTTGACGGACTTTGAGCGAGGGCGTATAGTGGGCATGCGGGAGGCCGGGTGGACGTACCGCCGAATTGCTCAACACGTGGGGCGTGAGGTCTCCACAGTACATCGATGTTGTCGCCAGTGGTCGGCGGAAGGTGCACGTGCCCGTCGACCTGGGACCGGACCGCAGCGACGCACGGATGCACACCAAGACCGTAGGATCCTACGCAGTGCCGTAGGGGACCGCACCGCCACTTCCCAGCAAATTAGGGACACTGTTGCTCCTGGGGTATCGGCGAGGACCATTCGCAACCGTCTCCACGAAGCTGGGCTACGGTCCCGCACACCGTTAGGCCGTCTTCCGCTCACGCCCCAACATCGTGCAGCCCGCCTCCAGTGGTGTCGCGACAGGCGTGAATGGAGGGACGAATGGAGACGTGTCGTCTTCAGCCATGAGAGTCGCTTCTGCCTTGGTGGCAATGATGGTCGTATGCGTGTTTGGCGCCGTGCAGGTGAGCGCCACAATCAGGACTGCATACGACCGAGGCACACAGGGCCAACATCCGGCATCATGGTGTGGGGAGCGATCTCCTACACAGGCCGTACACCACTGGTGATCGTCGAGGGGACACTGAATAGTGCACGGTACATCCAAACCGTCATCGAACCCATCGTTCTACCATTCCTAGACCGGCAAGGGAACTTGCTGTTCCAACAGGACAATGCACGTCTGCATGTATCCCGTGCCACCCAACGTGCTCTAGAAGGTGTAAGTCAACTACCCTGGCCAGCAAGATCTCCGGATCTGTCCCCCATTGAGCATGTTTGGGACTGGATGAAGCGTCGTCTCACGCGGTCTGCACGTCCAGCACGAACGCTGGTCCAACTGAGGCGCCAGGTGGAAATGGCATGGCAAGCCGTTCCACAGGACTACATCCAGCATCTCTACGATCGTCTCCATGGGAGAATAGCAGCCTGCATTGCTGCGAAAGGTGGATATACACTGTACTAGAGCCGACATTGTGCATGCTCTGTTGCCTGTGTCTATGTGCCTGTGGTTCTGTCAGTGTGATCATGTGATGTATCTGACCCCAGGAATGTGTCAATAAAGTTTCCCCTTCCTGGGACAATGAATTCACGGTGTTCTTATTTCAATTTCCAGGAGTGTATGTCCTAAGCTTTGTCTTACACCTGCTGTGCAGTAATCTATGTTTCTTTAGAAGTTTATTTACAGTGACTGTATACCATCGAGATTCCCTCCCATTATGAACTGTTCTGTTGGGTACATATATGTCCAGTGCATGGTCAACTATTCTTTTAACATTGAGCCATAGTTTCTCTACATACTCCTGCCATGTGCTGAAAGTTTCAGGGTCCTCATTGATGTATGACAGTACTGATTTTTGTATCTAGTTTACTCAAAATATATATCTTTCTGCTTGTTTATTTATACTTTGATTTGATTTGATTTTTTATTGGTCCAGTTTTATCATATTGCACAAATTGTACAATTGATATTGGACAGGTCGAAGATAAGTCACAATAATACATAGTATTAGCAATTAAAATCAGGTACCTACTACAATTAATTTTTTTGTACATTGGTAATCATTGATGCCACAACTACATCATGGTCACTGTTACCACTTTTGATGTGGACATCCTCAAAGAAGTCAGGTCTATTTGGTGGCATTAGATCCAATATATTTTCATCATGAGTGCAGTTTTGAACTATCTGTTTTAGGTAGTTTTCAGAGAAGGCATTTAGTAATTCTTTGCAGGATATCTCATATGTGCACCACTAGCAAAACTGTAATTTTCCCAGTTAATTGTTTGATGATTTAAGTTTCCACCAATGATTACAGTATGACTGGGGAACTTATGCACAACTGAACTGAGGTTTTCTCTAAAGTTTTTGTTTACATCAGGAGATGAGTCTGGTGGGCAACAGAATCCAACTATTATTTTATGCCCATCCCTGATATTGACTTTTGTCCAAACAGTCTCACTTGCAACTTCAATTTCTGTCTAATGGATTTGAGTTTCTTGTGTACTGAGCCGGCCAGAGTGGCCGTGTGGTTCTAGGCGCTACAGTCTGGAGCCGAGCGACCGCTCTGGTCGCATGTTCGAATCCTCCCTCGGGCATGGATGTGTGTGATGTCCTTAGGTTAGGTAGGTTTAAGTAGTTCTAAGTTCTAGGGGACTGATGACCACAGATGTTAAGTCCCATAGTGCTCAGAGCCATTTGAACCATTTGTGTACTAAGACAAACAACCACCTCCATTTCCCATTACCCTATACTTTCAAGATACACACAAATTTCCCCCAAAAATCTCACTGCTATCAATTTCAGGTTTCAACAAGCTTTCTGTATAGAGTATTAAGTGAGATTCACTGATTTTCAGGAGCACTTCAAACTCTGGCGGTTTGTTGCAAATGCTTTGGCAGTTTAACATTAGAATTTTAATATTCTCACCTTTGGGAGGCATTTCTTTCTATGTTACACTGATACTTCTAGGTTCCTAGAGCTATCATTATCTGGATTGGATGGAGAGTTGCCTAAACTAAAAAACTGTTGTGTGCACTCCACACACAGTCAGCTACCTGAATAGCAGACTATGACATGTAGTGCACACCTGAGCCATTAAGGGGGACCCTATAGTCCTCACCCCTACAATGCAAGTCCAGGAAGTCCACCTTAGCTTGTCACAGAACTTTCAAAGTCTCTGGTTCAGTCCTTCCACTCAAGTCAGAACCAAATGGGTATGATCTGTTCTGAGGACAATGCTGCAAATTGCATGCTTCACTAAAACTCCAAGCACAAGGTTTGTCTACTCAGCCCTCTCTGCCGGTCACTGGAATGATCCAAGCATGATGAGAGGCATCATTTGTTCCAATGTGCACCACAACCAGCAGTTAGTTGCACCCTGTCCCCTCAATGATTGCTGGAATAGCCCATTCAACATGTTGAATGAGGCACCCAGGTATACATACTGAGTGCATTTTACAAATGAGTTGGCATGTTAAGTATTTGATGTTAGGTGTGTAAGGAAGAAAAAGATTTGTAATAATGTCTAAAGTCTGTTGGAAATTGTTAAGAGTTCTCATTATGGAACACTGGATAAATATAATCTGGTTGATTTGTGCTTCTTTTTAACCTTAATCAAGTGTTTCACACATCTCAATGTTTATGATGTCATATCTCCTGAACTGTGTGTTGCACAATGACATAATTTTGCAGGCACATTTCAGTGTTATATGTAGATACTATTTGCAATCTGTGCTATGAGAATGTTTGCAGTAAAGATATAATAATAAATTTAATCATTATGTCTGATATGAAGTTTTCACACATGAACAGTGACAGTATAGTAAGCAGTAAACTTCCTTCCTTTCATCATTTTGTGGTAGATGTCTGTGAGAAAAAGTTTTGTAAAGGTTTGAAATTATGTGTAAAGTTTGTTGGAAGTCACCAAGTGCTCTCATTCTCAAATAAGGGATAAATAAAGTCTGGTTATCTGTGCAACATCAGCTGCTCTGCCTCAACACAAACACACTGTTCATATCTGTAATACTTGTCTTATTGTCTTAAAAAGTTTAACATAAGATTATACCTCTAAATAAGGAGATTTTTATAGCATTTTAAATTTTTAAGGTTGGTCAGTAATAAAGTGAAGTGTTGAAAATCAAATTTTTGTTACCCGTGGAAGCTGGGGATAGGCAACCTGCAACTAGTTGTAGGTTCTGGAATAGATTCTCATAGAGATTTATTGACACAGCCTTCACAGGTTACCAATGTAGATGTACCAAAGATTACAATAGACACTTCTAAACAGACAAGTTCATGAGAAAGCATTAAATATAAATACTAAATAGATATTGGTAACAGTAAATGAAAAAAAGAAAGTAACTGGCCTGTAAAAAAGTCTTCTTTGCAACAGAAATCACAGTTATTGTTGGTTTTGAAAGGGCTAAACTCCAAATTCATAAGCCCTTATGTATTTCCAATGACTCATGAATGGTGAGACTAGCAAGTCTCTCTCTCTCTCTCTCTCTCTCTCTCTCTCTCTCTCTCTCTCTCTCTCTCTCTCCCTCTCTCGCTCTTGGTTAGAGTCCTTTTAACAATGTAAGCCACAGAAGCATCCATAATGAGGGGTAACGATTTCTAAAAAAATTAAAGAGGCCTTTGGCAAAAAGAGAAGCACCTTTCTGAATATTACGAGCCCATATGGCAAGCGAATACTGAGCAAAGAAGGGAAAGCTGAAAGGTGAAAGGAATAAATAGAAGAGCTATATATATGTTTCCCCACCTGATGAAACTTTCTTGGAGTGGTGATGCCAATGGCATGGATTCTTCATTGGCATCACCACTCCAAGGAAGTTTCGTCAGGTGGGGAAACAAACCATGAAATGTAATGTAAAATGTGAACTAGCCGTCTGAAGATGAACCTATCAGTTCGAAACAGGTAATAGCACTTTGGTTGGTTGGTTTGTTTGGGGAAGGAGACCAGACAGCGAGGTCATCAGTCTCATCGGACTGGGGAAGGATGGGGAAGGAAGTCGGCCATGCCCTTTCAAAGGAACCATCCCGGCATTTGCCTGGAGCGATTCAGGGAAATCACGGAAAACCTAAATCAGGATGGCCGGACGCGGGATTGAACCGTCGTCCTTCCGTGTGCGAGTCCAGTGTCTAACCACTGCGCCACCCCGCTCGGTTGTAATAGCACTGTTTAAATAAAGTGACTGGTTGCTGTAATCTTCTGTGTAAGAGTCCACCTATATTTTGTACACAGCCATGGGCTCAGTATGTCAGTTTTTGACAAAATAGCATTGATCCTTGATGTTTCTTTCTTGGCTAACCCACTGCCTTGCTAATATTTCTCCCTGTAATCAACCCTATATTTACCATATAAATTCACAAAAATCAGAATTTTTCATCTTAAACACTTTTTCAAAATTATATAATTTTTTAATAGAAATTCCTTATAAATTTTAACTTACTATTTATTGAAGTGATGATGAGTAAATATAATCCTTTTTTAGAAGATTTTGTTGGTGTGATATGCCCAAAAACATTCAGGCATATGCAACACCATTAGATATTCTTCACACTCATAAGAAGGGAAATTTCAGACTGGTGCCATCCACATCTAGGGTAGTCTGATTGAGTGAGCTCCTCTATTGTACAGCCTCGGCCATCTGAATTCTTAACTGATTGAAACAAGTTTTTTTTCCTCTCACTCTATTTAGTATTACATATGAATTGACAATCCCATTGTCCATCATGTTAAAGAAAATTTTCTTATATCCTTTGGCATATTTTCTCATGAGAGGGAAAGGTGACAACTGTTGGTCCTGTCTGTCAAATACATTCATTGAATTGTTTTATCGTATAATTGTTTGGGCCTCATGGACTCAGGTTTAATACTTCCTGTCAGTTTTTCCTGTTGCTGTCACACTGGCATCTCTATGGATAGTGGAAAGAATATTTACTTCTTTTTTATCCATCCACTCCACAGCCATGAGCTTGTGTGAAAATAATACAAGAGTCTTTCCTTTTTTAGTTTAGATTTTTGGAGGTGGTCTGGCATATTTCACCTTGTGGATCTAACTGTCCTTACGGTACTTGTGCCTTTCTCAGTGAGCCTTACAAACAATGATGGGGAAGCGTACCAATTATCAACAATACTGTATGACCACTGTCAAACATAGTTGCATGAGCTCCATAACAACAGCTTCACTATTGGGATTTCTTTATGGCTTGGTACAAGTTTTTTTCCTGTATAAATATCAGATTCTGAACAGTAGCCCACATTTGACTCGCAAGTTTTGAAGAACCCTATTCTGAAATGTAACATTTTGGGGGGATTGAACTGGATGTAGCAGAGTCTCCCTCTGAATGAAGGAGGCTTTCATCAACTGCAATATCTTCTTCAGGATAATAAGCACTTAAGATATATTGTTTAAGATGATCAATAAAATATTGCAACTTGTTCGGACAATTTGTAGGGTCAGCATTTTCATTTCTTACAAAATGAGAGACACTAGAAATATGTTATACTCTTCTAGACCACATGATGTCAGAAAAGAAAGCAGTGTGAACTGATTTTTTTGTGGACCAGTATGACTGAGTTGGTGGCATCTTCAACTGAGCCATAAGAATACATAAAGCAAAATATGCTTAAATTTCATCAGATGTAGTAGGAAAGCAAGCAGTATTTGATTTTGAAGTAAGTCATGTTCATAACAATTTGCTGCATCTCTATTTGCTTCTACTGCTACATCCTCCCAGGAAGATACATGAACCGTTTTTCTGTACTTATCTAAGGGGGTTAGTTGTTGAGGGAGTTGTCTTTGAACACTATGATTGATGCCATTAGAACCAAAAATAAAATTTTGGAAGGTTCATCTTGATTTATTTCCCATTTCCATCTTTCTACTTTCTGTTTCTTGGCAACACTCACACTTGCTGCTGCAGCATCACTGTCACTATCAGTTTCATTTAACTCACTGTTATCACTAGTATCATTTCATCACTGTCATCATAATCAAAACTTTCAGAAATATCACTTCTGGAACATCAATGTCACCTGTATTCACTAGACTTTCGATTTCCTCATCTGGGAGAAACTTTTTATGGTACGGCATTGCTGGCTACTAGACAGCTGGTTAAAAATGCTAAAAATAATTGATTATAACTTGCAAAATATTGAAAGAAGTTGAGTCTGCTATACACCACTAAATAGACTGATTTCTCAGCATCCCAATAGCAAGTCATGTCATCTACTGACAGAAAAGAGGAAATACTAAGAAGAAGCTATGGCTGCTCAGCCCATCTCACAGCCGGTAATGTAATAAAGGACTTGAAACCTGTGGCCAACTGAGGGCTGGCTGTGAAAGTCAATGGTTTAATTTACTTCATAGGTATTTGAAGGCATGTTCTTCTTCAATAATTTTTCCATTGCAAGTTAAATCATTCATTTTTTCATTTTTCCTGCTGATTTTCAATACTCACTTTTTGTTAAGCTTATTTCCATGCCTGCTTCTTTACTTACTCTCTGCCAGGTATTTAGTTCTTCTCCAATTTCTGCTCATTTTATCCACAAATTAGCACACTCTCTGCACAGGCTAAGATTTTCATACCATCTGCTGTTGACCCCTGGTGAACTTTCCTTATGATGTTGTCCATGACTGCATTAAAAAGCAATGGTGAGACCACATTTCATTGCTGAAGTCCTCTGTCAATTACAAACCTTTCTGATTTTTTTTTCTGTGTGTTATAAGACAATTCAGACATTTTTTGTGCATGTTTCTGATTCTTAGTTGCATTCCCTTTGCCAATTTTAGTCTACTCAGACCTTGTCAATCTCTTCCCTTCTAACAGTGTTATAAGCCTTTTTTATTTCTATGAATGTAACTATGATGTCTTTACCAACTGCCTGTTTCCTTTTTACAACTTGTCTGCCTGTAAATATGGCATCTATAATTCATTTTCCACGTTGAGATTCTTGTTGTTGATTTTTTAATTTTGGTTCTGTCATATTCCTGATTTTCTGTAAAATTATCTTTCCTTAAATCTACATGCAATGGCAGAGTAATTCCCACAGAGCACATTGTTGCCCTTCTTAAGAAGGGTATAATAATAGCCTTTGTCCAGTCATCAGGATTATTTCCATATCTCCCTACTATCCTCATTATTATATACAGCCACTGAATTCCGATAGTTCCAGCTGCCTTTATCATTTCCTCTGTGATGTCATCTACTCCAGGAGCTTTCTCTACATCCAACATCTGTAGATCTTCCCCTTCCATTTCCTTAGGGACGTTGATATTTCTTTTGTCTCACTCTATCATATGTATTTGTTTCATCCTGTCCTTTGTACAGTTTCTGGAAATTATTTCCATACTTTCAAAACTTCTTCTTCCTTTCACACAGGTTTTCCTTTTTTGTTGGTGAATTTTTTAAGTATTTTCTTTTTGCTTCCTCCTGTTGATGAATTTTTGAAGTATTTTCTTTTTGCTTCCCCCTGTTACCTAATAAGTCTTCTTGTCATACTTAAAATTCTCTTATATTTCTTTTGTGAATTTTTCGCAAAACATTTTCTCAGCCAATGATATCATTTTCCTTGCTGCTCTGCTTAATCATTTCTGTTATTCTCTGTTATGTTTGTTGTGTTTTTGAACCATTCTCTCCATGCATTATTATTCTTTTTGACAGCGTCTGCAACTCTCTCATCACACTATGGAGTTTCTTTGTGTCTGACTCTTATATAATGAAGCACTGAGAAACTTAAGGGCCCAAAGCACAGACACACAGTTTTGAGAAAAGTAGATGTTTGTGAAAATCAAGATTGTTGACAAACCACCAGTCTCATAGGTTTGACTCATTTTTAAACCAAGTCCCAACATCCTAGATTTCCTTCAAGAAAGTAATTTACCCACTTTATGTACTGAATATTAAATAATATTTAGGATTACTATTATTACTGATAACTCACAAAGTTTTCAAGTATAGGCTAGTGACAATAGAGTCTTTCTGACAGCTGTAAAATTTGTAGTTAATGTGAAACTAGAATCAGAACATAAAGAACAGATACTAAATGCACAACACACACAATTATGACCTATTCCAAAACTTCATTATCTTTGTTGTCATCATTTTCATTAAGTGCAAATTGTAGCTTGAGGTTCAGATAAAACTGCCAGTCTACCTCCGATTATGTAGCTCTACCACTATGTGTGTGATGTCACTAAATTGTGCTGGCAGCCATAGATAAAACTGAGCAGCACAGAGCAATAAAACTATGATTTGTGATTTGGACCCATATTGAAGCAAATATCAAAGAAATCTATGAGACTGCTTTTCGTAAATATTCCTGTATACAATGTGGGCCTACTGTAATGATAAAGTTGGTTCACCGTAAGATCAACATGTGTCATGAGCATGCACACATGCTATAATCTCAAATTTGATGACAACATGCTTTAGGCCCTTATGTTTCTCAGCAACAGATGTGCTCATTAGAGTTCACATAAATGAGATTAGATGGCATGAACAAACATGGTTGAAATACTATTGTAAAACAACTAAGTACATGTCTACTACCAAAGGTTATGGAGAATTTTTTAGATAACTGCTTTGACAGTAAAGCAACAATTAATATGTACTGGAGAACGTGTGAATACCAAAAATATTTGTATAAACATGACCAAGTTTTTCTATATGTGCAGCATTTTTTTTCATCTTTATTCATTCATTCATCCATCCAGGGATCATCTTACAATGATGTAGGATTTGTCATCTTAATACAATGAAAACAGATAGCTAAAAATATACATATACATATAACAATTAGCATACTTTATAAGGATGGGACAGGTGCTTGGCTGTGGCATTGGTGAAAGAACCATCCTGGCAATTTCCTGAAATGATTTAGGAAAACCTAAATCACAATGGCCAGACAGAGGCAAGCTCTACCCTCCTGAATATGAGAGTAGTGTCTCAAATGAACTGCTTCATTCAGCTGGTCCCTTTGTAAAATGTTCTTGAATAGAAACACAGTTTCATCACTAAAAATGTGACGGATAGCTGTTGGTTGCTCTTGAAGCATGAACGTCCTGCTTTACCCCTAACAATAACTCCGGTCCGATCAGAAAATCGACTCCCATCTGGTAAACATGTCATTGCCTCCCCTCAGTCCATCTGAAAAAACTGAGGCAGCACCCTCCCATGATCAGTGAGATGAACTCAGGACAAAGGCGAGACATTATTATCATGCAGTACAGATCTCGGCACATGGTTTTCTTCCATAAGCACTACAGTATTGTAAGATGACAAGGTGATGTAGTTAACCATTTCATTATTAACGAATAATCTGAATCCTATAAGTAATCTTTGATTGTGTAGTATGCTAATAAAGTAATCTCATAATTTAGAACATGACTACTGAATGCCAAAGTTTTAACGGGCAGAATAGTTAGGAACTACAAGAAATAACTAAGCATGTGTGAGATTTACTACTATCTGTGTACGTTTTTTATCTATATTCAATGGGGAAATGTATTACCTCTTTTACAACAGGTATTACTAAATTTCATACTCATTTCCAAATTTTGACATAAAACTTTAAATTTTGCCGCTAGTGAACGGTTTACCTTGTTTTTCATTTCCCAATTTCAACATTTATTTTACAATCATTCCAAGCAGGAAATGGTTTTATAAAACTTCAAATCAGTAATGTTATGTAATCTTATCAGCTTTCTTAATTTTGGGTAAATTAATCTGAATGCACTGGGGTGTGGATTCTCTATTATATTTTAAAGGACTTATGTATATATCTCTCTTGAATTTTTACCTAAACTAAATTTACAACCTTGAACTGAGTTTTTTCCTTCCAGATCAGTCCTCTTTTTTTTAATGCACCCTATTTTTTCATGATCACTAACAATTTTTCTCTTTCTTATGACATCATGTGTTTACAAACTGGATATTCAGTGTTTTCAGAAATGGAGTTAGCTGTTTTTTTCTTATACAAAATTTGAAAAGGTGAAAATCCAGTGTAACAAGTTGCAAACTATTCATTATATCCTCAGAATTATTGACATATGCAATGCATGTGGTATGGTTTTTCCTACAGTATGTCTTACAAAGTCTTTTTATTTTATCTTAAACATCTTCCAGCAAATTACAAGAAGGGTGATAAACAGAAATCGAAACATGTCTTATTTTTTCTTGGTCAACAAAGACTTGCCGTGATTTAGATGTGGGCTGTATCCCATTATCTGAAGGGATTGGTTTTGGAATGACAACATTACAAAAATAAATTCCTGTAATTTTAAAAATGATGTGTTTTTTTGTGACTTACTTAAGTGGATACAGTTCCATGAACTCCGAAAAAAGAGGGAACTATTTCAAAGATGTATTAAATCCACTTTTGGTTTTTGGTAATGGACCATATAACTTCTACAGCTACAAAGTCTAAGTGTTTGCTTAGCAAGATGTTCTGCATTAACTCTTTGGATGTGCAGTTGCTAACCATTACTCATTGGCATCTACATCTATTGTTCTAGTGTGCAAACCACCTTACACTGTGTGGTGAATGGTAGCTTATGTACCACTGTCACTTCACCCATTTCTTGCTCTTGTCATGAACGGTTTGTGGGAACAATGATTACTCGTAACACTCCAAGAGGGCTTGAATCTCTCTAATTTCATCTTCGTACTACTTTCATGTGACATACTTAGGAGGAAGAAATATATTTGTTCACTCATCCAAGCACATACACGCTTAGAAATTTAAAAGTAGACCATACCATGATGCAGAATGTCTCCCTTGCAACATATGGCACTGGAGGTGATTGATCAACTCCATGATGCTTTCATGCTTATTAAATGTGTCTGCAATGAAATGCACTACTCTTCTCTGGATCATCTCTATTTCCTCTATGTATCCTATCTGGTACAGATCCCATACTGAGAAGCAGTTTTCAGGTACTGGTCGAAAGAGAGTTTTGTGATCTACCACATCTGTTGATGGTATACATTTCCTGGAGATTCTTCAAATGAATCTCAATCAGGCATTTGCCTTTCCTGCTATTTGTTTTATCTGCTCATTCCACTTTAAATCGCTCTGTATGCATACATGTACTACTAGATATTTTATGGAACTGCTACCAGTGATGGTTCTGAAATTATGTAGTCATACAATAATGGGTCTTTCTGTCTATGTATATGCTATTGTTATGCACATTACATTTGTCTCTGTCACAGAGGGCAAGTTTCTCATTTTCCTAACAACGTTACAGGACAGATGCTTTCTTGTAACTGTTGGATATAATTTGTTGGACCACGACAATCAAAACTTTGATGTACATAATTAATTAAAGCATCAATGTGTTGATCAGGCCAGAATAATTTCCAGTTATCATAATCCAGACTTGATCTTCTAAATAAAATACCTTTATAAATCTTGTAATACTAATCAACATATCCCATTTTCCACCCAAACATCTCTCAGCCAACTTTTAGCTTCATTGTAATTTCAATTCCTCCTAATGTCACTGCAAATTTTCAGAATTTTTCCTTCGTCTTTTACTGCTCTTAAATATACAATTTTGAATTCCCTTCCCTCTTCCAATTATTGTTTTCTGAACTATCCCTCAATGGTTGCCTATAAAATGTATCAGCAATAATGTTCTTTCTTCCTTGGAATGTATTTGATTTCATATTTATACTGTTGTAAAAATGAGGGCCATCTTGTTAATCTACTATTGTATAACCTGCATTCCTGCAAATAATTCAGTGTTTTATGGTGAGAATAAACAATTGATTTATGGCCCAAAGGATAAATTTTGAATTTATTGAGAGCCCAGTGTACAGCCAAAAGTTCTTTTGCAGTGAAAGTGTGCATTTTTTGTATTTTTGCAAAAACCTACTGGTGAATGAAATCTGCTTGTGTTCACATTTTCCTTCTATTTTCCTTTCCTGAAACAAATGTGCACCCAAGTGAGTATCACTATCAGTCATGAAACAAAAAGAAAGAGACATATCTGGTCTGTGTAGCATCTGATTCTGACTAGGCTCATTTTCGTTTTCATTAAAGGCATCTTGCCAATCTTGATCCCAATCCCAGATTGTAGTTTTCTTTAATAAGTTTCTTATTCAAGTTGCATTTAAAGCTCATCTATAAACAAAATTTCTATAGTACCCATTTAACACTTAGAATGATTTTAATTGTGTTTTGTTTATACGAGCTAGGAATTTTGCAATAGCCTCAATTTTTTCTTTATCTGGCAAAAATTCCTTTTTAAGAAAAATTGTGTCCTAAAAATTTTAATTCAGTCACTCCAGTTTTGCATTTTTTAAATTCTTATGTCATCCCCTTCCCCTTAATTTCAAAGAAACTTCCCTTAATAAGCCAAAATGTTTCTCCCAAGTTGTCTCAGTAACTAAGATGTCATCAACACAAACAGTTAATTTAAATGAAATTTCATGAGCCAAAACAAAATCCATTGCTTTAATAAACCCAGTGACTGAAACATATAATCCAAAAGGAACAATGTAATTTTGATAGCTTTCATCCCTGTATAAAAATGCTGTGTACTTTCTGGAATCAAGGTCAAGAGGAATTTGTCTGAAACCAGTAGTTAAGTTTAAACTGATCATAAGCTTTTCACACTGTGTTTATGTATAAGTTCATCAAAACTTTCACTTTGAAGAAATTTATCAAATGTCTTGAATCAAGAACAATCTCCCACCCCCATCTTAAAGACAACTTTAAAACATATTGTCTTAATGTTCAGGAACTGAGAAATAAACTGAGTGAAACTGAAAGTCTTACCAGTGATAACAACATGTTGCAGCCACGCACTTGCCATGCTTTAGCTCTTTAACAGCTCTGAATGTGTTAACGTGCGCGCCTTTGTACCAGTTCCTGTGTGCTCTGAATGTGTTTATGCGCGCCACCAGTCCTTCTTCCTGGTACTCTGAACGTGTCTGGTGGCATGCGTAAACACATTCAGAGCACACAGGACAGGTACAAAGGTGTGTGCATTAACATGTCCAGAGCAGTTAAAGGGTTAACGAGCACTGGCAAAATAAGTCTGAGTTAGAATGCCTTCATATTCCTAATTTTAGATTAGTTCATCTGTATTCCAGGCAAGATTTAAAAAATGGAGGAACTTGTGTAATATACTCAATACTATGACTGAAATCTGACAAAGACTGGTAACAGCTGAGAACCAGCAGGTGCTGGCTGACCAGCCTGAAGTTATGACCAGTGCACTGCTGAGTGCAGTTGATTGACAGGAATGAAGAATAGACAAGTGGCAATGGCACAAGGCATAGGAAAGTCCAGCAAGCAATCCAAACAGAGTACCGAGCCATAGTCAAGCAGAAAAGCACGGACAATGGTGCATTACGACTAGCAATATGAGTGCAAGACGAATACACCACTGAAGGCAAATAGTACAACTGCAAGCACCAACTGGCTGTCAAGATGGGTGTGGTGCTATGGAACTGAGGCCAGCACTGCAGCACAGCAATGATAGCACTCACAGATATAGCAGTGGTGTCTAGTAGCCATAACTGTAATCCATGCCCAGGCCAGAATACTAGATCCCTCCCTCCTCCTCCTCCCCACCCCTTTCAAACAGTCACAGAGGGTCAGAAGTATCATGGATAATGCTTTACAAGGTGAACTGGCACAGCTGGTGACTTGAAACTTAACCCCAGCTGGTGTGAAGATCCAGGAGTGTCCGGTACCTTATTGTGCGTAGAAAAATGGACAACATTAGCCAAAAAAAAGAAAGACTCTGATCACTATGGGACTTAACAGTGGAGGTCATCAGTCCCCTAGACCTTAGAACTACTTAAGGGGATACGGAATCACCTATCCCCGCAATGTTAATATATGCCTACTATAGGGAACATTTTCTCACAAACTACTGGAGACAGAGAGGTAAAAATTTTACTGTATGTGCATTCATATGTTACAACAATACTGAAACAACAGTTTATTGTCAAAGTATTTTCTTACAGACGTATTGTACATTTATTTTTAAGTAAATTTTTTCCATCGCTTTTTACTAGACTATCACCCCTAAGTCTTTTGTAAATCAAGTAATTAAAAAATCGTTGTTTCAGTATGTAATAGGGACCTATGTCACTACGTCATAAAAATTTCAGACTTCTAGGTTGACCAGTACCTGAGATAATGTTCCTAGATGAAGTAAAAAGTAAACTTACGGGAAACGGAGAAAGAAGATTAAAACATTCCTGATCCGTAGCTAATACCCCCTTCACAGTCTTCATAATCATCTTCAAGTCTTCTTTTGGCACCCCTCTGCACCTGTCTTGCTTTTTTCACTAATGTCTTGATTATATTATCAGCATGCCTTAGTCTGTGCTGATCTAAAAAGAACATAGCACGTACCGTACGGGAACCAACACACATACCCAACTTTTGAAGGACCTGGCATTTAGTTATATTTCCAAGATTGAAGGTTGCCACAGCATCATACACACCAAAATGTAGTGTATTAATTCCGACAAACACTGTTTTTGGGAGACGATGCCATATCACACTATTCAAGCACTCGTTGGGGTTCTGCGTTTTTCCGTGAAGACATTTCATCAGAAGACTTCTGTCAGCCAGATCTCTGAAAATGGGCTTTATTTCTGCCATGATGGCTGATGGTAGACTGTGGTGGTGAATGTATTTCTCTCCTGTTGTTAGTCCCCTATTGTATTTACACCAGCTGTTTTCACCTTTGGGGCACAAACCATGTTGTGGATGCTCATCCGTGGATGCGGTGTGGAAATATAAAGCCCATATAGCTCTCCTCATTTCTTCAAGATTGCCTGTATTTTGCCTGATTGCAAGGCCATAGCAGTTCTGAATGTGGTCTATTATGGAATCAGTCAATCTTCCTCTGCCATCCAAGGTTTTCCCATCATCTAGTTTTTTCCCTTTCATAACTGATTTTAACCTTCTCAGCCTGGCACCCATTCTCTTCTGCACATGTCCTATACATTCAAGTTTGCTTATATTTACACTGTTCCCATATGGTTTGCTTTCCAAAACTTCTTTGAATGCTTTAGAGTCACCATCTCCCAGATATTTGACATAGCGAACATTATACCACTGTGAAGAGCGCAATACCCGATCTCACAAATATATAAAAATAAAATAGTTATAATTGTAGTAGAGCTATGTATGATACGTCATTTTAAAGAGGAAACATGGCAGAATATAATACGCCAATAAAAAAAAATTCGATTTTTTAACCCAAAATCCGATTCCGTATCCCCTTAAACCTAACCAACCTAAGGACATCACACACATCCATGCCCGAGGCAGGATTCGAACCTGTGACCGTAGCGGTCGCGCGGTTCCAGACTGTAGCGCCTAGAACCGCTCTGCCACCCCGGCCAGCAACATTGACCATATCTGTGAAGACTGCAGGGAGAGCTCTATCTCCATGCCATTTCCAGTGAAGCTACCACTGGCATTCTGAAACACAAATCATAGTTGTACAGTTGTGAGACTGGCAAAGCTAGGCTTTCAGGGTCTGGATGGACCACCAGTGTCAGTCCAGTTGGTAGCTGAGGATTCAGTTAGTTGGTATGATGGTACTCCAAGCCTCTCAGAATGTCAACTGTCTTAAGGCACCAAACTTGGTTGGTAGTGACTGTAGCCATTGTTCATATGTCTTTCACCCCACACTAGTATGCTCACAATGGTAAATTTGGGGCATATCACTTGGCATGTCAGAACCAGTGTTCACTGGGCCAGGAAATGGAAGAGAAATTGCGGCTGTCTCCCACAGAGGATCTCTGCTGGGCACTGTTAGTGGATGGGAGTGATCCAGTATATGCTCTTTAACATGGTGAGTGCTGCTGTGGTGATGGTGGCTCCCACCACTTTCAAAATTCGCTGCCTCAATATCAGTACCATATGCTGTGCTTCACCATTGCAGGAAGCATGAAATGGTGGACTAAAAAGGTAGTTATGCCATTTGAGGTGCAGCAATGCGCAAAAGCTGACATTTAGATTGCCCGATATGATGATTTGGGGAACGCCTTTGATGGCTAGATGTCCTGTTGTGGTGGGCATCATGCTGACCATGTATGGGTAGTTAGAATAACCATCCACAACAACTATGAGCCACATCACATAGCGGCCTAAGAAGGGGCCCACAAAGTTGAAATGAATGCAACCCCAGGGGGTGATTGGGGATGGGCCAGTGGAACAAGATTAGGATGGTGTAGCCTGATGTCAAGTGCAAGTGGAACAGTTGCGCATCATGACTTCCATGTTCTTGTTTTAATCCAGACCAGTGAAAATGTTGCTGCACTAGGGATTTCATCCAGGACATTCGCCAGCACCTGCAATGAAGGAGTTGTAAAACCTGAGTCTGCAGGGCAGCTGAGATGATGGCCCAGTGTCTATCATGAAGACATCACTGATGACTGACAGACAGTGGTAGAGCTGTGCCCAAGAGCTCTCAATAGGCACCCTCTGAAAAGTTTATGGACCATCCACAGAGTGCACAGCACAAGACTCATTGCATGACTTGGTCACGAGGCACATTTGTAGTGATTCGTGCATCTGTAATGGGAAACGTGCCCAAGTTTTGTCTCCGTTGTGCCTCTATGTGGAAACATGGTCAAAGTGTGAAATTATTATTAACAAAGCTTATAATTTTGTAGGGTGTACTCATCGATTTGCTTTATATCTGCTACTGCCACAAGCTCATGTTGTCAATTGTAACATGGTTTTTACACCATGAATGATCAATACTAACATGTTTCAAAACCTTTATTCTAAATCACATCATAATTAATACTGACATACTTACAACACTTATGTACATCTAACTTAAGTAATTACATGCTTCTTGCAAAATATCTTCTAAGACACTGGTCTCTCAACATGGCTGCCCCTTTATATATAAATGTGAACAATCCTCGGTATTGTTATAAAGGGTTTCTTAATAAAATTACAATTAAAATTGCCTTAAAATTAATTACATATTTCAAAAGTTGCACTGGCTTCAATAGAGCAAATACATTTATCGATTTTTAAGTATTTAACATATTAGGAGTGTGTGATAATCAAATATGAAATATTAACAATACTTTTAGTATTTTTATAAAACGCAAAAGATACATGGTTCGGAAAATGTTCCTACCTATGTATATGTTTCCAAGTCTCCCACTGAATGTGGCAAAATAGGTCTTTTATTTATTATTGACAAAACTCCTCAAGAACTACCTATGTTTACACGCCACTTATAAAATTTTCGGTAATTACATTTTAATTTTCAATTCAGTTTTGATTCTCACAGTTCGTTTTTTTTTTTTTTTTTTTTTTTTTTTTTTTTTTTTTTTTTTTTAATACCACAGACTCAAACTAGATACTGTTTTAACACAAATCCATCTCAGTTTCAAAGAAATGACTTTGACCAATGTACTCGATCATTTGTTCCAGATTTCACCTAATTACGTTAATCCTAAATATTCCTACCAATTACAGGACTTATATACTTCAATACAATTATAATTTAGTAAACAGTTTTATGGTATCAATTTTGTAAGTATAGGTGTATCTATACCACTGTCTTTGTTTACATCAGTGATTCTTGTTTAGTTCAGATTGGACCGAAAAATACGTGTTTCAAATGGGTTTCAGTGGACTGTTACGTCTCAAAAGGCAGGGTCTGACCCCACAGATAAGCGAGATAATGTGTCTGCATTTACGTGTTGTACCATTGGCTTCTATTTAATGGTGCACTTGTAGGAGCTGAGCGAGAGGGCTCAACACTGGAGCTGTTGTGCTGTCTATTTTGGGAAACTAGCATGGTCCAGGTCTACCAGCGGTTTGTGGCCCATAGTTAATGTACACTTAATCCTGAAGAGGTAAACAAGGAGCTTCTTACAGGCTAAAACTATCACTAAAACTTTCTTTTTGACATGTGACTAGTTCTTTGAGTCATCATCATTAATATGCACCAGCACTGTACCACTGCTGTATGGGGAGGCATCTGCAGCTAGAACCAGTGGACATGAGGGTGAAAGGACATAACGCAGGGTGCTGATCATAGCATTCGCTTCATTTGCATGAACACGCACTCAAGGTCGCCATCCACCTGCACTAAATGCCATTCTTCTGTAACTCGTGAAGTGCATGGATGATATGGGCTAGCTACTTGTAGACTTGGAACAATAATTCACTTTTGCGGTCAGCGTACAGCGTCGATAGCTGCAGCACTGCAGTAAGCAGTAAGCAACCCATTAGCTCCCGAAAAAACTGGCTCTTGTCTAAGCAGCACTTTGTAACATATTAAATAGCGTGCAAAGGTTTTGCAGGTAGTGCTGACGTGTAGTGTCTGCAACAGTTGTTTTTTATATTGTTAATATGAATGCTACCTTTTTGATTCAGCTCACTCAAATTATATCCTCCTTATGAGTAAATTAAAGGTATCCAACGAGTTATTCACAAAAAATGTGGTATTAGTATACCAATAATGACTAGTTTGGCAGAAAAATTACAAAATTGAAAACAGAAAAAAGAACAGATTGACAGAATCGTATTGGATAGCAACAAAAGTAACCAGCAAATATGCCACATTAATACTTCTCACAGTGAGGAAACAGGAAATGAGCTTTAAATAAAAGCTTATTTACCACATAAAACTGCATTCACATAAAAAAGTCTTTATATCTAGCCATGGTAATATACACTGAAGCGCCAAAGAAAATAGTATAGGTATGCGCATGCAAATACAAAGATATGTAAACAGGCAGAATATGGCGTTGCAGTCAGTTACACAATGGTTTCTACCATCGGGAGCGTTTGTAGCGCAATAAATTGCAGCAACAATAGGGAGAAGACACCACAGCTGTCTTTTTCAGGTTTCCTAAGGATCCTGAGAGGTATATACCATCATGTTACTAAAGTGTATCGTCAGGATTCACTTGCAAACTGTATGTGTATAAATGATGAATGTTTCGTTTTAGGAGCAAAAAATGGCTAGTTAATAGCAGACGAGAAGACCTTATGAAGAAAGACCCGGTTTACCTGTATAATAATATTAGGTTTTGTTCGCTACATTTCGAACAAAACCAGTTCATGAACGCAGACAATAACAAACTCGTGTGGAATGCAGTACTCACACTATTTGACATTCCAAATAAGGCACCTCAACTGACGATGAAGAGGAAAGTGCCACAAAGGTCCGA
This sequence comes from Schistocerca nitens, assembly GCF_023898315.1. Taxonomy (NCBI): domain Eukaryota; kingdom Metazoa; phylum Arthropoda; class Insecta; order Orthoptera; family Acrididae; genus Schistocerca; species Schistocerca nitens. The sequence continues at coordinate 740,758,267 of NC_064614.1, read as the reverse complement.
CAGTCAATCTAAAGCTGTAAAACAGTCCTATGACACAGAAGCAGCCAGTTCAACTCTCCATGTATTAGTGCCAGATTCGTGAGCATCATCAACACAGACCTGCTTTGACGATGAAGTGGTTAGATTAAGTGCAGCTGTTCGTGTCTTACAAAAGCGTGTGTAGTGTCAGAATGTGCAGATCGCTAGACTTCGAGCGAAACTATTATGGGACAAGGAAAGTGCCTACAGACAGACTTTGAAAATTATTCAAATATTTGGTTTTGCGTGAAATGTAATATAATCAGCTCATTATAATGTTTTCAGCATATTTCTCCCACTATTTGTTAGTTGCTTGACCCACTTAGAATAATATAAAGATGAAGGTCGTACTTGTGGCAACAGGCGACAATGACACACACAGTAGGCCTACAGAACGATAAACGAGCTGTCCATCTCTTTTGCATGTAGAGGTACATGTCTGTGCTTCTTACATGTGATTCTTTGTGTTTATATTCTTTTTATATCGACGTGGTAAGCTGCAATTCTGTCCAATGTCACAAGTGTTTCTTCACGAATGTGTTGTAGCTTGCCACTATATTCATGGTTTTTGTCCATACTTGCGCTTATTTTAGAATCATTTTTAGAAACATATATGCCTTCTGATACTACACAAACTCTTGGAGGCAAGAAACTAACTCGAATAATTCGGAAATAACGTAGGAAATGGATGCAAACAAACATTATGCTTACGACGCATCTGACGTTCACCTTACCTGCCGCTTGGAGCGCTAGTGTCGCTCCACCTGTCAAACGGCAACAACTTTTACAGCAGTGAGTGTCGCGACTGTTATATTAGACTGTGGTCAGCAACGCCTATAAAAGCCAACAAGTGTCTGGCGCAGTTGATAGATCAGTTACTGTTGCTACAATTGTAGGTTATCAAGATTTAAGTGCGTTTGAGCGTGGTGTTATAGTTGGCGCACGAGCGATGGGACACAGCATCTCCGAGGTTCCGATGAAATAGGAGTTCTCCCGTATGACCGTGAATAGGGCCTATCAGAAATCCGGCAAAACATTAATTATCCGACATCGCTGCGGCCGGAAAAAGATCGTGCTAGAACGGGACCAACGACGACTGAAGAGAATCATTCAACGTGACAGAAGTGCAGTCCTTCAGCAAATTGCAGCAGATTTCAACTCTGGGCCATCAACAAGTGTCAGCATGCAAACCATCCAACGAAACATCATCGACATGGACTTTTGGATCTGAAGGCCTGCTCATGTACCCTTATGATTGCACGACACAAAGCTTTATGCCTCGCCTGGGCCCGTCAACATCGACATTGGACTGTTGATGGCTGTAAACATGTTGCCTGGTCGGACGAGTCTCGTTTCTAATTATATCGAGCGGATGGACGTGTATGGGTATGGTGACAACCTCATGAATCTATGGACCCTGCGTGTCAGCAGGGGACTATTCAAGCTGGTGGAGGCTCTGTGATGGTGTGGGGTGTGTGCAGTTGGAGTGATATGGGACTTCTGATACGTCTAGATACCACTCTGACATCCTGTCTGATCACCAGCATCCATTCATGTCCATTGTGGATTCTGACGAACTTGGGCAATTCCATCAGGACAATGTGACCCCCCCCCCCCCCCCCCACGTCCAGAATCGCTACAGAGTGACTCCAGGAACACTCTTCTGAGTTTAAACGCTTCCGCTGGGCGCGAAACTCCCCAGACATGAACATTATTGAGCATATCTGAGATGCCTTGCAACGTGCTGTTCAGAAGAGGTCTCCACCCCCACGTATCTTACGGATTTATGGACAGCCCTCCAGGATTCATGGTGTCCTTTCCCTCAAGCACTATTTCAGACGTTAGTCGACTCCATGCCACTTTGTGTTGCGGCACTTCTGCGTACTCGCTGGGGCCCTACACGATTTTAGGCGCCGGCCTGAGTGGCCGAGCGGTTCTAGGCGCTACAGTCCGGAACCGCGCGACCGATACGGTCGCAGGTTCGAATCCTGCCTCGGGCGTGGATGTGTGTGATGTCCTTAGGTTAGTTAGGTTTAAGTAGTCCTAAGTGCTAGGGGACTGATGAACTCAGAAGTTAAGTCCCATAGTGCTCAGAGCCATTTGAACCATTTTTTGATATTAGGCAGGTGTACCAGTTTCTTCGGCTCATCAGTGTATATACTGAGTTTTTTGTGGTTGATCTTGAGGACTCCACAGCCGTTGAGGATCGTTGGTGAAGAACGAAAACAGCTTCTAATACTTTTAAAAAGTTTTGTTTTAATGTCATTACCGGTTTGGGGCTATCATGCCCCTCTTCAGGTGGCAAACGTTTCGAACTACAGTAGAATATTGTAAGCAGCATGTTGTCCTCTCCTGCACCGCATAAGAATGTTTAGCGTTAATATTTTTTTAATAGCATAAACATACTAATTTATCTCCATTTGGTGAGATATAAAGTGACAGCTTTAAACTGAAAGCCGACTTTTAAACCTCTGATCGGTTGCTAAATGGAAACTACAGTGAAAATCATAGTCTCCACTCCGATTTAGACATTTGTTGTAGTGTGGTACCAAATTCCAATTCCTTCGACATTGGCAAGCAGCCGCCTGTACTTTCCGCCAATTCTCAATGCAGGTACGCAGCTTGTCTGCGACAAAATGTTGTTCCCATACCCAGCGATTTACGTGAGTGAAGAGATGGAAATCTGAGGGAGCTATGGCCAGGTTGTATGGTGGGTGATCGTTTCCCATAAAAAAACGCTGCAAGATCGTCTTCGTTGCACCTGCAGTGTGTGGCCGAGAATTGTCACGAAGAAGGAAATGCGTGACAGTTTCGTTTTGTGGGCTGCACGAAATCAGGCGAGACCCCTCAGCAGCACACTTGTCAGGGCACAATATTGTTCTAGGCATCTTTATGTCCTCACTGTCCGACCACAAATAAAAAATGATACGTGACGTAGATAGGCTTACTAGAGACACTGCGCGACGATATGTGTAAAGCTACAGTGAATTTTCACTGTGCTTAATTTCGCGACCGATTGGAGACTGAAAAAAAATCCCTCGTAAAATGTAAGTGAAACAGTTGTATTCACATACAATGGTAAGTGTACAAACCTCCTTCACTTTAGACGTTATCAAACGCAGGCATGTTAAAATGTTTTGACTCCCACACAAAATATAAAAAATGTATGTTGACTAAATACTCACATATTCTTATGTAGTGCAGGATTGGATGGCGTGCTGTTTACAAATATATTTCTGTAGTTAGAAACATCTCCCCTCTGAAGGTGCACATGATAGCCTGAAATTGGTAATAGTATAATAAAGTTTTATAATACCATTCATGGATGGTCGCTATTTTGTTAAAAACTGACATGGCTAGTTGCGTCCTTGACTAATAATTTACTGCATTAGTGTCTTGCCTTCGGCACTGGCTTGCGAGGGTCCGCAGCTCGTGGTCGTGCGGTAGCGTTCTCGCTTCCCACGCCCGGGTTCCCGGGTTCGATTCCGGGCGGGGTCAGGGATTTTCTCTGCCTCGTGATGACTGGGTGTTCTGTGATGTCCTTTGGTTAGTTAGGTTTAAGTAGTTCTAAGTTCTAGGGGACTGATGTCCATAGATGTTAAGTCCCATAGTGCTCAGAGCCATTTGGCTTGCGAGACTGGGAGATGTGCTACTGCTCGCGCCTCGAAAGACCACAGTTTTGACAGCTACGTTTCGGAGTATAAAGGAGCATGAAACTAAGATTTTAGAAAATGGCAAGGAATTATAAAAATAAAGAGTGTCTCATAAAGTGCATAATAACACACAAATTTATTGAACAAATTACGCAATTTACATATGTGATAGTACTCAGGTTCCTTCCACGACACTGCAGGTACACTCTCGTTCTTTTGCTGGAGTTTTCCATAATTTTTCGCCACACACCCACCTCTAGTTCTGAAACGACGCACTGCATCTCGGACTAGAGCTCTGGAAATGATCGTGGTTTGTTGGCATACACAAGACATTTCAAATACTCCAACAGAAAGAAAACACGTGGTATCAAATCATAGAATCTCGGTGGTCAGTTCACAACACGGTTGCGAGAAATCACCCGGTCAGGGAAACTCTCTCGTAAGAAGTCCTTTGTTGCAATGGATGTGTTACAGGTTGCGCCATCTTGTTGAAACGAAATCTCTTCAGCATTCACACAGTCCAGTCCAGATCACAAAAATTCTCTTAATGTATTGCGGCAACGTTCACCGTCCGCTGTTAATGGCGTTCTGGCGTTATCATCGAAGGCTCCCAGCCCAAATACCACACTACACAGTCACTCGTTGTGGATGTAATGGCTTCTACATTATTACTAGTGGGTTTTCTGTGTTGCAAATCCCGCAATTTTGTTTGCTCACGAAACCATTCAGCTGAAAGTGCGCCTCATAATAGAACATTTTTCTCTTGATGAAATTTTATTTCGCTCTTTGTTGCACAAGCGACCAATAGACAAATGCTCGGCGCTTTTCTTGACCGTTTGGCTCCAGTTCCTGTGTCATTGGATTTTATAAACTCAAAGATGCATATCTTCTTTTAGAATTCGTTGCTTGCTGATTCTGGAAATACCCAATTGTTTTCAATAAAATTCTTCAGGGTATCAGACCGCATCGTCATAATTTAAAATACGCCAACGTTTCGGCCAGCGTTGCAGCTAGCCTTCATCAGGGCCTTACGTTAAACTGCTAAATGAATCACACTTGGTTCCTTAAATAGCTGCACGAGAAAACAGTGTCGTTACTTGATTGGCTGTAGAAAGATGAGGAGGAGGGGTGGAAGGTATGCTTTATTGGTGTTTCCTTTATTATCTGTCATTGGTTGAAATAGCTGTTTTCTATTGGTCTTTACATTAATCCACCCCATTGGAGGAGACGGACGAATAGCGAACAGGTGATGGCTGTGACGTCACACTGTTTACATGCTGTCCAGGAGCCGGCTGCGGCGTGCCATTGCTCTGTGTGCTCGCGACCACTACTGCGGCTCTCCCCGTGTCTGCATGGGCCGCCGCGGCTCTGCCGCCGCTCCGTAGCCCTGCTATTGCAGGCAGCCAAGACCTCGGAAGCTTGTATCCGTCGTCTCTATTCATGTTGGCGGGTCTTTTGGCTATTTCTATCGCCTCTCTAATCTTTCTTTTGAAAGTGAGAGGCTGTTTTGCCAGGACGCGGGCTTCTTGAAAAAATATTGGTTTCCCGCACTCGTCTCGGTGTTCCGCCACTGCTGACTTAGTATGTTGTTTCAGGCGGATATATCTTTCATGTTCCGAGAGCCTTGTGCTGATCGGACGTCCCGTCTCACCTATGTAGACTAATCCACACGCACAACCAATTTCATACACGCCAGCTGTGTGTAGTTTGTCAACTGCATCCTTGGTAGAACCGAGCATGTCTGATATTTTGTTTCTGCTTCGGAAAATTGGTTTGATGTCGGCTTTTCGTAGAATTTTGCCAATACGTTCGGTGACCCCTTGTACATATGGTAACACAGCAATGCTCTGCGCCTCCTTCTCCTCTTCCCTATTATTCTTCTCCCTTGTCGACAAGGGAGAAGAATAATAGGGAAGAGGAGAAGGAGGCGCAGAGCATTGCTGTGTTACCATATGTACAAGGGGTCACCGAACGTATTGGCAAAATTCTACGAAAAGCCGACATCAAACCAATTTTCCGAAGCAGAAACAAAATATCAGACATGCTCGGTTCTACCAAGGATGCAGTTGACAAACTACACACAGCTGGCGTGTATGAAATTGGTTGTGCGTGTGGATTAGTCTACATAGGTGAGACGGGACGTCCGATCAGCACAAGGCTCTCGGAACATGAAAGATATATCCGCCTGAAACAACATACTAAGTCAGCAGTGGCGGAACACCGAGACGAGTGCGGGAAACCAATATTTTTTCAAGAAGCCCGCGTCCTGGCAAAACAGCCTCTCACTTTCAAAAGAAAGATTAGAGAGGCGATAGAAATAGCCAAAAGACCCGCCAACATGAATAGAGACGACGGATACAAGCTTCCGAGGTCTTGGCTGCCTGCAATAGCAGGGCTACGGAGCGGCGGCAGAGCCGCGGCGGCCCATGCAGACACGGGGAGAGCCGCAGTAGTGGTCGCGAGCACACAGAGCAATGGCACGCCGCAGCCGGCTCCTGGACAGCATGTAAACAGTGTGACGTCACAGCCATCACCTGTTCGCTATTCGTCCGTCTCCTCCAATGGGGTGGATTAATGTAAAGACCAATAGAAAACAGCTATTTCAACCAATGACAGATAATAAAGGAAACACCAATAAAGCATACCTTCCACCCCTCCTCCTCATCTTTCTACAGCCAATCAAGTAACGACACTGTTTTCTCGTGCAGCTATTTAAGGAACCAAGTGTGATTCATTTAGCAGTTTAACGTAAGGCCCTGATGAAGGCTAGCTGCAACGCTGGCCGAAACGTTGGCGTATTTTAAATTATGACGATGCGGTCTGATACCCTGAAGAATTTTATTGAAGATGACAACGGCCGCGGAAGCCTTCGCTTACACCCAATTGTTGTCAACGGCGGCGAATAGTTTTCACAGGACTTACAGCATTATCCCTCGTAACGGCTTTGTTTTCCACAGAATGACAAACACGAGGACACCCTGAAGCTTTAATGTCCGTAACCGAACCGGTTTTCTCAAATTTAGCAATCAGTGTTATCACAGCCGACTTCTTCGTTGCTTTACATTGATCAAACATTCCATGGAGTTTGCGAACAGTCCTTGCACAACATTCATCAAATTTGTAATACGTTTACGCCATGGCAACATTCCGTTATGTCGTGGATCGCTCATCACTAACCAAGAGGAAAACATGAAAATCGTGCAACGTTCAGAATTGCCAACTTACAAGAACAGAAAGGACAGGCGTTTCAAAAGCTGCTTTCGCTATTGAGCGCCCTTTAGTTACGTAGGGATGAAAATATTATCACCTGGTAGAAAAATATGGAGGACAGTAGTAACCAAATAGAAAGTGGTGACTTAAAAAATTCTCTAAAATACGATAAGACGTCTAGGAGTCTGTGTGAGTGCCGTTTAACAGATCGTAGCTGGTCGAAGTGGCTGTGCGTTTCTAGGCGCTGCAGTCTGGAACCGCGAGACCGCTACCGTCGCAGGTTCGAATCCTGCCTCGGGCATGGATGTGTGTGATGTCCTTAGGTTAGTTAGGTTTAACTAGTTCTAAGGTCTAGGGGACTAATGACCTCAGAGGTTGAGTCCCATAGTGCTCAGAGCCATTTGAACCATTTTGAACAGATCGTATCGCTTTTATGACTAATGATGACCTTTTTTTTTGGATGCTGCATTATCTACTTTAAATGATCTGCTGCTCTTTATATTCATGTGGAGAGATGGAAACATATACTATGTTATCAAAAGTAAGCGGACACCTGGCTGAAAATGACAAGTTCGTAGCGCCCTCTTATCGGTAATGCTGGAATTCAGTATGGTGTTTGCCCACCGTCAGCCTTGATGACAGCGTCCACCCCCGCAGGCATACGTTCAGTCAGGTGCTGGAAGGTTTCTTGGGGGAATGGCAGCCTATGCTTCACGGAGTGCTGCACTGAGGAGAGGTATCGATGTCGGTCGGTGAGGCCTGGCACGAAGTCGGCGTCCCAAAACATCCAAAGTTATTCAGTAGGATTCAGGTCAGGATTGTGTGCAGGCCAATCCATTACAGGGATGTCGTTGTCGTGTAGCCACTCCGCCACAGGCCGCGCATTATAAACAGGTGCTCGATCGTGTTGAAAGATACAATCGCCATCCCCGAATTGTTCTTCAACTGTGGGAAGCAAGAAGGTGCTTAAAACATCAGTGTAGGCCGGTGCTGTGATAGTGCCACGCAAAACAACACGGGGTGCAAGCCCCCTCTATGAAAATTAATCGGGCATTCGCCGTACCCACACCCCGCCATCGGATAGCCACATTGTGTACCGTGATTCGTCACTCCACACAATATTTTTCCACTGTTCAATCGTCCAATATTTACATTCCTTACACCGAACGAGGCGTCATTTGGCATTTATCGACGTGATGTGTGGCTTATGAGCAGCCGCTCGACCATGAAATCCAAGTTTTCTCACCTCCCGCCTAACTGTCATAGTACTTGCAGTGGATCCTGATGCAGTTTGTAATTCCTGTGTGATGCTCTTGATATATGTCTGCCTATTACACATTACGACCCTGTTCAACTGTCGGCAGTCTCCGTCCGACACAGACGAGGTCGGCCTGTACGCTTTTGTGCTGTACGTGTCCCTTCACGTTTCCACTTCGCTATCACATCGGAAACAGTGCACCTAGGGATGTTTAGGAGTGTGGAAAACTCGCGTACAAACGTATAATACAAGTGACACCCAATCACCTGACCACGTTCGCAGTCCGTGAGGTCCGCGGAGCGCCCCATTCTGCACTCTCACGATGTCTAATGATTACTGAAGCCGCTGATATGTAGTACCTGGCAGTAGGTTCAAATGGCTCTGAGCACTATGGGACTTAACATCTATGGTCATCAGTCCCCTAGAAAGTAGAACTACTTAAACCTGACTAACCTAAGGACAGCACACAACACCCAGTCATCACGAGGCAGAGAAAATCCCTGACACCGCCGGGAATCGAACCCGGGAACCCGGGCGTGGAAAGCGAGAACGCTACCGCACGACCACGAGCTGCGGACCTGGCAGTAGGTGGCAGCACAATGCACCTAATATGAAATACGTATGTTTATGGGGGTGTCCAGATACTTTTGATCACATAGTGTACTTAGAGAGACGATTGAACCAGTCCAAGTGAATTCATCCAAGTACAGATTTTCTTTCGCTGTATATTTTTTACGTAAAACAAAGCCAAGACGCTTCTGTTCGGAAAGACCTCAAATATTTACCTTCTTCGTACTTGTCAGGTCCAAACTAGGATTCCCCCTCTCCCCTCCTCCCATCCTATGGCACCGTAGTTGCTGGTTTGTCCAAAAGGGAGGGAGAAAACGTACTTCACTGCATTCTAGATCCTGCTGACGCGAACATATGATAACGAAGCCAGATTTCTGTTCATTGCTGTTTCATAGGCTGACTACTTTTGTTCCTGTTCTTCTTTTGCCTTTCCCCCATTTTTACTACGCTTCTGGCATTGTTATATGGATGTTGGCATGTTGGTAGCAGTTGGTGGTCGGATGCCCTTCATGAGGCCACCACTTCATTTGAACTGAATCTATCTGCGTTCAGAGCAATTCTTGACATCTTCGGTACATTATTCAGTTGATTTTTCCACAGAATTTGCGAACAGTGTCTGCACAACACTCACTATATTTGTAACAAGTTTTCGATACGGAAACATCCTGTTCCATCGTGAAGCGCTGCATTACTTAAAAAAAAAGAAAGAAAAAAAGAACAACCGGATGAAAATCGTGCAGTGTTCAATGCAGCCAACTTACTAGAATAGAAATGATAGACATTTTAGAAGTTGATTTCTTCACAGAACACAGAACACATGAAAATATTAGCGCGCGATGGGAAATTTTTTAAATCCAAAAGTTGCATTCTTCATGGGATACTGTCTAGAAGCTACGTTTAACACCGGACATCCTTCCATTTGGCCTACCGGCGTGGATGGTCTTGCTGCCTGTCCGGTCATATTCAAGCCAGTCAAAGGCACACATTCAGAGGCTTACGATACTTGCTGCCAAAACAAATCCGACACGATTCGTGAGTGTGAGTCCACAGATACAACCAGCAAATCGCGTGAAGTTGAGTGACGAAAGATAGAAGGCGAAAATTTCTGAAAAGAACAATTTTTCCTTTTACGTGCCCGCATAGCCATAGTCTGGAGGCCTGCTTTCATAATTGTACTGGTTAGTGAAAAACTTCGATTTCACATTTTGTAAATCATGACATCGCTACACTATTTGAATTAATTGTTTGGCACATATACTTCTCAAATTTTCGTACATATGCTTTTCAGACGATGTATATCTCTCAACTGCAATTTTTTGGAGGTTATGCTAAGCAGTGATGTAACAAATGTAACACTCTTGACCCTCTTGGAATGTGGGATGTTAATTGTTCAGTAAAAAACTGTCACGCATTTAAGGCAATGATTGTCTGTGATACTTCTAATTCACAGATTTACAACTACCGAGCGCTATGGAAAGTACTGTGTCTCTAGTAGTTGCTTTAAATGCTTGTGTGTGTGTGTGTGTGTGTGTGTGTGTGTGTGTGTGTGTGTGTGTGTGTGTGTGTGTTGCTATCGACTAGTAATTATGCCGTATTTTTAGTGCGGCTTCGGCGCAGTCCTGCAGTCGAAGTGGATGAGGACCTTCACAGGACAGAGCCGAAAAGGAGTTTCGAATCTTTCCTCTGGTCCTCCCTTGTACAGCCCTTATCGAACTGCAGAAAAGCATTCGGGGCGCAGATTCCGTCGACAATTTCCACCACAATGTAAATATGGCTGCATTATATCTGTCCATAATCAATATCCAGTTCCCACAGGGAGGTTACCTCCCTACACTACACACCGTAACCATAACAGTAGTTTGCTGTTTGTCTGTGGGCTAGGAAGACCACTAATAATTTATTCCGCCTACATTCAGGTTTTCTGTAAGAGAAAAACCATGAAGAATTTCACTATCGAAAAAAGTCCTCGAGGAACTGGGAGCTTCTAAAAGTGTTTCAGGCGCAACACATCACGACTGTAGTCATTACAGTGCTGTAGAATTCTGCAGCCCATTCGGTATGGCTGCCCAACAACATTTCAAATTGTCAAAGCGTCACTCTTGCCGACCAGTTTGAGTTCGGTTTTGGAAAGTTTCCACATTCATGTAATCGAATTTTGGCCCTGGGTTACATGTTCACCAAACAAACCTAAATATGTAGCTCTCAAAAGACATTTGCTCAACTTAAGTTATGGCAGTCAACATTGCACAACTGAAGGCACGATAATAGTGCAGTAAATTATTGGTGATGGTTGCAACCAGCCATGCCAGTTTTTGACAAAGGAGAGACCATCCATAAATCGTTTTATAACACTTTCTTGTGCCATTACCAGTTTCAAGCTCAAGTAGTTTCTAACTACAGTAATATATTCATAAGTACCATGGCGTCCCCTACTGAACTACATAAGAATATTTACCTATTTAGCACCAATTTATATTTGTGTGCATAGCTAAAACATGTTAACGTGCCTGCATTTGATAAGATATGAAGTGAAAGAATTTCATACAATTAACTTTGTAAGTGGAAACAACTGCTTCACTTACATTCGCAACTACGAGGGCTTCTTTTTTCCGTCTACAATCCCTAGCAAAATTACGGCCACAGTGAATATCAAGTGAGCTTTGCGCAGTTGCGTCGCGCATTATCTCCTGTATGACCGTCTATCACGTCACGTCGCATTTTTTAAGTTCTCAGCATGCAGTGAGCACGTAAAGATGCCTAGTTCAATAGTGTCTCCTGACAAGTGTGAAGTGTCTGCTGAGGGGTTTCGCCTGGTTTTGTCCGTCCCACAAAACGTAACTGTCATGCGTTTCCTTCTTCTCTCGGCTGCACACTGTAGTTGCAATGAAGATTCTCCTGCAGCGTTCGATCACCCACCGTACAACCCAGAGTTCGCGCCCTTGATTTTCTTCCCTTCATCACGTGAACCGCTGACTATGCGGACAGCCTTTTGGCACAGGCAACAAGCTGCAGACCAGCGTGGAAATTCTTCACGTGGAAAGCCTGTTATGACGAAGGAAATGGAAATTGGTATCACACTTCGACAAATGTCTAAGTCGGAACGGAAACTACGCAGAGAAGTGGCTGCAAGATGTAGTTAAATGTTGTAAATAAAACATTTGTGATTTTCAGTACAGTTTCCATTTCGCGACCGATAGGAAGTTGAAATAAAAAAAATAGTCCTCGTATATACAGGGTGAGTCAAGAGTAATGGTACATTCTTTGAGGGTGATAGCATTACTCATACTGAACAAGCAACTTCATATGGACATGTATTCTTTGTCTGAGACGGAACACATTTAATGGACATTGTTATTATTTTCCTGTGTTGTCATTGTTTACAAGGAACCATAGTAGTGTACAGGCGGTTGAGACGAACAATTTGATACATGTATAACTCCATCATTTTATATCTTACCAATTGGAGGCACATTAGCATGTTTTTACTATCCGCACAAAATATAAACTGGCACTAAACATTTTACGCAGTGCGGGACTGAGCGGCATTTTGTTTACGAATATATTACTGCATTCGATGCTATCTATCAGTCGGGAATGTACCTCAAATAGGCCTACAGAAACTAAGGTACAGCGCAAGCTCATCGCCCGAGATTTTCAATATTCTCGCGCTGTCCTCATACCAACTACTAGTTCAGGAGAAAAAAAGAATAGGACCTTTTTGGTAGAAAAATTAATGTAGATTAATTTTTGACTGTGTCGCGTTTTCGTTGGAGGGTGTGCTTTTCGAGTTATCCACGATAAACGAACAAAAGTGCTACGGTATTAAATTTGGTATATCTCGGAAACCATTCGCAATATGGCATATGTCCATGTTAATTTTTTTGATCAGAATCACTAATACTATCACCCCCCCCCCCAAAAAAAAGCATCTAGCTCTCATCCTGACACACTATGTATAACTCTGCCACTTTTTACTACTGCAACTTACATCCTTCTGAATCTGTTTACTGTACTCATCTCTTGGTCTCACTCTACATTTTTAAGCCCACACTTACCTCCAGTACTACAGTGGTGATCCTTTGATGTCTCAGAATGTGTCATAGCAACAGATCCCTTCTTTTTGTCAAGTTGTGCCACAAATTTCTTGTCTCCCCAATTCTGATCAGTATGGTTCAAATGGTTCAAATGGCTCTGAGCACTATGGGACTTAACATCTATGGTCAGCAGCCCCCTAGAACTTAGAACTACTTAAACCTAACTAACCTAAGGACAGCACACAACACCCAGCCATCACGAGGCAGAGAAAATCCCTGACCTCGCCGGGAATCGAACCCGGGAACCCGGGCGTGGGAAGCGAGAACGCTACCGCACGACCACGAGATGCGGGCAAAAATGGTTCAAATGGCTCTGAGCACTATGGGACTTAACAGCTATGGTCATCAGTCCCCTAGAACTTAGAACTACTTAAACCTAACTAACCTAAGGACAGCACACAACACCCAGCCATCACGAGGCAGAGAAAATCCCTGACCCCGCCGGGAATCGAACCCGGGAACCCGGGCGTGGGAAGCGAGAACGCTACCGCACGACCACGAGATGCGGGCCTCTGATCAGTACTTCCTCATTAGTTACGTGATCGTCCAATCTGATCAACATTCCTCTGTAGCACCACATTTTGAAAGCTTCTATTCGCTTTTATTTAAACTGTTCGTCGTCCACGGTTCCCTTCTGTTTTTGGCTACACTCCAGAGAAATACCTTCAGAAGATTTCCTAATACTTCAATCTATATTCATGTTAACAAATTTCTTGTCTTCAGAAACGTTTTTCCTGCCATTGCCAGCCTACGTTTTACATCCATTCTATTTCGGAAATCATATGTTATTTTGCTGCCCCAATAGCAAACCTCATCTACTACTTTAAGTACCTTGTTACCTAGCATCACCTGATTTAATTCAACTACATTCCAGTATCCAGGTTTTGCTTTTCTTGATGTTCATCTTACATCCTCCTTTCAAGACACTGTCCATTCTGTTCAGCTGCTCTTCCAAGTCCTTTACTGCCTCTGGCAGAATTACAATGTCATTGGCAAACCTCAAAGTTTTTATTTCTTCTCCCTGAACTTCAATTGCTACCCCAAATTTTTGTTTGGTTTCCTTTAATGATTGTTCAGTGTACATACTGAATAACATCTGGGATAGGTTACAACGCTGTCTCACTCCATTTCCAAGCACTGCCTCCCTTTCATGTCCCTCGACTCTTATCACTGCTGTCTGGTTTCTGTACAAGTTGTAAGTAGCCTTTCGCTCCCTGTATTTTACCCCTGCCACCTTTAGAATTTGAAGGAGAGTATTCCAGTCAACATTGTCAAAAGCTTCACCAAAGTCTTCAAATGCTATAAATGTAGGTTTGCCTTACCTTAACCTATCTTCTAAGATAAGTCATAGGGTCAGTATTGCCTTGCGTGTTCCTACGTTTCTCCGGATTCGAAGCTGATCTTCCCTGAGGTCTCCTTTTGCCAGTTATTCTAGTTTTCTGTAAGGAATTCGTGTCAGTACTTTGCAACCATGACTCATTAAACTGATATTTTCGCACCTGTCAGCACATACTTTCTTTGGAATTATTACATTCTTCTTGAAGCATGAGGGTATTTCATCTGTCTCATACATCTTGCACACCAGATACATGAGTTTTGTCATGACTGGCCTCCAAAGGCTATGAGTAGTTCTGACGGAATATCATCCATTCTCAGGGCCTCGTTTCGACTTCGGTATTCTGAAGAAGCCTTTGTTTAAAGCTCATCTCCAGGTTCTTCACGGTGAGAAGTTGGCATTTTTGCTGATTACTTTTATTGCTATACAGTGCGAGTTTGCCAACTTTTTATTTTTCTGTTTTCAATTTTGTTATTTTTGTGCCAAACTAATAATTTCTGGTATATTAACATCATTTTTATTGTGAGTAACACATTGGATACCTCGGATATACTGATAAGAAGAATGTAATTTAAGACACTTGAATCAAAAAGGTTACGTTAATAGTGATTTATTGTACATTGCATACACTAATGAAATATGCTTACCATTTATACATGAAAGCAATCTGATTTTAAAATATTGGATGAATAACTACGAATTGTTTGAGAGATAATAAGTTTTGTGCAATAAATTTAGTTTTTGTGGCGGGATACTTTCTCAAACTTGCGAATCAGCTGCGTCAAAAACGACAACTTAATACGAGGGGCGTTTGAAAAGTCTGTGTAAAGTCCGAGAGATGGCACCACTGGCGCATATCGAGGTCATCTTTAGTTAGTAACGTCTTTGGAAAGAACGCACACCAAGTTTCAGCCATATTGGTCTATTTGTTTGTGTTTGGCATTCGTGTGAACAAGGAAATCGAGTGATTGTCAAAAAATGGACGAAAAAGAATTTCGTGTGGTGATTAAACATTACTTTATGAAAGGAAAAACGCCTCAGGAGACTAAAGAGAAGATTGATAAACATTACGGTGATTCTGCGCCTTCGATTAGAACAGTTTATAAGTGGTTTCAAAATTTTTGGAGTGGCTATATGGGCACAAGTGATGCTGAACGTTCTGAACGCCCTGTGGAGGTTATGACTCCAGAAATCATTGATACAATCCATGATATGGTAATTGATGACAGAAGAGTTAAGATGCGTGAGATTGCTAGTGCTGTGGGCACCTCGAATGAACGGGTACATAATATTTTGCATAAACATTTGGACATGAGAAAGCTATCCGCAAGATGGGTTCCGCGATTGCTCACGCTTGACCAAAAACGGAATCGTGCGAAGTATTGCAAGGATGGTTTGCAGTTGTTCAGGAAGAATCTGCAGGCCTTTGAGCATCGTTTGTCACTGTGGATGAAATATGGATACATTACTATACTCCTGAGACCAAATAACACTCTAAACAATGAGTTACCAAGGGAGAATCTCCACCAAAAAAGGCGAAGACCATTCCTTTGGCTGGAAAGGTTATGGCTTTTGGGATTCACAAGGGATAATGTTCACCGACTATCTGTAAAAGTGTAAAATTATTACAGGTGAATATTATCCATAGTTATTGGACTGTTTGAAAACCGAGCTCCAAGAAAAACGCCGTGCGATTGGACCTTTTCCATCACGACAATGCACCAGCACACACTTCAGCAGTTGTGGTTGCAAAATTAATGGAAACTGGTTTCCAACTCGTTTCACATCCCCCTATTCTCCAGACTTGGCTCCCTCAAACTACTATTTGTTCCCCAATTTGAAGAAATGGCTGGTGGGACACAGATTTTATTCAAACGAGGAGGTGATTGCAGCAACTAATAGCTATTTTGCAGACTTGGAAATGCCTATTATTTGGAAGGGATCGACAAATTAGAACAGCGTTGGACAAAGTGTATAAGTCTAAAAGGAGACTATGTCGAATAATAAAAAAGGTTTACCTCAACCACGTAAGTAGTTTTTATTTTTGCGTCAACTTTTCAAACGCCCCTTGTACCTACTATTGATACGTGTTTGAACAAATTTGTGCGGACAACCACGAATGCTACAAACAATGTTGTTATTGTTAAATCTGTAATGTCTGTAATAGTCATACATATCACTAAGGGCCCAAAGTCTATCGACTACTACCGTTTCAGAAATATGGAAACAGGCGATCAAGAAAAGTTTGATAAATAGTACAAGCGAAACAGCTCTGTTCACTGTGTGTGTGTGTGTGTGTGTGTGTGTGTGTGTGTGTGTGTCTGGGTGGGGGGGCAAATAGCAACCGCTTCGCTGGACGAGATTTACTTCGATCGTACGGGCGGCAAATTGGAGCCAACGTAGCGGTCGGCCTTGGTTGTGGTTCGGACTGCCTCGGTAACATCAAAGCGTTGCGGTGGGTTGGCCTTGGGACCCCTCTCCTCGTGCCGACGCCGGTCGAATGTTCGTTGGCTCAGTAGAGGTTTGCTGTGTCTGTTGGACGGATGTGAATACGTTGTGTTTAAAAATACTGGACTATGGAGTGGAGTACGGAGACGGCATTAAAGTTAATAGAGTGTTATCGCGAACGGGAATGTTTATGGGACCCTACGAACTGCGATTATAAAAACAAATTGAAAAGATTAGACGCTTGGAGGGAAATAAGTGAGCTGTTAGAAAGAAATGTGAACGATGTAAGAAAGAAAATGGAGTCTTTACTGACATCTTTTCGCCGTGAACGACAGAGAGAAGCGAACCAAACTGGGAGTGGTTCTGATGAAGTATACAGATCGACGTGGTTTGCATTTAGCAGTATGGGCTTCCTGCACGATAAAGTCGCAACGAAAAAATCAGGAACACAGAGGTAAGTGAAAAAGTTTTATTTTTCTTTTGTACATTTTATTTCAAGCCTTATTATTATTGCAATGAAAAATTACGTTATTCAATGTAAAGGGAGTTTTTGAACTCAATATAAAACACAGAAAATTTAAAATTACATTATTTCGAATTGTTGTAAAAACACGCAATCATATAAACTGTGAAACATGTTCCAATTCACTGCGCATTTAATTTTGAATGAACAATTTAAATATAGAGGTAAGTTGCATCCTTTTTCACTCAGATTTTTCATTTTATTACTGCCGTTTTGCTCTGCCTTCGTAATAGAAATAGCCACCGATTTTCTCCCTGACAGTTTCGCTTTTTGATTCATTGTTATAGCTCCTTCTTTTAATGAAAGAAAAGAGCGTAAATTGTTTTTTGGTTTACTGTTCTCCATACTCCTTGGATTGTTACACCTGTACAGTCTTCACAAAAATTATCAGTTGGCATACAAGCATTGAATGGTGCTTTGCTTTTTCTTAAAAGTTGTACAAATATACACATGGCAGAACTAATGTTCTTGCTTTGTCTGGAGTCAGTAACATTGGGTTGCAAAGAACTCTGAAAAAAACAGACATAATTCCAAAAACGTTCTCGATAATCCTACGTGCTTTGCTCCATCTGTAACTAAAATTTCGTTTCTTGTAACATTTTTAAGGTTCCGTACCAAAGTCGGTAAAAACGTTGTTCATGTTCGTCTGTCCGTATCGCTGTTAAAACTCTTTTCCTCTCCAAAATGTAAACGTATCAATTTGAAATTTATGCCATATACTAAGATCTATGGTCCCTTGGCGATGTTAAAAATTTAAGCTTCTGTGTTAGTCAAATGATGCGATCATTTACGTCACATACTGTACAGGGTAATTCAAAAATGAAAGAACAAATTTCAGTTGTTTGTTACAAACTATGGCAGAAACACATTGCCCATGTCACTGGGCCGGCCGGTGTGGCCGAGCGGTTCTAGGCGCTACAGTCTGAAACCGCGCGGCCGCTATCGTCGCAGGTTCGAATCCTACTTCGGGCATGGATGTGTGTGATGTCCTTTGGTTAGTTAGGTTTAAGTATTTTTAAGTTTTAGGGGACTGATGACATCAGAAGTTAAGTCTCATAGTGCTCAGAGCCATTTGAACCATGTCACTGGATAAAGGAAGGTCGAGTGTTCGATGTTAACACACACGATATATACACTCAAATTGAGCACATGTGTTGCTCGAGATACATTGAAACAGTAGTGCATTTCATTCCACACACGAGTCAACAATTCCCTGCTTACTGAACCCGATTTCTCAGCTCTTAAGAGTAGCTGCTACAGGTGTTACAAAGACTCTGTATTTTACGTACCACCACAGAAAAAAGTCGCAAGGTGTGGGGCCTCGTGGCCTGGGAGGCCAAAAGCAATTAACAAGATCTTGTCTAGCTCTTCCAATCCAGCGTTGTGGGATGGCGTTGCTAAGATAACGCCGCCCTTCAACGTGAAAGCGAGACGCGGCGCCGTCATGCATAAAACTGAAATCATTGGAATCCTTGCGAAATGAGGAAACAACCAGTTTTGCAGCAATATCCAAGTATATATATTCCTGTCACGGTTTCCTCCGGGAAAAAGAAAGGTCCATGAACTCTGCGAACGGAAACGGCACCAAAGACATTCAGTTTCGGTGAATCTCTTTCATGTTGGACGACGACGTCAGGGTTTTATGATCCATATTTGCACTGATGATTTTTGACAGCCGTTCGAAATTAGTTCGAAATAAATTCGCTGTATGCAAATAACTTGGCGTCAGCTGTATTAGGTACAGATGTTCTGCTTGTTGTGGCATATGTTGTGACTTCCAAATTCTTACTTACAACTGTTTTCTTTATCCGATACGTGTAACGTCGATTCGTCAAAAAAGATGAATCGTTCGGAAAAAAATGACCTCTGCCATATCCTGGAGAACTGAAATGCAAAATTCATACCTTCTGTTATCGTCACCAGGACGCAATCTTTGTAGTGACTTGTAAGGCTTTATATGCAGTCGTCACAGTAGGGGTATTTTGCCCTAAAAGCTGGCTAAAACTCCACTTTTCAAATGAGAGTGATTACCGGATTGCACAACTTCCTGCTATAGTCGTACAGAAGTGGCATTGCTGAGGCAGTGTGTTATTTGCCCACTGTGCTTCGATACGCGGCAGAGCTAGCCTGTATATACATCTCGCTTGCAGTGCGTCTGAAGCTTCTCTATTGGCTTGAAATCACTCTGCGTTCGTGAATGTGTTAAATCATGTTTTTACTTGTGTGGCGAAAAGCAATATGGATTCTTAAGATCAGAGTAGATACTGTTATTTATGATTATTTTAATTTATTTTATTTATTGATTTTGTTTGTAATCATTCTTCATGTTATAGTTTAGGGTGTTTCCCTGCATATTTCTTAATTGAGCGTGATAGGAAAACCTTTCCTCTACTCGAAATATAAAAAAGTGGCAGCTGAATACCGCAGTTTGACTTTGTCGGACTGTTTTACATTACTCAGTTGTCAGCTATAAATAATGTAATCTCCGAAATCAATCCTGAAAGCATTTTTGTTTTTATGCTAGGTCCTTTCAAAGGCAAAGTTACGACAAGAAAAGGCTTCTATGACCTTATGAAGAGATATACTGAAAAAGAGTTTGTAAAAGGATTGAACATTATGGAAAACTGTGTACTATCAGCTCCTACCTACCCTGATGAAGAAAAGAAAGGCTTTAAACATAAACTATCTTATATACAGTCACAGTTAAAGAGACGATGGATTGCTTTTCACAAAGCTGAAAGTACCTACTTGAGGCATGGCTGCGAAGTGCCATTAAAATTCTCTGTTGTGAAACTCGAGTTTGTAGCTTACCAAAGTCGTCCGTTGAGTTACGTGAACGCTGTAAAAGGCGTAAGACACAGCTACTGAGAAACAATTTTGGAGCCACAGAATCAACGTATGCCAGTCCAATTAAGCTCCGAGAATTTGGAAATGCTGAAGCTTACAAACTGGTTATAGATATCATTTCATCTCCTACACATGGAGCTAAGTACATACAAGCATTAGATCGGAGTCGTAGAGCCTTACAAGCACAAAAACTACTTTCACATATCCACGCCTTGTCAATCTGTGTGGAAGCATCGCTGACAAGGAAGCAATTTGGAAAGATCCGAACAGCTGATAAGATCTATCACTATTACAGTATCCGTTAAGAGCCTAAAAAGCAGTGCTCTCCTGTGACTGAATCCTATCAGGTGACTGCCACATGTGCGGGTTAATTATAAATGTGAGCGATTAATATTATACATGGAAAAGGTTTTGAATGATCTTTCAAATGATGACGCAAATTCATTGGAACTTATCTATAAATGGGGTTGTGTTCGTTCACAGCGATTTCAGTTTAAACCAAAATCTGGAAACAACCATGTTTGTGATGTGAACATACTTCAGTCTTCTTTAGTGTCTCACCGACATTTTAGTCGCACGAATAAAGATCTGAGCCGCGGGGGATTAGCCGAGCGGTCTAAGGCGCTGCAGTCATGGACTGTACGGCTGGTCCCGGCGGAGGTTCGAGTCCTCCCTCGGGCATGGGTGTGTGTGCTTGTCTCTAGGATAATTTAGGTTAAGTAGTGTGTAAGCTTAGGGACTGATGACCATAGCAGTTAAGTCCCATAAGATTTCACACACATTTGAACATTTTTTTAAAGATCTGATTGTTTGGAAAAATCCTACGCCATCATCTCCTCGCTATTGCGGACCAATAAGAATTACAATTATTCATGAAACAGCTGATGTTGCTAATGATCAAGAGAAACAAGAACTGCAAGAACAGAGGGTGATTTAACTATAAAACACACATTGCTGATGCTATACAGCAACAGAGGCGGCACTGACAATGAGATGTTACATTTGTAAAGCTACCTCAAAAGACTTCTACGGCTTGTCAAAAGCCAAAGTAGTAAATACGGAAGCTTTTTAGTTCAGCCTGCCTACACTCCATGCCCGAATTAGATGTTTCGAATTTTTGTTGCATTTGTCCTACAGAAGAAACACCCAGAAGTGGCAAATCCGTTGGAAAGAGGAAAAGGAACTTCTTCGAGAGAGGAAAAAAGTCACATAATAAATGTTCAGAAATCGACTGGTATTAATTGTAGATGTTCCCAAGCAAGGGTAAGGAAACAGAAACGATGGAAATACCAATAGACGTTTTTTGCAGACCCTGAAACATCAGCAGAAATAACGTGTGTTGATCTGCAACTCATCTGTTCAGGGTTATTTTAGAAGTTATTTCCAATGGACATAAGATAGACGTAGACAAATTTGCCGCTTTTACTGTTGGAACAGCGAGACTGTATGTTGATTTATAGCCATGGCATCCTATGTCTCCCATTGCACACAAGATTTTCGTGCGTGGCCCAAATGTCGTTGAACATGACCTCTTAGCCATAGGCTGCTTATCAGAAGAAGCCGCCAAAGCTTGCAATAAGCACTGTCGTCTGTGCAGACAAACGTTTGCCAGGAAATTCTCATGGGAAGAATACAATCTGGACATAATAAACAGCTGCTACTGACATTTGATCCATTAATAAGAGGTATGTGACTGAAACCAAAGAAAACCAGCAAACCTTTCCTAGAAGAGACATTATATTTACTGCTCTCAAGCGAAGGATGGATTAGGCAGATCCTTCAAGCTGAAAATAATGATGAAGCGGAGTCCTCAGTAGAAACAGACTTCTCAAATGAACATGACTGGAAGGAATCATCAGAATAATACTAAATATTGTAGCTAAGATATAAAGAATCTATTAAAAAGACCACAATTTTGTTTTATTTAATGTTACAAAGTATGTACATACATTATTATCCGTACAAATATATACTCAAGGGTCTCACAGTATGGGAAATGCCAAAACTATTTTTGTCCGACTTTTCCCATGAGAGACCCCTATGTGCGTCGTTTCAGAACACGCCACACCTTTGTTTGAGGAAACTAAAGTTCCTGGTGCGCCTGTCTTGTAGACTACCGAGAGCTCGACATTTTCATAAGACGTGTGTGGCTGGCCAGTCCTCTTCCCTTTGCATATGCAAACAACGTCCAAGAATTTTGCGTGCCAGTCATAAATCTGCTTGTGCAGGGGCGGCTTTTTGCCGAATCGATGGCAGAATATACGTTGGTCTTAAACAATGGATTGACTTCGCGCAAATTCCAACACACAAAATGATTTTTCTTGTGGTGCAATCCTCTTGTTGCTACAAACAAACAATAGCAAAACTGTGTCAAAACTTTGAACCTTCCTCTAGCCGATGACAAGCGCAATGTGTTTCTATCTTTTATAATTTGTGTGTAATAAGCAACTGAAAACTGTTCTTTCTTTTTGAATCACCTGGTATTTGTATATGTGAATGACAACGCCTTCTACTCAGTAGATGAATTTTTAGATATAAAGTAGTAACTGTAAAGAAAAATTCATATTGTGGAAAGAAAATATGTTAAACTGACACGTTCCACATCATTACGAAATATCGTATTCATTATCTATGGAACAAGTATTAATGTAATGTCTTGCTAGTATCGACATCGATAACAGGCAAAAATCGTAATTTTTCTTTTATTTTAGCTACAGGGTAACCTTTCATTAAAATATCTTGCAAAGCAAAAGCATCATAACCCACAAGGAAGTATAGAGTCTTGATTAGCCTAATTGGTTGCGCTTCCTCTGGAGGCAAGTTCAGCTTTTTATTTTGTAATGATTTCCGTAGATGCGAAGGTTTAAAACACCACCATCAGAAATTCTTCCTTGACAACCAACGTCGGCGAACAAGAAACAATAATCTGTATCTGCAACACCTTAAACAACAATATAAAAAAACCGGGAGTAAACACAAATGTGGAACACTAGAATCACAACGCATTACCATGCGTAACGCCGCCTAGGAAAACCGTTGGCAATAGCTTCCAGTCGTCTCGGAGCGGATGAAAACAAGTCATGAATGCTTTTCAAGCGAATCTTCTACCAGACTTACCGCAATACCGAGCGAGGTGGCACAATGGTTAGCACACTGGACTCGCATTCGGGAGGACGACGGTTCAAATCCGCGTCCAGCCATCCTGACTTAGGTTTTCCGTGATTTCCCTAAATCTTTTCAGGTAAATGTCGGGATGGTTCCTTTGAAAGGGCTCGGCCGATTTCCATCTCCATCCTTCCCTAATCCGAGCTTGCGCTCCGTCTCTAATAACCTCGTTGTCGACGGGACGTTAAACACTAATCTCCTCCTCATTTACTGCAAAATAGGACACGTTAAAGTAAGGATGACGGAGATGGATAGTGATCAGGTACCCCTCTCTCCAAAGTAAACCGCAAAGGCTCAATGATATTGAGGCACGGCAACTGTGGTGGTCAGGGGAGATGGGACAATTCATCCTCGTGCTCACAGAACTAGTCCTAAACAACGCGAGCCATGTGAAGGGGGGTCCCGTTATCTTGGAACACAGAACCACCATTCTGGAAAAAATATTGTACCATGTGATCGAGCTGATCAGCGATAATGGTCACATGATTCTTGAAATTAATGCGACCGTTCAGAGTCACCAGTGGGGTCCGTGCAATACCACGATGCGGCTACCCAAATCATCACCGAACCCCCGTCATATTTCACTCTTGGGACGTAAACTCGGCCAGATATTGAAAGCCATGGCCAACAAGACTCAACCAAACAATTTACTTTTTCCCATTGCCCCATAGTCCAGGTTTTATGGCTTTGGCAGAACGTTTTCCTGTTACGGGTGTCTGCATCGCTGGCGAATGGTTTTCTAATTCCAGGTCGCCCTGCAATTCCCTGATGATGGAGCTCCCTTCATGTTGATTTGGTGCTGCCAAGAGTTCGCCATTGCTACATTTAATTCTGCAGTGACTTTTGCAGCTGTCCTTTTATTTTTCGTCTCCACCCTCTTCAGTGAGCATTTACCACAATCATTCAACACACACTTTCGTCCACGCAGGGATTTAGTGGAAGATGTTTTTCCTCTTTCTTTGTATGCGGTATAAATCTTAGATACGGTGCCTCTTAAAACACGAAACACTTCGCCCACATTAGTTACTAAAGCAACCACATACGAGCACCAACAATTTGCCCACTTTCGAATTCACTTATCTTCGATATAACTCTCTCACACCTACACAGAACACTGTTCTGGCAAGACTGAATGGCTAAATGGCTCTGAGCACTATGGGACTCAGCTGCTGAGGCCATCAGTCCCCTAGAACTTAAAAAAAATGGTTCAAATGGCTCTGAGCACTATGGGACTTAACATCTATGGTCATCAGTCCCCTAGAACTTAGAACTACTTAAACCTAACTAACCTAAGGACACCACAAACAGCCATGCCCGAGGCAGGATTCGAACCTGCGACCGTAGCGGTCGCGCGGTTCCAGACTGAAGCGACTAGAACCGCTCGGCCACACTGGCCGGCTTTTGTTGCATATCCTGGTGAAATCTGGAGTCTGTAATTATGTTCTATGTATGTTAATGTTTTCTCCATAGTTACAAATAATTATGCAAATATGAACCCAAAAAACTTTGCTGTAATTCTGCTTATAGTTGTAATATTCACCTTCCTGATGTCAGAAATATCTTCTAGCGGTGAGAAAATTCTACTTACTTTCGAACTTGCGTTCTATCTGCGCCCATTTTTCCGCTTTGGAAGGCACCTGTCGAGAACAAAGAACAATTTTAAACTTTGATGTACTCTGTATTTAAATATGAGTGGTTTAAAAAATCACAAATTTCCATTAACATATTTAAAGTAGCACAAAAAGGTTATCTCATTCTATTTTTAAGTATCGTTTACTCCCTTTCAGGAGTTTCCATAACAGGACACTGAGGAAAGACATATCAACACCGAGGGGAAGCGGCAGTGCTACTGCAAAACGAAGCTATAATGAAGAGACAGATGGTGAGGACAAGGGCAATGATGAACCAGCGACAACACCAGACAGCTGTAAGAAGTCTCGCATCTCAGATCCCTCTGCACCGAACCAAAGTAACCATTCAAGGGCAGACATGGCTTACGACTTAAATCTGGAACTCAACGAAAAGCGATGTCCACGTGATGAAAGTTCTATTTACGGGGACTATATTGCAGCCAAACACAGAAAATACAGTCAGCATACCAAAAGTGTAGTGGAGCATTTGGTCGGACAAATCCTTTTCAAAGCTGACATGGGTTTATATGAGACGGAATTCACTACACCGCATCCGCAACCTCAAAATAGGTTCTATAATTCTAATAAGCAACATGTCAGTAGCACCCACACCAGGCCATCTCCTTCATTGCTACAGACATACAGTGCCCAATCCCCATCCCCATCCAATGCTTTCCAAACCAACGATGCTGAACTACACCAAAACACTTGTACACCTACAACCGATACACCACCACCACAGTCGATTTATAAAGTTTCACCAGTTCCCCCTGAAGACTCAGATCTTTCACCGTAGTAACCATATACAACAAAATGTAAATGTAACTACAAAATGCTCAATTTTCTAAAATTAGTATCTTACTTTTTACTACAAGGGTCATTCAATAATTAGACACAAATTGATCTGGAGAAAAAGGCGTTTATTTTTACCAAACAATACTTTTTCTACGTTTCAACATAATCCCCCTGAACATTTATGCAGTTGTTCCAACGGACTACAAGCTTTTTTATTCCGGCTGCAAAGAACTCTTTATCTTGATGTTTGAACTAATTTCCCACAAACTTTATCAAGCCCTCGTTGTTCTGGAACCTTTTCCCACGTAATGCCTCCTTTAGTTCACCAAACAAATGGAAATCACTAGGTGCTAAATCAGGATTGTAAGGGGGATGAGGCAGTACTGTAAGTAGGCTGTTTAGGTTTTTTTATTGGTAACGCCACCTCAGTATGAAAATCACCGGCTGTGCCGTGTGCAGTCTGTGGCTGCTTTGCATTGTTGTAATACTCAACCATTGTAGTGTTAGGCAGCTGGCTGTGAACAGCGCGTAGCGCTGGGCAGTTGGAGGTGAGCCGCCAGCAGTGGTGGATGTGGGGAGAGAGATGGCGGAGTTTTGTAATTTGTCATGATATCAAGGTAAATACATTGTTTGTTCTCTATTAATATCTTTCATTTGCTAACTATCCCTATCAGTAGTTAGTGCCTTCCATAGTTTGAATCTTTTATTTAGCTGGCAGTAGTGGCGCTCGCTGTATTGCAGTAGCTTGAGCAGCGAAGATTTTTGTGAGGTAAGTGATTTGTGAAAGAGACAGGTTAATGTTAGTCAGGGCCATTCTCTTGTAGAGATTATTTAAAGTCAGATTGCGTTGCGTTAACAAAAATATTGTGTGTTGAAAGTCAGATTGCGTTGCGCTAAAAAATATTGTGCGTCAGTTTAAGCACAGTCTAGTATAAATTGTTCTAAGGGGACGTTTCATATGGCGGTATGAAAATCACCGGCTGTGCCGTGTGCAGTCTGTGGCTGCTTTGCATTGTTGTAATACTCAACCATTGTAGTGTTAGGCAGCTGGCTGTGAACAGCGCGTAGCGCTGGGCAGTTGGAGGTGAGCCGCCAGCAGTGGTGGATGTGGGGAGAGAGATGGCGGAGTTTTGTAATTTGTCATGATATCAAGGTAAATACATTGTTTGTTCTCTATTAATATCTTTCATTTGCTAACTATCCCTATCAGTAGTTAGTGCCTTCCATAGTTTGAATCTTTTATTTAGCTGGCAGTAGTGGCGCTCGCTGTATTGCAGTAGCTTGAGCAGCGAAGATTTTTGTGAGGTAAGTGATTTGTGAAAGAGACAGGTTAATGTTAGTCAGGGCCATTCTCTTGTAGAGATTATTTAAAGTCAGATTGCGTTGCGTTAACAAAAATATTGTGTGTTGAAAGTCAGATTGCGTTGCGCTAAAAAATATTGTGCGTCAGTTTAAGCACAGTCTAGTATAAATTGTTCTAAGGGGACGTTTCATATGTCGACCCTTAGCCGAGGATACCTCACTGGAATCTTCTGATTGTTTCTTGTAGTTTGTGTAATTAGTGTAGATTTTGTTTATTGCCAGCGCGTAATTATAGAGAGAATTTCCTTTGTAGTTGCAGTTTTTCATTGTTGTACAGTAAAACAGTTGTGGCATGCATGTAGATTGGCACCAAGTATTTCGCAGCTGCAATTAACTAGATATTATTTTCAGTGTTATGTTAATGTGTTCTCTTATTTTTTGATCTTCAAATTGTGTTTTTCTGTGTTGTCGTGTGAAATACTGTGACAATAATGGCGTGTGAAAAACGTAATACCAGGCTCCAAACTAAATTGAGAAATGACAGTGAAGACGATAGCAGTATGTTAGCGCCGCAGAATAATGAATTAACTAATGTTAAAAGTAGTAATTTGATAATTGCGCATAGGGAAATGGAGCGGGTTGCAAACAACGGCGTAGACAGTGAAACAATCAGTGAGCAGGAAAGCATTATCGATCGGTCGGTCGGCAACAGCTCGCCTCAGGAATCCGAAATGACAGGACACAATTTTTCAAATATTGTAGACTCAGGTTCTGGGTCATCACCGTTTTCTCAAATGAGTCAAGACACATTTTCTGCTTGTCAAAATGTGAATGTTGCCGGTGAAAATGCACTGCCAAAAAGCATAGAGAAACAGATTCCAGACACTAATACATTATTATTGCAATTAATGCAACAAATGGAACGAAATCAGAGACATATGGAACAAAATCAGAGACAAATAGAACAAAATCAGAGTCAAACACAGCAAAAGTTAGACGCAATGGGACAAAATCTTCAAAAATTAGACACAATTGAGCAAAATCAGAAACAAATGGAACAAAATCAGAATCAAACACAGCAACAGCTTCAAAAGTTAGACTCATTGGAGCAAACTCTTGAACAAACACGTGAGGATTTAACTACTGAGTTACATCACATTGAATCGAAATGTCAAAAAGTCTGTAATGACGTAAAAACACAAATTTGTGAGCATTTTCAACCTATTTTTTCGCGGCATGAAAATGCATTACAGAATCACGAAGCAGCCATAAAAGAACTGCAAACCATTGTTCATGAAAATCATGAGACCTTGTCGTCTAAAATTGACTCAGTTGCATCTACCGATTCGGTTACGCAACTTGCAAAAACTCAGGAAAACTTGAAGGACACAGTAGATTCGATTTCAACACAAATGGACACTCTGAAACTTGGTTCAGAAAAACACACTGAGGAAATGTGTTCACTATCGGAGAAAGTAGCCGAACTTTCGGATCAGTTCACTAACTTATCTACGAAGGTAGATGATAATCTGAATGACACAAAACCGGTAGTCTTTAATGACACAGAAGAGAGCGAACAAATTAGGAAACTGAAACAAAATCTGAATCAAATTAACACGCAACACCAAAGAGAAATCCGGGAAGTACAAGATCAGTTGGCACAAGTAATACAAAAATTACAAATTTCAGAGGACACTCGCGCTCCAACACGGGAAGAGAGACTTAGAAATACGGAAAAGACGCAAAATAATAACACAGGGCATTTCGGAAGTCATGAAAGAAACTGGCAATGTGCACCGAATTTTGAGATGGAACGGCCGACACGACCTAACAATGACCGATATGCGACTCGCCGACATGATGACTTTGACTATAAGCTGTTCATTACTACACGTAAATTCAAAACGTTTAAAAATTCTGCCAACGACATTCATCCACAAGCATGGCTCCGTCAATTCTCTCATTGTTTTCCTCCCAACTGGTCGTTAGAACACAGATTAGAATTTATGTGTGGCTACTTAGAGAATGAACCAGCTGTGAGAATGCGATCGGTCATTCACGATTGCCACAGTGAAGGAGAATTTTACCATGCCTTCCTCTCCGCATATTGGTCTCAAGCCACACAAGACCGAGTAAAACATGGCATCATAATGATGAAACATTTCGAACAATCTGAATTCTCCAGTCTTGTGAAATATTTTGAAGACATGTTGCACAAGAATCAGTACCTGTCAAACCCATACAGCCCCTCAGAACTCATCCGCATTTGCTTAATCAAACTGCCTGAACATTTGCGACATATTATTTTGGCAGGACGTTGCAAAGACGACATTGAAGCATTTCAGGGACTCTTACAAGAATTAGAAATTGACACTGACAGTCGCCGGATGCGAAAACAGGAAAACAATCACTACAGGTCACATACGTCACAATTCCGTGACGACAGAAACAAGAACTGGACACGACAAGGCTATTCTCACAACACAAATCGTGACCAAAACAGACACCACCCGTATGACAACCGTTGGCAGAGTAGTAATAGTTACAGAGAAAGATCGCATTTCCGAAGTAATGACTATCACAGAGACAATCAGAGAAACAGACAATATGGGAACCAAAACAATTATTATCAAGGGAGGCAGAATAACTTCAGACGCAACAGTTCGGCGCACAGTTACGATTCAGGGAGAAATTCTCCACCACGTGACGGACAAGGAAGAAACTACGGAACCTACCGACATGACGACAGACGATATATTCGTAACGACAGACCTGAATTGCATCAGAACTGGCGGGATTTAAACACGGCAGGGCCCTCTCGGCAAGGCGAATTTGTAGAAGTTCGGTCTCCGAATCCCATTAATGACGCGCGCCAAAAAAGAGGCAGGCACTGACCCGCACAGCAGGCAGCCGCGTGCGCCAGCTGGCTCAGGGAAAAATAACATAGCGCTAACCTTGAAAAAAAAATTCCAGTATTCTTTACCGACTTATACCGCATTCTACACCACATTTCACACGTAAAACTGTTTATTGAGAGATAATGTGCTTTTTTTAACTTGAGATTTTAATGCTACATTTTGGTTTACTTGAAAATACATTATGGATTCAAGGTGCTTTCTGAGAGATACCAGATGATACAGAGGTTAGTTTATGTGACAACTACACGATTTTATCACGACGCTACTAATGAGTGACAATTTACGATGTTGCTTTTGCGGTGTATCTGTTTTATATCTGCACAGTTCTTCTGAATTCTTCTGGAAAGTAAAACAGGTTTTATTAGTAACTTTTGTGGTATAGCAACAATGAGGCAGCCTTTTCCGTAGTACAACAATACGTTACAGCATGGTACTTTCTTCATCACAACAATAAGCGTAATAACTAAGATATCTATACGCAAAGCATTTCACTTTTGTGTATCATCAGGTACATTGACTTCTGCAGAACTTAGCTTTCGGAGGACGATAACTACAAGACTTCCACAGAGATTATCTTACAACATGACGCACAGTTTAGCGCTACAGGACACGTATTTCAGTGATTAATTTTGTACTTAAAACATTTATTTTTAAAGATTTTTGAATTACAAAGAAAGTTTTCCGAGATACATTTCATTCCATTGCTGTAATTTGTAACACCTGAGGGTATAATTACATTTATCCTCAGGGGGGTACACGCTTACTTTGTGTACCATGTGTGTGGCAACCACAAGGAACCCTAGCTAATATGGTATTTGCTTATACAACTTTACACATCGGTACCATATTTCTCTGACACACAAATTGCACAGCTATCTGATCATTTAACTGAGAGATAAACATTTCTTTTTACTACATCAGTGACACATGTTTACGCAATTACACAGTTGGGTAACTTCACACTTATGAAATTGTATTTTGTCTGTACTTTGTGAACTGTTCATATTTTTGCGGACCCATTGTGATATTATGAGAGCTTTGAATGATATATTTGGTATGGGATCATGATTTTAAAGTACGTTTGAGGTAGATGACACTATTGAAATGAGCAGAGAATTTTTTTTTAAAGTTTTGATATTATTGGAGGAAGCTACGACGATTTTGAGATTTGACTGAGGTGTTATGATGTTATTTTTACGACGACGATGTGTATTATGCTGCTGAGGTATGTTTATGGTCAAGAAGCTGATGCTATATGAGGAATTTGATTATGCTACGTATTTCATGTAATGAAATATTAAAGAAGCGTCGACGAATTTGTATATGTGTAATAAGGTAAGGAGTAATGAGTAGCAGTTAGGAACTCTGCCTTGTGAAGACGTATGTTGGAAACCGAGAATCGTACTTTTAGAATTATGAAATGTGTGTAAATGCGTGAATGTATCACAATGCTGACGAATATTTTTTTTGGACACTTATATTTATAGGATTTTGTTTCTACAGATTTGCAACGCTAATTCTTGACCTGTGAAATATTTTTATATGAGACTGTCGCTGTAGCGAAAACTGCTGTCGTAAATATTTCGTTAAGAAAGGTAAGTGTCCTTGATGTAATGCGTTGTGGCGCGCAGCTGGGCCAGCCGCCCGGAGAAAAAGCCATTAGGTGGAGAAAAAAAGAGGCCATTAACCTCACTTCTGACATTCCCTTGTAGAAAGCATCGTAAAAACGACACGGTCGAACTTGAAAACATATGATTACACTGGATGCCTAATGAAATGACGAGAAATATTTTTATGTCTATACACCTGATTATGACTACTGTCTCTCTAGTTGAGAGATTTTTCTACTAACTTATGAAATACCTCATGACTACTGAATGATATTTTTATGCTTTGCTTTGTACATAGTTGCTTATTTCATTTGATATCTAGTTTCTAGCTGCACTGCAGCATTGGTAAAAATAAAATTTTATAGATGTATTAATGTAAATATTTTCTGTCTACAGATCGAGTAAATAATAATTTTTTCAAAAAAATGAGGGAGCACAAAAAAAGGGCATTTACCTTCACAGGAACTGCATACATAATTTTCTTTTCTTGTACTTGGTAATCTTTTCTAGAATTAGTTTTTGTGGTGCACCACTTTAATTACTTAGTCATTAAGATGTGAATATACATTTCCCTTGTCTGCATTGTTCTCTTTACTGTAATATTTTTTCTGCTTGAGCGTTGTCATGTTTAGATATAATTTATTGCTTTTGCTTCTGCTGTTTGCCAGGCATAGTGTTATTGAATTTGACTTTGTATTATTCTGTTAAGCCAGTTTTACTAATGATTTCTTTTTATTGTTTGCTGCTCATTGCCTTATATTAGTTGTAATATTGCTGCTTGCTTTGACAATTTCCATTTTTTTTCATTGCTATTTGTATTAATTGTTTTGTGCTGCTGCATTGCCTCGTCCCTTAGTTTAGCATCTGAGCTCAGTAGATTTAAGTTAGCTTAAGAGGGGGTAGACTATATAAGAAACTAACTATGATGAATTGGAAGCAATGCATTGACAAGGTATATAAAAAAAAGATTTGGGCCTAAATGAGTATTGTACAATGAGCCATATTTATTTTGAAAGACTTATGGTTGGAATACAGAAAAGAGGTACAGATAAGACTTTTTGGGAATAATGATGAACACAGGGAGATCTCCAAGAACAAAAAAGGTTTTGTTCGCACAATACTGCAGTACCAAAAGTTACACTGAAAACGAACCCTATCCATTCCTTTTGTGTCATCCCTCTATGTGTTTGTGTACCCTTGTGTATTTGTGTTTTTCCTGTCTTTATGTGTTTAGCTGATTAGAGCTATGTTGTAGAATTTTTCTAATACTATGTTATTTACTTGGTAAATTCTGTTTTGTTGCTCATATGTGGAGGTGATGTTTCAAAAGTTATTCTGATCTTTATGTAAGTACTTATGTCATTATTTTTGTAATACTGATGTATATGTTTATTTCTATTCTTTTGTAAAGCCCCTATTATTACGAATGTTATCTCTACTATTATGTTTTTAATGATGTTTTCTGTATCTTTGTAATTGTATTCTTATGTTATAAAATTGTAATTGACACCAGTTCATCAAATTAAGTAACTTCTAAGTTACATTTCACTGCACACGTTTCTGTTGGTCATAGTATATGGACAATATGTGAGAAGTAGGGACTGATAGTGTTTGCACGTGTGTTAATAATTCAGCAAGGGACTCGATAACAGCATTGCTGGTTCTAAGGACAATTCCAAAAACTTTGTGAGTGCACAAGTGGTGGTTATGGACTTGCTCCATTATCCGCAAGACTCTTCGATGGTGATTGTGCACCTGCACAGTCACAACAGATGGTTGCTGGCCATCTCTACAAGGACTACAGTGGGTCTGCACCTCTGGTGGCCCACCAGTACCGTCATTTCTACAAGGACTACAGTGGGTCTGCACCTCTGGTGGCCCACCAATACCATTATTTCTACAAGGACTACAGTGGGTCTACACCTTTGATGACTCACCAGTACCATTATTTCTACAAGGACTGCAGTGGGTCTGCGCCTCTGGTGGCCCACCAATACCGTAATCTCTACCAGGACTACAGTGGGTCTGCTCTGTGATGACCTACCCACCAATACTCTTCAAAACTTCGACTGACTCCGCTGTGGGTTTGCTCTGTTGTGGCCCATTACCTGTCAGCATTTCAAGAGTCAGCACTGTCTTTCCGTTGGAAGGACAACGATACTTCTTCAAGACTGCAGGGAAATCCACTACTTCCGTGTGCATTTTCTTTTACTGCTCAGACTTTGAGAAAAACACTGCAATGTGATGAATGATCAGGACTGTCTTTATGGACTGTGAGAAAATTTTAGCTTTTGACCAACATTGTATCAATAAGTGTGTACATTTGATTTCTTTGTTATTGTAATTACGATTATGAAAAATTTTAACAAATATGTATTGGCCAGTGCCCAACAAAATTTGTAAAATTTTTTTGTGGGGAGCATGGGGGCTATGTAAGTAGGCTGTTTAGGTTTTTTTATTGGTAACGCCACCTCAGTATGAAAATCACCGGCTGTGCCGTGTGCAGTCTGTGGCTGCTTTGCATTGTTGTAATACTCAACCATTGTAGTGTTAGGCAGCTGGCTGTGAACAGCGCGTAGCGCTGGGCAGTTGGAGGTGAGCCGCCAGCAGTGGTGGATGTGGGGAGAGAGATGGCGGAGTTTTGTAATTTGTCATGATATCAAGGTAAATACATTGTTTGTTCTCTATTAATATCTTTCATTTGCTAACTATCCCTATCAGTAGTTAGTGCCTTCCATAGTTTGAATCTTTTATTTAGCTGGCAGTAGTGGCGCTCGCTGTATTGCAGTAGCTTGAGCAGCGAAGATTTTTGTGAGGTAAGTGATTTGTGAAAGAGACAGGTTAATGTTAGTCAGGGCCATTCTCTTGTAGAGATTATTTAAAGTCAGATTGCGTTGCGTTAACAAAAATATTGTGTGTTGAAAGTCAGATTGCATTGCGCTAAAAAATATTGTGCGTCAGTTTAAGCACAGTCTAGTATAAATTGTTCTAAGGGGACGTTTCAGTACTTCCCATCCCATTTTGATGATGGTGTCACGGATATTTGAGCAATATGAGGACGTGCGATGTCTTGCTGGAGAATCACACCTCTCCTCTGAGATCCACGACGTCTCTCTCTGATGGCTGGCTTCACATTGTTTAAAAGCAAATCCGAGTAGTATTGGCTGTTGACTATACACTGCTCTTCGACATAATCACAAAAACTGGACCTTCAGTATTCCAAAACACCGTCTACATGACTTTTCCTACTGATGCTTGGGGTTTGAAGTTTTTCTTGACGGGTGAGTTGGTGTACTTCCACTCCATGCTTTGTCTTTTTGATTCTGGCTCTTAATGGTGAAGCCAAGTTTCATCAAAAGTTAAAATTTTGTTGAGGAAGTGCTAACCTTCCCTTTCATAACGTTCATTTAGCACTGTGCACACTTTCAACCTTGTTTCCTTGTGTAGCCGGGTCAACTCCTTTCGGCGCCATCTTACACATGTTTTGCGCTACTTCAGCTTCTTATAGATAATGTCACGAACTGTACCAGTACTAACTTCAACCTTATCAACTATCATTTCCACAGTCACACGGCGGTTGACACGAATAATGTCATCAATTCGACTTTCAAGTGAGGGAGTAGAAACTGCAACTGGTCGGCCAGAACGGTGTTCCTCAGTCACTGAGTCGCGACCACTTTTGAACTGCTCTACCCACTTGTAAAAATTTGCACGATTCATACAATCTTCACCATGAACTTTAGACAATTTTTTCCCCAGAACAATTTGTCTCTTAAATTATTGAATGACCCTCGTACATATGTGTACAGTTACAGCTTAAGTTGTGTTCCGTTTCGTGAATAAACGCAATAGTACCAATCTCTAAGAAAAATGTTCACTTACCTTAACATATTCCTGTAGAATCTGAATTATAGCTAAATAAACTTCAAGTACAATCTTGCACATGAGCTCCCTTCATATTTTAAAGGTGCTCATTAAGCTGGCATTAGAATCCCTAATAGCTAAATATCTCAGAGTGATCATTAATCTTTCTGCTCCAGGTTCAGATTTCCTAAAACAGGTGTCATCTTTGGTAACTTTAGGGCCTACATAGGTCAATAACATTTCGAAATCTGGAGCTTTCAGTCGGAGAAAATTATGTCATAGTCCATATTCAAATTCAGTCCGTAGGTCAGACATTAATTTCAAAAATGGCTCTGAGCACTATGGGACTTAACATCTATGGTCATCAGTCCCCTAGAACTTAGAACTACTTAAACCTAACTAACCTAAGGACAGCACACAACACCCAGCCATCACCCACCAACACCCAGGCAGAGAAAATCCCTGACCTCGCCGGGAATCGAACCCGGGAACCCGGGCGTGGGAAGCGAGAACGCTACCGCACGACCACGAGATGCGGGCAGACATTAATTTTGTCCTATCACACTGCTATCCACTTTTTAAAAGAAAGGTTGTCCGCCAGCGTGATTTCTTCTTCCTCTTTTTCTGATAATCAGCTTCTTGCAATAAAATAAAAGGTTTATAACAGTACCAAAATGGAAGCAACCTCTACAAGTTACCCAGCGAGACAATGAAATTTGCCGCAGTCCAAAAATATGTGGTTGTTACGTACGAGGGTCGTTCCAAAAGTAATACCTCTTATTTTCTTGTGGTAACTTTGGATGTACGCACCAGATGTCGTTGGTGTATTGCTAATGGTTGAACCTTCCTCTTTCTTTTGCAGGTGGTTTCGTTGTTCTGCAGTAGTTGGCACCAACAGAAGAGTGTTCCAAAGTGGAGTCTTATATGGCCACGCGTATAAAACAGCAATGAGTGATTGAATTTCTTACAGCTGAAGAAACTGCGCCGATTGAAGTCCGTCGGCATTTGGTAAAGGTGCATGGAGACGATATAATAGGCGTGAGCAATATGAAGCGATGGGTGAGGCATTTTCAAGGTGGTGAAAAGGGAGTGCATGACAAGCCACGGCACGGTCGACCCTGCACAGCTGTCATCCCTCGCAATGATGAGCGTCTTGATCGACTAATCGGTGCTGATCGGCGGATAAGGACCAAACAATTGTGTGCAAAGCTGAATATCGACTGTAATGACTTGGAAACAATTTTGGAACATCTTGGTTATCGCAAAGTCTGTGTGAGATGGGTCCCACGGATGTTTACAGAAGAGCAAAAAACTCATCAAATGCAAATTTGTCGGGACCTGCTGGACCAATATGAAGCTGAAGGTGACAATTTCCTGAAAAGCACCAGAGATGAGACTTGGTTTCATCACCACGATCCGGAATCCAAAAGACAGTCCATGGAATGGCGACATGCGAATTTTCCGTCAAAGAAGAATTTAAAGATACAGCCATCTGCAAGCAAAGTGATGTGCACAGTCTTCTGCCATAGCCTGGGTGTGGTTCTTTTGGTTGTCCTGGAGCCTGGGCAAACTGTCGATTCAGCACCCTACGAGATGACACTGACTTGGCCGAATTTCCAGGGTAAGGCCAGAGAAGAAGACCAACTTTCACCTGCGACATAACACCAGGTGCCACATCAGTTTTGTGACCACGCAACTCACTGCAAACTTCGGCTGGACTCTCGTACAAGCCCCAGCTTAATGCCTTCAGACTTCCATCTCTTTGGGCCTCTGAATGATTTTCAAGATCCAGAGGCTGTTGTCAAACCTGTAAGGAAGTAGTTAACCTCAGCTGGTTCCGATTTTTACAAGCACGGCATGCAGGCTGTGGTTCATCGTTGGCAAAAGTGCATAACGAATGGTGGTGACTATGTGAAAAATTTCAGTCTGTAGCTGAAATATTGCTGTATTTAGTTGAGCTGTTGTGATTTCTATATCTCCTGTAGTTTCTATGAATAAAAGTAGGAGGCTGTTGTCAAACCTGTAAGGAAGTAGTTAACCTCAGCCGGTTCCGATTTTTACAAGCACGGCATGCAGGCTGTGGTTCATCGTTGGCAAAAGTGCATAACGAATATTGGTGACTATGTGAAAAATTTCAGTCTGTAGCTGAAATATTGCTGTATTTAGCTGAGCTGTTGTGATTTCTATATCTCCTGTAGTTTCTATGAATAAAAGTGGGAGGCATTGCTTTTGGAACGACCCTCGTAGTTCATTGCCCTAATGACAATGGTGAAAACCATTGTTCGCTATCACCTAAACTTCCTTCTGGAAACGCAGTTTCATCTGTCCTCGGCTGCAGTATTTATGTTGTCGCGGCGATTAACACATACTGTATGTTAGGAATATCATTGCCTAGCGGTGGAAGTAGAGAAGGGGAGGAGGTGATAGCCACTTGGAATAAGTATAGGGTGATCTGCAGTTGCATTAGTCAATCGACTTCAACCATCGACTATCTCACTATGAGGTCACAGTATCGAGTATACCACAGTTGTGGGCGGAACCTGGAGACCACTTTACAGATTGCTACTTTTGTTTAATGAAAGTAAAAGGAATCTCCAATAAATCAAAACACAACGTTCTTATTCAAAGAATCTGCAATTCGCCCAGTTCTGCATTCTGATTCTCTCTGAGTTCCAAAACCAACAACGGAATGGACACTGGAAAATGAAACAGATGATGTAATAAAACTCTTTCATACGATTTGTTTGAATGTCGTCCAGCGATCCGAGAAACCAGGTTTCCTAGACTAGCCTGAATTTAACCCCAAACTCTGCGCCACTGACAAAAAGTTGGAAAGACCAGGATGTGGTTTACAGAATATACATACATAGCCAGAATGCATACATACATAGCCAGAATGCAGAACTGGGCGAATTGCAGATTCTTTGAATAAGAACGTTGTGTTTTGATTTATTGGAGATTCCTTTTACTTTCATTAAACAAAAGTAGCAATCTGTAAAGTGGTCTCCAGGTTCCGCCCACAACTGTGGTATACTCGATACTGTGACCTCATAGTGAGATAGTCGATGGTTGAAGTCGATTGACTAATGCAACTTCAGCTCCCCCTATACTTATTCCAAGTGGCTATGTAGGAAAAGACTACAATACTGAACTTTGTTACACAGATGAGTCGCAAGCAAAGGGCGAAAGACAAAATAAGAAATCTCTTCCGTATAGCAATTCCCAAGTCTGTGTTACATAGACAGTATAAGCAAGTGATTAGAGTTGCCGCTTCTATCCAAGTTGCTGGTCTTGAAGCTGCTGTAGAACTGGGCTTCAACCAGTTGGGTGCGGCGCTGGTGTCCTCTTCGCATAGGGGCCGCTGCTGTAGCATACAGATACATTACATCTACTAACATGAAAAATATTGTTTGTGTGTCTTCGCGTGTTTGGCTGGCTCTGAGCACTATGCGACTTAACGTCTGAGGTCATCAGTCGCCTAGAACTTAGAACTAATTAAACCTAACTAACCTATAAGGACATCACACACATCCATGCCCGGGGCAGGATTCGAACCTGCGACCGTAGCGGTCGCTCGGCTCCAGACTGTAGCGCCTAGAATCACACGGCCACTCCGGCCGGCTTTCGCGTGTTTCTTATACTCAGTGATGTCCAGGAAGTGTATTACTTCACCAGATGTTTTCCGTTATGTATGTGGCGACTAAGTCTCAAAGTCATTCCATTTCATCAATCGTCAAAACGGCATTCGAGTTGTTTTTTGAATAAAAGGTAGATGAGGGTAGTTGTTGGGAATCACAGAACTGTTGCTCCTGCTATTTAAGAGGCTGGTTGCATTGAACCCACCATCTATGTCATTTTCCATACCACAGTTGTGGGCGGAACCTGGAGACCACTTTACAGATTGCTACTTTTGTTTAATGAAAGTATAAGGAATCTCCAATAAATCAAAATACAACGTTCTTATTCAAAGAATCTGCAATTCGCCCAGTTCTGCATTCTGATTCTCTCTGAGTTCCAAAACCAACAACGGAATGGACACTGGAAAATGAAACAGACGATGGTAGTAACATACCAACATATCATGAAGATCTTGAGCTGACGTCGTCTGCAACAAAACGAACAGATCTAATAAATCTTTCAAAGAGGCAAGCAGAATTACTTGGGTCTCGTCTTCAAGAAAAGAACCTGTTACAACCAGACAGTAGTATTATATTCTGTAAACCACATCCTGGTCTTTCCAACTTTTCGTCAGTGGCACAGAGTTTGGGGTTAAATTCAGGCTAGTCTAGGAAACCTGGTTTCTCGGATCGCTGGACGACATTCAAACAAATCGTATGAAAGAGTTTTATTACAAAAGGAAAAGACTACAATACTGAACTTTGTTACACAGATGAGTCGCAAGCAAAGGGCGAAAGAAAAAATAAGAAATCTCTTCCGTATAGCAATTCCCAAGTCTGTGTTACATAGACAGTATAAGCAAGTGATTAGAGTTGCCGCTTCTATCCAAGTTGCTAGTCTTGAAGCTGCTGTAGAACTGGGCTTCAACCAGTTGGGTGCGGCGCTGGTGTCCTCTTCGCATAGGGGCCGCTGCTGTAGCATTGTCGTCCTGGAGAGGGGTCGGACAGCGTGCGAGTGGCTGACCTCTTCTTACAACCATCTCTGCTCTACCGTTCCCGACTGGCGTGCTGGCGCTTGACTTTACGCCGTAACATTTGGTGTATTGTAGTGACATATATGGACTGCTTAAAAAAATTGGGATGATTCACAATCCGGAAGAATGGATCCTATTTATAGAATCCTCAAAGGGTAGTCTCAAAGCTCTTCTCATACATAACGTGAACGAGAAACTTTCGAGACCAGTGGCTCATTCCGTTCAGTTAAAGGAAACCTACGAGAACATGACGCTACTTCTGAAATATACTGGCTATTTGAATCACAAGAGGAACATTTTTCGTGATCTCAAAGCTCTGGGGCTTCTTCTGGGAATGCAGACAGGTTACATAAAATATTGTTGTTTCTTGTGTCACTGGGATAGTAGGGCAAGGAAAGACCATTATGTAAACAAAGTGTGGCCTTTGAGAGAAATTTTCAATCCTGTTGGAAAAAAGGTGTTGCATGAACCCCTTGTTGACAAAGACAGTGGGCTGTTACCACCATTTCATCTTAACTTGGGTTATATGAACAATTTTTTGAAAGCAATTGATAAAGACAGCCATGGTTTTCAATTTTCACTATCTAATTTTCCTGTAATTAGTGCTGCAGAGATTAAAGAAGGAATTTTCATTGGGCCTCAGATCCGTGACTTGATGAAGGATGTTACCTTTGAACAGTTGATGATATAATGAGAAGTCAGATTGACTTGCTTTTAAATATGTGTGCTACAGTTTCTTGGGAAATGTAATGTCTGGGAATTACAGGGAACTGATGAAACACACGCTGAACTGTTACAAGGCCATTGGGTGCAAATGTCTCTGACATTACTTTTCCTTCATTGCCATTTGGATTTCTTCCCGCCTCATTTTGGAGATGTGTGTGACGAACATGGCAAGTCATTTCACCAAGATATCACTGCCATAGAAAGACGATAAACGGAAAGGTGGGTTACTGCTGAACACTTCTACAAGAAGTTTCAGCATCGACCCACAGACAGAAAGATTCCAGGAAACGTTTCTCACTCGTAAGTACATTTCAAACTCTGTTCAGCTTTCTCGTACTATTTTCATTTTATTTTATGTTTTGTAATGCAAAGAATTACTTTTGTTACATGATCTGTATATTTATCAACTACAGACTCCTCCCGTACTCTACATTTCTGAAAAGTGGTGTGCACTGATCAGGCAGAACACTATGACCACCTACCTAATAGCCAATATGTCCATCTCTGGCACGGATAACAGTGGTGACGCATCGTGGCATGGAAGCAGTGAGGCCTTAGTAGATCACTGGAGGGAGTTGCCACGACATCTGCACACACAAGTCACCTAACACCCGTAAATTTCGGGAAGGGGGCGATGAACTCTGACGTCACATTCAATAACATCCCAGATGTGATCACCCGGTTTCAGATTTGTCTAGTTGGGGAGCTAGTACACCAACTGGAACTCGCCACTGT
Organism: Schistocerca nitens; assembly: GCF_023898315.1. Classification (NCBI taxonomy): domain Eukaryota; kingdom Metazoa; phylum Arthropoda; class Insecta; order Orthoptera; family Acrididae; genus Schistocerca; species Schistocerca nitens. The sequence continues at coordinate 740,716,913 of NC_064614.1, read as the reverse complement.
GTTCCTCGAACCACTCCATCGTACTCCTGGGCTTGTGACATGGCGCATTATCTTGTTACAATATGCGACTGCCATCGGGAAACGTGATCGTCATGAAGGGGTATACGTGGTCTGCAACCACTGTACTATACCCCTTGGCCGTCATGGTGCCTTGCACGAGTTCCACTGGACCCGTCGATGCCCTCGTGAATGCTAAACAGGATTCGCGCCCTCTTATCGGTATGATGATGAAGAAAGTATCGGAATTCACGAGACCAGGGGCGGTCTGCCATTGGTCCACCATCCAGTGCCGATGGTCACGTAACCATTTTAGTCGTAGTTTCCATTGTTGTGGTGTTAACAATGGAGGCCCATAGTTAGGAGTTTCGGTGCACTTGGTGTTCAGACACACTTGCACTCTGCCGAGCATTAAAGTCTCATACTAGTTCCTCCACAGTTCGTCACCTGTTCTGTTTTACCACTCTCCCAAGCCTGCGCCATCCGACATCCGTAATGAGGGATGATCGCCCAACCCCCCTGATGTCTGGACATAGTTTCACCGTGGTTTCGCCACGTGTTGAAGGCACTCACCACAGCACACCTGAACACCCGACAAGTCGTGCAGTTGACGAAACGCTCGTTACAAGCCTCCGAGCCATCAAGTCTGCCCTCAGTCAAACTCAGATCGCGCGCCTGCCCGATTCTACACACGGACAGCACGCTCACTGATACTAAATGCAGCGTTCGTGTGTCTGACTAGCAGACATTCCTAGCCAGGTGATGCTGCTATCGCCCGGACAGTTTGATATCGATTGTAGGTCGCCAGTGATAATGTTCTGGCTGATCAGTGTATGTGGCGTATTTAGTAAAGAAAACATACCTTTAGTTCGCGCAAGACACAAAAGTTCAAATCTGTTGTGTTGTTATCAGACCCAGCTGCGATTTCACATAGTCGGATCCCCTGACCCCAACCGCTTGGTTTTGTGAGGACGAGACGTCGAACGTCTGTGCGTTGGTGACCAACACTCGCTGGCCCTTGTTGGCCTAGTGAGTATGCGTCTGAAGGCGCAAGGAGAGCATGTCGACGGAGCACTCGGAACTTGCCAGTAGTCATCCATCGTAGCGAGTCGTACTGGGTCTGTAAATGAGACTAAAAGCTATACAGATACATATATGCAATTACTGTCCTGGATGGTAGTTGACATCACTTATGAGTACGTGTGTGCCTGTCGAGTGGTCTTACTACGCAGTCAAGTGGGGTACTGGGACTTCTCTGGACGACCTATGTGTTTAGTGAGTCATTAATAAAAAATGCGTATTTCACGCACAAGTGACCATCACTTTAAACAGAAGAAACATCGTTAAATACAAGCAAACGTGGCCTTCTAATGCTGACTGCCTCCTTGATTTCTTTTAAGTGGTGCTGTTAGAATACGTACAAGTTGCACCACATTTAGTCTTTACGAGTTATCGAAATGAATAACTACAAATTTAATTGTTAAATGCATTTTAAACGTATTTATTGATACACAATGGAAAGAAGGGATTTATTACGGATGAAGAATGCAATATTCAAATTGCGTTTATATATAGGGCATTGGAATTGTGGCACATTTGGGCAGTCAGACGTAATTAAAGTATGCTGTAATATTCATTACAATAGTTATGATGATATTACTTTATCAGCGCTGAGAAGTCATTTGCGATTGTGGCTGCATGCATCTGCGTGTTATTGATTTTTGTACGAATTTGGAGTATTAATGATTTATGCAAGCTCTCATGACTTTCCTAATTTCTGCCATTGCCTTCTTAATTTTAAATAAAACTTTAGGCTAAGTAGCAATTAATTTGTCGTAGATAAGGACTTTTGGTATATTTGGACGTCCTATATGATTAATCGAATATGGACTTCGAACAATGATTTTTTTCTTGCGTTGACATGAGGTCAATCATTAGGGCTTCGTGCGTTCCCTGGAAGCTGTGTAGGTACTTCCGTTAGTAGGCAATTCCGAGGTAACTAGCAGCGCCGCTAGTGTCTCCGGTGACTAGTGGGGCATTGTAGACTGCTAGCCGTTAAAATTGCAACCCCATGAACACAGCACACAACAAAAGTCAAACTGGTGTTAAGTGCACTACACGCATGGATGTGCAAATTACTAAGAATTCAGTGCAATTGCTCAACGTAGGAATAACAACGACCACATTCCGTAAATGAAGAAAATTTACATCGCATTAAAATGTTCGCTGTTCATCCATATGCATTGCTCTCCTGGTATTCACATGGATGTTCCCTAATGGCAGCATGTGAAACAGTGTACTTTAAATACTTGCCACTCCTATGGTTCCTAATCTTTTTGAGTCCATTACCTTTGACTGCAATCAGATATTAACTTGTACTCACCTCTCCCATCACCAACAACATTAGTTTTTACTGAGCCTTACGGCTCGTTGCTCGCCGACAAGACCCAGCGATGATGAAACAAGCCCAGCGTCTCTTAGCCGCTCGGCCCGCTGCCCGCCACGATCCTCGCCTGGAGATACTGGACTGGTTCGCGCTGGGCGCCGCGACCATCGCCGCATGTCCTGAGACTTTAGTTGTGATTGGCTGCTTTAAGGTCGCTCTGAAAGTGCCGTGTTTGACTGTTCCTCGTTGCGCGGTTTCTCGCGCAGCGCACACTTCTCTCTACATCAACGTCTACATCCATATTCTGCAAACTACTTTGAAGTGCGTGACAGAAGGTACTTCACATTGTGCCATACATTCAAGTATGGAGTGTGGTGGTGCATCGCCAGTCAACGGCCGCGCGGGCGTCTCGCTTCTCCCTGGGCACCTCTACCCTGCAGCTGTTCACATCGCTAGTCGAATGGATTACTTGCAGTATGCGAAGCAAAAATTATATTCTGTGCAATGTCTGATGATAATAACAGTGGTTCGTTCACACCAAAAATGTGATCATTGACAAGGAGAAAGAAGAAGAGGTACAGTGAGTGCATGTAGACCATCCACAATGCACTAGTTGTAACAACAGCTCAGAAATTATCCAGATCATTTTATCAGCCAGTTACGAATTTTGTAACAAATTCTTCAGTTTATTTTAAATATTATTAAACCAGAATAGTGTAAGACATGAAGCTTCAGCCCAACAATATTAATGTAATTTCCATTGATTTCGTACGCCTATTCACTGTGAGGACAGTTTTCATTCACATCTGCTACATGTACTACATCTGCCACTTGTAGATTTTCGTGCTGATATTCTACCGAAAAAAAAAAAAAAAAACAAAACGATGAATTAGGTGAAACGGAGCTGCAATTAGATTAATCCTTTCTTCACGATCACTGCAAGATCGCCACTTAGGGAGCAATTCCTAGATTCCTCAGTTAATACTGGTATTTGTAACGTTATAAGTACACTTTGGAGATATAGTTAGCGTCTAACTTCAAGTATCTTCCAGCTCAGGTTTTTCTGCAATTCCTTGAAGATTTCTCATAATCAAGCAAACATGGAACCATTGGTGTTGCCATTCTTCGCATACTTTCAATTTCTGCTCATAGTCTTATTTGGTACGGAACCCACACACGTGATCAGTTTACGACGATGGTTCGCATGAGTGGTTTGTAAGCAATCTCCTTTCTAGAGTCACTCCATTTTCCCAGCACCCTATTAAATGAAACCACCGTATTCAGACGGTAATGCTGTGAGAACTACAAATGATGATTTCAAACAGGCACTTATTTCAGCCATTCTTGGATGCGAAGCTCAGTGGAGTCATTGGCATACAGATCATAATAACCGCTTCATGATGGATAAAACTGGCTGCAGTAAGTTTTGGAAATTAGTTCCTCTGTTTCGCCTAGTTTTTCGTTTTCTTTTTTTCAGTAGACTACCAGCACGAAAATCAACAAGTGACAGATGTAGTATATGTAGCAAATGCGGATAAAAACTGACAAAATGTTACCTCACAGTGAATAGGCGTATGAATTCAACGGAAATTACATTAATAATATTGGGCTGAAGCTTCATATTTTACACTATTCTGGTTTAATAATATTTAAAATACACTGAAGAATTTGTTACGAAATTCTTAACTGGCTGATAAAATGATCTGGATAATTTCTGAGCTGTTGTTGGAACTAGTTAAAATATCTGAATTGCGGATGGTCTACATTCAAAGAGTGCATCTACACCTCTTTTTCTCTCCCTGTCAATGATTATATTTTTGGTGTGCAAGAACCACTGTTTTATCGCCAGACATTTCAAACTGCAAGTAATGCAATAAACTAGCGATGTGAAGACCTGCAGGGTAGAGGTGCCCAGCGAGAAGCGAGACGCCTGCGATGCCAGGGACCAGCGAAGTACCAGCAGTGAGGCTGTACGAAAATGTAACAAGGCTCCCTGCAAGCAGCGAGATGCGATTTGCCAGCAGCGTAAACATACCCCAACAAAACTTTAGAATAAAAACGAATTCGCTTTGAATACTTTTATTTTCAAAATGAAGAAAGGTAAATGAGATTTAGTTTTTGTAGCTGTTTTAGGAAGCCATGAACTAATGAGTCATTAGGACAACTGGTACTATTTATTTCTAACAACGTTCTTTTTGATGAACGACGAAACAATTCTCAGAGCATCGCGAGAGGTACTAATAATGACAATAATCCATTATACATCTACTATTGTGTTGTGCTGTCAATTTGTTAATTTATTTGTTGCGAAGTTGATACTGGGACAATTTTTAGTCCATTGAGGCAACTACCTACGAATCAGAGAAAGTATTTTTATAATATGTGTGTGTGTGTGTGTGTGTCTCAATCAATTTTTCTGTCGTAGGTGCATGACACAAAGTATTTGTACAGGGAGTGGTGGGTGTATTATGTGAGAAAGATGCTGTTCATACTTAAGTTTCACAAGCTGTATCCTCCACGACATTGTGTCCTGTGTTAGCGCTTGTATTTCACATCATAACGAAACAAATATAATAGTAGTGATGTCATGACCTTTAAAAAGAATAGTTTCATGACCGAAACACAATCGAACCGTTTTGTTCTTACCCCAGAGAAAATTACATTTTACCCCCTCATGGGGTAATCATTCCCAAGGGGAAAATCACTGTGCTAGTCTCTTCTGTAATAAGTTAAAGTAAATCCGCCGTAAAATAAATTCTGGATAATTTCCAAGAATCTGTGCCTCTCTATTGGTGTAAAATTCAGCATACTGTTTAGTGAGTCAGTGTTATGTATCACATGACACAGTTCCTTTCCCTGCGACACAGTTCCTTTCCCTGCCACTGCAAATTTTCCACAGACCGGAAGGGAAGACTTATTGTAGGTTACATTTTCTTTGAAACTTCCTGACAGATTCAAACTGTGTTCCGGACAGAGACTGGAACTCGGGACCTTTGCCTTTCGAGGGCAAGTGCTCTACCATCTGAGTTACCCAAGCACGACTGATCCCCCCTCCACAGAGCTTTACTTCCGCCAGTACCTCGTCTTCTACCTTCCAAACTTCATGTCCCGAGTTCAAGTCTCGCTCCGGCACACAGTTTTAATCTGCCAGGAAGTTTCATGTCAGCGCACACTTCGCTGCAGAGTGAAAATTTCATTCATTTTTTTGTCATTATCATAAGTTTCACTCATGAAAAGCAAGTGCAGATAACTGGAAGAAAGATCTTATGGGCTCAGAGATAGTAGAAGGCCAAAATCGACAACAGTCACAGTATTCTCATCCGAAGACGAAGGCAAATTTAATTTATTCTTTCTGTCTCTATTCACAAATAACTTTTCTACTTCGGCGTTTGACACTCGGTGTCTGTACATCTTCGCACAGCTTCGTAACTCTCACTTGCACTCTAATACCGCCAAAACGAGCGAAAGATACTAACCCTTTCGCTGCTGCAGACAAGCTCTTTGACTTCCGTGCTGGGAGCAACTACCGTTCTCGCTGTTCTGCTCGCCAAATATTCCTGCATGTTCTTTCCGGCCGATATGAAACATTTATCATCCGATTTTTCAAAGACTATTAGGTGAAAATATCTGATTTTTGTACACCTTACAGTCTGACATCTTCGTTTTATAAAGGACTGACTTTGTAACCTCCCCCTCACTTATCGACCTTAGTGACAGTGAAAAATTAAACCGCGTGTACCTAATGGAAATTTTGGAAAAGCAATCGTCACCGAAGTTAACCTGTCGGTAAAGAGGGAGGAAAGGGTTACATCTAAATGAAAGGAAAAATGCAAATGAAACTGGTGGAAATTAATTTTGAAAAGGGGTAAAGTTAATAAAGAAAGTAAATGTGCGGCCGTTACGTTAACAATTAACTAGCGGTAATTAGATATTTGAGATTTGGGGGAAATTACGGTCGCCAGTCCTATGGACAATTACTGTAGGAACTGAAAAAGAAAGGTTATTACACATAAAATTAGCACTAGAAGCGTGGCAACTGAAGGTTGACACGTGTAATGTGAAAACTGAAAGTTTGTGAGAAGTAATAAATTTCGCTACACTCTGACTTAATTTAGCAAAAGAATTAATAAAACCGGAAAATTGAAAGTTAATTTAGTGACTGAAACTAATAGTGAACTTTGTTTCTGAAGCACATCGAAATTCAGTAAAATACGGTTAGTCTTGGCCTACCTCAACAATCATTTCAAAAACTACTTGAATCTACGCAATTTAGAAATAAGAGATTTAACGTTGAACTTGAATTAAATGATTCTGAACAATTAACAATAGTAAAATTGAGTACGTACCAAGCTGAGCTGCAGTCACAGGTAAGCTAAAATACGGTAACAAAACTCCCACTCTTAATTTGTGCTTGTGTAATCTAAATATTGTAGCCAGCTATGAATACCTTAACTGAACTTTGAAATTAAAGCAGCGAAATCGAATGATATTACTTTAATGCCGGCGTTTGAATTTCAATGACACTCAGGTTCATTCCGGAAAAGGAAGAGACCCTGCTTGGTAATGCAATTGGGACAATGAGCAACAAAGGTTCATGCGATGTTGCTGTAATTTAGTGAGAAAAGTTTAACATTTTGAAAAGCTGAGGTCTGCCATACAGTTATAAAACTTTACGTGCTTCCAGTCTTCCTTGTTGGTTGATTGAAGGTTTGAAGTCGTCGATCGAGGAGGTGGCGACAGTCACTCATTGTCGGCCGTCGCTGTTGCAGAAGCTGGATGTTGGCGCGCCTTCTTCTCGACACGGTCTCCAGTCGAAACGGGCTCTTGATGTGAGCCAGCTAACGTTCCCGTCCGCGACACCATGTCAGAAACTAACATAGCAAGTCGAGCGCAATTACAAGCTGCCAAACCCCGAAAGCGAGGCAACTCGCCGGAGCGTCACACAACACACCTCCTCCACTGCCCTCCTTCAGCCAGACCCTCCCTGCTCTGCCCGCGCTCCACGCGGCAGAGTTCACATTACCAAAGATCCTTAACACTTTGGTTCTCCACACGACGTATCGATGTAATCGTTCGATAGCATAGTTTGCCCTAGGCAAGACCCAGAGTAAAAATACAAATAATATTTACAAAAGAAACCAATTATACATCGCCATAAATATATATATATATATATATATATATATATATATATATATATATATATAAACAGTAAAACAATTACAATAAAGAGACAGAAATATCATATCTTCAGGTGACAAAATAAGGAAAAAAATTATAGTACAATAGATGGAAATAGGAGGATATGCATTTCCGGCGTTACAACTTTCTTTTCGTTGTATGTCGTAGTTATTGCGTGGCGTCGAACTAAGTAAAACATTGCGCGAAATTTTAAAGGTTTTGAACAGATAAAAACGCATTGCGTATATTTCACGTATCGTTGGTTTTAGCTCATACATTCCAATGAATTTCAAGTAGTTAAGATATCGAAATTTTATTTAAAGCCGGCCGGTGTCTGGAACCGCGCGACCGCTACGGCCGCAGGTTCGAATCCTGCCTCGGGCATGGATGTGTGTGATGTCCTTAGGTTAGTTAGGTTTAAGTAGTTCTAAGTCTAGGGGACTGATGACCTCAGATGTTAAGTCCCATAGTGCTCAGAGCCATCTGAATTTTTTTAAATTTAAAATTGAGAGCAGAAGAATGTCTCATTGCGTTCTCTAATTATTGGGTTTTACATCCGAAAAACGGACGAGTATGACAGGCCTCTTCACCTCCTTGCGCATTCATGTGGTGATAAAAATCGTTATATCTCATAAGCGATTCAAGATACCAGAGCGAGACTTTTTGTAAATGACAGCACGCAATGAGGCATATATGTTGTATGATAAATGCTCGTAAGTTTTTCATTCACCAACATATGGAAGTAACTCGTCCGCAACAGTTTGAGGCCGGTGGCTCAGCACGGTCCATCGTATTGTAGGAAAACCCAAGCTGCGTGCGTAAACACGCCTACAATGCCTAGGGAACGGCGTAGCAGGACGTGCATACACGCCACAGCAGCGAAACGGCTACTATAGGTTCTTCTGTTTCTTATAAGCAATATTAATGTAATTATTAGAGCAACAAACAACTGTCTGACGTGTATGTAGTTCAAAGTGTGGGTTCAACGTTGCATTAAAACTACGAAAATTATATACAGGGTAGGCAAAATGACTCTGACATGGGAAATATTTCATGAACCTCAAGGTAGGCAACCCAACTTACGCCTTCTCCACCTAGGTACAAATTATCTACGTTGTGAAAGTTTCCTTTAAAAATTCTTTTGGTCCTCCACCTGGGTGCAAATTATGTAATTTGTGAAAGTTTCCTTTAAAAATTCTTTTCGTTTGTTTTGATTTTAAACTCGTACTGGCGTGGTTGGTTGGTTGTAAGTTTGCTGTTGTTTAGCTTTGGGTGACTTCGTGCATATCCATATGCGAGAGAAACGAAATTTATCTTCCTGTGAGAATACAACATTAATTTGGCCTTGCTTTATAATCTTTCCAAAACCATATGTTAACTGATTTTGCTATTAATCTCTTTAATTAAACAAAGTGGCCCCTGTGCGTTAACGATGTGCATAACAATGCTGTTCATGAAATTCTCTCTGTAATTTTTGTAGCAAGTTGATCCTGTAATGAAAATATCTTATCTTGTAATGTAAATGCTTGGAAACGGGGTGCATGCTGCTCTATGTGCGCCAGCTGCAAATTTCTAACTACAATTGCTGAGAGCTTAGTGCAATGCTCCAGACAACAAGTAAACTGTTTTATACCCATCACAGAGTGAGGCACTATGAAAAATGATTTGGATTGAGGATGTGGACAATGCTCTTAGGCGAAATATTCCTTTAACAAACTGTTTTTAAACTGTTTGATATTTTATTAATTGTGTGAAATTCATGTTGCAACACTCATTAACATTGACAAAGAGCAACATTGATATCAAACTCTTATTCTCACAAATGTTAGACAAGTAATTGATGAACATAAAAAACACCTTACAGTGAAAATTACACAACCTTTAATGAAAAATCTTAAGTTCCCTGATACGGATGTCTTATTTGACAATGATTCTAAACTGCGTGCGGCTTCAGTGCCACTAAATAAAATTATTACATTCATTCTCTTCATACTCTTTTCTAATTCCATTCTAAATCACTAATGAAATCTTTCTCCTCTGTTTCACAATATTCAGACAGAAATCATTTTACTTAAACACAGATCTACATAACTTTACGTCTACACTGCCACGAGTCCTCTGCTCAGCGACTGTCTCACTACTCTTCTAAGATAGAACTCTCCTCGCTGCCAAGAAGCGATGACAAAACAAGCACATCTTCCACCGATACAGCTACTCTGACCAAAGACTGCGCGCGAATAATAAGCGATTCAAAATTGTCATTTAGTGTCTGACTCATCCAAACTAAGCACAATATTTCAATAATGCAAATACCAAACTCCCAATAGACCTGTTTCAGTTGGGTTGCCTGTTTTAAGACGCATGAAATATTTTCCAGGTCATCGTTACTTTGTCCACCCCATATGTGTGACGTTTGCGTTTCTGGCGTTACTGACTCACGCTGCACATATATGTTGTTGGCATAGGCTTTGCGTAAATTCGTGAAAGGTATATAAGTCACAAGTCGTAAAAGAGTTAACAGAAGTACAAAGAGAAGACGTTTTTCGTAGAACATCATTCCAAAATTGTCTATTCTAGGACAAGTAAAGTTTGGAACTTAACCTGCCACAGTTGGCAAGTATTGTAGTATGTAATATGTAGGTTTAGTGATGCATCCTGTACATCCGTATTTCTCGGGGTTTTGGAAGTGTCATATGATTTTAACAATTCCTTGAAATTATTTTTCATAAATACAAAAGTTAATAATGTCAGATAAAAATTCAGAAATCTGGGGGCATGCACTGATTACGTAATATAAATTCACAAATTTCGCGTTAAGTCTGGCTCTTTTATTAAAAAAAAATTCATGTGTGCGAATGTTGAAGCCTGATATTAGCAGAAAAATTACTGACATTGCATAAAATCAAAATCAATATACTAAATTTGAATATTAGACAGTATTATTGCAGTTTTGTAACGAAAAAACGTAATTTTTCACGAGAAACAACGACTAAGTGTTGTACAATATAAAATTGTTGGAATATGGCATATTTAATTGAAAATGAACTAACCAAAAGGGTTATACGTGATGTTAATTGTTATACCTTTATAAAAACAAATGCTGTGGAGGTCATGTGTCCTATGTTTTTTGGACTCATGTGGTGTAAACTGATTGGACTGTATATTTTCGCCTCGCGCAATAAACTGAAGTCGAACGTATTTAGTGTCACGTTATTTCAAGAAAAACACAGTTCCAACACATGCTGCAACTGAGTTAAGAGTCACGTCTTTTCTTTTACATTTACCAGATCCATCACTGACATATACCATTATACCATTATATACACCAGTCAATAATTTTCCTAAAAATATTAATTTGGATCTATTTTGATTGAGTAGGAGTGTAAAAAGTTGCGCCATCAGCTGACGTCTTTACGAGCCACTATCAATTCGCAACACCACTAGTTGCGCTCTGGTAACAGCTCTCATATGATGGCCAGGAAATACTAGAGCTCAAGCTCTCGGCCGTCTACCGACCGCCATTACTATTGTTTCAATATTAATTGTTCCTCATTGTTAGAACAGTGGTAGCACAGAAATTTGCGAAGTAGTACATTTACAGTGAGCGTCTAAGCGAATAGTACTGTGAAAAATTGGAAGTTTCACATGAGAGTACCCATTGTTTTATTTCTTACAACTTTCGTAAAAGCCTGAAAAACAATTCTTCCAATCGCTTCGTTCAACTATTAGTAATCAATCATTCCCCAAAAGACTGTTTACTATTGGTTAGCAGATTTTTGTCACGGCCGTGCTTCTAGCAGTGATGGATTTCTTGATGGTCGACCAAAAACTGTTGTTATTCCCAAAAACATCGATGATGTGAGGACATAATTGTGAAATAAAGGCACCCTGAGGCATCCAGTACACCTGCAGTACAACCGATTTTTCGTGGGCGTTTAGCAAGAAAGATTTGTTCCCATCGGATTCAGCACACCCTGACTACAGCTCAACAAGAGGCTTGTATGTATGTTGTTAGGAAATGCTCAAAACATTCGACCGCATAAATATGAAATACGTATACAATATCCCAACAGAGGGAGAAACTTAATCCACTCATACGAACCAGAGACTGTGAAAATTTATATTTTTGCAACGTTGCTATTTACTCATACAGGTACTTCCAAAAGGTCTAGATAAGTATCTATTAAGCAGTTATTGTTATCTTGTGCGGCTAGAATGAAATTACATTATGGCTATAGAGTGTTCGTGTATTCATTTTATATCATACTAGTGCAAGTAAATGATTATCTATGTTTATATTTCACAGCATTTTAGACACGGAGGACACTGTTATCCATGCAGTATTTGCGGTGACAGTCTTCAACCAAAGATCACAGGAATTTACAAACTCCGTCAGAATGGATGTGCCTTGTCAATCATACATGACAGAATTCGCACAAATGAGACAGTAATAAGGGAAGGATTTCACAATAGTGTGACCACAAAGATAAAAAACAGTTTTTACAGTCCTCACAAGCCGCAGCCGTCACAACTGTTCTGACTCGTGTAGCTATTCTCTCAGCGCTATCCTTCCTGAAATATATTGAAGAGCCAAAGAAATTGGTATACCTGCTAAATATCGTGTAGGGCCCCTCGAGCACTCAGAAGCACAGCAACACGACATGGCATGGACTCGACTAAAGTTTGAAGTAGTGTTGGACGGATTTGACACCACGAATTCTGCAAGGCTGTTCATAAATACGTAAGAGTATGAGGGGGTGGAGATCTCTTCTGAACAGCACGTTGCAGGGCATCCCATATATGCTCAACGTTGTTCATGTCTGGGGAGTTTGGTGGAAAGCGGAAGTGTTTAAACTCAGAAGGCTGTTACTGGAATCATTCTGCAGTAATTCTGGACGTTGGGATGTCGCACTGCCCTGCTGGAATTGCACAAGTCCGTCGGAATGAATAATGGACATGAATGGATGAAGTTGATCAGATAGGATGCTTACATACAGGTCACCTGTCAGAGTCGTATCTACACATATCAGAGGTCCCATGTCACTCCAACTGGCAATGGCCTTGCTGCAGTGGTACACCAGATCCTGTCAGATCACCGAAGTTAAGCGCTGTCGGGCGTGGCCGGCACTTGGATGGGTGACCATCAGGACCGCCATGCGCTGTTGCCATTTTTTGTGTTGCATTCAGCCCTGTAATGCCAATTGAGGAGCTACTCGACCGAATAGTAGCGGCTCATCTCACAGGAAACCATTATACCGAGCGGGAGAGCGTATGCTGACCACATGCCACTCCGATCCTCATCCTCAGCTGAGGATGACACTGCGGTCGGATGGTCCCGATGGGCCCCTTGAGGCCTGAAGACAGAGTGGTTTTTATCACTCCAACTGCACACGCCCCACATCATTACAGAGCCTCCACCAACTTCAACAGTCCCCTGCTGACATGCAGGTTCTATGGATTCATGAGGTTGTCTCCATACCCGTACACCTCCATCCACTCGATACAATTTAAAACGAGACTCGTCCGATCAGGTAACATGTTTCCAGCCATCAATAGTGCAATGTCGATGTTGATGGGCCCAGGCTGGCGCATAAACCTTTGTATCATGCAGTCATCAAGGGTACATGAGTGGGCTTTCATGTCAGAAAGCCCATATCGATGATGTTTCGTTGAATGGTTCATATGTTGACACTTGTTGATGACCCAGCATACAAATCTGCAGGGGTTGCACTTATGTCATGTTGAACGATTCTCTTCAGTCGTCGTCAGTCCCGTTCTTGCAGGATCTTTCTCCAGCTGCAGGGATGTCAGAGACTTGATGTTTTACCGGATTACTGATATTCATGGTATACTCGTGAAATGGTCGTATGGGAAAATCTCCACTTCATCGCTACCTCGGAGATGCTGTGTCCCACCACTCGTGTGCCGACTATAACACCACGTTCAAACTCACTTAAGGGGAGTATGTATGGTGAAATTGGTCAATAAGTGACGTTTTCTGATTATTAGATCTTAGTAATATTTGATGCATAATTTGTCGATTAATTCCAATTGGAAGTGTACTTTTTATCATTTCAAAGTTAATAGTGCAAGTGTAAAAAAAATCCGGTCTTTCTGCATTGACTTGCTATCTCTGGAACTATTCAATCCACAGGACTGTGGTTTTTAGCTAATTATTCCTTGAATTCATGTTAAAAGGTTGGATGCACTGTGTAAACAGAAATGGCAGTATTTCTGCTGCATCTTATGGATTTACTTCCTGGGTGTAGTGTGTTATGATGTTGAACTGTAAACGTAGTGGTTTGGTGTCCTATTACACGTTCTTACACCTCATTTCAACATGAAAGAGTTCTTTTAAGAAGCGACGTTTCCATGGAATTCAGCATACGACTGGGTCTGAACCCAGTGCTGATCCTGAAATAATTGTTTCACAGACACATTAAAAGGACACGCCTACTAGTGCTTCGACGAGGGAACTTGGAAACCATGAGGATTTATTTACTGACAAAGGAGATCATGTAAATAATTTAGGTCATGTTTTATTAGATTTCAGTGTCTTAGGACAAGTTTTACAAGATGCTATATCATGTAAGGTTTGTGGTGGGCAAATTAGCATCTTTGAGGACACCCCTACAAGGACTGGACGATCTAGCAAACTTGTTGTTCAGTGCAAAGTTTGCAGGCCCTCTACGTCATTTTGGACTTCTCAAAAGTGCAAGAATGGCTTGTTTGAGAGCAATGTTAGGTCCTTATATGGACTGAGGAGCATAGGTAATGGATTGACTGCAGCTCAAGTATTACGTGCGACGCTAAACTTGTCAAACCCACCAACCAGATGAAGTAAGTACACAGAAGTAATTCGTAAATGTGTCAAATCTGTTGCTGTTGCTTCTATGAAAACCGCTGTTAAAGAAGGAGTAGAATTAAATAAAACGACAGACTTATCTGTGGCAGTTGATGGCACATGGCAGAGGAGAGGCCACACATCGAAAAATGTAGTTGCATTGCATCACTAGTGTAGACACAGGAAAAATTTTAGACATCGAAGTGCTAACTAAATACTGCCATCAGTGTAAATCAGTTGACAATGAAACAAGTGAAAGTCATAAAACAAATTGTGCCAAGAATTATGAGGGAACTAGTGGGGGTATGGAGGTTGCTCCAGTTGTTTCTATGGTCAGCGCTCACAGTGGGAAAGAAGTGTGTGCTACACTGTGTACTTGGGGGATGGTGATTCTAAGGCCTTCACGTCAGTCATGGAAAGCCAACCTTATGATGAAAAGCATATTTTGAAGATTGAAAGTGTGGGCCACGTTCAGAATCGGATGGGAACATGCCTTCGAAAACTGAAGCAGACAAAAGGAAAACAGAAGTTATTGTATGGAAAGACTCTAAATGGTAAAGGAAGACTTACAGACAAAAACATTGATGACCTTCAGCAATGTTATGGAATGGCAATAAGGAACAACACACATGACCTACAAGGAATGAAAAGAGCAGTGTGGTATACATTCTTCCGCAAATCATCCACTGATGATACACCAATACATGGTCTTTCCCACCTGCTGCTGCTTCATGGTGCAAGTACTGCAAAACTCAGGCAGCGGGTACAGAGAAACATTTTAGGCACAAAAGCATCATACCATCTGCAGTGATGGAGGTAATTAAGCCAGTATATAGAGAGTAAGCTCATCCTGATCTTCTTTCCAAACGTCTCCATGGTCGAACGCAAAACCCGAATGAGTCTTTCAATCATATCATTTGGACCCACATACCAAAAAAAGTCTTTGTAGGCATGAAAACTCTATGCTTTGGTGTTTTTGATGCTGTGACAACGTTTAATGATGGCAATAAGGGAAGAATTAGGGTACTAGAGCACCTTGGTATCACTCTAGGACCCAACACACTGCAAGCCTTCCTGTGAATGGATCAACTCAGGACATAAAGCGCAGTGTGCAGCAGAGGAACTGGCTAAAGAAACAAGAGGCAGGAAAAGAAGGAAGCTTCTAGGTTTGCAGGATGATCAACTACACGATCCACATAATGGTGATTATGGGTCTGGTTGTTTCTAGGAGCTGGCATGGCTCCATATGTGAATTAATATCAAATAAGATGTTTAAACTTGATTTCACGGAAACATTTTTTAAAATATTTGACCCATTGCCTCAAGAACTATTATAGATACATGTCTTATTTTACACTACGTTACCTCTTAGTATACTGCACCTGCTGAACCACCAAAACATCTGTACTTGTAACGGTTTTTTCTTAGAGAAGGAACACGGGACTCTTTGTCTAAAAAAAAATTGTACACAATTATTTGTGTTATATAGGCGTTGCCGACCGCGGCGCCCTATTCTGCCTGTTTACATATCTCTGTATTTGAATACACATGTCTATACTAGTTTGTTTGGTGCTTCAGTGTAACACAAAATGTGCAATCAAATCAAACACAAACGATAGTTTAACCAGGTGATATGCATGCATACGGAAAGTAAAATTATGTGTACATTTGTATAAATCATGTAAACTCAGAATTAAACATCTGTAGATGTACATTATTACAGTCGAGCGTATCTAGAGGATCCTTGGTGTACGCCTCATTAAGAACGTCTATACTTTTTTTGCTACATTCAATTTCTACAATAAGAAGCTATCATTGGATATACAGCTTTTCCCAATAGCAATATGAAAAACAGAAATTTCAGTTGTTTTATGACTGTATTTGTAACAAATTACTCAAAGAAAAATGTACGGAATATCACGTGCAACAGCCAAAAGAGCCCCCTACAACTCACGTAATTCTCTTCTGCTGACCCAAAATCAAAACAATAACAAGCGGAAATGACGCTCGAAATGCTGCATTCTTTGTTGCATTCCATCTCTGCGGCTTCTATTGCGCATGCGCAGATCCACGGAAAAATAGAACGATTTCTGTTCCTCCCCTGTGGATTTACTCTCTGTTAAAATCGCAGCTTCACCCGTCCTGCCGCTAGGTGACAGGCCGTCTACACCTCACTTGTGTACCTTATTGTGTGTGTGTCGTATAATATCGGTTTAGCAGCAAGCTTCTAGCTGGCTGATCCATGACCGACCCGAAACGAACTGAAATGGTTCATCCCCGAAGCACTCTCAACAAAAAAGATCATTTGTTTGATTGTTACAAAAACATATAACGAACGTTGTTGTAGGACATTGTAGAATAGTTAAAGCTAATTCGTATACGACAAGTTGTTTGCCATTTAGACATTTGTAAATGACTTCTCCATGGCACAAGAAATGTAGTGAAGGAGATAGTACATCAGTTTGGTTAGAAAACACAGCTTCTGTGAAGACATTTTATTTCTATAATTCGATGGATAAATAACTTAATAGTTGGAAATTTTATTTCTTTTAGTGCACTTAACAGTGCAGATTATATTTAGTTGGATTATGGTATTTATAAGTATATGTATTAATCTCAAACTCAAACGAATCGTAACAACAATTCTAAGCAGTAATAACAATAACTGTGCCTACTTGATTGTAATTACGCCCCTAATTTTGAAGTGTGCGTGCGTGCGTGCGTGTGTGTGTGTGTGTGTGTGTGTGTGTGTGTGTTTGTGTGTGAGTGCGTATTTAGTTAGGGTGCCCATCCCACAGATAGACGTCTTTAAAAATGCAATGCAATGCATTTACCCTGGTAATTTAGTCACATTAGGAAAACCCATGATCACAGTCAACGGACCGACGTTCTACAGTATAATGGACGCTATATCGCACTACGTATCGAAACCAAAAGACGATAACACCGAAACGTTTTCACATTCAAAATCATTTAGTCGATCATTTTAGCGCTGTTGCTGTAGTAAACAGAACGACAGACTAATAGTTGATTTGCATTCAGCAGGAGAGACCATCCAGATTTAATGATCTGCTTGGTTCAAATGGCTCTGAGCACTATGGGACTTAACTTCTTAGCTCATCAGTCCCCTAGAACTTAGAACTAATTAAACCTAACTAACCTAAGGACATCACACACATCCATGCCCGAGGCAGGATGCGAACCTGCGACCGAAGCAGCAGCGCGGTTCCGGACTGAAGCGCCTAGAACCGCTCGGACACACCGGCCTGGATGTTTTGCTTCTTTTTCGTAAATAGATTAAAGGCGAATGCAAAGATAATCCCTTTGAAAAGGAATTATTTTATTACCTGATAATGTTGAAGTTGAATATTAATGAACGTGATTTTGTGAAGAATCATCGCTGGTACTAACATTAACTTCGACACTGAAAAATCCTATTTTAGGGGCCCGGTGCAATATTAAACAGACACATACAAAACAAGTAGCTCAGTGTTCGTCTAAATTAGGAACAGTTTTACTCAGAAACGTCATTTCCTTATGGGTAAAGCCCTCTTTGAACCAAAGAAAAATAAGTGATTTTTGTGATTTTTCAAATAAAATGAAAATTAATGCTAAATCTGATCATATAGATTTTTTCCTTATACTTTTGTTTTTAAGAAATCATTTTTGTATCCACATCGGATGCTCCCCGTATCCGCTGCATCAAGCGGAAGAACCGCTTGCAGCCAGAACACCGACAGGAATTCTCAAAACCCTCCTATTGGACCTGTAACAAAACAATTTTTATCAGTAATTTTAAGTATATTTTCCGTCAGCATGCATAGAATAACTGAAAAATATTAAGGTCTAACAAAATGGCCACGTGTTGAAACAAATGTCATTTTCTTCGCCCACAAAATCGAGACAAAAGCGTGCACCGACAATATGGGTTTGCAGATATCGCAGAACGCCATGTACGCTAATACAGAATTCAATTAAAAGTGCCGGCATCAAATTCCAATCAAAAGCGTACGTACCATTCTGAAGCTATGTTTCCTGCCAAACTGAAAAATATGATTTTGGGTTACATTTTTTTGTATTTCAGTTAAACATACCTCTAGTCAGTGATCCCTGGTCCATACAGCAATCCTTCCAGATCCAAGTTCAGAAGATCTATGTTCTTCGTGGCTGTGGTGGTCCTGCGGGCCCCTTTGTCAGCTTGTGTCATCTGCCAACCTCCAATGTGTTTTTCGGGATCCTACACTTCTGAAGCCAACGGCAGAAATCGAGAAATTCCCAGCGTAGCTTGTTACAGAACCATCTAAGTCTCTGGTTGAGGCCTTCCACTCGACTCAGAGCCTCTCGGCCACGATCAGTAGTGTGGGCAATGTTGGAGATTGTGAGCTTCAAGCAAATTCCATGTACAGGGCTGCTCTTCTCAACCTTCTCTACCAGTCATTGGAAAGATCCAGGTATGACCTCAAAATCCCAGATGACAGGTATCATTAGCTTCAAGGTGTGTCGCAGTTTGCAGTTGTACCCTGCTCCCTCAATGCCTGCCAAAATGCTTTTATTCATATAAAGGATCTGTCAAGTACAACTGCAGCGGACTCACACATAATGAAAAATTTTAACAACAATTGTGGATGTCCCACAAAAGAGCATATTATGCCCGCCAAAACAGCCTCTTCAACATAATGAATGAGACTTCCAGACATAAACATTTCTCTAGTTACCATCTCCTTAAGGAATACCGTTATTCGCCGTACGTGTGAAGAGACCTCTACCGTTATGCGCTTGCTTTTTTCTGAAAGGATACAGCAGGCTTTCGAGTAGGTGAAACGTATCTCACTGCTCAGTTTCACTTTCATCATCTCAGTCTTGTTGGTCAGAGGGATGTGTAATATCCTGAGTTCTCGCTCTCTTTGCCTCCCCCTGTGCAGAGCTCCTAGACCCACTGCTTACACGCCGCTCATACTCACGTGGGCGAGTTGTGAGTTTCACGACTGAAAACTCTGGAATAAAATTTTCTGAATACATAAAGCTGTTTGGAACTTTGAATTTAGAACTTTTGTTTTGCCGAGGTTATGTCCAATAACAACTCGTCTAACAAACTCGAAAAGAGGGGTAATTTACGACAAATGCATATCATCTATGCTATTTAAACAAGGAAGTAACTAAACAATGGTACGCGAAGAACCCATTATGTGTAACTAAACAATGGTATGCGACGAACATATTATCATGTGAAAACCGTGTAGTTCGTAAATGCTATATGCACGTTGCGACTTTGAACTTCCAAACACTTCCTAGGAGCAAACTGGCCAACGAACGAAAAAGAAGGTGGAAATATTGCAGCTATAACGTAAATAGCTACATTGTGATTATAGAGAACATTGTTTTTCAATCCAGATATTGCTGCTGATTTTCATAGAACGCACAACTGTAACTCGTAAACGTTGCTTTATTGCGAAATACTCAAACATATACTTTACTTATATAAGTATACAATGAAATTACGTGGAACGATTGTCTGGATGATAATACTACTACCAAAATTGTATAAATCACAAACGAAGCATAGCATGAAATTCGCTTTTCAGTGTTCGAAAGTACGCATGGTATTCCTATACGTGCTTTAGCTTTGATACAATCAGGTTGAAAAACGTGTTTAAACTTTACATTGGATGTTAAGATCTAGATGTTCGAAGCGAATTTTTGTGTCACACTTGGTGTCTTTGGTACACAATATGTAAATAATTATTATTGTTTTTATTTTTAATCATCTATTAATGTTAAACCAGCGAAATTCCCTTATTCTGAATGATTTTACGTCTGTTCAAGTTTTTCTTTGTTTTAAATATAACTTCTTTCAAGTTAGTATATTATCTTCATAATTAGAATTATTATTATTACTACTTATTGTTTCGTTTATTTTATATCGCCAAACTTTTGTAAGGGACTACCCTGATGCAAAGTTTCCCTGTCTTCATCGTTTCTCACATTCTGTCATGCATCCACTGAGTTGTGAGGTGTTTCTTCCTCTCAAAGTCTGTAACAGTAAGAGAGCTGGCGTGCTGAAAAACTACGTTCTTTGAGGGGAGAGTCATGCGGTGGTTTAATTATCTCTAACAGCAACTTCCGCGGTAAGCTCTGAATAGAAGGCGTGATGCTTTGGCATTCGTCTTCTTTGATCTGGTCGCGTTCGCATCGCCCGAAATGCGGTGCCCGAGAAAACAAGGCTTTGCAAGCAACACACGCTAATCTGATTTACTTCTTTCATTTTATTGTTTCCAATTGGCCATAAGAGCTACAGATATTTATTTTTCGTATTGTTTTCTGAAACTTGTTAAATCGAACAATGAGGCGATGCATTCATGTTAACTTGAGAATGGTCAGAGTCACGCGGAACAAGAGGGGGAGAAATCCATGTTCATCGACTCTTCTAGGCCTTAAGGTCTATCTTATTTAATTTGCATAATTAATGTGGAAGCAATATAAACATTTCCGTCATTTTTGTAGTTATCCATTTGTTGTTAATTGTGCATGGCGAAAAGAGAACGTGGTCTGACTCTGGGCTTAAGATTGAGTTTTGGGCAGCAGCTGTTTTTATAAAAGTGTATAATTTGTGCTGGTGCATTTCTAATACTCCGATACATCTGTACTACATGTGCTTTTCATGACTTCGTCAGTTTCGTGTTGAGACCACAAGGATATCACGCTTAACATAAATATACAATAATTGTGCTTCTAAAGTACTGCTAGTCTGATTTGCAATCGTTTAATATGTCATGTGTAGTCTCTACCTGAACATTATTTACGTATTTTTGCGCCCTCATCCAACCTCCAAGACTAAAACAACACTGTAAGTACATAATTTAGGGCACTAAATCCCACGTCGTCGTAATAGCATTACAAGTAATGCCTAAAATAACTTCAGAAATAGGCAGTGGTTACTTTCAAAAATTTGTGTGTAAATCAATAATCTTAGCCTTTTAGTACAACAACATCAAATAAAAACTTTTTTCAAATAATAATCACGTTTTTGATATATCAAAAGCAAGTCCACTTGCTCTAGGATTATAAGTTTGTTGTGTGTTGTTTCATGACGATTTGGCTAATGACCTTGCAATATTGAGACGTAATAAGCAACAACATTTTATAGTAACGTCATAGTATAATGCAAGTCTAGGGTCACTGCCTGTACAAACAGCTGAAACTTCCTACTGACGCACATACAAAATTCGTGACTGGAGCCCATTTTAAAAATGAAAACTGGCTACAGTGCATAACAGAACTTGTTGCATACTGAAATTCGATTGCTTCTACGAAAACAACATTTTAGAACTCATTGAAGGATTACATCCCGCTAATTGTAGTATATCGAAACATGGTTCCATTTAAGGAACAAAGACATATGAATTTCTGTTTTAGCACTACCAGTTGTTTATTCCAACCCAGTTAACAGCTGAATAGGTTACGGTCAGGTAACAACTACTGTTGTTCAACAATGAGCAACAAGCTGAAAATCGTCTTGCAAGAAATAGATGCTGGTGAAGCATAATTTGTGCGCTTTTTTTTTTATCTGCAAACAAATAACTGTTCTGCCAAGAAATAACGGAACAGTCCACCTGCAATATCGTACCACACGGCGCATGTCAAGTCGAGAAACGTTTTAGATCACTGATTGCAAATTTGAACATGGAATTTAGGATTTGTTGTGCTAAATTGTCTCTAAAGATGGCACGAGATCCCTGTACAAGTATAACTGCCAAACCACTAAATGATCAACGCAGGACAAAACTGACTCGCTTTTTAAGATGGATATGAGAGTTGGCTGTTTATGTCAGTGTAACAGCACTCTCTGTTCCATCCCTCCAATCTCTTTTCCAACAGCCGAGCAACACAAACTTTGTGGGCGTTGATCAAGGGAGAAAGGACAAGTGGAGCTTGATAAGACTGAAAGCAGAAATACGAGTCAAGGTCTTTTATCAAAAAGCAAACTTTGACCGTATGCCTGAGTCACTCAAAAAATTCGGTTCAAGTATCAACTTCCTTCCATTGTAGAAGCAGTGACGTACTGATAGGCAGAAGATAAAAAGACTACCTCTTGATGGAGGTGCCTCAGACAACACGCTGCAAGATAAACCAGTGTCGTAATCATGTCTTTGGTCTGGGACACAGTCCTTGGAAAGAGATATGCGCTGTATATATTTTTTCTAGTTCCAAGAATTATAAGGTATAGATGGAATTCAACTTAGATGACGCTTCAGAGGTCTGGAGATAGTGACGGATTGTGTGTATCTAGGATCTCTGATCAATGACACAGAAATATGTGATAAGGAAATAAATCGATGAATCGTCTATGGCCGAGCCGCAAGGTTAAACTCACTAAGATCTGGCAGAACAGTTCAGCATCCAAAACAACGAAGATGCGCTTGGTGGAATCGTTGATGTTCCCTGTGTTCCTGTACGGCTGCGAAAGCTAGTAACTAGAGCCGAATTGATGCCTTCGAGATATAATGCTGGCGGAAGATGTCACCCATGCCATAGACAGAAAGAAGAGCCAATGCTTCCCTTATAGAAAAATTTAGTATCACAAGAAGTTCACCTTCCCGCACAGACGAAAATGCTTCCAGTTCCTTGGGCAAATTTTGAGGAGAGAAGGGTATAATTCAGAAAAGACCATCTTGCAAAACAGAATCTATGACAGAAGACGACGAGGAAGAGCAGCAAGTAGATGGTTGGATGAAGCGAAGAAGGTTACCGGCCTAAATCTTCACATTATATTACGAAGAGCTGAAGATCGCTGTGGATGAAGAGGTCTAGTCGAAGATTCAGCTGGTTACAAAATGAATGAACGAGTAAGCATACGACACTTGTTCTGCTGATCAGACCTCTATGAAGAAGAGAAAGCCAAAGCTCGCTGAGCAATCACACAACTTTTTTTTCTGGTTGCCTTTAATGACTTTCTCATGGAGCACTTAATACGGAGTTACCCTCTAACCTAGGTTCGATCCCTATGGCAGGACTGAGGTCGGATCCGCCCAAACTCGTCAGAAAGCTATTAAAAGGTCTAAGCGCTCTTATGTCCAGTATGTAACGACAATGCCATAAAGCTAATTAAATCTAGGCACAACAGGAGCCACATGCATTTCAGAAGCAGCAGAAGTGACAAATACAGATTTCATCAATCGTGTCTACTTTTGCATATTGTTCCTCAGTATCTGAAGCAGTCAGATATGGTGTACGACAGGGTATTATTTTGTGTCTGATATACATAGATAAGTTTCCACTTGCATTGTCTTAAACTGCAAATTATGACCTTTTTGCAAAGTATACAAGCTTACCAGGGGCATTCGATAAGTAATGCGACACATATTTTTCTCCGCTGATTTCGGTAGAAAAAATGCAGAATTTGTTATACGTGTGCTGCAGAACATCTAAAAATTAGACCAAAATTTTCAGTGTCTAAAACATAAAAACAACGATGTGTTTGTTAACAGACTGCATTTCCCGAAGCAAGCGAGAAATCAGCCAAAAAATCACAGGAAGTAAAAATCAACCTATTCTTAACGAACTAAAAGCAAATCAAAATGTAATTAACTTAATTACATACCACTGATGACACTTTACTTCAATAAAGTGATACGCGTCTGGTGAAAAAATCATGCATTTTTGCAACGACAGAACAAAAATACCTTCAAGAATTATAAAGCAGCTACAGACACTATGACTACACAAATGAAGAATTTAACGTTGCATTTCCAGTTGGCCTCTATTACCAGTTTAAGGAGATTCATTTTAATTTGTATAAAACAGTTGAAAGCATCAGATTCAACAACCATTGTAAACATAAAGATCTTATGCCATAGTACATAAATGTAAAGATCAAAACCAGTTCGAAAGTAGCAAAACTTGCCAGACAGGCCGCTAAAAGTGCTTGGCTGAAACACGAAATTAAATCACTGTATACAAAGGAACAGACATTAAACGAAGACGTATACGAAATTCACCTTCAGCTAGCACAAAAATTAAATAATCCGGCTATTTTTGCTTCCATTGTGGAAAAAGGCGAACGCTGCGCATGCAGAACTATAACAAAACGCGACTAAAGCATAATAAGAAAACTGAGAATCTCAAATTGCGCCACGCAAAACCCCATAATGGCAAACAGACTCACACACATAATTTCTATCCTAGGGTGGTCAATATTACGGATATAACACTAGATGAAAACGAAAAACAGCTCTTAGAAAAAGGTCTTAAACACAATGTTGACTCACCAGCAAATGAACAACAGATACAAGATCTTATTATAGAACCTGAATATATTCTCACTATAGAAGGAAAAAATGAAAACAGTGGTGTGAACACAGAGCTAACTAGGAAGTTAATAAAAGAAGAAATTTAAAAAACTAGCAACACAGATTAAAAAAGAAAACAATGAATTCAAAAATAATTGTGATGAACCGCAGCTTAAAAATCTAAAGAAGAAACTGTCATTATAATAAAATCTGACATAGGTAATAATGTTGTTCTCTTGAAAACAAAAGAATACTTAGAAAAAACAGAAGCATTCATCAGCAAAACCAACATAAAAAAGTTAAAATCAAACCCAACTAACAGATTTCAAACACATGTTAAAAATACACTCAAAAACATAGAGTATACATTTACAGACATGGAGAAACAGAGACTTGTACAATAAAACTCTCAGGCCCTCAACATAAGATGTCAACCAAAGGTCCATAAAGAAAATTATCCAGTCTTTTTAATAGTAAATTTCAGAGCAGCTCCTACACAACTACTAGCAAAACAAATGCAGTCACAGCTTACCCAGTATTATAAACTAGAAAATCATAGAACAATCTGAAATACCTCTCTACTGGTAGAACATATAATAGACACTAAAATCCCTGACACAGCAACATTGCTCTCCTTTGATGTAGACAGTATGTACAGTTGCATCCCTGTTGATTAAACCATAAAAATAATTGAAGAAAACCTGAAAGCACACAACCAGCTACCTCATGGACATACAGATGAAACCATAAAATTATTAAGATAATAACACAACAAAATTATTTTGAATTCAATCAGTAATACTACCTACAAGGAGAAGGTTTACCCATGGGTTCACCTATTTCTGGAACATTAGCCAACATTTCCATGAATTGCATAGAAAAATTAATATCTGAAGACATGATAACAAAGAAAAGATACAATGTCATCTAGTAGTACTGATACATAGATGTCATAACATACATGGTAGATCAACCTAAAAGTAGTATACAGCAACTACACATGGACAAAAATACAGTACACAAAAACATAAATTTCACAATAGAAGAAGAACAAGAAAACACATTCAACTTTTTAGACATAACCATAAGAAAAGACAATAATAAACACACATTTGACATATACAGAAACCCCACAACAAGTGACATTATCTTAAATACAACTTCAAATCACCCACAGAACCACAAACAAGCAGCAATCAGATACATGTTAAACAGGCTGAACACTTCCAATTACCTGAAAGATTTAGCCATTATAAAATAAATAGCATTAAAAAGTGACACAAAGAAACAATGGTAGACAAACTAGACAGAAAAATAAAGAGACAAAGAATGAGAAAAACTAACCAAACCGCACTAACTCGTACAACTTGCACTACAACAAAAAATGTATACAATGACCTACCACAACAAATTCACCCATAAAGTAGGTAACATATTAAATAAACAAGGCATAAACATTGCTTACAAAACAAACTATTCGATACAAAAGCACATCCCAAAACTAAAATCAAAACCAGACAGATGCCAATAATGTGCAGAGATTGTGAGAAGATATCCATTGGAATGACTGGCAGGACATTCAAGACAAGATATAAAGAACACATCAGAGCATTTAAATACGGTACAAATCATTCAATATTTGTGGATCATCTAAAAGAACACCATAGACCAAGCAATATTGAAAACGATTTGAATATCACAAAAATCAGTAAAGACAGACACCTCCTCCCTTTCCAAGAAAATTTCCACATACAAAAAGCATTAACACAAAAAAACAGTTGCTCAATGACCAGATAAATATTGGAAACCAGACTCTATATAGAAAAATTGATGGAAACATGAAAAAGAAAAGAGCCTTTTCCATCCTTCACCCCTTCCACTCCCCCCAACCCCACCCCCCGCACCCCACCACCCTACACTCACAGTTTCATTTCACTTCTCTCACCTCACGTTCTCCTCTAACTTCACTCATCACACTGCTATATACTTATGTCCACTCATCATAGTTTCCCCCTCGCCTAAAAAGAAAAAATCCCTCCATCGCTATCTACTCTTACACAGTACATAAATACACAGAAACATAATTACAAAAAGTACATACATACAATAATCTAATTTTTAAAAAAAGGGTGTTGTAGGTCAAATACAAAGTAGTGGAAAGGTTATGTTGGCAATACTACAAAACACAAACAACAACACATAGTTGAAGTACAAAAACAAACAGAATACAGTGATGTGCATAAAAGTGTGTTTTGAGAAAAATAAGAAATGCATAGTGCTGAAGAAGATCTAAAAATTAGACCAAAATTATCAGTGTCTAGCACAGAAAAACAACGATATGCTAGCAGACGGCATTTCCCGATGTAAGTGAGAAATCTGGCGCAAAATCACTGTAAGTAGAAATCAACCTATTCTTAACGATCTGTTTTCCGATCTTAAAGCAACTCAAGATGTAAATAACTTAATTACATACTACTCATGATGCTTTACCTCAATAAAGCGAAACGCATCTGGTGAAGAAATCGTGCATTTTTGTAGTTGCAACGACAGAAAAAAATACCCTCAAGAATTATAAAGCAACTACGGGCACTATGGCCACACAAATGAAGAATTTACTGCTTACAGTAGTCGAGTCTTGTTCTCCCTGTGCAGTTTTCACAGTTCCTTCCATTACCAAATAGACTATTCTTTTATGCCTCAGGATGTGTTCTATCAACCTTCCCTTCTGTTAGTCAAGCTGTGCCACAAATTTCTTTTCTACCCAGTTCCGTTCAGTACCTCCTCATTAGTTATCGAATCTACCAATAAAATGTTCAGCATTCTTCTGTAGCATGACATTTCCAAAGCTACTATTCTCTTCTTCCTTGGGGTGTTTATCATCCACGTTTCGCTTTAGTACAGAGCTGCACTCTTAACAAATACCATCAGAAATGACTTCAAACATTTAAATTTCTTTTAGGTGTTAATTCTCATTTTCCGCAATGCTTTTGTTGCTATTGGCTGTCTGTATTCTTACATCCTCTCGACTTCTGCCATTGCAATTTATTTCGTTGCTGAAATAGCAAAACTCGTCACCTACTTTTGTTCTCTCATTTCCTAACCTAATTCTGTCATCATCACCTGATTTAATTTGACTGTATTCCGTTACCCTTGTTTTACTTTTGTTGATGTTTATTTTATAGTCTCTTTTCAAGACATTATATTCCATTGATCTTCCAAGATCTTCCAGTATAGATGAAGACAAGAAAGAAACAAACTAGCGAATCAAGGAGTGAGAAACGGAAATTATGATAATTTATTTAACAGTAGGTATGATGTACTACACTAAGCTAATAATTCTGTAGTCATTTGAGATTATGTACACGAAGACGAAAGAGGCAATAATTTAACGAATGTATATACACAAACAGCAGAAAGTTGTTGCTGTGCCGAAGAAAGGATAATAAAAACAATTCTTAAATGAAATAGACGACTATTTAAAACATTGAGAGGGTTCCAAGCTAACTATAACAGGAATCAAAAAAACGTATATGGAAATTTCTTCGAGAGAACATGAAAAGATAAAATTACAATTTAGTAAGAGAGATAAAAGAAAATAATTAAACTTATGTACGGCAGATATCACGTTTCGTCATTTAAGCAGGCAGGTGGCGCAGTGTCAGAGTGAAAACAGTAAAAGTATTCGAAATTATCTTTCACATTTTGTATAGTTTAAGAGGTGAATGAAAGACACAAGTAGTTAATAATGAAAATATTGACATTTCGGAAATAATACAAGACCAGCCTCCAAGCGATTAGAGATACGAAAAGGGAAACAACACCAGAAGAGGATGATGTTTTAAGAGAAAAAATTATACGAAATGAACTTGCCAAATTGTTTAGAGAATTACAAGTTTGTTCGTATGGTCACTGTAAAAAGAATGTATACAAAATGTCTACGAACCAAGACGTTCCCAAAAAGTGGAGTAATCCAAGAAATGTTCTGCTTTACAAACAAGCGAGACCCATCAACCGACTTTCTTATTTTTCAGTTCTGTAATCACCAGGTGCACAGAAAAATCATTGCCTTTCAGTTAGGAAAAAACACTCTTCACAAGTAAGTGCAACACAATTGACCATTTGTAAATTGTTAACGAGTGAATAGGTGTGATTAATCCTATTTCTGAGATTCATTGATTTTCGCAAGGATTTTGGCTCACACAAGTTTTAGGAAAATCTGTACTAATAGCACTAGAAAAAGGCTACAACTTCCTCTTGCCTTTATCTAATTGCTAGTGAAGTCAAGCAAGAAGATTCCAATCACAAAAAAATATTACCACCTTCCCCTCCCACCCTGACTTCACACCTATCCACAAGAGGAAGTTTCCACATTAATAAACTGGGGAAAAGAAACAGGAAGACGCCTTAATTAAGCATACTTGAGCGACTTCCGATTCGCTGGGACGTTGTACTCCTCACCTCTAGTGGAGGTAACTTCAACAACGAGTGGAAGAGCCTAATAGAGCCTATTTGAAAGTAAGCCTAGAAATCAGTTACAACGAAACTAAAATAATCTACAGTGAACAAGTGAAAAAATAGTACAAACTAACAATGAAGGCTTACAACAGTTAATGAGTTTAGTAATTATGGCAGTTAAAGACAGCGACTGGATGAGAGGAAAAAGAAGTAAAGAGAAGAGTTAATAATTATTTCAATAAAAATAAATATTTAATATAACACGTTTTTCAGTCGCACTAAAAAGCATAAAATAATATCTCCTAGCTCCATAAAGAGTCATAGAACCACACAAATAGTCATGAAAATGCGTAATTGTGAATTTTTAATACCTATGAAAATGCTTATACGATTCACAACGAAAAACGAGGGGCACATGCAGCAGATAACCGTAAGGAGGTGAACTATTAATGCATCAGTTACGTATCGCACGCATCCCACGTGTTTCTTTATAAACCATACAAGTACAATGTTTCCATAGCTATTAAAAATTCAAAGTCAAAGATTTTGAGGACTATCTGTACGGAGTTAGGAATCCTTATGGGACTAGGAGGAATAACTTTATGCTATTGTCCAATTTAACAACATTTTGCACTACAAATTTATTTTCATTTAAATGATTATTTTATGCCTTTAGTTTCGAGTGTGCGTATTTGTTAATCGGTATTTCAAACATTTTGATCAGATTATAACAGAGACATGTAGTAAATATCAGGTTTATTTCAGTTTCTCGGCACCTCATTTAGCCAACATACAGCTTCCGTACATCTCGCAAAAAAGCCCTTGAAGGTAAAAATTAGAGAGATTAGAGCTCATACGGAGGGTTACTACCAATCATTCTTTCCGCTTATAATTCACAGTTGGAACAGGAGGAAAGGGGAAATGGCACCTGTACCCAAAGTAGTCGTACACCGGTCAAGAAAGTGAGTTGATATTGCTGTTAATGAAAATATTGGTAAAACGAATATCGCGCTAACTAAATTGGGACCGCTTTGTCGAATGGACATTTACAAATCTGATTTAAAAATAATTTTGTTTTTAACAGGAAACAAATCGATCTTTCTTTCCATCGACGCCAGGTGTCGCATGAAAGACTTGATAAGCAGCATTTGTTGGGCTGACTCCAGTTACACGTTGCTAAAACAAAATTGTAAATATCTGTCAAAACAGCAGAGAAAATGCTCCTGACGAGTCTTAGGAGGGACACGCTGTATACTAACGATCCAGTGGATATTACTGGACCGTTTCTTGGCGTTTCGCGGACTATGCTGTTGTCTATAGAAGATTGAAACTCTGCTGGGAGACGTGCAGAGAATCGACGATTGGTGAAAGGAATGGCAGCTGAAAATGAATGTCAGTAAATGTAACACATTGCGTTTAAATAGTCTAACAGATCCATTGCTGTCGATTACGCTATCGGCGGCAATTAACTGGACACGCTAACTACCGTAAAATACCTGTGAGTTACCATCCGCAGCGACCCAGACTGGAATGAACGCAAAGAACTAGTGACAGGACAAGCGACTTACCAGTCTGAAATTCGGTTGAAGAATCTCAAGGAAATGTTATTATCAACAAAAGAAGTGACTTACAGAACACTAAATACTTGTAAGACCTATTCCTGAGTATTGCTCATCTGTGTAGAATCCTTACTATGTTGAGTTAATAGCAGAGACAGAGAACACGCAGAGCGTCGCCTTTCATGGCGGGATCGTTTAGTCAACGAGAGAGATTGCGGAAATGCGTAACAAACTCCAGCGGTAGAAGATAAACAAGAGACGCTGTGCATTACGGAGAGGTGTACGGTACTCTTGAAACTACAGGAACGTACGTTTCATGGAGAGTAGAGTAACATATTGCTTCCAGGTACTCAGGTCTCGCGAAATGACCACGACCGGAAAATCACAGAAATTACTTATTATACGGAGACTCAAGACAGTTACAGCTACATCTACACTCCGCAAGCCACCTTACGGTGCGTGGTGGAGGTTACTGTCTGCGCCACTGTCACTTCCACTTGTGTTCCATTCGCGAAAGATTCGCCGGAAAAACGATTGTTGACAAGCCTCCTTATGGACTCGAACCTATCTTATTTTACCTTCAGGGTCGTTTCGTGAGATGTACGTAGGAGGAATCAATACTGTCTTCTTGGAATGTACACTCTCGGAACTTTGACAGTAAAACACAGTGAAATGCAGAGCGCCTCTCTTGACACTTCTGCCAATGGAGATAGCAGAGCATTAGATTAGATTAGGTTAGTTTTTCGTTCCATAGATCCGTGTTGAGGAGATCCTCGTGGATGTGGAACATGTCACTTTTTTTTAAAGCTGAAATAACAATACTAATAGTATGAATATATACAATACATCATTTGTTTCTATTAAAAAATTCGTCAATGGAGTAGAAGGAGTTGGCCACTAGTAAGTCTTTCAGGCTCCTTTTAAACTGATCTTTATTTGTAACTAAATTTTTTGTTTGCTGGCAAATTATTGAAGATGAGTGTTCCTGAGTAGTGGACCCCTTTTTGGGTATGCCTCCGCCACAGAACTTATTGAGGGACCATGTGTGTTTCGAGGGTGCAGGCTGAACTTCAGCATCGACATCAATGATACCTTTACCCACGGCAACGGATGGTTAACTGTAGCCATTGTTCGTGGAGGAAGTGGTGTTCCTTCAGTTGCTGGCCTCGAGAGTTTCGTCGATCGTGATATCATCGCTTACCGTACTTACCATATTGGAGAATTGGCAAATAAAGACTTTGGAAAATCTCTATATACCTCACCTTCCCCACTATCCCTGTACACTAGAAGTAGACGTAAGATATCTGTTAATGAATCTGTGTATATTTGGACGAAAGACAAAGGTGTATGCTTTTAAGTCCTTGTGCAGATCATTTTTGTTCCTGGTATTGTATGTATGAACTGAGCTGTTTGTTGGAAAAAGAGATATATTATTTAGGACAAATTTCATTAAGGAGAAAATATACTGAGAGGCAGTAGTTAGTATACTCAGTTCCTTGAAGAGGTTTCTACAAGACGTCCGTGAGTTTACTCCACAAATAATATGTATTACACGCTTTTGGACTCTGAAAACTTTTGTTTGACTTGAAAAGTTACCCCAAAATATTATACCAAATGACATTATGGAATGAAAGTAGGCAAAGTATGCAAGCTTTTTCACTTTTATGTCGCCTATGTCTGCTAACACTCGAATTGCAAATACAGATTTGTTAAGGCGTTTCTGCAGTTCTGTGGTGTGCTCCTCCCAACTGAATTTATTATCAAGTTGTAATCCCAGGAATTTAAGACTGTCAACCTCTTCTCTCTGCTCTTCTTCGTACTTTATGCACATGCTGGGTGGAAACCACTTACAGGTTCTGAATTGCATACAGTGAGTCTTTTCGAAGTTTCGTCCCTTGCACTGACACCCTTTGTTTCCTGTTAGCGAGGTATAACTTGAACCATTTTGCAGCACTGCCCGTGACACCATAGAATTCTAATTTATTTAAAAGGATGTTGTGGTTTACACAATCGAATGCCTTTGACAAATCACAGAAAATACCTGCTGCTTGTAACTTGTTATTTAATGAATTAAGTACATTTTCACTGTAGGTGTAAATAGCCTTTTCGATATCAGGACCCTTCAGAAATCCAAACAGTGTTCTTGATAATATGTTATTTGTGGTCAGATGCTTGAGAGGCTGCCTGTACATTACTTTTTCTAAAATTTTTGAGAATGCTGGCAAAAGTGAAATCGGTCTACGTGACGAAAACGCTCTTACTAAAGGAACCTGTAACCTCTTCTTTGGATCTTCTCTATTTTCTCTCTCAAACCTATCTGGTGCGAATACGATCCTGACGAATAATATTCAGGCAGGTCAACTGGCCGAACGAGTATTTTGTAAGCCACCTCCTTGGGGGTGGACAACATTTTCTTATTGTAAACTACCCCATTTATCCACGGACTACGTTTCCCGAGGATTCTTCCAATGGATATCAGCTGGCAGATGCATCTTCCTTATCTGCGATTAATTTTATGAGGTCGCCCCATTTTAAACCGCTCTGCACGCATACTCCTATACGTTTTATGGATGTGGCTGATTCCAGTGATTCTTTTAAAAGCCGGTAATCATCAGTAATGGGTCTTTCTGCATATTACTTTGTATATGTTTAGGGTTAATTATCAGTCTCTGCATCAAGCCTCTGTCAACTGTAGCTATCCCTGCACTTCTCCAGCATTGCGATTTCTCTGTCTACAGTAGCATCACCGCGACCCTGCCCCTCCCGCCGGAGGTTCGAGTCCTCCCTCGGGCATGGGTGTGTGTGTTGCCCCTAGCATAAGTTAGATTAAGTAGTGTGTAAGTCTAGGGACCGATGACCTCAACAGTTTAGTACCTTAGGAATTCACACACACAGACACCGCGACGTTATCCACTTGGTCGTTTATACATACCGTGGAAATTAAGGGTCCAATTCCACTCCCTTGGGGTACGACCGAAGTTACTCTTATGTCTGAAGATTTACCTCTGTTGAGAATGACATACTGTGTCTGTTTGCTAGAATTTATTCAATACAGTCACACAGCTGGTCCGATGTTCCGTGCGCTCGTATTTTGGTCATTAGGCGGCAGTGAAGATCCCTATCGAATGCCTCCCGGAAGTCAGGAACACGGCATCAACTTAGGCGCCGATATCTACCGCTTTGTGGGTATCGACATTCGTTCACGAATCAATCAGGAAAGTGGGCAAATGATAGTGTTATTAGAAATGCACTCTGTCATACACTTTTTAATGGCTCGCGGGGTACTGATGGTAATGTATATGGACAGAGGAAGTTCTTTGCTAGGTTCAAAAGAAGAGACCGAGAACGGGACCTATTATAAGGGAGTAAACGAGTTTAAAAATGAAACCATAATTCATAGAAAAGTCATGGGAAAGAATTTTTGTAGCATTTGATTCATAATGACTGCCAGTGATAATGATATGATGATGATGATGATGATGATGTGAATGTCACAAGAACTGCTACGTTTCTACGATAGTTATTTTGGAATGTTTATCTTTAATTTTCTACTACGCATATTGTACTTTGTGTAAACAGATGAAATGACGAAATGCTTTTTTATTGAAAGGGTTGTCATTGGAAACGATTTTTCGTGCAATAAGTATATAGAGTAGCGGGGACAA
The DNA here is from genome assembly GCF_023898315.1 of Schistocerca nitens. NCBI lineage: Eukaryota > Metazoa > Arthropoda > Insecta > Orthoptera > Acrididae > Schistocerca > Schistocerca nitens. The sequence goes on along the minus strand of NC_064614.1, from coordinate 740,682,540 downwards.
CAAAAGCGACATACAGATTGAATGTGAGAAGGCTAAGAGTGTCTGCAGAGAAAGGAGATTACGAAACTCGTTTCGTACCAGGTTTTGCCACATTCAACGGAACTCGGATGCCGAACAGGATGAACAGAAGCAATTCCAAAGGTTCAGAATATCAGCGTTAGGCTTTAACGATTTTTTTTTTTTTTTTTTTTTTTTAGAACACCATCTCAGACAGTACAAGAACTGAGACGGAAAACAGTTCGTCCGTTTTAAAGAAGTGGTAATTAAGGAACCGACAGAAAACCTATATTAGCACGATTGGACGGGGATTCGAAATTTGTTCCCCTCTAACAAAGATCGAAGAACAGTTACTCTAGAATGAGATTTTCACTCTGCAGCGGAGTGTGCGCTGATATGAAACTTCCTGGCAGATTAAAACTGTGTGCCCGACCGAGACTCGAACTCGGGACCTTTGCCTTTCGCGGGCAAGTGCTCTACCATCTGAGCTACCGAAGCACGACTCACGCCCGGTACTCTCAGCTTTACTTCTGCCAGTATCTCGTCTCCTACCTTCCAAACTTTACAGAAGCTCTCCTGCGAACCTTGCAGAACTAGCACTCCTGAAAGAAAGGATATAGCGGAGACATGGCTTAGCCACAGCCTGGGGGATGTTTCCAGAATGAGATTTTCACTCTGCAGCGGAGTGTGCGCTGCAGAGTGAAAATCTCATTCTGGAAACATCCCCCAGGCTGTGGCTAAGCCATGTCTCCGCTATATCCTTTCTTTCAGGAGTGCTAGTTCTGCAAGGTTCGCAGGAGAGCTTCTGTAAAGTTTGGAAGGTAGGAGACGAGATACTGGCAGAAGTAAAGCTGTGAGTACCGGGCGTGAGTTGTGCTTCGGTAGCTCAGATGGTAGAGCACTTGCCCGCGAAAGGCAAAGGTCCCGAGTTCGAGTCTCGGTCGGGCACACAGTTTTAATCTGCCAGGAAGTTTCAACAGTTACTCCATTTGTTGCTGATTTAATAGTGGGAAAGTTTCAGAGGTAAACTTAAAAAATTCTAATGGAAGATGAAACTAAATAAAAGCACTGACAGAATTTGTCTCAAAATTCTGAAAACCTATCTTCGGTGAGGGGAGAAGTAATATTGTTCCGAAGAGCATAATGCATGAAGAGCCGCATTGGAAATATTATGTCCTTAGTTTTTCCATTCTATACAACACAAACATCGGAGCTGTCAGTTATTATACTGTTCTGGCAATAAGGCTGTCGGTTTTACGCCTCTAAGATTAGGCCGTTCTTGTTTTGGAATGATTTCTCTTAGATCTGTCTCTTAGCCGTTGAGAAATGAATTTTGGCTTCAGACTTTAAGATGATTGGCTGGTTTTGTCCTACATCTTTACTCAGAGGCCTCTTCTGCATAATCCCATGTATACCTCTGTAAGGTGTCAGGCAAATCCAACACCTTCCATGAAAACCCTGACATTATAAGCAAATCCAGTAGTATGTCACATAGCTCTGAATAAATCGTGACATTAAATTAACCAAAGTAATACGAGTAACGAGTGAGCAAATGGAATACCACAGACTAACACAAGAATGCCTAAATGCATGTCATACCTTCCCACCGTGAGACAGACACAGTTCCGAGAGGAGAAAGGGGAACAGAAGCCGAGAGCAGAACCGTGTTAAGCTAGAAGGCCCTACGACAAGGGACGGACACCCACGTCGCCAGCTAACCGGCCCATGTTAAAAGCTAGAGCACTCCAGACGAACAGCATAGATCTTATGATAACACTAAAAGGGCCACACCAGCCGCAAGTTTTAGCGTGAGACTTTTTCGTGTCTCTGTTACGTTGCAAACGTTAAAAACATTGCCCCACCACGAAAAGTAACCGACAGGACCACCCCCCAACCCATGTTAAAAGATAGAGCCCTCCAGAAGAACAGTATAGATCTTAAGATAACACTAAAAGGGCCACACCAGCTACAAGTTTTAGCGTGAGACTTTTTCGCGTCTCTGTTACGTTGCAAACTTTAAAAACATTGCCCCACCACGAAAAATATAACGTTTCTCATTGGATAGACAGAATTTTTGTAGGCGGAGCTTAAGGTTAACATTGAGACCCTGATTGGTCAGATGACAACACAGCCAGATAGTTTTTTTAAAACCAACTTCGGTAAATTGTAGTAAGGAGAAGTTAGAAGGAAGTTGCTTCGGAGATGGCGAGCTGGATGGAGTTGCGCCGGTCGCCGCCCCCTGACGAACACCGACAAGGTAATGAACGCACGCGATGCCGCATTTGGAGCGCATAAGGCTTCCTTCAGAACTGCAGAAGTCTCATCTGTTACATCCCATTTTTACGTAATACTAGTGTCGATCGTCAATTGAAGCTCATGGTATTCACATTTGCTACGTAAGTTAAAATCTGAAACGCGATGATTTTTCTGTTATATAATTATTGAGAAGCCACATCAGCCACTGTAATTTACGACAAGTTAGATAAGTAATTAAAGATAATTGAGGGTCACTATAGACCATTTTGAAAGTTTTCTCTTTTGTGAAACTTAATTTAAACCTAGATTATAAATGTGATATGGCATAGGTCATCCTTCGATCCATTGTAGAACTTGGAAACCCATTTAGGGAATATTCGTTCACATTTTTGTTGAACGCAGTTGGTTTTTATCATCCTGTATTAAAACGTTTCCTTTTACCAATAGTACAATTTATAAACAATGTTTTGTGAGTATAATAAAATTTCCAATGGTAAACTTAACTGCTTTTTCGACGTTATTTTACCAGCTAACTAAAAATAGGAAACCCTTGAATCCCTTCCACTAAATTTAATTTGTATTAAGATTCTTTTACATGGAGTGCAGTGGAGCTGATGCTGAAATCATTAAGTATTTGGTTATATCATCGCTAGTCTCACTGAACTCTTCTGAACTCTACATGTCATGTGTAGTCTGGCGTCTCCTTACCAGCAACAGGTCCCAGGTTCAAACTAGTCAATTCCCTAAAAAACACGCTCAGAGCGTCGTTGCGCGAAAGTGGTAGGGAGACACGACTTAGAACAACAGACACCACACAGAATGTTAGAGAATGGCGACCCTGCCAGGATGGTAAAATACCATAATTGAAGGTCGACCACGTGCGTAACTAGGTCAGAAAAATATCCTGTTAACAAATTTTCGTAATAAAAGTTTTTTTTGAAAGGCATAAATAGTTGAAAACATTAGCTGCAACGATAGATAATAATAAAGTATTCAATAGATAGTGAGACATTCTAGTAGAGACAATAGCATAATTAAGTTATGAATTTTAATATTGTTAGAATTAAGTTTTCTCTCCAATGCAAGCGCACAGGTGGCGGATACATCGTTGACAAGTTGGTTCTGACCCAACAAGTAAGTGAATGGATTGTCAGTCTTGGGTATAATAAGTGTCAAGTCGTGTGAACAAAAAGTTTATGAAACGCGTGATATCGTATGAGCGCATGTTGACTCGAAGTAGGGCGCGTGAATTGCTTTTAAAACAGAAAATAAGGGATTCGGAAAGATTAGCAATGGCAGATCGAGACCTTGACCGAATTGAGGTAGAGACCCAGCATGAAGATGGACAGAGAATAGAAGACAGTACAACAGACGATGCAGTATCGCGAGAAATAGGACAGATAACGCACCATAACGAGGATAATGAACGCCAAGGCACAGAAAACCTAGGTCAGCATACGACAGAGGAGCAGGTAAGTAGAGAGACAGTCGATGAGGATTCTAACTTGCGTCTTGAATACGTAGAACCCATAGTACAAGTAATCAGAGCTCCCTCACCACAGAGTACAAGGAATGCGAGCAGAAACGTGTCACAGCACAGTTCAATGCAATCGGTTGCGAACCAACACTTGGGCGAAAACACAGAGCGTAGGACGTCGGAAGAAAACGCAATAGGACCCACCAATCTGGCAGATTTATTACAACAAATTACGGAAACCATGACAAGGCAAAATAAAGACATAGCGAACCAAATTCAAATTCAGAATGCAGAAACCACGAAACAAATGCGTGAGATTAAAGAACAAAACAAAAAAATTCAGTTACACCTAAGTCATATTGAAGACGAGGCAAAAGAATCTTGAGAAGTGATAGGAAACTTAATAACAGGTCACAATCAATTGAGAACATTGGCTCTGAGCACTATGGGACTCAACTGCTGTGGTCATAAGTCCCCTAGAACTTAGAACTACTTAAACCTAACTAACCTAAGGACATCACACACATCCATGCCCGAGGCAGGATTCGAACCTGCGACCGTAGCAGTCGCACGGTTCCGGACTGCGCGCCTAGAACCGCGAGACCACCGCGGCCAATTGAGAACAGACATTGACAAGGTACAAGCGGACGTACAAACATTGAGTAATGACATTCAGGACGAGATCAAAACATTACGTAACAACACCCAGGGAGAAGTCAAGAAACTAGAGAAACAGATAAACGTAATTACTAGACAAGCAGCAGGTACAGCGCGTGAAATTGTTGAAAACAGTGTGCTACACAAACGTATCACAAAAGCAGCGCTGAAAAGATACGATAACCGCATAGTCAAAATAGAAGCGCAAACGAAGCGACGATTTCAGAAATTGCGAACAGAGTTGTTGCAAACCATTGAAGAGCGTAGTGTACAAGATCGAACAAGCACTGAGTCTGCAACCACATCCGTATCTGTAACATCACCGGAAAAACAAGCAATTAACGAAGATATCATGAATTTTCGATTCCAATCACAGGCGGAAAGTAACATACGTGAAATCAGACAGCCTGCACCGCGGGTACGCGAAAGTTACAGTGGACAATATCCAATGGATCTACCACAACCGGAAAGAACGACGGGAGAAATGATCAGAAACAAAAGTGGCGAAGAATCGCGAATTTCATATGGAACTATGACGAAGTACGACAACGATCATTTCCTCACAGTCAGAAAATTTCAACACTTTCGAGAAGGAAACTCATTACATACACGAACTTTTATTGATCAATTCCGAGTAGGATTACTAGAACACTGGACGCCAGCACACAAATTAGACTTTATATGTGCACACATGTCAGGAACAGTCGCAGAAACCATGCAGAATGTTGCAGCGACATGCCGATCGTACGAAGATTTCAGAGAGAAGTTTCTCTCACGATATTGGTCCAGCGAAGCACAAAACAGAGTGAAGTATGAATTATTACAGAACCCATATTTTGAAAATTCAGGAGAGAAGAGTCCCGTGAAATTTTTCGAATTAATGGCAAAGAAAAATCAATGCCTAGATATACCATACAGTGACGGAGAGTTGATTAAATTATGCGCGATGAAGTTACCAGTGAAATACCAGCAATCATTAGTAGGTCGCGGAGGCAATGACGTCGAAGCATTTAAAGGTATTCTAAGGGAACTAGAGTTCATATTTTCGAAAGATGACGCAAGAAAAAGACGAAGCGCACGTGAAAACGAAAGCAAAAAGCAGTGGAATCCACAAGACACAGTACGAAGAAACAATAATTACGAACCACGTGATAACTTCGCACCAAGAAACGACAATAGATTTCAACAAAGAACCGGTTATGGATTTAGAAGAGAATATGGCAATAACTATAATTCATCCAGGAACGGCAACAACTATTACAGAGGGAATAACGACAACCGGAACAGGTACTGGAGAACCAATAGACCGACAGATTATCAACAAAGAAACCACTTTCAACAAGCTGAACAAGAAAAGAGAATACAGATAGAGGAGGTGGAGGTAAGACCACCAATCCCCGATAAACATTCGAATTGACAACTAAGCGCCCATGCCAAAAACAATGACGCACCGACCCAGGACAATTGCAGCACCTTGAACAGAGAAGTAAATACCTTATCACGAGAAGAGAAGAAGGAAGAAACAAAACCGCAGGGACCATATGAAAACAAAGACAGGAAAATAACAATATCGTGTTGGGACGAAATTAATTGGGAGAATACTGACGAGGAAGATGAATTACCAGAGGCATGCACAACGAATGTAGGAGGAAAGGACGAAGTAATGAGTATTGCAGAGCTATTTGAGATGGAAACCAGGGAAAGCGAATTCAATGACGATAATGCGCAGTCGACAGAAGTTGAAAATAAGTTACTAGTGCGCACACAACCCAACGTATATAATGAAGGAAGTTATGAAGCGATAATTAGAGCATTTAGATGCGATTATGTGGAAGTAGCAACGAAGAAGGAGAAGATAGACGAGGATGAGGAAAAAGTAGAGGATGTTGAAGAAAGCGTTAATGAAGGAAGAAATAGAGAAGAGGAAATAAAAGAGAGAGAAGTAGCAGTCGAGGCTTATCCTACAGAAAGTTCGAATTCACAAGGGAAATTCCTGAAAAGACTCATGTATGATTCAGTGGAGGATTCGTTGATGCAAGAAGAAGAAGAACAGAACCAACCCTTTCAAATTCAACCAATTGTGAAGGCCATGGTAAAGCATATCCCAGTCAATATTGTAATTGATAGCGGAAGTGAACTGACTGCGATCTCAGAAAATTTATTCATGCAGTGTAATGCCAATGAGGAATTGCCAGTTCTGAAAACACGTAAGATTAAAGTAAGAGGTCCTATTAGAAACAATGCTGCGGAAGTTAAAGACAAACAAGGTTAACTCTATCGTGTCAAGGTCAAAAGATCGAAGCCAACTTCGTGATTATACCTTAACTAACTGTAGATTTGATTATAGGTGCAGATTTTTTAAATGAGAGACGAGCGATAATAGATATGGGGAAAGGTAGCGTAACATTCGGGAATGTCACACTTCTCTTTGAGCAAAAGCTAAAATTAGAAGAAATATCAGTTATAAACAAACAATTAAGAATGACGTGAGATAAAGAGGATGAAGAATTAGAATGGTATGCACAAAAGGGGGAATCGCCTCAACTCACATTAGAAGTTCATAAAGAAATCGACGAAAAATTGCAAGAAGTTCAAGGTATTTCGGGACACAGTAAAAGAGAATTAGAGGGTATTTTATGAGATAAAGCAGAGGTATTTTTACCTAAGACTGGCAGTATTAAACACTTTCAGTACAAGTTTGAAGTAAAACAGCACTCTCCAACATCAGAAAGGCAGCCATTAAAATAAAAGAAAGAGGAGATAGAACAGCAATTAAAAGAACATTCTCAGTAGGCCAGAAAGTATTTGTAAAAACACATCATCTCTCCAGCAAACAGAAACACAAAATACATAAGTTTTACGCTGCATACAAAGGACCTGTCATAATTAGCCGAATTGCTCGTGATAATGCTGTGAAACTAATGAACCCAAAAACAGGCAAAACCTTAGGACTTCACCATGTGAGCCATATCAAAAAGTTTGAAGATTAATTTTATTACTGGTAAATAATCAGCACAATATTTCAAGATTATGTTGCAGATAAGATCGTCAGGAGAAAGAAGAATGAAGAGAGAGGAAGGTGGGAAAAAGAAAGTAGTTTCAATAAAAACAAAAAAAAACAAATAACACCAATAGTACCATAGATTAAGGTGAAGGGATAAAACGTAGATAGTCTAACAGCATGAAATACTAAAATGCTATACACCAAGACACTACACAAAAATAAAAAATGAATTTGAGGATTCTTGTAGAAGTTAAGACTCAAAATATCTGAGAATTGTAACATGGAAAGGGCGACGAAATTTGTAAAGCTTTTTAGGAAGGCGCAAAACAATGTAGGTACTAGACATATGTTAGATGATCATAAGTAAAACTTTTTGTAAGAACCATTGTAAAAACTCCAGCAAAGACCAGATGCAACGACCCACAAGTTGCAACGCAAGAAGTATCAAGAAAGAAAAGGACGTAATTAGCAAGACACGATTCCTACAAGGCAGAAGTGTCGAGAGAAGGGAAAGGACAGCGAGACCAACAGAAGGCCCTTGTATCGAAAGTGGGCAGTAAATCTGCCCGCTAAGTGGAACCCTGCTGGGACAGAACACGGAACCACAGAGTGGCGGTACCCTGCAGAGACACGACAGGACACCGAACACCAGAAGGGTCTCGGAACGCCCCGACTCAGCGAAGCGAGCAAAAAACGGCCCAACGAGAAGACGGTTCAAAATGGATCTGAGCACTATGGGACTCAACTGCTGTGGTCATAAGTCCCCTAGAACTTAGAACTACTTAAACCTAACTAACCTAAGGACAGCACACAACACCCAGCCATCACGAGGCAGAGAAAATCCCTGACCCCGCCGGGAATCGAACCCGGGAACCCGGGCGTGGGAAGCGAGAACGCTACCGCACGACCACGAGATGCGGGCGACGAGAAGACGGCTTGGGCAAGCCACCACTGGCAAAAAAATATGTCTAAAAGTCACACTACTGCTATTAAACAGCACGCTGATGCACGAAACTGAAGAAAACTTCCACAAAGTAAAAATGACCTAACAATTTATCAAACTGTTACAAAGAGGAGAACTTCAAAGCGACTAGTTATCAATAAATATTTCCATATCCTGCCCAGAGAAGAACCAAGAACAAGTAAGAAGCAGAGAAAAAGCAAGAAGAACAGAAGTTAAAGATTCGCAAGATTGAGACCAAGAAAGAATATGGGTGAAGAATAGACGACATACCTTCCCAAATCCCTATCCTATTGTAAACTAGTCATCTGCGAAGTATTACTACAAAAAACGACCGCTTTCAGCGACACATAACGATGACTTTCATGCATACAAAGCCAGTAAACCACGAGATTCTGCACTCACAGCTGCATTCCATTATGGGACCTCCACAACAGCAACACACACTTGCAAAGACGAACGAAGCAGTACATCAAATACTTGCCCACATCCATCTCGCTCAAGTCCATCATCTTCATGCAAAAACATTCGCCAACCTCATGCTTAAACATTCATAGGATTGTGTGAATGTGTGAAATCAAATTATGTGATGTAGGAATTGTGCAAAAGAAATGTGTAAAAAACTAAATAAGTTAAGCACACCGGACAGCTAATAAACTACAAAATAACAGTCATTGACTATGGACTTAAGTAAAAAATAGACTATCGATAAAAATAAGTCTTTAGTTCTGAAATGGACAGTATAAAAAGAACAAAAGTAAGGCATAATAAACACTAAAACTATATGCCACTTATTTTCTCCTCATAAAAATAAAAGAATAACTATATTTTACTTATTTTCTCCTTATAAAAACAAAGAATAAAAAATAATCTTGTTGGATGTTTTCCCCTTTTTTTAAGATTTGTACCATTTGTTAGGATAATATCTCAATACTTGTGTATGTATATTTCTTTGACGAAGCAATTCTTGGAAATAATTCTTATTTCTTAGTGTAACAATGTTGAAATGAGTGCCTAGAAACAAAAACATTTTACTTGTACATGATATTTAGAAAATATGTTAGGAATAGATTTTACTTAATTACAACATTTATAAAAAAAAATTTCTAAGAAAATCGATGTGAAAGACTCCTCACTTTCGATAACAAACTTCTTAAAAAACGAACTTCACACTTAAATAAAGAAACAAAATAATTAAAAATTAATAATAATAATTATTATATAAAAATATTCTTCCCCTGTCAATACAAACATATTTTTGAGAATAATGTGGAAGAATATAAAAATATAAATTAGTAATACAAACTAGCATAGAACCAGAATAACGTGGCTGAACAGTAGGCAACAAAATTTAGATAAAGGAATAATTTTTGACTGGCTTAGACAACGATTCAATCATTGCTTAACTTCAGTGCAAAAATTAAGTTCGAAGGGTGGTGATATGTAAGGTGTCAGGCAAATCCAACACCTGCCATGAAAACCCTGACATGATAAGCAAATCCAGTAGTATGTCACATAGCTCCAACTAAATTGTGACATTAAATTAACCAAAGTAATACGAGTAACGAGTGAGCAAATGGAATACCACAGACTAACACAAGAATGCCTAAATGCATGTCATATCTTCCCACCGTGAAACAGACACAGTTCTGAGGGGAGAAACGAGAACAGAAGCCGAGAGCAGAACCGTGTTAAGCTAGAAGGCCCTACGATAAGGGACGGACACCCACGCCGCCAGATAACCGACAGGACCACCACCCAGCCCATGTTAAAAGCTAGAGCCCTCCAGAACAGTAGTATAGATCTTATGATAACACTAAAAGGGCCACACCAGCCGCAAGTTTTAGCGTGAGACTGTTTCGCTTCTCTGTTACGTTGCGAACTTTAAAAACATTGCCCCACCACGAAAAGTAACCGACAGGACCACCCCCCAGCCCATGTTAAAAGATAGAACCCTCCACAAGAACAGTATAGATCTTAAGATAACACTAAAAGGGCCACACCAGCCGCAAGTTTTAGCGTGAGACTGTTTCGCTTCTCTGTTACGTTGCGAACTTTAAAAACATTGCCCCACCACGAAAAGTAACCGACAGGACCACCCCCCAGCCCATGTTAAAAGATAGAACCCTCCAGAAGAACAGTATAGATCTTAAGATAACACTAAAAGGGCCACACCAGCTGCAAGTTTTAGCGTGAGACTTTTTCGCGTCACTGTTACGTTGCAAACTTTAAAAACATTGCCCCACCACGAAAAATATAACGTTTCTCATTGGATAGACAGAATTTTTGTAGGCGGAGCTTAAGGTTAACATTGAGACCCTGATTGGTCAGATAAAAACACAGCCAGATAGTTTTTTTAAAACCAACTTCGGTAAATTGTAGTAAGGAGAAGTTAGAAAGGAGTTGCTTCGGAGATGGCGAGCTGGATGGAGCTGCGCCGGCCGTCGCCCCCTGACGAACACCGACAAGGTAATGAACGTACGCGATGCCGCATTTGGAGCACATAAGGCTTCACTCAGAACTGCAGAAGTCTCATCTGTTACATCCCCTTTTTATATAATACTAGTGTCGATCGTCAATTGAAGCTCATGGTATTCACATTTGCTACGTAAGTTAAAATCTGAAACGCGATGATTTTTCTGTTATATAATTATTGAGAAGCCACATCAGCCACTGTAATTTACGACAAGTTAGATAAGTAATTAAAGATAATTGAGGGTCACTATAGACCATTTTGATAGTTTTCTCTTTTGTGAAACTTAATTTAAACCTAGATTATAGATGTGATATGGCATAGGTCATCCTTCGATCCATTGTAGAACTTGGAAACCCATTCAGGAAATATTCGTTCACATTTTTGTTGAACGCAGTTGGTTTTTATCATCCTGTATTAAAACATTTCCTTTTATCAATAGTGCAATTTATAAACAATTTTTTGTGAGTATAATAAAATTTCCAATGGTAAACTTAACTGCTTTTTCGACGTTATTTTACCAGCTAACTAAAAATAGGAAAGCCTTGAATCCCTTCCACTAAATTTAGTTAGTATTAAGATTCTTTTACAGGGAGTGCAGTGGAGCTGACGCTGAAATCATTAAGTATTTGGTTATATCATCGCTAGTCTCACTGAACTCTTCTGAACTCTACATGTCATGTGTGGTCTGGCGTCTCCTTACCAGCAACAGGTCCCAGGTTCAAACTAGTCAATTCCCTAAAAAACACGCTCAGAGCGTCGTTGCGCGAAAGTGGTAGGGAGACACGACTTAGAACAACAGACACCACGCAGAATGTTAGACCTCTATTGTTTTATGAAACAATTCCGATTCGCCCTTCCTCCTTCGCCATCGCTTCTAAAATGTGTCTGTAGGCTTTGGACGGAAAATGGCAGAAGTTTGTAGTAACAAAGAAGCGTCTAAGATAACGGAAAAAACATTTCGAAAATTAATTTTAATATTTCGCCAATATTATCGGCTTTTGCTGACCCAAGGAATTTAATTAAGTTTGTGCACGTGTGGACAAGGTGATATGATCAATGTCTAGACCATTTCTGGTGGAAGGCATCACAGTTGTTATACAGGACGTATCTCGTAAGACGCTAGCGCTTGCCCGCAGTTGGCACCCGTTGTGTGCATCAGCTATTGTACGTGGGGACTTCAATAAGTAAGTTAGTCAATATTATGACAGGCCAAGTAATTTTTACTGAAATATACTCTAAACTTCATAGTGACGCAGACATGACACTGTTTTTCAACATAGCTACCAACTCTCTTTGAAAAGCGATTGGAACGTTCTGCCAATCAATCAATTCCTTGATGACAGAAATCCAATCCTTGGTCACGGAAACAATCGTGAATCGCTGTGTGAACGTCCTCATCGTTGGGAAATCTCTTTGCCCCCCCCCCCCCCCCCAGAAGTTCTTTCAGCTTGCCGAGTAGTTGGAAATCAGATGATGCAACATCTGGACTTCCACATCAGCACTACCCACGTCTGCGCGGTCTTGGTCAAACTGTTTGCATCATTTTCTTACGTCTGGACGCGACATTGTGTTTGGTCCACAAACCTGCAGAGCTTCGCGGCGAATAGGTGTGCAATTTAGAAGTTTTGGCACGAGAATTGTACTATCCTGCGTACTTCAAGTTTGGAATAATACGTTTCTATACTGTGTTCATCATAAGGATAAACCTGATGTAAACATTAAACCACGTGTTCTTCCGCGTTTGCTTGAATCTCATTGGGTTTTGTTTCACTTGGAGCGGAAGACAAGCTGTGTCCAGTACAGCCAAGTACGGTCATAAGGTCATGTTTCGTGCTCTGTTACACGCACACGGACTGACCGATAGTGCGGGACAACAGTTTTGCGGCATGTTTAACTTGGACAGCATTGGCCAGCCAGCTGGTCCACCTAACCTGTAATGATGTGAGCTGTTGCAGTTCAGACGTAAAAAGAGACGAACAGAGAAACAATATAGACTACGTGATCAAAAGTATCCGGACACCTGGCTGAAAATGACTTACAAGTTCGTGGCGCCATCCATCGGTAATGCTGGAATCAATATGCTATTGGCCCACCCTTATCCTTGATGACAGCTTCCACTCTCGCAGGCAACGTTCAATCAAGTGCTGGAAGGTTTCTTGGGGAATGGCAGGCCATTTTTCACGGAGTGCTGCACTGAGAAGAGGCATCGATGTCGGTCGGTGAGGCCTGGCACGAAGTCGGCGCTCCAAAACATCCCAGAGATGTTCCGTAGGATTCAGGTCAGGACTCTCTGCAGGCCAGTCCATTACAGGGATGTTATTGTCGTGAATTATGAACAAGTGCTCGACCGTATTGAAAGATACAATCGCCATCCCCTAATTGCTCTTCAACAATGGGAAGCAAGAAGGTGCTTAAAACATCAATGTAGGCCTGTGCTGTGATAGTGCCACGCAAAACAACAAGGGGTGCAAGCCCCCTCCATGAAAAACACGACAACACCATAACACCACCGCCTCCGCATTTTATTGTTGGCACTACACTCGCTGGCAGATGACGTTCACCGCGCATTCGCCATGCCCACACCCTGCCATCAGATCGCCGCATTGTGTACCGTACTTCGTCACTCCACAAAACGTTTTTCCACTGTTCAATAGTCCAATGTTTACGCCCCTTACACCAGGCGAGGCGTCGTTTGCCATTTACCGGCGTGATGTGTGGCTTATGAGCAGCCGCTAGACCATGAAATCCAAGTTTTCTCACCTCCCGCCTAATTGTCATAGTACTTGCAGTGGATCCTGAGGCAGTTTGGAATTCCTCTGTGATGATCTGGATAGATGTCAGCCTACTACACATTACGACCCTCCGCAGCCGTCGGCAGTCTCTGTCAGTCAACAGAAGAGGTCGACCAGTACGCTTGTGTGCTGTACGTGTCTCTTCTCGTTTCCACTTTACTATCATGTCGTAAACAGTGGACCTAAGGATGTTCAGGAGTGTGTAAATGTCGCATATAGACGTATGACACAAGTGACACCCAATCACCTGCCCACGATCGAATTCCCTGAGTTCCGCGGAGGGCACCATTCTGCTCTCACGATGTCTAATGACTACTGATGTCGCTAATATGGAGTACCTGGCAGTAGGTGGCAGCACAGTGTACCTAATATGAAAAATGTATGGTTTAAATGGCTCTGAGCACTATGGGACTTAACATCTTAGGTCATCAGTCCCCTAGAACTTAGAACTACTTAAACGTAACTAACCTAAGGACATCACACACATCCATGCCCGAGGCAGGATTCGAACTTGCGACCGTAGCGGTCGCGCGGTTCCAGACTGATGCGCCTAGAACCGCTCGGCCACAACGGCCGGTTGAAAAATGTACGTTTTTGTGGGTGTCCGGATAACTTTGATCACATACTGTAGCTTCGAATGTCATTTAATTTTTAAAGAGAATGAAATAACATTCGGCAAAACTCCAGCAGTAAGGCAGGCTTCGTAAGTGACAAGACGGCCAGACGGAAAGCATAAAATCTCTCGTTCTCACCTTGCATAGTATTCCAGTTACAAACAAGAGCGATGAAAATCCCTAACTGATGCCACTGAAGGTATTAATCGCAGCCTGTCGTCTGGTAATCTGTTAGCTCCTTCCCTATAGGAATCCGAGAAATACATTTAAGTTCTAGAACTGTCCTCCGCTATGTTGATAACGAGTCGCTCAACAACAGAATCCACGAAGATACCCAGGCGCCGCATTTTTTTCTTTTACGACGCGCCGTTCTATATCCCGCCAGCATTCGGCCTTGACATGTGAAAATGCTCCGTGCGTTAGTTCCAATACGTCTGGCAGCTTAATGTCTTGTTATCTCTCGGGCCAAATCCCTTAACTTGGCTCCAGATCAGTTCTGTTGGGTTCATAGTGTAATGGTTCAGAGGCAAATGGAAAAATGCAGCATTTGTATGGTGTGCTCGATACTGCGAATATGGTTGTTTTTCATATTTCTGCGACACTTATCACTCTGGTTCGTTTGAGACTACAACTGTGGTATAAAACAATGGACATAGTCTAAACAGAGAGTATTTGTATTTTAATTTTTATCCTAAAAATTAAATTGTTATGTTTCTTGATTTAAGCAACCTTTACTAACAATCTTTCATAAAACATCGATAATTAAGAATTTATGTTTGCAATGAAAACAGGAATTTCGCGTGCAGTACGTAATTAGAAACAAGAATGTGCTTTATTCATAAGAGATGATGATGAATTTCACAATTAAGAGGTGTAGGTATTTCAAATTGAACAAAAAAAGGACGGCCACCGCGAGATTTGAACCACCGCTACATGAACAGCAGTCTACTACGCTAGCGATTCCGCTGTAGATTCGAATTTTCAATTGTATCAAATACAGTCCTTCGGAAAACTTCAAAGCCAATTTTGTTCTGTAAATTTACGAAACACATTAAAAACAACTTATTTCAAGGCACTTTTTAACCATGTTCCACACGCGTGTTTCACTACGAAGCAGGAAGCAGCGTCAGCCGTTTTCATGCTACGTATTGTTAGTGCGACAATCAAAGCACAATAGTACAGAGGCTATGATTGTACACGATTTTTTAAATAAAAACCACATACCTAAGGTGTGATTAAGAAAAACGTTGATGCATTAGAATATCTTAAAGTTTCATTTAACGTAATTTAGTAATAAAATATCTAATTCATAAGCGCCACCTACTTACAGGAGCGTAACAACACTATTGTAAGTGTGCTACTGCTTCTGACCAACCATCGCGTGTGTGTTTGTTTATTTCAGGTATATTCTGATGATGAACAGTGTATAGTTGCAGCGCCTTTTCACTCTCACACTGTGAAGCAGGTGTTATATGTACCGTAGCAGAGCTGTCCGTACAGGAAACACGGAACATGCTCTCTCTTCTGACAATACGCACTCACGTTGTGCAATGGTCTTAGCGTGGGACGACTCGTGCAACTTACTTCCTTTGTAGTTCCCTCGTCAGCTGCGTGGCGTGACGGATTGGCGCATCTTCCCTGACTTGTGAACAAACTCACACCCAATGCAACTAAAGTAGCCTCGTCTTCACTTACTGCAGGTATTCAAAGATACGTCTCCCTACAGCTGCCTCTGTATGAGACCGCGTGTACAAGATCGCTTGCCGATTTAAAGTCCTAGATTCGCGTATTTTACTGTTCGTGTCGTTTTTGCTTAATCTTTGGTCGACTGTATCAGTACCCATTTGTATTGTGATACACTGCTAAAGTTCGAACATTCGCGAGTGCCGCGATAAACTCACATTATTATCGTTAATAGGAGGCTTAAACTTAATTGTGCCCTTTAAAGTTTCGAGAACAGTAGGCCTGTTCTCATTCAAAACAATCCTCCTCTAATTTAATTGTACAATTACTATTATTATTATTTACAGTTTATGGCCTTCATTGGAACACTATAGCCAACTTTATACAAAGAATTTTTCAGTTTCCTGTCAGCCCAGTCATTCTCTCGGATCTCAGCCTTTCTTCATCGGAAATCACCCTTCCTATTGTCTGTCTGTTGATTGCACTTTAGTTTGTTTGTCTGAGTTTCCTGATTTTGTCAGTTTTGTTTCTTAGGTCTTCCAATGTAATCTGTAGCTCATCCATATCTTCCTTGATTTCTGTAATCCACAATTACTTGAGAAATAAGTTATTTTGAGAATTTTCGGATGCTTACGAAACTATATTTTCGTAAGTTATTGGTACGTTTATTACGGATACGTGATATATTTCGTAGCAGATCAGCGTATATATTTCGTAGCAGATCAGCGTTTGTGGTTTACTTTCTGCCAAAGAAAACATGTCCCGTGAATTTATTGTATATCAAGGCAAACAAAAGCGCAACTTTGAGAATCTACCACTGTCCTTTGCATAATCTACGTGCAATTTGTAACAAATCAGCGTTTGTGTTTTAGTTACTATAACAGATTTTGTAACTAATGTTATATTTAGTTTTCCCTTAAAGACGAGTCGCTCCATATATCATGTGGATTTATCGTAAATTAACTCTGTTTCCGAGTTTGCCAACAACTATAATTAATTTTAAAACGCTTCAGAGAACTAGTAGTTTTTACCACAGATTTTTGCGTTACCTTAACAGAAATCCCGTTTTTGTGTAGTTGCTTCAATTCTTACAGGGAATTAGCAGCTTTTTAGCTCGACAGATTAAAAAATAATCTGCGGGTTTAATTTAAAGTTATTTGTTCACTGCCTTGTAAAACATTGCACCAGCCAAAATGCAGCCCCACTGTGAATGCTGTTCTCGAACACGGGATGAGTTGGTTGACGTTCGTAAGCAGCTGGAAATCGCCCTGACTACTGTCCAACAATTGGCAGTTGCTGTGAATCGGTGGATTGGAAGAGCTCCCGAGAGTCGTGTACCTGTGATACCTGTACCAGGGGTACAACAAGCACTGTCCTCTGCTGTCGATCTAGTCTCCTCTGCAGAAAGTACAGGATCTGTCATTACTCGTCCACTTGACTGTGAGTGCAGTGTCAAAGATAAATCCAGGCGTCCTGTAGTGGGTGGGTGTGGACCAGGGAGGACTCAGCGTGTTGTACAGATTCCCCTAACCAACAAGTTTGAGGTACTGTCTCTCACTGAAACTGAATCTGAGCCAGGAGGACTCACTTCATCTGTTTTAGGGTGTAACCTGCCTTGTCTGGTGTCAGGAGAAGGCAAATGCAAAGGATAGGGCTATATTAATCGTTGGCAGACCAAGCGCACGGCGAATGAGGTACCCCTTAGCGAAGAGGCAGCAAGGGGCAGGAAAGGACACCTGGCGCACTCAGTGTGTATGCCTTTTTCTTCCTCACATACTTAACGTCAAATATTTAACACAGCAACTAATTTGTAAAATGCATTCAGTATGTATACCGGGGGCCTCATCAACATCTTGAAGAGGCTATTTCGGAAGCCATTGAGGGAAAGGGATGCAACTAACTGCAGATTATGGCACATGTTGGAACTAATGGAGCTTGTCGTTTGGCCTCCGAGGTCATACTTGGCTCAATCCAGAGACTGGCATAGAAGGTTGAGAAGAACAGCGTTGCGAAAGGAGTTTCAACGAAGCTCGCCATTTGCAGCATTTTCCCCAGAACTGATCGTGGCCATATGGTTCTGGGTCGAGTGGAAGGACTGAACCAGAGACTTCGAAAGGTCTGTGACAAGCCAGGGTACGACTTCCTGGATTTCAGCCATAGGTTTGAGATCTGCAGGGTCCCCCGAACTGGGTCAGGTGTGCACTACACATCAAACACTGCTATTCAGGTAGCTGACTGTAGGTGGGGTGCACAAAGACGTTTTTTTAGATTAGGCGACTCTGCGTCCAGTCCAGATAACGATAGATGTAAGAGAGACAAAAGCATCAGTGTAAGATCGAAAGAAATGCCTCCCACGGGTGACTGTATTAAAATCCTAGTAGTAAATTGCCGAAGCATTCGCAACGAAGTCCCAGAGTTTGAAGCATTCATAAAAAGCAGTGAAGTTCACATAATAGTAGATACAGAAAGCTGGTTGAAACCTAAAATTGATGTCAGTGAGATTTTTGGGGAAAATTTGAGTGTTACTCGAAAGAATAGGCCAACGGGAAATGGAAGTGGTCTATTTGTCGCACTAGACAAGGAACTCAAATCCACCGAGGTAGAGCTCTGTGTGAGACTGTTTGGGCAAGACTCAATATCAGGGCTGGGCATAAAATGATAATGGATCCTTCTACTGCCTATTAAAATCATCTCCTGATGTAACGGAAAACTTTGGAGAAAACCTCAGTTCACTTGTACGTAATACTGTAATCATCGGTGGAGACTTTAATCACCCAACAATTAATTAGAAAAATTACAGTTTTGCTAATGGTGGATGTGATATGACATCCTGTGAAACTTCACTAAATGCCTTCTCTGAAAACTACCTAGAACAGATAGTTAGAAACCCCACTCGTGCCCACTCGTGACGGAAATACACTCCTGGAAATGGAAAAAAGAACACATTGACACCGGTGTGTCAGACCCACCATACTTGCTCTGAACACTGCGAGAGGGCTGTACAAGCAATGATCACACGCACGGCACAGCGGACACACCAGGAACCGCGGTGTTGGCCGTCGAATGGCGCTAGCTGCGCAGCATTTGTGCACCGCCGCCGTCAGTGTCAGCCAGTTTGCCGTGGCATACGGAGCTCCATCGCAGTCTTTAACACTGGTAGCATGCCGCGACAGCGTGGACGTGAACCGTATGTGCAGTTGACGGACTTTGAGCGAGGGCGTATAGTGGGCATGCGGGAGGCCGGGTGGACGTACCGCCGAATTGCTCAACACGTGGGGCGTGAGGTCTCCACAGTACATCGATGTTGTCGCCAGTGGTCGGCGGAAGGTGCACGTGCCCGTCGACCTGGGACCGGACCGCAGCGACGCACGGATGCACGCCAAGACCGTAGGATCCTACGCAGTGCCGTAGGGGACCGCACCGCCACTTCCCAGCAAATTATGGACACTGTTGCTCCTGGGGTATCGGCGAGGACCATTCGCAACCGTCTCCATGAAGCTGGGCTACGGTCCCGCACACCGTTAGGCCGTCTTCCGCTCACGCCCCAACATCGTGCAGCCCGCCTCCAGTGGTGTCGCGACAGGCGTGAATGGAGGGACGAATGGAGACGTGTCGTCTTCAGCGATGAGAGTCGCTTCTGCCTTGGTGCCAATGATGGTCGTATGCGTGTTTGGCGCCGTGCAGGTGAGCGCCACAATCAGGACTGCATACGACCGAGGCACACAGGGCCAACACCCGGCATCATGGTGTGGGGAGCGATCTCCTACACTGGCCGTACACCACTGGTGATCGTCGAGGGGACACTGAATAGTGCACGGTACATCCAAACCGTCATCGAACCCATCGTTCTACCATTCCTAGACCGGCAAGGGAGCTTGCTGTTCCAACAGGACAATGCACGTCCGCATGTATCCCGTGCCACCCAACGTGCTCTAGAAGGTGTAAGTCAACTACCCTGGCCAGCCAGATCTCCGGATCTGTCCCCCATTGAGCATGTTTGGGACTGGATGAAGCGTCGTCTCACGCGGTCTGCACGTCCAGCACGAACGCTGGTCCAACTGAGGCGCCGGGTGGAAATGACATGGCAAGCCGTTGCACAGGACTACATCCAGCATCTCTACGATCGTCTCCATGGGAGAATAGCAGCCTGCATTGCTGCGAGAGGTGGATATGCACTGTACTAGTGCCGACATTGTGCATGCTCTGTTGCCCGTGTCTATGTGCCTATGGTTCTGTCAGTGTGATCATGTGATGTATCTGACCCCAGGAATGTGTCAATAAAGTTTCCCCTTCCTGGGACAATGAATTCACGGTGTTCTTATTTCAATTTCCAGGAGTGTATATTGGATCTAATGCTAACAAATAGACCTGCCTCTTAGAGGATGTCCACATGGAAACTGCTGTCAGTGATCATGACTTGGTTGTGGTCACGACGATTGCCAAAGGACAAAGGGCAGCAAAAGCAAGCAGGAAGATATACATGTTCAGTAAACTAGATAAAAATCAGTTGTATCATATCTCAATGAGGAATCTGAAACTTTCAGCACAAGGTAGGAGCATGTAGACGAGCTCTGTCTCAAAGAATAGTTGACAATGTACCGGATAAACATGTACGCAATAGGACATTTCATAACGGGAGTGAACCTCCATGGTATGCAGCCACTGCAAAGAAACTTCTAAAGAAAGAGATTACGGCATAACAGGTGTAAAACAAAGCGTAAGCCTATAGAGAGAAAGAGAGAGAGAGAGAGAGAGAGAGAGAGAGAGAGAGGCTGAATGAAATACGTTTGGCCATCAAGAGAGGAATACGTGATGCCTTCAATGACTACCATAGCAGAGTATTGTTAACTGACATTTCACAAAATCCAAAGACCAGAATTGGTCATATGTAAAGGCTGTTAGTGGCATCAGAATTAGCGTCCGGTCCATAGCGAATGAGACAGGAACTGAAATTGAGGACAGCAAAGCAAAAGCGAAATGCTTAACCCCGTTTTCAAATGGTCCTTTACAAACGAAAACACTGGCGAATTCCCCAATTTAGCCCCTGTGTCCCTGAAAAGATGAGTGAAATAAGTATTAGTGTCAGTGATATTGAGGAACAGCTGAAATCGTTAATACTGAACAAAGTTCCAGGTACCGATGGAATTCCTGACGGATTCTATGCTGAATTTGCGGCTCAGTTAGCCCCTCTTCTAGCTATAATCCATCGTAGATCCCTCGAATAAAAAGCCGTGCCCAGTTCCTGGAAAAAGGCACAGATCACACCTATCTACAAGAAGGGTAGTAGATGTGATCCGCAAAACTACCGTCCAATATCTTTGATATCGATTTGTTGCATTTATAGAAACTTAGAACTTATGATCTCAAACATAATGATGTATCTTGAACAGAAAGACCTCCTCAATGCCAACCGGCACGGATTTCGGAAACATCGATCATGTGAATCCCAACTCGCACCTTTCTCACATGACAGGTCCAAATGGTTCAAATGGCTCTGAGCACTATGGGACTTAACTTTTGAGGTCATCAGTTCACTAGAACTTAGAACTACTTAAACCTAACTAACCTAAGGACATCACACACATCCATGCCTGAGGCAGGATTCGAACCTGGGACCGTAGCGGTCGCGCGGTTCCGGACTGTAGCGCCTAGAACCGCTCGGCCACTCAAGCCGGCCATACTGAAGGGTTTGGATCAAGGCAATCAGGTACATGCAATATTTCTTGATATCCGAGAAACATTTGACTCAGTACCGCACCTATGCTTACTGTAAAAAGTGCTATCATATGGGGTATCAAGTGAAATTTGTGACTGGAGTCATGGACTGAGGACTTTTTGGTAGGAAGGACGCAGCAGTTTATCTTGGATGGAGGGTCATTATCAGATGTAGAAGTAACTTTAGGTGTGCCCCAGGAAAGTGTGTTAGGACCTTTGCTGTTCATGTTGTTTATTAATGACCTTGCAGACATTATTAACAGTAAAATCGGGCCTTTTTTTTTCAGATGAGCACTTATCTATAGTGAAGTCCTATCTGAAAGAAGCTGCGTAAATACTCAATCAGATCTTGATAAGATTCCAAAGTGGTGCAGAGATTGGCAACTTGCTTTAAATGTTCAGAACTGTAAAATTTTGCAATTCACAAAACGAAGAATGTAATATCCTATGACTGTAATTTCAATGAATCACTGTTAGAAACGGCCAACTCATACAAATACCTGTATGTAACACTCTGTAGGTATATGAAATGGAATTATCACATAGGTTCAGTTGTGGGTAAAGCATATGGTAGGATCAGTTTATTGGTAGAATACTGGGGAAGTGTAGTCAATCTACAAAGGAGGTTGCTTACAAATCACTCGTGTGATCGGTTCTAGAATATTGCTGAAATGTTTCGGACCTGTACCAGATAGGACTACAGGGGACATTGAACGAATACAGAAAAGGGTAGCATGTAAGGCAACGGGTTTGTTTGATTAGTGGGAGAGTGTACAGAGATACTGAAGGAACTGAACCGGAAGACTCTTGAAGGTATATGTAAACTATCCCGATAAAGTTAGTTAATACAGTTTCAAGAACTGGCTTTAAATGCTTACTCTGAGAATGTACTGCAACCCTCTACGTATTGCTCACATAGGGACTATGAGCATAAGATTAAAATAATTACTGCACGCACAAAGGCATTCAAACAGTCATTCTGCCCGCACTCCATATGTGAATGGAATTGGAAGAATCTCAATAACTGGTACAATGGGACGTATTACCTACCATGCACCTCACGGTGTTTGCAGAGTATAGATGTAGATACCTTCTGTCACACTGTCGAACAGTCTTCGAATTTCGGCTGGGGAATTTCTTGAAATCTCTAGGCGAATGGTGTCCTCTAATTCTTCTCGTGTATGAGGATTCTGTGCGTACACCTCATCTTTTAACAAGACCCAACAATAAAAATTACTTGTATGGAGATCTAATGAACAAGAGGGCCAGTCGACTATCCTATCATTAAAACCAGTTGGTAATATTATCATATACCAATTGCTTATATGTATGATGTAAGCATAGGTCTTCTCGTTAGTTGTTTGTTTTTTGAAAAACCATTGCAGTATGCACAATGAAATCTGTCTGTATAAATTTATCTATAAATAAAAATATTGTACATTCTATTTGAAAAAGAAAATTCTCTTCGTATAACGTGTGCTTCTAGATACAGTATTCAACTGCTGAGCAATACTGACTGATAGCTGGCCTTGTGTTGCGCATGTGATAGTGTCGTGTAACAAAACTTTAAACTTAATGAAATACTGACTATGAAATAATGAAAACTAATGTAATTAAATCCCAAAAGTAACTGATTGTGTACTCAGTGAAATTTGTTTAACTGAAACTCAATACTGATGTACATTATGGAAGTTACGAGGGATGAAGTGTAGTTTCTAAAAAAAAAAAAAAAAAAAAAAAAAAAAAAAAAAAAAAAAAAACTGCTCTACTCAGGAGCAAAATAACTGTTTGAGATTACCTACACTGTTCACTGTAAATTAATCTGCTTGCATGGCACAACACCTTATAATTTGATAATTCTCACTAAAACTGTTTCCTCATAAGAATGCAAAGAGAGATCTACCCTGAAATAAAAATAACTTTCCTCATGCTTAGCATGTTGTCTTGTGTCCGGTGTACCGTACTGACATTCTCCAAAGGCAGTAGAAATCAGGAGATACAGCAGCTACAGTAAAAATAAACTACTCATTACAAAATTTGTTTTTTGCTTGTAGAAGCGATCTGTCGCTTCGTGTGGCGTAAGGTACAAGGCACACACAACCAAATATTTAAAACTTTACTAACAATGATGGAGACGGATTTTACTTTAAAGAGAATCGTTCTTGATATATTAAACTCTGATTATTGTCAAAGAGTACTGTACAACATAAGAAGACCTTAACAATTACGAAATTTTCTCAGTACAAAAATTACAGACATCCCAACCAATTTCGTTATTTGTGACACAATGACAGATAATTTCCAAGAATGATTGCTTGTCGAAATCGCAGCGTCCAAACGATGTATATCGAACGTGCAATCGAAAAATCGATCATGCGACTCTGGTGGCTGGCGTTATGAGTATGTTTACGGTGGTCACTACAGCAACAATAAAAGAAGAGCGTTACAAAAATACTTGTAATTACAAAGGAGACGACTTACCTTACTCGTCGTCGGTGTTGTCATCATGTGAAAGTCCGTTACGCTGGTTTGGATGGATAATTTGGAAGAGTCGAACTATGTATTTTTCCTGATTCTCGTTCGTTTTCCACATTGTCTGCAATGAAACTGTAACGATATTTCAGCATCGAAACTGTTCTTACGAAGTTTTACACACTTCGCATCACCATAGTCTACACAGTCCCTCCTTTCCTCGTCCGAAAGTACCCCATATTTGCGACAAAAAGTCGAACAGTTTTTTACGCTGGATAATCATGGAATTATATTTTTCCATGTGAGAGAATCCACCAAAGAAACGTCAAGAACACCAGATATCCCACTCACTACCGACATAGATCGTCTGGGTTGCCCTAGCAATGCACAAACAATTCACGGAGGTATGTAATTTAGAGCAACTAAGGGAACGACGGAAAATAGATAAAAATGACGATCACAAATAACTGATCATTATGCCCACCACCAGAGTCGCATGATCGATTAACGATCTCTCGTTCAATATGTATCGTTTGGAGCCAGTGATATCAATAGGAAATCATTCTTGGAATTACCCAATGAAAACAAAGTGATCAAATCAAAACTGATTATTAGTGTTATTAGTTATCTGAAGGACTAAGATTTCCTTCGGTTGATAGTTCTGACAAACAAACTTTTCATTCTTACGCATGTATTGGTTACCTTGAAAAATTCGGGTCAGTTCTAGTGTCCGATTCCACACGGCGGCTTTGATTAATCAAGTCATTCCTGAGGCATAAAAGCTACATAGAGGCTCTCACTGAAAGCGACTGATCATATTCATAAACAAACGAATATAGCGTGCGATAAAATTACGCTGTCCCCGTGATTAATTACTTAGCCACAAATTGTACAGACAAGAATTAAAGGTAACGAAAATAAATAAGAATAGCAAAAGAGGATTATAAATGTCTAAAAAAAATTAGTATCGTAATTTACGCGAGTAAGAAAAGCGCAGAGAACCTTTAAATGCAGTACAGTATAGCGCATGGTGAAGTCATAATATTATAAATCAGCTTTAAGTTTTAATACTAATTGTTAAATCTACACAAGTAATGAAATTTGACAAAAAATAGGGTCTAACAAATACTGCAATCGGTAATTGGAACTGACCTATATAGGTTAATTCTAGTTGCTGATTCCAACCATTCCACGGTTCGTTATTCAGATCGTTTTAACAAGTGTGTACACTAAAGTGTTACAGTATTTCTGCATATAGTATTACTATCTTTATTACTACAAAAAAAAGAAAAATTTGGAAGCTGAACCTACAATACTTATTAATTTTCATAGTAGTTATGAGATCAATAAGAAATTCTACAAAAACGTAGTCCACAGATATACTGCAAAAATGTCCAAATTTATGAACCATTGAAAAGCTGAAATCGGTAACAAAAACTGACCTCCTATATAGGCCAATTCTAATTATCGATTCCAGACAGCCGATGTTTCATTAATTATATCGTTTTTTCAACACGTGTATTAAAATGTAGGCTAATATGATTTCTGCATTTGTAGTTGCCCTCTGAACTACTGCAAAAAAGTTACTAATCTTGGAATCGGTAACTAGAATTGACCTATATAGAAGGTCAGTTCTAGTTACCTAGTGCAGTTTTTGCTATACACCGCAGTAGTTTTAGGGGGCAATTACAAATCTAGAAATTGTATTACGTTTCAGTGCATACAACTACAAAAATAATTTACATGTTGTAAGTAGGCTGTTTGTTTTCTTATTGGCAACGTTACGTAGCGCTCTGTATGAAAATCACTGGCTGTGCTGTGTGCAGTCTGTGGCTAGTTTGCATTGTTGTCTGCCATTGCAGTGTTGGGCAGCGGCAGCTGGATGTGAACAGCGCGTAGCGTTGCGCAGTTGGAGGTGAGCCGCCAGCAGTGGTGGATGTGGTGAGAGAGATGGCGGAGTTTTGAAATTTGTAAGACTGGATGTCATGAACTGCTATATATATTATGACTATTAAGGTAAATACATTGTTTGTTCTCTATTAAAATCTTTCATTTGCTAACTATGCCTATCAGTAGTTAGTGCCTTCCGTAGTTTGAATCTTTTATTTAGCTGGCAGTAGTGGCGCTCGCTGTATTGCAGTAGTTCGAGTAACGAAGATTTTTGTGAGGTAAGTGATTTGTGAAAGGTATAGGTTAATGTCAGTCAGGGCCATTCTTTTGTAGGGATTATTGAAAGTCAGATTGCGTTGCGCTAAAAAATATTGGGTGTCAGTAATTTTTCAAAGGGGACGTTTCATATGTCGACCCTTAGCCGAGGATACCTCACTGGAATCTTCTGATTTTTTCTTGTAGTTTGTGTAATTGGTGTAGCTTTAGTTTATTGCTACCGCGTAATTGTAGAGAGAATCTCCTTTGTAGATGCAGTCTTTCATTGTTGTACAGTAAAACAGTTGTGGCATGCATGTAAATTTGCACCAAGTATTTCGCAGCTGCGCTTGCAATTAACAAGATATCATTTTCAATGCTATGTTAATGTGTTTTCTTATTGTGCTCTTCAAATTGTGCTTTTCTGTGTTGTCATGTGAAATATTGTGACAATAATGGCGTGTGAAAAACCTAATACTAGGCTCCAAAGTAAACTGAGAAATGACAGTGAAGACGAAAGCAGTGTGTTAGCGCCACCGTGTAATGAATTAACTAATGTTCAAAGTAGTAATTTGGTAATTGTGCATAAGGAAATGGAGCGGGCAGCAAACAATGGTGTAGACAGTGAAACAATTAGTGAACAGGGAAGCATTATCGATCGATCGGTCGGCAACAGCTCACCTCAGGAATCGGGAATGACAGGACACAATTTTGCAACTACTGCAGATTCAGGTTTGCGTCCTCACCGTTTTCTGAAATAAGTCAAGACACATTTTCTGCTTGTCAAAATGTGAATGTTGCCGGTGCAACTTCACTGCCGAAAAGCACCGAGGAACATGTTTCAAACACCAGTCCATTGTTATTACAGTTAATGCAACAAATGGGACAAAGGCTACAAAAGTTAGACACAATGGAACAAAATCTTCAAAAGTTAGACACAATGGAACAAAATCTTCAAAAGTTAGACACAACGCTTGAACAAAATCAGAAACAAATGGGACAAAATCTTCAAAAGTTAGACACAATGGAACAAAATCTTCAAAAGTTAGACACCACACTTGAACAAACACGTGAAGATTTAACTACTCAGTTACATAAAATCGAATCGAAATGTCAAAAAGTCTGTAATGACGTAAAAATACAAATTTGTGAGCATTTCCAACCTATTTTTTCGCGTCATGAAAATGCATTACAGAATCACGAAGCAGCCATAAAGGAACTGCAAACTATAGTTCATGAAAATCACGACACCTTGCAAGCTAAAATTGACTCAGTTGCATCTACCGATTCGGTTACACAACTTGCAAAAACTCAGGAAAACTTAAAGGACACAGTAGATACTCTGAAAATTGGTTCAGAAAGACACATGGAGGAAATTAGTTCATTATCAGAGAAAGTAGTTGAACTTTCGGATCAGCTAAATAATTTATCTACGAAGGTAGATGATAATCTGAATGACACAAAACCGGTAGTCTTTAATGACACAGACGAGTGTGAACAAATTAGGAAATTCAAACAAAATCAGAATCAAATTAATACGCAACACCAAAGAGAAATCCGGGAAGTACAAGATCAGTTGACACAGGTAATACAGGAATTACATATTTTAGAGGACACTCGCGCTCCAATAGGGGAAGAGGGACATAGAAATACGGAACAGCCACAAAATAATAACACAGGGCACTTCGGAAATTATGAAAGAAATTGGCAAGATAAACCGAATTTTGAGATGGAACCGCCGAAACGACGTAACAATGACCGACATGCGACTCGCCGACATGATGATTTTCACTATAAACTGTTCATTACTACACATAAATTCAAAACATTCATCCACAAGCGTGGCTTCATCAATTCTCTCATTGTTTTCCTCCCAACTGGTCATTAGAACACAGATTAGAATTTATGTGTGGCTACTTAGAGAATGAACCAGCTGTAAGAATGCGATCGGTCATTCACGATTGCCACAGTGAAGGAGAATTTTATCATGCCTTCCTCTCTGCATATTGGTCTCAAGCTACACAGGATCGAGTAAAACATAGCATCATGATGATGAAACACTTTGAACAATCTGAATTTTCCAGTCTTGTCAAATATTTTGAAGACATGTTGCACAAGAATCAGTATCTTTCAACCCCATACAGCCCCTCAGAAGTCATCCGCATTTGCTTAATCAAATTGCCTGAACATTTACGACATATTATTTTAGCAGGACGTTGCAAAGATGACATTGAAGCTTTTCAGGAACTGTTACAAGAACTGGAAATCGACACTGACAATCGCGGAACGCGGAAACAGGAACACAACAATTACAGGTCATATCCGTCACAATTCCGCGATGAAAGAAATTATAACTGGACACGACAAGGCTATTCTCACAACACAAATCGTGACCAAAACAGACACCACCCGTATGACAACCATTGGCAGAGTAGTAATAATTACAGAGAAAGATCGCATTTCCATAGTAATGAATATGACATAGATAACCACAGAAACAGACAATATGGTAACCAAAACAATTATTGTCATGGGAGACAGAATAATTTCAGACGCAACAGTTCAGAGCGCAGTTACGATTCAGGGAGACATTCTAGACCATGTGACCAACAAGAAGGAAATTACGGAATCTACCGTTATGACGACAGACGATATAATCGTAACAACAGACCAGAATTTAATCAGAACTGGCCGGTTTCAAACAGGGCAGGGCCCTCTCGACAAGGTGAATTCGGAGAAGTTAGACCTCCAAATCCCAGTAACGACGCGTGGCAACAAAGAGACAGACAATGACTCGCACCGCAGGCAGACACGTGCGCCGGCTGGCTCCGAGAAAAATAATGTAGACGCTAACCTTGAGAAAAATTTTAGCATTCCTTACCAACGTATACCACATGATAACTGCGTTGAAGTTGAAACTCTGTGTACTAGGAAGAGTAAAGGTTTACACCACATTTCACATGTAAAACCGTTTATTGAAAGATAATCTGCTTTTTAACTTCGTCTTTGCCATAAAACTTTTCACTTCACATTTCTAGTATGCTTTTTCAGACTTAAGAAACTGTTACCATGCAACAATGTTTGAAGTTAAATATCCAGTCAAGAACCTGGGCAACTTATTTAGACAGTAATTACGAATGCATTGTTATAGTGAACAGACGACACAGTGTTGTACATTCTTGCAACAAGTTGCACAATTACGTAATGACTATCAGGCTTACATACTTAGAACTTGTACTGCTAATGAGATTTTAATGCAACATTTTGGTTTACTTGAAAAGACATTCTTTATTTGAAGTACTTTCTGTGGGATTAAAGATGACTTAGCATTTGCTTTCTTTGACAGCTACACAATTATATCACGACGGTACTAGTGTGTGACACAATTTACATTGTTGCTTTTGCAGTGTATCTGTTTTATATCTGCACAGTTTTTCTGAATTATTCTGGAAAGTAAAACGTGTTTTAGTGGTAACTTTTGTGGTATAGCTACAATGAGACAGCCTTTTCTGTAGCACAACAATACGTTACAGTACAGTACTTTCTTCATCACGGCAATAAACATAATAAGTAAGGTATCTATACGCAAAGCATTTCACTTTTGTTTATCATGAGGTAAGTACATTGACTTCAGCAGAACTTTGCTTACAGAGGACGATAACTACGACAGTTCCACAGAATTATCTTACAGCAAGACGCACATTCAGCGCTACAGGAGACGCATTTGAGTGATTAATTTTGTACTTAAACCATTTATTTTTCAAGATTTTTGAATTACAATGAAAGTTTTCTGTGATACATTTCATTCCATTTCTGTAATCTGTAATACCTGAGGGTATAATTACATTAATCCTCAGGGGGGTACACACTTACTTTGTGTACCATGTGTTTGGCAAGCACAAGGAGCCCTAGGTAATATGGTATTTGCTTATACAACTTTACACATCAGTACCATATTTCTCTAACACACAAATTACACAGCTATCTGATCATTTAACTGAGAGATAAACATTTTTTTACTACATCAGTGACACATGTTTACGCAATTACACAGTTGGTTAACTTCACATTTATGAAATTGTATTTTGTATGTACTTTGTGAACTCTTCATATTTTTTCAGAATCATTTTGATACTATGAGAGCTTTGAATGATGTATTTGGTATGGGTCATGATATTTAAAGTACGTTTGAGGTGGATGACACTATTTAAATGAGCAGAGAATTTTTTTTAGGTTTTGAAATTATTGCAGAAAGCTACGACGTTTTTGAGATTTGACTGAGGTTTTATGATGTTATTATTATGACGACGATGTGTATTATGTTGTTGAGGTATGATTATTATCAATGAAATGATGCTATATGAGGAACCTGATTATGCTATGTATTTATTATGATGAAATATTGAAGACGTGTTGATGAATATGTATATGTGTAATAAGGTAAGGAGTAATGAGTAGTGGTTAGGGACTCTGACTTTTGAAAAAGGATGTTGGAAACCAAGAATCGTACTTTAAGAGTTATGAAATGTGAGTAAATGCGTGAATGTATCACAATGCCGGTGAAAATTTTTTGGACACTGTTATATTTATAGGATTTTGTTTCCACAGATTTGGAACGCAAATATTTCTACCTGTGAAATCTTATTTCTATCAAACTGTCACTGTAGCGGAAACTGATGTTGTAAATATTTCGGTAAGGAAGGTAGGTCACTGTAAGCACCCAGCCGCGCGACAGTTGCCTGGAAAAAAAGCCATTAGTGTGTGCCTTTCAGAGCCACAGGTGGAGAAAAAAGGAGGCCATTAACCTCGCTATTGACATTCCTTTGTAGAAAGCACCGCAAATACGACACGCTCATAACTTGGAAACATTCTTACATCTGCACACCTGATTAGGACAAATGTCTATCTACAAGAATTGAGAGAATTTCTACTAACTTACGAAATGCCTCATGACTACTGAATTATTATTTTATGTTTTACTTTGTACATAGTTGCTTATTTCATTTGATATCTGGTTTCCAGCTCTCTTGCAGCATTGGTTTCATAAAATAAAATTAAATGCATTTGCTAATGTGAACACTTTCTGTCAACAGATCTATTAAATAATTACTTTATGATCCACATTCTTCGAAAAAGGAGCTCTTGGAATGGAAAGAGCAATAAGAAGGGACTAATAACAGTAACTGCATATATAATTTTCTTTTCAAGTACTTGGTAATTTTTTGTAGAATTAGTTTTTGTGGTGCACCAGTTTAATTACATAGACATTAGGATGTAAATATACATTTTCCTTGTCTGCATTGTTGTCTTAAGTGTAATATTTTTTTCTGCTTGAGCTTTGTCATGTTTAGATATAAGTTATTGCATTTGCTGCTGCTGTTTGCCAGGCATAGTGCTACTAAATTTCACTTTGTATTACTCTGTTAAGCCAGTTTTACTACGAATTTATTTTCCTTGTTTGCTGCGCATTGCCTTATATTAGTTGTAATATTGCATTTGCTTTGTTAATTTATGCTGCTTGCTTTGCCATTTGTATTTTTTATCATTGCTGTTTGTGTTAATTGTTTTGTGCTGCTGCATTGCCGCATTCCTTAGTTTAGCATCTGAGCTCAGTAGATTTAAGTTAGCTTAAGATTGGGTAGGCTATACGTGACAACGAGTTGTGATGAATTGGAAGAAATGCATTCGGAAGCTATAAGAAAATGGTTTGGCCAAAAAATATTTTTGAAAGAGGATGTGAACAGAAGACAGAAAGCATGCTTGGATAGGATGTTTTGGTGAAAACAAATGTTGAAATAAGACGAAAGATCTATGGAATGAAGTTTTGGGTTGGACTGCAGTACCAAATGTTACACTGAAAACGAACCCTGTCCTTTCCATTGTGTTATCCCCCTATGTGTTTGTGTACTCTTGTATATTTGCGTTTTTCCTGTCTTTATGTGTTTAGCTAATAAGAGTTATGTTGTAGAATTTTTCTAATAATATGTTATTTACTTTGTAAAGATGTTTAGACATTATTTATTCTGTTTTGTTTTAATGCTCATGTGTGAAGTTGATGTTTCAAAAGTTATTCTGATATTTTTTCATAATTCCTGTAACACTGATGTATATGTTTATTTCTATTCTTTTGTAAAATTTGTGTTACTACAAATGTTATCTGTATTGTTATGTTCTTTAATGATTTATTTTGTACCTTTGTAATTGTATTCTTATGTTATAAAATTGTAATTGACACCAGTTCATCAAATTAAGTAACTTGTAAGTTCCATTTCACTGCACACGTTTCTGTTGGTCATAGTATTTGGACAATATGTGAGAAGTAGGGACTGTTAGTGTTTGCACGTGTGTTAATAATTCAGCAAGGGACTGGATAACAGCATTGCTGGTTCTGAGGACAATTCCAAAAACTTTGTGAGTGCACAAGTGGTAGTTATGGACTTGCTATATTATCCGCAAGACTCTTCAATGGTGATTGTGCACCTGCACAGTCACAACAGATGGCTGCTGGCCATCTCTACAAGTACTACAGTGGGTCTACACCCTTGCTGACACACCAGTACCATTATTTCTACAAGGACTGCAGTGGGTCTGCACCTCTGATGGCCCACCAATACCACAATCTCTACCAGGACTACAGTGGGTCTGCACCTCTGGTGGTCCACCAATACCGTAGTCTCTACCACGACTACAGTGGGTCTGCTCTGTGATGACCCACCTACCAATATTCTTCAAAACGTCGAATGACTCTGCTGTGGGTTTGCTCTGTTGTGGCCCATTACCTGTCAGCATGTCAAGAGTCATCACTGTCTTTCCGTTGGAAGGACAACACTACTTCTTCACGGCTGCATGGAAATCCACTACTTCCGTGTGCATTGTCTTTTACTGCTCAGTCTTTGAGAAAAGAAACGGCAGTTTTACTGTGATGAATGATCAGGACTGTCTTTATGGACTGTGAGAAAATTTTAGCTTTTGACCAACATTGTATTAATAAGTGTGTGCATTTGATATCTTTCTTACTGTAATTATGAAAAATTTTTTCAAATCTGTATTGGCCAGTGTCCAAAACAATTTGTAAAATTTTTTGTGGGGAGCATGGGGGCTATGTAAGTAGGCTGTTTGTTTTCTTATTGGCAACGTATGAAAATCACTGGCTGTGCTGTGTGCAGTCTGTGGCTAGTTTGCATTGTTGCCTGCCATTGTAGTGTTGGGCAGCGGCAGCTGGATGTGAACAGCGCGTAGCGTTGCGCAGTTGGAGGTGAGCCGCCAGCAGTGGTGGATGTGGGGAGAGAGATGGCGGAGTTTTGAAATTTGTAAGACTGGATGTCATGAACTGCTATATATATTATGACTATTAAGGTAAATACATTGTTTGTTCTCTATTAAAATCTTTCATTTGCTAACTATGCCTATCAGTAGTTAGTGCCTTCCGTAGTTTGAATCTTTTATTTAGCTGGCAGTAGTGGCGCTCGCTGTATTGCAGTAGTTCGAGTAACGAAGATTTTTGTGAGGTAAGTGATTTGTGAAAGGTATAGGTTAATGTTAGTCAGGGCCATTCTTTTGTAGGGATTATTGAAAGTCAGACTGCGTTGCCCTAAAAAATATTGTGTGTCAGTAATTTTTCAAAGGGGATGTTTCAATGTGAATTCTATTATTATTCTATTATTGTTCTATTCTATTATTATTATATTAATTCTAGTTATCGATTCCAATATTATGTATTTTTTGTAGATTTTCTTTTAGAATTTAGTGTGTTGGTATCTCCACATTTTATGCTGCTCTTTCGTATTTGCTGTGATTCGTTTAATTTTCCCGTTTCTCTGATACAGTATAGTTTCTCCTCACTCAAAACCCCAACTTTCCTCCACTTCTCTCGTTAGATTGAATAATGAATATAAAAATAACACTATTTTATAACAGTATGACTTCACCATGTGCTTTACTGTAATGCAATTTAAAGGTTCTCTGTGCTTTTCTAGTCGCATAAATTACGAGAATACTTCTCACCAGAAATGAAAATTTGTTTTTCAAAAATGGTTCAAATGGCTCTGAGCACTATGGGACTCAACTGCTGTGGTCATAAGTCTCCTAGAACTTAGAACTACTTAAACCTGACTAACCTAAGGACAGCACACAACACCCAGCCATCACGAGGCAGAGAAAATCCCTGACCCCGCCGGGAATCGAACCCGGGAACCCGGGCGTGGGAAGCGAGAACGCTACCGCACGACCACGAGATGCGGGCTAAAATTTGTTTTTAATTATTTTTCTTAATTGTTTTCGTTATCTTCAGTTCGTTTCGATGTAATTCATGACTAAGTAAATAATTGCGTGAATGTGATTGTACTTTTATCGTATGCTACATTTGTTTGTTTACGAATATGACTCGTTCATAGATTGATTATACGTAGCGTCTTTGCCTTAGGTATGACGTTATTGCTCAAAGCCGACGAGTGGAATCGGACACTAGAGTTTATCCAAAAATTCCTCCAAAAAAATCTTCTCCATCAGCAGAGTCAATAACGTATGTTTACAAACATAATAAAGTCTTCCAGATAATTTCTCTCAGATTCACAAATATTAAATCTCCTTCTCAAAAAATTCAACTGTTCGGTTCTATGCCTCTAATAAGGATGCCCCAGCGCTGCACAACTGACTGATAAGCAAACTAACCACAGATAAACACAAAGTCAAGGATCTTTTTCATTACTCTGCGGCGCGTTCATTCATCTTTGTCCCAGCTCACTAAAGCTAAATTATTTACAGTGGTAGAAAACATATGAAAACCTTACAACTATGGATCATAAACCTATGAAATGTTATGGTTTCGTGTAAAAAGATCGCTCCAATAATTCGTGTTACACTAATGCACACCACATTCCAGTTTTTATATCAAGCAGAGGCTCTTGATGTAATTAATGATTATCAGAACTCCAACGTAGATTCTTCTGCGACTTCACACAATGCAATAAATAAAGCGACGCGTTGTCAGACAAAGGATTATTTCACGATGAACCTCGACATTACGCACCGACTGCACTATCCAGTTGCAGTGCTGAGCTTACGCAACAGTATCTAACTTGGTCAGTCGATGTCTACTTTTTAACGTTTCAGTTCGAGTGCTCTTGACGTAATAGTCCGAAGTGCTAAAAGGTGAAACGAGTTTTTCAGACTTTTATGTGTTCTACAGGATGTTTGCCTATTATAGGTACGAAAGAAAGGCGCGAAATGAAACAAGCAAGTAGTCCTAATAAACATAGATACCGAAATCAATGGTTTCCCCGAAAGGACGCATTACGAGTGTGTACTTGAACACCTTATAACCGAGCCAACGAGGATCGAGGCTGCATATATGCAGTTTGAGGACGAAAGCATTGTAGCAAGTGTTTCAGATGGCCACCGTTTCTATGAAGGCCGCAGCGTGTCTCCTCATCGATGCCCGCGATAGTTAACACACTGACTGCCACGTAAATCAAAGACGACACGGGAAATTCCTTCTTTGGGTCACGTGAATGAAATACAACTCACGGACATGTTTTCATTTAAAGCTCCGTGGCGCCGTAGCAGCTCACAGCAGCAAACTGTGACCCTGTGTAACAGCGAATCAAAACCCCGGCAACAAATCATAGCTGCGGCCTACAGTTTCCAAGAGCTCAAATGGCTCTGAGCACTATGCGACTTAACTTCTGAGGTCATCAGTCGCCTAGAACTTAGAACTAATTAAACATAACTAACCTAAGGACATCACACACATCCATGACCGAGGCAGGATTCGAACCTGCGACCGTAGCGGTCGCTCGGCTCCAGACTGTAGCGCCTAGAGCCGCACGGCCACTCCGGCCGTCTCCAAGAGCTCAAGAAAAGTTAAAGATACCTGTAATTGTGAGTTATATACGACGCACGTAGCTCAGTTTTCTTCTTTTATCACTTAATTACTATTTTCTTTTACTTGTTACTTGCACTATTCAATACAAACGGCAAGTAATTTCTTCTTACGTTCTCCAACTGAAATTGTAAAACAAATACATAAACTGAAAAATCTTTGATAATGTCATTTTCTACCTATAATACCTGTATGTGTCGTGCTTTATGAAGAAACGCTCTACACAAAAATGCAAGTGACAATTTTTACATCTCAGAGCAGTTTTTTGTTTTTTTGCTATCTAACTCTCGTTCACGTTCACACTTCATTTTTATAGCACACTGTACATCTATGTCTTTCTGTTCCCGTGTTCACTTTCAGTTTCACTTGCGGACTCGACTGGTAGAAATTCATCGGAGTTAACACTAAATAACAACGCAGGGTCTTTATCACTTATGTTCATAACTTCAGTTAAAAGCGTGTACAATCAGCTTTGTTCCTCTTCATCGCTTCTGCGAGACATTTCCTTGATTCTTAGCATCAATAGGTTACAGCACGAATAACGTCAAATGAAGACTGTGACAACAATGATGTATAGCAATAATGTTACTGTACACAAATAATATTATGAAATGAAAGACTGACAAGAGCACCAAACCAAAATTGTTATCCACATACTAAATGACACACCTGGCATACTTACTTCGACGCCACGTGAGTCAGATGTAAGGTTGAGGGTCTCAACCAGAGGCTTCGTCGACTCTGTGACGGTCTTGGCTGCAGATTTCTAGACTTGCGCTATTGGGTGGGGAATTGTAGGACGCCCCTAGATAGGTCAGGGGTGCACTACACAAAGGAAGCGGCTACTCGGGTAGCAGAGTACTTGTGGCGTGCACATGGGGGTTTTTTAGGCTAGGCAGTAGCGCGAGGTGTCATGATGAACACTCACCAGTCGACGTGCAGGCAGGGCAATCAGGACTCGCTCAGTGTAAAGACATTTCAGCTATCAAGATATTAGCAGTAAATTTTCAGAGTGTTCGGAATCAAGTTCCTGAATTTACTGCTCTCCAGGAAGCGTGTGGCGCGCAAATTATTCTCGGGATTGAGACCTGGCTGAACCCTGAGGTAGGAATATTTAGTGCGGGTTGGAACGTGTATCGGAAAGACAGATTAGACACCGTAGGAGGTGGTGTCTTCATTGCAGTTGACAAAAATATTGTGTCTACTACGGTCGAAGTAGAGTGTGATTGTGAAGTTATCTGGACACGTTTAACAGGGCTAGGGGAACTAAAGTTAATTGTTGGGTGTTATTACCGGCCACCAGGTTCCGCCGTGACAGTTCTAGAATCATTCAAAGGGAGTCTACATTCTCTGTTGCAAAAGTACCCGGATCATGTTATATTAGTCGGAGCCGACTTCAACCTACCTAGTATAGACTGGGATGTCTATGGATTCATTACAGGTGCTACAGACAAGCCGTCGTGTGAATTACTTTTGAACACATTATCCGAAAACTGTCTTGAGCAGCTAAATCCCAGCCAGCGCGTAACGGAAATATTTTAGATCTGGTAGCCAGGAGCAGACCAGACCTCATCGACGGCGTCAGTGTTGAGACGGGGATTAGTGATCATGATGTTGTCATTACGACTATGGTTACGAAAGTTAAAAAGTCGGTCAAGAAGGCTAGGAGAGTATTCTTACTAGAAAGAGCAGATAAGCAGTTAGCATCCCACTTAGTAAATGAATCGACTTCATTTACTTCCGGTACGATGGACGTGGAAGAATTATGGGCAAATTTTAAACACATTGTAAATCACGCATTGAACAAGTATTTGCCGAAAAAGTGGGTTACGGACGGAAAAGACCCACCGTGGTTTAACAGCGCAATTCGGAGAATGCTCAGGAAGCAAAGGCAGTTGCACTCGCGGTACAAGAAAGATCGGGAGAATGAGGACAGGCAAAAGTTAGTAGAGATTCGTGCTGCTGTAAAAAGAGCGATGCGCGAAGCACTCAACCACTACCACCGTCATACCTTAGCAAAAGATCTTTGCCGAAAACTCAAGGAAATTCTGGTCTTACGTAAAATCGGTAAGCGGGTCGAAGGCTTCCATCCAGTCACTCACTGATCAGTCTGGCCTGGCAACGGAGGACAGCAAAACGAAAGCTGAAATTTTAAATTGAGCATTTGAGAAATCTTTCACGCAAGAGGATCGTACAAACATACCGCCGTTTGACTCTTGTACAGATTCCCGTATGGAGGACATAATGATAGACATCCCTGGGGTTGTGAAGCAGCTGAATGGGTTGAAAATAAATAAATCGCCAGGTCCTGATGGGATTCCAATTCGGTTTTACAGAGAGAACTCTACTGCATTGGCTCATTACTTAGCTTGCATTTATCGCGAATCTCTTTGCCCAAC
This sequence comes from Schistocerca nitens, assembly GCF_023898315.1. Lineage (NCBI taxonomy): Eukaryota > Metazoa > Arthropoda > Insecta > Orthoptera > Acrididae > Schistocerca > Schistocerca nitens. The sequence continues at coordinate 740,644,012 of NC_064614.1, read as the reverse complement.
GTAAAGTCCCGAGCGACTGGAAAAAAGCGCAGGTGACGCCTGTATATAAGAAGGGTAGAAGGACGGATCCTCAAAAGTACAGACCAATATCCTCAACATCGGTTTGTTGCAGGATTCTCGAACATATTCTCAGTTCGAATATAATGAATTTCCTTGAGACAGAGAAGTTGCTGTCCATGCATCAGCACGGCTTTAGAAAGAATCGCTCCTGCGAAACGCAACTCGCCCTTTTTTCACATGATATCTTGCGAACCATGGATGAAGGGTATCAGACGGATGCCATATTCCTTGACTACCGGAAAGCGTTTGACTCGTTTGACTCCTAAGGTACGAGTATATGGGATTGGTTCCCAAGTATGTGAGTGACTCGAAGACTTCTTAAGTAATAGAACCCAGTACGTTGTCCTCGATGGTGATTGTTCATCGGAGGTGAGGATATCATCTGGAGTGCCCCATGGAAGTGTGGTAGGTCCGCTGTTGTTTTCTATCTACATAAATGATCTTTTGGGTAGGGTGGATAGCAATATGCGGCTGTTTGCTGATGATGCTGTGGTGTACGGGAAGGTGTCGTCGTTGAGTGACTGTAGGAGGATACAAGATGACTTGGACAGGATTTGTGATTGATGTAAAGAATGGCAGCTAACTCTAAATACAGATAAATGTAAATTAATGCAGATGAATAGGAAAAAGAATCCTGTAATGTTTGAATACTCCATTAGTAGTGTAGCGCTTGACACAGTCACGTCGATTAAATATTTGGGCGTAACATAGCAGAGCGATATGAAGTGGGACAAGCATGTAATGGCAGTTGTGGGGAAGGCGGATAGTCGTCTTCGGTTCATTGGTAGAATTTTGGGAAGATGTGGTTCATCTGTAAAGGAGACCGCTTGTAAAACACTAATACGACCTATTATTGAGTACTGTTAGAGCGTTTGGGATCCCTATCAGGTCGGATTGAGGGAGGACATAGAAGCAATTCAGAGGCGGGCTGCTAGATTTGTTACTGGTAGGTTTGATCATCACGAGAGTGTTACGGAAATGCTTCAGGAACTCGGGTGGGAGTCTCTTGAGGAAAGGAGGCGTTCTTTTCGTGAATCGCTACTGAGGAAATTTAGAGAACCAGCATTTGAGGCTGACTGCAGTTCAATTTTACTGCCGCCAACCTGTATTTCGCGGAAAGACCACAAAGATAAGATAAGAGAGATTAGGGCTCGTGTAGAGGCATATAGGCAGTCATTTTTCGCTCGTTCTGTTTGGGAGTGGAACAGGGAGAGAAGATGCTAGTTGTGGTACGAGGTACCCTCCGCCACGCACCGTATGGTGGATTGCGGAGTATGTATGTAGATGTAGAAGGAACACATAGAAAATGTTGTGTGGAAGGCTAACCAGAGACTGTGTTTTATTGGCAGGACACTTAGAAAATGTAACAGACCTACTAAAGAGACTGCCTACACTACGCTTGTCCTTCTTTTTTTAGAATACTGCTGGGCGGTGTGGGATCCTTACTAGATAGGACTGGCGGAGTACATCGAAAATGTTCAAAGAAAGGCAGCACGTTTTGTATTATCGCGAAATATGGGAGAGAGTGTCACAGAAATGATATAGGATTTGGGCTGGACATCATTAAAAGAAAGGCGTTTTTCGTTGTGACGGAATCTTCTCACGAAATTCCAATCACCAACTTTCTCCTCCGAATGCGAAAATATTTTGTTGACACCGACCTACAAAGGGAGGAACGATCAGCACGATAAAATAAGGGAATTCAGAGCTCGTACGGAACGATATAGGTGTTCATTCTTTCCGCACGCTATACGAGATTGGAATAATAGAGAATTGTGAAGGTGGTTCGATGAACCCTCTGCCAGGCACTTAAATTTGATTTGAAGAGTATCCATGTAGCTGTAGATGTAGATGTAAGTCACACAAAAAAAACTGTAAACTAAGGTTCTACACTGAAATATTTTCAACCTATTTACTCATAAATAGTTCGTTTCGTGGAAAATAAAGCAGTAAATGAAATACTTGCGACGTTATCTATTAGGTCATTTATATGGACGACGAAAAAATATCGGAACACCAAGATGGAGTTAGGCCCCATAAACGAAAGTTGGTAGGCGTTTTCTACATCGCGCCAGTTGCATAAGAGTGGCGCTAGTAGCGCCACTAAGAGGATGCAATCAGATTTACACTAAATACAGACAGTAACTGTTATGAGCGTTAGTCACATTTCAGATTGGACGCGGTGAATTGATGTTAGTGAAGAATGTCTTTAACGCGACAAAGACACCATTATCAACGCCTCACTGAGTATGAACGAGATCGTGCAATAGGGGCTACGAGAAGCTGGATGTTTCTTCTGCGATACTGCAGAAAGACTTGGCAGGAATCTTACCACCGTACACGGCTGCTGGCCGCTGTGCTCACAAGAAGGTACGGTAGACAGAAGACCGGGTTCCAGATGGCCACGTGCTTCTACCGAGAAAGAAGACATCGTGTTCGGCGTATGGCTCTGGCGCTTCTTACTGCATCTGCAGCAGCAATTTGAGCAGCAGTTCGGACCACAGTGACACAAAGACCTGTTACAAATCGCTTACTTCAAGGACAGGTCCGAGCCAGGCGCCCTGTAGCGTGCATTCCACTGAACCCAAATCACCGTCATTTGAGACTTCAGTGGTGTCAAGCGAGAACTCATTGGTGGGCGGGATGGAGGTCTGTTGTGTTTTCTGATGAAAGCTGGTTCTTCCTAGGTGCCAATGATGGCCTTATGTTGGTTACAAAGAGGCCAGCTTAGGGTCTGTAAGCAACCTGTCTCTGGGCTAGACACACTATACCTACACCTGCAGTTATGGTCTGGGGTGCGATTTCGTATGGCAACAGGAGCATTCTTGCAGTTATGTCACACACCCTGACTGCAAATTTCTACGTCAGTCTCGTGATTCGACCTGTTGTGTTGCCATTCATGAACAGCATTCCAGGGGGTGTTTTCCAACAGGATAACGCTCGCCCACATACCTCTGCTGTAAGCCAGCATACTCTAGAGATTATCGATATGTTGACTTGGCCTGCTCGATCACCAGATCTGCCTTCAAATGGTTCAAATGGCTCTGAGCACTATGCGACTTAACTTCTGAGGTCATCAGTCGCCTAGAACTTAGAACTAATTAAACCTAACTAACCTAAGGACATCACACACATCCATGCCCGAGGCAGGATTCGAACCTGCGACCGTAGCGGTCGCGCGGTTCCAGACTGGAGCGCCTAGAACCGCACGGCCACACATCTGCCTTCAGTCGAGCACATATGGGACATCACAGAACGACAACGCAGCGTCATCCACAAGCAGCACTGACCTGCATTAACCCATCAAGTGCAACAGGCATGGAACTCCATCCTACAGACTGATATCCAGCACTTGGCTTTCAACATTGTGGCGGTTAGACCGGTTATTAACGTAGCAGCATTTCACATTTCCAATGAGTTATCTTGCAATGTTAATCACTTAAATTTGTTACCTAGACCAATATTTCCCGCAAATTTCATTACTCTACATTATGTTTCGGTGTTGCGCTTTTTTTTCGTCAGTCTATATTGCGGAAAGTAGTTGTCCTATTACACTCTCTTAGGGCACGCGCGAATTTACATTTACGTCTGAAGACTCTTTCCGTTCAGAATGACATAATCTGTTCTATTTGTTAGGATTTCTTCAGTCCAGTCGAATCCATTAACACAGTTAGTCTCGTATTCCGTACGTTCGTAGTTTGTATTTATAAGGGTCAGGCACCTCGTAGGACGTACAGTTGCGTTTTTTGAGTGCAGATGAATAAATACTTTGCAGCTTTTACAACAGAACAGCCAAACAAATCAGCAGTTGCCAATCGTTTGTTTGAAACTGAACGCATTGTTGACGATACTAAATTTTCTGAAATGTTCTGTATGTAGAACCCTAGATCTAGAGTATTTTGAAATGTTCAGACATAAAATTACATAACTGCGCCTTAAGTGTTATGATGGAATAGGTAATAAATAGACATGAGGTGTCAAGACTTTTATACCCACTTGTTTTATATTTTTCTTGTCTTTGATGCTTCTAAAATCAACTTATCGCCATTTTTGTAAATATATTAAAACATAAGAAACTTTCATGTTTTCGTTTCATTATGATGCAATATTCGTAGCTGCAAAACAATTGTTAAAACCTTGATAGTAACCCTTTTGGTCCAATGCACTGTATCTGTAGCAGAAAACTGCCTGAAGCGAATGTCCTCCAAACTAGAGAGCCCATGTGGTCTATGATTTCGTACGTCAGTTTAATATGGATACATGTGTGTGGTTAAGCTGAGATAAAAAACCTAAACTAATATAAACTCAGCCCGAATAGGCCATGAAGGCCCAACGGTACCTACCGGCCGCCGTGTCATCCTCAGCCCACAGACGTCAATGGATACGGATATGGCGGGGCATGCGATCGTCACACCGCTCTCCCGGCAGTTTACGAGACCGGAGCCGCTGCTTCTCAATCAAGTAGCTCTTCACTTTGCCTCACAAGGGCTGAGCGCACCCCACTTGCCAACAGCGCTCGGCAGACCGGATGGTCACCCATCCAAGTGCTAGCCCAGCTCGAGAGCGCTTAACTTGGGCAATCAGACGGGAACCAGTGTTCCCACTGCGGCAAGGCCGTTGGCTAAGCTGAGATAACACTTAAGAATTTCACCACGGGCTAATAGTGAAGCAGATTTTCGCAAAATTCAGGTCTTTATAGCGGTGTTCTTTGTTCTCCACTAAGACTCGTACATCATATCCATTTATTTAACAACATAGCCACCATCAGCTGAGACTGTTTCAGCTAACCTGATAAAAGCTTCGACTGAAACTTGGTCGTAGCTTTCACTCTGAAATACGTATAGCACCGCCGTTCTGGCAGCAAACGACCTAGCCAGGGCCGATCGACCACCGTCTCGTCCCCAGTCAGCATCGTCATTTGGATGCTGTATGGAGCGGCGTGCGTCACCACACAGCTCTCTCGGTCGATATCGGCCCTGCAGATCCTGGCGCCCCTACTTCTCGTTCAAGTACCTTCTCAGTTGCCACCGTGAGGCTGAGTGTAGCCCCTGTAAGCTTTCTATTAAGGTTTATCTATAAATGAAAATGATGAATATTCTTTTTTCAAAAACTTTCTCTTTGTGCAGTGTGTACTTTTGTATCGTGTTCTCAACTGCTGAGCAATACTGACCGTTGTTGGCCCTGTATAGCGCATGTGAACAGTGACGCGAAACAAAACTTTAATCTGAATGCAGCACGGAATTTGAAATAATGAAAATGAATCTAATGAAATGCGATAAGAAACTAATTATACGCTCAGTGAAAACTATTTAACTAAAAGTCAGCCACGAGGGGTAGCCGTGCAGTCTGAGGCGCCTTGCCACGTTTCGCGCGGCTCCCCCTGTCGGAGATTCGAGTCCTCTCTCTGGCATGGGTGTGTGTGTTGTCTTAGCGTAAGTTAGTTTACGTTAGATTACTTAGTGTGTAAGCCTAGGGACCGATAACCTCAGCAGTTTGGGTCCCATAGGAAAATGGTTCAAATGGCTCTGAGCACTATGGGACTTAACATCGATGGTCATCAGTCCCCTAGAACTACTTAAACCTAACTAACCTAAGGACATCACACAACACCCAGTCATCAGGAACCAGAGAAAATCCCTGACCCCGCCGGGAATCGAAACCGGGAACCCGGGCGCGGGAAGCGAGAACGCTACCGCACGACCACGAGCTGCGGACGGTCCCATAGGAGCTTACCACAAATTCCCAAAACTAAAACTCAATACTGAAGTGCTTTATGAAAGTTGCTTAACATTTCTGGCTTGAAATTTCCACAAAATCAGAATACTGCTCCACTCGAGAAGAACTATTTGAGATTACCTACACCATTCACAGTAAATTAATCTGCTTATTTAGCACAACTCCCGTAAATTCTGACTATGTACTGTTTCCTCATAAGAATGCAAAGTGTGATCTCTTTTGAAATAAAAGTAAGTTACTTCATGCATAGCATGTGTCTGGTGTACTAAGCGAATAGAAATCAGCAGATGCAGCAGCTAAAGAAAAATAAACTAATCACTACTAAATTTGTTTTTTGTTTGTCAGAAACATTCGGTGGCCTCGTGTGGCGTAAGGTGCAATGCACTCATAACAAAATATTCAAAGCTTTACTAAGAATGACGGGGGTGGGTTTTACTTTAAAGAAAATCGTTTTTGAAAAATGAAACTAATTATTGACAAAGAGACTCTACAACACGAGAAGATTCTAACAATGAATTAATTCTCTCGTTACTAAAAAAATACAGACATTTAAACTAATTGTGCTATTTGTAACATGATGTTAACAAAGGGACCAAATTAACACTAACCATGAATATTATTAGTAATGTAAAGGACAAAGATTTCCTTCCATCAATTATTCTGACAAAGAAACATTTAATTTTTATGCGTGCACTGGTTACCTTGAAATATTCCTTCAAAAACCTTTTCCAGCCATAGAATCTATTGTTTATTTTAGTAACAGTTTTCATAGCCATAATAAAGTATTCCACGTAACTTCTCTCAGATTCACAAATATGAAATCTCCTTCTCCAAAATCTCAACTGCTCGCTACGATGCCTGAAATAAGTATACCGCAGCACTGCACAACTTAACTGGCGAGCAGACGAACTACAGATTACGTTCAACACAGAGTAAAGGGTCTTATTCACTACTCGTTCAACGCGCTCGTTTACCTTTGTCCCAGCAAAGGTAATTATTTATAGTGACAGGAAAGACATGAAAACCTTATATGCGTTCCAGTCCTCCCACCTAGGATAAATCTCTAGCTGTACTGGGAACTGAACACGGGTCCTCCGCATGGTAATCAACGACGCAGACTATTCAGCTACGGAGGCGGAAGTGAAATACGTATAGGTAAATAAAGAATCGAAATATATACTGACGACGGATTTTCAGTTCAGAAAACACGTAACAGCGGCTGTTTTTGATAGATGACGAGTGGGACTTCGCATATATTTCCCTACCGTACCCTGGGTAGGCGAGTAAACAAACGCGACGCGAGCGAAGCTCACGGAAGTTGTCCAAAGTACAAGGCTTTCTCCGGGCGTTGCCATTACCCCGTCCTCGATCGAGAGAGGAACTTGTGAAGCGACGCACGACGAACTGCGCCGTCATCGCCCTAGTGCAGAACGGCCAGGTGAAAGCGAACTTTGAGTTTAGCGTGTTGCGTAACATCATAGCGCCTCATCTCTGTCGCGGCGCCTGGATGAATTTCTCGGACGATATTCCGTCTCATCTTTATAGAACATAGCAAGTTTCTTCTCCGGAGAACAGGCGATTTTACCCTGTTAACGTGGCCAAAAAAGTGTACTAGCATCAAACGTAGATCTTAATTGGAGGAAGAAATTTCTGAGAACGTATGTTTGTAGCACAATACTGAGTGGAAGTGTATCGTGGACTTCGGGAAAATCGGAAAAGAAGAGAATCGAAGCAAATGAGGTGTGGTTCTATAGAACGACGTTGAAAATTAGGTGGACAGATGAGATAAGGAATGAGGAGGTTCTCCGCTGAATCGGCGAAGAAAGGAGCACATCAAAACCCTGGCAAATAGGGGCGTGTGTTTTTATTTTACTTCGTGTCAAGAGCAAACTAAAACATTATTGCATACATTACTGCATCACATTACTACATACGTTACGGTTTATAAATTAAACCACTCAAAGAATTATATATATATATAGCTCTGAGCACTATGGGACTTAACATATGTGGTCATCAGTCCCCTAGAACTTAGAACTACTTAAACCTAACTAACCTAAGGACATCACACACATCCATGTCAGAGGCAGGATTCGAACCTGCGACCGTAGCGGTCACGCGGTTCCAGACTGAAGCGCCTAGAACCGCACGGCCACACCGGCCGGCCTATATATAAGCATTGTTTAATTTAACTATACAATGGATGCCCAAAAACTAGCAACGTCCAGTTCACTTCGTGTAGCATTTACAAGACCTTCCATAGTGCACACAGTTGGAGGTAATGTGCATCGTAACGGACGTGATGATGTCTGCACGGCAGCTCCACAGTCACACGTGGGAGAGTCCACCTGGAAGCCCCTGCTCTGCAGGTTGCTCCTCGATCTTGTGACACAGGAACGCAGGCGATTAAATGATTTCCGTGTGGACATTTCTGTGTGTGGCCTGGGGGAAGAGCTTCTTGTGGAATCAGCCACTCCTCCAGATGCTGCCAGATGCTGCCATCTGGCCTGCCAGCTCTTCTCCCGGCGTTGGTGTGGAGAGTCAGCGAGTGCTTCTGCGCTGCGAAGAAAGCTCTTTCTAGGCAGAAGTCTTTGCTGTGCCGGGTGATAACCATGTCGAGGATGTGCTTTAGATGTTAATGCCTTTTTCTTTTCATTTTGTGCTGTTATATCCCGTCGAATGTCCGGAGGGGCTCTCAGAGAACCTGTGATGATACGACATGTCTCGTTCAGAGCAACTTCAACTTTCTTGGTATGTGTGGAAGTGCACCATAGTAGGCAAGCGTACTCAGCTGCAGAGTAGTATAGGGCTAATGCGGATGTCCGCACTGTATTTAGCTGTGCTCTCCATGTTGTTCCTGTCAGCTTCCTAACACCATTGTTCCTGGCAGCCACTTTTTGCTTTGTTTTTAAGCAGTGCTCCCTGTATATGAGAGCACGGTCCAGAGTAACCCCGAGGTATATTAGTGTCTTGCAATGTTCTAGAGATGTTCCTTCCCAGTCTATCTGTGAGGTTCTGCTAGCCTGTTTGTTTCTAAGGTGGAAAGCGTAGGTCTGGGATTTAGATGGATTTTGTTTCAGCCGGTTGTCCCTGTAACAGACAAACAATTTTTTTCAAAGCGTCAGTGAGCTTCTGCTCCACACTCTCAAAGCTATATCCTTGAGCTGTGGTTACATGGTCATCTGCATATATGCACCTTTGTGTTCCGTTTGGTAACGGCTGGTCGTTAGTGTGTGTATTAAACAGAGAGGGTGCCAGCACACTGCCCTGTGGCAACCCGTTTTTCTGCTGTCTCCTGCAGTCAGGGACTGTGCGGCTGGTCCCGGCGGAGGTTCGAGTCCTCCCTCGGGCATGGGTGTGTCTGTTTGTCCTTGGGATAATTTAGGTTAAGTAGTGTGTAAGCTTAGGGACTGATAACCTTAGCAGTTAAGTCCCATAAGATTTCACGCACATTTGAACATTTGATTTGCTGCCTCCATCTGTTTCTTTGTCCTTGATATTCCACAAAATACCTTCGATTCTGCAGTAGATTTCTAATCATATAGGTTAGCTGGTAATCCTTGGTGAGGTTGTACAACTGCACCAATAAGAGTCTATGTTTGACAGTGTCGTAGGCTGCTGAGAGATTTATAAACACAACAAACATGCGAGCAAACAAACGGGGCGAGTGTTAAGGCATCAGGGAACAACTTCCGTGGTAAGGTCAAGATGTTGGTACAAGAGAGCAGTTCGTGGAGGAACACATCAAACCAGTCACAAGACTGATGACTTAACAAAAAAAGCGTCACAAGACGGACGTACGATCGTTCGATAAAGAAAAATTTAGGCTACATACTGATTTCATGTGCAGAGTAAGTTACTTGAGTTTGTGCAGTCAGCCTTGCTTCGAAATATACCACTCGAAACACAATTTTTAATTTATTTAGTATTGTCGACGTAGAGCCAAAAAATGTAACTCAGACAATCAAAGTTTCAATTCCTTTCTTTTGTTTCTGCATTATGCAACGATGCATTTTGAGTCAACTAACTCGGGTAGCGTTTTTGTTAATTTTTCTTCAGTTTTTGTCTATTGTTTGACAATGAAATGACACTGTAGGTAGAACAGATAATACAGAAGTGTAATGACATGTATACAAAATAAAACTGAATAATAACAATTACGCAGGAAAAATAGTGACTTATCCACCCATCAAATAATAGAGTAAAACATTTTTGATATTGAAGTAACTGGATGTTCCTTTTCAGAGCGGAGATTTACTACTATGTATTCGTGTCTCTTAAATAAAATTTAGTAAATATATTTCATGTTAAAAGTGATAATAATAAAGTAATAAGAATGATTTATAAGTTTTAAAATAATCAAGAGAAATACACTCTACAACGAAAAAAGACACACCCCGAAGGAATTAACTGAATGGGACGGAAATCGGTAGATGTGATGTACCTACACAGACAAACAAATGGTCACCATTTCACAAAAACTGGGTGATTTATTCGAGAGAAAGAGATTCACAAGCTGAACAATCCAATAACGCGTTGGTCGCCCTCTGGCCTTTATTCGAGCAGTTATCCTTACAGCACAGCGGTACGTGGACGACTGCCTTCACCCTGTTTTGTTGCCCTTCAGGGCAAGCCATCTTCGGCTTACAATTCAACAAGATAATGCCCACCCGCACATGGCGGTGGCTTCTCCTGTTTGTCTTCGCGCTTCCCAAACCCTACCTTGGCCAGTGAGGTCGCCGTATCTCTCCCCAGTTGAGAACTATGGAGTATTAGGGGCAGGACCGTCCATCCATCTCGGGATTTTGACGATCTGTTGCGCCAACTGGAAAGAATTTGGCACCATATCATTCAGGAGGAAATTCAGCAAATTCCCATTCGGATTAGTCCTTTGTGGTGTGTGTCCTTTTTTCCTTTCTTTTTTTTTTTACTTAGAATGTGTGTTTTTTTCGTCGTCCCTGTTCTCGTGTCGAGAGTCCGTTGGCTGACACATTATCCAAGTGTGCAGACGTAAAAGATCGCGCAGACAATTACATAGCATGTGAGGCCGCATCTTGCTACTGTCACAAGAGCAGGCAGCATTTCTTCTGACACTGCTCTTCAAACACACAATGGACGGCTAAACCTTGAACGATTTCCGCTGGACGCAAAGAATACGCATCGGCAAAACAAAGACCTCTCAGAAATTCATAGCACGTGCCTATATCACACAGCGGACGCATAAGCCTGGGTCGAAACTAGCGGTTGTGCTAACGAACGAGTGAGCGCCTCGATCGCCGTCCTAGCTATGATTCGAATTATTTATTTCCAAACTTTCTGACTGATACAGAGGACGGACACAAATATACATACATAAAAAAAGTTTTGCATCACGCCGGTTCCCAGAACTCCTGAAGATAGACGTTCACTATGGGTATTGTATCACAGACACAATCCCTTTGTTCAGAGATGTCACTAAACCCGCCGAAAGATGTAAACAACCATGCATGAGCAGCGCCCATTAGACGGAAGGGGTCCGACAGCCGATCAGTTCCAGTCATTCCACCACGAAGGAGGTACACGGCTCGTGTTATCTGTAGTTCAACCATGCCTAGACGGTCAATACCGCGGTTCGATCGCTTCCGCATTGTTACTGTGTGCCAGGAAAGGCTATCAGCAATGGAATGTCCAGGCGTCTCGGAGTGAACCAAAGCGATGTTGTTCGGTCATGGAGGAGATCAGAGAGAAAGGAACTGTCAGGCCGCCCAGGACTACTACTGCAGTGGATGACCGCTACCTAAGGATTATGGCTCGGAGGAAACCTGACAGCAACGCCACCATGTTGAATAATGCTTTTCGTGCAGCCACAGGACGTCGTGTTACGACTCAAACTGTGCGCAATAGGCTGCATGATGTGCAAATTCACTCTCGACGTCCATGGCGAGGTTCATCTTTGCAGCCACGACACCATGCAGCGCGGTACAGATAAGCCCAACAACATGCCGAATGGACAGCTCAGGAGTGGCATCACGTTTTCTTCACCGATGAGTGTCGCATATGCCTTCAACCAGACAATCGTAGGAGACGTGTTTAGAGGCAACCAGGTCAGGCTGAACGCCTAGACACACTGTCCAGCGAGTACTGCTGTTTTGGGGTGGCATTCTGTGGGGCCGAGGTACGCCGTTGGTGGTCATGGAAGACGCCATAACGGCTGTACGTTACGTGAATGTCATCCTCCGACCGATAGTGCAACCATATCGGCATCATTTTGGCGAGGCATTCGTCTTCATGGACGACAATTGCGCCACCATCGTTCACGTCTTGTGAATGACTTCCTTCAGGATAACGACATCGCTCGAATAGAGTGGCCAGCATGTTCTCCAGACATGAACCCTATCGAACATGCCTGGGATAGATTGAAAAGGGCTGTTTACGGACGACATGACCCACCAACCAATCTGGGGGATCTGCGCCGAATCGCAGTTGAGGAGTGGGACAAACTGGACCAACAGTGCCTTGATGAAATTGTGGATAGTATTCCACGACGAATACAGGCATGCATCATTGCAAGAGGACGTGCTACTGGATTTTAGAGGTACCCGTGTGAACAGCACTCTGAAACACCACCTCTGAGGGTCTCTCTGTATGGTGGTACAAGATGCAATGTGTGCTCTTCATGAGCAATAGAAAAGGCTGACATGATGTTTATGTTGATCTCTATTCCAATTTTCTGTACAGCTTCCGGAACTCTCGGAACCGATGTGATGCAAAACATTTTTTTATGTATATAGGAATACTGCGAGAAATGCACGCTTGAACATAAATCCAGATTCTAGCTTAGCCTGCAGGTCGCGCTGCTATATTTTACCACGAACGGCACTTGTCGATCGTGTTCAGAACAGTGTTCTGCGCAGTTATGAGTACATTATGTTGCAGCTAAGTGAATTCGAACGTGTGCAAACTGTTCGTGCTTGTATGATAGGTGCTTTCATAAGCTAGGTGACCGAACTGTTTGGTGCCTTAAGAGGTACCGCATCGAAGTCTTATACCTCATACAGGGAAAGCGGATAAAACATCATCCACAAAGTCACAACGCAGACGAATCTGTGTGTGTTGAGTGCTCGTGGCGGACGGTCACTGAAGAGGATAGTGGCGAAAAATAAGAGACGACAGCTGCAAACGTCACTGGATTACTGAGCGTCATACCCACGAACCCTGACTGCACCAAAACAACACTGCGGGATCTCCAGTGGCAGGAAAATGCGGGGTGAACTGAAATTCCAAAACCAATCATGAGTAATGCAAATGCCTGTAACAGGAAAATTTGGTGTCGAAGCCATAAAACTGGAGTATGGATGCAAGTCATTTGGTCCCACGAGTCTTGTTTCACACTGTTTCCAATTTCTGGACGAATTTACGTCCCAAGAGTGAAATATGGCGGGCGTTCGGTGATGAGTTGGGGAGCCACATCGTGGTATTCCGTGGGCGTCATAGCTACTCTGCAATGTGGCATTACTGCCAAGAAATATGTTACCATTCTGGCTGATCAGGTCCATCCCATGTTTCAGTCTTTGTTCCCCAATGGTGATGCTGTGTTCCAACACGACAGGCCCCCTGCTCACACAGCTCGCATTGTCTAGGACTGGTTTTGTGAGCACGAGGATGAATTGTGAGTTCTTCCCTGGCAACCACAGTAACCAGATCTCAGTATTATTGTGCTTTCGTGCTCTACTTCGGAGAGAAGGCTGCATGACGGCTTTCGACCTCCATCATCGTTACTAAACTTGCCACTATTTTGAAAGAAGGGTGGTATAACATTACCTTGAAAGTCATACAAGATCTGTCTTTATCTATTCCGAGACGACTGGAAGTTGTTTTGAATGCCAACAATTTTCTAACGCCGTATTGGGCATGATAATGTGCTGCGTTTTTATTGAATCCTTATTTTTGTCCACCCCCTCTATCTCTTGTTGGTTCATATTTTCCTGTTCATCCTGTAATTCACAAAGACGTGAAATTCGGAAAGCAAACAGTGATAATAGTTCATATGTCGCTGACAGCTTTTCATTCTGGTGAAAGGCTCAGTCAGCACTCTGGAGGAAACCAGTTCCAGCGCCTGAAGTGTCAACTGTAATGTAATTGTAATCGTGCCATAGTGTTACATCCGCACCATCTTCTGCATGTGGAAGAATGACGGTGTAGAAGTCAATCAAGCACTCACCTAGCCGTCGCGCTGCCGCTGAAATTCTTTTTTGCTGTAGTGATTGCAGCGATATTAATCACAGTAATAATTCCATGTGGCTCGACAGCCAGGTTCAAGTCTTTAAATTGGACGCCACTTTGGCAACGTTACGTATCTGTGCTCTATTCCATTAATCATAAAGCAGGAAGGGGACCTACAGCTTAATGTGATATCTGAACCACGTGGCGTACTTGGTGAATCTTCAAATTATTGAGAGGTGATTCGATTACACGATCTTTCGATTTTCGGGCACGCACTTTACCGCTACACCATCTGGCCTGACAGCAGTGCTTGCAGAAGGTTTGTCGTTTGCAGTTTCACGGGTGATTCAGCATTTCTTTTTCTTTCCTTCAGCTTCAGACGACTCTATGTTCTCTCCGCATAGTGCTTCGGCGCTAAACGACTCGTTATCAGAATGAGTTTTCTGTCTGCTGGCAGGCACTTACCGTGCCGGTAATCAAGTTGAGAAGCTCCCTCCACCAGCTCCATACACTGTCTGTTCAACATTTCACACGTTCTTTCATCAAAGACAAAAATTTTAATTTGATAGGTTCTTTTCCTCCTTGCACCTGAGCATATCGAATTCTTCCATACTAAGATCTTTGGTGCAATACTGTAGCAAAGTTAGCTTCGACCGCGTTACCAGCATGTGCCCATCGAATATGCAATCAGCAGGGTGATCTCGCCTGCTTCCTCGTTGGCCGCGCGGTCTGGGGCGCTGCAGTCATGGACTGAGCGGCTGGTCCCGGCGGCGGTTCGGGTCCTCCCTCGGGCATGGGTGTGTGTGTTTGTCCTTAGGATAATTTAGGTTAAATTGTGTGTAAGCTTAGGGGCTGATGACCTTAGCAGCATAAGATTTCACACACATTTGATTTTTTTTTTTTTTTTTTTTTTTTGCTTGCTCGTTCCGACGCAGGATCCGTCGAGTCCGCAGGTATCGTGCAGATGTTTTTGTCATTTCTCAAAATTTTACTCACTTGGACGAACCGGAATCAAATGGAGCCAAACTTGGCAGCTATTAGGTCTTTATCGATTTGTCTGGCTTCGGCAAAGTTAAAACCGATTCGTACATGTCTGAAGTACAGAAGTGGTGCGCTTCAAAAAGCTCTCAGAGAAACATGGGTTCGTGCACATAAAATCCAAACAAGCAAGATTTTTTTCAAACCGTTAAAACTTATATTAGACCAAGGTCCGATATACCAGTGGACAAAATCTGAACCATCGATCTCGTACAAGACGGAGTTATTTAAGGGTGACTGTGTCTGCACGTGAAATACGAACGAGGTGACTTTTTGCACGAAAAATCCGAACAGTGTACATACAAATGGTGTCACTAGCTGAGCACCAATTTCAGCCAGTCAAAATCTTTTGTAAAAGGAGTTAATGGACTCACACAATTTATCTGGGTGCCAGTTCAGATTCGTAGTTCAAACCTTGATTAACATACTGTAACGTAGCTGCAGTAAGATAGATGTTCGAATGGCTATAAAAATGGTCACTAGTCCGGGCTAAACCAAAGACTTTGTACCCCACGTTCCTAAACAGGAATCGAGTACCGAGACCTCCCCCCCCCCCCCCCTCCCCCACAACCGCGATTCTGGGCGCACTGTACGTCACAATGAATGCTGAATATGTACGACCTGTTCAGAGGTTCCAGAAAAAGCTCTAAAATTCATGATAATAAATTCACTTACATGAATTACTCAATTCAGTGTGTGACGCCGCAGAGTACACCTTCGCAAACTTGTCGCTACCTAGATGTTCGCTCTGAAATTATTGGTATATCTAAGCACCACTTAAATAATTTGACAATTCAGAGGCTTCCTTTATCAGGATACAAATTGTTGTTGTTGTTGTTGTGGTCTTCAGTCCTGAGACTGGTTTGATGCAGCTCTCCATGCTACTCTATCCTGTGCAAGCTTCTTCATCTCCCAGTACCTACTGCAACCTACATCCTTCTGAATCTGCTTAGTGTATTGATCTCTTGGTCTCCCTCTACGATTTTTACCCTCCACGCTGCCCTCCAATGCTAAATTTGTGATCCCTCGAAAATTGTAGACAATATTTCTAACATACTAAAGAACTATCTGGTAGAAAAAAAACTCAACGTTTTTGATCAGTTTTACATACATCCACCCTTAAACCGTACGCCTCCTTATAGCGGCTGGGAAGCCAGCTCAGAGATCTGCCGAAGGCAATGAGAGACCACCTCCAACAGGACTGCGTGTAATAAAGCACTGCGGTGTTCAAACCAAGCTTCAGGTTGACAACATTTTTGCTTTACATCGTGAAATGATCACCACGAGAAAACTAGAGATCTATGAGGCCGTAACTGACATTCGTTCTTCCCGCGCTCCATTCACGAATGGAATAGAAAAGTGTTGCGGAGGAGTGACAGTGATCCTCAAAGTACCTTCCGCAACACACCATTAGCCTCGCACAGTACAGATGTTATAAGGTAGGTCAAACTGCGAAACCATACGACACGTGCTTGCTGGCAGCAGAAATAGTCGAATATTAGTCCAAGTATGAAAGAAAGTGCGCAAAATTTTCATGATAATCCACGGCGCTAAATTGTTAGCTCTCATTATTAAGGAACTCGCCGTCTGCGATCAAAAAAACTTTTACTGATAATCAGTTTCAACCCGAAGCACCGTCCATCTTCAGATTATGTACTGCGAAAATGTAGTTGTCCAAGGGTACTGACACCTGCATAGCATGCACAATTAAATCCTGTCTTAGCTATTAGTTTAAAATAGTTTGTAGGTGTCACTGCTCCTGGACAAACATTTTTTTCGCAGTAGCTGATCGGAGATAATCCATTCCTGAAGCTGAAAGATGTTATCAGAAGGTTTTGTGATGCAGGCCATAAATTCTCTTATAGCAAAATCACGATAATCATAGTTCCACGACATTGTTTTGCTATTGATGTAACAGCTTTCAATTACGGTAATAAGTTAACACGTGATTTAGTAACTGTTACCGTAAGCTACTTCTCCTTGGCGCTGCAGGGAGAGAAAATGTACCACGGCAACCTCAATCCGTCCATTGTGCATTTCAATTGTGTGAACTCAGTTGGATGGAACGTTCTCACCGCATATGTATGAGCACATTTGGGTGGCTATTGCACCCACCTGAAAGCTTTATTGCAGTCATAAGAACCAAACGACGGAGCCCTAATGGACTTTTCCTCCGTTTTAACAATGGAAATCGACGTCATGATTTTCTGTGTGGCGGATTTGAGGGGACATACTCGTGAAAATGACCAAAAATTTGAAAAAAAAATATCTTGCTCTATAGAAAAGAGCATTCCATGCTGATTTCAAAAATGTATAGTTTATGGGCATTATCATTTTCCGTTTATTCTAAAATTGAGGATGAACGTGATGTTGCACAGGGACGACGCCCATCTGTCAGTTTGAAGTGCGTCAGAATACGTGATGCATTATTTTGTTATTCCGTTTTTTCCGTCGTTCGTTGTGGATCGTTAACACAGGTGTATTCTAGAAGTCATTGAATACCGGAACCAAAGTACAGGCATGTCTAGAAGGCTATGGTTCGAATTTAAACAAAGATCCGAGAATAAATGATTTCGGAAAATCATATGCATGTGGTTTTGTAGTTATTGTGTGCTGTTTTGTTTCTGTGTGTGTGTTTCCTGTGCTACAAATGTCGAAAGTAAAGAAATTTAGCCCCAAACGAAAGTTTCGCGGCAACCAGTTCCAAACACAACCGAATTATACACATCAGTTGCTTCAAAAGTCGCCTGCAGAAACTGTGTCCACAGGCAATGCTCCTAGACGTAAAGGTTCGCTTTCTGTATGTAATAAGAACAAGCCTAGTAGTATTGTGAGCAGAAATAACGACGGAAATGTTATTGTGAACCTAAATATCCTGTCAAGACTTTTGAAGAGTGCTGTGAAATGTAAGTACTGCAATTGTGAAGATAGTATGGACGTTTCTGAGGACATTTCAGCCTGTAACTCGTGTAAGATGCACAGTAATACTACAACATCGCCAGTAACTGATAGTCGATATTACAGAGTAAATATTCAGCTTGCTTATGCAATGCGATGTATTGGAAGGGAAAGGAGAGCTGCCCAGACTTTTTGTGCAGTGATGGATTTACCTCCTCCCCCACTGAGGTTTGACAGATAAAATAAATTAGTACATAATGCTTTATGTTGTGTAAGTGAACATTCAATGAAAAGAGGAGCAGAAGAAGCAGTAGCCTTTTCTGAGAATGCAGATATTGTAGCAGCATTTGCTGGATCCTGGCAGAACAGAAGTCATACTTCTCTGAAGGGGGTTGTAACTGCCACATTTATTGAAGTTGATAAGATTCTAGATTATGAATGTCTAACAAAGCACTGCCAGGGTTGTTCAAGCACCCATGTTTGTGTAAAAAACTTCGATGGTCCAAGTGGAAACATGGAAACGAAAGGAACTCTAAACATTTTTAGCAGATCAAAGGTCCATCGTGGTGTGAGGTATGTAGGCTACCTTGGGGATGGAGACTGTAAAGGACACACTACTCTTGTTAATGACAGGCCATATGGCGACACTATGATAGTAAAGCTTGAATGTGTTGGGTATGTACAAAAAAGAATAGCAGCTCGGCTGAGAAAATTATGTAAAGACTTCAGTGGAAAAAAAACTGCCAGACGGAAAACGCATAGGTAGTCCAGGTCGTCTTAGAAAAGTGAAATTGATTCTTTGACTCAATATTATGGACTAACAATAAGGATAAATGTAGGAGATTTGGAGAACATGAGACGAGCTGTTTGGACAACATGGCTTCACAGAGTGTAAACAGATGAAACCCCACAGCATGGTTTGTGTCCAAAAGGGGAAGATTCGTGGTGCAAGTACTGTTTGAGCAATGCTACAGGCATACAATATACCCTCAATCCTTACCACTTGATGTAATGGAGGCAATTAGGCCTATGTACAGGGATCTGGCAAATAAAAATCTACTTAAGAAATGTATGCATGGTCTCTCTCAGAATGCAAATGAAAGCTTCAACAACGGTATATGGGAGAGAATACCCAAAACTGTATTTGTTGGGCTGACAGTGTTGAAGATTGATGTAATGGATGCAAGAATAACATACAATGATGGTGCAATTTCAAGGATCAATGTTATGAAGAAATTGAACATCCAGATGGGAAGGAATATGGCTTCAGCTCTAACTGCTATTGATAAGCAGCGGGTAAACGAAGCAGAGACAGCTGCAAAAGCTGCTACCAAGGAGTCAATGATAAAGAAAAGAATGAAGAAAAAGAGCATGGAGATTAAGGAAGCAGGAGAACAACTGGAGTATGCAGCTGGAATGTTCTAAACGAGCATAGTGGCAAGTTAATAAATCGGTAAATCTTCTTTTGCGATTTACCGAAAACTTGAATTTTTATCATTCATGTGCACTTTTCTCCTAAATGACTGAAGTTAAACTCATAAAAATTGGTACAGATATTTAGAATGACGTCTTCTACCTCCCTTGCCTACTATTTCCTGAAAATTTTATAACATGATGATGATGTCGGTGATATTTCAGCTACATTTTTAAATATTTTTGTTGTAGTAAAATAAATTACTTGTCTTTTTCACAGATCAGCATCAGGAATGGAAATTGGAGGCATAAAACACTTATGTGAATGTTGTCTGTACTCTGACTCCTTTTCCAAGGTGTGCAGTCAGTGGTTCCAAAGAAAATGGTACCACAGTGAAATAATGTTCCCTGTTAAACACTATTATAAATATTGTTGTCAGTACCAAAATATAATAAACATCTCAATGATTTTTTGGGAAATGCTTTGACTTGTGATCCTAATTGTGTGTAAGAATTTTGAGCATTTATAGATCAGTTGCACTACGAGGGTGAAGATAATGCTAAAAATGCAGCCCATTCAGGGGCATGTCTCCTTAAGGGGACACGGAATAGGATTTTGGGAGGAAAAAATCGATTTTTGTTTTATTGCCACATTAGGTTCCTCCAATTTTCCTCTTTAGAATGACTTACCCATACATGGCTCCACTAGAATTATAACTGTTTTATTTTTATATATTTGTGAGATCTGTAATGTGCTTTTGTCATACATTTCTGTCGTGGCTGGCCATAATCTTTCTGACTGTTTATTCATGTGACATGAATTCAGATTTCTGTTTTCCAGCGACTATTTTTGCACTATTTGTACAAAATTGTTTGTCTTTGGTGTCATAGAGTTACTGTTTGATTTTTTGACTTTGGGTTGTTTGTAAACCGTGTGCTATACGAAAATTGTTGTGCCGAGTTTTTTCGTATCTAGTGCTTCATTTTCCATACTGCAAATGTCTTGAGCTAGAGCAAAACTGTTTAGAAAGCGTGTGGACTGGCAAAAGAAAAGAAAGGATGATTCATTAGCAAAAGCGAAACATTTCTCTATCATCATTGTTGGAAAATGTGTGGCCACTTGGTTCTGATTTGTAGAACGAACTTACTCCAAATGAAAGCAGTGCTTCTCCTATAAAACTCAGAGATTTGGACGAGAAACATAATTTATTTGATAAAGAGAAGGACGTTTTTGAACTCATTAATACGAGTATACTGCGCGAAACTCTTGAAAATAGTGAGTGCTGAAAAAAATGTCAAAGAAAGGTTTCTCTGAAAGTAGAATCCCATGTTGGCCTGGCTGCCCAGTTTAATTTAATATGCAGTGTTTTTAAATACAGCCATAAGTTTCCAAGCTCTGTTTCAGTAACTGTAAATAATGGATACAGGTAAATTGAAATTTATAATCTAAATATTAGGTTTGTCCGTGGGTTGTGAGCAATTGGCAAGGGCAAAGCACCAGGTGATATGCTATGTAGTGTTCTATATCTTGACAAAGTACCTTCAAAGTTTGATGCTTACAACTATGTACTAGGATCTGCAGTTGAAGATGTAGCACAGAAGTCAATGCAGGAAGTTGTGGAAGAAGCAGTGAAAGATGACAATCATGATCTCATAGTAGCTTTTAATGGCTCGAGCCAAAAAGGGGCACACCTCCAACAATGGTGTTGTCACAGCAACTAGTGCTGACACTGCTAAGGTTATTGATGTTGCAAAATGGAAATGAGCGTACGGCATTGTGGTCCGGGAGTCCCCCATTCGGGGAAGTTCGGCCGCTGAGGAAAAGTACTTACTGCATTCGACGGCACATTGGGCGACTTGGGGATAAAATGATGATGAGGACAACACAATACCAAGTTCCTGAGAGGAGAAAATCTCCTGCCCCAGCCGGAAATCGAGCCTAGGACCCTTGGCGTGGCATTCCGCCGCGCTGACCAATCAGCTAACAGGGGCGGACAATAAAGTCCTAATGCTGTCGATGCATAGATAGGATGAAAAATGAACATGGTGATGACTGTGTTTCTAATTATTATAGTATTAGCGGTGGCATGGAGATTGCTGGGGTGAAAAAATTTTCCATCGCCCTTCTGAGTGTAATGATGTTCGCTATGTCCAGTATTTGGGGGATGGTGACTCTAAAGCATTCACAGAAGTTTTCGACAGTAAACCATATGGGAACAGTGCAAATGTGAGCAAACTTGAATGTATAGGACATGTGCAGAAGAGAATTGGTGCCAGGCTGAGGAGGCTGAAATCGATTCGGAAAGGGAAAAATGCTAGATTGTGGGAAAACCTTGGATGGGGAACGCTCCAACAATTCAGATGAAATGGCCTTTACTTGAATGTTGTGGTCCTCTGTGAGCGTTCTTGGAACCCATCGTGAGCACCTCTTTGAATATCCGAGAGTCTCGGCCAGTGCAGATGCACGTGCAATGCTGACCGACAACTGTAGAGCCAATTGTCGAGTTGTGATGCGCCGGTCGGCACGAATAATGGCATCCGCACGATTCAGCATGTGTGGAGCAGTGGAGCTATGCCTGGAGCTCTGTTTCTGCATTTCCTGAGGCTGTAACTTTCTTTACTTATCGTCCAACTGTACTCCTATCAGTTGTAGCATCACCATACACTGCACACAAACGGTTATGGAAGTTCACCATGGTTTCTTTTGCTGCACACAATAATTCCATAACAGCGCGCTGCTTCTAACGTGAGTCGTATGTAGACGCCATTTTGACGCTGTACTACGGCTCTGCCATCTGGCAGAACGGTTCGAAACTTCACCGGCGCACAGATCAAACATCAAATGTGAAGCAGCAACAAGGACTTTTGTCTATGCATATTCATGGCTTTTTTTTTTTAAAAAAATGTGGGGCATTACTTTTTGAACGACCCTCGTATTTCCACACCGCATCCACAGATAAGCATCTGGAACACGGTTTGTGCCCCAAAGGTGAAAAGAGCTGGTGTAAATACAGTAGGGGTCTAATCACTGAGGAGAAATACAGTTATCACCACAGTCTACCAGCAGCCATCATGGAGGAAATAAAGTCCATCTACAGAGATCTGGCTGACAGAACTTTTCTGATGAAATGTGTTCATGCAAGAACGCAGAATTCCGACGAGTGCCTGAATAGTGAGATACAGTATCGACTCCCAAAAACAGTGTTCGTTGGAATTAATATACTGCATTTTGAAGTGTATAATGCTCTGGCAGCGTTCAGTCTTGGGAATATTACTTAATGCCAGGTCCTTGAAAAGTTGGTTTGCGTGTTGGTTCCCTCACGATACTGCTGGCATAGGCCAAGGAATGCAGACAGTATAATCAAGACATTAGTGAAAAAGTGAGGCAGGTGCAAACTGGTGCTAAAAGAAGAATTGAAAATGATCATGAAGATTGTGAAGGGGGTAGTAACTATGGATCAGGAATGTTTTAATCTTCTTTCTCTGTTTCCCGTAAGTTTATTTTTTAGTTCTTCTAGGAACATTATCTCAGCTACTGTTGAAATTTTTATGACGTAGTCACATGGAATTCTTGTACATACCGAGACAATGATTTTTGAATTACTTGATTTACATAAGATTCAGAGGTGATGTTGTTGTTGTTGTTGTGGTCTTCAGTCCAGAGAATGGTTTGATGCAGCTCTCCATGCTACACTATCCTGTGCAAGCTTCATCTCCCGGAACCTACTGCAACCTACGTCCTTCTGAATTCGTTTAGTGTATTCATCTCTTGGTCTCCCTCTACGATTTTTACCCTCCACGCTGCCCTCCAATGCTAAATTGGTGATCCCTTGATGCCTCAAAACATGTCCTACCAACCGATCCCTTCATATAGTCAAGTTGTGTCACAAATTTCTCTTCTCTCCAATTCTATTCAATACCTCCTCATTAGTTATGTGATCTACCCATCTAATCTTCAGCATTCTTCTGTAGCACCACATTTCTAAAGCTTCTATTCTCATCTTGTCTAAACTATTTATCGTCCATGTTTCACTTCCATACATGGCTACACTCCATACAAATACTTTCAGAAACGACTTCGTGACACTTAAATCTATACGCGATGTTAACAAATTTCTCTTCTTCAGAAACTCTTTCCTTGCCATTGGCAGTCTACATTTTATATCCTCTCACTTCGACCATCACCTTTTATTTTCCCCTCAAACAGCAAAACTCATTTACTACTTCAAGCGCCTCATTTCCTAATCTAATTCCCTCAGCATCACCCGATTTAATTTGACTACATTCCATTATCCTCGTTTTGCTTTTGTTGATGTTCATCTTATATCCTCCTTTCAAGACACTGTCCATTCCGGTTAGCTGCTCTTCCAGGTCCTTTGCTATCTCTGACAGAATTACAATGTCATCGGCGAACCTCAAAGTTTTTATTTCTTCTCCATGGATTCCAATTCCTACTCCGAATTTTTCTTCTGTTTCCTTTATTGCTTGCTCAATATACAGATTGAATAAAATCGGGGATAGGCTACAACCCTGTCGCACTCCCTTCCCAGCCACTGCTTCCCTTTCATGCCCTCGACTCTCATAACTGCCATCTGGTTTCTGTACAAATTGTAAATACCCTTTCGCTCCCTGTATTTTACTCCTGCCACCTTCAGAATTTGAAAGAGAGTATTCCAGTCAACATTGTCAAACGTAGGTTTGCCTTTCCTTAATCTATTTTCTTAGATAAGTCGTAGGGTCAGTTTTGCCTCGCGTGTTCCAACATTTCTACGGAATCCAAACTGATCTTCCCCGAGGTCGGCTTCTACCAGTTTTTCCATTCGTCTGTAAAGAATTCGTGTTAGTATTTTGCAGCAGAAATTGTTAAACTGATAGTTCGGTAATTTTCACATCTCTTTCTTTGGGATTGGAATTATTATATATTATCACAGGTGATAATGTAAAGTTTTTCCATCACTTTTCACTACACTCAGAGGTGATAACGTAGTGAAAAGTGATGGAAAAAATTTACTGTAAGGTAAATATAAAATATCTCTGCAAGTAATTACTTTGACAAAAAATGTTGTTTCAGTATTGTTGTGACAGGTCAATGCACATACAGTAAAAGCTTTATCTCTCTAGCTCCAGTAGTTTGTGAGAAAATGTTCCCTGTATTAGGCATAATTTAACATCGCGGTGACGAGCGATTCTGCATCCCAGTAAAGGACGTTCTGACTTTGACACACTGGGTGTACCTGAAGTGAATGTAGAAAATGTGATGGCTAGTAGTGTGCGTTATAGTGAGCTTATTTCGCATAGTAAACTATGTCCGCATCCCTCCGCGTACGGCACTAGGCGTCGTTGAACAGCGTCGCGCGCCGCCAACAGATTAGACACACATCACGTCATCCGAGCCGTCATGGTGCAAGGTCTGTAGGGCAAAGTTTTCAGTGTATTTGCGGTATCAAGGAAAATGAGAAGTCGGGGTAAGTTTTATGACCTTTATTTGAAAACAGTTACAGAAAGTGCTCTAAATTACGCCCTCTAGCTTGAATGTACGCCGTTCAACGACGCTGTAGTGACTGTCGCACTCTTTCAAACACTCCTAATTATAGCAAAGATCTTCATCAGTCTCAGTGGGTGTTTCGTAGACAATAGATTTCAGGTTGACTGTGACGTCTCCTGGCAAGACATTCACAGAATCGTTCTTTTGTGTGTGTGTGTGTGTGTGTGTGTGTGTGTGTGTGTGTGTATTATTACTTCATTAGAGAATGAATGATTTTGTAGATTATGTATAAAAGGAAATAACAATTTTTCATTTTATGTTTGTGCAATATTTATACGTCTGTGGTCGGCGAATGTATGTATCGAAGCAGACAATGATAACTAAAAATAATCACAAAGATGCATATTAAGTTGCCTATAAATAGTGGAGGTTAAAATATTACTGTCTCTGTCTTCTTGAAGCCGTTAAAGTTGTACGAGCTTGTGACGCTCGCTTGAATGCTTAAGTAGCCTTCGTTTGTCATTTGATCGAGAAAGACGCCATTGGAGGCTGATATTTGTAAAAGGTATGTACTTTCAGTTCATGTTGGTTTTTTTGAATATAGAAATTGTTAAAATTATCACCTGTAATAATTTATTGCTAGCTTGTCCAAGATTTCATTCCAAATTCTTAGCCGTTTTCAGCATATTAGGAATTTTTCCTGACGCAGAGCCGTGCAGCGATCGCGGCAACCGCTGCCGCGGCAAATTCAAATTAAATCGCATGAAAGCAGTTTCCCGGTAATATAGCGAGCAGGTAACGGTACATTAAAATTATCTCTTTCATCTTCCTGGAAACTTCAGAGGGAAATTGTGGATTTTATTATGTCATTTTCAGGTGGACATGGGCAGCTGCTATTATATTATCAGTTACGTAAATAATTCATGAGTGATAAAATTTTACTTGTGTGTGATCAAAGACTGCTGTGCAAAATCTGTTCTGGCTAATAACATAAGAATCAAATGTCATTTTTTTTAGTTTCATGCTCTCATGTTAGTCGTGGCAGTTAACAGTGTTCATATATTTAAAAAAAATCCACTGCAGCTTTTACGTTTAGCGAACATAACAGACTGTAACTTCCGTACAGGTCATAAGAGTAATTTTCAGTGCATTCAAGAAATGAAAGTAGCGAAGGGCATTTTTTTATTCCATAATTAGTTACAGTAATGATACCATGTTCCATATCTAACAAGCCAGATCAGTGTTATATAAAAATAGTTTGCAAATTAAAGATCGTACGTCCACAACAGGAAAATT
Organism: Schistocerca nitens; assembly: GCF_023898315.1. Taxonomy (NCBI): domain Eukaryota; kingdom Metazoa; phylum Arthropoda; class Insecta; order Orthoptera; family Acrididae; genus Schistocerca; species Schistocerca nitens. The sequence goes on along the minus strand of NC_064614.1, from coordinate 740,617,884 downwards.
TTCTGTGTTGTGCTTATCCCAACATAATAGGTCAAAGTGCATTTTCAACTGCAGAAACTAATAGTGAGAATTGTATTTTATCTGTCGTGCTCGCAACAATAAGCAATATAAAATTAATTAAAATATTATGCCATATAAACTACATATAAAGTAAAAAGGGTGTGCGGTGGGATTATGCGACACGCCCCAGAAGAAAAAAATCAGTAGGCGACAAGTAAGAGGAACGTGCAGGCCATGTCACCGGCCCACCACGTCCTATCCGGTTCTCACCAAAGGTTTTATCCAAATGGATTAGCACTACATGTGCGAAGTGCGCAGGTTCACCATCGTGTTGGTCCCACATTTGCTGTCGCACTTTGAGGGGAACATGTTCCAACAACTCTGACAAAGTTTCTCGTAAAAATATTTAGTATCTGTTTGTGTTCAGTCGCCGGGAGAACATGTACGGACCAACTAGATAATCGCCTGCCAAGCCGCCCCAAATGTTGACAGCGAAGTGACCTTGGTGACCAACGAACGAAGGTGGTGTGCGGATTTTCACGTGCCCGCACGCGTTGATTGTGGCTGTTGAACATGCTCTCGTGTAAAGGATGCCTCATCCGTAAAAAGTGCACGATTCGGAAAGTCCGGTTGAATGGCACACCTTTATAAAACCACTGGTAGAATTCAGTTCGACATGGAAAATTGTCGGGGTCAAGGGCGTGAACGTTCCGGAGGCGGTAGGGGTGCAAATCATCTTCATGTTGTAACGTCGCGAGTCAATACGCAATAGCATTTATTGTACTACTTTGCAGTACAACTCGTTGGAGCCGTTGGCGGTGATAGAAACAGCCGCTTCTATCTTAGCGTGACTCATTCGTACCTGTCGCTAGGCTAGCTGTGGAAAGCGGTACCTGTGTCATTTCGAGCGACAGAATATTCCAGCCTCTAAGAATCTAAATAAACTATGTTAAATATTTAATCTTCGTTGATCCATTGTGGACCATGGGACAACGGCTGGCACGTATTTCTTTATGCAATAATTTACCAACAGCCGTATGTATTGTAGAAATTTATTTCATGAACTTCTTATGTGCTACCAGTTTCGGCATTACATTGATGCCATCTTCAGGCCCCACACGTCGTACTCGTAAAATCGCTATACACGGAAGGAGCCATATAACTGGATCCTTGAATCAAATCATTATGCCACAGCTCTTGGTGACCAGGCGACACAGACAGATGCCGAAACTGGTAGCACATAAAAAAGTTCATAAAATAAATTTCTACAATACATAAGGTTGTTGGTAAATTATTGCATCAAGAAATATTAAATATTATTCAATTTAGTTAAAAGTCAATATAGAGCCCTTTGTTATTAAAAAGAAGGTTGTGTTAAAGTATCAGCTATCTAGCTGAGATACTTTCAGATTTAGAGACAATTGACTAAAACACCAAAAACCGACAATTATAAGATTAAAGTCAGTTAGGATTCATAGCAGTTTGTCTTTTAGTATCATTTGGAATTATTACTGAAGTTCACTAAATGGCAGAACAAGTTATTTAGATTTTTTATAATTAAAAACGTTCACTATTTTTCATTTTTGTAACATATAATTCAGAAAGGATTAATATTTATTTAATAACTATTTGTTTTGTTGTGTGAATAAATAAGAGTGAGTGAGAGTGTATATGTGGTACATACGTAAAGATTCAATATTATCTGATGTTAAACATTACGTAACTATGTCATGGGAGAGTGTGAAAAAAGCAGTTGCAATGATAGCCGTAATTTCCCTACCTTGCTGATGACGTATTCCAAGGGTAATTGCTTTTTTTAAGAAGGCAGCCAGAATAGCCATTTGCAGGGTAATGATTTTCAAAAGTTATTTCAAGATTCGTTTTCTTTTCGTTTGGTTTTGTTAGACATTTTATTAAGATTTGCATGATGAAGTGACGTAAATGCATCTGTGAATGTTGATTGGTGTTAGACAGTTTTAGCGCGAAAAAGAACTCGAAGGATTGTTTTGACTGGCTGGCCATTTTGAACAACCAATCAGAGTTAAGCATCTCCCGCGCATTGCAAGTAGTGATAGGCCCTGGAAGGAACGGCAGTGAGTCAGTCCAGGGGGGTAACACGACGTTGGTTTGGTCCCAGGCCACTTGGAGCGCTGCAAGTTTAGCAATTTATAGTCTCGTGTTCCTATTGGATGACGTAGTCTTCCATAATTGTTTTGGTATCGTAGCAACGTGATCGTGATTTTTTGTTTAAATTGCAGTGTAAGTATGTTTGCTATTATTCTGCTTAATTTTTGGATGCATTCGTAATATTTGATGGTGTGATGATTCAGTATTTACTTTTTTACTTTTGTTTCATATAGAACACGAGGTTGTATCATCATATTAAGTTCTGTGGACTCTTGTATATTTGTTCCTGAAAAGAAATACAATTTCCATTGCTCAGTACACTTAAAGGGTAAGTATATTTCTTATTTCTGTTCATATTTCCTTGTATTTCATAGAGAATCCCATGCTAGCAGATTTTGACATAGTTGGTATTCAACTTTCCGAATCCTGTAATGGAATATAATTCTGACTTTGATTCGTCTTCCTTTTTGCCACGAAGTACTCTTAGTGACATAATAAGTACCATTTATTGTGCCGTTTACTGCACACCAAATATTGGACGTGTTACAATTGATTCGTAATGCCTCGAGTGTGTTCTATTTCCCGTTTTCGACAGTAAATATTCTGTACAGTACATAACACTCTATCCAGGTAAAAAGTGTTTGTTGCTGTTGTATCGACAAAGATTGTGTTCTCACATAATAAGACATTTGTTTTGAAGTCACACAAACAGGTCCTTCAAGCAGTTGGACATTTACACGTATTATTGTGGCAATATCCAATGCAGTAGAAATCTTCTCGCACTTTAATGCTCAACACAATGTAATACAGATTTACAGCTGTAACTGTTACTGATAATGTACAGTTGAATTTGGTATCTACCATGGTATCTAGATGCTGAAATATACTGAAATGGTACAATAAGCAGTGTTTCTACTGCCTGATAGCACTGTTTAACGAAGTAGTGTTGAATATAGAATATAGTCCAACTACGCTCACGCAGTTATATATAGAGTGATGTGCATATCCGTAGTAGAAATGAGAATTTGTTTCGTTTTTTCACTATTTTGTAGCAATACCACATCAGATTACAAGCCATGATAACAGTTATCAATACTTCAGTACAGGATAGCTGCATTTAGACATAAGCTAATATGATTTTTGATAGGGAAATTAATTTTACATTGAGTTTTCTTTAACATTAATCAATGTAAACCATACCTGATCTTTTTTCTCGTTCCTAATTTTTGGTTTGAATAACATTTCAGATACATGAGGATGGATCATACAAGAAGAGAAGAATCCAGTTTGAGATTGAAATTGAAATACTCGTGCAAGTTTCCCAGATGCAGGAGTAGTTATTATGCAAAAACAAATTCCAAACACAAGAATAAACATTTCTGTAAATTTCCAGCTGCATCAAAAAGTGAGACTTTAAAGAAGTGGAAATTGATCTGTAATATAGATGAAGGTATCAACTGTAGTTATTATTATGTGTGTGAGGATAATTTTTATGAAGCAGATTTTGTGAACTTTACTAGACACAGGCTAAATCCTGGTGTTATACCAAAGCACATGGAATTGGTGTTGTATCACCCTCCCCCCACCCATCTGTGTTACACTGGTGGTGGTGGTGGTGGTGGTGGTGGTGGTGGCGGTTTCACCACATCGGGTGCAAATATAAGTGTGCACGAGACAGGTCACAATGCAAAATCTACAGTAATACAACGAAGCAGTCCCCCTTTACAGTGCACAGATGATGGTGAGTACAGCTTTTTATCCTCACCTGTTTATGATGTTGAAAGTAGTCCAGGTGTAATGGGATCTGGCGTTTCTAAACGTGATTTAACTCCAAGAAAACACAAAATGTATAAACTGCACAGAATTACAGTTTCCAGAGTGTGTAAATTGTAAAAACAGCTACAGAATGAGATGAATAAATTGAAAATTCTATAAAAGAGTTGTTTGATGACAGGAAATTTCAGTTAATTGAAGAAGAGTTGAATGATGTGACTAAAACTTTTATTAATAGTCAGTTAAGAAATGCCAATATGCAGTCCACAGCAGTACAGTGGTCTATACAAGATAAGTCATTTGCTTTATCTATTTATAAGCGTAGTCCCCAGTTGTACAGATATTTGGCCACATACTTCTCCCTTCCATCTGTCAGGCTGCTCAAGGGAGTGCTTTCCCACATACCATTCGATACAGGACTTAATCCAGCTTTATTAAACTTTTTAGCAAAGGAAGTAAGTAATATACATGAAAATGACAAGTATTGTGCTCTACTTTGTGATGAAATGTCTCTGGATGATGGTATGTACTATGATGCACACAAACAGCTAATCTATGGGTATCAGGACTTGGGTCATTTAGGACGTTCACCTGTAGCTGCTAGTCAAGCATTGGTTTTTATGCTGAAAGGCATTCACAGAACTTGGAAACAAGTTCTAGCATATTACTTTACCGCAACCACTTTCCACTACACCCATTTGAAATCACTCATTGTTCACGTCATAAGTGAACTACAGAATATTGGGTTCAAAGTGGTTTGTACTGTATGTGACCAGAATGCAACAAACCAAAAGGCTCTTAAGCAACTGTGTGAAGCAAAGTTGTTGAAGCCCAGTATATTTCATTTTGTCGTCAATAATCAACCAATTGTTACCATTTATGATGTACCACATCTGCTCAAAACACTAGAAATGCTTTGATAGATAATAAAATTCAATTTGAACCTCACAAAGCAGCAAAGTTTGAGTACATCAGTACAGTGTTCTTTTTGAATAAAAAAAACGGTTCAAAACTCTACCCAAATTAAAAGCACAACACTTTAACTTTTTTGATTCCCATGTCAAAAGTAAGGTAAAAGTTGCTGCTGCACAAATGAGCCATACTGTTGCAGCTGCAACTGAAACATATGTTTCTACTCACACATTACCTGCACAAATGAGCCATACTGTTGCAGCTGCAACTGAAACATATGTTTCTACTCACACATTACCATCTGAAGCTATACACACAGCTGAGTTTGTGGAAATGGTAGATAATCTCTTTGATTCACTCAACAGTAATGAGCAATATCCCAGGGATGGAAAACAATTTAGGTGTGCTTTATCAGAAAATTCACCACATTCAGATATGTGGTATAGCATATTGAGGGAAATAGGCAGCTGGCAAATAATAGATTTAAAAACGGGAAGGAACAAGACTAATATGTTTAGCTTCATAAAAGGTTGGCAGATTACATTACAGTCTATTATTTTCTTGTGGAAGACCTTGAAAGCGGTTGGCTTTAAGTACTTAAATTTAAAGGCGTTAAATCAAGATGCTTTAGAAAATTTCTTTTGTTGTATAAGACAACATGGTATTGCTAATACAAACCCAACTTGTTTTCAGTTTGTACAAGCTCTGAAGACTTGTGTTGTCAATCATATGACTTTGCCTTTCAAAGCCATGAGTGTAAGTAACTATGAAAATGATCATTACACTCCCTTGAGCAGTTTGTGTCACTTTTTGGCAGCTAGTGGTAGGAGTGTACATTTAAGTGAATGTGAGATGAATGACACTGATACACCTGAGCAAATTTATTCTTACTCAGATGGTATCATCGAGTCTGTAGAAGATCAACAATCCTTAGCCTATGTAGCAGGCTATGTACTAAAAGCCATAATGTACCAGATGATTGTGAAACATGTAGTACCAGTCTCTACTCCTCTGTTGTGACTGAAAATCATTTGTTTACCTCATTTAAAGAGAATAGTGAGGAGCATTCTCATTTGAAATATGCAAGTGAAAGAGTCATGATTTTCCTAAGGGCACTCCATGATCAGCTGTATGAGTATCTAAATAGTCATGGTCACACAACAAGACTACATGATAATTTTTAAAAAAAACATTTGTTCTGTCTCATACAACAATTTGTAATAAACATGACATTGAAGAGAGACTTCTGAAGACAAGTATTCCATTTATAATCTAAAAGTATGTGAAAGAAAAGAAATTTACAAACAAGAGGAAATTGTGTATGCAACAACTTAAAAAAAAGTTCAAATCATGTTAAAAGACTTTGTATTTCAGTGTTTATTATGTGTACAATGAGAGTAAGCTCCCTATACATATACAAATGTTGTGTTAAAAGCAGAGAATTACATGTTCTTGTATCAAAATCATGCCTTTGATTTGTTATGACAAAATCTGGTAATTCAGCAGGAACGTAACTTAACACTTTCTAGATGTGATGATTGGACTCCAAAAGTATAATGAATAAAGTGCTGTCAAGGGGAATTTGTGTTAATTTTCAGTAGTGTACCAAACAAAGTTTTCAAAGAGGAGGTAAATAAATAAAAAATGTTAAAAACAAATGTTGTACCAGCGTCTTCTTTCATTATTTAAACATGATGGGTGTTGCCAAAATAACAGCCAAGTTGGGGAAAAAAGAAAAAAAATGTTATGTGTTGCAGTTCATTTTCTTTGTATGTCTCATTGGCAAAAACATTTTGGCTACATTCATGGAGTGTCTACCTGCTCTCCTCCCAATTTGTTTTTCAGTTGATGTAAAGTAGTATTTTGTGTGTTTCATAAATTTATTTGAACTGCGCAGAAGTTCAATTTCGGATGACTGAATATCCGTAAATAACAATCAACAGAAAAAATAATAAATCGGATTTTGTAGACTTTACAGTACATCGTTGGTTTGTAGCTCAGATTTTTTTTTTGTAAATGACCTCTTGGTTATCCTCTATCTGTGTAGTTATTTATTTGTGTAACCTACTATTCCACTTTCGAACATGTGAGTGGACATAATGTGCTTTAGGATATGTGGAGACGTAAAAATCATTTATATACGCATGCAATGTCAGATGAGTTTTTAGTCTGGCATGTGCTAAAGCTCGTTTATTTCCACATGATAATGGCCACACGGCCAAAATCGTAATATTGAGTTTTAAAAAAATTTCACAGTCAAAAGGTGACGTCGTAATTTACGAAAATTTTCACAATGTAAACTGCAGCTACGAGTAGTTAATGTTTGTTTTTGATTGAGATTTCTTTTATGTATTACTTTGCCAGATCTCAAAAAACTTTATTACTGCACTATGCGGCCCACATTCAAAGATTAAATGAAAAATATTGTCATCTAATTCGCGTATTTAGAAATAAACGTAAGAGATTTTCGCGCCATATTTTTTCGTATTGAAGTTCACAGCCAGGCCACAAGTAGCGCTGGTGTCGTTCTGTGTTGCCGTATAATAACGTGGTCTTTGCACTTCTATTATATTGGTGTTCTGTGAGTCAGTCGTTGGCTAGCTACCGGACGTACAGTTCATGTTGGATGTGTCCGTCTACGTTATGAGTAAAATGAAGAAGTTACTGGTATTTCGCGTCCGGATTGTATTTCCGTGAAAACAGTTGCATTTACGGGCAGTTTGTGAAAATTTGAGCTCGGTGAAGTGATTCGTTATAGAGATAAACGCGTGTGAACTTTCGGCCTTTGTAAAATTCCGCGTGGCATATTTCATATCCGTCTATGGAATAGTTGACGAGCGATTTCTGTTAATAGAAATCCACTGAAAAGGACCGAAAGTGAAACTCGTATATTGTAGCAGAGTAATGACTGTAAATCGCGTAATAATTCGACTCGGACTTTAAGTACATTACTGGCTGCCTAGTGTGTGTACTGGGTTGTATGAACTGTGAGCTGAGGACAGTGATATTATTCGTTAATTAAATACGGACTGATGGGAAATGTTTAATTGTGAACCTAAAGAAATAAAAGAACTCGCTGTAGAATTTTGCCATTTTTCTAAATAGATGAAGCACTCGCCCTCCGCCCGAAATCTGTTATAAGATATTACAGGATAGCTTGCTACCAGAGTTTACGCGGACTTTGCAAACGTAAGTATTGACGATGTTTTTCTTCAACGCTGCTTTTAACATCGTCTGGACAGTATCTATGTATGAAGACAAACGGGCTGGTGATCAGACGCTGTACTGAGGTAGGTGGAACTTCTGTAGTGCACAATACTAGAGACAGTGATCAAACAGTACGCAACACAGACGACGCAATTTCTAACCCGCCCCGCCGCAGTGCCACAGACGCAAAATTGTGGAATGGCTTACACCCATCACCCGTGAAACACTCCGCGAGCTTGTTGAGGGTGTTTTTTCCAACTGTGCTGACACATCCTCTCCTAACCGTGGTGTATGTACTGTGTGTTGACAACCGCATCTGGGCCTTCGCACCTGTAACACAAAGTAAATACACAGGGTTTCGAAATAGGCCTTAAATGCAAATGTGCCATTATGAGAACCTGTCGGAGGCAAACGTACTTCAAGTGAACCTGTCGCTCGTAGGGACCTGGCAGTAAACGTGAGTGGATCTGCCACTCGAAGATTTGGAAACCGCGGATCGTACAAACGTTGGACAGCGTGAACATCTCCACCCACCGTCCCATAAGCACAGTGCATGTCTGCCCTTTCCTCCCAAGAGTAGCGCCCCATTTCCTATCGGCTCCACACAATAACAAACACAAGAATGTCCCCGTTTGATGACAAACTGACGTAGGCCGTACGAAGCCACGCATTATGCACAGGTGCTGCCCTCTATGCAACACCTATCAAAGAGACATTTGCACTGCCAAAAGCTACACGTTCACGTCCCAGTAAGAAGAGGAAAACCTGTAGTAATGTCCTGCCTGGAATATTCGCAACTATGTCAACTACAGCGTTTGCAAATGAAGGTTATAAAGCTTCATCCCGACGCCTCTTTTACCTTGATGTCACACTACACTCAAATCGATGCCCTACAGACCTGCTACCATGACGGCTCGGATGGCATGTTGTGTGCCTACCCTCTTAGCGGCGCGCGATGCTACCAACGACGCCTAGCGCCGTACGCTAAGGAACGCGGACATGGCTTGCTGTGTGAAATATGCTTGTTATGATCCGCTCAACTAGCCCTCTCATTTTCTGCATTCATTTGAGATACACCCTGCGTACAGTTGAGGAAGATTAAATGCAGTCATATACGTCACAATGAACGTATTCCTGGATTTATTACGGATAAAAACATAGCTTTCTTGTCTCACCAGACAATGAGAACAGTGCGTGCATTTAGGGAGAACGTCAACGTGCCTGACCTAATAAAAGCGAGACACCCCACTAAATTCAGTAAATTGTGACTCGTGCGTTGCAAATTCTTCCTAAGTAATACTGGAAATGGTGATCCTTATGAACAGTTATACGTCTTCATAACACAGTCACTTCCTACTGGTATACTCTGCATAGTAACACTGTTTATTGGTAGGATGAAATGCACTGTTGGGACCGAAAGTGTTTCACATGTATATACATGGGACAGTGTGTTAGGCAAAAGTATATGAAGCACTCTCTGGAATTCGATTTTGAACCGTAATTCGCGTCCGCTAACTCGCTAGTATTCTAGACGAGCATCGTTCAAACGACAAATATAGATTACACTCCCATCACCCTCTGCCCCATTTTGAAATGAATCATCGACCTTGCTGCATTGGGATGGCGACCTTGCAGTAAATGAATTCAAGGAGAAATTTTGAAAGGGATTAAATTTCGGGGAGAAGAAATTTGGAAATTTGTGGTAACTTCCTATGGGACCAAACTGCTGAGGTCATCGGTCCCTAGGCTTACACTCTACTTCACCTAACTCAAACTAACTTACGCGAAGCACAACACACACACCCATGCCTGAGGGAGGACTCGAACCTCCGACGGAGGGAGCCGGGCGAACCGTGGCAAGACGCCACAGACCGCGCGGCTAAACAGCGCGGCACGGGGAGAAGGAATTAAAACTTAGATTGGCTTTAAGAAACCAGTTTTGTCAGTGACGACATACGGCTTTGAAAGTCAGGTAAGCAGAGTGGATAGTGGAGTAAGTCGAATTAAAGCGAATTTTGCTGAGGAAACCGCATTATTAAATGAGACTGTGAAAGCAAGACGAGTTGTGCTAGTGGTTAACAATACAACCGATGATGGTAGGAGTAAGGGGGATACAAAACGCAGTTCGGCAATAGCAAGAAAAGCCTTTCTGAAAAAGAGAAATTTGTTAAAAGCTACTAAAACTGAAGTGCTAGGAAGCATCCTTAAGGGGGGACGTTGATGAAATTGACCAAAAATGCCAATTTTCGATTTATTTTTTATTTGTTAGTATAACTCATGGACAATAAGTTCCCAAAGTTTCAATGTTGAAATCACATCTGAAGTGCCTGAAAATTAATGAAAAGTGTGATGCGGCCTCCCTGCCACGCCCACTTTTGAAGCAGCACTTCAATACCAGCTCAGTGAACAACGATTCTGTGTATTACTTTCAACCAAACAAGTGCGGGATGCATCTAGAAGGCCGTGATGCACACTCTTTCGTTTTATAGATCATCTTTGGCAGATCCTGCACTTCTCAAAAAGTGTGTTCATGGCAAAACTCAAAATCCAGATGGGTCTCTAAATTCACTCATATGGAAACGATGCCCTAAAAATACATTTGCATCTGCTACAGTTGTCAGAATTGCAACTTATGATGCAGTTATTGTATTTAATGATGGGAACGTCGGGAGAATGAAGGTATTAGAAAGAATGGGCTTCAAGATAAGAAATTTTACTCAAGACATCCTGAGAAAAATAGATTTACAGCGCGTCTCTGCAGCTGAAAAGTCAGTTGAAGACCTGGTAAAGGAAAGGAGACAGACAACAAGAAACCAGAAGAGAAGCCTTGAAGGTAAAGACGAGCCAGCGTACAAATGTGGTGCCTTCTGAGGAAGTGACATAAGGGAAAAAGTTAGGTTGAACTTTAAATTGCGTTTCCTGAAAAGTTTGTTTTTTTAAAGTTTATGTACCTTTTCCTCAGATTCTATGAATGCTTGAATTATGAAATTTTGTACATATATTTCTGTAAACCTAGTGAACGTTGTCTCAAGAGAAAATTTTGAAATTCTGATTGCAAGCTGAGATATGGGGCAAAGTGCTTCGAATTTTGCATGAATTTAAAATTGTACTTGTGGAATTGTAAGTAAAAAATTATGAAAATTATCCTATTTGACCTATTCCAAAAACCTCATGAGAGAAGCTTACAACATATAAAGAGATGAAACAGAGAAATTTTTGTAGAGATCTCTTGAATACTTTCTGAGAAAAAGGAACATACATTATTTTTTGAAAATAAAACTTCAAATTTCATTAAAAAAAGTTCAATATATATAATCAAAGGATTTTATATGTAAATGTGTTACTTTCATGTAAAGCGTGGTACAAAATTTCATTACCATATCCCCAAAACTGTGGATTTGGTGCATTTTTGAAACAGTGTGTGTTTTTGATCAACGTCCCCCCTTAAATGGGTGAAACGTTGACGATAAATAGTTCAGACAAGAAGAGGTTTTTGAATTATGGTGCTACAGAAGGATACTGAAGAGTAGATGGTAATATCGAGTAAATAATGAGGAGGTGTTGCATGAAATTTGAGAGAGGAGGGAAAGAACTTGATGGCACAGCTTTTAAAAGAAGGGATCGACTGATAAGAAACATCCAGGGGATTGGGGAATTGTCAAATTGATAGTGGAGGCAAGTGTGGGAGGTAAAAGATGTAGCGGAAGACAAAGGCTTGACTACACCGCGCATGTTCCAGTGGATGTAGGTCGCAGTAGTTATGCAGAGATGAAGGTTTTGCACGGGGTGGACTAGCGTGCAGAGCCGCATCAAACCACTCCTCAGACTCAAGACCACGACGCAGATTAGATTTCCCAGAAATGTGTGGATCAGTTAAGAAGCGTCATGAATATTACTTCTAAGAAAACCGAGATTGATTTCATCCGCAATATTTCCCATCTGAGCTACTGCTCGATCTCTAATGACGTCACTATCGACGGCGAGCCTGATACCAATCCCTTTCCACCAGCAGTGGACCTCCAAGTACCGCTTTTGTCTTTCTCAACAGAACAGAGTGCCACGTATAAGTACGTGAGCGCCGAGTCACCGGAGAAAGGCGGTGATTTTGCGCCGTTCTTCCACAGAGCAGTATATTTACTGAAGACTCGTCTGCATCCCGGATGTAAAGCAAGTTCTGAAGTCCGTCATGGCAGCGCAAATGTTTGGTGAAAGCCGCGTGGAGGGTTCCGACCTCTCAAGGAGTATGGCGCGTGACTGAAATTCACGAAGAGACTTTTGGCTTCTCCAAGCTCACTTGAACGACAAAATGAGAATACCCATTCTGGGAAACATGAGAGGTAACAGTTATTTCGGGACTGACAGATTCCTCAAACTCATCTGAATGCTTAACTGATTATAAATATTGTAACGCTTTGAAGCAGCTATACGTTGCCTCTATACCCACAAGCTATTAGAGCTTATCAAAATTAGACATTGCACGAATACCTGGTAGAAAGTCTCACTTGAATTTATATACAGGATTCATTCGTTTTCACAGCTCTGTATTTTACGAAGTATTACTTGTACGAATATGATTGATGCACGAATAGAATAGAGTGCCGCTCTGGCCATACGACAACGTTCAAGCGGTTGTCAAGTTCGTTCCATACATTGTGTAGCAACATGCTTCCAGTCGTCATCACAGCAGCATTGATGCGTTCTCTGAGCTGTTCCAGTATTCTTGGCAGCGGGAGTACACTGAACACGATCCTTAATGTACGCTCAAAGGAAAAAGTCACAAGGCATTAGGCCAGGCGATCTGGGGAGCCAAGGCAACAGAGCTGCATCGTCTTCATCAGTATGCCCAATCCAGCAATGCGGACGTCCATCGTTTAGTCAGCGATGAACCATCTATCCTCAAATGAGGGTGTGCCACGTCTTGTTGTAAGATGAAATTCTTGGAATCAGCTTTCAGTTGTAGAAACAACCACAACTGCGGCATATCAAAGTAAGAGGTACCCCTCACACCCTTCTCACAGAAGAGAATCTGTCGATACAGCATTGTCTGTGGTACTGCAAAGAAAACATCTCGTTCATGCGGCACAATTTCATGAGGTTTTCCAGTGCCACACATTCTCACACTGTGGCGATTAACTTTTCCAGATAAATGTAAAGTTGTTTCCTAGCTAAGGATCAGCTTGGAGGCGAATTGCTGTTTCTACATCTACATCTACATCTATACTCTGCAAATCACATTTAAGTGCCTGGCACAGGGTTCATAGAATCACAATTCTCTTATTATTCCAAACTCGTATAGCACGCGGAAAGATTGAACACCTACATCTTTCCGTACGAGCTCTGATTTCCCTTATTTTACCGTGGCAATCGTTCCTCCCTATGTAGGTCGGTGTCTACAAAATATTTTCGCATTCGGAGGAGAAAGTTGGCGATTGGAATTTCGTGAGAAAATTCCGTCGGAACGAAAAACGCCTTTCTTTTAATGATGTCCAGCCCAAATCCTGTATCATTTCTGTGACACTCTCTCCCATATTTCGCGATAATACAAAACGTGCTGCCTTTCTCTGAACTTTTTCTATGTACTCCGTCAGTCCTATCTGGTAAGGATCCCACACCGCGTAGCAGTATTCTATAAGAGGACGGACAAGCATAGTGTAGGCAGTCTCCTTAGCAGTTCTGTTATATTTTCTGTGTCTCCTGCCAATAAAACGCACTCGTCGGCTAGCCTTCCCCACAACATTTTCTATGTGTTCCTTCCAATTTAAATTGTTCGTAGTTGTAATACCTAGGTATTTAGTTGAATTTACGGCTTTCAGATTCGACTGATTTATCGCGTAACCTAAATTTAACGGGTTCCTTTTAGCACTCGTGTGGATGACCTCGCATTTTTCGTTATTTACGGTCAACTGGCACTTTTCGCACCATTCCGATATGTCTTCTAAGTCGTTTTGCAGTTTGTTTTGATCTTCTGATGACTTTATTAGTCGATAAATGACAGCGTCATCTGCAAACAACCGAAGACGGCTGTTCAGATTGTCTCCCCAATCGTTTATATAGATAAGGAACAGCCAAGGGCCTACAACACTACCTTGGGGAACGCCAGAAATCACTTCTGTTTTACTCGATGACTTTCCGTCAGTTACTACGAACTGTGACCTCTCTGACAGGAAATCACAAATTCAGTCACATAACTGAGACAATATTCCATAAGCACGCAATTTCACTACAAACTGCTTATGTGGTACAGTGTCAAAAGCCTTCCGGAAATCCAGAAATACGGAATCGATCTGAAATCCCTTGTCAATAGCATTCAACACTTCATGTGAATAAAGAGCTAGTTGTGTTTCACAGGAACGATGTTTTCTAAACCCATGTTAATTGTGTGTCAATAGACCGTTTTCTTCGAGGTAATTCATAATGTTCGAACACAATATATGTTCTAGAATCCTGCTGCATATCGACGTTAATGATATGGGCCTGTAATTTAGTGGATTACTCCTACTATCTTTCTTGAATATTGGTGTGACCTGTGCAACTTTCCAGTCTTTGGATACGGATCTTTCGTCGAGCGAACGGTTGTATATGATTGTTAAGTATGGAGCTAATCCATCAGCATACTCCGAAAGGAACGTAATTGGTATACATTCTGGACCAGAAGACTTGCTTTTATTAAGTGAGTTAAGTTGCTTCACTACTCCGAGGATATTTGCTTCTACATTAGCAGCTGTTCTCGATTCGAATTCCTTTCTTTGTCGTTATTTTGTGAAAGCACTGCACTCATAGCCCCAACTGAAGGGCACTATGCAAACTCCGTGAGTTTACCGTTCTAGTCATGCATCAGTCGCATTTCTAAATGTAATACATTGGAAAAAATAGAACTTTAAAAACGAAATCATTTATAGCCGCCCTCTATTTGCATCTGACGTCGTGTGTACTTGAAACAAATACGGTTGCGATTGTCATATCAAAACAAAATACTACACTAAATCACTGGGAAAGTTGGAACAATATGAAACTGTAGGCTAAATTGCACTATTTCGAGTTTTAAAGAAGGTTTGTTGAATAGACACTCATAGCTATAGACCTATGTCACTGGCGTCAGTCTGTTGTACAATTTGGCAACACGTTTTATGGTAGCGTATTATCACCTTTCTGGAATCCGAAAATCACCTCAGTATGAATCAACGTGTATTCTGCGTTGAGCGGTCGTGTTACACTGTTACACTGGTTACACTGTTCGTCCGTAAGACGCAGAAGGCAGCAGACATCGGCGTTTAGTTGACGCCGTGGTCCTTGGCTTCTGCAAAGGCGTTCGATACAGTTCTGCACTGCCGACTAATGGATAAAATACGAGTGTACGGAATATCAGAGCAGCTGTGCGACTGGACTGAAGAGTTCATAACAAATAGAACACATTATTTTATTCCTACCAGAGAGAAACCATCAGACATAAAATTTAACTTCGGGCGTACCCAAATGGTGTTTTGCAGATCCACTACTTTTTAGAGCATGTACAGGTTCTCGCAGGAGGCATGGTCTACGTTCTGGGATATGAAAGAAATGGTCAGTGTTCTGGGATATGAAAGGAATGTTTCATTTGAAGTAAAAAACCTCATACACACACATTCCGTATCCCAAATGGTTTGCGAGATGCCTCTGCACGGTCCCTAATGAAGGCAGCAGTATCAGTGATGCGACCCAGCAACTCATCTCGGTTTCACCTTTCGTTTTTACACCTCAGGTTTCATCCAACCCCATAAACAAAAATCTAATGCGTAGGTTCTGGCGATTTTGGTGGGCAGTTACTTGTTGTACCACGACCAGTCCAGCGACTGGATGGATGCGGCTGAGATGTTCTCTCACACGTCTGGTAAAATGTGGAGAGTCTGCGTTTTCAGCATACAAAATAGTATGTAATACCTGCAGATCCCTCTATATAGACCGAACTGGCAGAGGCTTCCAAACAAAATATAATGAACTCATAAATGCTTACCACACTAACAATTACAATAGATCAGCAATAGCCACCCACATGAAAGACACAGGCCACCCATTCCACGATATTGCGAATGATCTTCATATATTAAACAAAAAGAATAAGGGACATCAAATGGACTTATATGAAGAACTGGAAATCTTCATTCATGGAACAGCACATGGAGAGGTATTATTAAATGATACTCTTGAAAGTAATAATGTTAACTTCTTCAAAAACTTCTCCAACATTAAATGTTTATTTCACTGACAGAATAGTTTTCATTAAGTATCCATGTAACATTGTCCATATTGCCAATACATCTAGCTAAAAGTCCTCATCTTCACTACAGGTATATATTACTGTGTTTGAAATTCTAAGTAGTCTACCATAGATTTTAAAACTCTTTGTAAAGATGTAAACAGGTGTTTGTGAAAATGCTAAGTTGTGATTTACCTGTTACTGTGCTCTGTGTGCCAGAAAATAAAATCGCCAACAGAAATGTAAGTAAACGTATTAATTACCTAATCATGGTATTCACATAATGTACACACTGTAACAGATTTATCCTTCCAAACAGGTTTATTTTTCGATTCTTAACCCCACTGGCACACACATCTAGTGTACATAACCTATCAGCCGATGTAAAAGTAACGTATAATGCACCTGATGATGCCAGCATCCTACCAAAATGCACTGTGCTAATAAAATATTAGTAAAAATTGACTGCAGCAGTATAAATTATTCCACATAAGAATCTTTTTGCTTCAAATGAGCGTTCCTGTCATATCCCTGAATATTGACCATTCCTCCCGGGACGTCATGTATAGTAGTGTAAATGACCTAGTGGATCACTTCGGGAGTGCTATGGATGATGCTGAAGTTTTAATTAATTAATATTAAGCCTGATGTAATAGCCAAGCTCAGCCTACTTTTCAACACTGTCTTTCAAAAAAGTTTGAAATAACTCAGGTACTGCATTCAACGTACCAAGTTGAAGTCCTCGAAGTAAATAGTTTATTTTATCTCAACGCCAATGTTCTAATTAAAATTAGATATCGCCGGCCGGTGTGGCCGAGCGGTTCTAGGCGCTTCAGTCTGGAACCGCGCGACCGCTACGGTCGCAAGTTCGAATCCTTCCTCGGGCATAGATGTGTATGATGTCCTTAGGTTAGTTAGGTTTCAGTAGTTCTAAGTTCTAGCGGTCTGATGACCTCAGAAGTTAAGTCCCATAGTGCTCAGAACCATTTGAACCATTTGAGCCTCAGCGGCCGGCGGTAACGAACCGGGGCGTACGATATCATCGACGTACCGCTGTGCTGTTAAGGTTGCCCCGGATGGCAACCAAATGGGTCCTGCTATGAAAAGATATAGCACTCCAGGACATCTGGCTGTTGGGCCGTATGCCGTATGCCGGGTGACACTAAGGTTGGTATCCCACCACTGTCTGGGGCGTCTACAGACGTGTCATCGGCCTGGAATCTCATTGACTGCAGTAAATTTGTCTTCAGTGATGAGTCCCGCTTCGAACTGAGGCCCAGTTTTTCTGAATGGCGTGAGGGAAGAATAGTTGTCGGTAAAGCTTCGTATGAATTCTAATTTCTCCTATTTTCTCGATGGACGTACATGGGAGAACGTATAATGTTGCAGGACTCTCTCGGAACATCAATATTAAACTTCTTCGTATTACACAACGCTTCTCTTGTACCATCTTCCACTGGAGATCTTTTCACCTATTTATCAGCAACACTTTGCATTTATTTCCGTTTAGGGTCAATTCCCAGTCTCTGCACCAAATGTCGTTGCTGCGCAGGCCTTCCTCCATTTCGTTACAGTCATCTGGCGTTGCAACCTTTCTACAGAGAGCAGCATCATCCGCGAATAGCCTCACTAACCCTCCAGGGTTATCCACTAGATCAATGATATAAATTGTAAACAGTAACAGCTCTATAACACTCCCTTGTCGGACTCACTAAATTACATTTAGATCTGTCGACTTTGTTTCATTAAGGAAGACGTGTTGCGTTCCATGCCCGCATCTCGTGGTCGTGCGGTAGCGTTCTCGCTTCCCACGCCCGGGTTCCCGGGTTCGATTCCCGGCGGGGTCAGGGATTTTCTCTGCCTCGTGTTGGCTGGGTGTTGTGTGCTGTCCTTAGGTTAGTTAGGTTTAAGTAGTTCTAAGTTCTAGGGGACTTATGACCACAGCAGTTGAGTCCCATAGTGCTCAGAGCCATTTGAACCATTTTTTTTGTTGCGTTCCATCAGCAATGAAGTCCCGGCCAGGTCAAATACTCGGCAAGCTGTTACTTCGTTTACTAAACAAAAGTGCGGAATCGTATCGAATGTCTTCCAGGACTAAGGAATACAGCATTAATCTAGGCACCATTCTGTGCAAAGTCCTTGCTTCTGTGGACGAAGAGAGTGAGTTGTGCAGCTGTACGATTACACTTAATATCTTATTTATTCTTTCTGATTTAGGTCCTCTAACGCTTAGTGTAGGGTTGCGTTTTAGAAACGCACCAAGCCGGTCTCTCCGTGCCAAGAATTCTTAATTAGAAAACCTGTGAGGAGCACAAAATTGTTGAGGTTTTCATGGCCAGATGTTGACATATTGCTTTTTGGCTTTTGTCACGGGATATTCAGCCGACCTTCGTTTAGTGATCTCAGTGGTCGTTATCGCTGGAGGTTCTTCATACTTGTTTGCAATGTGATCACTCGTGATGCGATAATGACCTGGGAAACGTGGCTCGTGAATTTTAGTGTGGAGAATGCATACACAATCTGATCAAAAGAATCCGCTCACCTACTAGTGGACATTAATATGGGGTGTGTCCACCCGTCGGCTTTATGGTGGCTTGAACCCTGCTGGGGACACTTTCAGTGAGATGTATGAATGTCTGTGGGGGAATGGCGGCCCATTCTTTCCAGAGAAGGTAGTGATGTTGGACGCTGGGGTCTCAACCGAAGTCGACGTACCAGCTCCTCCCAGAGGTGGCTGTTGGGTTCAGGTCGGGATTCTGGGCAAGCCAGTCCTATTCAGAAATTTTATTGTCCACAGACCATTACCTGACAGATACAGCTTTATCAAATGGTGCACTTTTATGCTGAAACAAACAGTTGTAGTCTCCGATTTGTTTCTCTACTGTGTATGATGCTGTAAAATGTTTCCATATCAGAAAGAATTTTTTATTCTGCAGCCGAGTGTGCCCTGAAGTGGAACTTCGTGGCAGATTAAAACTGCCGGACAGAGACTCGAACTCAGGACAGAGTCCTGGTCCGGCAAACAGTTTTAATATGCCACCAAGTTTCACATCAGCTTGTAATGGTTCTTTATATACGTGACCATCACGGCACTCCAACCCCAGTTCTCGATACCAGTAATATCGTACTACTTTTCTGCGAAGTAACAGACATATTTTTGTGACAATATTCACATTTGGTTTTATTAATGTATAGGTACTCCGATGTATTGATATATTACAGTGATATGGTTCTTCTGTGTATTCATTTCTGTGAGGCTGTCATACTCTTTGACTTACTTGTAACCGTTTTGGCGCGAATGCGCACAGAGCAGTCTTTGTTTCACTTTGCAGAAGTGAAGTTGTTATTTCGCTTTGTAAAAGAACAGTCAAGTCTTGTATTTGGTTAAAATGGAAATTAAATATATGAAGATTGATACGAAACTGTTTTCTTGATGATGTGACAATTAAGAAGAAGTATACGTGAATTTACAAGAAGTTTAATAAAAATGTGGATCGTGAACACCAAGTCAAAAATTATTTCTACCATACCATTGTTCTGATCTGGGATTGTATGATCATTAAGAATTTCCTGAAAAACGCATTTGTTAGGTCTTCAAATATTGCTAAAATACAGATCTGGACCTTCTAGCAGTCACAGTGGAATCACCCTAGAATCAACAAGATGAGTCATAACAACTTCGGCGAAATGTACGTGGGAATCCACTCAAGATAAGTGCCGAAATTAACGACTTTTTTACAGTGACTTAATTATTTCCATTCTGACGATACCACCGACGGTCAATAACTTTGTTGTTGCCCGATAAAGCGAACATATGCTGCGTGAGCAACATTATTAATCTGATTTCTAACCTACTTTGCAAGTGGTGGTATTGTTAGAAGCTCAAACTTCGCTGCAAAGTAAAAGATTCATTCTCGTCGCGGTTAAGCCAAGTCTCCGCCAATCCACCGGTGGTGATAGGTGAAGACGAGTCATAAGTCGTGCTTACATTGTTCAATTGGTACAGTACGTGCCTGTAAAAAGCAAACGTCATGGTTCCAGTCCCGGTCCGCGAGACAGTTTTACTCTGAGAGGAAGTTTCACATTGTGTTCATATGCCTCAGCAAATAGCACTTTATTAAAAGCAGTAAGAATAGCACACTGTAACCACAAAAAACACCGGCCCCCCATCCCGTAACACCACATCGTCCGTACTTCAATGTTGTCACTCCAAATGATGACAGACAACGTTCTCCAGACATTCCCCAAACCCTAACACTTCTAAAGGATTGCCAGAGGGTACAGCTTGACACATCACTCCAAATCACTCCCTTCCAGTCATCAAGTGCCCAGTAATGTCGCTCTTTGTACCATGTCAGGCTTCGTGTAGAAGTGTGTGGCTTAGTTATGATGAACTGCTCGACCATTATTTTCAACTATATACGTAGTCATTGTGTTAGCTGGACTGCTGATAGCACATTGGAGCTCATGAGTGACGCCCTCCGCTGATATAAGGCAATTTCTTACAACCAATCTCCCCAATGCTCGACGGTACCCACCCGTCAGTACAGGAGATTTGCCTGTACATGGTTTAACTGTGGCTGTTCCTTCGTTTTTCCGCTTCACAATCATATAATCGAAAATCTACTTTGGCAAATATAGAATGCTTGAAATGCCCTGGCGCATTTGTTACTCAGGTCCAACGAGTAGCCCACGTTCGAATTCACTCAACTCATCTGACGAGAATTTCCCTACGGAGAACGCAATACTTCTCGTCTCCTTTTATACGGGCAGATCTGCCTCTCTTGCTATCTAGTGGTCAATTCCGTACTCTATAGGGGCTGTCCAGAAACTTCTCATTAGACAGTGTATAACCTCCAGCCACAATCTCGACTTCAATTCGCCACCAGCAATATGGATATTTGAGAAAGCCAGTCACTCGACGATTTCTAGACGAAAGCCGCCTGAGAGGAATATTATTTCTTTCTCGAGTTCAAATTCTCGTACATCGAGCGTAAACTTTCCGCACAATTCATCACCTAACAACTATACTCGCATGTGCTTTTTTAGGGTCTCGTTTTGTTCACATTTTGTTGTAAAGGGGGTTTTGTATTTTTGTTTTGTGTTCTCCGCTCTCGAAGACTGGTGCTTGGTATTTGGAACGTTCTGCTGGCAGCACTTACTGAGTTTACACCTTATATAAATGTTAAAGTATATTTTATAGTTTGCTCGGTCCAGAGGCCACTAATCGTCCCTCTTTTCAAAATCAAAGGCAGCTGTAACAGATCATTGAATTTTATTTACGTCTCTAACAAAATGTATTTTTGAAATGTTGTGAATTTAACGCCACAAGTAATATAGAGGGAGATACACGCTAATACTATTACCCCGTCGAGATCGGCCATGGCTATCTGATTAGCGTTGTCTGAGAAGATGTTCTTACGACTGAAACGAATCAAGTTAAAATAACTGAAAATGCAGGACACTTAAGCTCAGCAAGAACGTTACCAGTACTTGGTGACCGTATGACAAAACGTAGCAAGGGCAGATACTCTTTCTTCATCAGTCTTCTGACTGGTTTTGTTGCCGCCTGCCATGATTTCCTGTCCTGTGCCAACCTATTCAACTTAGAGCAGCTCTTACTCCCGACGTCATCAATTATTTGTTGTATGTTTTCCAATCTTCGTCTTCCTTTGCAGTTCTTACCCTCTAGAGCTCCTTCTAGTACAATGGAAGTTATTCCCCGATGTCTTAAAATATAAACCCTATTACCCTGCCCCTTTTCTTGTCCCGCCTCTAATGACCTTTCTATTGATGGGACGTTAAACTCAAATCCTCCTTCCACTTCTTGTCAATGCCGTCCATATTTTTTTCGTCATTCTGCGGGGAGTTTCTTCATTCATTATTGTTGTTGTTGTGGTCTTCAGTCCAGAGACTGGTTTGATGCAGCTCTCCATGCTACTCTATCCTGTGCAAGCTTCTTCATCTCCCAGTACTTACTGCAACCTACATCCTTCTGAATCTGCTTAGTGTATTCATCTCTTAGTCTCCCTCTACGATTTTTACCCTCCACGCTGCCCTCCAATGCTAAATTTGTGATCCCTTGATGCCTCAGAACATGTTCTACCAACCGGTCCCTTCTTCTTGTTAAGTTGTGCCACAAACTCCTCCCCAATTCTATTCAATACCTCCTCATTAGTTATGTGATCTACCAATCCAGTCTTCAGCATTCTTCTGTAGCACCACATTTCGAAAGCTTCTATTCTCATCTTGTCTAAACTATTTATCGTCCATGTTTCACTTCCATACATGGCTACACTCCATGCAAATAGTTTCAGAAACGACTTCCTGACACATAAATCTATACTCGATGTTAACAAATTTCTCTTCTTCAGAAACGCTTTCCTTGCCACTGCCAGTCTATATTTTATATCCTCTCTACTTCGACCATCATCAGTTATTTTGCTCCCCAAATAGCAAAACTCCTTTACTACTTTAAGTGTCTCATTTCCTAATCTAATTCCCTCAGCATCACCCGACTTAATTCGACTACATTCAATTATCCTCGTTTTGCTTTTGTTGATGTTTATCTTATACCCTCCTTTCAAGACACTGTCCATTCCGTTCAACTGCTCTTCCAAGTCTGCCGGCCGCGGTGGCCGTGCGGTTCTGCCGCTGCAGTCCGGAACCGCGGGACTGCTACGGTCGCAGGTTCGAATCCTGCCTCGGGCATGGGTGTGTGTGATGTCCTTAGGTTAGTTAGGTTTAAGTAGTTCTAAGTTCTAGGGGACTTATGGCCTAAGATGTTGAGTCCCATAGTGCTCAGAGCCATTTGAACCATTTTTTTCTTCCAAGTCTTTTGCTGTCTCTGACAGAATTACAATGTCATCGGCGAACCTTAAAGTTTTTATTTCTTCTCCATGGATTTTAATAGCTGCTCTGAATTTTTCTTTTGTTTCCTTTACTGCTTGCTCAATATACAGATTGAATAACATCGGGGAGAGGGTACAACCCTGTCTCACTCCCTTCCCAATCACTGCTTCCCTTTCATGCCCCTCGACTTTTATAACTGCCATCTGGTTTCTGTACAAATTGTAAATAGCCTTTCACTCCCTGTATTTTACCCCTGCCATCTTTAGAATTTGAAAGAGAGTATTCCAGTCAACATTGTCAAAAGCTTTCTCTAAGTCTAGAAATGCTAGAAACGTAGGTTTGCCTTTCCTTAATCTTTCTTCTAAGATAAGTCGTAAAGTCAGTATTGCCTGACGTATTCCAACATTTCTACGGAATCCAAACTGATCTTCCCTGAGCTGGGCTTCTACCAGTTTTTCCATTCGTCTGTAAAGAATTCGCGTTAGTATTTTGCAGCTGTGACTTATCAAACCTTATTACTCTACATCATTTTCAGCATCCCTCTATAGCATCACGTCCCAAATACCGCGATTCTCTTTTTTTCCTGGTTTTCCCACAGTCCATAATTCACTGCCTTACAACGCTGTTTTCCAGATGCCCATTCTCAGAAATTTCAGATACGTACGGTGAGGTGAGAAGCACAATCTGATTTAACCGACGGCTACTGTGGAGGAAATCTTATTTCGTTTCAGAATAACTCTCTTTCTCAGTCCTTCTTCTAATAACAAAGGTAAAATCGTTGAACAGGTTATTAATTAATGTCGTGCACACCAGAGTACTTTGAAACTCAGCGTTAATTAACTAAAGTGTTAGAAGCTTGGGTACGCTTCTTTACTGTCTCTCAGCTCAACCTCCACCAGGAGAAAAATGAGACGACAAGAGAGATAAAATTGCTCAAGTAAACGCCTAATCGATAATAAAGGACACCTGACGAGAAAAATGAAGGCGGAAACGCTACATAAAATCTCGAAACTAAACGCATAGTTACGTCTCGGTCGGACGTGGTGCGACATAATAGAAATAAAACAAGTAGGATGGCACAATACGGCAAAAGAGTAGCCTAGTATTAGCACTCGGTTAGTTGATGAAAACGACACGGTGTCAACAGCAAAACTGAAAGAAAACACTACTTACTGTCTCTACCTCCCTGCCATAACAACGCCAGTCTCCAGCACGTGATGTTACATTTAGGCACGCAGATTAAATACCAACGACATCCCGTCACTGTGTATACAGTATTTTTATCTTTCAGCGGATAACACATTTTCAGGAAAAGTGTTACACACGGAAGATACGCTGCGCCAGCCATTGTAGCGGTGACGCCGCAACGCAGTAACGTTATTCCTGAGGAATCAGAACGGAGGTGTACTGCTCCTCACCAAATGCCTTCCGCATTTCGTCAACACTTTCTAAAATCTGGTAGCTGCAATTGTGCTGATGGCGAAAGGGAAAAGGCAAGCTGGCGCTGCGCAAGCTGCAGACTGACTTCAGGAGGTAAACACCTACTCCTGCCGCGCTCTATAGATTACCTGCCAAATATCTGTCTACCGTTCGTCTGGCCGTTGCGTACTGTGCTGGCTGTTAATCGGTCATCGTTCATTACCTGAAAGAAATGCAGGCAGCTCTAGTACTTTCGTGTGTCTCATTTGTTTCCACGGATGTCCCTTTCCGAACTCTTACAAGATTTTTTTTCCAAATTTCTTAGACTTGAATCACCTTGCTACATTGTATTCGATTCCGATCTAACCTCTCTATGTACGTTCTATACCCAACGTCCTCAAAAATATGTAAATCATTCAAACTCTGATATCCTCTATCATCTGCTGAGGTTGGAAACTTATGTTAACGATTTTGTCCGTGTTTGCGAATTAAATTTGTGTTTTTAATCTCTTCTTCTCCAAAACACAACGTATTTCTTTCTTATATTTACCCAAATATGTTTCGATACCTACATGTTATACTCTGCGGGTCTCGATTTCCATCTGTAAAAACGTTGTACAAAGCACACGGTTGTTATATGTTTTAAGCCTACAAACTGTACCATGTGACACGTGTATGTGTAAGCGACTAAGAAAACACGTCAGTGATGCACAGTGGGACGAGAAACGTAAGTACATGGTATTCGGCAATACTACTCTCAAAATTTATAATTGTCTAAGCAAAATCTTCCATCTATTTTGCAAATGCAATGCTATATAACCATATAAAGGCATAAATGCATACCGACCTATGCATGTCCAGTTTCACAATTATTATTATTTCAGGTGAGGAACTAAAATAAAATAAAAAATGCCCATTTTTTAGTTTCTTGGCTTAAAATAGACAAACAATCACGTACTTCGTAAAATATTTTTACAGACACAAAACGAGACTGCAGAAGATGACAGATAGGTGTTGAAATATGTTTGAATAAATAGAAAAGAAATACAGTGTGTTTTACAGAAAGCACCGGAGTTTACCCCCCCCCCCCCCTGCCGCAAAAAAAAGAAAAAAACAAAAACAATCACTACACTGCCTATCCCCCCCCCCCTTCCATCCTCCCTCGAATTACTTAGGTTCATGGTTTAATTACTGCTAGACGCCTAGTAGTTTTTCGTTTTCTAAACAGTTAGCGTGATTCTCTAAATTAATATCGATTAACTAAAATATTATGACGACATGCCTAATACAACGTCGGTCCACTTTTGAAACACAGTACAGCAATGACACGCGTAGCATGTATTCGACACGACCCATGTAAGGTTCCGCAGGTATGCAGCACCATAGTACTGGTTACGTACCGGTCGGTGTGGCCGCGCGGTTCTAGGCGCTTCAGTCTGGAACCGCGTGACCGCTACGGCCGCAGGTTCGAATCCTGCCTCGAGCATGGATGTGTGTGATGTCCTTAGGTTAGATAGGTTTAAGTAGTTCCAAGTACTAAGGGACTGATGACCACAGATGTTAAGTCCCAAAGTGCTCAGAGACATTTGAACCATTTTGAACTGGTTACGTAGTTCCGCACTCAGTGGCACATTCTGAAAACTCGGGCCTGTTGACAGGCGAGTATAGTTTGCCCATCACAAGTATGAAACCAACATGTTACCAAATTAATAATTCTTTGAAGATTTTGGCTGTGTTTTATCATCCCTTGTTTTAGTCATTGTTCCATAAATTTTTCTCCCCAGTTCGACGCACTACATCCTCATTAGTGATAATAATAATAATAGGATTTGTTCCCTAACGAATACTCTCAAACAGAAGAGCATTCTGTATACTCGGTAACTATATTATTCCTTTGTTTCATCCTACAAATCGTTGGCTTGATCTCGGAAAATGTGTACACAAAATTTCGAAATTTCGAAAACGAACTTAATTGTTAACGAAGGGATACATCCTTCCACATATATTTTTAGGTCCGATCCAAAGCTGCAGAAGACTTCAGCACTGCGTTCAAAAAACCTTAACTGAAAACACTGCAATGAAGAAAACTTAATATTTATTCCGTAAGGCGTCTGCAGACGGAGTCCACCCGTCAGCTAATGGAGGAATGGAGGTGTTTTCAGTATAATGAAGTCCTGTGCAGTCTGTCTCATCAGTGGTCTAAGGTACCGAAAAACAGCAAGGCAATTAAAGAACATAACTATCAGACGGTTGTTGTCATTACTGTTCAATATATTTAAAAGAAGCTTTGTAGCCTCTTTATGTCGAGCCTAGTGGCAGTTAACGTATTTGTCAATACTTTAAGGGTATGAGACCGCACTCGTGTGGATCAAAATAATCATCCACAACAAAGAATTATTCATTTATGAACCATTTATTTATTTCAGTTTCATATGAGTTATACACAATCGAGCATTTGACGCAATGACTGCAACCACCTACAGAAATATCAACTACGCGTGAGTCTCTGTATGACAAATTGCAGCGGCTTGATAAACTTTATTAACAATATTATGTTTTGTCACAATGTATCTAGGAACAACGGCGTAAGTAAAGAATGCCTTTACTGCTTCTGAAACACAGATTACAGTGAACCTTAATTACGAAAAATAAAAAGTAATTTTGAAATATTATATATAAAACGACCAACTAATTGTACATGATTTATTAACGCATCATAATTTTATTAAAATAAAGAGTGTGGTGCAAGCCCTTGATCGAGTTACTGCCCAAAGAGAACAGCCTTTCCTCGCCCCGACCGCCTACCCCTGGGAAGAACCCCGGCGTCCATTTCATAGCAGACCGAGTGCATTTTGGACCGTGCTGGAGGGACTGGAACGAAGAAAAATCCCTGCTCCTTCCTGGGACTCAATCCAAGACCTCCGACGCTCTACCAGCTCGACCACCACGATCGCGATAATTTTATTAGCGAATGAACTACAATTATCCCTTATTATTTAATTTCATAACTCAAGTTAGCCACAATTATCTTCTCAAAAATGTTACGTTACACCTAACCATCAAATTGTTGCTGAAATTATAACGTCGTTGGCTAGTAGTAACACTGCCTGCTTAATGCTCCACCACGACCGATTGTCGAAAAATCTTTTTTGTTACTTGATTATTCCAATAAGATATTATGGTGTCTGAAAATGATTATATACGGTAGGTACGCAGTTGATCATGCTCACAAACATAATGTTATAAACAACACAAATTTTAATATGTAACAACAATTTTACAGTTAAAAATAAAAATTAAACCCACTGAAGGTAGTACAAAATTGCTGAAACATGTATGGGTAAAACAAAACAGAAAAAAGTGTCTCTCATAAAGCGGAATTTCTCATCACGAGAAGAACAAAGATGTTGAATGTTAATAAAGTTTGTTTTATTTAAAAAGCATTAAGAATTTTCACATAAATTCAGAGGCATTACTCTTCAACGCGCCATCGAATATAGGGATGTGGCAACCAAGAAAAGTAATGGTTTGCAGATTTGTAAATTTTCCGATGCATGCCTTCGAAAAACATCTGCAGTAACAACGTGTGCTATCACATGGTCCTGTAAGGGGACTGAAAGGCGATGTTCGCCGTAACGGTTATCTGTCGGGTATTTCTGGCAGTCCCACTACATGATGACTAACCGACCTACTCTTTCGATCCGTCAACGTTCTATATAATCTGAGTTTGCTGCAGCTCGGCAATTTTGTTCGTTTAACGCAGTCTGTAAAGGAACGATAATAGTGATTACGAGCGTGTACTGCAATCGGAACACAAAGTTATCCGAATTAAATCAGGAGGTGATGGGGGAATTAGAATAGGAAATTGACATTAAAGAAGCAGTAGATCAGTTTTGCGATTAGGACAGTAAAATAAATGATGGTTGTCGAAGTATAGAGGATATAAAATATAGGTTGGCTGTAGCAAAAAAAGCACTTCTGAAAAAGGAGAGGTTGCTAACATCTAATACAATTTTAAGTGTTAGAAAGTCTTTTTTGAAGGTCTTTGTCCGGATTGCAGCCTTGTACGGAAGTGAAACGTGGACGATAAGCAGTTCCTTACAAGAAATAATTAGAAACTTTTAATATGTGGTACCACAGAAGAATGTCAAAAATTAGGTGGATAACTATGAAGAGGTACTGAATCGAATTGGGGAAAATAGAAAATTATGGCACAGTTTGACTAAAAAAGGAATCTGCTGACAGGACATATTTTAAGGCATCAAGGAATCGTCAATTTTTTAATGGAGGGACGCGTGGGGGATAAAGGAAGACCAAGCAGATTCAAACAGATATAGGTTGCACTAGTTATTCAAAGATGGCGACGCATGACAACAACAACAAAGGACAATGCACTTCGAGCTCTCAACATGTCACGGACAACGCCTGGGTTTTAATGGCTCTGTAGAAGATTCAGATGCGACCAGCACAGCTGTTTGGACCAGCACTTGGCTCTGGCAACCTGCCACTAGCCGTTAGCAGCGTCCACGTTCATCTCCGGCGAACGCACACACAGAGCGAAAAACTGACAATAGCGGCACTTGGACAGATTCCAACTCGCGCAAGACGCCACGGGCGTCCGCGTCTAGATCGAAATTTGAATTCTCTTGCCTGTAAGAAGGAAAATTTGGCTTTGGCGTCTCGCGAACGAAGGGGAAATTACAGGCGGAAGATAGACTCGAATACGGCAAGGGCGCAAAGGAGCTATGAGGGTCAGGTTTTAATATCTCCTGGTCGAGGGGGTAATTGTAACACAAACTATGGTAGACAGTTTCTGGAAGACATTGGCCGAATGTTTTTCAAAGGAACCATACTGTCATATGCCTTAACGGTTTAGGGAAACGTGGCTCGGTGGTTGGCCTGGGGTTGTAACCTCCCCCTCACTTATCGACCTTAATGACAGTGAAAAATTAAACCACGTGCACCTAATGGAAATTTGGGAGAAGCAATCGTCACCGAAGTTAATCTGTCGGTAAAGAGGGAGGAAAGGGTTACATCTAAATGAAAGGAAAAATGCAAATGAAATTGGTGAAAATTAATTTTGAGAAAAGAGTAAAGTTAATAAAGAAAGTAAATGTGCGGTCGTTACGTTAAGAAATTAACTGGCGTTAATTAGATATTTGAGATTAGATATACAGGGTGAGTCACCTAACGTTACCGCTGAATATATTTCGTAAACCACATCAAATACTGACGAACCGATTCCACAGACCGAACGTGAGGAGAGGGGCTAGTGTAATTGTTTAATACAAACAATACAAAAATGCACGGACGTATGTTTTTTAACACAAACCTACGTTTTTTTAAATGGAACCCCGTTAGTTTCGTTAGCACATCTGAACATATAAACAAATACGTAATCAGTGCCGTTTGTTGCATTGTAAAATATTAATTACATCCGGAGATATTGTAACCTAAAGTTGACGCTTGAGTACCACTCCTACGCTGTTCGATCGTGTGTATCGGAGAGCACCGAATTACGTAGGGATCCAAAGGGAACGGTGATGGACCTTAGGTACAGAAGAGACTGGAACAGCACATTACGTCCACATGCTAACACCTTTTTATTGGTCTTTTTCACTGACGCACATGTACATTACCATGAGGGGCGAGGTACACGTACACACGTGGTTTCCGTTTTCAATTACGGAGTGGAATAGTGTGTCCCGACATGTCAGGCCAATAGATGTTCAATGTGGTGGCCATCATTTGCTGCACACAATTGCAATCTCTGGCGTAATGAATGTCGTACACGCCGCAGTACATCTGGTGTAATGTCGCCGCAGGCTGCCACAATACGTTGTTTCATATCCTCTGGGGTTGTAGGCACATCACGGTACACATTCTCCTTTAACGTAACCCCACAGAAAGAAGTCAAGAGGTGTAAGATCAGGAGAACGGGCTGGCCAATTTATGCGTCCTCCACGTCCTATGAAACGCCCGTGGCCCGTGTTTGTTACAACACGCAACTATATACACTCCTGGAAATGGAAAAAAGAACACATTGACACCGGTGTGTCAGACCCACCATACTTGCTCCGGACACTGCGAGAGGGCTGTACAAGCAATGATCACACGCACGGCACAGCGGACACACCAGGAACCGCGGTGTTGGCCGTCGAATGGCGCTAGCTGCGCAGCATTTGTGCACCGCCGCCGTCAGTGTCAGCCAGTTTGCCGTGGCATACGGAGCTCCATCGCAGTCTTTAACACTGGTAGCATGCCGCGACAGCGTGGACGTGAACCGTATGTGCAGTTGACGGACTTTGAGCGAGGGCGTATAGTGGGCATGCGGGAGGCCGGGTGGACGTACCGCCGAATTGCTCAACACGTGGGGCGTGAGGTCTCCATAGTACATCGATGTTGTCGCCAGTGGTCGGCGGAAGGTGCACGTGCCCGTCGACCTGGGACCGGACCGCAGCGACGCACGGATGCACGCCAAGACCGTAGGATCCTACGCAGTGCCGTAGGGGACCGCACCGCCACTTCCCAGCAAATTAGGGACACTGTTGCTCCTGGGGTATCGGCGAGGACCATTCGCAACCGTCTCCATGAAGCTGGGCTACGGTCCCGCACACCGTTAGGCCGTCTTCCGCTCACGCCCCAACATCGTGCAGCCCGCCTCCAGTGGTGTCGCGACAGGCGTGAATGGAGGGATGAATGGAGACGTGTCGTCTTCAGCGATGAGAGTCGCTTCTGCCTTGGTGCCAATGATGGTCGTATGCGTGTTTGGCGCCGTGCAGGTGAGCGCCACAATCAGGACTGCATACGACCGAGGCACACAGGGCCAACACCCGGCATCATGGTGTGGGGAGCGATCTCTTACACTGGCCGTACACCACTGGTGATCGTCGAGGGGACACTGAATAGTGCACGGTACATCCAAACCGTCATCGAACCCATCGTTCTACCATTCCTAGACCGGCAAGGGAACTTGCTGTTCCAACAGGACAATGCACGTCCGCATGTATCCCGTGCCACCCAACGTGCTCTAGAAGGTGTAAGTCAACTACCCTGGCCAGCAAGATCTCCGGATCTGTCCCCCATTGAGCATGTTTGGGACTGGATGAGGCGTCGTCTCACGCGGTCTGCACGTCCGGCACGAACGCTGGTCCAGCTGAGGCGCCAGGTGGAAATGGCATGGCAAGCCGTTCCACAGGACTACATCCAGCATCTCTACGATCGTCTCCATGGGATAATAGCAGCCTGCATTGCTGCGAAAGGTGGATATACACTGTACTAGTGCCGACATTGTGCATGCTCTGTTGCCTGTGTCTATGTGCCTGTGGTTCTGTCAGTGTGATCATGTGATGTATCTGACCCCAGGAATGTGTCAATAAAGTTTCCCCTTCCTGGGACAATGGATTCACGGTGTTCTTATTTCAATTTCCAGGAGTGTATATATATATATATATGTACATTCATGGTCCCCAGCCCTACATTGATACCGGTGAAAGTCGTTTTCCAATAGCTGTTATTGTTCCAGAGATATTTTGGGTGGACAAGATAGCTGGGAGACCCTGTATAATTTTTCTAAGGGGACGTTTCACATTATGTTGCTGTAAGTGATACGTTCTCCACGTTTTGTCGATGGCTTTGCGAATCGAAATCGTGGGGAAGTACACGTGTGAGAAATTTGCTATTGTATTGATGTTCATGTTGTAAGGACTGTTGTCTGGTGTGTTAAATCACCCGCTGATTTGTAGCCAATCTAAGCAGAAGTTACCATTGCTACTTGCTTACGTGCTACTGTCCTTATGATTGGCGTTGTTTGTCTTTCGATTGTGGGTGTGCTCACGTGTATATATATATATATATATATATATATATATATATATATATATATATATATATATATATATATATACACGTGAGCACACCCACAATCGAAAGACAAACAACGCCAATCATAAGGACAGTAGCACGTAAGCAAGTAGCAATGGTAACTTCTGCTTAGATTGGCTACAAATCAGCGGGTGATTTAACACACCAGACAACAGTCCTTACAACATGAACATCAATACAATAGCAAATTTCTCACACGTGTACTTCCCCACGATTTCGATTCGCAAAGCCATCGACAAAACGTGGAGAACGTATCACTTACAGCAACATAATGTGAAACGTCCCCTTAGAAAAATTATACAGGGTCTCCCAGCTATCTTGTCCACCCAAAATATCTCTGGAACAATAACAGCTATTGGAAAACGACTTTCACCGGTATCAATGTAGGGCTGGGGACCATGAATGTACATATTTGGAAACATTATAAAACGAAAGCATATGTGTTTTTTAACACAAACTTATGTTTTTTTAAATGGAACTCCTATATTTTTTCTTCAGCAATCCATAGCATGACAAAGCACATACACAATGGCGTTGATTGCATCGCAATATTCCCATTACATCCCGAGATATCGAGACACGAAGTTGTGCGTGTTCTAGGACGATGTCGAGGTCTTGGATTTAAGCTTCCCGTTTCACGTAGACGAGATGTGAGACGACCAAACATCCGGCGCGAAGGCGATGGCTTGTCAGGGAATCGTCTTCTGGACAGTGGTTCTGCCTGAACAGCATTTCGTCCACCTACAACAGGGTACAGTACGGGTATGTAGAGTAGGGTAGAAAACAGACATATTAACTTAATAATCATAATGTTCGCTAACAGTACTATCAACAAACAAGCAATCTCATAACGTATTTCCCGTCAACGTACATTCTCCATAGATCAGCAGCATTTCTACCATATCTTCATGTGTGTACATTATACTGTACAGTATAGGTTCCACAACACAACGTTTATTCACAATGTGTACTACCTCCGTGCCGTCACTAGATTACTCTGATGCACGACTACACTGGCAAGCGGTGTACTGCACGCCAAAGCAACAACAAATGGGATGCTCGGAGGGTGGTGGAGTACAGAAGTTTGCATGGGTCGCAAATCATAAACAAGGCGAAGTGGTAACTGTGGCAGTAGTGGGAACTACGTTGGACACTTGGCTAGGTAGAGCCAGGCCCTGCGCGACAGGCACAATGAGTCATATAACGCATTAGATAAACCTTATTTTGGGTGTGCAGGATAAATAAGACAACCTGACGGGTGTACACCGATCGGTACTGGTTCATATTGTGTACGTAGATAAGTAAAACGTGCACGAGGGAAACCATTATGTGCTTATGAGAGTTGATGGCAGCAGACCGTATTATTCGTTTCGGACCTCTTCATAAGTATGGAGGTGTGATTACACATTTCAATCACATCGCGATTACGGGCAGCATGGGGTTCACGCCTGAGCCTCAGGACGTGCGCTAGCAGCGCATGTCGAGTGTTTCAAGCGTCAACTTCGCGTCTCAATATCTCGGGATGTAATGGGAATATTGCGATGCAATCAACGCCATTGTATATGTGCTTTGCCACGCTATAGATTGCTGAAGAAAAAATATAGGAGGTCCATTTAAAAAACATAAGTTCGTGTTAAAAAACACATATGCTTTCGTTTTAGAATGTTTCCAAATATGTACATTCATGGGCCCCAGCCCTACATTGATACCGGTGAAAGTCGTTTTCCAATAGCTGTTATTGTTCCAGAGATATTTTGGGTGGACAAGATAGCTGGGACACCCTGTACATGACTGTGCTTAAACTGATACACAATATTTTTTAGCGCAAGTAACGAAGATTTTTGTGAGGTAAGTGATTTGTGAAACGTATAGGTTAATTTAGTCAGGGCCATTCTCTTGTAGGGATTATTGAAAGTCAGATTGCGTTGCGCTAAAAAGTATTGTGTGTCAGTTTAAGCACAGTCATGTATAATTCTTCTAAGGGGACGTTTCATATGGTGCTCCCTCAGTTACCCCAAATAACTGACTCCCTTAGTTGCACAGCAAAGAACCAGACCTAATGACACCACCACAGTTTTCGCCTCTAAATTGTCACAGTACAAGTGAGACTCAATCACAAATGTAATTTTACATCACCAGTCAATACAAGCGCCTGATTTTCACCCGTTTATAACGGCAGGCAGTAACCTCATACGGAAAAGAGCGTAGACACAAGCTCTCTTCTCCGAAAGCAGCCACCGCAACTCTCGGGAACCACTGGGACATCCAATGCAAAAATCGTTACTCCTTCACACAAATTACAGGACGCCCGCTTCCCGCTGCTTGCTACGGCGCCTTCCGTTCAGAACCAACTTTCATGTCTCCATGCGATAGATCCGGTCCCACACTCGCTGTGTCAACCCAACAACCGTCTTCCACCATGTCCCGGAGTACACCCCCACAGGACCTCGCCTCGTTACTCCTCGCGTAGGCCCCAGAGGGCGCTGCTTACCGCCCTGACCCTGGCAGGAAAGATAAACCACCAGAGTGGCACTATCGATATGATCCGGCACGGCTCAACTGCCACACAATTATTTTATTTATTGTCCTAAGTCAGAACACCTACAGACAGATTTTAACAAAAAAAAATAGTTCAAATGGCTCGAAGCACTATGGGACTTAACATCTGAGGTCATCAGTCCCCTAGACTTAGAACTACTTAAACCTAACCAACCTAAGGACATCACACACATCCACGCCCGAGGCAGGATTCGAACCTGCGACCGTAGCAGCAGCGCAGTTCCAGACTGAAACGCCTAGAACCGCTCGGCCACAGCAGCCGACCAGATTTTAACAGCTGTTGCTGCAGTAGAGATAAATTTTAACAATTACTGAATGCAATACAGTATAGAAAACACAAGAAACGGAGATCTGTTGAATCATGGTGTTACATTAGTAATGACATTCAATGAGTTCCTATAAATTCATTTTTACATTGATTGATGTTTGAGTAGCGTCAGATCATTTTTTATTTATAAAATGATGCTTCCCTAAAACAAATAGGAAGCTATCTTTTATTTGTAACTGGTGTAGTTGTTAGCGTGTAATAAAACAGACGTTGAGGTGAGGAATGCGGCTCCTTGTTGCCCATGTTCCCTCTACAAGTCTTCTTGGTCTTCCCTGTACCTGACACTGCAAAAATCGGATATTTGGAAAGCCTCCTTGAGAGAATACGGATCGTCCTTAGCTTTCATTCTTCAGAGATGACTTGGATAGATTACAGCTAATAAAGGATATAGTACTGTTTGCTGAGATTCGATTCGAACAAATCATGAAGGATTGGAAAATTAAATTGTTCTTGTTGAACATGTTTCTTTATTAAAATAATGAAACCAATTTAAAGTAGAGTAATGCTTTGGAAACGGTTTTTTGTAATACTAAGCTTCACTTAATCATCCGCTGTTTCGTTTTAGTGGGTCCCAGCATGATCCTTAGTCCATTTTAAATTAACGTCTTACGCTCATCAGTTTTGGCAGTCTAATGGCTCTAAACACTATGGGCCTTAACATCTGAGGCCATCAGTCCCCTAGACTTAGAACTACTTAAACCGAACTAACCTAAGGACATCACACACATCCAAGCCCGAGTCAGGATTCGAACCTGCGACCGTAACAGCAGCGCGGTTCCGGACTGAAGCGCCTAGAACCGCTCAACCACAGCGTTCGGCTTTGGCAGTCTATATTTAATTCAAAATATTTATTATTTAATAGCTTGGCTCCTGTTGTTACGATACTGCAATTTTTGAAAACAGTTATACTGTCTGTTGGCACAAAAAATTTTGAAAATTTTGATAGTTCATATTTTAGAGCTGTCTTGACTTTCAAGACCTCAGTTGTGGAGGTTTCCAGAGGAAAACCATACATTTCGCATGTTTAAGTAACTGGGAGACAGAAAGCATATTCTATGCTATTTTTGGTCTCTGATCCATCGGTGTAAATGCAGATGTGATCGAGCCATCTAGAGTGTATGAATTATACTCTTGTGCTAATGGAGTTCTGCTGAATATAAGTTTTGCTCACATGCTTAAGGCTTCTGAAAGCTGGCTTCATAGTAATACTGAAAAACGGCATATAGTAAACATGTAAAATGTGTGGTGGATATAATGTAACGTAAATCAGCAAGGCTTCGGACTAACAGGGGTACTCGAGTTGCATCTTGTGCTTCTGTGTCTAATGCGTTTGTCAGCTTTCTACTCATAAGTGCAGGATGTTTACTAACTACAAAGCATCGTAATCTACATTTGCCTGGAAAGGTGACGCCATAGTTAAGCATAAGTTCTATTAATTGACACTGAACGTTGTTTTACAAGCCCCAATTTTAGTATGATGACAAATAAAACAAAATATTAAGCGATTATTCACAAAAGAATTGCCTACCAGTATCATCTACGCCGAGTAAGGTGCACCAGTGCTTATGGAACTGGACTCTCATTCTCGAGCAGCAGGGTTCCTGTGTCCGATCTTCAATAATTTAGTTTTCCCTAAGTCTTTGTCACATGAGACGAATTCCGAAACGGTTCCTCCGAATCTGTCTGAACGGCTTTCCACCCCGTAACTGTCCACAACGAGTCTGTGCTCAGACTCCAGTGACATCAGCGTTGACGACACGTTAAGTAGAAATCTACCTTCCTTCTTCACGTTCACCTTCATCACTTCGAGGAACTCCTCAGTTCTCTTCATTCTCACATATAAAAAAAATCGTATTTCACATACAAAGTCAGCATGTTAAACGAAGAACAGTTGCAATACCGCACTTGCGTGAGACGCAATTACAAAGACGTGGAGCACCAGACTTAATGACGAACTTACACATGAGGTGTCACCGCCAGGATAGCTCGATGACACTTGGTCCATACATAGAATGAACTGCTAGAGTATAGCACAGATGGTAACTGAAAGAAACACGCAATGAGACGAAGAGAAATTTCACTTTCTTTCAAAAACAGTAATTACGCTGGCGTCACCGCGATTCATTGTGGTCCCCTCGAGATTACAAAAGGGGATCATGGTTCTTATTATGGTGTGTGTGATCACCGCAGACGGTAATTCATGCCTTGCAAGGCGTTCCCATGCTTGCCACAAGGTTGTGGTGAGGCGATCCGTTGCTCCACTAGTGCGGTTGACAACTGCTGGAGTTCGTTGATGCATGGTAGATGTGGTTGATGGGGCTTACCAACACAAGTACGAGGATAGCGTACTAATAGGGACAAGAAAGGAGGCATGAAGGGCGCCAAAAACAGAAATAACAATCATCCATGTATTGCACCATTACACACGCACATCATGATATATGACACATTATAATTGCCATACTCAAATCTATTATGACAAACAATATGTATCACGAAGGAAACACACAATGGAGTTTAAGAAATTACAATGGCACATCAACTCCGCTATAACAAACAGTGTGCATCATGAAGGCCGCATAATTTTACCAATCTAAGAAATTAAAATAATACTAGCATAAAATTAACTAAAATGCCTTGAAGGAAATGTTATTGAGAAGAACACGACGGGGCCGCAAGGGAGGAGGCAACACATTACTTAACTCAGGTGCACCAAAACAAACAACGGACACCAGGCCGCGCCAACAACGGACACGTAAGGTACGCAACTACTCTCTCCGTTGCGGTTCCGCGCGTTCCACACAAGTAATAGCTACCTGAAACATTTTAATAATTGGAACAGTACGCCAGTGATCAGCAAATTAAAAAAAAGCAATAACATGACAAAAATACAATAATTTAAGAAAATCACACCATATGACTATGAGCTTAAGGTCTTTCGGTAATTAACAGATTACGAAACAGGTAAAGGGGCATGTGCCACTATTAAATCTTCCGTAATTACACTACTCATTTTCTCAGTACCAAAGTTGCAATTAACGCAACAAGAATTAAATCATTTAAGTGATAATGTTACTTTAAAATAATAATAAAATCATTTCATACAGCAGAGGACCAAGAATGGTCCGATCAGCACTCCCCAGTGAAGCAGTTCACACAAATGGTACTCCACGGCTCCGAGCACACAGCCCCATACAAAATGCAACACAACCACATAGACCCGGCGTACTACCAGAACCACCAGGCAGTAAACCAAAATCGTACTAAGCCAAAACAAGGACCGACTTTTAAAATAACGACACCTAGCCCGGGCCGGATAACAGACCAAGTGCCCGGGAATCAATAAGAAACCTAAGCCAACTTAATACCAAAACAACAATTTATGAACAATATGCAAAACACAAGACCTCTCAGTCCAAAGGCTTCCGTTTAGTCGCGAAGATGGCTCCGACTCGCCTGCTGAGGTGCCAAGCGTCGTACGGAGTGCCGAATCAAGCTTAACCTTCGTTATCGGAAAGCGGAAGCACCAGAAGACAAAATAAACTCCAATCTAACTGCGCAAGGCAAACTCTAAGGAGTGCCACTCGAAAACTATGCACTTGAAGATCAAACATAAATCACCCAGACTAACGTGCCACTGAACAACGCACTTCCATCTAGTAGAAACGGAGAGCAGCTTACCCCATCGATATACATTCATGGGACGGTAAATGAGGATAGCAATCCCAGCGACGGAGAGACAGGAGGACGAAATGACATCTCGCCGCACAAAGAAGGTATTTCAAACTCAGGCTCGACAAACTACAACAGGCGAGATTTTGCTCCCCTTGCGAATCAAGTTAAACGGCACACCACGCCGCTGTCCACACTATTAACCATAAAATCACGGTCCGGTCTTCCCATTGGGCCCCACTCGGCGTCCTGACACAAACAACCCCAGCCGAGCGGAACTGTCTTTACACCAAGGCAGCCACCTCTTACCTCCTCACACGCCTCCAGCTAAGCTCCGGCCAGCTATCACACACGGAAACAACAGCCTAACAGCCAAAGCACCGTCTGAGTGAAAACTCAACACTAAGATTTATACGGACTTGGAAATAAGCCAGCACCGTAACAACCTTCCCCCTGCAAAACACACCCAGGGGATGTGTGCAGAAAAGGAGAAACGGAGAGAGAGAGAGAGAGAGAGACCCAGAAAGAGGAACAGGGATATCAGTACCCTCCCTCTGGCTCAACATTAGCAGCAAACTTAATTTGAGAGACGTGAACACGACGAGTCTTCCCCGATCCCGGCTGTTTAACGAGGAGGTTGACCGGTCCCAACACCCTCACAACACGGAAGGGGCCTTGATAAGGTGGTCTCAACTTCCCTGTATCAGCACTCCCCCCTGAGGACCCAAAATGACGAATAAAAACCACATCTCCCACTTTGCCTATGAAAGGGTGCCTACCCCGTTTATAGAAACGGGCTTCCCTCTGATGCGCCTGTAAGATATTGCGACGCACCCGTTGCCAATTCTCGCGTAGGCTAGCCGGATCAATTTGCTGGGGAAGAAGATCATTAATACTCCACAGGTTGGACAAGAGAATTCACCGAGTACCCAAACAGAAGAGCATTAGGGGTGCTACCCGTTGCCTCATGACACGCCGAATTAAACGCTTGGGAGAACGGGTATGAAAAATACAGTGTGTCGCCTTAAGATTACGATTAACACGTTCAGCAAAGGATGCCTTGGGGTAATAGGGAGTAGTACTGTCGTGGCGAATCCCTTGAGAAAAGAGGAATCCGTTAAAAGCTGCGGAAAGGAAAGCCGGAGCATTGTCAGTAACAAGTGAGCGGGGTGGACCAAACCAAGAAAAAACCGAGGTCAGCTGCTTAATCGTGATATCAGCAGTGACTTCCCTGGTGAGCAGGAGCCAGGTATTCCGAGAAAAGGCATTAACAACTACCAATATATATCTATGACCTCGCTTGGTACGGGGAAGGAGTACCAAATAATCAATGAACAGTCGCTCAAGAGGTTCAAAACATCTCTCTGACTGCAAGAAACCCACACGCCCCCCGACATCCGGCTTTGCCCACTTACAAGCGTGACACAATGCCACATAACGTTTGACATCAGCATACATTCCTGGCCAAAACATCTTTTCCCCTACCCGATTAAAGGTTTTATTAAACCCGAAATGCTCACTAACGGCCGAATCATGGAAACATTCGATTACCATATCTACTAGAGCCTTAGGGATACACAAACAACTGCGAGACTCACTCTGCCTTTTACACAAAACCCCACAACATCTCATAACCGGGAACCATTTCACCTCCTTTAACACTTTGATAAATGGGTCCCCAATATTGATCTTCAACCTGTGTCTTAGAGAGCTTGCAAAACAACTCGGGTACATCAGTCAATATGGCACCTACTTGCACCTCCTGCTCAGTAAACATACGGCTCAGTGCATCGGCCACGCAATTATCAGATCCTCTGATGTGTCTGACCTGAAAACGGAAGGATGAAATTCGTACTGCCCAACGGGCAATGCGTCCCGTTTTGGGGGGAGGGGGGGGGGGACGGGCTAGGACCCAACTGAGCGCCTGATTATCCGTCTCCAAAATAAAGGTGGAATGTTCTAAATAAAAGGCGAATTTCTCCAAGCGAATAATACCCCGACGGCCTCACATTCATACATCGAATAGTTACGTTCCGCCTGAGATAAACGTCGTGACGCAAGTGCCAGCGGACGTCGCTCGCCTTCCTCGTCTTGAAGAAGCACAGCAGCCACACCACCTCGAGAAGCATCGGTCTGAACAATAAACTGCCGGTTAAAATCCGGTAACGCTAACACCGGCGGATTAGCAACGGCAGTCTTCAAGGCCTGAAAGGCACGCTGTTGCTCTCCACCCCAACGAAACTCGACATCTTTCCCACGCAAACTATTAAGAGGTGCGGCTAATTGAGCGAACTGCGGCACAAATTTCCTAAAAAAATTACACATGCCAATGAAACGTGCTATCCCCTGTTTGTCCTTAGGAGGGGGAAAATCCCTAATGGCACGTGTCCTCTCTTGATCAATCTAGACTCCCCGATCCGAGACAATGTGCCCCAAAAAGGACATAGCTCTCTTATACAAACTAATTTTAGACGGCCTAAACGTGAGCCCCAGCAGTTGCAGCCGCTCTAACACCAACCTAAGATGCTGCCAATGGTCCTCGAATGATTTACTATAAATAACAAGATCATCTAAATAGTTGTACACACAATTAAACTTCAAGTCACCAAGCACTCGATCTAACAAGCTACTCAAAACCGCGGCTCCCGTCGCCAAACCAAATGGGACCCGGTTAATTCAAACAGATTCCAATCTGTAGTAAATTCCGTGACTCGCTTGGAACTCTCCACAAGAGGTATTTGGAAATAGGCCTGATTCAAATCCAATACGGTGAAATAGCTCGCAGCCTTAAACCAGGTAAAACAATTATGGAGGCCGGGGAGCAGGAACGATTCCAACACCACTTTCTGATTAAGCAGCCGGTAATCGACTACAAGCCGATAGTCATTCTTGCCTGTCTTAGGGATGAGGGAAACAGGAGAAGCGTACGGCGAGGTGGAATGGCGGATTACCCCATCCTTCAACATCTGCTCAATTTTGGCCCGCAGCACCCGCATTTTAGGAGGTAACAACCTATACGAAGCCTTACGCACTGGGATCTGATCGGTAAGAAGAATTTCATACTCGATCTGATTGGCTGCTCCTAATCTGTCCGTAATAATTTGCGGGTACTCAGACAACAGCTCCTTTAACCTTGCTTCTTGGTCGGAAGGGACATGCGATACATCCGGATAATCCTGTGTTACCGCCAAAACAGTACTTCTTCCTCCCCTACTACACTCACAAAAGGCAATTCTAGTAGTAGGTCGGAATTGAAAATAGAAGGTACCCCTTGAAGGATCGAGAATTAGACCCAACTTACTAATGAAGTCCCAACCCAAAATAAAAGGCGTGCTTAAATTCTCCGCAACCAACAACTGAACAGGCCATGAAAAGGTGCCAATAGACCAACTTGCTGTGCACTCCCCCAGAATAGGCAACATTTCACCATTAGCAGTCCGACATCTACTTCCGGTAGAACGCACACTAGACAAGCGAGCTGTTTTACCAAATTCCAAATACCACGGCTTACTAATGAAAGACCGGGCACTGCCTGTGTGTAATAAGGCACAAATCGGTTCCTGCCTTAATTTCGCACAAATAAAGGGGAGAGAAGGGATCGACCGAGCTCGAATTACACGACAATTTACCGGTCAGTTTCGCTTTCCTTTCCCCCACCTTCTTTCCCCTTCTCCAGGCGTCATTTTTGATAACGGGGCGTGCGAAGAACCGGACAGGACCGGACCAAATGGTCTGGGGATACGCAACGATAATATTGGCGTTGGTTAGGAACGTTACGGGGAACAACAGTCGGCATTGCTTCCGAAGGCATAGTATTATCAGAACGCTGCTGGGTAACTTCCGGAAATTGGCGGACATCTAATTTGTCAACAACCGCCAACAACTCGGCACACGTTCGCGGTCTCTCAACAAAGATAAATTTTCCTTTCTCTGATGTAGAAAGACCATGAAGGATATGGCTGACACAATCGCGCTC
The DNA here is from genome assembly GCF_023898315.1 of Schistocerca nitens. NCBI lineage: Eukaryota > Metazoa > Arthropoda > Insecta > Orthoptera > Acrididae > Schistocerca > Schistocerca nitens. The sequence goes on along the minus strand of NC_064614.1, from coordinate 740,574,942 downwards.
TGAAATTTGTATGTCGAGAGCCTCTACCGCAAACATAACACGTTCCACAAATTGCATTAGTGGTTCCCTATCTCCTTGCACCCGCCAAAATTGTTCCTGTTCCAACGCTCTACGCGCGCGGTCAGTGAGCTTAATTAATATTCAAAATCTTATCCCTCAGGTGTGTGAGCGAACCGCCTTCTTCCAACGGGCTATTATCAAAGCTAAACTGCCGCGGGCCATTGAATACAACGCCGTCAATAGCGTAGCATGTGGGAGAGATAGAGCCTCCGTATGTCCGCGTAAACGAACAATTAATTCCAACACCTTGATAACGTGATCGACCGACTCAATAGTAATGTCAGTGACATCATGCAACAATCTCAATAAAGGGTGCAGCAATTTCGCAAAGGAATTAGACTGCTCTAATTCGACTCGCTGGGACACACGCTCCCTTACATCATGACGACCCTCAAGATCGATATTACTCTCCTCTCCCCCCAAGGCAAGCGCCAGGAGGCGCGAATTCAGGCCCACCACCCCCGCCAAGGCCTGATTAAAAGCTGCTCTATGCGCGTCTTGGACCCCAACTGATTTTAAATCTAACAAAGACTGATGTGAATGAGTCAATTGAGCTTGTGCTCGACGAAGCTGTTTTAACGTGGGAAGATCACGCTCAAAGACTGACACGGTAGCACTCCAAGTAGCTATAAATGTGGAAACTGATGATATCCACTTACCCTGATCAGGGAAAAGATCTGGACGCAAAGTTACTGGAGCTAAATGGTTCAAATGGCTCTGAGCACTATGGGACTTAACATCTGTGGTCATCAGTCACCTAGAACTTAGAACTACTTAAACCTAACTAACCTAAGCCTAACTAACCTAAGGACATCACAAACATCCATGCCCGAGGTAGGATTCGAACCTGCGACCGTAGCAGTCGCACGGTTCCGGACTGAGCGCCTAGAACCGCTAGACCACCGCGGCCGGCTTACTGGAGCTAACAACGCCGCCCGGAGCCGTGGAATCAACTCATTCACTGTACCGTCAGCACTTTGACTTCTGATTCTAAGCTCATATTGCAGCTGGGCTTTCGTAAGTAAGTCTAAACCTGGTACTGATCGAGCCATGATCGCTCGGTGTTCCTATATAACACACAAAGGAAACTATAAGCAAAAAAAGTTTTCAATAAACAAGAGCATAAAAATACAAAAAAAATATCACATTCACACTCCACCTACACAAACTAAGGCACCCAAGGTCCGGGACGGAAGGTGCGCTGCTACCACTGATGTGGCTTACCAACACAAGTACGAGGATAGCGTACTAATAGGGACAAGAAAGGAGGCATGAAGGGCGCCAAAAACAGAAATAACAGTCATCCATGTATTGCACCATTACACACGCACATCATGATATATGACACATTATAATTGCCATACTCAAATCTATTATGACAAACAATATGTATCACGAAGGAAACACACAATGGAGTTTAAAAAATTACAATGGCACATCAACTCCGCTATAACAAATAGTGTGCATCATGAAGGCCGCACAATTTTACCAATCTAAGAAATTAAAATAATACTACCACAAAATTAACTAAAATGCCTTGAAGGAAATGTTTATGAGAAGAACACGAGGGGCCGCAAGGAAGGAGGCAACACATTACTTAACTCAGGTGCACCAAAACAAACAACGGACACCAGGCCGCGCCAACAACGGACACGTAAGGCACGCAACTACTCTCTCCGTTGCGGTTCCGCGCGTTCCACATAAGTAATAGCTACCTGAAACATTTTAATACTTGGAACAGTACACCAGTGATCAGCAAATTAAAAAAAAGCAATAACATGACATAAAAATACAATAATTTAAGAAAATCACATCATATGACTATGAGCTTAAGGTCTTTCGATAATTAACAGATTACGAAACAGGTAAAGGGGCATGTGCCACTATTAAATCTTCCGTAATTACACTACTCATTTTCTCAGTACCAAAGTTGCAATTAACGCAACAAGAATTAAATCATTTAAGTGATAATGTTACTTTAAAATAATAATAAAATCATTTCATACAGCAGAGGACCAAGAATGGTCCGATCAGCACTCCCCAGTGAAGCAGTTCACACAAATGGTACTCCACGGCTCCGAGCACACAGCCCCATACAAAATGCAACACAACCACAGAGACCCGGCGTACTACCAGAACCACCAGGCAGTAAACCAAAATCGTACTAAGCCAAAACAAGGACCGACTTTTAAAATAACGACACCTAGCCCGGGCCGGATAACAGACCAAGTGCCGGGGAATCAATAAGAAATCTAAGCCAACTTAATACCAAAACAACAATTTATGAACAATATGCAAAACACAAGACCTCTCAGTCCAAAGGCTTCCGTTTAGTCGCGAAGATGGCTCCGACTCGCCTGCTGAGGTGCCAAGCGTCGTACGGAGTGCCGAATCAAGCTTAACCTTCGTTATCGGAAAGCGGAAGCACCACAAGACAAAAAAAAAAACTCCAATCTAACTGCGCAAGGCAAACTCTAAGGAGTGCCACTCGAAAACTATGCACTTGAAGATCAAACATAAATCACCCAGACTAACGTGCCACTGAACAACGCACTTCAATCACCAGCGTCTAGTAGAAACGGAGAGCAGCATACCCCATCGATATACATTCATGGGACGGTAAACGAGGATAGCAATCCCCAGCGACGGAGAGACAGGAGGACGAAATGACATCTCGCCGCACAAAGAAGGTATTTCAAACTCAGGCTCGACAAACTACAACAGGCGAGATTTTGCTACCCTTGTTAATCAAGTTAAACGGCCCACCTGGCCGCTGTCCAAACTATTAACCATAAAAACACGGTCCGGTCTTCCCATTGGGCCCCACTCGGCGTTCAGACGCAAACAACCCCAGCCGAGCGGAACTGTCTTTACACCAAGGCAGCCACCTCTTACCTCCTCACACGCCTCCAGCTAAGCTCCGGCCAGCGATGACACGCGGAAACAACCGCCTAATGCCAAAGCGCCGTCTGAGTGAAAACTCAGCACTAATATCGATACAGAGTTGGAAATAAGCGAGTACCGTAACTGTGGTCATGGTGCAGTATGTCTCCCACACGTGCTCGGTGGGATTTAAGTTGGGGGAACAGGCAGGCCAATCCATTCGCCGAATATTTTCTCGTTTCAAGAGTTCCTCCAGCTGCGCAGTTCGATGCGATCGCCCACTGACATCCATTGAAATAAGGTAAGGGCCGGATGCAGCTCTGAAATGAAGAAATGGGTAAGGAGTACAGCGCCACAATAACGTTGACCGTGTGCAAGGATTTGGAGGTCAATACGCCCATGCAGCTTATACCTCTCTACAACGTAACATCTGGTCCGTCAAAGTGATCACGTTCCACGATGCTTTAAACACCCTCACATGGCGAGAGGTGGGAACACGTAAGGCAACCAGGAACCTTCTGTACTATAATGTAGCAGTTGTTTCTATGTATGATCCAAGTTTCATCGAGTTATGTTACTTGGCAGTGATGCATGATGCGACAGTTACTATAGTCCTTTAGTTTTGCACCCAGTGTACACCTTGTGATGTAGCGTTTGATAGTCTCTGGGAACGGATCTTCTCCTGATATCATTTCTGTGAGGTATTTTACATTCGTTAATCTCACCACCATATAATTGTCACCGCGACCATGGGTGATTACAAGCGTGAAGAAACACTTTCGCGCGGTTTTGGTTGGAGAAGGAGATAAATTTCCCTAAGCCGACATGTAGTTGATTGCCAGGAATATCCCCTCTGCTCCATGAATGTTTTGCAGAAGTGTACGGGAATGCCGAAGTGTCAAAGGGGACTGATGGCGTCAGTGCAGTTTGTTTCTGGGCATTACGACGTCAGTGGCAGGGTCAAGATTACAGAAGATAGCACGAAGTTACAGATATCACCAATATCAATACATCGACAGAGAAGTCAACCAAACCATTTTGATTGTCATTTTGTTTCTAAACCAAGCAGAGAAAGAAGCACAGAGATGTAATTATCTGGAGGGGGGGGGGGGAGGGGACAATGTAAAGAGTAATATTTCCTACGGAGATTGAGAGCTACACTATCTGATCAAAAGTATTCGGACACCTATTAGATGACATTAATATGTGGTGTGTCCACCCTTCGCCTTTATGGCGGCTTGAACTCTTCTGATGACACTTCCAATGACGTGTTGGGGAATGGCAGCCCATTCTTCCTCAAGAGCCGAAACCTGAGCAAGTAATGGTGTTGAACGCTGGATTCTCGGGTGAAGTCGACGTCCTAACTCATCCCAAAGGTGTTCCATTGGGTTCAGACCGGAACTCTGGGCAAGCCAGTCCATTTTACGAATGTTACGGTCCACGAAGAACTACTTCATAGATATTGCTAAATGATAGCTATATTGTTATGCAGATAAATGAATCATTGTCTTCGAACTGTTCCACTACTGCACGCAGTAGACGAGTACAATGCCGTAAAATGTTCAAATGGTTCAAATGGCTCTGAGCACTATGGGACTCAACTGCTGAGGTCATTAGTCCCCTAGAACTTAGAACTAGTTAAACCTAACTAACCTAAGGACATCACACACATCCATGCCCGAGGCAGGATTCGAACCTGCGACCGTAGCGGTCTTGCGGTTCCAGACTGAAGCGCCTTTAACCGCACGGCCACTTCGGCCGGCTAGAGCCGTAAAATGTGTTCATATCCTTCCACATTTATCGTTTTTTAAGAGCAGTGAGGGGACCAGACTATAACCACGAAAAAAAAAACCAATACGGTAACACCACCTCCTCTGTACTTCGCGGTTAGCACTACACATGATGGCAGGTAATGTTCTCCAGGCATGCGCCAAACCCAAACCCTTCCATTGCATTTCACTTCTCAAAATCACTCGTTTTCAGTAACCACTGTCGAGTGGTGTCGCTCGTTGCACCACCTCAAGGGTCGTTTAGAAGTTCCTGCAGAAATGTGTGGCTTATGAGCAGCTGCTCGACCGTGTACTCCACTCTTTTTCACTCCCTACGCACAGTCTTCGTGCTAGCTGGACTGCTGTTAGCACTTCGGAACTCACGAGTGATTCTTTCCGCTGATTTCATGCGGTTTTTCACAACCACCATCCGTACTGCTCGATGGTCCTTGTCCGTCAGATCGTGAAGTCTGATTGGTCTTGGTTCAGCTGTGGTTATTCCTTCCCGTTTCCACATCACACTCACATCACCAACAGTCGAATTGGGCGCTTAGAAGGAATTAAATACCCCTGATTTATTTGTACGCAACTGATAACAAGTGTTCGAGTTACTGACCGCCCTTGACCGACCCATTTTGTTGCTGCTTCTCTACTGACTCGCCCCCTGCTTTCTTATTAGCGGGTCCGCCTCTCATGATACGAGGGTAAGGCAATTATTATCCACAATTTAGTAATATTTTTGTTTATTTTGGTAGTACTGTCGTTTTACGTTGATGACGCATGCTTTATTTATTTGTTGTTATATCTGTGCAATTTTCAAGCTGCTAGGTTAGTTTGGTTACCGCTGCCGTGCTGTTAATCATGGCTGCTCCGCTGTCTGTTTGCACCAAAGAAGAGCAACGTTCAGTGATCCGGTTTTTGTGGTCGGAAGGCGTATCAGGGACCGACATTCATCGAAGACTTTCGGTACAGTACGGAAACAGTGTTTTGCCACAACGGAGTGTCCACGAATGGATTGAAAAATCCCGAAATCGTTGCACAAGTGTTACGCACGATGAAGGAGCTGGATGACCGTTTACTGCCACAAATGAAGAAACCATTGAGCGTTTACATGAAATAATTCTCTTACAAGGGGAGGCCGCCAATTGTGAAATTCAGATTCGATTCATACTGCGCATAATAAAAGCTCATGGCCAGAGGTGTAATGTGGCAAAGCACCAAGATGCACTTCTCAGCCGTTGTCGAGAAAATCGACAGTTAAAAGAAACCGCTGCGGTGAAATACTCTCTACGATTAATAATTTTCTACAGCGTCGTGGCGCAGCGGTAAGCGCTCGGGTTCGTAATACGAAGGTCGCCGGATCGAATCTCGCGCCATGCAAACTTTATTTTAGTATTTGTTTTTTGTAATTCAAATGTGTGTATATATATATACACACACACACACATTATATATATATTCCCGGCAATCTGTTGCAACAATTATGCATATAATAAGTTGTTGAAAGTCGTTTGTCGTGGAAAAACTGGCGACTTCGAACATCATTATGTTTCCCGCAAACAAAGTTGTATTTCATAAATGTTATTAATTGTCCTCATAATATTAACCACGTTTAGTTAACGGAAGACGTAGAAACGATATTCCGATACGAATATGTATAGCGTAAGTCAAACGTTCGAATTAGAATAGAGACCCCACCAACACAAATTTGCTGTGGCAGGTATGAAATATAAACTCCGTTACTCGCTCGTTACTCTTGAAGGACAGATGTTGAATGGGCCGAAACGAGCCGCCGCATAACAGCGTAGTTGCCTGCTAACTTCGAAAGAAGGTAGATGCAGTCCCTAGCGCAACTTATAACATCGTCGAAAATCGGTGCGGAGGTGAGAGCTTTGGTACATCCTGTTAAACAAACGGAAAAATGGAGGCGGTACAATTGGAGAGCGATCCGCCTTCACCAACATGCATAAGCAATTCATTAATAGTTTTATATATATATATATATATATATATATATATATATATATATATATTTGAATTACAAAAAACTAATTGCATGGCGCGAGATTCGATCCGGCGATCTTCGGATTACGAACCCAAGCGCTTACCACTGCGCCACGACGCTGAGTATTTCACCGCAGCGGTTTCTTTTAACTGTAGATTTTCTCGACAGCGGCTGAGAAGTGCATCTTGGTGCTTTGCCACATAACACCTCTGGCCATGAGTTTTTATTATGCGCAGTATGAATCGAATCTGAATTTCACAATTGGCGGCCTCCCCTTGTTAGACAGACGATTAACTATTGACGAAGTGGCACATCGCCTACAAATTAGTCACGGTTCTGCCTACGAAATCATCGACAACAGACTTGGGATTCATAAAGTTTGTGTAAGATGGGTCCCAAAACAACTCACACAGTTGCATAAACAAACGCGCTTGGACATCTGCAAAAACAAAATGGTTCAAATGGCTCTGAGCACTATGGGACTTAACATCTATGGTCATCAGTCCTCTAGAACGTAGAACTAGTTATACCTAACTAAACTAAGGACGTCAACAACACCCAGTCATCACGAAGCAGAGAAAATCCCTGACCCCGCCGGGAATCAAACCCGGGAACCCGGGCGCGTGGAAGCGAGAACGCTACCGCACGACCACGAGCTGCGGACAGCAAAAAGATTTGGATCGCTATGGTAACGGAGGGGACAACTTCTTAGACAAGATCATTACTGGTGACGTAACATGGATCCATCATTACGAGCCGGAGAGTAAACGGCAGAGTATGGAATAGAAACATCCAAATTCGCCTTGCAGGAAAAAGTTCAAGACCCAACCGTCCACAGGAGAACTGATACTTACGGTTTTTTGGGACGCACAAGGTCCAGTATTGGAACAACATGGAGAAAGGGGCACAACAATAAACATTGTACATTGGAGTGAGATGCTTACTGCCAGGGTAAAGCCTGCAATTCGAAGCAAACGCCGAGGATTACTATCAAAAGATGTTGTTTTGTTGCACAACAATGCTCGTCCTCATACTGCTGCCCACACTGCTGAAACTCTTAATTTGAAGTATTGGATCATCCTCCATATAGTCCCGATTTTGTCCCTTCTGACTATCACTTGTTGGGTCCACTCAAACAGGCATTAAGGGGCCATTGATTTGCCTCGGACGAAGCACTGAAAGAAGTGATGCATTCCTGGCTCGCAGCACAACCGAGAACCTTCTTTTATGAGGTCATCAGGAAGCTTGTACAGCGATGGACCAAGTGCGTTGAAACGCAAGGAGACTATGTCGAAAAATGATGTTCTTGTAAGTTTCCTGTTCGATTACAATAAAATTTTATAACTACTTTGCGGATAATAATTGACTTACCCTCGTATACTTTTGATCAAGTAGTGTAAATGCTTCAGGTCGTATAGGCTGTTAACTGAGAGTAACTGTTTTAAAAATTATTTTAAAAATTATGCAACAGGCTTTGCAGAGGCCGTGATCAGTTATTTATTTGTTACCGCGCTAAAATAATTTTATTTCTGCAAAATGTTTTTAGGAGTGGATAAATCTTTATGAAAATATGGCAGTTAAAAACATCTAAATATGCAGAGATTTTATTTCAATATTTTTTACTCTCTAAGTTATGCTTTTAACTGCTCAGTTGATCGGAATTTGGCGTCTTTTGTGGTGTATTCTAATATTTCCATCTCTGTGTTTCCCTGGAGTTTATTGACCACAGTCTGGAAACTCATGAAATGCACTAACGTTGTTTGACGCTTACATCATCACCGCGCTATTCTAGAACAAAATGACGTTCAAAAACTGATGGAATGACTTCTCATCGATGTATCAATATTGTTGATACCTGTAACTTCGTAATACATTCTGCACACTTCGGCAAAGCACCATTATGTTAATTGCCGAACTGTGTGAAGATGTTACATGCAAAGAAACACATGCGAATACCCAACAGTCACAAAGACATAGCTTTTGAGAATACAGATTCATACGTTTCACTGATTATTATAGAACATTATATCTTGAAAACTCTTTTGTTGGCCCGTGTTTACATAAAAAACTATATAGGATTGTTGGTCCGCCTTGATGCAAAACATCTTTGTTATATTTTCTCCCCAGACTAGTTTCAGTGGCAATATCGCCTTCATCAATGGGTTTTTCTCTACTCTAAAACTTGAAAAACTAGTGTCGTTACAAACTTCACAATACCTTATTACATTTGTACTGTGTGAATAGTTTTATAATACCTTTCCATTTTTAGTTCATAGCGTGGTTTATAGGTTTGATGCCGTTTTTTCGGCGTGTTTTCTGTATTTTGTTGCCATTTTTTCGACATACAGGATTTCAACCGCAACTGTATGAACGGCTGTTATGAACAAATATGAAGGTGCGAACTTAAAGACGTCAGTGTTATTCTATTGCGAACTACGGTGGTGTTGTAGACAGGACTTTGATGGGCGCTAGATTGTTACGTAGTCTGTCATGTACTCATGTTCGTTAGTCGGTCTGCGACGAAAAAACGGCATCAAACCCAGAAACCATACTACGACTTACTGCGTACAACGTTTTAAAAACACAGAAAAACAAAACTAGTCTAAGTATTGGCACTAATTCAAAACATTATGCTATCTTGCTGTCCGTGCGTGTCGCGAGGTGCATCAACATAGCGTAATGTTTCGAATTGGCGCCAAGGTTTAATAGTTATGTTTTTCTGTTTTTAAAGCAATAGCAGGCCGACTAACGAATATGAGTACATGACGGAGTACTTAACAGTCTAGCGCCCGTCAAAATCCTATCCACAAGATTACCGTAATTCCCAATGAAATAACACTCACGTTCACACTTTCATATTTGTTAATAATAGCGGCTCATACAGTTGCAGATGACATGCTGTGTGCCGAAAAAACGGCATAAAACTACAAAAAACACGCCAAAAAACGGCATCAAACCTAGAAATCATGCTACGACTTACTGTGTACAGCATTTAACGCAGTAGTCGGATGACGAGTTTTCCGATTGCTATAAAAAAGAAACATGGCTTAAATTAGTAATGCCTGAAGGGAGACTCATTAAACCCTTAATGAGGGCCGACTCGAGGCTGAAGCGCTTTATTAAAACAATCTGAATGACATAGGAGTGAAGGTGGTTGGTGAGATTCACCGATAAAAAGTGTTTGGTGACCGTGAGAAAATTATGTCTCGCAATGGAATCTCGTGCGTCATACGTCGTAAGGACCATGTGGACACGATAGCTACTCTCAACACGGAAGGAAGGAACATTCACTCCGTTGATGACAGACTCTTTATAGTACTCTGAAGTACGAGGTCATTATTCGAGGGTGTGTCTCTGAAGCAAACAAATAAGACTTGTTTACTAACAAGAATAATCAAATAAACAAATACAGTCTGAACTCCACCGACAACAATTCGGTGAAAGTTCAGGGATATTTTCTATTTTGGTGTAGGGGACAGACGGTCGGCGGTCGCACCTTACGGAATAATAATGTAATTATGATTTATTCGTGTTTTATGCCTCAAGCAGACGACGTGAGTCGTTGTGCTCCACAATATACGAGTACATATTTTTTAACGAGATGTACAGACGCTACAGTCTTCATCTTTGAGACGCTAGTGTAAGTTTCACAAAATGAATCCTAAGTGCAAAATCTGACAAGACCCAAGTTCAGTTACTTATATTTACGTAAAGAAGCCGACTTCCGCTATTTTCTTTGTTTTCGCGTAAAACCACATGTATCAGATAAATTCTCTTGAACAATCTAGGCCCTACGACTTTATGACTAATTTCAATGTACTTCTCCTGTACATTGAATAATAAGTCGTGCAGGTGTCCTAATACACCGATGAGCCAAAACATTATGACCACCTGCTTAGTAGCGATTTGTTTCATTTTTCAAACACAATACGACGTAGATTCGTTTGGCATGAATTCTACAGGGTGGAGCAGAGGAAACGCATGTTTTTTGAACCTCTAGTATGCGGCGACGAGAGGGGGTATTGACCTTGAATGAATGTTGGCAGACTGCCCATACAATGCAGTTTCAGTCGCTATGGAGCGTTGGAGAGTAGAGCATCGTGTGTTCGTTGTGGAGCAGTACTTTAGAAACGATGATTCCGTAGTCACAGTGCAACGTCTTTTCCGACACAATTTTAGAGTTGGACGTCGAGGTGCAGTGCCTGATAGAAATACTGTATTATCCAGAAAATGTAGACCAAGTGAGAACGGCAGTTCTTGCTGGTCCGAAACGATCGGCTAGACGACAGGCTGTAGCGCTGGGTATGTCACTTCGTTCGCTTCACCGCATCTTACAAGATGATCTTAAGTTTCACCCGTACAAGATAATGATCGTCCAGCAGCTTCGTGTAGGAAATTTTGTGCAGCGCAGAGAGTTTTGTCGCGTAATGGACGAAATTTTTACGGAAGATGCAGATGCTACAGTCTTCATGAGTGATGAAGCACATATTCATGTAGACAGTTACGTCAGTGTTCAAAATTGTCGGTATTGGGCGCCGGCGAACCCACATGAATTACACCAAAGACCTCTGCAAAGTTTAAAATAAGAGTGTGGTACTGCATTACAAAGATGGGGATTGTTGGATCCTATTTTTTTGAAGAAGAAGGAACTGCAGTTACTGTGACATCAGTGCACTACCTTAAAATGTTAAACAACTTTCTTCGTCCAGAACTTGAAAGGCGTCAGGTGAACTTGAGAGGAATATGGTTTCAGCAGGACGGTGCCACACCTTTCACGGCGAGAGCATCCATGGAAGTGGTTCGACAAATGCTCCCAGGACATGTTATTTCGAGATATGGTGATGTTTACTGGCCCCCTCGCTCACCTGATTTGTAGATATGCAACTTCTTTTAGTGGGGATATTTAAAATCAAAAGTCTGTATGAAAAAGCCTAGCAAAATCGATGATCTGAAGAATTTCATTCATCAGGAAATTGAAGCCGTGCCAAACGAAATGTTGGAGAGCGCCATTCGTAACTTTTGGGAGAGGATCCAAATTTGTATCCTGCAAGAAGGACGTCATCTCCAAGACATTATTTTTCGAACCTAATTAAGTATGTATATTTCAAAACTGAGTTAAAAAATCTATCACTTAATGCTTGTCTTTATTAGTTTTATCAAACCGTGTCCCAGTCATTCAATAGTGAAAAAGATGCGTTTCCTCTGCCCCACCCTGTATAAGTCCTTGACAGGATTCCACAGGTATGTGGCACCAGATGTCTACACACAGCTCAAGCAATTTCCACAAATTACGGAATGGTGGTTTACGGTAATGCAGCTGGCGCCCCACACGCGCTCCAGTGGATACAAATCAGGCACATTTGCTGGCCAATATATCAATGTGACTTCTCTATAGTGCCCCTCAAACCACTGTAGCTCGACTCTGACCTTGCATCACAGGCAGTTATCCAGCTGGCAGATGTCGCCGTAGGGGGAGACTTGAAGCGTGAAGTGGTCTGCAGTAATGTTCACAAAGTTCACTGGTGTCAGGATGCCTTCGGTTGGCATCGCAGATCCCATGGAAGCCCGACTCAGCGTACCCAACAGCAAAATTCTACCCTCACCGGCCTGCATCTGTGCCGCAGTGCATGTTTTGTGCAGCCATTCGCCTGGGTGACGGTGTGTAAGGGCCCAACCATCGACCTGGTGTAACAAGAAATGCGATCCATTCGATAGGCGACACATTTCTACTGTTACACAGTCAAACCTCAGTGATCCTGTGCTCACTGCTATCATAACTAACGATGTCGTTGGGTCAACACAGGAACACATAGGGGTCGTGTGATGTGGAACTCCATGTTCAACAATGGCCTTTGAACGGTGTGGTCCGAAACACATGTGCCTACATCAGCACTGAATTGTACTGTCAGACCTGCTATAGATCGTTGCCTATCCTGGATTACACAGTGGGGGATCCTCCAGGCTCTGCGGTTTGTGATCAGACGTAGTCGCCCAATACCACACGGCATACTCGTAATTTTATCATAATTCAACCACTTTTCAAGAGCCACAACAATGTGCCCTTCGCAAAACCGCTCATAACGCTGGATTTCCGCATTTGCGGTTTGTATCTTTGATACAATGACTGCCCATTAGTCTCTCTTCCTCTTACACTCTTTTCCTTTCTGCGGCAAGTGCCCACAGCACTACCAGGAGGCATCCAAACTCGCGGTGGCCAGCGATCATAATGATTCGGCTCGTCAGTGTATTGATCAGCCAGAACATTATGACCACCTACCTAATGTTCGGTGTGTACACATTTGGCAGAGATAACAGCAGCGATGTGTAATGGCATGGAAGATATGAGGCCTTGGTAGGTCGCTGGAGGGGGGTGGCACAACATCTGCACACCTAAGTCACCTAATTCCAGTAGACACTGGGGAGGGGGCGATGAGCTATGGCGCCGCATTCAATCACATCCCAGATGTCTCGGTCCAGCACACAGTTTTAATCTGCCAGGACGTTTCATATCAGGGCACACTCCGCTGCAGAGTGAAAATCTCATTCTGGAAACATCCCAGATGTGTTTGATCTGGTTCTGTATTGGCTGGAAGTCCAGCACATCTATTGAAACTCGCCGCTGTGTTCCTCGAACCACTCCGTCACACTCCTGGCCTTGTGACATGGCGCATTATCGTGCCGAAAAATGCCACAGCTGTCGGGAAACATGATCGTCACGAAGGGACGTATGTGGTCTGCAACCAGTGTACGACACTCCTTTGCCATCATGGAGCCTAACACGAGTTCCATTGGAGCCATAGATGCCCATACATGTGTTCAGGTGCCAGTTCATCAGTTCATGCAATGCTCTGACACTGTGCCAAAGTCCAGCGTCGATGGTTACGTGCCAATTTCAGTCATCGCTGCCGATGTCATGGTGTTAACAGTGGCACATGCATGGGTTGCCAGCTGCAGAGGTCTACCATTAGGAGTGTTCGGTGCAGTGTGTGTTCAGACACATTTGTACTGTGTCCAGCATTAAAGTTTGGTGTCAGTTCTGCGACAGTTCGCCGCCTGTCCTACTTTACGAGTCTACCCAGCCTATGACGCCCGATATCTATAATGAGGAGTGGCTCCCCAAACTCACGACATCTGGACGTGGCGTCACCTTGGTTTCGCCACGTGTTGAAGACACTTACTACAGCACTCCTCGGACACCCGAAAAGTCGTGCAGTTTCCGAAATGCTCATTCCCAGCCTCCAGGCCATCACAGTCTGCCCTCAGTCAAATTCAGATAGATCGTGCACCTTCCTCATTCTACACATGGATAGTACACTCATTCACACTACATGCACTGTGTGTGTGGCTGATTAGCAGTAATTCCTCGTCAGGTGACGCTGCTATCGTCTGTATAGGTTTATGTCGATAGTAGGTCGGTGGTTACAATGTTTTGGCTGATCAGTGTACATTGCGTACTAGCTGAGAAACCCAGCATGGCTCAGGTCTTTGTATATTCGTCTTCTGTACCCTTTCCCCCTCTCTTTATCCTTCTCTCCCTCTCATGGTCCATCTCCCATTCCTCCCTGTCCACTTACTCCTCCCCCTCCCACCTTCCATCTCCTCCTCACCCCTCAATGTATCTACCTCCTCCTCATAACGTCATCCCTGTCTCTGAGCTCCTCCCATCCCTCCCTCTGTCCATCTCGTCCTCCCCCTCTCTCTCTTCAACTCCTCCACCTCTTTCGCCATCTCCTCCACTCTCTCCCTCTGTCCACCTTTTCCACCCCCTCTCACTATCCATCTCCTCCTCCCCCTCTCTCTATGCGCCACCCTGTCACCCCTCTCTCTATCTATTACCCCTGTCTCTGTCCTCCCCTCTCAGACTCTCTCCATCCCCAGCTCACCTCTTTTTTTATTCATCTCCTCCTCCACCTCTCTCACTACCTCCTCCATCCCCCTTCCCCATCTAGATTCTCCTTCCCCCTCTCACTATCCACCTCCTCCTCTCCCTCTCTCTATGCACCACCCCCTTAATCCCTCTCTCTATCCATTATCACTGTCTCTGTCCTCCTCCCCTCCCTCGCTCTGTCCATTCCCAGCTCACCTCTTTCTTTATTCACCTCCACCGCTCTCACTCTCTCCTCCATCCCCCTTTCTCTGTCTACCTCTTCCTGCACCCTCTCTCTGTCCACGTCTTCCTCCCCCATCTCACTACCCATCTCCTCTTCCCTCCTCTGTCGGTCCATCAATTTCTCTGTCTATCTCTTCTTCTGCCCTCTCTCTGTCCATCTCCCCTTAACTCCTCTCTCGGTCCATAATTCCCCCCACCCCTCTCTCTCTGTCCATATCCTCTTCCCCTATGACCACTACCTCATCCTTCTCTCTGTTCATCTCCTCTTCGTTCTACACCTGTCCATCTCCTCCACCCCTTCTCTCTGCCCACCTACATGCCCATACCATCTCTCCATCCCATCCTGCCCCCGTCTCCTCCTCATCCCTCTCTCTGTCCATCTCATCTGATCCCCTCTCTATTTCCATTTCCTTTTTCCCCTTACTCTGTCCACCTCTTCTTCCATCTTTCTGTGACCTTTATCTTCTCCCCCCTCTCACTGTCCATTTCTTCTTCCCCCTTTCTTGACCATCTCCACTTCTCACATCTCTCTGTCTAATTCATCCATCACTCCTTTTTGCATCCACCTCCTGCCCCCTTATCTGTCCATCTTATCCTCCTCCTCTCTCTGTTGTCCTCTCCTTCCCCTCTCGTTGTCTATTTCCTCTTCCTCTCTCTCTGTCCATGGCCTCTTCCTCCCTCTTCCTGTCCATATCGTCTTCCTCCCTCTCTCTCTCTTTCTCCTTTTCGCCCCCTCTCTCTCCAACTCATCTTATGTCCCTCTCTCTATTCATCTCCTCCCCCCATCTCTGTCCATCTCCTCCTCCCTCTCTCTCTATTTCATCTTCCCATTCTGTCTGTCCATCTCTACCCCTCTATCTGTCCATCTCCTGTACCCCTCTCTCTCTCTGTCCATCGCCACCTCTCATCTCTGTCCATTTCCTCGTCCACTCTCTCTCTGTCGAGATCCTTCCCACTGCCCTGACTATCCCTCCATGATCATCTTCCCCCCCGCCCAAATTGGAGGTTGGGGGGTTTAGCACCCACATTATTTCTTTGCAGATAGTGAGTAACGTATGTAGCAAGTTTGGTTGAAATCGATCTTTGCATATTGTTCACATATATGTCTGATTTTCTGCAGTTTTAAATCGTGTGACTCATATGTTAAAATTATCTGCAGTATTCAGCCCTCTGGCTTGATCTTAGGTCTCGAAACACTTTGCACAACTATTGGCACGCTGCAGTGCTCATTATCGCGACCTGCTTGACAAAGTAAACAGCGCAAATGGGAGACAAATAGCATTTCTTTTTTTTTAAAGCATCTGAAGTCACCTACATGCAGGAAGTAAACAGCAACAGTTCGTTTTTGATCATTTTTACGCTACCCTTCCTCAGCCACAACCTCACTGCTAGTAGTATCGGGGAATCTTACTCTTACAGTATTTTCATACAAACAATACGTCGTAAACGTTACAAATTTGGTTGAAATTGATCCAGGCGTTCCTGAGCTACACTTCAGTGTCTCTTTTCATACCCACCCCTATAGGATGTTCGTAGATATTAATCCCATTGACGGTTTTAAGCCCCCGATTCTTTAACTGATCTAATTACCCTGTATATTACGTTACAGATGCGCTAACGTGTTAAATATTTGGCGTTTAGCATGTAACCGAGAAAAAGTGTGAAAAAGGTTTGAAATCATGTACAAAGCTTTTTTCGAGTTCCTAAATTCCCCCTTATAGGCGTGTTTCTATATCTGAAAGGTGATATCGGTTCAAATTTCGCACCAGTCGCTTGAGAGTAACGCTGGCAGCAAATACAAATCAGGTTTGCTTTAAATACATGCTGTAACGGTCGTGAGTGTCAGGAACCTTTCAGATTGAACGCGGTTAGTTGATGTTAGTCAAGAATGTCTTTAAGGTATCAGACACGCCATTATCGACTCTCATTGAGTTCGAACGAAGTCGTGTAACAGGGCTACGAGAAGCTGCATCTTCCTTCTGCAATATTGCAGAAAGACGTGTCAGGAATGTGGCCAATGTACATGATTGCTGGTAGCGGTGATCACGAGAATGTACAATCGCGAAAGGATCGGGCTCCAGACGGCCACGTAGCGCTACCGAGAGATATGACCACCGTGTTCGACAAATGGCTCTGGCGCATCGCACTGCATCTGCAGCAGCAATCTGAACAGCAGTTGGTACGGTAGTGACACAATGAAGTGTTAAAAATCGGTTATTTCAAGGACAGCTCCGAGCCAGATGCCCTGTAACTTGCATTCCTCTGACCTCAAACCATCGCCATTTGCAACTTTAGTGGTGTCAAGCGAGAGCTCATTGGAGGGCAGTGTTGAGGTCTGCCGTGATCTGTGATGAAAGTTGACCCTGCCTCAGTGCCAGTGATGGTCGTGTGTTGGTTAGAAGGAGGCAAGCAACCTGTCTGCGTACTTGGCGCACTGGATATACATCTTCAGTTATGGTCTGGGGTGCTATTTCGCATGACAGCAGGAGCACTTTCGTGGTTATCTCACGCACCCTGACTGCAAATTTGTACGTCAGTCTAATGATTCGACCTGTTGTGCTGCCATTCATGAACAGCATCCCAGGGGGAGTTTTCAAGAGAATAATGCTCGACCACATACCACTGTTGTAGCCCAACATCCTCTACAGCGTGTCGACATGTTGACTTGGCCTGCTCGAGCACCAGACCTGTCTCCAATCGAACAGATATGGGACGTCATCGGACAACTCCAGTGTCATCCACAAATAGGACTAACCGTCCCTGTATTGACCGACCAAGTGCAGCAGGCATGCAACTCCATCCCACAAACCGACATCCGGCACCTGCACAACACAATGCATGCACGTTTTCATGCTTGCATTCAACATTCTAGGAGTCAGGGCGGTTATTAACGTACCAGCATTTCACATTTGCAGTGGCTTATCTCGCGCTTTCATTAACCCGTGATCTTGCAGTTTCAATCACTATAGACAAAAGTATTCCCGAAATGTTATTACTCAACATTAATTATTTCTTGTTGTTGTGATTTTTTTCCCTTCAGTATCTGGACTGGTGAGCGCTATTGGCATGCGGGGTGCACTTAGCACTTTTGAGGCCTGTTGAGGAGCTACTTGACCAAGAACTAGCGATTCTGGTCTCCAACACTGACAACGGTCGGAACAGGAACGGCGTTGTGCTGACCACATGTCCCTCTTTATCCGCATCCAGTAACGCCCATCGGCTGAGGATGCAACGACAGTCATGGCAGGATAGCACGGCATATACTGTGCTTTAAAATATTCTAGCAGTAGTATCCTCCTTAAAGAATCAGTCACTTAAAATTTCAGTGTATACTGTATGTACGTTAATAAATGTATATTTTTGAGATTTTTTTGAAGTTAGAGTGTTGAACAGAACCTATTTCGTATTAAATCGGCGTTTGTGATTACAGTTACGGTAGAATATGCAGTATAACTAACCTGTCATGTTACATTTAGTTTTCTCTTTCAACGGAAATGTACAGTGTCTGCATTTATCGTAAATTGACGCTATTTTTAATTTGTTAGCAACAATACCTTCGAAAAAATTTCATGGCATCTGTAGCTTTCATTACAGGTTACTTCATTGTCGTAATAGGAATCTCCTTATGGTAATCAATCGCTCCACTTCTTAAAGGTAACTAGTAAAACTTGTAGCCTAACTGATCCATAAATTAAAAAAAGAATCAGTAATCTTAGTTTAAAGTTCTCTGTTTACTGTTCTGCAGAGCATTGTACCTGCCGCAAAGTAGCCCCACTGTCAATGCTATTCTCAGGCATGGGATGACTTAGTTGATATTTGCAAGCAGTTGGAAATCATCCTGACTACTGTAAAGCGATTGGAATCTGATGCAAGTGCGTGTGTTGGCAGTGCTTCCGAGAGTCCTGTTCCAGAGATACCAAAGATAGCTCAAATACTGTCCTCTCCATGAAATAAAAGAGCTATTACTACTGATAAATTTGACTGAGTAGTGAATCAGGGGCTCTGAAGAAGAGAGGCAGAGACGAAAGAGAAATCAGGGTGCCATTTTCATACCCTTACCATTTTTGAAGTGCTATCTTGCACTGAAACAGAAACTGTAGCAATGAGATCCTCTTCATCTCTTGAGCAACCTGTTGGATCCCACGCCAAAGGGACGTGAAAACAAAAGGGCAGAGGTTTATTAGTCGTCAGCAGTTCAAACATTCGACAAACAGAGATACACTTAGGGAAATGGCAGCAAGGGTGGGAGGGAACGCCTTGTGCACTTTGCGTGTATTGGTGGGGGCCTCATAAAGGATGTTCAAGAGTCTATTCCAGCCGGCCGGAGTGGCCGAGCGGTTCTAGGCGCATCAGTCTGGAACTGCGCGACCGCTACGGTCGCAGGTTCGAATCCTGCCTCGGCATGGATGTGTGTGACGTCCTTAGGTTAGTTAGGTTTAACTAGTTCTAAGTTCTAGGGGACTGATGACCTCAGATGTTAAGTCCCATAGTGCTCAGAGACATTTGAACCATTTTTGAAGTCTATTCCAGCAGTAATTGAGGGAACAGGGTACAACCAACGGCGGATTATTGCGAACGATGGAACAAACGACGCCTGCTGTTTGGGCTCCGAAAACATGTACAGATGATTCCAGCAATTGTCACAGACAGTTGAGAAGACCAGGCCTGCTTCTGAAGTTTCAATGAAGCTCACAATCTGCAGCATTGTCTCAAGACCTGATCGGGGCCCTCCAGTTCAGAGGCAGGCACAAGGCTTAAACCAGAGACAAAAGGTTCTGTGACTAGCTAGGTTGTGATTTCCTGGACTTGCGCCGTAATGTTGAAAACTGCAAGGGTCTTCCTAAATGAGTCACGGGTGTAATACACACAAGACGCTGTAATCCAGGTTGTTGTCTATGTGTGAAGTGCATACAAGGACCGTTTTCTTTAGCTTAGGGGACCCTCCATCCATTACAGATAATGGGAGCTGTAGTAGACCTCGAAAAGTTAGCGTAAGATTCAAAGAAAAAGCCCCCACAAATAATGTGATGAAAATTCTGGTGTTCAGATGCCAAAGCGTATCCGACAAAATTCCAGACTTTGAAGCATTCGTAAAAATAAGTGTGGCTCACCTAATACTAGGTAGAGAAAGCTTATAACTGAATCATTCTATTTACTACTACGTTCGTCTTCAGATGCAACTGAAAACCTTAGAGAAAACCTCAGTTCACCAATACGTCACTTCCTTAATCATACTGTCATCATCGGAGGAGACTTTAATAACACAACAGTCAACTGGAATACGTAATGACAGTTTTGTAAGTGTAGATACGACAAGACATCCTGTGAAACGTTACTAAATCCTTTCACTGGAAACGTATAATCGATCTGGTGGCAACAAACAGACCTAATCGCTTTGAGGACGTCGAATTTGAAACTGGTATCATTGACAATGAAGAGCTTTAACAACAATGATTACCAAAACACAGATGGTAGCTATACAAGTCGATAGTTCTATATGATGAGTAAACTGAGTAAAGGGGCAGTTGTGTCATATATCAATATCTTCAAACATTTAGCTCTCGACAGAAGCTTGTAAAAGAACTGCTGCTCAAGTTTATGAGGATAACTGACCATGCCCTGGGAAGATATGTTCCCTTTTAAAACAGATTGTGACGATAGGCAGCCCCCCTACGTTATACAGTCGCTTTGAAGAAACTGCCAAAGAAGCAGAGACTACAGAGTAATAGGTGTAAAACAAAGCATACGGTATCAGGATAGAGTTACTGAATGAAACGCGCTTGGCTGTCAAGACGGCAATGAGTGAAGCCTTCAACAACTACTGTAACAGAATAGTACCAAAACATCTTTTACAAAATCCATAGAAATTTTGATCGTATGTAAAGGCTGTCAGTGGTACCAAAGCTAGCGTCTAGACATTCATGGACGAGACAAACTGAAACAGGACAGCAGAGCAAAAGTGGAAATGTTGAACTGCGCTTTCTAGCGTTCTCTTATAAAAGAAAATGTAGGATTATTGCCTCAATTTAGTTCTCGCACCACTGCAAAGATGAACGATGTAGATATCAGAGTCAGTGGCGTAGAGCTAAACTTGTAGAAGTCTCCAGGACCCAATGAAATCCCTAGCAAATTCTACACTAGTTTGCGGCTGAGTTAGTCCCACTTGTAATCGAAATATGGTGTACATCCCTCTGGCAGAAAACCGTGCCCAGTAGTTGGAAGAAAGCACAGGTCGTAATCGTCTACAAGAAGGGTAGCGGAAGTGATCCACAAAACTGCCGTCCAAAATCCTTGACCTTCATTTGGATCACATTCTAAGCTGAAATACTATGAAGTATCTCTAACAGAATGACCCTTTCCAGATCACCCACGATGAATTTCGAGAACGTCGCTGATCTGAAATCCAACCCGCACTTTTCTCGCATGACATCCTGAAAACGAAAGATCAAGGCACTAAAGAGATGCAGTATTTGTTGGATACCGAAAAGCGTTTGACTCAGTTCCACACTTACGCTTGCTATCGAAAGTGTGATCGTATGGGGCATAAAGTGGGATATGTGACTGGATGGGGGATTTATTGGTAGTGAGTGCGCGGCACGATTTCTTTAATGGAGAGACTTCACAGAGGCATAAGTAACTTCAGGCGTGCCCAAGGGAAGTGTGTTTGGACCCTTGCTGTTCACGTTCTATATCAATGGCCAAGCAGATCATATTAATTGTAATCCGAGACTTTTTGTAGATGATACGGTTATCTATAACTAAGTACTACCTGGAAACACCTTCACAAATATTCAGTCAGTTCTTGATAAGGTTTCAAAGTGACGTAAGGATTGGGAACTTGCTTTAAATGGCAGTAATGTCAAACAGTAAACTTCACAAACAGAAACAACATAGTATTGTATGTCAACAATATCAATCAAGAAGAATTGGAATCGGTCTGATTGTAATAGTTTGTAGGGCTATGAAATGGAACGATATCATAGGCTCAGCCTCAGGTAAAGCTAGTGGCAGACTTCGGTTCATTAGTAGAATACAAAAGAAATACAATGTCTGCAGTCGAGATTCCTTACGAAACACTTATGCGACGCACAGTTGTGTGCGACCCGTATGAAACAGGATTAACTGGGGACATTCCACAAACGCAAGGAAGGGCAGCACGAACGATCTCAGGTTTGCTTGACCCTTGATAGAGTGCTTACTGAATTGGCAAACGCTCGAAAAATTAAACGGCATTATTGGCTGGGAGATCCCGTCAGGCATTGTTCGGCCGCTGGGTTCAAGTCTTTCCTTTTAACGCCATTTCAGCAACTTACTCGTCTATGAATATGAGCTGAAATGATGTGGACAAGACCCAGTCCCCGAGCGACGAAAATCTCCGGGTCGGAAACCGGGAATCGAATACAGGACTCCGCAATCTTCAGTCAGCGAGGCTAAGCGCTAGACCACTAGCTGCGGACCAGACCTTTGAAGACAGACGCATACTACCCCTTGAAAGCTGACTTATAAAGTCTTTGAGTGAGGAATCTGTGGAACATATTGTCCAGATAGTTTCAGTGCTCTACGGATGGAAAGATAAATTGCAATAAGAAATCCAACGAAATGCACTTGACTCTATAACGAGAAACTGGAGACCCCGGATCCCTAATATCAAAATATTCAAAAAATATCCATGAAAAATCTGCGAAATGCTGTCGACGGTATTAGGGTTTGTTCTATGCAATCGAGAAGTGATACTAACTTGAATTATAAGTTTGAAGTAAGGTCAGTTTACGTGTAATGATTTAACGGCGCATGAATTATTTGTACAAATACCACTGGTACATATGGTTTAATTTTAAGAACAACAAACAATATCGATGTTCTAATGCATTTGGAAAGGAATTAAACTTGTAGGGGAAGAAAGAAAAACCTCTGACGTTTGCCGATGGCGTTGTAATCCCATCAGAGGCTGCGAAGGACTTGTAAGTTCAGTTGAAAGGCCTGAGTTGTTGTAAGATGAATATCAGCGGAATTAAATCAGCTGATGCCGCGGAAATTCGATTAGGGAATGAGACACTGGAAGCACTAGAAGATTTTTGCTGTTTGGTCAACAAAAGAGATGATGGCCGATATAGAGAGGATATGAAATGCAGACTGGCAACAGCAGAAGAAGCATTTCTGAAAAAAGAGAACTTTGTTAACATGTAATATAAATTTAAATGAATTGACAATTGCGAGTAACGACAACCATCAGCTGTAGAATGGAATGACGACAATGAAAATCTGTGCCGGTCCGGGACTCGAACCCGGAATTCACGCTTGTCGCGAGCGGTCGCCTTACCATTTGGCTATCCGCGAACAACTCATGGCCCCACGCACACATCAATATGTCGTCAACCATGCATCTACGACCTGTACTCGTACATCCATTATGTATGTCCCCATAGAGGTCAGACGATGTACTTGAAAGTTACTTGCCCGGTAACGGCAGATAACTTGCAATGCGGGAATTCCGGGTTCGAGTACCGGTACGGCACATATTTTCAATGTCGTCATTTCATTCTACGTTTGATGGTTGTCATTATTCGCAATTGCGAATTCATTTAATGTTACATAACGGCTGTAGTCGCCGCAGTGTTGCTCCTTTGGACATGCATGCAAGTCCAAAGGAACTTTGAATCCTAATCAGAATAAGACAGGCACTGCAATATCGTATTAATTTAAGTGTTAAGAAGTCTTTTTCGAAGGTATTTGTCTGCAGTGTAGCCTTTTACGGAAATGAAACGCGGCCGAAAAACATTGCAGGCAAGAAGAGAAGTTTTTGAATTGTGGTGCTACAGAAGAATGCTCAAGATAACATGGGTAGACGATGAAAAGGTACTCAGTTGAATTGGGAGAAAAGAAATTTATGGCACAACTTGACTACACGAAGATATCCGTTGGCAGGATACATCCTGAGGCATCGAGGAGGGGGTGTGCGGGGCTACAAACTGTAGAGGGACGCCAAGACCGGACTACAGTAAACGGGTTCAAATGGTTGTAGGTTGCTGTAGTTACGCAGAGCTGAGGATGCGTTCCACAGGACAGACCAGTGGACTTGTGTGTGAGATTATCAAATCAGTCGTTGGGCTGGCGATCACAACAAGACCAATCTACTTGTTTCATAAGCCGCTGAAAATTAAAAAGAATGTAGCGAGGACAGATGGGTGGGTTAGGATGGAATTTGTTAATTTGTGCCAGCTACACACTCGCCGCCCCTGATTTCAAGTTAGTTATATGTATAGCTTCCGTTTCGTGTCCATGCATACCCCCTCCACCTCTCCAGTTCTCAGACGAAATGATATTTCCAGAAAGTCGATGAACTGACACAAAAAATATTAATATTCTTAAATTAAAGTAAATAAACACTTCAACTTTAGAACTTTTATCATATGTGGTTGCTGCACAAACCCGCATACGCTCTGGAGCCATTCCTATAGACTGCCGGACCATTTTGCTCGTTTCCCTTTGTATTCTTTCCCGTGGTACTGCCAAGCTAATGCACATGTAATGATACGGTTCAGGAGCCCACTCGAAGTGTAGACGGTTGCGAATACGTAATTGACTTCTTAGCAGCAAATAATCCTAAATTCATCATGACGGATACAGGGATTAATGACCACAAGATCGTTGTAGCGAGACTAACCACAGCAAAATGCAAATCTACCCAAAAAAATGCAATATATATGTCATTTAAAAAAGCAGATAAAAATTCGCTTGACGCTTTCCTAAAAGAAAATCTCCACTCCTTTCAAACTAACCATGTAAGCGTAGGCGAGATAGGCCTCAAATTCGAAAAGATAGTGCCTAAAACGTCAAAACGCGTGAGGCACACTGATCCTACGACTTGTCTTAGAAGATGGGTTAAGGAAAGGCAAACCTACGTTTCTGGCATTTGTAGACTTGAAAAAGCTTTGGACAGTGTTAACTGGAATACTCTCTTTCAAATTATGAAGGTGGCAACTGTAAAACACAGGGAGTGAAAGGCTATTTACAATTTATATAGAAACCAGACGGCAGTTATAAGAGTCGAGGGGCACGAAAGGGAAGCAGTGGCTGAGAAGGGAGTGAGACAGGGCTGTAGCATATCCCCGATGTTATTCAATCTGTATATTGAGCAAGCAGTAAAGGAAACAAAAGAAAAATTTGGACTAGGAATTAAGATTCCCCTGCCAGGCACCAAAGTGTGAAACGCAGAGCAGTCATGTAGTTGTAGATTCAGATGAGCGCTGTGAGCTCGTTACTTCAGCCACGTTACAAAAAGTGATACGGAATCGTTCTGTTTTACTCGGTTGCGGACAGATAAAAAGTTGAAAGCAGTTTCGAACTATACACTTCGAAGGTTTAAATTTCTTTCTGTTCTCGTTTTACTTCTTGGATTTATTACGAGCTGCTAGTACAGCGTAAGGCGCAGAGTGCTGGTTTGTGAGTCACAGAGGTAAACCAGACCCAGCTTGAATCTCCTCGACGGCTTAAAGACCGTTGGCGTGCTACACTGCTCAGCACGGCTATGGTCCCTGATTTCCGTATATGGACTGTGTCACTTTTCACAAGATGGCGCACGTATGGACACAATATGGTAGAAACGTGCTTGTTCGCACTGTTTGCCACTTAATAATAGTATTTCAGGCGAAGTTGGCCAATCGTACAAAATCAAATGTTAACAGCCATTGTGAAATATATCCTTCACAAGATTAACATCCCTTCAACGATGAGATCAATATAGACGGGCAATAGCTTTGAATGGAAAATCGTGGGGAACTAAATCGTTCGTGTCCTTTTCAAGAGAACCATCCCTGTATTTGCCTCTATCGATTTAGGGAAACTACGATAAAGATAAATCTGGATAAGTAGTCGGGGATTTGAACCCCACTCCTCACGGATGCGAGTTCTGCGGCACTCACTCTGTATTGATGCGCGGGTAACCCCGGAAGTTCCTCGACTTCCCGAATCTGTAAAATCCACGGTCATGAACAAGCCACGCGGTGCTACCTTCAGAAGTCACGTGCTGAGCACTTAACAGCAGTTAGCAGTGTGTTAGCCAACACACATATACGCACACGTACAGGAGCGCGGGCGTCAGTTGTCCTCCGTTGGCCAAACTTCGCGAGTGAAAGTGTGTCGCCGCTCTCGTAGCTCATGTTGACATACGCGGTGTTGAGCCTGTGACAACACGACGGCGTCCTTTGCGAGCCGTCAGCCGCGGAGACTTGGCCCTGAGGATGCGCACGTCGACTGCATGCGCAAAGCTCGCTATTAACCCGCTTGTGTCAGCCCATAATCCAGGTATCCTCCTCACAGCGAAATCTAGCCGACAGTATTACGAGCTACACCCACAGAAGAAGCCAATTTCAGGTCAGGCCACTGAATTCTGATCATTTAACAAGGCTCGTTACCTGACTTAGGTACAACCTGTCATTACAACCCAACATATTATTACCAGGGCCGCATTTTAGGCGCAGGCCATCTCTGCTGCAACTACGGACCCTCACCACAAATGGTTCCGCAAATATTTTTAAATATTTTTTTTTTAATACTGCGCGGGCCCTCGTGAAAGACGCAGCTGCAAGCATTTTACTTGTGTTATTCGGCCAAATATTTCTTTGGGTACTTGATATGAATTAAGTCACCGTTCACCTCCCAAACCCCAAAACATAAATTAGTTACAAACTACGGCGTGCACACACTTTATTCAACATGTAAACGTCAATACAGATATTTGGATTTAATAACACGTTCGTTTTGCCTGCCTTCATTCGCGATGATATGGTGCAGACGAATAGCAAAATTCTACATGACCCGTTGAAATGACGGAACATCGATGCTGTTGTCGACCACCTGAATGGCTGTTTTCAGCTCAGAAATGTTTTTGGTGTTATTGCTGCACACCTTGTCTTTAATACAGCCGCACAAAAAGGAGTCGCATGTGTGTTCAGAACCGGAGAATACGGCGGGTAATCGACGTCCGTGCTAGTGGCCTCTGGGTACCCCAGAGCCAGAATGTGGTCCCCAAAGTGCTCCTCCAGGACATCAAACACTCTCCTGTTTCCATGTGGTCGAGCTCCGTTTTGCATGAAGCACATCTTTTCGAAATCAGGGTCACTTTGGATAATGAGGATGAAATCATCTTCCAAAACCTTCACGTACCTTTCGGTAGCTATCGTGCCATCAAGGAATATTGCGCAATTATTCTGTGACTGGATATTGCACACCACATAGTTACCCGTTCTACATCTACATTTATACTCCGCAAGACACCCAACGGTGTGTGGCGGAGGGCACCTTACGTGCCACTGTCATTACCTCCCTTTCCTGTTCCAGTCGCGTATGGTTCGCAGGAAGAACAACTGCCGGAAAGCCTCCGTGAGCGCTCGAATCTCTTTAATTTCGTGATCTCCTCGGGAGGTATAAGTAGGGGGAAGCAATATATTGACGACCGGAGTGGCCGACCGGTTCTAGGCGCTACAGTCTGGAACCGCGCGACCGCTACGGTCGCAGGTTCGAATCCTGCCTCGGGCATGGATACCTGTGATGTCCTTAGGTTAGTTAGGTTTAAGTAGTTCTAAGTTCTAGGGGACTGATGACCTCAGAAGTTAAGTCCCATAGTGCTCAGAGCCATTTGAACTAGCAATATATTCCATACCTCATCCAGAAACGCACCCTCTCGAAACCTGGACAGCAAGCTACACCGCGATGCAGAGCGCCTCTCTTGCAGAGTCTGCCACTTGAGTTTATTAAATATCTCCGTAACGCTATCACGCTTACCAAATAACCCTGTGACGAAATGCGCCGCTCTTCTTTGGATCTTCTCTATCTCCTCTGTCGACCAAATCTGGTATGGATCCCACACTGATGAGCAATACTCAGGTATAGGTCGAACGAGTGTTTTGTAAGCCACCTCCTTTGTTGATGGACTACATTTTCTAAGGACTCTCCCAATAAATCTCAACCTGGTACCCACCTTACCAACAATTAATTTTATATGATCATTCCACTTCAGATGGTTCTGCACGCATACTCCCAGATATTTTACAGAAGTAACTGCTACCAGTGTTTGTTCTGCTATCATATAATCATACAATAAAGGATCCTTCTTTCTATGTATTCGCAATACATTACATTTTATGAAACGTCCCCTTAGAAAAATTACTGAATTACTGTGCTGATAAATCTCTTACATTATTTGATTTTCAAACAGCTGAGCAAAACTGAACGTACTCAGACATTTCGCTCTTTACCTATTCTGATCAATACTAATATTTTTTTGCGCAACGCAATCTGACTTTCAATAATCTCTACAAAAGAATCGACCTGACTAACATTAACCTATACCTTTCACAAATCACTTACCTCACAAATATCTTCGTTACTCGAACTACTGCAATACAGCGAGCGCCATTACTGCCAGCTAAATAAAAGATTCAAACTACTGAAGGCACTAACTACTGATAGGCATAGTTAGCAAATGAAAGATTTTTATAGAGAACAAATAATGTATTTACGTTAATAGTGTTCAAAAGTCATAATATATATAGCAGTTCATTACATCCATTCTTACAAATGTACTGGTTCTGATGGACACACGTCCCCAGCCACAGACTGCACACAGCACAGCCAGTGATTTTCATACAAAGCGCTACGTGACGGTGGCGTTACCAATATAAGAACCTAAACAGCCTACTTACAATTTGTCTACGTTAAGGGTCAGTTGCCACTCCCTGCACCAAGTGCCTATCCGCTGCAGATCTTCCTGCATTTCGCTGCAATTTTCTAATGCTGCAACTTCTCTGTATACTACAGCATCATCCGCGAAAAGCCGCATGCATCTTCCGACACTATCAACTAGGTCATTTATACATACAGTGAAAAGAAATGGTCCCATAACACTCCCCTGTGGCACGGCAAAGGTTACTTTAACGTCTGTAGACGTCTCTGAATTGAGAACAACATGCAGTGTTCTGTTTGCTAAAAACTCTTCAATCTAGCCACACAGCTGATATTCGGTAGGCTCTTACTTTGTTTATCAGGCGACAGTGTGGAACTGTATCGAACGCCTTCCGGAAGTCAAGGAAAATGGCATCTACCTGGGAGCCTGTATCTAATATTTTCTGGGTCTCATGAACATATAAAGCGAGTTGGGTCTCACACGATCGCTGTATCCTGAATCCATGTTGATTCCTACAGAGTAGATTCTGGGTTTCCAGAAATGACATGATACGCGAGCAAAAAACATGTTCTAAAATTCTACAACAGATCGATGTCAGAGATATAGGCCTATAGTTTTGCGCATCTGCTCGACGACCCTTCTTGAAAACTGGAACTACCTGTGCTCTTTTCCAATCGTTTGGAACCTTCCGTCCCTCTCGAGACTTGCGGTACACGGGGTGAAGAGACTTCTCGATCACGAAATGCGGATTCTCAGTATCCTAAATGCGCCAATTTTGCTTATTGACGAACCCCTCCAAATGAAAATGGGCTTCGCCGCTAAACCAGACCTCGCGTTCGCATACTAACTCCCATCACGCCCCGCGGCCCGCCGTGCACTTTGAACGTCCTAACGCAAACCGTTCAGACGTTGTGACGAATTTATTTCATATAGTTCAATAATTGTCGCCCTGTGTATTCCTAGCAATGAGCAGTCAAACGTGTGGCACTTCAGGTTTGCTTTTGATGCGTTCCGTCTTGAGCAAACGCAATCTGTTCTTCTTTTCTGTCTAAACATCTTACGCCGAAGTTACAGCGTTGTTTTATTTCCTTTCTATAAACAACAGGAAAACTGCTTTTTGCTCTCTGTACACATATAATTTCTAAGTATTTAGAAATTCGAAAACAATTTTTTATGTAACACTTTAACACACGCTGTGGTTTCTTTGTCTTATTGTCCTTTGCATTTTATCTGCTTTTCTTTCACAGTTTATCATCTGCAACTATAGAGAACGTAATATATAAAATCTTTTTTACATCGACAAAGTACGATTAAGAATTTTATACCGTTGTGGTTAAACTTATTCCATATTGTGTTGATGGTGGAGTTGCACTTTAAACTTGCGCCGCGTCACTGTTTACGAAGTATTAAAACAAAATAGCGAACAGCTGAGTGCGTTCTGGGCTTGAGATTAATTTTCTTTTAGCCCTGGGCTTTTAGAGGTGCCTCTCACTGTTTCTTTCCGTGTGCGTGTGTGTGGCGGGGGAGGCTTTCCAGTTACCAACATCAGCAAAAAGTTCTATTTCTCAAAAGGCGATTTCTTCAGTCTTTCATTTCATTCAGTTCACGACACTTTAATTCTTTTTGTTTCTTTACTTCCTGATACTAGATGTGGGTTGTTTAGCTCTTTACGCTGGGGAAAACCATTTATTGATAAACGATATACTGCGAGAAAGCATTGTATCTGAATTTGCTATTGTATTACTTTTGTTAGTCTGCATTTGCCCAATACATTACCTGGACACCAATCTCAGCTTTTTGATCTTTTGATTAAAAATATATCTGTGTGTTGAATACCTTAACGAGTTCAATTCTTATCACTTTATAAATATGATCAGTTCATTAAAACGTAAATTGTATAGCAGTATTTTACAAAATTAAATAAAAAACCTTACATGCTGTGTTCTACGTCCTTAACCCAAAAATTGCTCTAAAATGCTAGTTTTATGGGTTAATTATTCCAAAATTTTCTCCAGTATCCGCTGCACAACAGAGTCAGCTTACAGGTGAATAGACTGTAAATACGATCCCGACTACAGCGTTATCTGGCAACTGCTAACTGTGAATTATTCACGTAAAAGAGAAAAAAATCACGGCTCACTGGTTCAGATTAGTATTGTCTAAAAGATGCTCGAACATTCAGTAACAATTCACTTATCGTGTTATTTCACGATTCTTTAATCTATGCAGAAACTTGAGCAAAAAGAAAATCACAGTTACAACAAATATGTCGCGTTAATGGTATCATGGATGTACTCCAGGACTGCTCCGCGTGGAAAGACAACAAACATGTCCTTGGTTTCCTACAAACTCGCACTGCTCGCGCCATAAAAAGTGCAGAGATTAGTTCTCATCAAAATTATAATATACTTGGTATTTTTTCGCATTCTATGATATTCCTAAATGTTGACAAAGTTCTTATTAATGAACTAAAACTATTCCATTCTTCTAATAGGGGAGAATTCTGACTTGCTCGTATAGTGTGACGCTCAGAGCGATACCTTACGAGAAAGGGAGGCAGGTGATACACGGACCGAATCCGCGTCGCGTCTTACCGATCGTGGGCTGGTACACCGGCCAGACTGAGGCCGGGTTTAGGCGGTTTCCCACGCTAGCTTAGGGAAATGCTGGGCTGGTCCCGAAATTCCGTCTGGCAGAATACGATATACAGACAGTTAAAATACGATAACCCACATTACAAATGTGCACTATTCACAGACAAACGAGGCACACTACTTCCCTGTCTTACAGAGCCTTGACAAATGTGGCATCAGGAACAGTATCCAGCCACAAGGTTTATTAACATAGAATTTGCCAAATCTCGAAAAAGCGGACGCTTTACTGGACGGAATTAAGGCTAGGAAAAATAAGAAAGAAGAAGAAAGTGGTTCAAATGGCTCTAAGCACCATGGGACTCAGCATCTGAGGTCATCAGTCCCCTAGACTTAGGACTACTTAAACCTAACTAACCCAAGGACATCACACCAATCCATACCCAAGGCAGGATTCGAACCTCCGACCGTAGCAGCAGCGCGGTTACGGACTGAAGCGCCTAGAACCGCTCGGCCACAGCGAAAGAGGAAGACTAATAGGGAAAAATTCCCCACAATGTATGGAGTATGGATGCAATCACGCTCACAGTGCCTACGAAGTCAGAACTTCCAGTACAGTCAACTGACGTGGGCGTGTAATACCGTTTGAGATCTTCAGAGGCTGTGGGGGTGTTCTCTGCTAGAAGTTAAATATATTCTTGTAATGTTGTAAGACTGATGTTAAGTGTTTACTCCAAACAACTGAAGCAATTTTACATCACCTCCTTCCACCCGTGGAACAGTTCAAAAATGGTTCAAATGGCTCTGAGCACTATGCGACTTAGCTTCTGAGGTCATCAGTCGCCTAGAACTTAGAACTAATTAAACCTAACTAACCTAAGGACATCAAGCAAATCCATGCTCGAGGCAGGATTCGAACCTGCGACCATAGCGATCGCTCGGTTCCAGACTGTAGCGCTTAGAACCGCTCTTCCACTCCGGCCGGCCGTCGAACAGTTCTGTGGAGATACAATGCATCTGCTGGACATATCTAAAACCTGATGGAAGAACCTGCTGCTGCTTTCCAACTACCTTATTTGACGTGAAAGACCTTAAATAGACAGAAAAATCGAGTGACTGAGGGTAAACAGATATTGGAGCGGTGGGGTCGTAAGTAGCCTGCTTGCAGGTCGGTAGCACTATAGATTGTATCAATATCGCTGACAGTCCTCTGCGCCCTCGGCAAGAGATTCTGTGGTTGGACGGACTAGCAGTCAGCGAGTGGATAGAGAAGTGTATGGACATGTTTTTCTTAGTGGAGACTCTGTGTTGGTAGGACACACAATGTAAAGTGAAATGAAATTTCTTATAAGAAAATATGCAAGGAAAGGTATGATAATGGATGTATGGTTCATAATGTCTGGGTAGTGCAGTTATTGACAACTATATAATTTTTGGAACTGGATGTTCATGACTAAGGTAAAATTTTCAAAATACATATTTCTTTTTCTGACCATATGCCTCCAACTAGGTAGTCTACAGGGTGTTACAAAAAGGTACGACCAAACTTTCAGGAAACATTTCTCACACACAAAGAAAGAAAATATGTTATGTGGACATGTGTCCGGAAACGCCTACTTCCCATGTTAGAGCTCATTTTATTACTTTTCTTCAAATCACATTAATCATGGAATCGAAACACACAGCAACAGAACGTACCAGCGTGACTTCAAACACTTTGTTACAGGAAATGTTCAAAATGTCCTCCATTAGCGAGGATACATGCATCCACCCTCTGTCGCATGGAATCCCTGATGCGCTGATGCAGCCCTGGAGAATGGCGTATTGTATCACAGCCGTCCACATTATGAGCACGAAGAGTCTCTACATTTGGTACTGGGTTTGCGTAGACAAGAGCTTTCAAATGCCCCTATAAATGAAAGTCAAGAGGGTTGAGGTCAAGAGAGCGTGGAGGCCATGGAATGGGTCCGCCTCTACCAATCCATCGGTCACCGAATCTGTTGTCGAGAAGCGTACGAACACTTCGACTGAAATGTGCAAGAGCTCCATCATGCATGAACCACATGTTGTGTCGTACTTGTAAAGGCACATGTTCTAGCAGCACAGGTAGAGTATCCCGTATGAAATTATGATAATGTGCTCCATTGAGCGTAGGTGGAAGAACATGGGGCACAATCAAGACATCACCAACAATGCCTGCCCAAACGTTCACAGAAAATCTGTGTTGATGACACGATTGCACAATTGCGTGCGGATTCTCGTCAGCCCACACATGTTGATTGTGAAAATTTACAATTTGATCACGTTGGAATGAAGCCTCATCCGTAAAGAGAACATTTGCACTGAAATGAGGATTGACACATTGCTGGATGAACCATTCGCAGAAGTGTACCCGTGGAGGCCAATCAGCTGCTGATGGTGCCTGCACACGCTGTACATGGTACGGAAACAACTGGTTCTCCCGTAGCACTCTCCATACAGTGACGTGGTCAACGTTACTTTGTACAACAGCAACTTCTCTGACGCTGACATTAGTGTTATCGTCAACTGCACAAAGAATTGCCTCGTCCATTGCAGGTGTCCTCGTCGTTCTAGGTCTTCCCCAGTCGCGAGTTATAGGCTGGAATGTTCCGTGCTCCCTAAGACGCCAATCAATTGCTTCGAACGTCTTCCTGTCGGGACACCTTCGTTCTGGAAATCTGTCTCGATACAAACGTACCGCGCCACGGCTATTGCCCCGTGCTAATCCATACATCATATGGGCATCTGCCAACTCCGCATTTGTAAACATTGCACTGACTGCAAAACCACGTTCATGATGAACACTAACCTGTTGATGCTACGTACTGATGTACTTGATGTTAGTACTGTAGAGAAATGAGTCGCATGTCAACACAAGCACCGAAGTCAACATTACCTTCCTTCAATTGGGCCAACTGGCGATGAATCGAGGAAGTACAGTACATACTGACGAAACTAAAATGAGCTCTAACACGGAAAATAAGCGATTCTGGACACATGTCCTCATAACATCTTTTCTTTATTTGTTTGTGAGGAATGTTTCTTGAAAGTTTGGCCGTACCTTTTTGTAACACCCTGTATAGTAGTTAGAATCCTTTTATTTAGCTGGCTGTTGTTGCTACTGGCTGTAAGTGCTGTAATTCGTGTTATGAAGATTTCCTGTGACGTAAGTGACTTATGAAAAATAATGAGGTTTCCACTATCGGGATTCGTGATTGAGATGAGTTTAGGCAATTAACAGAGCTGGAGGTAGTTTCATATTTCTTTAATTTCATATTTTTTTGATTTTTATTATTATTGGGATTTCCTGAAATTCAGGGTTATTCTTTTGTGTTAACTATTCGAAGTCATGTTTTCAATGTATAGCAATCAGACTGCGTTGGGCTTGTATATTGTGGGTAATAAATGAATAGGTTAAGTTTGAGTTGTGTTTGTCAGGGAAAATTCTGTTGGTCAATGTTTAATAAAAAAAGAGTTTTAGTTTCAGGGTTACGTTACTAGAGATACAAACTCTGAATGTGGAGAACTTCTTGGCGCGGAGTACCTCTTGGGGATGCCTCTCTACCAACAACCTCCACGCTGGATGACCTTGTTTCAGTAAATGACCGAGCAATCAAGGCCGCTATGTTCTCGATCTCAAAACCCATTTCATGTGTAGAACTCTCTTGTATAACCTGTAAACACGTTGTAGAACCGTTGTAAATGTGTAAATAACTTTACCGTACTGGATCCAAAAATAATAATAAACGGACAAATACAGTGTATACTTATCGCAATGACCTACTTTTAATTTGCTTCTGTGCCGCGAATTTGCAGTTGGCGCCTCTGTTATTTTCCCTCAACACCTAACGGTGCCGCCAGCGCGTGTCTTCTCTCCCTGCCGCCACTTGGGAAAGGGGGGTGGGGACGGAGGAGGGGGCCCATAAAGTGTAACGTCCCTCTAATATCCCAGTGCGCTTAATATTTGTATTAGACGATCGGTTACAAATTTCCCCTTGCCATACACTCTGTTAAGAGTTAATGCATTGTTGGTCTCCACTTCTCTTATTTGGTTGAAAGATCTTTAATTTGCGTAGTGTTCAATAATCTTAAGGGTCTACCTGTAAGCTTTAGTCTCAAGAAAATTTCCAATATCACACGGTTGATTGCCTTGTGATATTTGTGACTTCATGACAATTATGTGTACTAGTCCTTGAATTCTGCAGCTTTTTTTCTTTGTGACAACAATTTTTTGAACATTTATCTTTCGACAGTGTCTTTCAGGTGTCCTTCTTGGAATTTAAACAGAAGACGTTGACAAAATTTTGACAAGTTCGTTTATTTGTTAAATATTTTTTTGGAAACTTGTGGTAAGGGTCTTATGGGCCCAAACTGTTGAGGTATGGGCACCTAAGCTTACGCACTACTTAATCTAACGTAAACTAACTTACGCTAAGGACAACACACACACCCATGCCCGAGGGAGGACTAGAACCTCCGACGGGGGTGCCACGCGGACCGTGACAAGGCGCATGAGACCGCGCGGCTACCCCGCGCGGCGTTGTTAAATACTTACAGCTCAAAGGCAAAAATGGCCTCAGCTCAATAGCCAAGCCATATAATGAACTTTCATTTCAACTTTAAACTGTGAAAACTCAAGAGTCCATACAAAAGCGCTTCTTGTTTCCTGACAGCTCAATGCAGACTAAGTTTTGTAACGTTCCTCACTGTTTTGCTGAAACCGATTTTCTGTGCATCCCATTTGAACCCACGACTCAATGTAGACTAGTCTAAAAAATTACGACAGACGCTGACCAGAGTGGACGCGGGTGCAACAGCAGCAGCAGCAGCAGCAGCAGTTGTCTGATAAACATTAATTCAAGCCGCGTTAAGTGCTTAGCCGCCCACGAGCTTTCGAGAGAGATCTCCTCTGCCATTTTCAAGTGAATGACTGTCGACTGAATATCGCTGCCGTACTTATATAGCGACGCCGCCGCCAGTGACGTCACTGGTACTTAGTCCCACAACATATATGGCACTTTTTTAGTGGCATGATCGCCGCGCACTCTTCAATTTCCCGAACACGGGATTGCACGCCGTAGTCAGCCGCAATCCACCGACTTTATTTAGGGTGTTGTCCGATATTATGATCTCTATTGCTTCATGTATTAAGCTATCCCAGAAGCCGTTGGTCCGTTTAATAACAGAAGTATCGTCCAATGCAATTCGGTGTCCGTTTCCCAGTGCAAGCTCCGCTACAGCTGATTTTGAAACGTCCCCTTTGAAGAATTATACATGACTGTGCTTAAACTGACACACAATATTTTTTTTTTTTTAGCGCAGCGCAATCTGACTTTCAAAAATCCCTAGAAAAGAATGGCCCTGACTAACATTAACCTATACCTTTCACAAATCACTTACCTCACAAAAATCTTCGTTACTCAAGCTACTGCAATACAGCGAGCGCCACTACTGCCAGCTAAATAAAAGATTCAAACTATGGAAGGCACTAACTACTGATAGGCATGGTTAGCAAATGAAAGATTTTAATAGAGAATAAACAATGTATTTACCTTAATAGTCATAATATATATAGCAGTTCATGACATCCAGTCTTACAAATTTCAAAACTCCGCCATTTCTCTCCCCACATCCACCACTGCTGGCGGCTCACCTCCAACTGCCCAACGCTACGCGCTGTTCACATCCAACTGCCCAACACTACAATGGCAGACAACAATGCAAACTAGCCACAGACTGCACACAGCACAGCCAGTGATTTTCATACAGAGCGGTACGTAACGTTGCCAATAAGAAAACATAAACAGCCTTCTTTGACAGCTACACGATTTTATCACGATGCTACTAATGAGTGACCATTTACAATGTTGCTTTTTCAGTGTTTCTGTTTTATATCTGCACAGTTTTTCTGTATTATTCTGGAAAGTAAAACATGTTTTAGTAGTAAATTT
The DNA here is from genome assembly GCF_023898315.1 of Schistocerca nitens. NCBI lineage: Eukaryota > Metazoa > Arthropoda > Insecta > Orthoptera > Acrididae > Schistocerca > Schistocerca nitens. The sequence goes on along the minus strand of NC_064614.1, from coordinate 740,537,868 downwards.
TGTGGTATAGCTACAACGTGACAGCCTTTGCAACAATACGTTACAGTATAGTAATTTCTTGATCACGGTAATGTACGTAACAACTACAATATATATACCCAAAGAATTTCACTTTCGTTTATGATGAGGTAAGTACATTGACTTCTGCAGAACTTAGCTTTCGGAGGACGATAACTACGAGACTTCCACAGAGATTATCTTACAACAAGACGCACAGTTTAGCGCTACAGTGAGTGATTAATTTTGTACTTAAAACATTTATTTTTAAAGATATTTGAAGTACAATGATACAAAGTTTTTCTGTGATACATTTCATTCCATTGCAATAATCTGTAACACCTGAGGGTATAATTACATTAATCCTCAGGGGGGTACACGCTTACTTTGTGTACCATGTGTTTGGCAAGCACAAGGAGCCCTAGCCAATATGGTATTTGCTTATACAACTTTACACATCGGTACCATATTTCTCTAACACATAAATTACACAGCTATCTGATCATTGAACTGGGAGAGACAAACATTTATTTTACTACATCAGTGACAGATGTTTACGCAATTACACAGCTGGATAACTTTACACTTATGAAATTGTATTTTGTCTGTACTGTGTGAACCCTTCATATTTTTCGGAACCATTGTGATAGTATAAGAGCTTTTAATGACGTATTTGGTATGGGATCATGATCTTTAAAGTACGTTTGAGGTAGATGACACTATTGAAATGAGCAGAGAATTTTTTTTAGGTTTTGAAATTATTGGAGGAAGCTACAACGATTTTGAGATGTGGCTGAGGTTTTATGATGTTATGATGATGATGTGTATTACGCTGTTGCGGTATGTTTATGCTCAATAAGCTGATGCTATATGAGGAATTTGATTATGCTACGTATTTATTATGATGAAATATTGAAGAATTGTCGACGAATATTGATATGTGTAACAAGGTAAGGAATAATGAGTAGTGGTTAGGGACTCTGATTTGTGGAAAAGGATGTTGGACACCAAGAATCGTACTTTAAGAATTATGAAATGTGTGTACATGCGTGAATGTATTACAATGCTGTCGAAAATGTTTTGGACACTGTTATATTTATAGGATTTTATTTTCTACACATTTGTAACGCAAATTCTCAACCTGTGAAAATATTTTTATATGAGACTGTCACTGTAGCGGAAGCTGCTGTCGTAAATATTTCAGAAAGAAAGGTAAGTGACCTTGACGTAATGCGTTTTGAGCGCCCAGCTGAGAGATAGTCGTCTGACAAAAGAAAGCCATTAGGTGGAGACAAAAAAAAGGAGGCCACTATCCTCACTATTGACATTTCTTTGTCGAAAGCATCGTAAATACGACATGCTCAAACTTGAAAACATATGATTATACTGTGGAGATCTTAATTTATGATATTTACTAAAATGCCTAATGAAATGATGAGAAACATTTTACATCTATTGTCTTTCTAGCTGAGAGAATTTTTTTGCCTTCGGAGACGCCATATATATATATATATATATATATATATATATATATATATATATATATAATTGCTCATTTTGTTTAATATCTAGTTTCTAGCTGCACTGCAGCATTGGTTAAAATAAAATTTTATAGATGTACTAATATAAATATTTTATGCCTACAGATCCAGTAAATAATAACTTCATAATCTACTTCAAAACAACGAGGGAGCACAAAAAGACATTTCCCTTCACAGGAATTGCATACATAATTTTTGTCAATGACTGGGTAACTTATTTAGTAGTGTAAGTTATCATGATGCATCACTCTAGTGTTAAGATGTGACATAGGTATTAAACATGGCCATTTTTACTGTAATATTTTTCTGCTTGAGCTTTGTCATGTTTAGATATAAGTTATTGCATTTGCTGCTGCTGTTTGCCAGGCATAGTGCTACTAAATTTCACTTTACATTACTCTGTTAAGTCAGTTTTACTACGAATTTATTTTTCTTGTTTGCTGTGCATTGCCTTATATTAGTTGTAATATTGCAATTGCTTTGCTAATTTATGCTGCTTGCTTTGCCAATTTGAATTTTTGTCATTGCTGTTTGTTTTAATTTGTTATGTGCTGCTGCATTGCCTCGTCCCTTGGTATATATATCTGAGCTCAGTAGATTTAAGTTAGCTTAAGAGGAGGTAGACTATATAAGAAACTAACTATGATGAATTGGAAGAAATGCATTGAGAAGCTATAAAAAATGGTTTGGCCAAAAAAAGGTAGTGTACAGTGGAGAAAAACTATTTTTGAAAGAGGATGTGAACAGAATACAGAAAGCAGGCTTAGATAGGACTTTTGGGAATAATGATGAACGAAGGGAGATCTCCATGCAAAATACTGCAGTAAAACAAACCCTGTCCTTTCCTTTTGTGTCATCCCTCTATGTGTTTGTGTACCCTTGTGTATTTGTGTTTTTCCTGTCTTTATGTGTTTAGCTGATATGAGTTATGTTGTGGAATTTTTCTAATAAGATGTTATTTTCTTTGTAAAGATGTTTAGACATTGTTTATTCTGTTCTGTTTTAATGCTCATGTGTGAAGTTGATGTTTCAAAAGTTATTCTGATCTTTTATGTATGAACTTATGTCATAATTCTTGTAACACTGATGTACATGTTTATTTGTATTCTTTTTTTAAAGCCTGTTTTACTACAAATGTTATCTGTATTATTATATTTTTATCAATGTATTTTGTACCTTTGTTATTGTATTCTTATGTTATAAAATTGTAATTGACACCAGTTCATCAAATTAAGTAACTTGTAAGTTACATTTCACTGCACACGTTTCTGTTGGTCATAGTATATGGACAATATGTGAGAAGTAGGGACTGATAGTGTTTGCACGTGTGTTAATAATTCAGCAAGGGACTGGATAACAGCATTGCTGGTTCTAAGGACATTTCAAACAAATTTTTTGTGAGTGGACAAGTGGTGTTTTATGGACTTGCTATATTCTCCGCAAGACTCTTCGATGGTGATTGTGCACCTGCACAGTCGCAACAGACGGCTGCTGGCCGTCTCTACAAGGACTATAGTGGGTCTGCATCTTTGATGACCCACCAGTACCATTATTTCTACAAAGGACTGCAGCGGGTCTGCACCTCTGGTGGCCCACCAATACCATACTCTCTACCAGGACTACAGTGGGTCTGCTCTGTGATGACCTACCTACGAATATTCTTCAAACCTTCGACTGACTATGCTGTGGGTTTGCTCTGTTGTGGCCCATTACCTGTCTGCATGTCAAGAGTCAGCACTGTCTTTCCGTTGCAAAGGACAACACTACTTCTTCAAGACCGCATTGAAATCCACTACTTCCGTGTGCCTTTTTTTTACTGCTCAGACTTTGAGGAAAACACTGCAATTTTACTGTGATGAATGATCAGGACTGTCTTTATGGACTGTGAGAAACTTTTAGCTTTTGACCAACATTGTATCAATAAGTGTGTGCATTTGATATCTTTGTTATTGTAATTATGAAAAATTTTATCAAATCATTATTGGCCACTGCCCAAAACAATTTGTAAAATGTTTTGTGGGGAGCTCGGGGGCTATGTAAGTAGGCTGTTTATGTTTTCTTATTGGCAACGTTACGTAGCGCTCTGTATGAAAATAACTGGCTGTGCTGTGTGCAGTCTGGCTAGTTTGCATTGTTGTCTGCCATTGTAGTGGTGGGCAGCTGGATGCGAACAGCGCGTAGCGTTGCGCAGTTGGAGGTGAGCCGCCAGCATTGGTGGATGTGGGGAGAGAGATGGCGGAGTTTTGAAATTTGTAAGACTGGATGTCATGAACTGCTATATATATTATGACTATTAAGGTAAATACATTGTTTGTTCCCTATTAAAATCTTTCATTTACTAACTATACCTATCAGTAGTTAGTGCCTTCCGTAGTTTGAATCTTTTATTTAGCTGGCAGTAGTGGCGCTCGCTGTATTGCAGTAGTTCGAGTAACGAAGATTTTTGTGAGGTAAGTGATTTGCAAAAGGTATAGGTCAATGTTAGTCAGCGCCATTCTTTTGTATGGATTATTGAAAGTCAGATTGCGTTGCGCTAAAAAAACATTGTGTGTCAGTTTAAGCACAGTCATGTATAATTGTTCAAAGGGGACGTTCAAATTTTCCGGTATAGCGTAGGCGGAGACATTCTTCCATGTTCTATGCGACGCTGTTCGAGAGCGGAACGCACCGTGATTGGTACGACAGCAAGAAACTTCGTTTCGGGTACCGTCTCAGGACTTAAGAAGGGACTAAACTTTGCTCCTTCACAGCGAAGTATCCCTTTTGCTAATACAGCTGTTTGGCGACACCACCGTGGATTTATTTAAACATACCCTGACGTAATCGTATTTTTCACATGGTGGAGAACATCTCAACCAGACAGATGGCGTCGCCATGGGGAGTCCATTAACTCCAGTTGTAGCGAACCCGTTAATGGAGCATTTTGAGGACATCGCCTTGGACACGGTTCCTGCAAAGCCTAGTTGTTTCTATGGCTACGTCGACGATACCTTCGTCATATGGCCTCATGGATATGATAACCTCAAAGAGTTCCTGGAACACATCAACAACGTCCACAAACACGTAGCGTGCACGATAGAAGTAGAAAAGGACGGTTCCTTGCCGTTCCTGGACGTTCTTGTCCGCCATAAACTCAATGGGTGTGTCCGTCACAACGTTTACCGCAAGCCCACCCACTCGGATCGGTGTCTGCACGCTGCCAGCCACCACTACCTAGCAAAGAAACGATCTGTTCTGAGGACCTTGGTACAGGGAGCTGAATCCGTCTGAGACGCTGGAAACATGCCTAGGAAACTGAGCCACTTACGTAAAATTTTCAAGGAAAACGGTTACAACAACAGACAAATTTCCAAATCAGTTTCCGCTAAGGCGCGCAAGCAGAAGACCTCCGCAGGATACATGAAGAAGACTGCGTTTTTACCGTTTTGTGGCTCAGTAGCAGGGAAGATTGGGCAGCTCCTGAAGAAACATGAAGAAATATAAAATCATTGCAGTCTTCAGGCCCCCAGAAAAGACCCGGAAGCTGATGAAGCCTGAGAAAGACGAGTAGGCCACAGAACACCGATAATAAATAAGATACCGTGTGAGTGTGGGCAGTTTTATGTCAGTCAGACTGCCCGTACAATTGAACAGCGTAGTATAGAACATGAGAAATGTTTCGCCTATACCGGAAAATCAGCTGTAGCGGAGCATGCACTGGAAAACGGGCACCGAATTCCATTCGACGATACTTCTATTATTAAACGGACCAACGACTTCTGAGATAGCGTAATGCATGAAGCAATAGAGATCAAAATATCGGACAACACCCTAAATAAAGACGGTGGATTGCACATGACTTTGCCTTGGGATTCCGTGATCGGAGAGTTGAAACGGGCGCGGCAGTCACACAACCAAACCATTGGCATGTATGACAGTGGCATTCTGACGACAGTCGACCACTTGATAATGGCAGAGGAGATATCTACCGAAAGCTTGTGGGCAGTTAACCACTTGAGGCGCCTTGAAGAGGACAGCCGACCACTTGACCCTGGCACAGGAGATCTCTGCCGAAAGCTCGTGGGAATTAAGCACTTGAAGCCGGTCGAAACCCGAGAATTTTTTATTAAAGTAACTTAGCTTAATTTCCAGAGTTTTTTTCATGCACTGTTGCAAAGAAGTGAACTATAACTGTGTTCCTTGCTGTGTAGACTAGTGGTTAACAAATTACTCTAAGCTTTTGTTTTTGTGTGACTCCTGGTGCATATCCTTTTGTAAGGCGACTTCCTAGTGTAATTTTCCTGCCTCCAGAATCTCTATGTCATGCTCCTAATTTTAAATCTCGTGCTGGTACACAGAATACAGTTTAGATCAGTGCATTCCAGTTTGCATTCTTATCTCTTGCAGAAGCTTTTGGTTTAGCAGAGTTTCTAGGAGATACATCCACTTCAGTAGAGAACTTTATTTCTATTTAAGAGCTTTCCGTCTCAGGGTATATTCAGAAATCTGCAGGGTTGTATTTAGTGTTTCTTTATTCTCTTCTTTATGTTTTGCATATCACTGAAGGGAAGGCCAAAGATGGAGTAGATCACGCTGCTCGCTCCCTACACCTTAGTAACAGGTACGAGGTGCTGTAACTCTCTCAAGTCACCGGGAAACCACTTGTAACACTCAAGTGTCATACGCAATACGTCATTAAAACTTATACTATGGTAAGTTGACGGGTTTCACCTTATAAGAAAGGATTTTGGTATATATGTTGACCGCGTGTACCTGAATGGAGGCAAAATCAGACTTTCACCCACTCAGTAACCACAATGATATGTCAAGCAAGTCTGAAGTGCAACTACACGTTAGGACGGACAAGAAACAACACAGCAGATGCTACCAAATTGTTAATAATACGGTCGCCAGCCTAATTAGGCATTAACTGAGTTTCTTCCCAGTACAAGTTGGTGCACGTTCCTACAAAACAACACGTAACAACACTGCATACTATGGTAAATTTTAGAACCCGAAAATCTACTGAACTAACGATTTCACTTTCTGTACTAATATGAACAAGCCATAAATACACAACAATACACTATAATGTTTACTACAAACTTCGTACTGTCTATTGATCTGATTAAAATCGGGCATAGGTTACCCTAGAAACAGAACTTTCGAAACACACATACAATGTCAATTTTGAAAAAGGTAAAACACTAATAAATTTTGATTTTATATTGACTTTAACTTTGCTGGTCAAATCAGTTCAGTACACTTCAGAATTTAAATGAATAGAAAAGAAAAAGGGGGGGGGGGACCCTGAAACTGTTATGATCACTGTACTGAAATTTTTGCTTATCGAAATCGTTAAGCACTCAAGATTTCCAATATATGAGTTACTACGCTTTTTGTCTTATTTCTTGCTCATTTAACTACCATTATTTTTGTCTCAAATTAACTAAACTTCATTACTAAACCAATTTCGACATTATCTTCCAACTTTGTCAGACCTTTGTTCTTTACTTATTGATTCATTAACAACAAAGTTCTTTAAACATCATTCTAACATAGATAGGTCTGCAGGTAAGTATTATTAACATAAACTTTAAATCTTCATTTCGGGACACTCGGATTGCACAACATGTGGAAAGGACCCTATCTAGGTTAATGATGAGGATAATTAAATGATAGGACAGTTCTGGTAAAAGTTAAATTATTATTGAACAGTCAGGAACAAAAGTAACACTGGTCCACACGAATACAGTACTAAAGTTTCAACCTGTTCGTGTCGATGCGGCGGTTGGCGGGCGGCGAGATGGCGAGGCGCAGAGCACACATACAATCTCAGATATGGCTCTTGATGTATCGGCACTTTACTTCTTCATAGCGTCGCAATACTTTTCCATTTAGTGCCTATGAAATTTCGCCATACTGCATAGTCGTCGGAACGGCACATCCGAGGCTCAATGAAACCACGTCTTCCAGGAGAGCCTCCTCGATCCAGAACGTGTTGCTCAGACCAATGCCCGACTCCGACTACTACTGCTGAGCCCGTTATGCCGTGCCGCGCCCGTGTGCATTTTCCCGCGCTCGCCTGCCATCCACCTTTTACCGCTCCCCTACAGACAGGGTATTCACCAAACGTTTTGCATTCCACATATCCTAATACATTGCCTACGTATGGACCAGGCGCGTAAATACAACTTTAACATCTTACAACAGTTTCAACATTTCTTACATTTCCATTTTGTTATAATATTGCTTGCAATTTGACATAAACATTAATATTCACATCGAAAATTGTTTACAGGTTCTTTAACATAATGACATGAAAAGAAAAAAGAAATGAAGTCAGAACATCGCTTACACTAATTTATCGAAAATCAGAAGAAAAAATTATTATATGTACAGTTGTGGTTGTTACACATGCCCCTGTTTCCAGTAAATTTCACTAAGTGCAAATTTGATGGGAACACTAATTTTTATGTTTATACAGTGGTTCTGAATCTTTGTGTAAATGTCCCAAAAAAAAATTTATACCACAAACTTCCTTTCACTCACATTATATAGGTCTACACTTTTTAACATATCAAGAACATTTACTTAAGTGCCTTTGGCACAGTCCAAACTCCTATCACAACATTATTTAAATAGTAAATTACTCATTTATACTATATTTCTCAAAGAAATAATTTCAAAATCTGGAACACAAACATTTAACTAGAAAAGCAAATGCAAATATCTATATACACTATAAGACAATTTATTGCTGCTTGCATTGAATGGCAGTCCATTTCCTTACTTACAAAAAAAAAAAAAAAAAACACAATAATATTTAGAAAAATCACTACATATATTTGCTGCCTATTATTTAGATTTTGGGCAGTCCATTTCGCATATTTTACCACATCACCTGTACCGCACTCACAATTCTCCATTGACCATTTATCTGCCCTCATTGGTGGATGGCAGTCCCTTATATTATGACTCATATACTGCCTACTTTGGTTTTTGACAGTCCCATCTTTTATCTGGCTTACAGCATTTGCTATTTCTTTTCAGCCCTTTTCTCCATACATCTTTACATTTACAGTACATTTGATAATCTGAAACTCACATAAGTACATTAGCACACTGATATTGGTATACATATATTTACAAAGATTAGTTACATTTGGAATAAATTAGTTTCAGCATAAGATACAACACATTTACTGCAAATTGCTCTCTGAGTGTACTTAGGTCACTCACTCCTAGGAACATACAGTTTCAGGTCCACAACATTTCTTACACCTAAAGGTCTTTTGGATTTTGGGTAGATCAGATAGTATGCATTATCGTGTGGAATGTTCTGTATTATATACGGTCCATTATAAATATATTTAAATTTGGAAATCTCATGGTTCAGTTCACTAGACTTTTCGTGGGTTTTTAAAAGAACATGATCCCCAATTTTAAATTTTGAAACTTTCAGATTTTTATCATGTCTTTTAGATCTAGTTTCAGCATTTTTGCTTTGCCCTGTTGCTGACTAATTCTTTCTTTTGATTCAACCCTAAACTTATACAAGGTGGAAACTCTAGTTTTTCCTCAATTAAACTTTTACTTCTGCTGCCTAACAAAATTTCTTCCAATGGGAATCCAGTAGATTCATGATGTAAGGTGTTCATGACATTCTCAAAATCCGATATAAATGTACCCCAGGCTCTAATTCATGCCCCTGCCTCTTTTTTCCACAACGCACCTTGGTCGACTGTGACATCGCCCCAAGATACGTTCATGACCTGTGAACCATTTATATCTGGCGGCTTTTTCGTTTTCTGAAGTTCAAAGTCTTTACTTACTTGAACTCGTTGCAAAATAAACACTGAGTCGTCCGGTGGCTCTTTCTTTCTTTGTTCAGTCTCAACATCTCGGTTTTGTTTTGAAACTTCATCATCAATATATACAATATCGCAATTAACTGTATTTCCATTATTTCCGCTAGTACCGAAATATTCGTCATCTGAACTATCGTCAGAATCCGACCATTCTGGATCGCTTTCAGGTTCTAACATAAAAGCTTTTCTGAGACAGGCACTAAGTTCTCCCTCTGCATTTTCGTCAGGCTTTAATTTTAATTCAATATCCTCTTTTGGCAAAACGGCCTCATTATCAGCTTTACTCACATCCACTGTTACTTCATATTTAATGTAATCCTCGTGGACTTCAATTATTTTCATGTAATCACCTGCCTCTTCCCCACGGTGCCTTTCGGTAGCAGCTTGTACTGTTGGCGGATCATTAACGGAAGTTACTTCCTCGTCTATGCTGAGGATTTCATTCTCCAATTCCTTTCTATCTTTAACCTTCGACCTGTCGGCAGCACGCATACTTTGCGCGGCGCTATTTACTCTCTCCTCCTTAAACTCGGGCCACGTCACCTTATCGACGTCCCTACTATCTCCTTTTTCACTAATTAACTTCCTTGCTTCATACTCCTTCTTAAAATTCTCCCACTCACATTGCTTTAGGCCCTTGTACAGATCGTCGATCCGCACACGCCAATTACTTACTTCCGCTAATTCATTCTCGCCATTTACTTCATTGCTAACACTGCTAACCGCACCTCTCTGCGTATCCACAGTTTCATCTATTATTTCCTTCGCCACGGAATTACCACTCGAAATGTATTCACCAGTTCTTACGGCAAAGTTCGTATCTAATGCTGCCGCATTGCTAGCGGCTTTTCTCTGAACAGCTGTTCTGCTAGGCTGGGCCGTTGCCCTCTGATGCTCCACTCGCCTGTTAACAAGTATCGCTCTGCGCGGCAAAGATGACTCATTCGCGCTCGCACCTGACGCTAGTTTCGCAACAACACGTTGCGTCGTTCCACGCCTGTCTCTAACCTGTCTCATAACTTTACTGTCGGTCCGGTAACATTTCTTAAATCGGGGCCGGTATATATTGTCCGCTTCCGTTTGGCCCGCAACGTTCGCGGAAATCAGTTTCCCGCATCGTTATTATTTTGCGCGGTGTACCCTCTACCGGGACCTGGATAACTTCCTCTTCCTCTTCCTCTACCTCTACCTCTCTGTATCATATTGACGCGAAATCCATCGCCGTCATTTCTTTCGTCATTATTACGATTATTTCGGTTACCAAAATTTTGATAATTGGCACGACTTTCGCGCCAATGGTCTTCGACCCTTTCGAGAAACGCTTGGAAGCTGCGATGATTGCTTCCCACGTATCTCTTTGAATCTTCTGGAAGCTTTTTATATAGTTCTCAGATGATTTCTGAATCGGATCTTCTTCCTCTTAAATGCGTTAACTTCCGGTACCAATATTCGCAGAAATCTTTCAAAGAATTCCTGCCCCTGTTATCATGAAGCTTGGCCATGATAAACTCGCGCCATAAATGATCCTGTTTTTGTTCGGACCAATAATCTTCCGTAAACTTTTGCTTAAATTCTTCGAACGTCATTCGTTCGGTATTCAAATTAATTCCCCAGCGCTTAGCGTCACCTGCTAAAGCGCTAATTACTACGTTTATCTTTTCCTGATCAGACAAGTGTTCAGGAAATAACCTCTCGCAATTTTTGATGAAATCTAACGGATGCCATCCGTTATGTTTCTTGGCGGGATCGAAGCGTTCCTCACCTTCCAATAGCTTCGTAAGTGGTGTGCCATTATAGACAACACCAGGCCTATCTTTAATTTTACTCTCAAGATCGAAAATTTTGCCTTGAATTTTCGAAGTATTTTGTTCACATTTTTGTACACATCCGGTAACTTTCTCACCTAAATCTCTTTCAGTGTCTGAAACTGCCTTTTTCAATTGTGAGATTCCGTGTTGACATTCGTTTACGATCTCAGTCTTCAGACCGAAAACCTTTTCGTCTACTTTTGTTTCGACCAGAGGCTCTACTTGCTCTTGGATGTTGAGAATTTCAACATCAAACCTACTGTTAATGTCGTCAATTTCCCCCTGCATAGTATTCATATTTTTGTTAATTGTGTCAATTTCAAATTTCATAGTATTTACCACAGAACTTAAATTACCCACCTTTTGTTCTACCTGTTCTATTTGTTTACTAATTTTAATTCCCTGTTCTTCTACCTGTATTTTAAGCTGATCATTCTGTGTTTTGAGCTGATGGCTCTGTGCTTTGAGCTGCTCGGCAACGTGTGTTTTGAGCTGACTAACCTGATTACTGACTTGTCTTTGAAGCTGCTCATTCTGTGTTTTGAGCTGCTCACTCTGTCCTGCAATTTGTTTGGTTAATTGTTCAAATAAATCGTTCATGCTTAAAATTTTCACACTGTTATGTTCTACAGAATCAGTGTGTTCCGATCCTCCTTCAAAAGTTTCTTTCGGTTCTTTCTTTATCTGTGGAGAATCAAACATGTCAGTGGATTCGTTCACGTACCCACTATCATCTACAAAGTCACCCTCTACTTCCTGTTTTATTCCTTGCTGTGTTCGAGGCAATCTAGAAATTTCAATCTGTTCGTTAACATGTTCGTGATATTGTATGTACGCCAACTGTCTTCCGCTAACGCCATCTGTTATCTGGCCGCGTACACTCCTGTTATTGCCAGCCGCGTTTTCCATTACGCTCGGCACTTCTACTGTTTCTACGTTCTTGTCCATACTGAACGCAAATTACGCCTCACTGCCGTACTTGACGTTCACTGCTATTTACTTTACTGAATATTATTACAATTCGTGCCACTGAACATACACTGTTCGGTATTCACATTAATTTGTGACCAACAACTGGATGTCCTGTCACCAGGAAGCCACTTGTAACTCTCTCAAGTCACCGGGAAGCCACTTGTAACACTCAAGTGTCATACGCAATATGTCATTAAAACTTATACTATGGTAAGTTGACGGGCTTCACCTTATAAGAAAGGATTTTGGTATATATGTTGACCGCGTGTACCTGAATGGAGGCAAAATCAGACTTTCACCCACTCAGTAACCACAATGATATGTCAAGCAAGTCTGAAGTGCAACTACACGTTAGGACGGACAAGAAACAACACAGCAGATGCTACCAAATTGTTAATAATACGGTCGCCAGCCTAATTAGGCATTAACTGAGTTTCTTCCCAGTACAAGTTGGTGCACGTTCCTACAAAACAACACGTAACAACACTGCATACTATGGTAAATTTTAGAACCCGAAAATCTACTGAACTAACGATTTCACTTTCTGTACTAATATGAACAAGCCATAAATACACAACAATACACTATAATGTTTACTACAAACTTCGTACTGTCTATTGATCTGATTAAAATCGGGCATAGGTTACCCTAGAAACAGAACTTTCGAAACACACATACAATGTCAATTTTGAAAAAGGTAAAACACTAATAAATTTTGATTTTATATTGACTTTAACTTTGCTGGTCAAATCAGTTCAGTACACTTCAGAATTTAAATGAATAGAAAAGAAAAAGGGGGGGGGGACCCTGAAACTGTTATGATCACTGTACTGAAATTTTTGCTTATCGAAATCGTTAAGCACTCAAGATTTCCAATATATGAGTTACTACGCTTTTTGTCTTATTTCTTGCTCATTTAACTACCATTATTTTTGTCTCAAATTAACTAAACTTCATTACTAAACCAATTTCGACATTATCTTCCAACTTTGTCAGACCTTTGTTCTTTACTTATTGATTCATTAACAACAAAGTTCTTTAAACATCATTCTAACATAGATAGGTCTGCAGGTAAGTATTATTAACATAAACTTTAAATCTTCATTTCGGGACACTCGGATTGCACAACATGTGGAAAGGACCCTATCTAGGTTAATGATGAGGATAATTAAATGATAGGACAGTTCTGGTAAAAGTTAAATTATTATTGAACAGTCAGGAACAAAAGTAACACTGGTCCACACGAATACAGTACTAAAGTTTCAACCTGTTCGTGTCGATGCGGCGGTTGGCGGGCGGCGAGATGGCGAGGCGCAGAGCACACATACAATCTCAGATATGGCTCTTGATGTATCGGCACTTTACTTCTTCATAGCGTCGCAATACTTTTCCATTTAGTGCCTATGAAATTTCGCCATACTGCATAGTCGTCGGAACGGCACATCCGAGGCTCAATGAAACCACGTCTTCCAGGAGAGCCTCCTCGATCCAGAACGTGTTGCTCAGACCAATGCCCGACTCCGACTACTACTGCTGAGCCCGTTATGCCGTGCCGCGCCCGTGTGCATTTTCCCGCGCTCGCCTGCCATCCACCTTTTACCGCTCCCCTACAGACAGGGTATTCACCAAACGTTTTGCATTCCACATATCCTAATACATTGCCTACGTATGGACCAGGCGCGTAAATACAACTTTAACATCTTACAACAGTTTCAACATTTCTTACATTTCCATTTTGTTATAATATTGCTTGCAATTTGACATAAACATTAATATTCACATCGAAAATTGTTTACAGTTTCTTTAACATAATGACATGAAAAGAAAAAAGAAATGAAGTCAGAACATCGCTTACACTAATTTATCGAAAATCAGAAGAAAAAATTATTATATGTACAGTTGTTGTTGTTACAGTGCTACCCAGTATTGATGATAACTCTGAGCCAGCACGGGCTACCTCTCCTGTTTGGCCAGCAGCGATTTTCCTGTGCAGTCCCGACAAGTGCAGAGGGTGTGTATGCTTGTCATTGGGAGCTCCAATATTGGGCGGGTGATGGATCCCCTCAGGGGAATAGCAGGCAAGCGGGAAAGAATGCCAGTATTCACTCGGTATGTTTGCCGTCCTTAATGTGGAGGAGGCCTTGCCGGCGGCTATCGAGCGCACTGGATGGAACCGGCTGCATCTAGTGGCACATGTCGGTACGAATGAAGCCAGCATCTTGTGTTTTGAGGGCATCCTCGGCTCCTTTCGGCGGTTGGCTTATTTGGTGAAAGCAACTACAATCGCACACGGAGTGCAGGCTAAGCTGTCTATTTGTAGCATCGTATCCAGGGTTGATAGCGGTCTTTATCTTTGGAGCAGATGGTGACGGCGTGTCAAATGTAGTAAAGAATTCAATAAAATCTAGCGAGGTGATAACGGATTCCGATTGTAAAATAATATGGATGACTTTAAATATCAAAGCTCGATCAAAAATGATAATCGGATATTTTTAAGACCACCTGGGTCAGGTGCTCCAGTGGTAGCGCGCTTCAGACGAACTTGCAGAATATCGTTAATAATTTTCCTGAACATGCCGTTTTATTAGGGGACGACTTCAGCTTGCCAGGCATAGATTGGGAGTGTCACGCTATCTAAACTGGTGCCAGAGGCAGGGATTCGTGCGGTATTGTTTTGGATATCTTCTCCGAAAATTACTTTGTGCAGATAGTTAAGAGAACCAACTCGTGAAAGTAACGTCTTAGATCTCCTGGCAACAAACAGACATGAAGTTATCGGACAGTTAACACAAAGGAAAGTACCATTGATCGTAAGGCTGTGATAACATCTATGACAACGGGTCTTACAAAGAATGTTAAGAAAGTTAAGAAGATATTTTTGCTTAGCATGAGTGACAGGATACAAACTGCAGAGTATCTGAGCAGTCAGCATAAGATGTTCGGTAATGGGGACGAGGATGTGCAGGAAAAAATGGAAAAACTTCAAAGGCATCGTGCAAATATGCCTTAGATGACTATATTCCGAGTAAAGTCTTAAGGGATGGGAAAGATCCACCATGGTTTAATAGCCATGTTAGGAAACTGCTACGTAAACAAAGAGAATATCTTAGGTTCAAGAGAAGTAAAAACCTAGCTGACAAACAAAAGCTGAACGAAACAAAAATGAGCGTAAGGAGAGCAATGAGAGAAGTTTCTAATGACTTTGAAAGTAAAACTTTATCAACCGATATGAGTAAAAACACTAAGAGGTTTTGATCATATGTAAAATCAGTAAGTGGGTCCAAATCATCTGTTCATTCTCTCAGTGACCGTTCTAGCACCGAAAAGGAAGATAACAGAGAGAAGGCCGAACTGCTGAATCGGTCTTTCGAAATTGTTTCACCACCAAGTTCGTAACACGATCCCTCCCTTCAATCGTCGTACGAATGTCGAAATGGCAGATATTGAGATAACTGATCGCGGAATAGAAATACAACTACAATCGCTTAATAGTGGAAAGGAGTCAGGATCATATGAGATACCCATAAGATTCTACACTGAAGCGCCAAAGAAAGTTGTATAGGCATGCGTTTCAAATACAAAGCTACGTAAACAGGCAAAATACGGCGGTGCGATCGGCAATGCCTATATAAGACAACAAGTGTCTGGCGCAGTTGTTAGATCGGGTACTGCTGCTACAATGGCAGCTTATCAGTATTTAAGCGGGTTTGAACGTGGTGTTACAGTCGGTGTACGAGCGATGGGACACAGCATCTCCGAGGTAGCGATGAAGTGGGTATTTTCCTGTACGACCATTTCACGAGTGTACCGTGAAAATCAGGAATCCGGTAAAACATCAAATCTCCGATATCGCTAAGGCCGGAAAAAGATCATGCAAGAACGGGACCAACGACGAATGAAGAGAATCGTTCAACGTGACAGAAGTGCAACCCTTACGCGAAATGCTGCAAGTTTCAGTGCTGGGCCATCAACAAGTGTAGCGTGGGAACCATTCAAAGAAACATCATCGATATGGGCTTTCGGAGCCGAAAGCCCACTTGTGTATACTTGACGACTGCACGACACAAAGCTTTACACCTCGCCTGGGCCCGTCACCACCGACATTGGACTGTTGATAACTGGGAACATGTTACCTGGTGCCGGTCGCGGTGGTCTCGCGGTTCTAGGCGCCCAATCCGGAACCGCGGGACTGCTACGGTCGCAGGTTCAAATCCTGCCTCGGGCATGGATGTGTGTGATGTCCTTAGGTTAGTTAGGTTTAAGTAGTTCTAAGTTCTACGGGACTGATGACCTAAGATGTTAAGTCCCATAGTGCTCAGAGCCATTTGAACCATTTTTTGCCTGGTCGGACGAGTATCGTTTCAAATTGCATCGAGTGGATGGACGTGTGCGGGTTTGGAGACAACCTGATGAATCCATGGATGCTGCATGTCAGCAGGGGACTGTTCAAGCTGGTGGAAGCTCTGTAATGGTGTGGGGCGTGTGCAATTGGAGTGATTGGGACTCCTGATACGTCTAGATACGACTATGACAGGTGACAAGTACGTAAGCATCCTGTCTGATCACCAGCATCCATTCGTGTCCATTGTGCATTTCGACGGACCTGAGCAATTTCAGCAGGACAATGCGACACCCCACAAGTCGAGATTGCTACAGAGTAGCTCCAGGAACACTCTCCTGAGTTTAAATACTTCCGCTGGCCACCAAATTCCCCGGATATGAACATTATTGAGCGTATCCGAGATGCCTTGCAACGTGTTGTTCAGAAGAGATCTCCGCCCCCTCGTTCTCTTACGGATCTGTGGACAGCGCTACAGGATTCATGGTGTCAGTTATCTCCAGAACATCTACAGACATTGGTCGAGTCCGTGTCACATCGTGTTGCGGCACTTCTGCGTGCTCGCGGGTGCCCTACACGATATGAGGCAGATGTACCAGATTCTTTGGCTCTTCAGAGTACAAGGATCATACGAAAGAACTTGCTCCCCTTCTAGCAGTAATTTATAGTAGATCGCTTGAGCAACGAAGGGTACATAGCGACTGGGAGATAGTGCAGGTCATTCCCGTTCCCAAGAAGGGCCGTAGATCAGATGCACGCAATTATAGACGTGTATCACTGACGTCAGTCTGTTGTACATTGAATTATGGATCATATTCTATGCTCCAGAATTGTAACGTTTTTGGTGAATAAAAATCTCCTCTGTAAAAATTCACATGGATTCCGCAAATAGACATTCTGCGGAATTCAGCTCGCTCTGTTCCTCCATGGCATCCACAGCGCCAAAGACAATGGTGCTCACGTTCATGCCGTGTTCCCTGACCTCCGGAAGGCATTTCACACCGTCCCACACTGCCGTTCAGTGAAAAAAAAAAAAGAGCTTATCGAGTATCGGAGCAGATTTGTGACTGGATTCAAGACTTCCTTACAGATATAACTCAACATGTCGTCCTTAGCGGAACAAAATCAAGAGATGTGAAGGTAATTTCCGGAATACCCTAAAGAAGTGTGATAGGACCATTACTGTTTACAACATATAATTGATCTAGTAGAAAGCGTCGGACGCTCTTCAAGGCTGTTCACAGATGATGCGGTTGTTTATAACAAAGAAGCAACGCCTGAAGACAGTAACGGTTTGCAGAATGACGTCCAGAGGATTGATGAATGGTGCAGGCTCTGGCAGTTTAGCCTGAACGTAAATAAACGTAATACATTGCGCATACATAGGATAAGACGTGAACGTGTGTGAAATCGTATGGGACTTAACTGCTAAGGTCATCAGGCCCTAAGCTTACACACTACTTAACCTAAATTATCCTAAGACAAACACATACACCCATGCTCGAGGGAGGACTCGAACCTCCGCCGGGATCAGCCGCACAGTCCACGACTGACAGGAAAAGAAATCTACTGCTGTATAGCTACACTACTGATGACAAACCGCTGGAAACAGTATCTGCTGTGAAATATCTAGGAGTAACTATCATTAGCGACCTGAATTCGAATGCTCACATCAAACAAATAGTGGGAAAATCAGATGCCAAACCGAGATTCATAGGAAGAATTGTGAAGAAATTTAACTCATCCACGAAGGAAGTGGTTTACATGGCGCTTGTTCGACCGATTCTTGAGTATTGTTCATCTATCTGTGATCCCCGCCAGGTAGGACTGATAGAAGAGAGAGAGAAGATCCAAGGAAGAGCGGCGCGTTTCGCCACTGGATCGTTTAACCGGTGCAAGAGCGTTACGGAGATGCTCTACGAACTCCACTGGCAAACGTTACAAGAACGGCGTTGTGCATCACAGAGAGATTTACTTTTGAAATTTCGAGAGAGCACTTACCGGGAAGAG
Organism: Schistocerca nitens; assembly: GCF_023898315.1. Taxonomy (NCBI): domain Eukaryota; kingdom Metazoa; phylum Arthropoda; class Insecta; order Orthoptera; family Acrididae; genus Schistocerca; species Schistocerca nitens. The sequence continues at coordinate 740,519,351 of NC_064614.1, read as the reverse complement.
TCGGACATCATATTACTTCCTCCCACGTACGTCTCGTGTAATGCCCACGAGGAGAAAATTCGAGAAATTAAAGCCTATACAGAGGCTTACTGACGCTCATTCTTCCCACGCGCTATTCGTTAGTGGAATAGGGTTGGAGGGCTCAATTAGTGGTACAAAAGTACCCTCCGTCACACACGGTTAGGTGGCTTGCAGAGTATGTTGTAGATGAAGATATATATATTTAACCGTTACTCGGCATCGCCACTTTGCCCTGTCCGTTAAATTTATGTTGTCAGAACGCTCCCTCTTGAGGCGTTAGCTCCTATCCAACTAGCTTCTCGCACTAGTTTTCCAGTTCCAATATCGTGGAAAATCAATTTCGGTTAAAACACCAATGTATTAGGAGCGCTACTTCTGATTTTTCAGTGACTTCATGTATTCAAGAAGTTGTATACTTTCAACATATAAACTTCTGTGAGAAGACTTTCCTCGTCCAGTTATCCACATAATTCTAGCGATTACTTAACCCTTCCAGAACAAAATTTTGAATGTTCACTGATCGTGACCATGTTGCCGTCAAACTAAGTCTCTAACAGACCGAATTTTATCGCTGGCACTGTCTAATCAAATAAATCCCAAAAGAATGCCTCACCGTTTATGTACTAGAAACTTCGTTTAGACTGGACCAACTTCCAAAATTTCCCGTGTTCCGTGTCAATAATTGAGATGTTGAAATCAAAAGGGGGTCATGTCACTCAATAGTAGCTTTGAGATACACTAAAAAAACTGTATAATCATGAATAATATTATTCCCATGCATTATAGTGTGCTCCTACATGCTCATCAGGAAGAATACAATCTTATACCAAAATCTGTAATCATAGAATAAAGACAAATAATAGAAGGTGTGTTATAAAATGACTGATGTATTACCTTTTTGATTTAAACAACACTCATTTTATCGTAAATATAGTGTAACTAAAAAATGGTTCAAATGGCTCTGAGCACTATGGGACTCAACTGCTGTGGTCATCAGTCCCCTAGAACTACTTAAACCTAACTAACCTAAGGACATCACACACATCCATGCCCGAGGCAGGATTCGAACCTGCGACCGTAGCAGTCGCAGGGTTCCGGACTGCGCGCCCAGAACCGCGAGACCACCGCGGCCGGCTATAGTGTAACTAAAAAATAGTATATTTTCAAGCAATATATTCTTTCTATTTATTTCAATATGTTCATACACATTCCTGTTATTTGTATATACATTCATAATTAAACAACACATATCTAAGTGCTCAAACTTCCTTAGCTTATAACCTGGGAGAGTTAAAATTTCAAATCACAACACCTTGAGCCGTCTAAATTTCCAGTTTTTTTTATTTTTGCTACTAGTTTCAGCGTACCAAACGCCATCTTTAGGCCCCTGAACGACATGTAGGAAGAATCCCACCTCTTGTACAATGGAAACAAAGGCCAGTATACAGTCACTGGTGTCTGTAGACTTCTTTTTAACACAGCGAGCCCCTCGACCATCACCTTTACATCTAGCAGAAAAGGGAGCCACTATGAATATATTGGAAGAAATAGAAATACACACACACACACACAAAAACAACACCTCAGACTGTATCCTTAATGAACAAACTGAGTTGGCTAATACCCCTTTCCCGAAAAATTTCCAAAACTTATTTTCCACCCTCCAATAACAAATAGTATTCCTACACCTATCTGCAGATCAAGTAGCAAATTTATGCGTTACTACAATTCTCATGATGCTTAATGTAAATAAATAATGTACTGTCTTACCCATATATATATATATATATATATATATATATATATATATATATATATATATATAACACTTAAATTGGAACATCTTTATAATTAGTGTAGCAGTATGCAGTATTCACTCTAATATTCACAAAATCAATGTCTCTCTGTAATGGTATAAAAGGCGTTTCAGTTACATAAGTGAATATGTGATTTTTCCCAGACATGGGGCACCTTTATAATGCTACGATGTATCATAGCATCGTTGACACTCATATGTTTGTAAACACTTTGTATCTATCAAAACATGCGGTGCATGTTAGAAGTCTGTTCTGTGACTAAAGTGAAGTGCTCAGTAATACAAACTTACGTCTGCAACAATAGGAATGTGGTGGAAATGTATTCAGTGACAAATCTGAAGCGCTCAATTATACAAGTTCATGTCTGCAATGATGGGAATGTGGCGAAAACTACGAACGCCGACTACTAGATGAAAACTATGAAAACAAGTACTCCAAACCGGTATTTCACATGAGTCACATCCCAATGCAAATCTGTAACGCAACCATCTGTTTGACGTAGTTATAATTATGTATTATTTATATTTTAGCACAACTAATCAGTAAAAAATGCACCACATGTTCTAATGAAAGCATCAAAGCCGTCTGACGATCAACTGTAATGATTCGAAACCGGTAACGGTACTTTTTGAATAGGGAACTTAAAAGAAATTTGTGGCTGGTTGCTGTCTCAGCACCATCGACGTTTGCTGATGACTTTGCCTGTCTTTCAGAGATAGCTAAAGACTTCGAAGAACAGTTGAACGAAACGGATAGTGTTTCGAAAAGAGATGAGAAGATAAGCATTAACAAAAGCAAAATAAGGATAATGGAGTGCTGCTGACTTCAAGCAGGCGGTGGTAAAGGAATTACGTTAGGAAACGATACGGTAAAACTAATAGATAGATTTTACTATTTGGGCAGTAAAATAACTGATGATGGCCGAAGTAGAGAGGATATAAACTGTAGACTGGCAATGGGAAGAAAAGAGTAACAGAAATTTCTTGACATCGAATATAAATTTGTTAGGATGTCTTTTCTGAAGGAGTATAGCCTTGTAGGGAAGTGAAACGTACACGATAAACAATTCAGACCAGAAGAGAATAGAAGATTTTGAGTTGTGCTGCTATAGAAGAAAGATGAAGATCAGATAGGTAGATCATGCAACTAATGAAGAGGCACTGAATAAAATTGGAGAGAAATGTTTAGAGCTGCATAAACCAGTCTTCGGGCTGAAGACCAAAACAGCAAGTAAGAACCAAATATCAATCGTGCATACCAGGTTTAGATTTTCCCTAATAACTTTGGTGCTGAAGGGATGTTAAAATCTAAACATTTCTCGTAAATCTCTTCAAGAAAATGGGAAAGAACAGCCCACTGGCTTAAATCCCCCTTCCGTCACGTCTCCCCATGGGAATCAGTGAGACCGGTCTCTTTTCGCTCATCGTTGCAAAAGGTGTAATATTCCCAATCAGGTCTTCGTGTCACAGGCAATGAGAAAATCTGTACGGTGCTACGGAGCCCGTAAACAGAAGCTTCAGACCGAGAATCAAGGTCTCTTTTTGCTCTGCATGGGAAATGGTAACTGAGAGGGATACGATCAGTCAATGTGCCGTGATTATTAGAGACAAAGCAGTGGCTCTGACAGCAACCGCCTGTGGCTTAGCCCAAGGAGAAACCCATCATTCTTCTCACTTTACGTAAACATAACATAATACACTGAAGTGACAAAAGTCATGGGTTAGCGATATGCAAATATACAGATGGCGGTAGTATCGTGTACACAAGGAATAAAAAGGCACTGCATTGTCATTTGTACTCAGGTGGTCCATGTGAAAAGGTTTAACAGACTTTGATCGCTGAGTGGTAGTTGGGGCTACACACGTGGGACATTCCGTTTCGAAAATCGAAGGGGAATTCAATATTCTGAGATCCACAGTGTGAGGAGTACGCTGAAAACACACATTAATCAGGCATTACCTCTCACCAGTGGCCAGTGGCCGGGAGCTTCACTTGACGACCAAGAGCAGTGGCGTTTCCGTACGGTTGTCTGCGCTTAGAGACAAGTAACACTGCATGAAATAGCAGCAGAAACCAATGTGGGGCGTACTACGAACGTATCCGTTGTGACAGTGCGTTGGAATTTGGCTTTAATGGGCTATGGCAGCAGACGACCGTGTCGAATCCCTTTGCTAACAGCACGACATCGTACGCAGCGTCTTTCCTAGGCTCGTGACCATATAGGCTGAAAAACTCGACGACTGGAAAACCTTGGCCTAGTTAGATGAGTCCCGATTTCATTTTGTAAGAACTAATAGTAGGGTTCGATGCGGCACAGATCCATGAAGCCATGGACCCAGGTTGTCAACAAGGCACTGTGCAAGCTGGTGGTGGCGCCATAATGGTGTGTTCAAAAAAATGTTCAAATGTGTGTGAAATCTTATGCGGCTTAACTGCTAAGGTCATCAGTCCCTAAGCTTACACACTACTTAACCTAAATTATCCTAAGGACAAACACACACACCCATGCCCGAGGGAGGACTCGAACCTCCTCCGGGACCAGCCGCACAGTCCATGACTGCAGCGCCTGAGACCGCTCGGCTAATCCCGCGCGGCCAGAATCGTGTGGGCGGTGTTTACATGGAATGGACTGGGCCCTCTGGTCTTAATGAACCCATCATTGACTGAAAATGATTCTGTTCAGCTACCTGGAGACCATTTGCAGCCGCTCATGAACGTCATGTTCCCAAACAATGATGCCATGTCACTGGGCCCCAATTGTTTACGATTGATCTGAAGAACATTCTGGACAATTCGAGCGAATTATTTGGCCACCAGATCGCCCGACATGAATCCCAATGAACATTTATAGGACATAATCCAGAGGTCAGTTCGTGCACAACGTCCTGCACTGGCAACACCTTCACAATTGTTGTTGTTGTTGTTGTTGTTGTCTTCAGTCCTGAGACTGGTTAGATGCAGCTCTCCATGCTACTCTATCCTGTGCAAGCTTCTTCATCTCCCAGTGCCTACTGCAGCCTACATCCTTCTGAATCTGCTTAGTGTATTCATCTCTTGGTCTCCCTCTACGACTTTTACCCTCCACGCTGCCCTCCAGTACTAAATTGGTGATCCCTTGGTGCCTCAGAACATGTCCTACCAACCGATCCCTTCTTCTACTCAAGTTGTTCCACAAACTCCTCCCCAATTCTATTCAATACCTCATCATTAGTTATGTGATCTACCCATCTTATCTTCAGCATTCTTCTGTAGCACCACATTTCGAAAGCTTCTATTCTCTTCTTGTCTAAAATATTTATCGTCCATGTTTCACTTCCATACGTGGCTACACACCATACAAATACTTTCAGAAACGGCTTCCTGACACTTAAATCAATACTCGATGTTAACAAATTTCTCTTCTTCAGAAACGCTTTCCTTGCCATTGCCAGTCTACATTTTATATCCTCTCTACTTCGACCATCATCAGTTATTTTGCTCCCCATACAGCAAAACTCCTTTACTACTTTCAGTGTCTCATTTCCTAATCTAATTCCCTCGGCATCACCCGAGTTTCACAATTATGGACAGCTATAGAGGCAGCATTTCTGCAGGGGACTTCCAACGACCTGTTGGTTCCATGTACTTCGAGCTACTGCACTAAAACTAAAAACTAAACTCCGTCCGAACAGGGCTTGGAAGACCCAACAGTAACGACCGGGCGCCGCGTCATCCTCAGCCCAGAGGCGTCACTGGATGCGGATATGGAGGGACATGTGGCCATCACACTACTCTCCCGGCCGTATGTCAGTTTACGAGACCGGAGCCGCTACTTCTCAATCAAGTTGCTCCTCAGTTTGCCTGACAAGGGCTGAGTGCACCCTGCTTACCAACAGGGTTCGGCAGACGGGATGGTCACCCATCTAAGTGCCAGCTCAGCCCGAGAGCTCTTATCTTCGGTGATCTGACGGGAACCGGTGTTACCACTTGGGCAAGCTCGTTGGCCGAGCTGCTGCAGTACGGGAGACAAAAAGAGGGACACGATATTAGGCCTTTTTTCTCCTCAGTATATAACTAGTCAATGGCAGAGAAGGGAAGTAAGTAATATGTGTGTTCAACGTCTTGCCCACGACGAAACCTTTATGGACAGGCCACAAGTTCGGATTGGGAATGAAAGCGAAAGGAAATCGGCCGTTTTCATTTGAAAGGAACCATCCCATCATTCGTCTTAATCGTTATAGGGAAACTGCGGATAATCTAAATATGGATGCTCGATCAGTGATTGGAACTGCCTTACTTCTGAGTGTGAATGCAGTGCGCCATCTCTCTCTGTACTGTCAGGAGGGACATTACCACACAGTCAGACATCTTATAGTGGGAGTAGTTTACCGTTGCTTTCCTCGAACCTGTGGCCGGGCGGGATAGCCGCGTGGTCCGAGGCGCCTTGCACGGTTCGCGCGGCTCCCCCCGTCAGAGGTTCGAGTCCTTCCTTGGGCATGTATGTGTGTGTTGTCCTTAGCGTAAGTTAGTTTAAGTTAGATTAAACAGTGTGTAAGTCTACGGACCGATGACCTCAGCAGTTTGGTCCCATAGGAACTTGCCACTAATACCTCGAATCTGTGGACCTGGCGGCACTGTATAGACCCGGTGACTGCAGTATTTTGCAAGGAAGGTCAGCTTTAGGTTTACGTCAAAGTTGTAGTTTGTTTCCGATATTTTTAAATATTTGTAATGATGATATGTAGAGGCAATACCTAAATCAAACAGGACTTTACACCCATAATCTTAAACAGAATATTTATCGACAGCACTCCTTGCTGATAGTGACAACCTCCAAAAACGCCATTTCAAATTAAATGTAACTGTGAAATGCTGTAGCTTAACTATTTTGACTCAAATAAGAAAAGTTGCGGCTTTTAGAGATCAAGATCCAGAGCCACGGAAAATTGTAATTTCCAGTAGGCATAGGAAATGAGTTCAGTCCTGGAAAATACTGCCTCCTTCAGAAACGAAAGAGACATGCTGAACGAAATACGAAGTTTCAGTTATAGAGCGCGCAAAATGCCGTGGCCGTTAAATGTGCAGTCGACTGGTTAAGCATGGGGAGAGCAGCAGTGGTGGAGGGTCGCTCAGAGCGCTACAGGGGAAATGCCAAGCGCTGGAAGGCAAAGTCCTGTTCTAAAGTGAAGCCTACGCTCATATTTTTTGTAAATATTAAGTGTGCCCCTCCACTCCCACACCTGCACGGTGACCTTTCAAAAAGACCTACTGTCACCTCTGCTTTGGTTAGTATCTAAAAAGAATTCCGCCGAAAATGCAACCTGGCGTGTCAACCTGTTGTAACTTTGAGAGAAGTTCATGGGTGCGAATTTTGAGTAAATCCTACACGTTTCTCTGGTTGCCATGTCAAAATTTGCTTCTTTTGCCAAAACACAGCGGAGTTTACACTGTTTCACCTCACTAACATGATGTGCAGACTAAATTGTGAGAGAATTCTGAGACGGTGGGTTATTAAGTTTATTAAGTGAGGAACTGAGGAAAATGGTTCAAATGGATCTAAGCACTATGGGACTTAACATCTGAGGTCATCAGTCCCCTAAACGTAGAACTAAGTAAACCTAACTAACCTAAGGACATCACACACATCCATGCCCGTGACAGGATTCGAACCTGCGACCCTAGCAGCCGCGTGGTTCCGGACTGAAGCGCCTAGAACCGCTCAGCCACAGCCGCCGGCAAACTGAGGAAAAGTAAAGTCAGTAGCTTATGAAAAAGGACGTCCTCGGTACAAAAAAACATGTAATGTCTTCACATATGTTGTTCCAAAACACATAACATATCGCGTTTCACCAGCTAATGATGGCTCATAAAGATTACATTCTTCCACCGAAAAAGTCTGTGGTTATTGGAGTAGCACGGTGGATAATAAAGTTTTACATAATAACGATATGGTAAAATAATCTCCTCTTTGCGTGCGTGCTATCATTTGCTAAAATCTCATTTCGATATCTGAAACCGTTTATGAAATATGAAGAATGTTATGGATATCTCACTCTAGCTTTATCGCTGACGCGGCGTGATTGCAAATAAGTGTGCTACATCAGATCAATTTTCTCGGGACTGGTGACCTCTATCCAAGTATAAAGAAAAATGCAATATGTTAGCCAAATTTCATACCCACACACATTATGTAATATGAACCAAACGCAAAATCATAGCGATCTCTATTTTTCACTGTACACTTTTCCGGATTTCGCGCTGTGTGTTATTTTCACGTAAATACCACAATAACTATGACAATTATGGAAATGATACGCACATCATCATGAACCTGACTTATAGAGCTATAAGTAAAGCAAAAATGAATTTTTTTACCGAATAGTTTCTGTAAAATCGTTTGAGAAAGACTGCAGGTTGTTCGCCTCGAGTCTGTCATCGGTGACCGGCCGAAAGGTGGCAAACACCTGTCGGTTCCCCTTCTGAACAGATGAATAAACTCGCCCAGCGCTTTGGACGAAAACTTGCTGCGGATCGGCCACCGTAACCTGCGCGAGCTATACGTTAGTGGAAACATACACAGATCATTGAATAAAAAATTAGAAAAGGCATACCTAATAAAGTTCTATAAAGCAAGGGAATGCGAGTCATATTGTTTGGGAGCGGGAACGTATCCCACAAACGACCGAGAAATGAAGAATAATAGCACAAAATGAACACAGAATGTAATTGGCGGATGAGCGGCTTTTAAAAAGAGCGGCTGGTAACAGTTAGACAGCTTAAAGTACACAGCAATCAGATAACAGTTATTACTGAAAGGTGTTGATGAACAGAAAAAGGAGTATAGAAATAAATGGAGAGATCATTTCACGAGAATGAACGAAACAGAATCCCAAAAATAACAATGAATCATCGACCAACAGTCCGTCCCCGGTAGCTGAGTGGTCAGCGCGACAGGCTATCAATCCTAAGGGCCCAGGTTCGACTCCTGGCTGGGACGAACATTTTTCCGCTCAGGGACTGGGTGTTGTGTTGTCCTAATCATCATCATTTCATCCCCAAGTCGCTGAAGTGGCGTCAAATCAAAAGACTTGCACCAGGATTAGTGGGACAACCTTCGTGCCACCCCACTCTCCATTGTTGCCAAATTTATTCAAGTTGGCGGCCATGACGTCATCCAAGATGGCGGCATGTAGACTTGGCAGCAGCGCATGACGTCATCCAAGATGGCGGCTTTAGGCGAGAAAATAGGCCACTAACCTATAACTCCAGAAAAAATGGTGGGAATTTTGAATTTTGGGGGGAAAATAGACCAATTGGGCTACGTCCACTAACCTATGCCTCCAGTAAAAATGGCGGGATGTTTGAATTTTGGCGGGAAAATAGACCAATTGTGCTGCGTCCACTAACCTAAGCCTCCAGAAGAAAAAATGGGGGGATGTTTGAATTCCAACAGGATAATGCATGCAAAAACCGTACTTATCTTTATCATTATTATTGATTATCATTCATTAACATTCATTATCATTTATCATTATTTATTATTATTGACCTGCCTCTACTAGAAAATTCCCTCCAAAATCAAATTCCAACACGAAAATGGCTGCAAAACCTTACTTTTGTTTATTATTATTCTTTATCATTTATTAACATTCATTATAATTCATTGCCATTTATTATCATTCATTATCATTTATTATCATTCATTTTCATTTATTATTATTATTTATTATTATAGGCCTACCTCCACTAGAAAATTGCGCCAAATTGAAATTCCAAAACGATAATGTCTCGAAAACTGTACTTCTATTTATTATTATCATTTATTATTTATTCAAGATGAGCGATTTTCTCGGCTAGAAAGCCATTTTCCTTGTGGTCTTCAGTCCTGAGACTGGTTAGATGCAGCTCTCCATGCTACTCTATCCTTTGCAAGCTTCTTCATCTCCCAGTACTTACTGCAACCAACATCCTTCTGAATCTGCTTAGTGTATTCATCTCTTGGTCACCCTCTACGATATTTACCCTCCACACTGCCCTCCAATACTAAACTGGTGATCCGTTGATGCCTCAGAACATGTCCTACCAACCGATCCCTTCTTCTAGTCAAGTTGTGCCACAAACTTCTCTTCTTCCCAATCCTATTCAATACTTCCTCATTAGTTATGTGATCTACCCATCTGATCTTCAGCATTCTTCTGTAGCACCACATTTCGAAAGCTTCTATTCCCTTCTTGGGGCTCAAATGGCTCTGAGCACAATGGGACTCAACTGCTGTGGTCATTAGTCCCCTAGAACTTAGAACTACTTAAACCTAACTAACCTAAGGACATCACACACACCCATGCCCAAGGCAGGATTCGAACCTGCGACCGTAGCAGCAGCGCGGCTCCGGAGTGGAGTGCCTAGAACCGCACGGCCACCTATTCCCTTCTTGTCCAAGCTATTTATCGTCCATGTTTGACTTCCATACATGGCTACACTCCATAAAAATACTTTCAGAAACGACTTCCTGACACTTAAACCTACACTCGATGTTAACAAATTTCTCTTCTTCAGAAACGCTTTTCTTGCCATTGCCACTCTACATTTTATATCCTCTCTACTTCGACCATCATCAGTTATTTTGCTCCCCAAATAGCAAAACTCCTTTACTACTTCAAGTGTCTCATTTCCTAATCTAATTCAGTCAGCATCATCCGACTTAATTCGACTACATTCCATTATCCTCGTTTTGCTTTTGTTGATGTTCATTTTATATTCTCCTTTCAAGACACTATCCATTCCGTTCAACTGCTATTTCAAGTCCTTTGCTGTCTCTGACAGAATTACAATGTCATCGGCGAACCTCAAAGTTTTTATTTCTTCTCCATGGATTTTAATACCTACTCCGAATTTTTCTTTTGTTTCCTTCACTGCTTGTTCAATATAGAGATTGAATAACTTCGTGGAGAGGCTAGAACCCTGTCTCACTCCCTTCCCAACCACTGCTTCCCTTTGATGTCCCTCGACTCTTATAACTGCCATCTGGTTTCCTTACAAGCATAACAAAAATCTATCACAAGTTCAAATCCCAACACCATAATTTATGACGCATACGATCTTTCTCCGTCACTTATCTTTTTTCACTGGTAGCCTATCATAATCACATGAAATAATAAACTGCTCTTATAGTAATGTAAGTCACGTCCTATGATTTTGCAGGAAGGAAGGGACTGAAGACTTTATTTAAAGCAGTGCGGTCATCACTTGTTCTCCAACACAGTCAGCACACACATCTTTGATATCGCAGTGCAGTCACCACGACGTCCGCCCTCCAACTGAATTAGTTCAGATCCTCGCCACCCCCTGGCCAGCGCACAGAGACACTGCCTACGACTGTCACGGGACGCGACCGCCCGCGCCGGACTGGCGGTACGCTGGGGGCGAGCCCAGCGATCGCTCCCATGTCGTAAACATGTTTTCTCTGCACACGCTGGAACTTGCCGAGTTTGACGTCACAGTGGCCCCTTGTCCGCTCACCACGTGTATTCGTCGCCTCCGCCCGTTTCCCGCCAAAATTGTTTGCCTCGGAGCTGAATCACACAACGGTTGGCTCTTCCCTGCCACACTTTTTGCGCCAAAGTTGTTTTCCTGGGAACGTTCAAACCTGTCAATGCAGACCGCTCACTGTCCACCGCGTGCCCCTGTGCGAGCGAGAACGCAGTGCTACACTTTTGGCGTCAAAGTTTGCTCGACATTGGAATCCGCCATGACTATATAACAGCACGTTTGGTCCGCACTAGATCACTCGCTAATTGACTCTCTCTCGCGCGCGCGCGTAATAACTGTTCAAAAATGGTTCAAATGGCTCTGAGCACTATGGGACTTAACTTCTGAGGTCATCAGTCCCCTAGAACTTAGAACTACTTAAACCTAACTAACCTAAGGACATCACACACATCCATGCCCGAGGTAGGATTCGAACCTGCGACCGTAGCGGTCACGCGGTTCCAGACTGACGCGCCTAGAACCGCACGGCCACATCAACGTAGGAAAACAACTAATTAAAGTCTTGCCGGCGTAAGAACTGTCATTCACTGCGCCGCCGCCCCGTTTACGTCACACACCCTCCATACATGCGACGGACATAGTCTTCTGTAAATACCTAAGTACTTAATTCCATTTCGTTTTTTAATCATATTAAATAATTCAATTTACAGGTTCATATACGTATGCAAAGGTGTTCAACTACCTAATTTCAACTACTTTTCGAGGACCAGACAGCCACCTCTTCCTACAAACCAGCGCCGAGTTTGAATTCTGGCAGTAAAGAAAGGTCACTTCAGCTTTCTCTACCAACCTAACAAAATTGTTGTAAATAAAGGGCACTTTTACTATCCTCCTAGGAACCAGCGCCAAGTTTGAAATCTGCCATTAAACAAAGCTCACTGGCGCTTCCGCCACCAACCTAAGAAAATTGTTGCAAACCAAGCTCATCACCGCTAAACTAAGCCACCAGCACTCAACCTCTTCGTACACATTTCGGGTAAAAGGAATCACCCTGCACTAGGCCCATGGATGGAGGAACCAATTTACTTTATTTAGGAATGGAGTATATGTATCACACCGACATGTTCCACACCATACAGACCTGTAAAACACTCCTACATAACTCATTTATAATGTTCTAGACACACGCTTGCTAATTGTAAACAGTTAAAAATAACTCATAGCCCAGCCTACAGACATGCGAACCGCTCGTAAATAATGCAAAACATTTACTTCCAAATCGCCAAACAACTGTTAATTTTCGGAAATAATTTCAGTCCATAGGCTGATGGGAGGAGGAACGAGTGTACTTTATTTATTTGGGGCATATCTTTTTGAAACTTTTACTTCTCATAGGTTTCGATATGTAAGGCTGACCTAATGCAGTTTCTGAACTCCAGTAGTGCACTACACTTGGCAACACAACCACACCCATCAAGATATTCATTCCACTCCAGACCTGTAACTCCTCTACAGATAAATTTGTCCAGTTATTTGTCTACTCGCTCACATTCTGACCAGATTGCCGTTATTGCGCAAAAACAGCTCAGAGTGCGCTGTGCTGCTCAGGGAAGTAATTAAGGACTGCACTCTATTTATTTCAAGCCTTTTTATTTAGTAGAAGAGTATATTTGTCACAAAACACCCGCACAGATCTGACTGAGGTCATCTGACACAGACCACAAATACGTAAACAACTCCTAATTTTACCACACAATATCAAAATGGCTCTGAGCACTATGGGACTCAACTGCTGTGGTCATTAGTCCCCTAGAACTTAGAACTACTTAAACCTAACTAACCTAAGGACATCACACACATCCATGTCCGAGGCAGGATTCGAACCTGCGACCGTAGCAGTCGCACGGTTCCGGACTGCGCGCCTAGAACCGCGAGACCACCGCGGCCGGCCACACAATATCAAACAGCTCTTAAATAATGCAGTACACAATATCCGCAGACGAGCTCTGTACTCTTAAACTATCCAAATAAAGCACACCACAGTGCACAGACATGCTCGCAAAATAGTGCAACAGACGCGCCCAAACACCCCCAGCTGCCAAACCGACCAAAAGTCTCTGCTCGATCCCCTCCAAACATAACCACAACACAGACGCATTCGCGCCTAACACCGGGGAAATTGATATCGCCTATGCACCTTAGATTACGCTCCAAGGCAGGTGGGAGAGAGGGTTCCAGAGCCTCCACCCAAGTTGCTTCCGCGCTCGCTCGTGATAGCCGACCAGAAAGGGCAATTCACGCGCCATAATGTCTGGAAAACAGTACTTCTATTTATTATTATTATCATTTACTATTATTTATTAGCATTTATTATGATTTATTATTATTTATTCAAGATGGTCGATTTTTGCCGCAAGACAGTCAATTCCATTACATCTGGCTCCGTAATGTGCGTAACTTAAATGAGTATACCAGATTAATTTGTTAACAAGTTCGTCAGGAATGCATAATAACCAATTGTTGCTGTCAGGATGAGAGCGGCGAAACAGAATATTATTGCATACAGTGTAATGGTTTCTAATGTTAACATTATTCCTATCTTGCCAAAGGTGTTTAATTTCTTTCCACACGTTGTCTTTACTCTGCTCTTGTGCTATGTCTTGTAATGACGACGAAATGAAATTTTCAAATGCAACTTGTTGAATGTACATGACGCTGAAATTTGCTTTGCAGAAGTTGGTTGCGATGTGTTGCTGATTGTTGCTAAGAGAACGGGATAGTGCGTCTGCTACAATATTTTGTGTACCGGGAATGTGAACAATTGTAAAATTAAATTCCTGCAAATAAAGTTTCCATCTACTTAACCTGTCGTGTGTAAATTTAGCCGAAAGTAAAAATTGTATCGCTCTAAGATCTGTGTAAACGGTAGTATGTCTTCCATAAAGAAAATGCCTAAATCTGGTAAATGCCCATACAGCACATAATGTTTCAAGTTCTGTGACAGAATAATTGCGTTCAGCAGGTGACAGAATGCGACTTGCAAAAGCGATGTTTTTAATTACTGTACAACCATCTTCTTCAATTTCCTGAAAAATATGTACGCCTAAAGCGGTGTTAGAACTATCGGTGGCAATGGAAAAATTTCTAGTAAGATCTGGATGTGATAAAAGTGGTGCATTCAACAAAGCATATTTCAAATAACATTTTCGTGAACAAGATTCTGTGTATCTGAAGTATTGCTTACGTTGCTGGAAGATGCACTCTGTACTGTATTTAGTCAAATTCTATCTGATGTGCTATTATTTTCGGGAGGATGCTGTGGCATTTCCACTATTTGTACTGTTCTGTTATTTCTTCCTGACGTATTACGTTCGGGGTGATACCTACTGTCTGGTTCATTCATGATAATATGTTGTTGCTGATGTTCTTGCTGCTGATAAGACCGACTGTTATTAAATGTACGCTGATAATTGTGTTCATTACTTTTACGTCTGTCATGATAGTCATTTCTATACGGCGCATTGCGATGAGAGTTGAAATGGTGTGTTTTTTGTACGTACTGGTTTCCTTGTTGCTGTGCATTACTATTTGTTGGGGCCGACGCTATACGCGTACGCGGCGTAACATTATAGCTTGGTTGACCTTGTACATTACATTGTTGGTTAGGTATGCTAACCGGTTGGTTTTGTTGCTGTTGTTGGGAAAAACCTCTGTTGTTACCAAAATGTGGTTCCTGTTGCTGATAATTTTGACGATACTGATAATTAAAATTTTGTCTGTTATTAAAATTCTGGTGGTTGTCATTTCTGGAGCGTCTAATGATAAATGTCACTTTCGGTAAAACTTGTCGTATCAGGTTTTCTTTACACTTTTCTTAATTCTAGGTAGAGCGATAGTTGAAGAGCTGTTTTAATAGATATAAAGGATAGTAGAAGAGAAGGCAGCAGTGCAGAAAACTAAAGATGAAATAGCACTACTACAGCTCGGGGCCCTGTGCACGCTACGGCACATATTCATTAAAGCGTAATGAATCCCCTGAGGTCAATTACGCGCTGCAAATAAATTTTAGCTTTTGCGTTACAGGCAATGGCGGTGAAAATTCAAAAACAAATTGTTGTATCCAAGACAATGCTAGTTTCTGCATTACACGAAATGCCGGTGAAAATTCAAAAGCAAATTGTCGTATCCAGTCGAAAGCGTGACTGTGTTCTGTCATTTTTAAATACCTTAGATTTTTTTACAGATACAATTTGCTTATAATCAACGTTATCATCACTGAATGTGTGAACAGGTTCACGACTGCATAAGAATCTGTTTGTCTGTGTCACTTCGTATTCGAAGTCACGTAGTCTCTGTAAATTACCTAAGTTACACTTGCTGTGTGAGAGTGTCAAATGTTCGGAATGTGCCGTATGCTGTGACGTGTTAGTGACTGAAACATTTCTCATTTCTGCAACTTTAATACGTTCGTCAATTTGGTTGTTCTGTTGTTCACACTTCTTATCGACTTCCGTATCCAGAGTGTGTGAAAGTTCTGCTGAGTTTAAATTAAACTCGTCGCGTATCTGTGTTGCGTTTTCTGAACATTGTTCAGTGACTGCATTAATTTCATGTCTAAGTGATTCTGTTGTCGCTGCATGTGTATTATTTAATTCTTGTGCAACAGATCTAATTTCTTCACTACTGTTCGTAGCACAAGCCTTACTTCCCTCACGTAATTGTTCTTTAGTATCATGACATTGCACGGTAACGGCTGTAATCTGTTCACTAAGTTGTTTGTTCTGTTCATTAAGGTTGTCGTGTTTTTCGTTTGACTGTTTGAAACTTTCATTCAACTGTTTGGAATTGTTGTCTAGTTTTTCATTAAGTTGTTTGAAAAGGTTTTTTTGTTTTACACTCCACTGTTTGACATCTTCATTCATTTGTAGCAATAATGCCACAACTTGACCCTGCCAAAATTAGCGGCTCTATTCTCTGTACTGTGTGTTGATGTATCTGTTTTTGTCCCATTTTGTGTAACCATTTGGTCATTCTGTAATTCACAAAAAGGTTTGCCAATCGGATGTGCACTGTTAGTCACTACCTCGGAATCAAATAAATCTGCCGTACTTTGAGTACACTGTTCATTTTCGTTAGAAAAATTTATCTCTTCACAATTCAAATTTCGCAAATCGGGTGTGTTACATTGGGCAGCGTTCACTGTAACAGAACGTGCCGCGTCATCAATTGTCGTTAAATTAACACACGACACAATCGAATTTGTTTGCTCATCACTAGGATAAAAATCATTACTAGTGGTCAGTATGCACTAATTGTCTGAAAATGGAGGATTGTCATCATTACACTGAGTGTCGCAAGTACTATCGGTGAAATTATTTGAGTCGGCTATTTCACTCTTTACTCATCGCGATGTACTGTTAACAGTTTTTCGCAGCATTTTTCACAAATCAAAATTATTCACAAATGAAACAAAGACAATGCAAAATGCAACAAACACAATTACAACAAAGAGCAACAAATTGCCGATGATCTGTGAAAGAAAGAGTGACAAATTAGTAAATGCGTTGCTACAGATGCAAACTACATTTAACTAAATAAGAGCAGATATATGACTACTTCTCAGAAGATTCACAAAGAAATACGATCCTGGCAGTGTCGCCAAGTGTAACCTCCCCACAAAATTAATAATAATGAAAATTGACCAAGAACCAAGTGTAACCTCCCCACATAATTTTATATATGAAACCATTAACCAAATGTAACGTCCCCACAAAAATAACAATAAAATGATTTTTTTTAATATTGTAACCTCTGAACAAAATTGGCTCCCATTTATAATCTGTGTGCAGAAATGCATTCACATCTAATGTTCCCACAAAATTCTTTTCTCATTTAATGTTAAGTTCGAAACAGAAAAATTCCTAAACACCAAAATAATAAAAAAAAAATTTAGTAACCTGATAAATTTTATGAGGACAGCAGCGTTGCCCTTCGGCCCTGTATTCTGAATAAAAAAAGGAAAATTTCTTACCTCAATAAAAACTGCAAATATATCTGCTCTTATGTAGAAATTTTTCGACACAGCTTCGTGCAATGCTGGCGTATATTTTTTTTTCTGATTCTTGGAAGGAATGATCATGCATTGGAAATATTCTTTAAATTGAAATGAATGCTTTTCTTTAAAAAAGTTACTTTATATTATAACAATTATTATTGGGGCAATTTTTTTGAACGAAATTAAATGACAATTAATATACATTACTAGATATGCGCAAGGCTGCTTCTTTACCTTCTACAATAATACTCATCCTCCAGAGTCCCGACCAGAGTCCCGAGCAGAGCACACAGCCGACTGGCACCGACTACTGCGAACTCATGCAGACTACTCAAGACTACTGTCGACTCGCGCAGACTAGCGACAAGCAACAACTACCGACATACTACTCTCTGGCCAGAGACTCTGCCATGCCTCGCCCATCGCCGGCAATGCATACGTCTTACAACATTTCGGGTAAAAGGACTCACCCTGCACTAGGCCCATGGATGGAGGAACCAATTTACTTTATTTAGGAATGGAGTATGTGTATCACACCGACATGTTCCACACCATACAGACCTGTAAAACACTCCTACATAACTCATTTATAATGTTCTAGACACACGCTTGCTAATTGTAAACAGTTAAAAATAACTCATAGCCCAGCCTACAGACATGCGAACCGCTCGTAAATAATGCAAAACATTTACTTCCAAATGGCCAAACAACTGCTAATTTTCGAAAATAATTTCAGTCCATAGGCTGATGGGAGGAGGAACGAGTGTACTTCATTTATTTGGGGCATATCTTTTTGAAACTTTTACTTCTCATAGGTTTCGATATGTAAGGCTGACCTAATGCAGTTTCTGAACTCCAGTAGTGCACTACACTTGGCAACACAACCACACTCATCAAGATATTCATTCCAATCCAGACCTGTAACTCCTCTACAGATAAATTTGTCCAGTTATTTGTCTACTCGCTCACATTCTGACCAGATTGCCGTTATTGCGCAAAAACAGCTCAGAGTGCGCTGTGCTGCTCAGGGAAGTAATTAAGGACTGCACTCTATTTATTTCAAGCCCTTTTATTTAGTAGAAGAGTATATTTGTCACAAAACACCCGCACAGATCTGACTGAGGTCATCTGACGCAGACCACAAATACGTAAACAACTCCTAATTTTACCACACAATATCAAACAGCTCTTAAATAATGCAGTACACAATATCCGCAGACGAGCTCTGTACTCTTAAACTATCCAAATAAAGCACACCACAGTGCACAGACATGCTCGCAAAATAGTGCAACAGACGCGCCCAAACACCCCCAGCTGCCAAACCGACCAAAAGTCTCTGCTCGATCCCCTCCAAACATAACCACAACACAGTCGCATTCGCGCCCAACACCGGGGAAATTGATATCGCCTATGCACCTTAGATTACGCTCCAAGGCAGGTGGGAGAGAGGGTTCCAGAGCCTCCACCCAAGTTGCTTCCGCGCTCGCTCGTGATAGCCGACCAGAAAGGGCAATTCACGCGCCATAATGTCTGGAAAACAGTACTTCTATTTATTATTATTATCATTTACTATTATTTATTAGCATTTATTATGATTTATTATTATTTATTCAAGATGGTCGATTTTTGCGGCAAGACAGTCAATTCCATTACATCCATAACAAAAAACCTTTCACAAATTCAAATTAAAACACGAAAATCTGTCACACCTACGAAAAAAAAAAAGAAATCAATTGGGGCCATGTGCACTAACCGAAGTCCACCTCATCCTACGAAGTTTGAATTTTTCGCCCTCACTTATTTTTTCACTCCTAAGCTATGAAAATCGCGTCAAATAGTAATAAAGTGCACTTTTACTAACGTAAGTCACCTCCTGTGAATCCGTGGGAAATTTATTTCAAACAGTACCGTCATCGCTTGTTCTCCAATAGAGTTAGTACACATCTTAGATCGCAGTCCAACCGCCACGAGGTACCCAGTCCAACTGAATTAGTTCATATGGTCGCCACCGACCCGCGCGCCACCGGCATGCCAGCGGTCGCCTCACGTGACGGCCGTCAGCTGCGTCCGCGCCCGCTGCCCGCCGAGCGGCCCGCCCACGTCACAGCCTACTGCCGCCGACTCGCGTCACAGGCCTGCGCTGGTACAGCGATGTAAACGTGTTTTCGTGGACAGTGGAGTCCACCCCCACCGACCAGTTGGCGCCAAAGCTGTTCGCTGCACAGGTTGGAACCTGCCGATTTCATAACGGTCGGTCGGTGTATCCAGCACCTGGTTGACAAAGAATGCCCTGCCGCACGACTGACGCCGAAGTTTGCTCGAGAGTGGAATCAGCCATGACGTCACACAGGTGGTCCAGCACATGTGCTCGCCACGATGTCCCTCGCTAAGTTAAATGATCAACCGACTCTCATTATGCAATCCACATTCTGCACTTACCTAATCGAAGATCGTCACGAAAACACACGCCCGTACACGTGAGCCTTCGCGCACGCCGAGCTTAGTACCTCCTCAAGTGAATGTAACAAAATTCTCATGACTACTTAATTAAATTGATCAATTAATTAACCTCTCTGATGCGGAAAACTACCACGTCCACCTAGACCGGGAATCAATTTTCCACCAGTACCACGCCCACCTGGACTCGGAATGAAATAGTTAAAGTCCCTACCGACCACCGCGGCCCCTTACCGACCCATGTTCGTCGGCTAACATGCACTAATGTGTACTGCCGTTTACTAACGTGCACCAACCTACATTAACGTATATCACACTTTTTCTATACAAATAAGCCAAGTTTGAATTCTGATGGTCAGTTCGTGTTTCGCTACCAACACAACAAAATTGTGGCAAACGAAGTCACTAACCTAAGTTACCTGTGATGATTCACAATCGTCTGCTTTGCCTCTCTCACACACCACGAGCGCGAGACCGCCCACATCACAGCCTGGACCTTTATACTCGCATCGGACATACTCCTCTGTAAATATTCTAGCTAAACTATGACCCGAATACTGTTGTTCAATCCACACGGTCTAGGACATGGCCAGAGCACACCACCAGTACCTAAGCCGAGAACATCGCTCGCCCCACCTGTAGTTAACAGCTGAGAGACGGAGATATGCTGCAATCACATCCCTCGCACTCTCGTAGCTACTTGCCTCAGCAATTTGATCTAACAAAACCTCCAAGTAGAAAAAATAATAATCAACTCTCTCATATTCTATATCGTCCCACAAATACTTAACCTACATTTTATTTAGGCATCGAGTATATCTATCACTCTCAAACAAAAAACACTCACCCTGACGGACCTGGTGTCATGTTGCACAGTCGGCAGACACGCAAACAACACCTAATTTCAGTGCACAATATCAAACTGCTCCTAAATAATGCAGTACACATAACTGTAAACATCGTCAGTACTCGTAATCTGCCCAAATAACGCATAGCAAAATAACAGAGGCGCGCATTGAACCTGTCCCACACTAAGTCACACATCCGACAGCTCTCAATTCGCTCAAAGGTCTCTGTTCGAACCCTCAAACATGACTTGATGACAGTCACATTCACACCTAACACCTGAGAAATTCATATCACCTAGACCCCGAACATGACTATCCAAGCCAAGCCGCGCGCGTCGGCTGTTACCGTTCCAACTCAGTGCGGTCCAATACACATGTTAAGGCCGCATTCCATTGGTTGCCTGCCTATTTGCAACACATCTCCACCTTCACGTCTGTTGTCAGAATAGCCGAGAGCGAGTTCACACACACACACACAAACACACACACACACACACTGTCCACACACATCCCAGTGCTGCCCTACCCTCACAATCTAAAACGATCATCATACTATGTAAAAAAGAAAAATAAGAGCCCAGTCAACCTCTCAGAAATTGTATATTACCCCCCCAGAAATAGTTAACGATCGCTTTCGTGTTATCTCAGCTTATTTGCAAATTCAAATTCTCACCCTAACAGAACTTGTTCACGAAAATAATACTGAATGCGCTCCTAACCTCCGACTCTTCCAGCTCCCAACATACGCAAATGTTCTCAACCCTCCTATATCCCAGAACAACCGATTAATCATTCTTATTCCTTCTTATCGAATTTACAGGTCTAATTTCCTAAGGACCCGTTATCGAATTACCATACTGCTTTTCTTCCTGAGGCTTTCTGTGCTTACTTTTACAGAGATCGCTAAATTACCTCCACAGCCCCCTCAATCTATACGTACACACACACACACACACACACACACACACACGGTCATCCTCTCTACTCATCCCATAACATAAGCAATACTAACTTTACACGCCATTATATACAAACCCTACACAATGTAAGCCACAGTAATTTTACAATACCGACTATTTGCCCCAATGCTCTCCATTCCTAAGGAAGCGCTGTGAACCTGCTCTTTCTTCCTACACACGTGACACTCAGCGGTAATCAGCCCTTGTACATCAACAGACCGATGTCCCTCTCAGAATTGTTCACAACTTCGGCGATCATTTCCCCTCAACATAAATGCGTTACTTTCTCTTCTTCCTTGCCTTCTCGCTTTTTTTTATACAAACATGTCCAGACTCATAGACTACAAGAACACACCAAAATTTTTTCGAAGTACAGTATCCTGTAAACCACTGACTAACTAGAAACAAACAGACCAAAAAAATGATATTCGCACTCTCGAATACCGAAGTCGTTGATGTCATTAAACTTACAGTTAAATGTTACGTTCGCGGTCTCAATTGATTGTCATTCGACAATGAGCTAAGTGTCGCAAATACACTCTCTTGACCCCTGTTACTCTGGAAATATCTCTACCGTTCTTACCACTTCCTCTCTACTCATCACATAACATAAACAATATTAACTTTACAATGCAATATATACAAACGCTACACAATGTAAACCACATTAACTTTACAATACAGTATATACACATTGACACAAAACAGTGCACTTATCCAGTGTATCTCCACAGCATACGAAAAAATAATTTCCTATTCCTACAGCGTCTACATACCCCATTGCTCTCCAATTCTAGGAAAGCACCGTCAACCTGCTCTTTCTCTCTACACACCCGACACTCAGAGCTAATCTTCCCTCTTACATCAGCAGACTTAAGTCACCCTCAGAACTCTTTTTTACAAATTCAGTATCGTCCCCCCTCAGCACAAACGCCTTACTGTCTCTTCTTCCTTGCCTGTTCGCTTTTCTACAATGACAGAATGGTTACACAAAATGCGACAAAAGCAGATACATCAACACACAGTACAGAGAATAGAGCCGCTAATTTTGGCAGGGATCAAGTTGTGGCATTATTGCTACAAATGAATGAAGATGTCAAACAGTGGAGAGTAAAACAAAAAAATCTTTTCAAACAACTTAATGAAAAACTAGACAACAATTACAAACAGTTGAATGAAAGTTTCAAACAGTCAAACGAAAAACACGACAACCTTAATGAACAGAACAAACAACTTAGTGAACAGATTACAGCCGTTACCGTGCAACGTCATGATACTAAAGAACAATTACGTGAGGGAAGTAAGGCTTGTGCTACGAACAGTAGTGAAGAAATTAGATCTGTTGCACAAGAATTAAATAATACACATGCAGCGACAACAGAATCACTTAGACATGAAATTAATGCAGTCACTGAACAATGTTCAGAAAACGCAACACAGATACGCGACGAGTTTAATTTAAAGTCAGCAGAACTTTCACACATTCTGGATACGGAAGTCGATAAGAAGTGTGAACAACAGAACAACCAAATTGACGAACGTATTAAAGTGGCAGAAATGAGAAATGTTTCAGTCACTAACACGTCACAGCATACGGCACATTCCGAACATATGACACACTCAGACAGCAAGTGTAACTTAGGTAATTTACAGAGACTACATGACTTAGAATACGAAGTGACACTGACAAACAGATTCTTATGCAGTCGTGAACCTGTTCACACATTCAGTGATGATAACGTTGATTATAAGCAAATTGTATCTGTAAAAAAATCTAAGGTATTTAAAAATGACAGAACACAGAGTCACGCTTTCGACTGGATATGACAATTTGCTTTCAAATTTTCACCGGCATTTCGTGTAATGCAGAAACTAGCATTGGCCTGGATACAACAATTTGTTTTTGAATTTTCACCGCAATTGCCTGTAACCAAAAGCTAAAATTTTGTTTGCAGCGCGTAATTGACCTCAGGGGATTCATTATGCTTTAATGAATATGTGCCGGTGCGTGCACAGGGCCCCGAGCCGTAGTAGTGCTATTTTATCTTTAGTTTTCTGCACTGCTGCCTTCTCTTCTACTATCCTTTATATCTGTTAAAACAGCTCATCAGCTATCGCTCTACCTAGAATTAAGAAAAGTGTAAAGAAAACCTGATACGACAAGTTTTACCGAAAGTGACATTTATCATTAGACGCTCCAGAAATGACAACCACCAGAATTTTAATAACAGACAAAATTTTAATTATCAGTATCGTCAAAATTATCAGCAACAGGAACCACATTTTGGTAACAACAGAGGTTTTTCCCAATAACAGGAACAAAACCAACCGGTTAGCATACCTAACCAACAATGTAATGTACAAGGTCAACCAAGCTTTAATGTTTCGCCGCGTACGCGTATAGCGTCGGCCCCAACAAATAGTAATGCACAGCAACAAGGAAACCAGTACGTGCAAAAAACACACCATTTCAACTCATATCCCAATGTGCCATATAGAAATGACTATCATGACAGACGTAAAAGTAATGAACACAATTATCAGCGTACATTTAATAACAGTCAGTCTTATCAGCAGCAAGAACATCAGCAACAACATATTATCATGAATGAACCAGACAGTAGGTATCACCCCGAACGTAATACGTCAGGAAGAAATAACAGAACAGTACAAATAGTGGAAATGCCACAGCATCCTCCCGAAAATAATAGCACATCAGATAGAATTTGACTAAATACAGTACAGAGTGCATCTTCCAGCAACGTAAGCAATACTTCAGATACACAGAATCTTGTTCACGAAAATGTTATTTGAAATATGCTTTGTTGAATGCACCACTTTTATCACATCCAGATCTTACTAGAAATTTTTCCATTGCCACCGATAGTTCTAACACCGCTTTAGGCGTACATATTTTTCAGGAAATTGAAGAAGATGGTTGTACAGTAATTAAAAACATCGCTTTTGCAAGTCGCATTCTGTCACCTGCTGAACGCAATTATTCTGTCACAGGACTAGAAACATTATGTGTTGTATGGGCATTTACCAGATTTAGGCATTTTCTTTATGGAAGACATACTACCGTTTACACAGATCATAGAGCGATACAATTTTTACTTTCGGCTAAATTTACACACGACAGGTTAAGTAGATGGAAACTTTATTTGCAGGAATTTAATTTTACAATTGTTCACATTCCCGGTACACAAAATATTGTAGCAGACGCACTATCCCGTTCTCTTAGCAACAATCAGCAACACATCGCAACCAACTTCTGCAAAGCAAATTTCAGCGTCATGTACATTCAACAAGTTGCATTTGAAAATTTCATTTCGTGTCATTACAAAACATAGCACAAGAGCAGAGTAAAGACAACGTGTGGAAATAAATTAAACACCTTTGGCAAGATAGGAATAATGTTACCATTAGAAACCATTACACTGTATGCAATAATATTCTGTTTCGCCGCTCTCATCCTGACAGCAACAATTGGTTATTATGCATTCCTGACGAACTTGTTAACAAATTAATCTGGTATACTCATTTAAGTTACGCACATTACGGAGCCAGATGTAATGGAATTGACTGTCTTGCCGCAAAAATCGACCGTCTTGAATAAATAGTAATAAATCATAATAAATGCTAATAAATAATAGTAAATGATAATAATAATAAATAGAAGTATGGTTTTCCAGACATTATGGCGCGTGAATTGCCCTTTCTGGTCGGCTATCACGAGCGAGCGCGGAAGCAACTTGGGTGGAGGCTCTGGAACCCTCTCTCCCACCTGCCTTGGAGCGTAATCTAAGGTGCATAGGCGATATCAATTTCCCCGGTGTTGGGCGCGAATGCGACTGTGTTGTGGTTATGTTTGGAGGGGATCGAGCAGAGACTTTTGGTCGGTTTGGCAGCTGGGGGTGTTTGGGCGCGTCTGTTGCACTATTTTGCGAGCATGTCTGTGCACTGTGGTGTGCTTTATTTGGATAGTTTAAGAGTATAGAGCTCGTCTGCGGATATTGTGTACTGCATTATTTAAGAGCTGTTTGCTATTGTGTGGTAAAATTAGGAGTTGTTTACGTATTTGTGGTCTGTGTCAGATGACCTCAGTCAGATCTGTGCGGGTGTTTTGTGACAAATATACTCTTCTACTAAATAAAAGGGCTTGAAATAAATAGAGTGCAGTCCTTAATTACTTCCCTGAGCAGCACAGCGCACTCTGAGCTGTTTTTGCGCAATAACGGCAATCTGGTCAGAATGTGAGCGAGTAGACAAATAACTGGACAAATTTATCTGTAGAGGAGTTACAGGTCTGGATTGGAATGAATATCTTGATGAGTGTGGTTGTGTTGCCAAGTGTAGTGCACTACTGGAGTTCAGAAACTGCATTAGGTCAGCCTTACATATCGAAACCTATGAGAAGTAAAAGTTTCAAAAAGATATGCCCCAAATAAATAAAGTACACTCGTTCCTCCTCCCATCAGCCTATGGACTGAAATTATTTCCGAAAATTAACAGTTGTTTGGCGATTTGGAAGTAAATGTTTTGCATTATTTACGAGCGGTTCGCATGTCTGTAGGCTGGGCTATGAGTTATTTTTAACTGTTTACAATTAGCAAGCGTGTGTCTAGAACATTATAAATGAGTTATGTAGGAGTGTTTTACAGGTCTGTATGGTGTGGAACATGTCGGTGTGATACATATACTCCATTCCTAAATAAAGTAAATTGGTTCCTCCATCCATGGGCCTAGTGCAGGGTGATTCCTTTTACCCGAAATGTGTACGAAGAGGTTGAGTGCTGGTGGCTTAGTTTAGCGGTGATGAGCTTGGTTTGCAACAATTTTCTTAGGTTGGTGGCGGAAGCGCCAGTGAGCTTTGTTTAATGGCACATTTCAAACTTGGCGCTGGTTCCTAGGAGGATAGTAAAAGTGCCCTTTATTTACAACAATTTTGTTAGGTTGGTAGAGAAAGCTGAAGTGACCTTTCTTTACTGCCATAATTCAAACTCGGCGCTGGTTTGTAGGAAGAGGTGGCTGTCTGGTCCTCGAAAAGTAGTTGAAATTAGGTAGTTGAACACTTTTTCATGTTTATGAACCTGTAAATTGAATTATTTAATATAATTAAAAAACGAAATGGAATTAAGTACTTAGGTATTTACAGAAGACTATGGCTATCGCGTGTATGGAGGGTGTGTGACGTAAGCGGGGCGGCGGCGCAGCGATTGGTATTATGCGCGCGAGAGAGAGAGAGTCAATTAGCGAGTGATCTAGTGTGGACCAAACGTGCTGTTATATAGTCATGGCGGATTCCAATGTCGAGCAAACTTTGACGCCAAAAGTGTAGCACTGCGTTCTCGCTCGCACAGGGACACGAGGTGGACAGTGAGCAGTCTGCATCAACAGGTTTGAACGTGCCCAGGAAAACACCTTTGGCGCCAAAAGTGTGGCAGGGAACAGCCGACCGTTGTGTGATTCAGCTCCGAGGCAAACAATTTTGGCAGGAAACGTGCGGAGGCGACGAATACACGTGGTGAGCGGACAAGGGGCCACTGTGACGTCAAACTCGGCAAATTCCAGCGTGTGCAGAGAAAATATGTTTACGACATGGGAGTGATCGCTGGGCTCGCCCCCAGCGTACCGGCAGTCGAGCACGAGTTGGCGGCCGCCTCACGTGACAGGTGTTGGCAGTGTCTCCGCGCGCTGGCCTGGGGGTGGCAAGGATTTGAACTAATGTAGTTGGAGCGCGGACATCGTGGTGACTGCACTGCGATATCAAAGATGTGTGTGCTGACTGTGTTGGAGAACAAGTGATGACTGCACTGCTTGAAATAAAGTCTTCAGTCCCTTCCCTCCAGCAAAATGAAAGGACATGACTTACGTTACTATAAGAGCAGTTTATTTTTTGATGCGATTATGATAGGCTACCAGTGAAAAAAGATAAGTGACGGAGAAAGTTTGTACGTGTGATCTATTATGGTGTTGGGATTTGAACTTGTGATAGATTTTTGTTATGGAAGTAAGGCAAATGACTTTTTTGCCGAGAAAATCGGTCATCTTGAATAAATAATAAATGATAATAATAAATAGAAGTACAGTTTTCGAGACATTATCGTGTTGGAATTTGAATTTGGCGCAATTTTCTAGTGGAGATAGGCCTTTAATAATAAATAATAATAATAAATGATAATGAATGATAATAAATGATAATGAATGATAATAAATGACAATGAATGATAATGAATATTAATAAATGATGATGAATATTAATAAACAAAAGTAAGGTTTTGCAGCCATTTTCGTGTTGGAATTTGATTTTGGAGGGAATTTTCTAGTGGAGGCACGTTAATAATAATAAATAATAATAAATGATAATGAATGTTAATGAAAGATAATCAATAATAATAATAAAGATAAGTACGGTTTTTTCATGCATTATCCTGTTGTAAATCAAACTTCCCGCCATTTTTTCTTCTGGAGGCTTAGGTTAGTGGACGTAGCACAATTGGTCTATTTTCCCGCCAAAATTCAAACTTCCCGCAATTTTTTCTGGAGGCATAGGTTAGTGGACTTAGCCCAATTGGTCTGTTTTCCCTCCAAAATTCAAAATTCCCGCCATTTTTTCTTGAGGTTAGCTTAGTGGACGTAGCAAAATTGGCCTATTTTCCCGCCAAAAGCCTCCATCTTGGATGACGTCATGCACTGTTGCCAAGTCTTCATGCCGCCATCTTGGATGACGTCATCGCCGCCATCTTGAATATATTTGGCAACAATGGCGAGTGGGGTGGCACGAAGGTTGTCCCACTACTACCAGGCGAGCGGTATACCCAATGGGAGGCCCTATTCACACGCCATTATTATTATCGACCAACAGAAAAAGATCTGTCGAAACACCAAGGAAGATGTTGAGAGCATAAAATCGATAATCACATTGCTTACAAACAAAGGCCTAACGTTTGACAAAAGAAAACGAACAAAATCGACAGACAACATCTCTGTCCTCCGAGACTGCTGAACTAGCTCTAATCTTACAGCCAAACCACTTCGCCCGCCATCCAAGTTAGGCGCAATCCGAAGATCACCGAAGAGCTTCGTCTGCCTCTTCGTTTAGCAGTTGTTTATTATTCTGCTGGTCATTACTACTTGTGAAATAATGGAATGATAACACGATATTGAAAGATGCTTCAATTTGAAATGCAAGTAAATAAGCCGTTTAGTTTGTCTAATATTAATGAGAGAAGTTTACCATTTTCGTGCGCTACTTCCGAACGTAGAAGCAAATCGTGTTTCCACGATACCCGTACCGAACAAACCATCTATCATCGGTACCTCAGGCCACATTACGTCATATTGCCACTTCTGCCCCTTCTCAACTGTTCTAAGAAGAGCTTCTTGTACCTAAATATGGAGGCTGCAAAGCCAGAAATATAACAATGGCAGGTGAATGTCTGTTGTGTTACCTGATGAAAAGTGGTTCTGCCTCGGTGCCAGGGATGGCCGTATGTTGCTTAGGAGGAGGCCAGTTGAGAGCTTGAACCTGTCTGTGTGCTGTACGTACTGGACCTACACTTGGAGTTATGGTCGTATGGTCGTGGTTATCCCACGCATCCTAGCTGCAAATTTGTCGTATTGCCATTTATGAACAGCATTCCAGGGGGTATCTTCCAACAGGATAACGGTCGCCCACATACCACTGCTGTAAACCAACATGCTGTAGTGCCGACATGTTGTCTTGGCCTGCTCGATCACCAGCTCTGTCTTCAGTCGAACTCATATTGGACATAAACGGTCCATAACTACAGCGTCATTGACAAATAGCATTAACAGTCCCTGTATTGAGCGACCAAGTGCAACAGGCATGGAACTTCGTATCACAAACTGACATCCAGCACCTGTACAACGTAATATACGCACGTTTGCATGTTTGTATTCAAAATTTTGGCGGTTAAAGCGGTTTTCAATGTACCAGTATTTCACATTTGCAATGGATAACTCGCATTTACATTAACTTGTGATCTTGCAACATGAATTACATAAATATGTTACCTAGACAAAAGTATTCCAAAATTTCATTACTCTACGTTAATTAATTTTTGGTGTTGCGATTTTCTTTCCGTCGGTATAATTTACGCTCGGCACGAACTAGCGCTTTTTGAAAGTTGGTGCCGGCCGGAGTGGCCGAGCGGTTGTAGGCGCTACAGTCTGGAACCGCGCGACCGCTACGGTAGCAGGTTCGAATTCTGCCTCGGGCATCGATGTGTGTCCTTAGGTTAGTTAAGTTTAAGTCGTTCTACGTTCTAGGGGACTGATGACCTTAGAAGTTAAGTCCCATAGTGCTCAGAGCCACTTGAACCATTTTTGAAAGTTGGTGTCTCCCCATGCGATTTCCGTTTCAGCAAGGAAGAAGATCCACTGAAAAGTCGTGGGTAATTTTCTGCTACAATTATGAATGCTATTTTCATATCACAACCCGTCTTAATTAGATTGTTTGTCGTACAAGTTCTTCTAAAACGGAATTTGCAAATTTGAAATCCTCCCTAGCTGAAAGGTATTTTGACGTTCCTGGTATCCAACAGGCAATCCATAATCAATAGGTAGTGTGTTAGATGTGAAGGTACAGCTACAACTGATCGGCAGATAAATAAGGCCACAGATGTACGCATGTTATGAAACCATCCAGTGCAAAGAAATACATATCGACAGAGATAATTTGGTGCAGCTTCATACACTCAGTGTTGAAAGTTAATGAATAACTGTGTGTAAGTTACCCAACAGATTCTTCATCTAGATTTGCAGTCTGTAGAATAACTTATGCACAATTATTCATTAACTTTCAACACTGATTGTATGAAGCTGCACTAAATAACCTTAAATGACACGTATTTTCTTTGCATTGAAATTTTTCATGACATACATTCTGATCTGACACTGTTGGACTTGGCTGCGATTTATCTGATGATCAGTTGTAACAGTGCCTTCAAATGTAACACGCTACCATTGCACTTCCTATCAATTACGGATTGCCTGTTGGATACCCATTTTTGTGACTGTCTCAAATTATGTTAAATACATATACATAATAATTTTGTGAGTTAAAAACTTAATGACAGGGTTTGTCATTTTGATGTTAGCAGTTCTGACGAGATGTAAGGCTTTACTAGTACCCTTACCTTGCTATGTGAATGACTGACATGACACGTAATTAAAATACGGTTTTTTTGTATGTTGAATTTATATATCAATTTTCAATTGAATGTACCCGATGCAGATTTGGTTGTTTTGGTTGTTTTGTGCCCTCACGTGCTGTATACAGGTAGGATGAGTGTGACTGAGAAACGCTACCGGTTTTAATAATAAAATAAATATGGAGAGCTGCCTGTGTTGCAATTCCTAAATATGCAACAGCTGTTGGTAATCGCCTACAAAAAAATGTTCAACTTTGAAAAGGATGGCGGAATACCGGAAGGCCTGCATACTACTGAACTTGCAGTGATGGACCTGCCTGATGGGCATAACATACCGATGTTATCGGTATCAAAAGTTGAAGCCCGGGAACCTGATACTTCCAAACTAAGCCCTACAAAGCGACCGAAAGTAAGCCCTATAAAGGGAATGTAACTAAATGCGGAAGACTGCCGCAATGGTAGTGAAAGAATTGTAGTTATTACGGCTGCGCTTCCGCAACATAACGGATCTCCCCGTTCCTGTAACTTAAATGCTGCTTTCTAAATTCTGCCGCGACAACCTTTCACATGCGGATAATGCCTCGTTTCCTAAACTTTGGACTTTCATCAAATGGAAAAGCTAATTTGAATTAGGAATAATCAGTATAGGCTGTTCTTTTCCGTAGCTGTAAAGTTAAAATAGGCGACCAACTACACGGGAAAGCTGCCGCTAATTGGTAATGAATGCAGTCTGCTACGAAGCGTGACTTAAGCGTGTCAGGGCCTTGGTGCACACTTCCTGCAAACCCGTCAATTTGCGGCACAGCTGTGGCCGCTGCTCTATACTCATGAACGCAACCCGCACCTGCCTTGCAACAGTTAATTATGCCTTACTTTTATTCACTCTTGCATGACTAATGGTAATGCTGAATGTGACGCAGCTTGTGGCGTTCCTTCTTCTTTGCAGGGGGCTTGCTGGAAACTTGCATCTGTCTGCTTTCAATTCAAGACCCTTCAATAATGATAAAGTCCTTGCTCACGTATGAAACGTGCATCAACAGTGGCTTAATACTCAAACTACCGGAAAATGCGCAACGAATATTTTATTAAAGATATTTTAGTAACTTTTTGTGGTCCTAAAGATGCATCTGACGGTCTGTGATACGAAGCTCTTCTCTACGTAACAATTTTAGAGCCGAAGAGTTTCTATATTTTGCAGAAAGTAGCTGTGTTGCACTAATTTCACGCAATATTCATCAACTCGATAAAAATCCAGCGCTGCAACCAATCAACTGAAGATTCACACAATTACTCATACTTTCTCAAAATACCAATGAACGACGATTTAGTGCTGGAATAGCACACTTCAATATATATTCTTGAAAATACAAACACAGCGCCTGGAAATTCTAATTAAATCTTGAATATTTCAGTCAACATTAACACTAGTTCAGTCCAATATCTGGCCGGGGGAAAAAAACCTTTACGTCAGTCTCACATTTAAATAAATAAATAAGTGGCATTTTACAAAGTTTTCTCAAACGCTAATCAAACGATGATGGCTTCCGGACGCTCCGTCCTTGAACCGGCTGCTAAACTGCTGCCACCGCGCACTCTGCTACGACCAGCAAATTCATTTATTTCCCCAGCAAGTCGAATTATAGCCTAGCCAATAGCGAACAACACAGTAAAATAAACGACTGTCACCAGTGTATCTGAAACTTAAATATACAGTGAAAAGTGGATGTGGTGTAAGCCACGGCCGTCACATTCGATCACAGAACCCGAAACCATGATCAGAGAGTCACTCTTTTTTAGAATGTAATGCAGCCTGAACATGCAGGGTATAACAATAGTAACTATTTTATAAGTCCAAAGTAAATTTTATTTATGAAATTATTTTACTTGAAAATGACCGTAGCAAGCTTATTTATTTAACACACTAAGATTTGAAATAAAAATAGTTACAAAAAACTAAAATTAGGATCTATGTCAGCCATAGATACTGGCTACAATATAAGACTGCTTAATAATAGTCTACCGAGCTTTCTTCTGACTAAATTGATCAACTGAGTCTGAAAAATCAAATCTTTGTCAATTCATTCTCAGTTGCTAAAATTGCTAAATGGTAAAGACGGTCCGCAGCGCGTGGTCGTGCGGTACCGTTCTCGCTTCCCGCGCCCGGGTTCCCGGGTTCGATTCCCGGCGAGGTCAGGGATTTTCTCTGCCTCGTGATGACTGGGTGTTGTGTGGTGTCCTTAGGTTAGGTAGGTTTAAGTAGTGGACCAGTTGCAGCTGTAGCGGCGCATCGAAAGCTAAGTACTAATTAATTGTTTGTGCATAGTGATTTATTTAGGAACTTTAGCAGTCTTCAACCGGTGTTCGTGGTGTTTTCTGATGAAATAATTTCAGAAGAACCTTTTGGGAACTGTTTACAGCTCGTTACTGTGTGATTAGACGTTTGATTCTCTTTCTGTATTAGTCTTTTGTTATATTCACATTTGTTGTTTATTAATACTGTTAATAATAGTAGTTACTTCCCTTGTAAAGTAAGTTTGTGATTATTGTAGTCAGGTTTTTAGCATCTTCTTATTGTAGTAGCGGAACTTAGAAAAAGTAAAATTTTACCATGAGTGAGAAGTGTGGGCTTTGCCGTAGGTTCGTGAGTAGTGGATTGCGGTGTGACACTTGTTCGAAGTATTTTCACTGGGGGGAATGCAGTGGGGAAGCCAGTGGGCATTCTGGTGAGATCCTCTCCTGGAACTGCAGGTTATGTAGCAAGAGTAAACTGATAGAGGAGCAGGAGCGTAAGATCTGTGCCCTTCAGGTGCAGTTGAAAAACGCACAGGAGGAGCTAGATAGGATGAGGAGGGAGAAGGGGGTTGGGGAATGGGAGCTGGCTGTTGGCAAGAGATCTGCTAGGAGAAGAAGATTTTCAGATAGTTTTACTATTGGTGTTTACAATAGATATGACCAACTGTCAGAGTCTAGTGGAGAGGAATCTCTAGTAGCTGTAGATGTAGGAAGTATGCAGCAGACCTCAGTAGTTACTGTGCCTAGAACAGTTGCAAAGTCGAAGAGGAAGAAGAAGGTTCTGCTGTTAGGTAGTTCACATGGCAGAGGTGTAGGCCAGCAGTTGCAGGAAGTGCTGGGAAGTGAGTACCAGGTCACCAGCATTGTGAAGCCTAATGCAGGGTTGGCTCAGGTGACTGTTAACATAGGGGGGTTATGTAGGGATTTTACTAAAGAGGATCAGGTAGTGATTGTGGGTGGGGCTGGTAATAGTATTGGTAGGGATGGGGAGTATAACATAGATGGTGACCTGGAAAAGATAGCCACTCAGACTGGCAACACGAATGTGCATTTCGTGGAACTGTTTCAGCGTCACGATCGGCCTCATCTTGATACAGCCGTCAGGCGTAATAACATGAGACTTGGGGGTGCGCTGATGACAGAAAGCATGGGTCACATTTCAGTGGTGTCGGTGGAGTCTATCAACAGGACGGGTTTCACTAGACACGGCCTGCACCTCAACAGGTATGGGAAGGGGAGGTTGGCAAAGCTTATAGGTGACAGCATAGGTGGGGTTGGTGGGATCACTCATGGGAAAATTCCTGCAGTAGTGTGTGTTGGAGCTGCACCTTTTTTAGATTGAAGTCAGCTGATAGGTATTCCTGCTTAAGGGAAGTCTCTCTAACAAGGGAATCACTTTTGACAAAGCTTAGGTATCCGAGTAATGAGGGAATTAGTATATTTCATCAAAATATACAAGGTATTAGGGATAAAGTTAGTGAACTGCTTATAGATGTTGACTCTGAAATTATTGGTATATCTGAACACTTCTTAAATAAGGAGATAATTCAGAGGCTTCCTTTACCAGGATACAGGTTGGCTGGCTGCTTTTCGAGGAGCTCTTTGCGGTGTGGGGGAGTAGCCATGTATGTGAAAAACGGCATCGCATTTGAGTCAATTGATGTTTCAAAGTACTGCACTGAAAAGGTGTTTGAATGTTGTGCAGGTGTGGTTAAATTTAACGGAGTTAAACTTGTAACTGTTGTTATTTATAGATCCCCAGACTCCGATTTCACAGCATTTTTGCTAAAGCTAGAGGAGGTTCTTGGTTCACTTTATAGGAAATACAAAAAGTTAGTTATATGTGGTGACTTCAATATTAATTGTATAAGTGATTGTGCAAGGAAGAGGATGCTGGTAGACCTCTTTAATTCATATAATCTTATGCAAACCGTATTCTTTCCAACGAGAGTGCAAGGGAACAGTAGAACAACCATAGACAACATTTTTGTTCATTCCTCATTACTAGAAGGGCATTCTGTTAGAAAAAAGGTGAATGGCCTTTCAGATCATGATGCGCAAATTTTAACTTAAAAGATTTTTATGCTGCAACTCGTGTTAAATATAGTCATCAGCTGTTCAGGAAAGCTGATCCGGTTGCTGTAGAGACCTTTGTAAACCTTATAAAGGAACAAGAGTGGCAAGATGTTTATAGCGCTGAGACAGTAAACGATAAATATAATGCTTTTCTAAAGACCTTTCTTATGCTCTTTGAAAGTTGCTTTCCGTTACAACGTTTAAAACAGGGTACTAGTACAAACAGGCAGCCTGGGTGGCTGACTAGAGGGATAAGAATATCTTGTAGAACAAAGTGGCAATTATATCAAAACGTTAGAAACAGTCAAAATCTAAATGCAGCAGCCCATTACAAACAGTATTGTAAGGTGCTTAAAAATGTTATTAGGAAGGCAAAAAGTATGTGGTATGCAGATAGAATAGCTAAGTCTCAGGATAAAATTAAAACCATATGGTCAGTCGTAAAGGAAGTTGCTGGTCTGCAGAGACAGGTCGAGGATATAGAATCAGTGCGTAGTGGGAATGTCCGTGTTACTGATAAGTCGCATATATGTACAGTATTTAATAATCACTTTCTGAATATAGCAGGTGAACTAAATAGAAACCTAATTCCTACAGGGAATCATATAGCGCTCTTAGAAAAAAGTGTTCCGAGACTGTTACCTGAAATGCTCCTCCATGATACTGACAAGAGGGAGATTGAGTTAATAATTAAATCACTAAAGACCAAGAACTCTCATGGATATGACGGGGTATCTAGCAGAATACTGAAGTATTGTTCTATGTATGTTAGCCCAGTACTTAGCCATATCTGTAACTTATCCTTTAGGAGTGGTCGGTTTCCTGATCGATTAAAATACTCGGTAGTGAAGCCACTTTATAAAAAGGGAGACATTGATAATGTTGACAATTTTAGACCTATTTCTATGCCATCGGTGTTTGCTAAAGTTATCGAGAAGGTTGTATATACAAGGTTACTGGAGCATTTAAATTCACATAATTTGCTGTCAAATGTTCAGTTTGGTTTTAGAAATGGTTTAACAACTGAAAATGCTATATTCTCATTTCTCTGTGAGGTTTTCGACGGATTAAATAAAAGGTTGCGAACGCTAGGTGTTTTCTTTGATTTAACGAAGGCTTTTGACTGTGTTGACCACAAAATATTACTGCAGAAGTTGGACCATTATGGAGTAAGGGGAGTAGCTTACAATTGGTTCGCCTCTTACTTTAAGAACAGAAAGCAGAGGGTAATTCTCCGCAATATTGAGAGTGGTAGTGATGTTCAGTCCCAATGGGGCACTGTTAAGTGGGGCGTTCCCCAAGGGTCGGTGCTGGGGCCACTGCTGTTTCTTATTTATATAAATGATATGCCTTCTAGTATTACAGGTGATTCAAAAATATTTCTGTTTGCTGATGACACCAGCTTGATAGTGAAGGATCTTGTGTGTAATACTGAAACAGTAACAAATAATTTAGTTCATGAAATAAGTTCGTGGCTTGTGGAAAATAATTTGATGCTAAATCACAGTAAGACTCAGTTTTTACAGTTTCTAACTCACAATTCAACAAGAACTGACATTTTAATCAGACAGAATGGGCATGTTATAAGCGAGACGGAACAGTTCAAGTTCCTAGGCGTACGGATAGATAGTAAGCTGTTGTGGAAAGCCCATGCTCAGGATCTTGTTCAGAAACTAAATGCTGCTTTATTTACCATTAGAACAGTATCTGAAATAAGTGACACTTCAACACGAAAAGTAGTCTACTTCGCATATTTTCATACGCTTATGTCGTATGGTATTATTTTTTGGGGTAATTCTTCTGATTCAAAAAGGGTATTTTTGGCTCAAAAACGGGCTGTTCGAGCTATATGTGGTGTAAGTTCGAGAACCTCTTGTCGACCCCTATTCAAAAATCTGGGAATTCTGACATTGCCCTCACAGTATATATTTTCTTTAATGTCGTTTGTTGTTAGCAATATTAGCCTATTCCCAAGAGTTAGCAGCTTTCACTCAGTTAATACTAGGCAGAAATCAAATCTGCATGTAGAATGCAGTTCCTTGACTCTTGTGCAGAAAGGAGTGCAGTATTCTGCTGCATCCATTTTCAATAAGCTACCACAAGAACTCAAAAATCTTAGCAGTAGCCCAAACTCTTTTAAGTCTAAACTGAAGAATTTCTTCATGGCTCACTCCTTCTATTCTGTCGAGGAGCTCCTGGAAGAGCTAAAAAATTAAGCAAATTCCAGTGTTACATTGTTGATTGTCTTCATTTAAACTTATGACTTGTCACCTGAATATGTTTTTTTTTTTCTATATTTCATTTTATCTGTTTCTAATATCGTGTTATAATTTCATGTATTGACTCGTTCCATGACCATGGAGATTTCTCCTTAATTTGGTCCCACGGAACAATAAATAAATAAAAATAAAAAAATAAAAAAGTTCTAAGTTCTAGGGGACTGATGACCATAGATGTTAAGTCCCATAGTGCTCAGAGCCATTTGAACCATTTTTTTGGTAAAGACGACTTTGAGTTATTGTGTCCTTTGTCAGGGTTTTGAAGACCTCGCCAGTTTACTAAAAGACCTTTCAGCCGTAGACATTGGTACTGAAATCGTACGAAAATATCTAATTGCTGTACACAGATACAAAAAAATTGCTTGAAAGTTTTTCTTGTATATGAAGTTGAGACGCTTCATCGGGTCCTTTTCTGACTGGAAGACAGTACTATAGATGCTTTTCATGTGTAGAATATCTTCAACTCAGCTGTCTGACTCTGAAGGATACTTTGAGACAAGATTGATGATTTTGACATTCAGTTTATCATTTTCTAGATCTACGAGAACCAAAATTGGTGAAAACAGATCACAAATTTTTTTCACAGCTCGTAAATCTTGTTGTCAAACTTGCCGTGACAAAATCCAAGACAGGAAGTTTTGGATCTTGACCACTCGTCGCTTGTAGGGTGCCTAAAGGATGCTGCGTTCTCGGAATGCTATACAACAATTCAAGCAAATAGCATTGGTAGTTTCATTTCAATACCGGCTCTGGCTCTGAGCACTATGGGACTTAACATCTGAGGTCATCAGTCTTTCAGTAAAGCAGATTGACAATACTTAACTTCGGAGTTCCATAGGCGTCGCAAATGACACGCAAACAGTAATATTCTTCGCTATAGACAAAGTCTGCACTTGATACGGATCACGACAATCCGATATCGTAGCACTAACGTCCGCATGCTGAGCCGATCCTAGCGGGAGAGGCTTTATTTTTTTGTCACTTTGTTGAATAAAGGCCCATCGGCTTTGCCGATTCGCCGTGTATTTTTCTGTGTGTTTGGATGGTTGTGCTGTGGCGGACTTCGTCCGCCAATACGCCTCCTTGGATGGTGATTTGCACTTCCTCTTCAGGAGTTGTGTGGTTGGACGTTCTCGTTGTCTTCTTGTTTCTTCAGAGGCGATTTGCCGCTGGGCTGCCGTACTTTGTTTGGTTTTGGGTGGAGTAC
The DNA here is from genome assembly GCF_023898315.1 of Schistocerca nitens. NCBI lineage: Eukaryota > Metazoa > Arthropoda > Insecta > Orthoptera > Acrididae > Schistocerca > Schistocerca nitens. The sequence goes on along the minus strand of NC_064614.1, from coordinate 740,480,693 downwards.
TATTTTATCTTTTGAGTAGTATTTGAGTCGTGCCTGCCTATCCCTATGAGCTATGATCTTTCTACGCATTTATTTAGAGAGGTGGCTAATGAGTCTAATCTATCTACAGCGTTATACGCTAATTCTAATCGACTAGAGGTGGCTGATGATTTTTAATCTATCTACAATGTTTATGTCTCCTCTAATGTACTAGGCATCAGTTTAGTCTGCTGGTTCTTCAATTATGCTATGTGGCACGTGTTGCTTGTGCCATTGCTTAGGATTGCAGGTGCCTACGTTAGTCAAATGTCTGCAGTTGTCTCTTATGATATCTAGCTTGTTATGGACCAAAAGAAAAATTTGGAGTAGGTATTAAAATCCATGGAGAAGAAATAAAAACTTTGAGGTTTGCCGATGACATTGTAATTCTGTCAGAGACAGCAAAGGACTTGGAAGAGCAGTTGAACGGAATGGATAGTGTCTTGAAAGGAGGATATAAGATGAACATCAACAAAAGCAAAACGAGGATAATGGAATGTAGTCGAATTAAGTCGGGTGATGCTGAGGGAATTAGATTAGGAAATGAGACACTTAAAGTAGTAAAGGAGTTTTGCTATTTGGGAAGCAAAATAACTGATGATGGTCGAAGTAGAGAGGACATAAAATGTAGACTGGCAATGGCAAGGAAAGCGTTTCTGAAGAAGAGAAATTTGTTAACATCGAGTATAGATTTAAGTGTCAGGAAGTCGTTTCTGAAAGTATTTGTATGGAGTATAGCCATGTTGTTGTTGTTGTTGTGGTCTTCAGTCCTGAGACTCGTTTGATGCAGCTATACATGCTACTCTATCCTGTGCAAGCTTCTTCATCTCCCAGTACCTACTGCAGCCTACATCCTTCTGAATCTGCTTAGTGTATTCATCTCTTGGTCTCCCTCTACGATTTTTACCCTCCACGCTGCCCTCCAATGCTAAATTTGTGATCCCTTGATGCCTCAAAACATGTCCTACCAACCGATCCCTTCTTCTAGTCAAGTTGTGCCACAAACTTCTCTTCTCCCCAATCCTATTCAATACCTCCTCATTAGTTACGTGATCTACCCACCTTATCTTCAGCATTCTTCTGTAGCACCACATTTCGAAAGCTTCTATTCTCTTCTTGTCCAAACTATTTATCGTCCATGTTTCACTTCCATACATGGCTACACTCCATACAAATACTTTCAGAAACGACTTCCTGGCACTTAAATCTATACTCGATGTTAACAAATTTCTCTTCTTCAGAAACGATTTCCTTGCCATTGCCAGTCTACATTTTATATCCTCTATACTTCGACCATCATCAGTTATTTTACTCCCTAAATAGCAAAACTCCTTTACTACTTTAAGTGTCTCATTTCCTAATCTAATTCCCTCAGCATCACCCGATTTAATTTGACTACATTCCATTATCCTCGTTTTGCTTTTGTTGATGTTCATCTTATATCCTCCTTTCAAGACACTGTCCATTCCGTTCAACTGCTCTTCCAAGTCTTTTGCTGTCTCTGACAGAATTACAATGTCATCGGCAAACCTCAAAGTTTTTACTTCTTCTCCATGAATTTTAATACCTACTCCGAATTTTTCTTTTGTTTCCTTTACTGCTTGCTCAATATACAGATTGAATAACATCGGGAAGAGGCTACAACCCTGTCTCACTCCTTTCCCAACCACTGCTTCCCTTTCATGCCCTTCGACTCTTATCACTGCCATCTGGTTTCTGTACAAATTGTAAACAGCCTTTCGCTCCCTGTATTTTACCCCTGCCACCTTCAGAATTTGAAAGAGAGTATTCCAGTTAACATTGTCAAAAGCTTTCTCTAAGTCTACAAATGCTAGAAACGTAGGTTTGCCTTTTCTTAATCTTTCTTCTAAGATAAGTCGTAAAGTTAGTATTGCCTCACGTGTTCCAACATTTCTACAGAATCCAAACTGATCTTCCCCGAGGTCCGCTTCTACCAGTTTTTCCATTCGTCTGTAAAGAATTCGCGTTAGTATTTTGCAGCTGTGACTTATTAAACTGATAGTTCGGTAATTTTCACATCTGTCAACACCTGCTTTCTTTGGGATTGGAATTATTATATTCTTCTTGAAGTCTGAGGGTATTTCGCCTGTCTCATACATCTTGCTCACCAGATGGTAGATTTTTGTCATGACTGGCTCTCCCAAGGCCATCAGTAGTTCTAATGGAATGTTGTCTACTCCCGGGGCCTTGTTTCGACTCAGGTCTTTCAGTGCTCTGTCAAACTCTTCACGCAGTATCTTATCTCCCATTTCATCTTCATCTACATCCTCTTCCATTTCCATAATATTGTCCTCAAGTACATCGCCCTTGTATAAACCCTCTATATACTCCTTCCACCTTTCTGCCTTCACTTCTTTGCTTAGAACTGGGTTGCCATCTGAGCTCTTGATATTCATACAAGTGGTTCTCTTCTCTCCAAAGGTCTCTTTAATTTTCCTGTAGGCAGTATCTATCTTACCCCTAGTGAGACAAGCCTCTACATCCTTACATTTGTCCTCTAGCCATCCCTGCTTAGCCATTTTGCACTTCCTGTCGATCTCATTTTTGAGACGTTTGTATTCCTTTTTGCCTGCTTCATTTACTGCATTTTTATATTTTCTCCTTTCATCAATTAAATTCAATATTTCTTCTGTTACCCAAGGATTTCTATTAGCCCTCGTCTTTTTACCAACTTGATCCTCTGCTGCCTTCACTACTTCATCCCTCAGAGCTATCCATTCTTCTTCTACTGTATTTCTTTCCCCCATTCCTGTCAATTGTTCCCTTATGCTCTCCCTGAAACTCTCTACAACCTCTGGTTCTTTCAGTTTATCCAGGTCCCATCTACTTAAATTCCCACCTTTTTGCAATTTCTTCAGTTTCAATCTGCAGTTCATAACCAATAGATTGTGGTCAGAATCCACATCTGCCCCTGGAAATGTCTTACAATTTAAAACCTGGTTCCTAAATCTCTGTCTTACCATTATATAATCTATCTGATATCTTTTAGTATCTCCAGGATTCTTCCAGGTATACAACCTTCTTTTATGATTCTTGAACCAAGTGTTAGCTATGATTAAGTTATGCTCTGTGCAAAATTCTACAAGGCGGCTTCCTCTTTCATTTCTTCCCCCCAATCCATATTCACCTACTATGTTTCCTTCTCTCCCTTTTCCTACTGACGAATTCCAGTCACCCATGACTATTAAATTTTCGTCTCCCTTCACTACCTGAATAATTTCTTTTATCTCGTCATACATTTCATCAATTTCTTCATCATCTGCAGAGCTAGTTGGCATATAAACTTGTACTACTGTAGTAGGCATGGGCTTTGTGTCTATCTTGGCCACAATAATGCGTTCACTATGCTGTTTGTAGTAGCTAACCCGCGCTCCTATTTTTTTTTATTCATTATTAAACCTACTCCTGCATTACCCCTATTTGATTTTGTATTTATAACCCTGTAATCACCTGACCAAAAGTCTTGTTCCTCCTGCCACCGAACTTCACTAATTCCCACTATATCTAACTTTAACCTATCCATTTCCCTTTTTCAATTTTCTAACCTACCTGCCCGATTAAGGGACCTGACATTCCACGCTCCGATCCGTAGAACGCCAGTTTTCTTTCTCCTGATAACGACGTCCTCTTGAGTAGTCCCCGCCCGGAGATCCGAATGGGGGACTATTTTACCTCCGGAATATTTTACCCAAGAGGACGCCATCATCATTTAATCATACAGTAAAGCTGCATGTCCTCGGGAAAAATTACGGCTGTAGTTTCCCCTTGCTTTCAGCCGTTCGCAGTACCAGCACAGCAAGGCCGTTTTGGTTAATGTTACAAGGCCAGATCAGTCAATCATCCAGACTGTTGCCCCTGCAACTACTGAAAAGGCTGCTGCCCCTCTTCAGGAACCACATGTTTGTCTGACCTCTCAACAGATACCCCTCCGTTGTGGTTGCACCTACGGTACGGCCACCTGTATCGCTGAGGCACGCTAGCCTCCCCACCAACGGCAAGGTCCATGGTTCATGGGGGGTCAGTGGTCGTATGGATGAGTGTTTTCCGTCAATTTCGACTACGAAGTGTCTGTTGGTCAGGAAGCTGTCTATAATTTTGACGTAGGTGGCTGGGATGGTTGTCTGTCTTAAGTGTTTCCATATTAGGTTCTGATGCCACACTTTGTCAAACGCTTCTTCCCAGTCAAGGAAGATGGCGGCTGTTGAATTTTCGTTGTTCATATTTTGGGAGATGTGTTTAGTTAGTCGGAATACTTGGAGCTCGGCGGAAACTTTCCTTTGGAAGCCAAACTGCTCTGCCCGGATGGTGTTATCTTCAATGAGGGCTTTTTGTATACGGTTCAGTATAACCCTCTCTAGAATTTTCCCTATGGTTTGTAGGAGGCTTATTGGTCTATTGTTGGCTGCTGGTAGGCTGGGGTTTTTGCCTGCTTTCGGAATTGTTATGAGTTTCGCTTTCTTCCATGTTGTTGGGAACTAATTTAGTTGTAGACATCGGTTTATTATTCTGGTCAGGAGGACAAGGGGTTTTCTAGGGAGGTTTTTGAGATGCATGTGAGTTATTCTGTCTAGGCCTGGTGCTGTTTTTCCGCTTCTTTTTCGTATTTCTTTTCTTATTTCACTGGGTGTGGCTAGTTCTGGTGGTATGGCTGGTATTGTATTTCTGAGTGCTTCAGTTTCAAGTCTCATTAAGTTGTCTTTTTCGTGGTCTTCCCGCGTGCGAACATCATACTGGGGTAGGGAGTTTTGATCTTCAAAGGCGTCAGCCAGTAGTTCGGCTCTTGCCAGGGCATCGAACACGGTGCCTTGTTGGTCCAATAGGGCCCTCTTTCCTGTTGGCTGGCTTTTTAAGTTTTTGATTAATCTCCATTCATCCTATGACTGGAGCCTGAATGTTTCCATGAGGTCGTCCCATGTTTCGGCGCGACATTCTCTGAGACGTTTTTGCAGTTCTCTTGTTAGCTTGTTCATTTCTGTCCGGTCCCTAGGGTCGCGCGTTCGTTGCCATCGTTTCCGTGCCTTGTTTTTCAGGTGTCGGAGGTCTTGCAGCAATGGGGGAAGATTGTCTTGCTGTTTTTCGATTGTTGTTGTTATGGTGGCGTTTTTGGCGGCTATTTGGATATCTTTAGTTAGCTTCTGTATTGCTTCATCTACTTTGTTGACGGTGGTGAGGTCGGTGGTTGGTCGGGTGGTGGCTGTTAATGCTGTTCTATATTGGTCCCAGTTTATGTCAGTGGTTTTGTTTGGTGGTTGAGATGTTGGTCCGAACTTACGGATACTGACGAGTACTGGGTGATGGTCGGATGACCGGTTGTTGCAGACTGTCATCGTCACATTGGCTATTGGGCCCTTGGTTAGTATAATATCTAGGATGTCTGGTCTCTGCTGGGGTAGGAGTGGTATACGTATGGGGTCGTCTGGCCCTTGGACGATAAAGTGAAGCGTTTCTTCTAGTCATCGCAGCTTATTTCCCTTCGGGTTCACTATCCGCGATTTCCAAAACGTCCCCAAGAGAATTCTGTTCGTAAGTCTTCTTCTAGAATCTGGCGGTTTGGAGCGAGGTATGTGGCTCTGATTAGTATCGCCCCTTCGTCGGTGTTTATTTTGGCGAGTATAACTTCAATCTGCTGTAGTTCTGGGCTGCTCACTGGGTCGTGGGTTATTGTGTTTTTGATGAATATTGCTGTGCCTCCACCTCGTTAGTTTCGTCGGTCGGATCTGTAACAAGTCATATTTCGTAGTCGGAAGTTGTCTGATGGCTGCAGGTGGGTTTCTGTAACCAGCATGATATCAATGTCCTTTTCGGTAATGAACGCTTTGGTTTCGGTCTTTTGGCGTTTGATGCCATTAGCGTTCCAAACGCAAATGGTTATGTCACGTTTTTGCCTTCTGTGTCCCGCCATTTTTTACTCTGTGAGCATTATGGCTGCTGCTTCCAGCAGGATTACTGCCTTTGCCGTTTTGTCTTTTGCTGCGCGGAGTTTGTTGGCCGTTGTTATGATGGTTGTCACAAGGTTTTGTTTGTTAAATAGTTGTAGTGTGGGCAGTATTTCAGCCAGTGCTGTTCCCAGTTCGGTGGGCCTTTGGTCTGCTGGTGGTTGATGTTGTGGTGGAGCGCCCAGTTGTTGTTGTGTAGGTGTGCCTGGGGCCATGGTTCTGTCGTGTTCTGGGTGTCGCTGTGGGGGTCACGTTACATTTGCATACGTGCGGTCGGTTGACGGCATGCCTCTTGTGATGGTGGCATTTGCCAATGTCTGTCTTCTGTCGGCGGATCTTGTTGAGTCCGTCTGTAGTTCCATTCTTGTCGGGTTGTGTTTTGGCTTTGGGCTGGTCTGGCAGGAGCGGCGCTTATATTCACTTTGCGGTGGGGAGGGGGGGGAGGGGGGGAGGGGGGGCGCTCCTCGCGCGGCTCGGTGCTTGTCAGCAAGCTACTGCGGGCTACTAGCTGACGTTTCCTCACCGCCTTCTCTGGTTTTCGGTTCTTCGTCTTCGTCTTCGCTCATGCGCTTGTGGTTATGCCAGAACAGGAAGGACAACAGAAGATCTGCATCCATTAGCTGCTGCCAGCTTAAGTTGTTCAGGCGTATTTTCCTCTGCACTGGGTTTCGTTTTGAGAAAAGGATCTGGTGAAATGCCAACTGCCTCGGCAACTACTTTTGCTGAATTCAAAATGGTTTCCCCTGAATCTCATGCGTCTCATTAGGCAAGACTTTAATTAGTTGTGTTCCTACGTTGCTGTGGCCGAGCGGTTCTAGGAGCTTCAGTCTGGAACCGCGCGACCGCTACGGTCGCAGTTTCGGATCCTGCCTCGGGCATGGATGTGTGTGATGTCCTTAGGTTAGTTAGGTTTAAGTAGTTCTAAGTTCTAGGGGACTGATGACCTCAGATGTTAAGTCTCATAGTGCTCAGAGCCATCTGAATCATTTTTGTTCTTACGTTGAAGGAAGTACCTTTGTTCTGTATAAAGAAGTTTTTGTGATCAATAGAGGCCAAGACATTGTGCCGAAACGATGATATCATGTGGCCTTTGAAAGTTCCAAAGTACTCCTCGAGTTCCAAAACAGTATTTCTTGCTGATAGGGTTAATGTGGGTACCTTATCCACCAGGAACAGAATCGAAGAAAAGTGCTTCAAAATCTGGCGCACAGTATACAGTCTTTCATTCCAGTGAGTTTCACAAAGGCTTTGCATAGACAAAGGCCAGGACTGCTACAGAACAAAGACTGAAAGCTTTTAATGTTTCCAAAATATGTCACATCATAATCCAGTTTAACAACATTGAGAGTGTGCTCCGCTGGGAGAAAAAATGGCAGACTTGTTTTAAAGTATTCTTGACTGAACACCACTAGTGTGACGACACATGTTGGACCCACTGTCATAGCCCTGAGTACGAAACTCCGCGAATGATACTCCATGTGTTTCTAATGTGGACAATACTTCATCAGTTATGGCCTCCCCTGCTTTTGCACTAATATTCATAAATTCAATGAATCTTTTTTCTAATTTGAAATAGACAGTGGAGAATGAGTACATTCTGCTTCTGGTGGGAAATGTGAGAAACTGCGTCAACTATAAATCCATAGAAGATAGAGTCTTCTCTTTGATTTTTTTTTTCACCACATAGAGATATAAATTCATTATGCTTGGATCATGATAGATAGTGAGCTTTATGTATCATACTTTCGTTCGTTAGTTGGTTTTCTCTTTCTCTAGATGTTCACGTCATATTTTCCAATCAGTTCCAATATTCCAAAAAAAATTATTGTGAGCATCACCAGTCTTAGCATTCTCCCCTTGGAAAGCTCATCCATAATTGTTTATAATATAGCTTTTCATCTTGTTGCTTCACTGTTAATCGTTGGTTGACGTTTACTGTCTACACCACGTCTTTTCAATGATGTTTGCAGAGTTGTCCATTGTATGTAATGTTTTCGAAGTTCGAAGCTTTTTTCATGCATCAATAACAACGTACAAAGTTATTGTAGGGAGCTACTGAAAGGTGGCTACACTGAGCCACAGCGCCAGAGATCGCTAGAGAGCATTGTTCCGCCGCCTCCACGGGAAGTGATTATTGAGATGTCGTAGGGCAGTGCTTGTCCAGGACTCGTAGTAGTCAGTTCGTGTTCAGATGTGCTAGAAGTCAGTGCTTGGGGAGAGCTCGTAGTAGTCAGTTCGTGTTGAGATGTGCTTGCTGAGATGTGATACTGAAAAATTCTTGTTGAGATGTTGTAATAGCGAATCGGTGTGGAGATATATTGTAATTATTAGAGTGATTTTGGTCAATATATGAAGGTAACGAGACTTGATTTATTTTTCATTATTTCCATGTTTTAAATAATGCGTCACTACAGGTTCAGTCAACAAAGCATCTGGCTTGTGTTCTTGTATTAGAGTGTAATTCTGGTTTTCTTGAGTAATTATGGTATTTTTATTTTCTTTAATTAATTCAGTATAAATGATATTTAAAATTTCTTGTGTTATTGAAGAAGAACCGTGCCAGATGCGTACATTGAGTCATACTTCCACTCACAGAACAGTTACACTTGTGCTTTGGTTTCGTAGGTTTTTATAGTTGCTGGGGACTTAATTAATTAATTGTGTTAATGAAAATTTCCATTTCATTCTTTGTTATTGTTCTATGCAGTCAGATAGCGTAATAATAACAGTCAGGGCCAACCGTTACGAGACTTCGTAATCGGACAGACAGCTACTAAAGCAAAAATTAAAATTATTTGCATTTCATTTTAATTAAGCCCCCATGCACGTGGCGACCACTGCTTCGGATCGTCCCTTGGAATTCTTCTGATTGTAGAAATAGTAGACAGTAGGATTGTTGTAGTAATTTGTAGTTTAGTAATTGTAGTCTATATTGCATGTGTAGATTTGGTAATTGTCATTCTTCTAATGGTATTTTTTTTTTTTTTGCAAAATTTCATTTCTGTTGTCTTGTCTATGGGTTTGACAATTAGTGCAATTATTTCAATTGTTCGATGATCGTGTTTGAAGGAAACATTTCGTGTAAATGGTATTGTTGGAGATAAAGTGTCATTGTGTGCAATTTTCATATAGTAACGAGTTTTGTATATTCTGTAAATGATTACGCGGTCGATGAAAAAGGCAAAAATGATGGACAGTGAGAATGACGAAATTGTTGACATGGCGAACTCGCCAACACAGGACAACAGTATGATGAATAATGGAGTTGAAAACAATGTAATAAGTCGGGAAAATAGTCCGGAACCACTTCAAAATTTTTCTCAATCAGAAAATTCACAGAATCCGAGATTAACGGCAGAAGATTCTGGAATTGTATCGAACACAGATAGCTTTATGGCTATGCAGAAGGAAGTTAGTTTTGCGGGAAATGTTAGGGGCGAAAAGAATTTTGATCCATTTAATATGGAGCAGTTGATGGGTGCAATATTAAATTTGGGATCTCGGTTAGACTCACAAATGGGAACAATGGAAGCACGGTTTGACTCACTGGGATCACAGATGGGAATTTTACGATCTGAATTAAAAACTGATATGGGAACACTGGAAACACGGTTAGATTCACGAATAGGGACATGTTTCAAAAACATGAAGGAGGAATTAAAGAAAGAGATTAGAGAGGAAGTACAACCGATTTTGAATGCTCACAATAATAGATTAATTGTAGTAGAGAAAGGAAGGAAAATATATTTGCTTAACAAGAGTGATAGGGCACAAATCGCAGAATATCTGAGTGACCACCATCAAACGTTCATTTCTGAGGAAGAGGATGTGGAACAAAAATGGAAAAAATTCAGAAACATCGTCCAGTACGCCTTAGATAAGTTCGTACCGACTAAGGTCCAAAGCGAGGGGAAAGATCCACCGTGGTATAACAATCATGTACGAAAGGTACTACGGAAACAAAGAAAGCTTCATCATAGGTTTAAGAGTAGTCGAATCATAGCTGATAAGGAAAAGCTGAACGAAGCGAAAAAGAGCGTAAAGAGAGCAATGAGAGAAGCATTCAACGAATTCGAACATAAAACATTGGCAAACAATCTAAAAAAGAACCCTAAAAAGTTTTGGTCATATGTAAAATCGGTAAGCGGATCTAAATCCCCTATTCAGTCACTCGTTGACCACGATGGCACCGAAACAGAGGACGACCGAAGAAAGGCAGAAATACTGAATTCAGTGTTCCGAAACTGTTTCACTGCGGAAAATCGTAACACGGTCCCTGACTTCAGCCGTCGCACGGACGCCAAAATGGAAAATATTGAAATAAACGATATCGGAATTGAAAAACAACTGCTATCACTTAGTAGCGGAAAAGCATCCGGACCAGACGAGATACCCGTAAGATTCTACAGTGATTATGCTAAAGAACTTGCCCCCTTTCTATCAGCAATTTATCGTAGATCTCTGGAAGAACGTAAAGTACCTAGCGACTGGAAGAAAGCGCAGGTCGTTCCCATTTTCAAGAAGGGTCATAAATCAGATGCGAATAATTATAGGCCTATTTCGCTTACGTCAATCTGTTGTAGAATAATGGAACATGTTTTATGTTCTCGTATTATGACGTTCTTAGATAATACAAATCTCCTTCATCATAACCAACATGGATTCCGCAAACAGAGATCATGTGAAACTCAGCTCGCCCTATTTGTCCAAGAAATTCACAGTGCCGTAGACACTGGCGAGCAGATTGATGCCGTATTCCTGGACTTCAGGAAGGCATTTGATACGGTTCCGCACTTACGTTTAGTGAAAAAAATACGAGCTTACGGAATATCGGACCAGGTTTGTGATTGGATTCAGGATTTCCTAGAAGAAAGAACACAACATGTCATTCTTAACGGTTCAAAATCTGCAGATGTAGAGGTAATTTCGGGAGTACCGCAAGGAAGCGTGATAGGACCTTTATTGTTTACAATATACATAAATGACTTAGTTGACAACATCGGTAGCTCCGTGAGGCTATTTGCAGATGACACGGTTGTCTACAAGAAAGTAGCAACATCAGAAGACTCGTACGTACTCCAGGAAGACCTGCAGAGGATTAATGAATGGTGCGACAGCTGGCAGCTTTCCCTAAACGTAGATAAATGTAATATAATGCGCATACATAGGGGCAGAAATCCATTCCAGTACGATTATGCCATAGGTGGTAAATCATTGGAAGCGGTAACGACCGTAAAATACTTAGGAGTTACTATCCGGAGCGATCTGAAGTGGAATGATCACATAAAACAAATAGTGGGAAAAGCAGGCGCCAGGTTGAGATTCATAGGAAGAATTCTAAGAAAATGTGACTCATCGACGAAAGAAGTAGCTTACAAAACGCTTGTTCGTCCGATTCTTGAGTATTGCTCATCAGTATGGGACCCTTACCAGGTTGGATTAATAGAAGAGATAGACATGATCCAGCGAAAAGCAGCGCGATTCGTCATGGGGACATTTAGTCAGCGCGAGAGCGTTACGGAGATGCTGAACAAGCTCCAGTGGCGGACACTTCAAGAAAGGCGTTACGCAATACGGAGAGGTTTATTATCGAAATTACGAGAGAGCACATTCCGGGAAGAGATGGGCAACATATTACTACCGCCCACATATATCTCGCGTAATGATCACAACGAAAAGATCCGAGAAATTAGAGCAAATACGGAGACTTACAAGCAGTCGTTCTTCCCACGCACAATTCGTGAATGGAACAGGGAAGGGGGGATCAGATAGTGGTACAATAAGTACCCTCCGCCACACACCGTAAGGTGGCTCGCGGAGTATAGATGTAGATTAGACAAAGGGAACAGGATAGAGAACAGGAAGAAAGAGATCGCGTGATAGTACAAAAATTTTCAGAGTTAAATTTACAACGTGCACACGATAAGGAAGAAATATTTGAGAGAATCGAGGAATCCGTTCCAAATGACAGAATAAATAACTTATCGCAACAGTGTGGACAGTTAACTACTAAATGTGACAATACCGAAAACCGAGTCGCGACACTTACGGAAGACGTAAATAATCAGAAAGAACAATTAGGTGACTCATCGGAAAGAGTTGAGGAGATTTCAGATAAACTGACAAGTCTTAGTTTAAATGGAGACAGAGATTCAGATGATACAGCACCATTGCCATTTGCGGAAACTGAAGAGTACCAGAACATAAATAAGCATGTTGAAAATCCGGCAAAATTTAATGAATGCGTTAAAAAGGAATTTGAGGCATTACGAATGCAAGTCAAACAAACTGAAGGCGAAATTGTAGGAAAAGACAGTAAAAGAAATTTAGAATCACAGATACCAGAGGGATTTGAAGAAAATAATTTATTTCATTTACGAGAAGCAACAAGAGAGCGCCAGGCGCGCGAACTTGACAATAATCGACATTGGGACTGGGACAGACGCGGCAGGTCTTTGTCACCGCGAGGCGGAAGCTTTGACTGTAAACACTTCTTGACTGTTCGGAAATTTAAGATCTTTTGCAATTCTAGGAATGACATACGTCCATGTTCATGGTTGGATCGATTTACGTGCGCACTTCCGCCAGATTTGCCACTGAGTCACAAACTGGAATTTATGTGCAGCTATTAAAGTCCTCAGGGGATTCACTACACTAAGTGAATATGTGCAGTAGCGATCACAGGGCCCCGAGCTGTAGTGGTGCTATTTCCCTTTTAGTTTTCTGCACCGCTGCCTACTCTTTCACTATTCTTTGCATCTATAAAAACAACTCTTCTACTATCAATCTATCTAGACAGTAAGTAAAGAATAACCGGATTTGACTATTTTACCCAAAAGTGACTTTGGAAATTACCGTTTGGACTTACTATATTTTCTGCAGCATTCATTCGTAGTTTAAACAAAATTTTACCTGTTTATCTTCGTGACAATATTACTTCTTATGTTGACGACATTCTTATTGCTAAACGTTCTTGGAATGAGCACAACAAAATTTTGGATTCATTATTACGTATTTTTGCAAGAGTTGGCATTACTGTGAACTTTGAAAAATCTGAATTTGGTCGTTCTCAGGTGAAATTTCTCGGTCACATTATTTCTACAGAAGGTATTCTTCCTGATCCAGAGAAACTAGACGCTATTTGTAATTATGCTGTTCCTACCACAAAACGTGATATTCGTAGTTTCCTTGGTGTCTGTAATTTTCTTAGACGCTTTGTTAGATTGGATGATTTGGCCACACCTCATTTACACATTTCAGTTATGCGCACTTTGGTCCCAGAAAATGCTTTTATAAATTACGAGAAAATTGCTACTTCAGTAATATGGAAAAACGTATTCGATCTGTTCTTGCCAAATGCAAATTATGTCAAAAGGCTAAGCCGCCAACGGTTTCTCACAGAGCACCGTTGTTTCCTATCATTCCAGCGAAATTAAAGGAGATGGCTGCAGTCGATTTGTTCGGTCCAGTGGTTCGTTCTACTAATGGTTTTGCGTACATTTTCGTAGCAGTGGAATTGACATCAAAATATGTGTGTTTTACACCTTTACGCAAAGCAACAGCTCGTTCAGTATCTAACGCTTTCATCAAACATTTTCTTAAAGAAGTTGGTCATGTTGATAAGGTTATATCAGATAATGGATCACAGTTTCGCTCTAAAATTTGGCTTCGTACTCTACGGCGTCGGAAGATTAAACCAATTTTCATTTCACTTTTTCACCCTCAATCTAATGCTTCAGAGAGATGGATGAAGGAAATCAATAAATTGTGTCGTCTTTATTGTCATCAGAATCACAGAACGTGGGATCAGTATCTTCATCTTTTTCAAAACATTCTGAATGAACTTCCTAATGATTCAACTTCTTTACCGCCTATACTGATATTAAAAAATAAAGCACCGATAAATCGCATTTCTGAAATCGTTTCTTTTCCGCCTTCACAGAAACTGCGGCATTCTGAAGTTGTCAACCTAGCTCTACAAAATATTGCATCTGCGGCTGCTAGAAGAGAGAAATCAGCTAAACATCCTGGTCGTTTAAAAATCTTGTCAGTTGGTCAGAAGGTGTTAATTAAGTCCCACCGTTTGTCTCATAAAGGAAAAGGCTTGTGTCGCAAATTTTTTCTGCTTTATAACGGTCCATATAGAGTTCGCAAAATTATTCATGATAACACTGTTGAAGTAGAAACTCTTAAATCACGACGCTCTAAAGGAATACATCATATATCAAACGTAAAAATTTTTGTGGAATGACCTACTTGTGAGAAACCAACAGTTTACGTAAACATGGAGAGAGTACAAGGATACCGCGCTGTGTTTTGGCGGCGGCACATACTCAAAGCAACAGTCAGTCGGCGCGCCGCACAAGGCAGTCGTTGACCGCAAACAATCGCTTCCTACGTCACGCGCCTACAGCTGATCGAGCGCTCAGTGCGAATGCACTGACAGACGTAAATAAATACACAGTTTAATTTCTCCGAATAAATTCTGTATAAAGCTATAAGGACTTCATAAATTATGTTATTAACGTTCAGTATTTTTCAGGATACGGTTGTATAAAGTATTTAAGACCTTCAGGTAAATTCTGTGCGTGTCCGACGTTAAGACGACTTGCTTTGGAGAAAATTTTCAGGAAGAAGGTCATTTCGAAGATGAAACTAATAAACTAAAAAGGGTAACTATTAATTGAGTTTATTTTTCAGGTAACATAATTCCACTTAGGTACGTACTTTAGACGTAATTTGCTGCTCGCGATTACGTGATTCATACTTTGTGCTAATTTCATGTTCTATGAATTTACTAGTGAAGCGACGTGCTTACGCATATTAACTGATTTTGACAATGATTAATTAATGAACAGGGTTGTTATTTGTATATTATGCATCGCTTGGCTGCTATGCTTTTTCACTGATGTCATATTTTTCTATTATGTGCCTGCTGTGCTTATTTATTTAAATTATAATTGTCACCTGATTAATTGTGCTGATGTGGTTAGATATATAAGTTATACTTTGTGATTTATCTGCTTGCGCCTTCATGTTTACTTATTAAGATTACATATAAACATTTATTTGCTTATGCTGATATGATGCTAATGACCTGTTTATTATGATAGATAACATATTTGCTGCCTTGCTTATGGATTGCATATTTACACATTTCTGTTTTGTTGTCATAACTACTCTTCAATTTAGTATATAGAAATGCTGATATACTGTGTACAAACATAGAGACTAGGTTACACTATGGTATTAATTGTAGATTGTTCGCTTGGCAGAGCCTTGTTATAGGGATTGTGCTGCATCCACTTGTTGACATTCTGTTCTCTACTGGTATATTTACTCGCTATTGCATGTTTTGCTTACGCTCAGTGCTTTATATTTTAAGATAAGAAACTGAACTGCTATAATTCGACGAACGACATTAGTACAAGAAAGTCATAGAAGTCACATGAGCTGAGGTTTTATGGAAGCTGTATAAATTTATGCTACTAGGAAGGAAGCTAACGACATGACAGACCAAAACTAGGTTTAGACCATTGACAGTATTACACTGCATTTTCGTGAGCAATTGAAATAGGAAGCGACAATTGACACAAAAAATACTCCACATGTTTGCTTCTGCTATGATTCATGAAGTGGTGTACACACTGTGAAATGTTATGATCATTCACACTCCGTAATCGTACTTAATTACTGAGAGTTATTCGAACTAAGTCTGTTAGAGGTCATGTATGCATTTCTTTTATTTAATGATGGACAAGGAACCAAAATGTATCTTATAATTTATAATGAGTAGAAAATTTGGGTCAGATGGATTACACAGAGGTTGTGTGTGGACACTGTGTCTTCGGATTGTATGGGATGATGAATTGAAGTTGCACTAGGATTTTGTCTGTACTTGTTCGAGGAGACTGACTAGAGGAAAGAGTTGTTATGGAAGTGAAATGATATTGGTGCTGAGGTTTATATGTATCGACGTATTATTGAGGTATTGAGATTAGGTGAAGTAGATGATTATTGGAGTTTTCGTGGACAAAAGGTAAGATAAATGATATTGATGATCGACGTATTGAAAAGGTATTAGTGAAGTATTAAGATTAAGTGATGATTATTGGAGTTTGGTGGATAAGAGGTAAAGTAAGTGAGGAGCATATTTTTTTTTTTTTTTGTTGGTCCATATGGAACAAGGAGGATGAAGATGGCAGACTAGAACACTCAAGTAGAAAGAAGATTGCCTACACACACACTTTGTTAAATCAATAAGCAGTATACATTTTTTTTTGAAGAGAGGAAGTATTTGCATATCTTGGCTCACTGACAGTTGTTCAGCAACAGTACAATTTGATCTGGCTTGGCAAACATTGGTCTTGACATGATGACTATGACGTTGACTAACTATTATTGACTGTTATACATTGCTGCCACTAGTACTTGGTACACATGATGAACATCAAATCTTGGACAGAGTTACATTTACACAGTTAACACTATTCAATTACACAGTAGCACTTAATGAGGATGAAAGATGAGTGGATGTGTTTTGTGTGTTTTCCTTTCCTAATCCTACCCACCTATCTCCTAAATATTATTTTATTTGTTGGTAGTGGCTTGCACTGACACCCATAAATATTATAGGTTAACTGTTATTGTGTACTGTAATAGTTAATGTGACAATTAACTGATATCATTTGTGTGTTTATTATGATTTGTATGTTTAGTGTAAGAGCATTGATTATATTTTGTTAAAGAAATTGTATGTGCATTCAAACTATTGTTCATGACTGAACTGTCTCAGTAGTTATGGTGAATAGTATGGACTGTTACTTGCACTTTTTCTACATGATTGGTGCCACAAGGACATGTTTAATTTCTGCTGATGAACTGTGTGATCAGTGATTGTAAAAAAATTATGGACTGTTACTTGTACCTTCTCTACATGATTGGTGCCACTAGGACATGTTTAATTTCTGCTTATAAACTCTGATGAACAGTGTGATCAGTGATACTAGATTTTATGGAACTGCTTCTGCTGAGAAATGTGACTTGTTGCTGTGTGTACCTACTCAACATTGCTGGGTGCCACTGATGGACTGCTTCTACTGAAAAGATGTCACCTGTTGATGTCTGCACCTACTCAACATTGCTGGGTGCCACTGATGGATTGCTTCTACTGAAATGAAGTCACCTGTTGCTGTGTGCACCTGATCAACATTGCTGGTGCCACTAATGGACTGATTCTACTGAAATGGTGTTACTTGTTGATGTCTGCACCTACTCAACATTGCTGGGTGCCACTGATGGATTGCTTCTACTGAAATGAAGTCACCTGTTGCTGTGTGCACCTGATCAACATTGCTGGTGCCACTAATGGACTGATTCTACTGAAATGGTGTTACTTGTTGGTGTCTGCACCTGCTCAACATTACTGGGTGCCACTGATGGACTGCTTCTACTAAGATGATGTCACTTGTTGGTGTCAGCACCTGTTGACCATTGCTGGGTGCTACTGCTGGAACTGTCAACTGCTTATTCTTGGGCTATGGAAAGCGTTTATGTGAATATTTGTATAAACTGATTTTTGTGTATTACTGTTTGTGAAAAATTATGAGACTCTTACCTGCACATATTCGTCATTGCTGACGCTATTGATTGAACTGTTTAACCATATAATACTTGTGTAAACTGTTATGTAAAGTCACATGTATGAAAGAATTTGTATTGCTTACTGTATTTTATATATTAGGTTATTGAAAGGTCAGTGCAAAGCCAAAATTTTATCTAGTTATATGATATTTACGTATTAATATTATCTTTTATTTTTGTCTGTATTTTTTTGACGAATTTGGTGGTATTTTCACCACCAATGCTGGAAA
Organism: Schistocerca nitens; assembly: GCF_023898315.1. Taxonomy (NCBI): domain Eukaryota; kingdom Metazoa; phylum Arthropoda; class Insecta; order Orthoptera; family Acrididae; genus Schistocerca; species Schistocerca nitens. The sequence continues at coordinate 740,462,845 of NC_064614.1, read as the reverse complement.
AAATACCATCAAATTCTAGCCGTGGAGGAAGGGCATATGAAAGGTGGCTACACTGAGCCACAGCGCCAGAGATCGCTAGAGAGCATTGTTCCGCCGCCTCCACGGGAAGTGATTATTGAGATGTCGTAGGGCAGTGCTTGTCCAGGACTCGTAGTAGTCAGTTCGTGTTCAGATGTGCTAGAAGTCAGTGCTTGGGGAGAGCTCGTAGTAGTCAGTTCGTGTTGAGATGTGCTTGCTGAGATGTGATACTGAAAAATTCTTGTTGAGATGTTGTAATAGCGAATCGGTGTGGAGATATATTGTAATTATTAGAGTGATTTTGGTCAATATATGAAGGTAACGAGACTTGATTTATTTTTCATTATTTCCATGTTTTAAATAATGCGTCACTACAGGTTCAGTCAACAAAGCATCTGGCTTGTGTTCTTGTATTAGAGTGTAATTCTGGTTTTCTTGAGTAATTATGGTATTTTTATTTTCTTTAATTAATTCAGTATAAATGATATTTAAAATTTCTTGTGTTATTGAAGAAGAACCGTGCCAGATGCGTACATTGAGTCATACTTCCACTCACAGAACAGTTACACTTGTGCTTTGGTTTCGTAGGTTTTTATAGTTGCTGGGGACTTAATTAATTAATTGTGTTAATGAAACTTTCCATTTCATTCTTTGTTATTGTTCTATGCAGTCAGATAGCGTAATAATAACAGTCAGGGCCAACCGTTACGAGACTTCGTAATCGGACAGACAGCTACTAAAGCAAAAATTAAAATTATTTGCATTTCATTTTAATTAAGCCCCCATGCACTACTTGTGGAGAAAATCTTTATTTTGCAAGTTTACTCTGATTTCAGTTATCTGAAGATGGCCTAAGAAGCCGAAAACTAGTTCATACAAATAAAAATCGGTAAAATAAAGAACCGTCTAAGTGTTATTCAACTCTCAATATGGAATTGTTGTATCAAGACGCTGCCGAAGAATCAATAAATAAAAAAAATAGCGCTTTTTACATTACTTTCTTGAGTTGAAGTAAGAGAATCTCTGTCTTTTTTGTTTCCTCTGCTTCAATTGCCTGTTCAGAAGCCAATGTATTTCGTGTCGTATGATTTGTTTTACATCTTTTTGGTCTGAAATCGACTGAACAACAGAGCGCGAAAGATGGTTATCTGGGGCTACTGTGAGTTTCGAGATATCATGAACCTGAATTTCTTGCAACTCTTCTTTTTTATGACACTTCAAAATTTTTATAACACTCTAACGACCTTACTTAGTTTTTCTAATTTCTCTTTTTGCAGCTTTCTTTTTAAATCTCCAGATTTATGTTTATAGCTCGACATATTAACTTCTTGTTGTCTCTATTCTGAAATGAAACAATACCTCCCGGCTAAAATATATTTCTTTATAATACAAAAATGGTTCAAATGGCTCTAAGCACTATGGGACGTAACATCTGAGGTCATCATTCCCCTAGGACTTAGAACTACTTAAACCTAACTAACCTAAGGACATCACACACACCCATGCCCGAGGCAGGATTCGAACCTGCGACCGTAGCGGTCGCGCGGTTCCAGACTGAAGCGCCTAGAGCCGCTCGGCCACACCGGCCAGCTTTGTAATACAGATCTGCATTTCTCATCCTGTATTATTAGCAGAAGTTAACGCTTATCTCATATTGGTCAAGAACATCTTAACGTAAACAAAATCGTAGCAAGACGAAGCACTTTTATAGAAAATGACTTAACGTAAAACTTAACAAATATGCGTTATTACTTCCAGTTGCAGCAGACAAAAATGAATTCAGCCCACGCCACGCGAAATGGACAGGTTAACTGCCACTGAAGAGCGATGCGATGCGTCTTTTTTTTAAGCCTAAGAGGAAGAGGGAAATGGCTAAACAAACATACCATTGCAGGAAGTGTGGTTGGGGAAGCGCGGGGAGGTGCAATGGTGGTGGTGGGTGGGGGGGAGAGGGGAGGGGAGTGGGTTGCTCCTACGAGCTAAGGGCCACAGTCAAAGTGGTACCGATGTAGGTAACTTCGGACGACGACCTACATCGGCCAAAGACCGCTGATCTTTTCAACTTAGTACGCTACTACTAGGGGGTCACACTGTAACCGATCTCGTCACACGCACATAGAGACTTCGAACGAGAATCGGCGTAGTTCAGATCAGTTTGTTAGCTTCGGTCCAATCGATCGCCTTGTCCAACAACTCACCATGCTTTTGTTCGTTTCCTGGTCTCCGTAGATATTCTGCAAGCGCCTATGAATATCTACGATGCTCTGGTTTACCTGCAAAAGAAACTCTATGACATCTCTCTGGTGGGAAGGCACCGCCATTACAGGCGCCTACGATAGCAGCTGAAGGGGGAATGTTCCACGATGTCCCACAACAAACTCCGCATTCTTTCAACCGAAATTGGCCTAGAAAAAAAATTTGTTGCATTACTTATTGAACGCCTCTCTTAGAAAATGGCTATAAAGAAGATGAACATCCATTGCCCCTCTGCCGACAGCCAACATGTTTCCGTCTTCGAAAGGATCGCTAAGTCCCAATATCTCTATCTCTGTCAGTCTCTCTCTCTCTCTTTCTCTCTATCTCCCTCTTCTCCCTCTGCCTCTCCTTCTTTTTTCTCTCCCTCGTTCCCTCTTCTCCGAAAAGCGTTTAGGCATGGACCGTATGTTTACAGTGCGGTTAGCTTGCTGTTAGCGCCCTTTACCGAGAAGGTGTGCAATAGCAGTTACTGTTTGTTCTGTTAATTCTCGTATCTCATAGCCTCGCGGGTACTTGCCATCTCCTGACAAATACTGCACTCTACTTAGCAAGCAAAGGCTTAACGTAAAGGCCATACATGTTGAAAAGAGAAAGAGGATTTGGCTAAACCCTTACTAACATCCGCTGTGCTTCCCAGTAAAATAAGTGCACCATGTAACGTCACTCTGGCGTATTGTCCATTCTTTATTCTTTGAGAGTAGTTTGAATGTGTACGGAGGGTATGGGCCTGTGGCTGTTTAATGTGACGATCTCTCCGTAATGATATCTAACTATTGAAGAGAATATGATTAAAACTTTGGCTTCCTGATAAGTAAGGTAAGAGAATACATTTCCTTCTGGCAGATGATTATTATAGGCACATACTTTAACACTTAGGGACAGTAAGAACCAGTAATATTACAAACAAAGGACAGAGAGAGGGGGAGAACTAGATAAGAGACGGGAAGAATCAAAGGTGTATTGACAGCCTGCAGCAGCTAAAACAGGCCACCCTGAACGTATCCGAATGACTTAATACATCGAGGTGAGGTTTTCGCTAAGCTACAGCGGACAATGCGACCGTTTTTCTAAGGAGAGACAAGTAATTTGTAACAGACTTAATAACACACATGAAATTAAACCACCCTCATTCTCAAAAAATGGTAACCATCAGACATATCGTATACCGACTGTGCAGAACACCACTAAGCAAAAGAACTATCAAGACGAATTAGACAAGATTATCAACACAGCACAAAACTAAAGATACAACATCAAGGCAACACATAAACTACATAACACTTTTAAAAGGAAAATACAAGCAGAAGACAGCAAAATTAAAAACATTTCAGGTATACCAACACATATCAGTAACACACAATGCACATTCACAACACGGAACTCATTCGTCAACACAAACACAAGTGGCACACTGTAATACACCATAACCAACTTACAAAGAAGATCAGTAACATCTTCAAAAAAACAACAAATTAATAAATCCTACAAGACAAATAGTACAGTACAAAAGAAATTAAAAACTGTAACTGAAATTAAATACAACAGTTCAGGAACATATGATTTAACATGTAACAGCCTACAACTCTAACTGTATTGGGATGAGTGCAAGAAATTTTAATACCGCGTAAAAAACACGTAAGGGCAGCGAAGAGTGAATGTACCCACTCCACATACGCAGAACCCCTAAAAAACTGGGATAAAAACCGACATGGCAGTCTTATGTCATAACTACAAAGTAAAGAGAATGCTCACTCCACAAGAAGAATATTTCGTACAGAAAGCCATCCACTCTACTCTCAACCTGTAGTTTTCGTGATCCCTCAGTCGACCCCAAAGATGAACAAGAACATGCCCAGCACGCTGAAATATAGGTTATGTGCAGTGAAATGTTTAAATCTGAGCCATCCGTTTGAAGATAATGGTACTACTGTATATGTATCTAATACATACAGAAGAACACACAAGTACATAAAAAGCACACAAAAATGAATGTAAGTTTAAAAAAACACGATCATATAGTTGTAAATAATTATATAATTAAATGAGGTGCCACGAGGAGCTACAAATCTCTTACCAAAATATGTGTGGGTAGCTAAGAAACCAGCTGTGCCCAAGTATTTATTTATACGTCATATTCGTGGAATTTATTTTTGACTTATAAAGCTTCTTTGTACACAACGTTTGAAGTAGCATGATTCAAGATATGAGCGAAGAGGCTGTTTGCTTCAGTAACACGGGAGAGAGCCATATAGAGCTAGCCATGCGAAAGCTAATAACTGACACCAACAACACGCAGCATCAGACCTTGTGCTTTGTCTATCGTCAACTTATAACATAAGCTCACCAGGAATTGTACACGCCAGTTCCGCTTGGGCAGCCGTAGCGTGCGGATCGCTGTGCGGAGCGCTCGCTGCAGCGAGAGGACGTAAAGTGGTATTGTCCGGTGTCGCGTGCACGCCAGCAAATTGTCGCGTTGCTGTTTTAACGGCGAAGGCAAAATTGTCGTGAAGTCACGCACGCAACATTATGGGCAAGCGAAGCGGAAAAGAAAAAGGACGAGATGGGAGAGGAAGACGCCGCGAAAGTCGAGCATGCTGAACATTCCGAGCCTACAAACCCGGAAAACACGGCAAAGCCGACCGACGAGCGAATAGGACGCAACTCCGCGGACTGAAAGCCGGGCAGCCCCGACAGGCGGTTTCTGGCGACGGACGCCGCGCGCCAAACCGACGACGAGGAGGCTTCACGAAGCGACGATCCCGCCACCGCAGACGCCGGAAACAGCAAGAGATGCTGTCAAGCCGACGCACCGACACATCCGATCTACATCCAGTACCAGGATAAAGACTGGGCAGAGTTCGTCGACCGACTGGAACAAGTCGCGGCCGTAGAGGTGACCATCCTGGACGACAACTCGCAACTTTTTTTTAAAAATCTTTATTTACAACTGTATAATAATTATACAATCTTAACCCCCTTCCTTAAATGATTAGTGGGTCCTAATTTTATCCAACATTAATTGCAGCTAAATGCAAATTTAGTTAGTGAGCTACAGCTATAACTTGATAACAATGAGCGGGTCAATGGAAGCGTCCGATTCCACCCGTCTGCTTTGACCCATGACGTTAGGGTGTTGTGGTGTGTGACGTCATTATGGCGCGGAGTTTGAGTTGGTTGTGTTTGTAGGTGTCGTCTTGTTGTCTTTGATGGCGTCCTCTGTGTGTGTGTTTGGGATGGCCGGCCGGCCAAACTTTGTTGGTCGTAAATAATTGTATTTTTGGGTCTATTTTTCTCGAGTTGTAATGTTTTGTGTATTTATTGTGTATTGAATGTGTTTTAATTTACGTAGGGAAATTTGAGTTTTTAATTTCTGAGGTGTTGTGGTTTTGGTTTTGTTTTTCGTAGTTGAAGGTGTTGGTTTTTTCGTATCAGTAGTTATAGATGACTTATATAGGTCAAGGGGAATGACCGATTCCAATTTTCGTATTTTTATTTGTAGGTATAGGTGTTTTGGTACCGTCAGCTGTGGTCAAGGAAAATGTCTGATTCCAATTTCCTTAGTTTTTGCTGTAGGCGTTGGTGTTTTGGTATCGTCAGCTGCCGTTGACCTATATAGGTCAAGGGAAGTCTCCGATTCCTGTAGATTTTGTAATTTTTTTTTTGTTCGTCGTCGTGTGTGTTTTAGGATCGTGGTCTGTTTTTTTTACTGTTATATTTAGCTTCTCCCCTCCCTAAAACCCCCAATTTCCCGCAGTTGTCTCGTTAGTTTGATTGTATTTTTGTAGGGAGATGTTATTGTCTTATTTATACATATTTTAATGTTTGTTGCCGTGTGTATGTAGTGATATCATAGATGCCATATTGAAGACGCTTAGTATAGCCATTTCCGCCATATTGATGACGTCGTGGGTCAAAGCAGACGGTTGGAATCGGACACTTCCGTATTCTCCAATGAGCAACTAATGTATTATTATTAATGTTAACTTTATATGACCTACGCTTAACTAAACTCTACTGCCTGCAGCGTCACAGTTGGGTCAGTACTTTATAAATCTACTTTTTAGAGCCTTGCTCATCGAGCTAATCCCGATGAGCGTGCCCCTGACACTGGGCAGGCCAAGGATGTTATTCGCTGCAGGTTCCTAAATAACTAATTTCCTAATCTAAGTCCTACTAACTAGTACTAATCTAAGTCCGGTGCTTTGTCCTGTATCGGCGGTGTTGTACCCCACTCCCCCTAGTCCTGTACGCAGCGGATTCCAGACTATGAGGAAAGTCGGCCCGGCCACGCACAGGCGGTATGGGAATAGGGTGCTAGATTCAGCTAGTGTTTGGTGTGTCTCAAATTGTTAATTTATGTACCTCAGGTATTCTTTTAACATTTTTCGTGATACCTCATCCGCCAATTGTTAAAGAGTTTGAAAAATGTCTCCTTGTCTAAATAAGTGATATTTGTCATCGTCAGGAAATTGGTCATGTAATGTGGATGCTACATCATTGAAAAGGGGGCACTCGTAGACCACATGATCGGGAGTACCACATTCACACACGGGTGTGGCCCTTTTCCCAAACCGACATAAATATGTCGGGCATGGCCCATGACCAGTGAGAAAATAGATCAGTCCTCGGGTAGGTTCAAAGTATTTCATGCCCAGTCGTTCCCCGAAGTTAGGAAGAAGTTCAAATGTTCTGCGACCTGTTTCTTCTGCTTCCTATAATTCCTGCCACAACTGCTCGCCTCTTCGCCTTATATCGCCCTTATCCTCAACCCCAATGCCTAATATATCTTCTATCTTCGCGGTATTCCCTTTTTTTTAGCCCAGAATCACGCAACCTGTTCTCGAAATTGATGTCCAAGGGGCAGAGCCCCATTATGACCAATAGGGTTCCCCCGGGGATGTTCTGTAGGCCCCCACGGATCTCAGTATTATGTTCCTCTGAACCCTTCTCACTGTGATGGCGGGCACAACCCTCGTGAACCTGTGTGCCCAGACTCCCGAGCCGTAACCCACTATTGATGTTAGGATGCTGTTGTGATATAGTTTTATGAGGTGAAGGGGAAGATGAAATCTTTTATGTCCGATGGAGATGAGATTGTTTAGTGTTTGGAGGGCTTTCTGGGTTATGGTGTCAATGTGTTTCCCGAAGTTCCACCTTTCGTCAATGATGTTTCCCAGGTACCGTGTCTCACGTCACCGAAGAACCGATGAGCCCTCGATTCTTACAGTTGGATTTCTGTTGTTGATAATTCTTCCGGGTTATATGGCCGTGGTCCATGGAATTCTTCTATTCCTAACGTTTCGTCCAATACTACGTTGGACATCCTCAGAGGTATGGTTGGTCCTGCTGAGTCCTGCCAACTGAGTCGGCAGGACTCAGCAGGCCAGCCATACCTCTGAAGATGTCCAACTTAGTACTGGACTAAACGTTAGGAATAGAAGAATTCCATGGACCATGCCATATAACCCAGAAGAATTATCAACAACAGTACTATCCGGTCGTGAAAGCCTTCATTGTGTGAGTTGGGTTTCTGATTAGCCCTTTTAGTAATAGTTATGTTGACATACTTAGTGATATTTTCATTTTGGTGTTTTGGAACCATAGTTGCAATTGATCCATGGCCCTTTCTATTTTGGTCTCTATGTCCTCGCGACTACGGCTGCCAACCAACAGGAGGAGGTCATCTGCGTAGGCTATCACCTCTAGCACTTCTTCACTTTGTTGCAAGGTATCCAGTAGCGGCTCCATGTGGATGTCCAAGAACAGCGGTCCTAATACGGAACCCTGGTGGGATCCCTTTGTTATTGATTTTCCCACTCTCCCGCTAGGGGATGATAGCCAGACCTCCCGATCCTCGCAATAGCTCCTCAGGCAACCACATAGCGGCCCTGGACACTTTCTCCCACAAGCAGGAGAAGAGCGAAGGCCACCACAGGTTATCTAAGGCGCCACTGATGTCTACCATGATGCCAACTACGTACTTGTGCAGCGTAGAGCCACAGACCTCAGCCTCCAGGGCGATTGCATCAGATGCCGACCGCCCAGGCCTGAAGGCGAACTGCCTGTTGCTCATCCCACACAGCACTCAGTGTGCAGCCAGTAGTTTCTCTAATATCTTCTCAAGTAGGTCCAGCAAACATATGGGTCTATATGATTTTGTTTCTGTTGGGTCTTTATCAGGTCCTTTTCTGATGATCACAAAATTCGCGGTCTTCCAGATCTTCGGGAACTTCCTTTGTCTGAGGCACTCGTTATACAGGAGAGTGAGTGGTGCAGGTAGCTGTGGAGCTAAGAATTGCACCACGGTAGACTGCCGTGTTATTGTTGTATTCTTTGAGGTCATCATGTCGTAGCTGCCGCTGTCCTTCAGTTTCCCCATCCGCGCTATCGTCAGGCAGCAGGGAGTGGAGGAGGACCTCTGCAGTCTCCTGCCAGGATTCTGTCATCCCGTCCCCATGCCTGACTGTTGACAATTCCATAGGAGAGCGGATCTTTTCTCTAACTAATTTATAAGGTGTGCCCCAGGGGTCTAAGGCTAATTGATTCTGAACAAAGCTCTCCCAGCTTCTTGCCCTTACTGCTTGGCGAAATTTCAGAGGTTTTTACTAAATCTGTTGGATAGATATTCGGGTGTGAAATATTGGCCGCCATAGTATCCACGTGGCATGTTTCAGTATTCAACTACTGAGCATTTTTGGCGAGCAGTTTCTTACTTTATATTATAAAAATTATTATTGGGGCATTTTTTTGGAACAAACTAAGTGACAATTAATATACATTACTAGATATGCGCAAGGTTGCTTCTTTACCTTCTACAATAATACTCATCTTCCAGAGTTCTGACCAGAGTCCCGAGCAGACTGCCGACACGCGCACGCACGCGCCGACTACTACTTACTAGCACGGGCAGAAGACTAAAGCCGACTGCCCACTAAAGCCAACTGTCGACTCGCGCAGACAAGCGCAGACTAGCGACAAGCAACAACTAACGACATACTACTCTCTGGTCAGAGACTCTGCCATGCCTCGCCCATCGCCGGCGAAGCATACGTCTTACAACAGATTTCTGGCTGCTGTGCGTGTGAAATGTGTGTATGAATCGTGTACTGGAAGGAATTAGCCAATAGTTTAAATGTGGACTAAATAGTACCGTTTCTTTGGTTATCAAGAACAAAATAAACATTATTATGTGGAAATTTCGGATATTATTTTTCAGAAGCCAATCCATTTTCTTACTGCCCGATAAAATTGAATGACAGAATTTCTACAGAACTTTCTTTCATAACTAGAGTTGTATGGCCTCAGTAATTGTAGATATTGAAAGGTGGCTACACTGAGCCACAGCGCCAGAGATCGCGCTATATTGTTCCGCCGCCTCCACTGGCACAGTGAGTGTTGAGATGTGGTAGTAGTCAGTGCTTGGGGAGAGCTCGTAGTAGTCAGTTCGTGTTGAGATGTGGTTGCTGAGATGTGATACTGAAAAATTCTTGTTGAGATGTTGTAATAGCGAATCGGTGTGGAGATATATTGTAATTATTAGAGTGATTTTGGTCAATATATGAAGGTAACGAAACTTGATTTATTTTTCATTATTTCCATGTTTTAAATAATGTGTCATAACAGGTTCAGTCAACAAAGCATCTGGCTTGTGTTCTTGGATTAGAGTGTAATTGTGGTTCTCTTGAGTAATTATGGTATTCGTATTTTCTTTAATTAATTCAGTATAAATGGTATTTGAAATTCTTGTCTTTTGAAGAAGAACCGTGCCAGATGTGTACGTTGAGTCATACTTCCACACACAGAACAGTTACACTTGTGCTTTGGTTTCGTAGGTTTTATAGTTGCTGGGGACTTAATTGATTAATTGTGTTAATGAAAATTTCCATTTCATTCCTTGTTGTTATTCTAAGCAGTCAGATTGCGTAATAATACTAGTCAGGGCCAACCGGTACGAGACTTCGCAATCGGACAGACTAATACTAAAGCAGAAATTAAAATTATTTGCATTTTAATTTTATTAAGCCCCCATGCAATATTAGGTGGTGTTTTTTATCAACGCTGCTTTTACATCGGCTTGAAAGTATCTACGTTCCCAAGTGAAGGGACATTGAGCAGATGCCGTTCTGAGGTAGGTGAATTTTAATTTGCAGCCTGCACAGTGACAACGACGAATAGACACAAGAAATTAAACCCCGCCCCGCCGCATGTTCTCGGATGGTACGTGCAGTGTGAGCGGATTACGATGTTGGTTGGTTGGTTTGTGGGACCAGACTGCAACGGTCATCGGTCCCTTGATTACGATGTACTTAGCTTACAATTCGTCGATCTTCTCTTTCGGTGGTGAGACGTTGTGAGCGAGAACCTTGACGACGCGTATGTCTGTCCTCACGTCCACACGCAGTCCAGCATCGGACCACTGTCACATCCAAATAACCCACAAATGTATGTAACAATATGAAATACGAACAAGCCTAACGCGCTCTGGTAGTGTACGTGTGCAATGTTACTTTCACCTCCGGCCACGTATTCTGGGTGGTTAACTTTTTAATTTGTCAGACTGTGTATAAGATCCTGTCCCTTCCAACCAATGGTATCAGGAATATTCTTTAAACCATAATAAACACAGTGATGGTCAGATTACGGCCGGCCGAAGTGGCCGTGCGGTTAAAGGCGCTGCAGTCTGGAACCGCAAGACCGCTACGGTCGCAGGTTCGAATCCTGCCTCGGGCATGGATGTTTGTGATGTCCTTAGGTTAGTTAGGTTTAACTAGTTCTAAGTTCTAGGGGACTAATGACCTCAGAAGTTGAGTCCCATAGTGCTCAGAGCCATTTGAACCATTTTTTTTTTTTTTTTTTTTTTTGATGGTCAGATTACGAAAATGAACATATTACAAGTACTCTGCTGGACTTCAAAGTTGCAGCACCATATAGGCGACATGCAACAATGGACAAATTGCCACAAATTGTCTTACATGCGTAAATATGGAAAAGATTTACACTTTGGTGCACCCTCACGGAATAGGTCGGAGTAATATAAGCAACATTCTGTACATAAGGAAACGCTATACAGCAAGTCATTCATTAACCGCATTTGAATGTTAGTGTTGGTGAAAAAATCGTGTTACTTCTACAGCACGTGTCGCAATTCAGCTACAGCAGGTTCTTAGCCTATGGAGTTAATGATTTACCGTTCCCTGCTCAAATTTTTCAATGTAGCACGATGGGTTCGATGGGTACAGCTGGGTTACTTTCAACGACGGCCAGTATTTCAACTGTCGCATGTGGCTAGCGCTTGAAAGTGCCCACACATATTTTTCGATCGGTCATGCAGGATTGTACACACCTGAAGTACTACGAACTGTCATCATGGAGCCCGCATCTCGTGGTCGTGCGGTAGCGTTCTCGCTTCCCACGCCCGGGTTCCCGGGTTCGATTCCCGCCGGGGTCAGGGATTTTCTCTGCCTCGTGATGGCTGGGTGTTGTGTGCTGTCCTTAGGTTAGTTAGGTTTAAGTAGTTCTAAGTTCTAGGGGACTTATGACCACAGCAGTTGAGTCCCATAGTGCTCAGAGCCATTTTGTCATCATGGAGATCATTGTTGCGGCTTCCTTTGACAGGCACCAGAGAGACTGGGCGCCGGAGTAGCACCATGTGGTCTTTACAGAGGAGTCCCCTCTCTGTGTACAGCATTGCGACAGATGTATTCATGAGTAGAGACCCCGAGAAGAATGAACGTTGTTAGACTGCATTCGTCATCGTCATACTGACCTAGCACCTAGGCTGATGGTATGTGGCTCCACTGAGTACTATACATCTAGTTCGCATATGTGGTATCTCGGGCAGCGACTTTTACATTTTTGATGGGTTAAGGCGTGTAGCTATATCTTATCTTCGAGGCCACCGTGACGTTATCTTTTAACAAGATAACTTATAACCATATGTTGCTCGTGATATCCTGACGTACTTCGATACAGAAGGTGCTCGATTGTTACTCTGGTCAGCACCTTCATCGGATCTCTCCCCATGGAAAACATTGGGGATGTGGATTGCCGAGAGATGGCAAGCTACCGCTCGCCAGCCACTATAGTTGATAGGCCTGGCATAGAGCAGAAGCACAATAAATGGCACTCCCATACCTTTCCAAGTTCAGGTTAACTAGATGCCAACTGGGCCAGAGTCATTGCTGCTGCTGCAGGTGGTATCTCTGTCTACTGTATTTCGCACATTGTGCACTCCAAATCACCTACAACTTTAATCACATATTCTTCATAATATGCTGTATACGCACAATAAGTCAAATTTCGTTATTTTTCTATGCTTTCTGTTGTTGAAGATTCAATAGCCAACGGTGTAGTAATTGAGAAAAGTCTTTTGTTTAAATTTATAGGCTGGAGAACCTAAACTTCGTATGAAATTGAACTCGAACGGCATAGTTTATTCATTTAATTGATTTCGTTCGTTTTTTGCCATACTGCTTCCTCCAGTTTGTTAATAATATTATCCTCTTGCTCTTGCCTGCCGCCGGCAAGCCTCGACTCTACGGGAAGACCAGTGCGCTCGTTACACGCTGCCGCCAAACACATGGATCGTTTGTGTCTCTTGGCTCGCAAGTATCACACAAAAGCTGTCGATTCACACTCGTCTTCACTCACAGCCAATGGGCGCTGAAGACATGGATTCCTTAGTTTCCCATTGGATTCTCCTCCTGCCCCTCCCCCCTCTTTCATCACGACAAAGCACTGCACGGCACTCTCTCCCGAGAGTAGCATTGGTACTAGTATTAAGCGACCCAGTACGAAGAAAAGTTCCACTGATGCCATGGGAAATTCAGGCTCATCAGTTTAGGCTATCCGCAATGAGAGCATCCAAGTTAGACATCGAATGGCTACATCTTACGGGAATCCACGTAGAGCCACAAGCAGTACGGTTGCCATTGCTTTCAACTTCAAATTATGCTTCCTCCCGCAAGGCTTCTTCATTCACATCAAGATGAATAACAATGGTGAAAGACGATCCGTGATCTACGTGGTGTTCAAAAAGTCTCTCCGCAGTGCCGTATGATTTTTACCCGCGTGTGCCGTATTCCGCAGTGAATATACTGAAATGAAACTCAGTGAAATACAAGTTATTAATTTATTGAATATTCACTTTTACTTACAAATTTTCACATTAAATGTTGAAAGTATCCCCCCTGTTGTTGAATACAAAAAAAAAAATGGCTCAAATGGCTCTGAGCACTATGGGACTTAATGTCTGAGGTCATCAGTCCCCCAGAACTTAGAACTACTTAAACCTAACTAGCCTAAGGACATCACACACATCCATGCCCGAGGAAGGATTCGAACCTGCGATCGTAGCGGACGCGCAGTTCCAGACTGTAGCGCCCTGAACCGCTCGGCCACTCCGGCCGGCTGTTGAATACACAATTCAATTCGTCTGATCATGTTTCCAAACACAACCTGTAACATTTCTTCTGTAACAGAAGCAGTGAAAGCGGATACTACAGTTTTCAATTCATCGATGGATTTTGGACGGTTTTTATAGACTGTTGCTCTCGATGCACCCCAGAAGAGAAAGTCAGGTGGTGTTAGGTCAGGCGATCGTGGAGGCCAAACTCCCTGTGAAATTATGCGATCACTAAAAACGTCAGCAAACAGTGACATTGAAACGCGAGCTGTATGCGCGGTTGCACTATCTTGTTGAAAATAACCGTTGAGTATTTCACTTAACATAAGTTCTCATATGAATGGGTACAGAATATCACTGCAGTATCGTTGTGCGTTTATTGTTTCGTTGAAAAATATGGGACCCACAATCCGATTCTAGAAATTCCTATCCAAACTCCTATTTTCACAGAATGAAGTGGTTCCTCATGAATACGCAATGGAGTTGCGGTACTCCACATACGAGAATTTTGCGAGTTCATGAACCCGGATAAATGAAACCACGCCTTATCAGTGATAAACGTTTCATTAAGAAATCCCTTCCATTTTGTTGAACGAAAGTTTTGAACCATTGACAATAATGCAGTCTCTTGCCATGATCAGTATTTTTCAGTTCTTGCACGACTGCCACTTTGTATGGGAAAAGTTGTAATTTTTTCCTTACAACTGTGTGTGCCGTTCCGACACCAACATCGATTTCCTGGGCGAGTTTTCTTACTGACTTGTTCGGACTCATGGACATTTTATCGGAAATATCGAGCAGTTTATCCTCAGACAAAACGCTAGGACGACCACTTCTCGGTGCATCTGTCACTGAACCCGTACTTCGAAATTTGTTAATCAAATCTCGCACAGTATCGCGATGCGGTAGTGTTGTCTCCGGGAAAACTGGATTAAATGTTTGACGAACTAAAACTGTGTTTTTACCGCCAGCTTTGAACACTTGTTCGACTAAAAACAAACGTTCTTCAATGGTTAGCATTTTAACAGTGACAAAAACGAAACAAACGAACAAAGGAACTAAACTTAAACGTTCACGTCAACACTTAACGACACACACCAACGATACCATTGACGCTGGCTGAGATATACGTAACAGTGGAATGTTGGGAGAGTCCACGTGAAGGGAAGTAACCCAGGCAGGCGAACAATCATATGGCACGCGCGGCTGACAGTCATACGGCAGTGCGGAGAGACTTTTTGAACACCCAGTATTTAAGTAACTATCTCGACATTGAACTAAAACGGCTTAAGGAAACCTTAGGAAGCCTTGATCATGACGGCCAGAGCAGAATTTGAACCCCGCTTCTCGCAGTACGAGCCGGTTTCCTCCGCAAACTGATGGGCTTTCGTGGAAAACATGAGACGTAACCAGTGTTCGGCGATAAAGGTGTGGTGTCAAAGTACGCTGTTCCGCTGTCGTGCAATATACTGCGGCTTTACAGCTGATAACAACGGCCGATGTACAACGCTTTGCTGATAGCCGTGCCCTTCCACAAGGCGGCACAGCTTGTGAGCTGCCGCATCCAGCGTTAACGCGGGCGGAGCAGCTAGGATACGAAATTTGGGTGACGCAACAGTAGTGTCGATTTTAAAGCCAATCACAATACTGAACCGCTTTATAAATAACATCTTACAGTCCATCGCAGATGCTGATTCTCTTTCCCAAACTTCTCAGATCAGACATTCAGATGTACAGTGGCGTAAATGGAAATTGTTACACTAAGAAGCAGCAGTCTGATTCGACAGGTTGTGGTGATTGTTGTATCACCCGCAGTGTTGGATCTCCCATTATCCGGCTATATGAATACTGCTATATTTACCATTAGCGCAGTATCTTCAATAAGGGATAATACAACATGAAAAATTAACCTACTTTGCTTATTTTCGTTCGCTTACGACATACGGAATTGTTTTCTACGGTAACTCTTCTCATTCACAAGGGCCATTTTTGTCAGAAACGAGCAGTTCGAGCAATAGGCCGTGTAACTTCGCGAACCTCTTGTCGAACCCTGTTTAGGAGTGTGGGAATTCTGACACTGGCCTCTCTGTTGTGCAATTTCTGTGTCATTGCTGCAATGAAGCAAACGGCCTCCGAATGTCATCTTCAGCAGTCTTTTGCCACGCCTGGAAAACATGCCGAGTAAGTTCATGAAGACTGCTGGCTGGAGGCTGGCCTTAAATTGTGCGTCTCCAACTCGCATCCCCGACGTACTCCATGGCTGGCTTGGCACTAACGAACATTCGGACTCCCTTCAGCAATTACCAAATTAGTCCTGTTGTAATATGCAGCTGCTCCCCACATCTTGATTCCAGGCGTTATAGAGGTATGGGTCTCGAGAATCGCTCCCTCTTGTGACCATTAACAGGTCTACTATCGACACATTGGCGTCGATCTGACCTCCAAAAACAGGAGCGAGACTCGTCAGTGGACACCGCAGAATGCCACTCAACCTCCCAGTGAACTCTGGCTCTACATCACACAAGTCTCTGTGGCAAGCCGTCAGTGGTAAACGATGGATGGCAAATAGAGATTTCTTTACTTTACGTCACTTTTTCGTGTCCGATGCTGTCCGGTCCGATTCTCGTCTAAGTCAAAAGGTTCAGGCTTGCTTAGCCAGACGTCCAGGACAATTTCGGCATGTTAGAAGATCTTCCATGATTGATTTGTATTTGGGCTACAAATAAGAACTGCTGAGAGTAATAATGGGATTCTATTGTCATCGAGCGGCTGTTGTCTCACCTCTATCCACCATCTTCCATCAGAGCACTCTCTCTCTCCCTCTAGCTAGAAATGGTTAACATGGTATTATGCTGTGGATCAACCGATGACTTTGATGTACAGGTACGTATCATGTACGCTAAATGACACCCTCGAAGCCGCAGTCCACCTGAAAGTAAAAGAAAATGAGTTTAGAATGGCTTTCCAGCGGCTTGTAGACACGAGTTCATCATGACAAAGGATCGTGAGAGATCTCATACGTCTCAGACATCTTGCACACTGAATACGGTGGCACCGTTTTTGTGACGGAAACCTCAGCACTCGGGTAACAACAGAATCTATAAATGGAATGCTGGCCCTTCACTGAGAACCAATCATTAACTTGAATGAAAAGAAATGGTCTGAGGAATCGCAATTGTTAACTAAGCACCCATTTTTAAAAGAACTTAATGATATGTGAGCGTGTAAACTTTGTATAGGGATCTTCGCCCGAGGTACGTTTAACGATTTTTTTCTGACATTTTTCCGGCCCGATTGCCTGTCATTGTGAAAGATACACCCTCAGTCGCTGTAGTAAACGTCAAAAGATCCCGATACGAAAGCCTACAGACAATACGTCAAGAGGCCACGAAAGCCTCGACAGTTTGGGTTAGTTTAGAATTAACTACACAGTTCAGTTTCTAACAGAGTGTCGGTTTCTTTACGTGACAGCTATTTCTCTCTTTAACAAAAATATTACCGTCGCCTTGAGTGGATTTTATAGCTCGTGCAGCCAGATACTGGGTTTCTTATGGAAGTTGGTGTCTATGTCTACTTTTACGTGCCACACTCATTCGAAGCAGAAGTCAAATGCAGATATGGTGATAGCATTATTAAATGTGAGTTGTAAAGAGAAGTAGGCAACAGAACTTTCAACAGTAGCGTTCTGTAAACTTCCTTGTGCCGTTCCAGTTCCTTATAATTTCATACACATCGGAAACCAAGATTTGATGGGACCATATTATTCTCATCGATAGAGACTGATAACACAGCAAAGAAATTCGCGTAAAAGGTGGCGGTCTATATTTCAATATAAATTTCACAAAAAAGAGACATCGCTACATTCAGGAAGCAAGACATCGGGAACACATTATGGCGAAGGATAAATTAAATAATTTATTCAAATGTGTCATAGTTTTTAGGGGAAGTGGCGCACTATATCATCATTATTTACTGAAAGCAGGTGTAGCACTTAAACCGCGTGATAGAAGCCTAGAGTAAAAAATCTGTGAAGGGCTTACTCAGAAATAGGTGGAAAACGTGTTTTGTATAGCAATTGAGAATGGTCAAAGTTCAAAGGTATCGTGGAGAAAACAGTTGCACATTTCAGAGGACTCTGAGGCATTAGACAAAAGAAGAAGGGTAAACATGTTTGAAACGACGAGAGGTTTAATATCGCGCGTTAAACGCCGCTCCAGTTTTTCAATAGCTTTGCTCTCAATAACGCGGGAATTAGTCTTCGGCAACATTTTACAAAAATGTTCTGCAACCAGAATCGATATGCAGTGTAGGTTCTTTGATCTGTCTCTCTCTGAGACGTTGCTATGAAAGCCTGCAGCCCTGGTCGTTTCCGCGCACTCCCAGCCAATCAGACAGCTGGTGGTTAGGTGGAGCATGCTCACACTAAGTCTGAAACGCATCTCCGTTAATAGAAGATGTGTGAGGGGAAGACGCAGGTCGCAGGGGGTGGCAGCAGTCGCCAGATTCGGTGAGAACGTGCCATGTATTCGAAGTGGTTGGAGATATGCAAGGTGTTGTAATCAGTTCATTCGGGTGCTACTCGTACTGCGCGATTTACTTTTCATTAATTTCACACTGTAAACTTGTGATGATCTGCCAATGTGAGCTGATGTTTAGCGTAAGGTGCCACAAAAGTTGAGAATCCTTGTGTTTCTCGTGAGCTTGAAGCTGGTTACAGGACCGTGTTCTGGTCATTCACACCAAAGCATTTTGCATTCATGCCGTCCAACAATTTAGGTCCTTGAAGATTTTGCTGGAAGTCGTGCACGTAAATCCGAATATGTGTGATTAAAGGAATTCTCGCCTTATGTTCCAATATATCTTGAAAGCCAAGTGGCTTGTGACCTATGCTTGTTTAACTGAAGTCAATTTAGATACTTCAATTGAATTTGCTGGCATTCATTTCTACTTTCTTAAGCAATTTACTCGAATATTTATGTATATTTCTGGCGCAGCTTTTGTCTGACGCTATATTGTGCACACAGGTTGCACAGCACCAATTATCTTCCAACGATAGCAAATAGTGGAGATGGAGAAATAATTCGGATGTCACATAGTTTTCCCCCTTTAATAATAATAAATATCCCGCTCTCTGCGCATAAATTTTCAGATGTGAAGGTAAGTTTTGTCATTCATTGTAGACTGCAGAATTGCTGTTGGAGATTTACTACAGAGTTTGTTTTCGTGTTCCATGAAATAGCTTGCATAGTGTATTGCTTTGGTATATTCAAGATTCCATAGCATCTCATGTATGTTTAGTTCTTTCGAACCACGTCATTATTCAAATAACTTGGAGAAGTATTTTTTATCAGCAGTTAGTCTTTTCCATATCTAAGTACTGTGATTACAAACAGGAGTCAGTATCCACAATTCACAGAGTTCAGCTATACGTTAGTCACTATTACACTCTTGTAACTTTTATAGGAGTTTCCGGGTGGTTTTCACAATGGTAACCACTGATGTTCAGTTGTACAGCTGTGCCTGCGTGTTATTAGTTGCGCGATTTGTTGTAAGTGTGAGCTACTGAGTTAATTTCTTATTCGTTTCCCAAAAGTCAGATAGCGTTACGAAATTGTTTGTTGAGTCATGAGTTTATTTATGACAAGGCATAGCTCCAGTAAATCAGGGGTTAAAGATACTGCTTGCATCGGCAGTCCAATCTCGAAATATAGTTACCAAAAAAAAATGGTTCAAATGGCTCTGAGCACTATGGGACTTAACATCTGAGGTCATCAGTCCCTTAGAATTTAGAACTACTTAAGCCTAACTAACCTAAGGACATCACACACATCCAGGCCCGAGGCAGGATTCGAACCTGCGACCGTAGCGGTCGAGCGGTTCAGGACTGAAGCGCCTAGGACCGCTTGGCCACACCGGCCGGCACTAGATACCACCCGGTAACGTAGAGGTTGGTACGAAAGCAGATGGACTGCGAAAGGTACTAAGAACAAGTAACAGTGGTAAAAAAAAACTTGTGAGAGATGCCTATCAAGTATACTGGCGCGACGTGTACGGAAGACAGACCTCAGCATCTAATATAGCGGTACTTCTCGGCAAGATGAAAGAAGGAGCAGTAAACCAAACTTCTGGCAACCCAGTGACTTCGCTTCGATTCCGTAAGAAACACAGGGACACTAATGTGAACGAAGCAAAACAAGAGAATTTAGAACTGTCAGTACCTGCCACCATTAGTAGAGGTAACAAAGAATATCAAGAATTTCAGAAAGCAGTAAAGAAAAGCCACTATTGGAAAACTCCTGGACCAATAATCAGAACACGGAGCCGTTCAGATACACCTCAGAGGAAACAAAGTAAAGACTGTGGTAAATCTACAACTAATATCGGAAGCAAACGAAGATAGCGAATTAATGAAAAGAAGTCATAGCAATTCACTTACTTAAGAAAAGAAATAGAATCGGTCCCAGTAACTGCAGAGTAATCTGCTTTCTAAAATCTGAATACAAGTTTTACGACAGAATATTCGCTATTTGCTTCTGACGAATCAACGAGAAAGTTATGGTTGAGGAACAAAGTCCTTGGATCCTGCACTGACAATGTTTCTCCAACGGAGAATTTTAATAAGTAAACGTAACTGCAACACTTCCATCGAATTTATTAATTATTTTCCGTCTACAACAGAGTGCTGAAAAGCAAGCTCTGGAAAATCATCGATAGAAGAGGCATCCCCAAATTTCTTATAAGGGTATGGAAAAAAAAATCTCAACGACAAGATGCACACGTGTGACAAGAAAATCAGGGGAAATCGATTCAGAAAGCGTAAATAGCAGATTACGGTAAGGCTGTTATGTGTTATCGGTTTAATTCAACTTATACAATGACGATGTCATCCGAGAATAGAAAACAAAACTTTCGCAATCAAGTTTCAGATTATGACGTGAATACTGACAATTTCATGACGACATACAAGTTTGCAGATGAAGTAATAGTTTCAGTCCCTGAAGATTCTTTACAGGAAGTACTGTTTTAACTACGGAAACTAATGCAACAATGTAATTCTAAACCCTCTGTGAATAAAAGAGAGTGCATGATTTATTGTGCCACTGTCATTACCTCCCTTTCCTGTTCCAGTCGCGTATGGTTCGCGGGAAGAACGACTGTCTGAAAGCCTCCGTGCGCGCTCTAATCTCTCTAATTTTACATTCGTGATCTCCTCGGGAGGTATAAGTAGGGGGAAGCAATATATTCGATACCTCATCCAGGAAAGCACCCTCTCGAAACCTGGCGAGCAAACTACACCGCGATGCAGAGCGCCTCTCTTGGAGAGTCTGCCACTTGAGTTTGCTAAACATCTCCGTAACGCTATCACGGTTACCAAATAACCCTGTGACGAAACGCCCCGCTCTTCTTTGGATCTTCTCTATCTCCTCCGTCAACCCGATCTGGTACGGATCCCACACTGATGAGCAATACTCAAGTATAGGTCGAACGAGTGTTTTGTAAGACACCTCCTTTGTTGATGGACTACATTTTCTAAGCACTCTCCCAATAAATCTCAACCTGGTACCCGCCTTACCAACAATTAATTTTATATGATCATTCCACTTCAAATCGTTCCGCACGCATACTCCCAGATATTTTACAGAATTAACTGCTACCAGTGTTTGTTCCGCTATCATATAATCATACAATAAAGGATCCTTCTTTCTATGTATTCGCAATACATTACATTTGTCTATGTTAAGGGTCAGTTGCCACTCCCTGCACCAAGTGCCTATCCGCTGCAGATCTTCCTGCATTTCGCTACAATTTTCTAATGCTGCAACTTCTCTGTATACTACAGCATCATCCGCGAAAAGCCGCATGGAACTTCCGACACTATCTACTAGGTCATTTATATATATTGTGAAAAGCAATGGTCCCATAACACTCCCCTGTGGCACGCCAAAGGTTACTTTAACGTCTGTAGACGTCTCTCCATTGATAACAACATGCTGTGTTCTGTTTGCTAAAAACTCTTCAATCCAGCCACACAGCAGGTCTGATATTCCGTAGGCTCTTACTTTGTTTATCAGGCGACAGTGCGGAACTGTATCGAACGCCTTCCGGAAGTCAAGAAAAATAGCATCTACCTGGGAGCCTGTATCTAATATTTTCTGGGTCTCATGAACAAATAAAGCGAGTTGGGTCTCACACGATCGCTGTTTCCGGAATCCATGTTGATTCCTACGTAGTAGATTCTGGGTTTCCAAAAACGACATGATAATCGAGCAAAAAACATGTTCTAAAATTCTACAACAGATCGACAACAGAGATATAGGTCTATAGTTTTGCGCATCTGCTCGACGACCCTTCTTGAAGACTGGGACTACCTGTGCTCTTTTCCAATCATTTGGAACCCTCCGTTCCTCTAGAGACTTGCGGTACACGGCTGTTAGAAGGGGGGCAAGTTCTTTCGCGTACTCTGAGTAGAATCGAATTGGTATCCCGTCAGGTCCAGTGGACTTTCCTCTGTTGAGTGATTCCAGTTGCTTTTCTATTACTTGGACACTTATTTCGATGTCAGCCATTTTTTCGTTTGTGCGAGGATTTAGAGAAGGAACTGCAGTGCGGTCTTCCTCTGTGAAACAGCTTTGGAAAAAGTTGTTTAGTATTTCAGCTTTACGCGTGTCATCCTCTGTTTCAATGCCATCATCATCCCGGAGTGTCTGGATATGCTGTTTCGAGCCACTTACTGATTTAACGTAAGACCAGAACTTCCTAGGATTTTCTGTCAAGTCGGTACATAGAATTTTACTTTCGAATTCACTGAACGCTTCACGCATAGCCCTCCTTACGCTAACTTTGACATCGTTTAGCTTCTGTTTGTCTGAGAGATTTTGGCTGCGTTTAAACTTGGAGTGAAGCACTCTTTGCTTTCGCAGTAGTTTCCTAACTTTGTTGTTGTACCACGGTGGGTTTTTCCCGTCACTCACAGTTTTACTCGGCACGTACCTGTCTAAAACGCATTTTACAATTGCCTTAAACTTTTTCCATAAACACTCAACATTGTCAGTGTCGGAACAGAAATTTTCGTTTTGATCTGTTAGGTAGTCTAAAATCTGCCTTCTACTACTCTTGCTAAACAGATAAACCTTCCTCCCTTTTTTATATTCCTATTAACTTCCATATTCAGGGATGCTGTAACGGCCTTATGATCACTGATTCCCTGTTCTGCACATACAGAGTCGAAAAGTTCGGGTCTGTTTGTTATCAGTAGGTCCAAGAGTCGGTTCTCTGTTTAATTGCTCGAGGTAATTTTCGGATAGTGCACTCAGTATAATGTCACTCGATGTTCTGTCCCTACCACCCGTCCTAAACATCTGAGTGTCCCAGTCTATATCTGGTAAATTGAAATCTCCACCTAAGACTATAACATGCTGAGAAAATTTATGTGAAATGTATTCCGAATTTTCTCTCAGTTGTTCTGCCACTAATGCTGCTGAGTCGGGAGGTCGGTAAAAGGAGCCAATTATTAACCTAGCTCGGTTGTTGAGTGTAACCTCCACCCATAATAATTCACAGGAACTATCCACTTCTACTTCACTACAGGATAAACTACTACTAACAGCGACGAACACTCCACCACCGGTTGCATGCAATCTATCCTTTCTAAACATCGTCTGTACCTTTGTAAAAATTTCGGCAGAATTTATCTCTGGCTTCAGCCAGCTTTCTGTACCTATAACGATTTCAGCTTCGGTGCTTTCTATCAGCGCTTGAAGTTCCGGTACTTTACCAATTCAGCTTCGACAGTTGACAATTACAATACCGATTGCTGCTTGGTCCCCGCATGTCCTGACTTTGCCCCGCACCCGTTGAGGCTGTTGCCCTTTCCGTACTTGCCCAAGGCCATCTAACCTAAAAAACCGCCCAGCCCACGCCACACAACCCCTGCTACCCGTGTAGCCACTTGTTGCGTGTAGTGGACTCCTGACCTATCCAGCGGAACCCGAAACCCCACCACCCTATGGCGCAAGTCGAGGAATCTGCAGCCCACATGGTCGCAGAACCGTCTCAGCCTCTGATTCAGACCCTCCACTCGGCTCTGTACCAAAGGTCCGCAGTCAGTCCTGTCGACGATGCTGCAGATGGTGAGCTCTGCTTTCATCCCGCTAGCGAGACTGGCAGTCTTCACCAAATCAGATAGCCGCCGGAAGCCAGAGAGGATTTCCTCCGATCCATAGCGACACACATCATTGGTGCCGACATGAGCGACCACCTGCAGATGGGTGCACCCTGTACCCTTCATGGCATCCGGAAGGACCCTTTCCACATCTGGAATGACTCCCCCCGGTATGCACACGGAGTGCACATTGGTTTTCTTCCCCTCTCTTGCTGCCATTTCCCTAAGGGGCCCCATTACGCGCCTGACGTTGGAGCTCCCAACTACCAGTAAGCCCACCCTCTGCAACTGCCCGGATCTTGCAGACTGAGTGGCAACCTCTGGAACAGGACAAGCAGCCATGTCTGGCCGAAGATCAGTATCAGCCTGAGACAGAGCCTGAAACCGGTTCGTCAGACAAACTGGAGATGCCTTCCGTTCAGCCCTCTGGAATGTGTTTCGCCCCCTGCCACACCTTGAGACGACCTCCCACTCTACCACAGGTGAGGGATCAGCCTCAATGTGGGCAGTATCCATGGCAACCACAGTCGTAGTCCGATCGGGGGATGCGTGGGACGAGCTGGCCGTCCCCGACAAACCCCCATCCGGACCCCCACAGTGATGCCCATTGGCAACAGCCTCAAGTTGTGTGACCGAAGCCAACACTGCCTGAAGCTGGGAGCGAAGGGATGCCAACTCAGCCTGCATCCGAACACAGCAGTTGCAGTCCCTATCCATGCTAAAAACTGTTGTGCAAAGAATGTCTGAACTAATCTACAGAGAGCGCAAACAAATCGACAAAATATAAACGGTTATTAAAATACAAGATTGCCTAGTAAATGCAGTAATGCTGCTACTTGCGCACTGCTGACACACTGCTCGTCGGCGGAAGGAGACTACGCGAATTTACACTATTCAGGTACTAAAACGCGATGCTATAACTCTCAAATACTATAATACGCCCGAAATTTATGAATTAAACAATGCAAGTACCAAAAACACGCAAAGAAATTAAGAATTAAACTATGTAACAAATGAGTGAGCTAGGAGTATAGGACTTGCTGCTGCAGCTGCTTATCCAACGGCGGCAGGGAGCACACTGACTGTGACCAACCGACACTGGCCGTTCAAAACAAAAACAGAAGACAAACGACTACGCGAATTTACACTATTCAGGTACTAAAACGCGACGCTACAACTCTCAAACACCACAATACGCCCGAAATCCACGAACCAAACAATGCAAGCACCAAAAACACGCAAAGAAATTAAGAATTAAACTATGTAACAAATGAGTGAGCCAGGAGTACACGACCCGCTGCCGCAGCTGGTCTACTCAAATTTCTACTTTGGCCTGCTCCACATTAAGGCGCGTGCCAGTGCCAGCAAGCTCGGGCATCCTTTCTGGAGGCTGACACAGCCGCAAACCATCATGGCCGGAGTGCTGACTTGGTATCCACTGCATTGCTGACAGGGGACGCTGCCATTAAGGCCGCTTATGCCCGGGCTGTCGGTTCCTCCGAGCCTGCTTGCCGGGATCTACTCCGACTCTTGACCTCCGCTGCCAGCGTCACATCATCATTGTTCCTACCCACCGCCTTACTGCAACCGCGCCCAGGGTGGAGAGCTAAACGCCATCCTGTCCACTAGAAGTACAGTTCTACTACCCACTGTAGTGGTCATTCACCCTCTACCTCTGCAATACCAAACTGTCACTAAACATTAATTGTGAATTTATTGAACAATACATATAACTGGGAACTAACATTAGTAACCAATGGGACAACAAGTAATAAATTAAAGCCGTTATTCAGAAAGCCAGAGCCGTGTTTTCTAAAATGACCAATATGCCAATGGACGCAAAATTTTGTTTCGTTGTTACAAATTTCCGACCTTTTCTATGGATTAAGACATAAAGAAGTTACAGACATTTGTTGCGAGTAAGCACTGATTTAAAACAATGAGGAAAGTTGAAAATTTGTTTCCGACTGGGACACGAAGCCAGGTCTCCTGCTTACTAGGCAAATGCGCTGATCACCGCGCCATCTGGGCACATTCGTCGTCGCCACTGCACGAGATACCCTAGCACGCCTCCTGTCAGACCCAAATTCTCAACAGAAGGCCAGTGTTAGTGTCCTGATCCAGCACAAGTTTTCAACTTTCCTCATTGATTTCAATCAATGCCCACTCGCAGCCAATTTCTATAATACCTTTGTGTCTTAATTCATATTGGCTGCTAGCTCAAAATGGTGTCTGTTATTTCGAACGTGCCCACATAATCAAGAAAGAGTTGTGCGACATAAAAGAAAGTTGATACGTGTGTTTCTACATCTGAAAGATCATGTCTACTCAAATTTGGCGCCAGTCACATAAGAGTGGCGTAACTAGCGCCTCCACCAGGAGGCAAATCAGGTTTGCTTTAAACACACGCTGTAGCAGTCATAGCGTTAGTTATCTGTGAAATTGGACGATGTGACCTGACGTTGTCAAGAATGCCTTTAAGGCGACGAAGACGCCGTTATCAACACCTCACTGAGTTTGAACGGGGTCGCGTTATAGCGTTACGAGAAGCTGGATGTGCCTTCTGCGATGTTGCAGTAAACCTTGGCAGGAACGTAGCCGCTGTACATGATTACTGTCAGTGGTGGTCACCAGAATGTACATTCGCAAGATGACCGGGCTCCGGACAGCTACGTAGCACTACTGAGAGGGAAGACCATCGTGTTAGGCATATGGCTGTGGCGCTTGGTAACAACAACCTGTTACAAATCAGTTACTTCAAGGACAGCTCTGATCCAGACGCCCAGCAACGTGCATTCCACCTACTCCACACCACGGCCACTTGCGACTTCAGTGATGTCAAGCGAGAGCTTACTAGACGGCAGTGTAGAAGTATATTGGGTTTTATGATGAAACCTGGCTCTGCCTCGGTGGCAGAGATGGCCGTGTGTAGAGTAGGAGGAGGCCAGGTGAGGACCTACAACCAACTGGCCTGCGTGCTAGACACACTGAACTGGCATCTGGAGTTATGGTCTGGCGTGCGATTTCGTATGACAGCAGGAGCACTCTCGTGGTTATACCACGTAACTTGACTGCAAATTTGTACGTCGGTCTGGTGACCCGACCTACCGTGCTGCCATTCATGAACAGCATTCTATGGGGTGTTTTCCATAAGAATAGCCGGCCGGTGTGGCCGTGCGGTTCTAGGCGGTTCAGTCTGGAACCGCGTGACCGCTACGGTCGCAGGTTCGAATCCTGCCTCGGGCATGGATGTGTGTAATGTCCTTAGGTTAGTTAGGTTCAACTAGTTCTAAGTTCTAGGGGACTGATGACCACAGATGTTAAGTCCCATAGTGCTCAGAGCCATTTGAACCATTTGAATCCATCAGAATAACACTCGCCCCACTTACGACTGTTGTCATTCAACATGCTCTACAGAGTGTCATGTTGCTTTGGCCTGCCCAGATCTGTCTCTAGTCGAGCACATAAGGCACATAATTGGAAGACAGTCCGCGCCGATAGCTGAGTGGGCCGGCACGGTAGCTCAGCGTGTTCGGTGAGAGGGTTAGCTGCCCTCTGTAATAATAATAATAAAAAAAACTGAGTTAATCGATCAACAACGAACTTAAACGAATGTCTTACGACGTCCTCCCCGAGCAGATGCAAAAAAAAAAAAAAAAAAAGGAGAGAGAGAGAGAGAGAGAGATTGAAAAAAAAAGTGGTCATCGTGACGGATTTCCGTCCTACGGGCCCGGGTTCGATTCCCGGCTGGGTCGGGGAATTTTCTCCGCTCAGGGACTGGTGTTGTGTTGTCTTCATCACCATTTCATCCTCATCCAGCGCGCAGGTCGCCCAATGTGGCGTCGAATATAATAAGACCTGCACCACGCCGGTCGGACTTGCCCCGCAAGGGGCCTCCCGGCCAATGACGCCAAACGCTCATTTCCATTTTGCATTGGACGACCACTCCTGCGTCGTCCAGAAACAGCATTAACCGTTCTCCTATTGAACGACCAAGTGCAATAGACATAGAACCTCACCCCACAAACTGAAATCCGGCACCTGTACAACACAATGCATGATCGTTTGCATGCGTTCTGGCGGTTATATTGGTTATTAATCTACCAGCATTTCAGATTTGCAGTGGCTTATCTCTCTTACATTAACTAATGATCTTGTAGTGTTAATCAAATGGTTCAAATGGCTCTGAGCACTATGGGATTTAACATCTGAGATCATCAGTCCCCTAGAACTTAGAACTACTTAAACCTAACTAACCTAAGGACATCACACACATCCATGCCCGAGGCAGGATTCGAACCTGCGACCGTAGCGGTCGCGCGGTCCCAGACTGAAGCGCCTAGAACCGCTTGGCCACACCGGCCGGCGTAGTGTTAACCACTTAAATATGTTACCTAGGCGAATATATTTCCGTAAATCCATCGCTCTCCATTAATTACATTTTGGTGTTCGGTTTCTTTCCGTCAGAGTGTAAACTTTTCTATGGAGCTGACCCTTGGCCTTTGATCAAGACGACGTGCAAACGATTTGAGGCATTTGAGATGTGGCTGTACAGTTGAATGCTGTGAGTACTATGGGCAGATAACATTACTAACAGGACGTTATTGCAAAATGAAGAAAGAAAAACAAGTCCCACACACAGCAAAATGCTAAAAATCATGTTATCTCGGCCGTGTAAGAGGAATGGTAACAGGGAATGAGGTAAATGAGGACGAGGAAGAAGAAGAACATCTTGTCTCGGAACTTAAGAACATTGAATTCAACACAGCTACGAAGAATTTTTTCGAACAAACAAAACTATGATGCTCACTAACATCCGGAACAGATGGGCACTAGAAGAAGAAGAAGAAGTAATATCAGTCGAAACCATAAGGTGAGAAAGGAAAAAAAGCTGACATTGTACAAGGACATAGCGCTAGCAGTAGACAGTCAAACACGGATAGTATGTATTACCAACTAAAAACTGAAATCCAGATTTCAGAAAAAAAAAGGGTCGGCCTGTTGTGTGTGCAACGAAAACAGACACAATACATAAGGAAAACATACATCAGTTCGTGCATATTATTAAATACAGAAATAAGTACCGGCCGAAGTGACCGAGTGGTTCTAGGCGCTTCAGTCTGGAACCGCGCGACCGCTACGGTCGCAGGTTCGAATCCTGCCTCGGGCATGGATGTGTGTGATGTCCTTAGGTTAGTTAGGTTTAAGTAGTTCTAAGTTCTAGGGGACTGATGGTCTCAGAGATTAAGTCCCATAGTGCTCAGAGCCATTTGAACCATTTGAACCGAAATAAGTGGAGGAATTGATTTAGAATCATTTGGAATGGACCAGTAATCTACCCCCCTAGTGTTATCACTACCTGTTGTTATCAAACACTGGATGAGTAATTTTCGCTGCGATTTCAGAAGTGTTTTTCACGCATCGCAATGTTTATGCTGTCATATGTCCTGAAGTCTTAGTCGTATAATGATATAATTTTGCAGCTACATTCAGTCGTATACGTGGAAACTGTCGGCAAACAGTGTGGCGAATAGAATTAGTAGTAAAGATCTAAAAACTATAAGACGTGTGTGATGCTGAAGCCTTACTGCATAAAGAGCAGTTTTGCTTTCATTAATCAGTTGGAGGCGAGGCCCATAAGAGAGATAGGCCGCCGCGCCTACTTCACAGCACGTGACGCTGTAGGCCTTACGAGTGCCAGCAGCCGTCGCCGGCGGAAGGAGAGTTAAGTGTTTCAGGCGAGTTTAATAATTCTTAACTGCGCATTTAAATTCATGCAAGCCGTCGATAGCACACAACAAAGTTAAGACCTTTAGTGAGTGTCTTTTCGTCGACGTAATAGAATTTATGAATAAAGTTTGTTGGAAGCAGCTAAGTGCTTTCATTCTCATGTAATAATTTATGCTGCCTCAACAATAGCTAACAAATTGTTATTAGAGTGGAAACTAATTAAATTCAACGAAATTACTATTGAAAATGATAGTTCCAAGTAAAATTGAGCTATGAAAGGTTGGCTGGATCCTAAAATAGACAGTATATGTTTCCTTGTCGAAAGCATAATTAATTAATCTATCTACCTCACCACTGTCTCAAAAAGCGCAGTGCGCTGACTAAAGACAGCTGTCAAAGGCGGAGGTGTTTCTAAAGGGTGTTTCTATTGGCCACGCGATATCCTTGAAAATAATTCATACGTATCACGGACAGATAATTACATTTTCGCAATTGATATCATAGATGAAGATTAGTGCCAAATCATTCTCAGCATGTTATCTTAACAGATTAGAGAGACAGCTCGTGCGAGAGTATTGCGCCTTAGACTTTGTGACAATTGGCAGACACTTGACTCAGCACAGTATCAGGTCCACCAGTCATAAAAAGGACTTTTTGGTTTGAGTCATCAGTCCTCTGACTGGCTTGATGCATCCCGCCACGATATCCTCTCCTGTATCGACCTCTTCATCTCAGAGTAGCATATACGCTCGGCGTTCTCAGTTATTTGTGGTATATATAATAATCTTTGTCTTCCCCTACAATATGTGTCCTCAGCGGCTTCTTTCACTACTATCGCTAATGTCTTAACATATGCCTTATATCCCCATCTCTTCAACTAGTCAGTCGTATCCACATATTCTTTTTCCCTGATTCGCGGAAAACTTACATATTTCTTCTCTTATCAGCCCACTTGCTGTTCAACATCCTTCGGTAACATCACAGCTCAGACTCTTCGATTCTCTTCTTTTCTGGCTTTCCCACGGCCCATGATTTACTCCCATACAACACTGTTCTGCAGGAATACATTATCAGTAATTTCTGCCCCAAATTAATACCTTTGTTTGACACTAGAAGATTTCATTTTGCAAAGGACGCTGTCTTTACCTGCTGCAGTCTACTTCTGATACCCTCCTCGCTTCGTCTGTTACGTCTTATTTCGTTTTCAAGGTAGCAGAATGCTTTCACTTCACTATGTGCTTCCCAGCTTTGAGTGTTAATTTTGTCAGTGATTTCATTTCTGCTGCTCCTTAATACTTTTCTCTTTCGTTGATATACTCCCAGACCATTGTTCAATAGACTATTTCATTCAATAGGAATTGTAATTTTGCCTCCCCTTCACAGAGTACTGCAAAGGTCACCAGTTAATTTTAATCTCACAAATTCTATTGTAGTTCAGTTAGTTTTAACAAAAGAGGAAAATTTGTCACTTAGAAAGTATATCAAAGAGGCATTCACAAATTACCTGTGTAGTCACTGACAAATACAAGCTACATTCAAAATATTATCGTAAATTTTCGAGATGCCGAGGTGTGTAACTGTTTGGACGCAACACTACGCAGGATAAGCAAAAACAAAAAACAAATTTTCTTATCGAATAGCTTATAGTGTTGCAAACAAACGATTGAATATAAAGACCATACTATCCGCCAAAAATGAGGCTCCACTGAAGCTGCCACACGCCACGGTAACAGCACCTACATGTCGTGACACAGAACCGAACATGTTTTCGATGAGACCTTAAGAAGCGACATTTGAATATCCTGTGTTCAGTTCTCCTTGTTATCGCTTGAGCGTCACAAGCGAGTCGGCGACAGATTAGATCCCAGATATGTCCAGTGGGGATAATGTCAGGAGACGCAGGCTCAGGAAAGAAACAGTGCTCTTCGTCTCGGGAAAATACTTTCAGCACTTCTATCATTATGTGATAGATTTCGAAAAGTTACGTTCTTTTTATCGCTCATAAAAACCACACATTGCATGTTGTACCACCATACAGCGAGATCTTCAGAGGTGGTGGTCCAGATTGCTGTAAACACCGGTACCTCTAATAACCACTAACACATCCTCTTGCACTGATGCATGCCTGTATTCGTCGTGGCATACTATCCACAAGTTCATCAAGACACTGTTGGTCCAGATTGTGCCACTCCTCAAAGGCGATTCGGCGTAGATCCTACACAGTGGTTGGTAGGTCACGTCCTCCATAAACAGCCGTTTTCCCTCTATCGCAGGCATGTTCGATAGCGTTCATGTCTGGAGAAGATGCTGGCCACTCTAGTCGAGCAATGTCGTTATCCTGAAGGAATTCATTCACAATATGTGCACGATGGTGGCGCGAATTACCGCCCATGAAGACGAATGCCTTGCCAATATGGTGCCGATATGGTTGCAGTATCGGTCGGAGGATGGCATTCACGTATCGTACAGCCGTTACGGCGCCTTCCATAACCACCAGCGGCGTACGTCGGCCACACATAATGCCACCCCAAAACAGCAGGGAACCTCCACCTTGCTGCACTCGCTGGACAGTGTGTCTAAGGCGTTCGCCCTGACCGAGTTGCCTCGAAACACGTCTCCGACGATTGTCTGGTTGAAGGCGTATGCGACACTCATCGGTGAAGAGAACGTGATGCCAATCCTGAGCGGTCCATTCGGCATGTTGTTGGGCCCATCTGTACCGTGCTTATGGTGTCGTGGAAGCGAAGGTGGACCTCGCCATGGACGTCGGTAGTGAAGTTGCGCATCATGCAGCCTATTGCGCACAGTTTTAGTCGTAACACGACGTCCTGTGGCTGCACGAAAAGTATTATTCAACATGGTGGCGTTGCTGTTAGGGATCCTCCGACACACAATCCTTAGGTAGCGGTCATCCGCTCGACAGTTCCTGTCTCTCTGTATCTCCTCCATGTCCGAACAACATCGGTTTGGTTCAGTCGGAGATGTCAGGACACCTCCCTTGCTGAGAGCCCTTCCTGGTACAAAGTAGCAATGCGGACGCGATCGAACCGCGGTATTGACCGTCTAGGCATGGCTGAACTACAGATAACACAAGCCGTATACCTCCTTCCTGGTAGAATGACTGGAACTGATTGGTTGTCGGACCCCCTCCGTCTAACAGGCGCTGCTCATGCATGGTTGTTTACATCTTTGGGCTGGTTTAGTGACATGTTTGAACAGTCAAAGGGACTGTGTCTGTGGAACAATATCCACAGTCAACGTCTATCTTCAAGAGTTCTGGGAACCGGGGTGATACAATGCTTTTTTTGATGTGTGTAAATGTAGACATTTTGTGCGTTTAGATTGTAAGAGGTCCGAGCAGATGTAATTTCGATGTATTGCTCATGCGCTGCCTGCGATATGCAAGGTATAAGAGAATCTCTGACCAGAGAGCAGTTGA
This sequence comes from Schistocerca nitens, assembly GCF_023898315.1. NCBI lineage: Eukaryota > Metazoa > Arthropoda > Insecta > Orthoptera > Acrididae > Schistocerca > Schistocerca nitens. The sequence continues at coordinate 740,429,836 of NC_064614.1, read as the reverse complement.
CTGCAGTAGGAACTGTGTAGCTGTAGCAGTAAGTTGTTGCTAGTCTGCAGTCTGCTCTGGTCTGGTCTGGTGTATCGTGTTGGCTGGCCCGGTCGTGGTGCAGCGATGCCGGAGCCTGAGTATTATTGTATAAGGTAAAAAGCAGCCTCGCGCATATGTAGTAATGTTATCTCAAGTCCCATGTAAATGTTTTAAAAATCTCGTAATAATAATCTTCCTCATAAAAAGTAACATTTAACAACCATTCATTTCAATTTAAAGAATTTACTAATTTCTCCCATCCATGATCATCCCGATTGTTGCAAAAGAAAAAAAAATCAGTTGCTTCCTTTCATAAACGACAGATCTATCGGCCAGCATTGCACAGGGCTGTGTAAGAGCAGATATATATGCGTTATCCGGCGACTTCATTGAGGTAAGAATTTTTCCTTTTTTTATTCAGAATGATCTTTCAGGGCCATGACGCAGCATTGCTGTCGTTCAAAATTTACCAGGTTAAATTCACAGTGAATTATTGAAAAGTCATAAGTGAGTGACAATTTAATTGAGAGGTTAGTTACATTGTATTATTACCAGGTTACTGAATTTATTTTTTTTATTGGGACGTTACACTGAATGTGAACGACATAATTATAATTTTTACTGTTGAGAGGTTTTAGGAATTTTTCTGTTTTGAGGTTAAAATGGTTCAAATGGCTCTGAGCACTATGGGACTTAACATCTTAGGTCATAAATCCCCTAGAAGTTAGAACTACTTAAACCTAACTAACCTAAGAACAGCACACAACACCCAGTCATCACGAGGCAGACAAAATCCCTGACCCCGCCGGGAATCGAACCCGAGAACCCGGGCGTGGTTTTGAGGTTACACTAAATTAGAATATTATTCATATTATTTATTTAATATATTTTGTGGGGAGGTTACAAAATTATTAGTTCTGTAGATCTTGTATGAACGCAAGGAGGAACCTATGTCAATTAACGTAAACCATATCTTTGGAGCGAAAGCGCATGTACAGGGGCTGAACGAAAGTAAGGAAATACGGCGAAAAATGCATGCTTGGGCATAAATACAGATGCTACACAAACCTTCAGGTGGCGCTGTTGTATTTGACCACGAACGACACCTGTGTAATGTCATCAATGCGTTGCAGGTGTGAGTCGCGTCCAGAACAGTTTTTGTGTAGTTGTGATTGCATTATGAAAATGGAAATGAGCGTTTGGCGTCATTGGCTGGGAGGTCCCTTGCGGGGCAGGTCCGGCCGCCTTGGTTCGGGCCTTATTACATTCGACGTCACATTGGGTGACCTGCGGGCCGGAAAGGGATGAAATGATGATGAAGACAACACAGTACCCAGTCCCTGAGCGGGGAAAATCTCCGACCCAGCCGGGAATCGAACCCGGGCCCGTAGGACGGCAATCCGTTACGCTGTCCACTCAGCTATCGGGAAGCACATTGCATTATGTCCTAAGTGACTTCCAACGTGTGCAAGTTGTTGGTGCTCGTTTGGTAGGTACTTCCGTAACCAAGCTATCCGAAGTGTTTGTTGTTTCAAGAAGCACTGTATCGAAGATCTATACCGGATTCAGGGAAAGCGGTAAAACATCACTTGCTGAGTCTCATCGCGGACGAATGTGTTTGCTGAGTGATTGTGACAGACATCGTCACTGAAGAGGATTGTGACAAAAATAAAAGGACGGCAGCTCTAAAAGTCGCTGTAGATCTAAACGTCGGAGTTGTGAACACTGTCAGCACCAAAACAACACGAAGGAAGGTCCGGAAGCAGGGAATTGCTGGGGCGAGTTGGAATTCCAAAACCACTCATCAGTGAAGCAGATATCCGTACCGGGAAAACGTGCTGCCGTAGTCAAGAAACCTGGACTATGGATCAATGGAAGAATGTGATTCGGTCGGGGGAGTCTTGATTCGCACTGTTTCCAACTTCAGTCCGAGTATACTTCCCAAGAGTAAAACACGGTGGGGTTTCGGTGAAGCTTTGGGCAGTCATATCATGGTATTCCGTGCTTAATTTCAGCGTCCAACCATGTACATGCATGTGCACGTTTTTATTTCGCCTCGTAACTTCACTTCAAACTCAAAATCAGTTATTTCTTATCGTAAGAGTAAAACTATGTCCAGTTGTTGCGCGTTCTACCATGTCAGTCGGATGAAAGAGCGATAAGTCTTGAAACTGCTACACATGTAACCAAGTAACGTAGTAACAGCGTGCAATGGTAACCGCTGTTGTAGTGGATCGTCGTGCTTAACACCCATTGAAGAGGAGACACCTACAATGTTTCAAGAGAATACTATTCGTTTCGTGTGTGCCTTAATTAGGGGTTATTTTATTAATTTATGCAAGGTGTTAAATAGTATTTAACGGACGGGAAAGATAATTACCTGGGTATGTCACAACAGGCGTTTATTTGTTGATCTGAATATTAAAACAAGTGATGTATTTTAGAACTTATATCAAAGCATGTAATGTGTGTATTTAATGTTTGACTACGTATGGCTTCTGTTTGTGATATGTATATGGGCAAATCTGATAACAGAGCAGGATAACCCTAAATCGGAAACGAGAAACAAAATATTAAAGTCAATACAATGCATTCTGTGTTGTCGCTTAAGTCAGAGGAGGTAAATTTAAGTCTACATGTCCCTCAGAAACACCGGGAATGGTCTAATAACTCTGCTACAGCATTTCCAGATGTTTATACAGGAACTGTGGGACTCATCTACGTGCGGCATTCTCATTATCACAGTTCAATGGTCCCCTACACGATATTAGGCAGGTGTACCAGTTTCTTTGGCTCTTCAGTGTATGAAGGCCTGTATATCAAGGGCCAGGGCAAATAACCAGGTCTCTCAGTTTTTATGAAACTCGAGGAAATGCGATTTCAGCGCTTGACGCGTAATTACATCACTATATAAGTACATTGAATAGTATTTAAATTATAAATTAAATGCTTTTAATATTTTTCGTAATGAAACTCTGTCTCGAAATCTCGAAGAAAATCCAAACAGATTCTGGTCGTATGTAAAGTACACCAACAGAAAGATAGAATCAATACCTTCGTTGTGCGATAACAATAGTGATGTTCCTGATGACAGTGCCACTAAAGCAGAGTTACCAAATATGGCTTTCCAAAATTCCTTTACCAAAGAAGACGAAGTAAATATTCCAGAATGCGAACCAAGAACAATTCTCAACATAAGCAGCTTGGAGGTACATATCCTCGATGGAGCATAGCTGCTTAAATCACTTAATAAAGCCAGGGTCTCCGGTGCTGATTGTAGACCTGTCAGTTTCCTCTTAGACTATACTGATACAATAGCTCCATATTTAGTGATCATATACAACCGACCGCTCATTCCATACCTGAAGACTGGAAATTTGCCAAGTTACACCAATACCCAAGAAAGGAAATAGGAGTAATCCGCTAAATTACAGATCATATCACTAACGTCGATTTGCAAGCAGTATTTTGGAACATATGCTGTGTTCGAACATTATGAATTGTTTCGAAGAAAACGATTTATTGACAAACAGCCAACACGGATTAAGAAAATTTCTTTCTTGTGAACCACAACTCGCTCATTATTCTCACGAAGTAGTGAGTACTATTGACAGGCGACATCAAATTGATTCCATATTTTTAGATTTCTAGAAGGTTTTTGACACAGTACCTCACAAGCGACTTCTAACCAAATAGCGTACCTATGGACTGTCGTGTAACTGGATTCGTGACTTCCTGTCAGAAAGGTCACAATTCTTAGTAACTGACGGAAAGTCATCCAGTAAAACAAAAGTCATATCTGCCGTTCCCCAAGGAAGTGTTATAGGCTCTCTGCTGTTTCTGATCTACTACACGATTTAGAAGACAAGCAGAGTAGCACTCTTAGATTGTTTGCAGATGATGCTGTCGTTTACCGTCTAGTAAAGTTATCAGGTGATCAAAACAAATTGCAAGACGATTTAGACAGATACCTGTATGGTGCGAAAAGTGGCAATTGATTCTAAGTAACGAAAAGTGTGAAGTCTTCCACATGAGTAGCAAACGGACATTTAGTCAACTTTCAGTCACTTTCACACGACTAACACTACAGACAGACCATTGGCGAACACATATTCCTTCTCAGGGGTAACGAGTTGGGTCTTGCGGTGATGCGGGACGAAGGCACTAGAAAAAGAAGAAGCATCTTGGTGCTATGAAGTTCTTCAGTCAGATGCCGTCAACTAAATATACATTGCCAGAAATAAAATTAGTACACCCTTTTACAGTTTTACAGTTAAAAAAAAATGGCTCTGAGCACTATGGGACTTAACATCTGTGATCATCAGTCCCCTAGAACTTAGAACTACTTAAACCTAACTAACCTAAGGACATCACACACATCCATGCCCGAGGCAGGATTCGAACCTGCGACTGTAGCAGTCGCGCGGTTCCGGACTGAGCACCTAGAACCGCTCGTCCACCGCGGCCGGCTTTCCAGTTCACTCAAGAGCTATTGTTGCAACAGTGCTTATGCAATCCCTGAAATTTTTAATATGCAGATGAACAGCATAAGCTGTTCTGAGACACCAGGTATCGAACAATGCTGTAATATACATACTAGTACATGGTGTAGCCTCCACAGGCGGCAATGCAGGCGCTGACTCTGGCATCCAGTCGATCGTACAGATGGCGAATACTGTCCTGGGACACGTTACATACGCCTGCTCGATCTGTTCACGTACTTCTGTAAGAGTTGTTGGTTGATGAGTCAGGAGAGTCACTTCTCGTTCCATCATATCACAAACATGCTTGATTGGAGACAAGTTCGGAGATCGTGCTGGCCAGGGAAGTTGCTGCACGTCTTCCAGAGCACGTTTACTTCCCCAGGCAGTGTGTGCGCGAGCATTATCACCTTCCTGTTGCAAGAACAGCAGAAGAACGGGTCTAACGCCATTCTGCGCGTACCGAGCGCTGGTTGGCCTCCCCTCCAGAAACATCAAAGGTGAACCAGAGTTGTAGCTTATCGCACCCCAGACCATAAGGCCTGGGGTGGGACGAGTGAGTCTCGGATGAAAGCACTTTACGAAACTACGCTCACCAAGTCTACGTCATGCTTGCAGGCAGCCATTATTGCATGCTGGCATAATTTTCTTTAATGACTGAACACCATGTCGTGCCATTCCATCTTCCAATTGATCCTCTGACACCACCAGTCTAGCCGTGCTTGTCGATAATATGGTGTGAATGGAAGGTGGACTAGAGGTGTGCATGCCCGTAGCCCATTGCTAATAACTGGTTTGCAACAGTTTATGTTGGCACGTCTGGTCTCACAAGCCCTTTGATCCGTGGTGTGGTAGCTGTACCATCTGCCACTGCTGCCCTTACAGAACGACGATCCAGGCAGCGCCTGTCGTGTGTGGGCGTGCAGAACCTCGCTACTGATGTGAAAATGTTCACGTGGCCACTGACACCAGCATCGTCGCACAGCTGGCGCAGCTTGTCCACATTGTACGGAAATTCTCCGAATGGACCATCTCGCCGCTCAAAAGGCCACAGTTTGATCCCTTTCAGACTCCCTCAGTTGGCTGTAGGAAGCGATTGCGTCTCTGTTGCATGGCTACCTGCTTGCTTCACATCTTTGCACCCAAAAAAATGTTCAAATTTGTGTGAATTCCTAAGGGACCAAACTGCTGAGGTCATCGGTCCCTAGACTTACACACTACTTAAACTAACGTATGCTAAGAACAAAACACACACAGACAACACACACAGACACACACACGCACAAACATACGTGCCCGAGGGAAGACTCGAACCTCCGGCGGGAGGGGCCGCGCAGTTCGTGACATGATGGCGCCTTGAACCGCGCAGCCATGTTTGCACCACAATGAGCCTTCTGGCTGTGAGCATTCCCTATTAATGGGTAGACACAGATGGCCCTCTTGTAGCTATGTCACTATGCTATCCTTTGACGGACGACGTTGAAACCATTTTGAGTACATCTACTATCCCCCAGATGGCATGTGCGGTCATTGAATCAAGATCCAGATGTACTAATTTTTTGCGGCAATGTACTTGATATGAATACTGTCGCTGTGTTATCACAACCAGAAACTCGTTTAGTCATGGTTATTGTGAAATTATTCCGTTTGTTTCTTTTAACGTATCTGTTTCTTTCTCGTTAACGAGCGACGTTTGACTGAATTTTGGGAAACTATTTCATTTAGGGAAAACACCGGATGCCAATAAACACTATTTCCCATTCAGTGCACCCAAGAAGTTCACATCTACATCTACATGATTACTCTGCAATTAGCAATTAAGTGCCTGGCAGAGGGTTCGTCGAACCATCTTCAGGCTATTTCTCTACTATTTCACTCTCGAACAGCGCGCGGGAAAAACGAACACTTAAGTCTTTCTGTGCCAGCTCTGATGTGTCTTATTTGCTTACGACGATCATTCCTCCCTGTGTCGGTGGGCGCCAGCAAAATATTTTCACACACTGTGGAGACAGTTGATGATTGAAATTTCAAGAGAAGATCCAGTCACAGCAAAAGATGCGTTTATTTTACTGATTGCCGCCCCAATTCACGTATCATAACCGTGGCTCTCTCTCCCCTATTTCACGATAGTACAAAACGAGCTGCCCTATGTTGAACTTTTTCGATGTCCTCCGTCAATCCTATCTGCTGCCGATCCCACAGCGCACTGTAATACTCGAGAAGAGGACGTACAAGCTTAGTGCAGGCAGTCTCTTCAGGTGACCTGTTGCATTTCCTCAGAGTTCTGCGAAGAAATCGTAGACTTTGGTTAGATTTACCCACGACATTGTCTTTGTGATCGTTTTAACTTAAGTTATTCGTAACTGTAATTACTAAGTATTTATTTGAATTTACAGCCTTTAGATTTGGGTGATTTATTGTGTAACCGAAATGTATTGTGTAACCGCCTGAACATCACATCCAGGCTGGCCAGCACACTGGTCATCGTTGTCAATTCACTAGGTGGTTTCGATCCGGGGCCGGCACACCTCGCATTCCAGAAGCAGTGTTTACACAAGATTGGCTATCCGGTGGATGACAGCAAAACTTTTATATTTTAGCTCAGAAATTGGAAGAGTATCTAGAATAAAGAATGGAAATGTTCAAGATGGATTAGAGTTAACGGAAGATAACTGCAAAGCTATTGTGCACTAGACAAGTAAGGAATTCTGAAATTAAACACACCATTATAAGCAATTCATACAACTCATCCATTGGTTGGCAGTGTCGGTTAGACCATCAGTGAGAGTGCACTGCTAGTTCCTGCTACTAATAAGGCGAGTACACCGTTCGCTTGTTACATACTTTTACGAGCTTCAAACAGGAGCGACTTATTTTCAGTTATCTGGGTAGTTACTAGTTTATTTTTGTAATTTCTTGCGTGTTTGAGTGCTTACTATGCACAACCTTTTATTTCAATAACAGTGTAGTGTACAGTACCGCCGTTGCTATCGACCCTCGTATCGTTCAGCTCAGTCTCGGTTAGACCATCAGTGAGAGAGCACTTCGATTTCCCGCTGCTAATAAGGCGAGTACACCATTCGTTTGTTGCATATTTTTACGAGCTTCAAACAGGAGCGACTGCAGTAATGATTAGGAACTGTGATTGTTGTGTACAGATGCGAGCTGAGTTGGCGACCTTTCGCTCACAGCTCCAGGCTGCTTTGGCTTCTGTCACACAGCTTGAAGCTGCTGCCAAGCGGTGTCACTGTGGGGGATCAAACGCAAGGATGCGAGGGACGCCGAGCACTTCCCACGTGTCCTCCGATTGGTCATTGCTGTGGCCGCCCTAGGTACTGCCTGCACTGAAGTTGACCCCTCACCCGCGGTCGAGTGGGAGATCATTCCAAAGTCTGGCAGGCAGCGAAAAACTTTCCGAGGGGCCGATCGTAGGGCCTCCCCGGTTCGTTTTACGAACAGGTTTTGGGCGTCATCTGTGGCTGACGATGTCTCTGAGCTGGATGCAGTCGTCCACCCTGTTCCAGAGGAAGCTTCTCTGCCCGCAAGGTCTGGGCATTCACAGAGGGTGGGTTTGCTGGTAGTTGGGAGCTCCAACGTTAGGTGCGTATGGGGCCCCTTAGGAACGTGGATGCCAAGGAGGGGAAGCAAGCCAGTGTGCTCTCCATGTGCATTCCGGGGGGAGTCATTCTGGATGTGGAAAGGGTGCTTCCGAATGCTATGAAGAGTACAGGGTGCGGCCAACTGCAGGTGGCGGCTCATGTCGGTACCAATGACGTGTGTCGCTTTGGATTGGTGCAGATTCTGTCTGGTTTCAGGCGGCTAGCGGAAATGGTAAAGAATGCCAGTCTTGCTTCCGAGATTAAGGCGGAGCTCACCATCTGCAGCATCGTCGATAGAACCGACAGTGGTTCTTTGGTGCAGAGTGGAGTGGAGGGTCTGAATCAGAGGCTCAGGCGGTTCTGTGACCGTGTAGGCTGCAGATTCCTTGACTTGCGCCATCAGGTGGTGGGTTTCCGGATTCCGCTTAATAGATCAGGAGCCCACTACACACAGGAGGCGGCTACACGGGTAGAGGGGGCTGTGTGGAAGGGTCTGGGCGGTTTTTTAGGTTAGAGGGTCTCAGGGAACCACAGAAGGGACATCCGTCTAAAAGTGGACAGGTAAAACACAGTAAGGTAGTTGTAGAAACGATTGGTATTGTAGTTATAAATTGTCATAGCTGTGTTGGGAAAGAACCAGAGCTCCAAGCCCTAATAGAAAGCACTGAAGCTCAAATAGTTGTAGGTACAGAGAGCTGACTAAGGCCGGAAATAAGTTCAGCCGAAATTTTTTCAAACGATCTAACAGTATTCAGAAAGGATAGATTAAATACAGTTGGTGGTGCAGTATTTATTGCTGTCAGAGGTAGTTTGCCTGGTAGCGAAGTTGAAGTAGATACTTCGTGTGAAATAGTATGGGTAGAGGCTACACCTGACAATCGTACTAAACTATTAATTGGATCGTTTTACCGAATCCCCGACTCAGAAGATATAGTTGCTGAACAGTTCAAAGAAGCCTTGAGTCTCATTTCAAATAAGTACCGCGCTCATACAATTATAGTCGGTTCAAATGGTTCAAATGGCTCTGAGCACTATGGGACTCAACTGCTGTGGTTATCAGACCCCTAGAACTTAGAACTACTTAAACCTAACTAACCTAAGGACATCACACACATCCATGCCCGAGGCAGGATTCGAACCTGCGACCGTAGCAGTCGCACGGTTCCGGACTGCGCGCCTAGAACCGCGAGACCACCGCGGACGGCTATAGTCGGTGGTGGCTTCAATCTACCCTCGATATGCTCGACAAATTATACGTTTAAAGCCGGCGGCACGCATAAAACGTCATCCGAAATTGTACTGAATGCTTTCTCAGAAAATTATTTTGAATAATTAGTTCATGAGCCCACTCGAAGCGTAAATGGTTGCGAAAGTATACTTGACCTTTTAGCAACAAATAATCCTGGAAAAATAGTGAGTTTTGTGACGAATACAGGGATTAGTGACCACAAGACAAAACGGGTCAGATCGTTGTTGCAGAAGCAACGAAAAAAGCATGCCAAATTTAAAAGAATGCAAAATCCCCAAGATTGGCAAAGTTTTACAGAAGTTCGAAATATGGAGCGTACTTCAATGCCAGTGGCAAGACGCAATCAATACTTTCACTGCGCGGTAGCAACGGTGAAGTCACTGATGACAGTGCCACTAAAGCAGAGTTATTAAACACGATTTTCCGAGACTCCTTCACCAAAGAAGACGAAGTAAATATTCCTGAATTCCAATCAAGAACAACTGCCAAGATGAGAAACATAGAAGTAGATATCCTCGGTGTAACGAAGCAGCTTAAATCACTTAATAAAGGCAAGGTCTCCGGTCCAGATTGTATACCAGTCAGGTTCCTCTCAGAGCATGCTGATAAAATAGCTCCATATTTAGCAATTAAATACAACCACTCGCTCACAGAAAGATCCGTACCTAAGGACTGGAAAATTGCTCAAGTCACACCAATACCCAAAAATGGAAGTAGGAGTAATCCGCTGAATTACAGGCCTATATCACTAACGTCGATTTGCAGTAGGGTTTTGGAACGTGTACTGTAATGGAACATTGTGAAGTACATCGAAGAAAACGATTTATTGACACATAGTCAGCACGGTTTCAGGAAATATCGTTCTTGTGAAACACAACTAGCTCTTTATACTGTTGAAGTAATAAGTGCTATCGACAAGGGGTGTCAAATTGATTCCATATTTTTAGATTTCCAGAAGGCTTTCGACACCGTTCCTCACAAGCGTCTTCTAACCAAACTGCGTGCCTGCCGAGTATCGCCTCAGTCGTACAACTGGATCCGTGATTTCCTGTCAGAAAGGCCACAGCTCGTAGTAAGAGACGGAAAGTCATCGAGGAAAACAGAGGTAATATTCGGCGTTCCCCAAGGAAGTGTTATAGGCCCTCTATTGTTCCTGATCTATATTAACGGCATAGGAGACAATCGGAATAACGGTCTTAGATTGTTTGCAGATGATGCTGTCATTTACCGTCTTGTAAAGTCATCAGATGATCAAAACGAATTTCAAAATGATTTAGATAAGATATCTGTATGGTGCGAAAAGTAGCAATTGACCCCGAATAAGGAAAAGTGTTAAGTTAATCACACGAGTACTAAAAGAAATCAGCTAAATTTCGATTACGCGATAAGTCACACAAATCTGAAGGCAGTAAGTTCAACTAAATACTTAGGGATTACAATTACAAATAACCAAAATTGGAACGATCACATAGATAATATTGTGGGTAGAGCAACCAAAGACTGCGATTCATTGGCAAAACACTTAGATGGTGCAACAGGTCTACTAAAGAGACTGCTTGCACCACGCTTGTCCGCCCTATTCTGGAGTACTGCTGTGCGGTGTGGGATCCGCATCAGGTGGGACTGACAGATGACATCAAAAAAGTACAAAGAATGGCAGCTCCTTTTGAATATCGCGAAATAGGGGAGATAGTGACACAGACATGATACGTGAATTGGAGTGGCAATCATTAAAACAAAGGCGTTTTTCGTTGCGACGGGATCTTCTCATGAAATTTCAATCATCAGTTTTCTCCTCCGATTGCGAAAACATTCTGTTGGCAACCACCTACTTAGAGAGAAATGATCATCACGATAAAATAAGAGAAATCAGGGCTCGCACAGAAAAATTTAAGCGTTCATTTTTCCCGCGTGCCGTTCGAGAGTGGAACGGTAGAGAGACAGCTTGAAGGTGGTTCATTGAACCCTCTGCCAGGCACTTTATTGTGAATAGTAGAGTAATCACTTAGATTTAGATGTAGATGTAGATGTAGATGTCATTGTCTGCTTATAGTGTTAGTTTGCATTTCTCCACGATAAGTCGTTTGATATTTCAGCAAATGGCATTTTTCAGCAGTTTTGCAATCTAACACCATTTCTTGGCTAACAGTGGCCACAGTGTAACAGAGGCTTACATCTGGATGCTTCGACCATTTTCTTAAAATCTTCAGATGTTTCCATCAGTGCTTTTGAGTTCACAAGTCAACATTTTTATCTCGCGCTAAGTAGGGATGGCCACGCACAGGAAATGTAATTCTGATCTTCTTCAGACCACCGATTCGGTTCAGCGTTACAGAATGAACGAACCAGAAGATGGTGAAGATTTTATCTTGATTGTCAGCAGAATCACAAAATGTATAAAGCTCTACAACGTTTTCATCCAAGGCATGAGTGATGAAATCAAAAAGGAATGACGTTAGTTCATTTCCTCCAATTTACTGGGGAGACGACTGAATCAGAATTCTGGACGCTCTTCCCATTCGTGGGCGGATGAGTCCCCACCAGCTTGCCTGCTTCTTTTCCCTGAAAAATTGACTTGCCTGGTTCTTTCCCCTTACAGCAAAACTTTGAATGCTAATGTCTCTGGACTCTATTGGTTTTTTATAGCTTTAACCTTTCAGCAGAAGCATGTGATTACTCTGAATCGAGCTGTAACAATAACTCAGTTTCGAAGAAAAACTGACTTACGTGGCTTTTTCGTCTGACCCTTCATACATTAAACATGTTTTGATTTTTCTCTTAAACTGTAATACCACGACATGTCTAATATCCTTGAAAGAGTGATCCACAGATGGGTGAAACTACTGTTACTTCTACTAGATTTAGCCTCCACCACAACCTGAAGACAATGTAGGCCTTTATGACTACTATTAGTACGGCCGTACACTACAGACCAGTGGCGGCTGAAGCCAATTCGACGAAAAATTATTTAGGGCAAAAAAACATATTTCTTGAGGTTAAAAAATCCTCTCAAAACTTTAATTAGCTGTCGAAAGCAATAGTTGTGTCGATGCTTGGACGCTCTCTTTCTTTACTGTGTGCTGAACACTAAAGATAACTTGGTTTGGTGGACGCCGTACTTCTGAAACTTCTGAAGGCCACTGACACAGATAGATATAATCTTGTAATCAAAGAGATAAGTGCTTAGGGGTTATCTGATCAGATATGCTAAAGGTTCAAAGGTTTGTTGTCAATCAGAAGTAAGTTATTCTTTCTAAACAGGGAGCAATCGTGGAAAATTAACAAAATCATAGTAACTTTCCAAAATAGCTGCAAGATCGCAGCACTACACGATAAAAACACCTCCCCCTCCCAATTCATTCCCCTACCCCCACATAACCCTCTGTCTTGTACACCCGATCCCTACTTTCGCTTATTTCTTGACAGAGGGCAAACTGCCCTTTGTATTTAAAGTTATTGCATTAACTTTTTAAGTTCCTGCGCCTCCCATCGATTTTTGTAGCTCATCGACGTATTTAGACTTACCTCAATTCAAGTTCTTCAGTGCTTCGTGAAACTTACAATAGATACGTATATCTTCTACGTCATCGTTCTCGTCATAACAGGCTTACAAATAACATATCGTCGATTAACTCCTTCAATCTAACTACCCTTCATTATGTTCTTAAGGTAGGTTTTTCGCTTTGAGTAGGTCGATTTCTTTACCCTTGTAAGGCTCTTATATGTTTCCTGCTGTTGTAAATAATTCATCTTTACTGTTCCGGAACGAAGATGAATGAGCGCACTGCGTGAGTAGTGAATAAGATCCTTGACTATGTGTTTAGTTTAATTTGTGGTTGAGCTGCTAGTCACTTGTGCAGCGCTGGGGCAATCTTATTTGAGGCGTAGTAGTGGGCAGTTGGGCTTTTCAGAAACTGTGATCCTTTTTGCGAATCTAGGAGAAACTGTCTGGAATACATTATTATCGAGATGAAAATTCATTTGTAATACTTTCTTGTCCTTTACACTGACGAAGAAGATTCTGGAGCAATTTTAAACGTATATTTGTAGTTTCTCTGTAATGAGAGAATTTTGTAACTGTTAGAGTCAACTTATGTTCTGCAGTCTTTTTGTCAATAACCAGAGTTTGATTTCTTAAAAACAATTTTCTTTAAAGCAAAACCCACCTAAATTATTCATAGTAAAATTTTAAATATTCTGTCGTGTGTGCATTGCATCTTTCGCCACACTCAGCGACAGATTAAAAAAAATTTAGAGCAAATTATTTATCTTTAGCTGCTGCATCTGCCGATTTGTATTTGCTTTCGAGGACGACAGTATATCAGACACAAAGAGCATGCTGAGCAAGCTGTAAGTCTCTATTGCAGGGCAGTTCTCATCTTGCATTTTCGAGCAAACTGTCAGGTCCTGTGCTAGCAAGCAGATTAATTTTTAGTGAACAGGGTTGGTAATTTCAAACAGTTATTTTCTTGCGAGCAGAGCAGTAATTTATTTCTGTAGATATTCCAGGCCAAGAATTGCACTTTGCATCACGCAACGTTCATAATGTACTTCGGTGCTGAATTTTACTTGTTTAGTCCTCATTGGGCGCACAAGTAGTTTCCTTTGGCTTTTCATTAGATTCATTTTCTTTATTTCAGATTTTGCATTTCATGATGCTTTAAAGCTTTATTTCATCACACTGTTCGCATGCTCAAACACAGAGCCACCCAACAGCCAGTTTTGCTCAGCAGTTGAATACGTTACCTAACGTACACGTTTAAGCACACTGGACTCACATTCGGGAGGACGACTGTTCAATCCCGCGTCCGGCCATCCTGATTTAGTCTTTCCGCGATATCCCTAAATCGCTCCAGGCAAATGCCGGGATGGTTCCTTCGAAAGGACACAGCCGACTTCCTTCATCGTCCTTCCCTGATCCCGATGACCTCGCTGTTTGTTCTCTTCCCCCAAGCAACCCCCAACCCCGTACACGTTAGCTGAGGAGAAAGACTATAAAATCAAGATATTCAGTTTTCTCACAGCTTATACGTGTCGACCCTTTTCGCCTAGGATAGATCTCTGGATTTTTCTGTGATTAGTCACAATGCAACACAGTTTCTCGAAAGCAAATCAGCGCTATGCGTGTGTGTACTAATACCTGGATTTTCTTTTTCAGCTACTGCAATTTCATTGCCATTTTTGCGTGTGATTTTGTATGAAATATTTTTCTCCTTTCGCAACAAAATATTGAGTGCGAAGATTTTTGTTGCGTAGGCCGACAATAGTACAAACCGTGTGAAACATTGCATTGTTACACATATATTTCGCAGATATTTCTGTTGCGTAAAAAAATTACTTTCGGTTATTTAACAGCAAATAGATTTTTTTGGTAGTTCAGTTTTTAAATTTCACGTTATGGCTAGCAACAAAATATTTCGTCGTGCTACTATATCGCAAACCACGTCACCAAGTACGACTCAATTATTAATGAAGCAGAACAGGTCCAACAGTCGACGCATATAAATAATGTACTTGCAATTTCAGAGAATGCAAATAACTTTCCAACAGAGCTGGGTTCTTTATTAGGAAATGGAACAGTATAAACATCCAACAGTAAACAAGAAATTTCAGAAGACGAATCGCCGGGCGAAAAGTCACCTCAGCTACGCGAAATTTCCCATCAATCGTTTACTGAGACGGTCGATTCGGGGTCAGCTTTGTTCCTTTTACTCAAACAGTGCATCAGCCAACATCTATTACCGACAATACACCCCCAGTTGTTGCAAATCCAGTAAGCATGAATCCAGAAATCAATAATACTTTGTTAAGGTTGCTACTAAAGATGCATAATACACTTGAACAAAATGCAAAATCACAAGAAGAAATAAGGATATCAAGAGACTTGAGGAAAAACATTCTGTAGAATATTTACTATCAAAAACACTCTTGATCACAATTTATTTATTACGGTGACCGTTTTCGACCACTACTGTGGTCATCTTCAGACCAAAGAGTAAGAACCTCCTTCAGAAGGAGGTTCTTACTCATTACTTAAATCACTAGTGATTTACCACCAGAAGGAGGTTCTTACTCATTGGTCTGAAGATGAGCACAGTAGTGGTCGAAACCGGTCACCGTAATAAATAAATTGTGATCAAGACTGTTTTTGATAGTAAATATTTGTAACACATTGATCACTGTTCACTCCCACAATATATTCAAAAGTAATTAAACTTTCTGCAGAAATTCAACAAGAAATTAGGAATGACTTACAAACTATTATTACGAGGATAGAGGTCAGGCTGCGCAGTCTTGAAACTGAACAAAATAATTTAAAAACTACACAACAGAACGACAAAGAAGAGTTAATAGCAAAAATCAATACCACTATTCGGAGCGCAGTAGTCTCGCTACTCGCAGAACGTCACGACCACATTATTATCACTGATGGCACAATTAGTGAACAGGTAAACGCATTAAGATTTAACAATGATGAACAAAAAGAATAACTTAGTGTGTTAATAAAGAATGTCGAAGATTTCACGACAAAGAAGGCAAATACACTGAAGAGCTAAAGAAACTCGTACACCTGCCTAATGCCGTGTAGGGCCCCCGCGAGACGCAGAAATGCCGCAACACGGCTTGGCATGGACTCGACTAATGTCTGAAGTAGTGGTGGAGGGAACTGCCACCATGAATCCTGCAGGGCTGACCACAAATCCGTAAGAGTGACAGGGGGTGGAGATCTCTTCTTAACAGCACGTTGCAAGGCATCCCACATATATCAAGTAATGTTCATGGCTATAGAGTTTGGTGGACAGTGGAACGTTTATTCTGAGAAGAGTATTCCTGGAGCCACTCCGTAGAAATTTTGGACATGAGGGGTGTAGCATTGTCCAACTGGAATTGCCCAAGTCCGTCGGAATGCACAATGGACACGAATGGATGCAGATGATCAAACAGGATGCTTTCGTGCGTGTCACTTGTCTGAGTCGTATCTAGACATATCAGAGGTCCCATATCACTCCAGCTGCACACGCCCCAGACCATTACAAAGCCTCCACCAGCTTGAAAAGTCCTCTGCTGGCATGCAGGGTACATGTATTCATGAGGTTCTCTCCATACACGTACACGTCCATCCGCTCGATACAATTTGAAACGAGACCCGTCGACCAGGCAACATGTTTCCAGGCACCCACCGAGCGAGGTGGCACAGTGGTTAGCACACTGGACTCGCATTCGGGAGGACGACGGTTCAATCCCGTCTCCAGCCATCCTGATTTAGGTTTTCCGTGATTTCCCTAAATCGTTTCAGGCAAATGCCGGGATGGTTCCTTTGAAAGGACACGGCCGATTTCCTTCCCAATCCTTCCCTAACCCGAGCTTGCGCTCCGTCTCTAATGACCTCGTTGTCGACGGAACGTTAAACACTAACCACCACCACCACCACCATCCAGTCACCAACAGTCCAGTGTCGATGTTGGCGGGCCCAGGCGAGGCGTAAAGCTTTGTGTCGTGCAGTCATCAAGGGTACACGAACGGGCCTTCGGCTCCGAAAGCCCATATCGACGATATTTCGTTGAATGGTTCACACGCTGACACTTGTTGAAGGCCCAAACATTGAAGTCTGCAGCAATTTGCGAAAGATTGCTCTTCTGTAACAATGAGCGATTTTTTCAGTCGTTGTTGGCCCCGTTCTTGCAGGATCTTTTTTCGGCCGCAGCGATGTCGGGTATTTGATGTTTGACCGATTCCTGCTATTCACGGTACACGCGTGAAATGATCGCATGGGAAAATCTCCATTTCATCGCTACCTCGGAGATGCCGTGTCCCATCGCTCGTACGCCGACTATAACACCACGTTCAAACTCACTTAAATCTTGATAACCTTCCATTGTAGCAGAAGTAACCGATCTAAAAACTGCTCCAGACACTTTTTCGTCTTACATAGGCGTTGCCGACCGCAGCGCCGTATTCGGCCTGTTTGCATATCTCTGTATTTGTACACGCCTGCCTATACCAGTTTCTTTAGCGCTTCAGTGTATAATAATGATGAAAAATTTTGATCAGTCCGAGTTTTCAAGCCCAGTCAAATATTTTGAGGAGGTGTTACGTAGGAACCAATATCTCACAAACCTGTACAGTCCATTAGAGTTGATACGCATTTGCTTAACAAAATTGCCTTCACATTTGTGTCACATTATGCTGGCAGAAAGATATAAGAATGACCTAGATGCTTTCCAAGTTTACTACAAGAACTGGAACTAGACTCCGACAATCGTATATCACTAGAAAAATGGCAACAGACATCGTGACTCGCCATATTCATTTCCACTGTAGGATCATAGAAATGAAAAACGCTCATGCAAAACTCATTACCACAGAGACAGTTACAGACGACAAAACAGGCGTCATCCGTATCATGCGTAGTGGTAAAACCAAAACAATGATCGTGACGGAAGAGATGGAGAGACGGGGCCCCGAGGAGACGGCTCTGTGTACAAAAATTTATTCTCTGTATGCACCCAAAACACTTACAAATTTAACCCTTTATTCTTCTTTCTAAACTGTACACACACACACAGTAAGTATAGTTTTGTTATTTGCTTTGCTTCCTGATGTAATCTTAACGACGAATTGAGCATTTTGTTAATTAAAAGCAACTGAGAGCATTTTTTTCCTGTGCCTTTTTTTAATTTTATTTTCATCCAGTTTCACTAGTCAGCATGTATTATCAGTAATCACTTACACTAGTATTGCATGCGGTCGAAATTCGACCAGGTGTGTTCATTAAGTAACGAAAGTCACTTTCTTATACAATTAATAGGAATTTATTTGTATGCAAATTCTTAGTCCTTACCTGAACACTGTGCAGATTTTTAGTTCTTACCCGAACGCTATGGTTCAAATGGCTCTGAGCACTATGGGACTTAACTTCTGAGGTCATCAGTCCCCTAGAACTTAGAACTACTTCAACCTAACCAACCTAAAGACATTACACACATCCATGCCCGAGACAGGATTCGAACCTGCGACCATAGCGGTCGCGTGATTCCAGACTGTAGCGCCTAGAACCGCTCGGCCACACCGGCCGGCGAACGCTATGAGGAAAAGAGTAAGACAAGGTGAAGAGGGAGCATGAGGGTATTAACTTTACAATTTAATGACACAAAACTTTAGTATAAACTATATTTTTCGTAAATATTATTTCATAATACGTGAGATGATGTTGCTCGCTATGTTCAAACATAAAATTTCAAGCGATCGAAAGAACGAATTCTGCTTGATGCAACACATAATTGACCATGTGTAAAACTGGTTGCCTTAATAAAATTCCAATTTTTTAATGATTGTCCCTGTGCTTTATTAATAATAATTGAAAATGCAGAAATAATTGGAAATTGCCTTCTTTGAAACTCGAAAGATAAAATAGTACTGGAATAAGTCATTTACACATGGAATCAAAATTCGGTTATTTTGTTGCAATTGCGGCAAATGAACACAAAGTTATTTCCGTTTACTCGTAAATAAAAGTAAGCGAAAAAACGAGCCATTAAACAACGTTATGTACAGTCTGTGTTGCCCACGAAGGCTTAGTTTCTATGATGTTTTGTTTTCCACTGCTGCCAACAGCAGCGATCTAGCTGTTAGGGAATTTCGGCCGGTGTGGCCGAGCGGTTCTAGGCGCTTCAGTCTGGAACCGCGCGACCGCTACAGTCGCAGGTTCGAATCCTGCCTCGGGCATGGATGTGTGTGATGTCCTTAGGTTAGTTAGGTTTAAGTAGTTCTAAGTTCTAGGGGACTGATGACCTCAGATGTGCTCAGAACCATTTGAACCATTTTTGTTAGGACAATTAAGGTCCTCGTTATGCGTGTGTTACTTCAAATGAACCATATGCAACGTTTAAACACTAAAGTCTCTAGAACGCGATTTCTCGAAACTTTGTAACTTCCGAGTGTCATATGTAATTGCAGGCTTTCTCCGATATTTCAGTTACGAAATCTTCTCCAGTTATCAGCCGACTGGCGTCGTTGTCTTGTCACGACATTTCAATGGATTCCGTATACATTCTTCTGAAGATGATGGATGTGGAATACATTGAAACGTTGCGACGAAACGCCGACGCCACTCGGCTGAAGCTTTCGAGTGTCATTTCTACCATAGCATCTGATCAGTACGGGGGGGCAGAAGATGGTAGCAGTGTTCGAGGTAGAAGAAAACTTTTCTCATGTGCGTATATGTCTACTTCATTTTACCTCTCTTAACGGGTACGTAAAAGCATGACTTCTTTTGTGCACGCCTATGGCAAAGTGCCTTTCGAATTATGTAAGTTTCATTGGCCTGCTTCTATAATCAATATTAACAATCGGTATTTGAATTTTCGATGTTATCATATTAATATTATGATTTGCAATTGTGACATACTCCGAAAATCGTCAGCTTAATGCCTCTACTCTACGACAATTTTCTGTGAATAAAGGAATAATTTCAGATTTTGTAATTTGAGCCACAACACAATCTTCTGAACTCCACAAAGACATCACACTGGCTAGCAACATTTTATGGAATGATTGGTGTCGAGTATCCATTACTATCGGTAAAAGCCTTAAAATTATCAATTTTAGTCACCACAACTCACAGATGTTCGACTATGGCAGCAATGAAAGCAAAAGTAAGAAAGCGAATGAACTTCTGAGCATTACTGTACACTGACTGAAAGCATACCGATTATTAAACGAAGCCGCACGATCCGTCTTATTGACTCATTATTCCTTGGTGTAATAAAAAGTCTACATAGACACAATAATTTCATTTATACATGACTACAGCTGGTGTGTAGACAGACGGTTTTGTGCATCTTGCGGTTGTATATCTATTTTCTCTAGATCTACTTTGACGTTGTTGACCAACGATATTCTTTTTCTGTTTAGAGTCGAATATGTTGAAGATGCGTTTCGTCGATTTGCAACCACTCTTTCTTCTTACCTTACCATAAACCCAAACTCTGGGTTGAGATCTTGTGTCTGTGGTTTTTGTTCTATTTTAGAAGAAATTTAATACAAGTCTTGTTTTGGTTTATTTGTAGATCCAGTTTTTATAATTTGGATATAGTGCGTTGTGCAAGATTTTTCTCGCTTTTATTTCTAGTTTCGCCAGTAAAACTCCCACAGAGAAGATAAGACACTTTGTTGCATATAGACGCACTTATTTTATGACAGAGTTGTGTATGTGTTTTGATATTTATGGGAAAGCACTTTTTGTTCTAAGTGTTTCAAGTGGATTGAAAAGTTATTTTCATTTTTATCGCTTTTGCTTTCAGGTTTTCTTTACCCAGCCGATTGGCTGTAATCATTTCACACAGATATTTAAACCTATTCACGCTTTGTCTGATTCTGTACCTGCTGTTTAACTTTCTTGCTATTTGACATTACTGCTTGTTTTTTTTTTTCAAAAGGTATTTGCAAGCAAGCCTGTCCGATTAATTTTTGCATTACATTACTGTGTTGTGTTAGTGTTTCAAAATGGCTATACCACCAGAAAAAGCTAACAGTCTGTTTCCACTCCATACTACTTAGTACCAGTCCTTAGAAGATTAAGCGGGTTCCGAAGTTTTAATTCCATGCACCATTCTGATCTTATTTTTTTACGATATCTGTTGAACAAATGCAGCGACAGTCTATTTCCCTATCGAATTCCTGCATTATTTCAAAGGGTTTACTAAAACTTCCTTGGAACTTTATTTTGGACTTGGTGTTAGCCAGCGTAGCCAGTATGTTTTCATCAACTACCAGTCTGTCAGTACTTCAAGTAACACATAGCGGTTGACAGCGTCATACGCCTTTTCAAAACCTACCGCGGCAAATTCATATTGTCTTCCCCTTAATTAATATTTCATATTCAGTATTTATTCTACTGTCAACCACACTTTTCAAAATTCTCCTTGATATTCTCAGTTTATGCACAACTTGTTCTTGTTGTTTTAAGAGTAATAATGAGAGATTCTGCTGTGTTCCTGGGAGTACTGAGGTGCCACGATAATTATTCACATTTGTACTATTTCCTTTCTTACGCAGAGAATGAATGTAAGCTAATTTTGAGTCATTTTGTACTTCTTTCTCACGTACGTTTGCTATCGTTTTATCTAAAATACCTAAGACTTCTTCAGGAACAGGGGTCCACAAATAAGACATTATGTAGTTTTCTTCAGTAGCCTTGATTTTTTTTGTGTCTAAATATTGTACCGGTACTTGATCTCGTTATCATATTCTTTTGGTGGAGATGGTAGCCCATTTTGATCTCTTGGTTTGTTAGTTCTGATTGAATTAATTGTTTTGTTACAACTTAGATATTTATCACAATATTCGGCAAGAATTTCAGTTTTCTTCTTTTGACTTTGCTAAGATTCCTCCTTTCCTTTGAAAACTGAGGAACGGAATTTGTATCCTTGTACCTTCTTTTTTTAAAAAAAATAAATATTCACGGGAGTCATTCATTTGATAGTTTTCTTTTCACTTGTTCATATTCTTCCGCTTCTCACTGAGTATTTCCTTTGCTGTTTTTGTTTTTGGGTTTCATAAACGTCCCAGTCTTATTCTTTCTTGAATGTGTGGTATTTTTCCGAAAAGTTAAACCATCTTTTAGTGACTATTTGCAGTTATCATTCCACCATGTACAAGTATGTTTCTCCGCTTTTTGTTCTCTGCTATTACTTTTGCAGCCTATACCAACAGTTCTTTTGTATTTTCAAAGTTTTTTTTCTGATTCTTCGTCTTTTAATTTCTGGGCGTCGAATCAGGGCAAGGCTGTTGCGTTTACCTGAACGTTATTACAGTAAAACAGTCAGCATATTCTATATTTATCCCCTTTTTGATTCTGACATCCATGAGGGTAAACTCACCTATCTTCGTGATATTAAGGATTGTAAATGATAAAGCAAAACGAAGATTCAGTCTAGAATTTTTATATTTTACATGTAAGAGGCCAATAGATTACTCTACTAATCAACTATTAAGAACATTTCAGAAATGAAAAATTGTTGAAGTTATAAAATATATAGTAAGTAAAGTGGTCATGCTACCTTAACATCCAGATAACTGGTTAATTCCGTGATAATTTTCTTCTGCATTGTTGAAATTGACTTAATGCAGTTTTCATTGATTTTCAGCATCGGTGTCACTGTCACTAATATTTGCACAAATATTACATATAAATACCGTAGCATCAGGTAAATCGATGGACTGACAACTTTCATGGAACCATCGTAGACAAAGACAACACTTAATCCAAGCACTTTTATTCTTTCCACATCTGCAGCTCTCTTTACAGGTGGCGCGGATATCTTCATTTATTTTGCTCTTTGACTTTTGTTTTCCTTTAGACGCAGATTTCACTGTGCTACAATTTTTTGTGGATTATGCGGTTAAAGTTCAAGCCGAACTCTGTTCATTGCATTTGCATTGTGAAATTCACTGCCCTTAATTTCCAGATCATTCGTAACGGCAAACTATGTACCCATTTTGCCAATGGTCACATTGTCTTTTAATGTAGGCTACTCAACGGAATTAGCAGTCTTGTATGTCGACATCTTTTCTTCCAGAACCTTCTGAAGTGTTCTACGAACGCTATCAGTTGAATAGGATTATCTCCCCTTGCTCACATAACTCATATTTGGCTTCTTCTTTCCACATTTGTTTAGAGATGTAGCCATTGTTTCTGAAATGGACAGTAGCCTTAAGAGTTGTTGCCGTTTCCCGAAGTGAATGATTCAGTAATAAGGAATTTAAATCCAACTATGATGTCTAAGATTATGGGTATGATCCATTGGTAATGGAACTGCATGTAAGTGTCTGTCTAATTACTTGAACAACTTAATGAAATAGTATTGCTGGACCAACGCAGCAAACGACGTGTTTCCCTCCACACAACAAACTACCTGTTCCGTTCCGTAAACAGCGTTCATTCCCGCCGTGAATGTGCTTTCCGCGTGAAGGCATTCCTGCCATTTGGTGAGGACAGTTGGTACTGTGGAAGAATGCCTACCCTATTTAATGACAAAGAAAGTATCTGCTATCACGAAATAAAGTATGTTACGGAGTTAGGTAGGTTTACCACTTGGAATTCTCCTATCGCAGTGCTGTGTGGTCGCCACTTTTTGGCGGGTCGGTTGAACGCCCAAAGCGACGCAAGCAGCCGCTTAGGACGTGTAGCCGAGATGGGCGTCAGAAGAGACCAAGTTCAAAATTTGTCATAATTAGTAATGAAAGCAACACATTTCCACGCTCACTAGTTTCAGATTCATTTTTAAGGGTCTGACGAAGAGATCAAGGAACGGCGAGCAATGTGTGAGGGAGGAAGAGAGGGAAGGAGTTGGGTGCTCCAAATGATATGCCGTTTATGTGGAAAAATGTTCTTAAACCGGCCCTGCTTACTGGCCGGATGCCGAAGTTGCTTGGACATCGGTTGAAGATAATCGTTCTCACATAATGCAACGAGCCACTTTCACACTTTCATTTTTGCTGCGCTTCTCACGGGCAGGGTAGGACCCACCCTTATTCCTGTACCTCGCTTCCCGGCCAAGTTACGTATTAAAATCGTCCGTTAAGACCCTCACGTAAGCGTTTCGGAATCTTCGTCGTTCTGGTATCCATAGTATTCCAGAATCTGTGTTTTCAGAAGTCCTTTTGATTACCATCGTTTGGTGAGATGTACACAATATTAAATGTATGCCTTTTATTTGCACATTGCATTGATGTTGTTGTTGTTGTGGTCTTCAGTCCTGAGACTGGCTTGATGCAGCTCTCCATGCTACCCTATCCTGTGCAAGCTTCTTCATCTCCCAGTACTTACTGCAACCAACATCCTTCTGAATCTGCTTAGTGTTTTCATCTCTTGGTCTCCCTCTACGATTTTCACCCTCCACGCTGCCCTCCAATGCTAAATTTGTGATCCCTTGATGCCTCAGAACATGACCTACTAACCGATCCCTTCTTTTTGTCAAGTTGTGCCACAAACTCCTCTTCTCCCCAATGCTATTCAATACCTGCTCATTAGTTATGTGATCTACCCATCTAATCTTCAGCATTCTTCTGTAGCACCACATTTCAAAAGCTTCTATTCTCTTCTTGTCCAAACTATTTATCGTCCATGTTTCACTTCCATACATGGCTACACTCCATACAAATACTTTCAGAAACGACTTCCTGATACATTGATATTAAACACATTCTGTCACTTATGTGTTCAAAGTCTGAGACGACCTAAGGATTTTGCTGCTGATAGCAAAGCATCTGCCGAGAACTGTGGAGTTCTTCATCATTGTCTTCTGAGATGTTCCTTTGAAAACATGATATCCACATGAGTCAAAAATTTAGTCACCCCCCCAAAAGCGAGTTTCTTGCAATGCTAGTACTCGAATTTATTTTCCTAGGGATCTTCAGTCAGTTGTTTCATATTGCTGGGGTGTATTAAAAAATTTATATTTAAAGTTGCCAAAAGAGTCCTTGATTTGATTTTAAGTTAGTGAGAGTCTTTGGGATTTTCCAGACACTCAAGTGACGTCACATACACCATCTGAATGGGAGGCTTGCATCGAATTTCGGCGTCGGTAGATTCCTCCGATAGCTACCACCTGATTCACTAATTGGATTTCGTTGTGCCATTACGCTTGTGTAGCTTGAGTTTGCTTTGGATTGATTGCTCATACTTCATACAAACTTCTTGGCGCAAACGATCCTCCTTTACCCGGAACTGGGATCGGAAACAGTATTACTGGGTTACACACCTACAGGTTGCTTCCGGCTGACTAGAATCCTGAAATTTGTCAAGTACCAAGGTTTCACAGTACAACCAAAGAAAAAATCCGATAATCGGTTATTTGCAATTATATCACCCGAAAAATAATTTTTTGTCATTTGTTATCAGATTGTCTGTCCGTCCGTCCGTTACGACAGCTGTTTCTCAGGAACAGGTAGACAAATCAAGTTGAAATTTGTGTTTCTGAGATTACAGTTCTTATGTCCCAAATATGCACTCTTGGGTTGAAAGAAGTCTACTGGGGCACACTCGTATGTGGCACCCGAATATGACAATAATATTAATGTAAATTGAAATGAAACTAGTATATTATAAACGATGTATCTCTCTGATAGGCTTTTGATGCGGATCGGTGACTGTGCACGACCGCAGAGCCACAGACACTACTTCTGGTGTGAGACTTAGTGCTAAAGTAAGAGAGCGCGTAGCGTGAAGTTGCAGGTAGCTGTCTGTGAGCGAAGGAGATGGAGTAGGCAGTTTTTTGTCGTGTGCTCTGTGAAGCCACTAAGAGATCAATATAGGAATTGCGAGAACATGGAAGCATAAGTCTTCTCACAAGCAAGGTAAAGACGTTAAATAATTATGATTTTCCAGCTCGTTAGCATAGATGAGCTGGCTGATAATTTGTAATTGTTCAGTAACCTCAGAATGTACGTAAACTGATTTGATAAAAAGGCTAGTTAGATATTTCACTTTTGTAATGTTTCTAAGATTTGTTAACAGAGCTATATGTAATTTGATGTTTTGCACTTATGCTGGTTTAATGAAGTTAGATAATACTTGTTGTATACATCCCACTGTTCGTGAATCAATTAGTAGACATGATGTATTTTTCTCATCAATGTAACTTCAATTGTCAGATGTTTTTGAAAAAACAAACTTAACTTGCAATACAATTTCACGAAAAAATCAGTGTTAGTAATTCACCACAATCGGTACCACCTCCCCGTCCAGGTCATATGTCTTTCGAAGAAGTTGGATTTTCTTAAACGTTTTCATTTATTAGCCAAAACAATTTCATG
Source organism: Schistocerca nitens (assembly GCF_023898315.1). Lineage (NCBI taxonomy): Eukaryota > Metazoa > Arthropoda > Insecta > Orthoptera > Acrididae > Schistocerca > Schistocerca nitens. Next base: position 740,403,668 of record NC_064614.1, on the reverse strand, counting down.
TACATTCCAAACTATTATGTCCAGCTTGCACACTGCTGATCCTGTGGCTAGCATATTTTAATTTTTTCGTGAGAGACGAGAATAAATCGCGTTCCACCGTTGCTGCTTTAGAGGTAAGACTATTTAATTTATTGTTATGTGCACAGGAACCAAGGTTATCAGTTTTGAACAGAACCAGAGGATTCAGTGTCTAAGGGGCCGGATGTATTTTGCAATGACTGTATTTCTTTATTGGCAAAGGGAGTTTCATTGCCCAAACAGTTCTAATAAAGTTTTTGCTAACAATAACACAGAGTAACAACACTAGTTGCAGTTACAATACACTACACGATAACTCCAGTAATGTATCCATTCATTCGTTCATTCATTCAATAAAAAATTATTTAAGGAAAGTTACATATTGTAATGTGCACAAGCACTCACTTAAGTAGCCCAAACAATAATTATTTTTAAAGAACGTTACAGGGTTTAGGTCGGGACTCACCGCCAACCATTCCACTACTTTAATATCGAGACTTCGCAAGACATCCCTGCTGACGCCCACTACATAGCCCTGGCATTACAGGGAATCGTATGCAGCATCTATTACATGGTCCAACAGGATCTGTTCAATGTACTGCCTGGCAGTAAGGCGACTGTGGACAACGACAAGATTCGTATGGCTGTCAACACTGATGCCCCCCCCCCCCCCCCAACATCACAGAACCTTGGAAATCTGTCGATTTCCTGGACAACATATGGAGGTACCGCTCACCATGGGTCTCCACACACGAACACGGCCATCACCTTGCGTCTGTGAATAACACTTTTCACCAGTGACGAAGTTGTCAGTTGACATGGGAACGGCAAGATTTTGTCGTATCAACCGGGGTACTCGAACAAGACGTTTGTATCTTACGGTCCTTTCTCGTAACCTGTTCATTACAGTGTGATCGGATAGCGCCCCTTCTGAGAACGTCTCGCAAATCTCTGGCGGTATCTGTGCGACGGTGCAACGCAGAGATTGCTGCGTATCGGTCTCCGCGTGGTGTTTTAATGCGTCACCGACCTTGTTCAACACGCCTTTTGTACTGACCTGTCTTCCTGTAGCGTTTCCACAACCAGATGGAGAGACATTGGCATCTGCAGCAACACGACCGAAAGTCCAGACATAAACCGCCCTTGCAAGTTGCACTGTTAATGTGCCGCATTGCTTGTGCTTGGTTGAATAACTGGGTTAACAAATGACAACTGGCATCTGTGTACCTTATTAGACAACACTGGACACCGGTTCTCACATCCTTCTGAGGGGAACGGTGTATTTTTATCTACTATCAAATGAAAGTAATAGAACAAAGCCTTTTTTTCATTACCGTTCCTCGTAATATCAAATATGTTTCAGTAAGTCAGTGAACAACTAAACCGAAATAAAACGTGACCTGTGCTATCGCGTTACTGCTTTTCCAATTACATTTTTAGTGAAAGACGTGTTTGAGCATTGTTTTTTCATCGTCTAATGTGCCAGAATATTCAGAGAGTTCAATTTAATTCACAATTTTCTTTAAAAAAAGTGTGGAAAGGGTTTGCTTTCATCTTCGTGTATCTCGAGTCTACAGGCAGCATCCCACTGCCTTCAGAAAGGCGTCGCTTCGCTGGGTCGCGAGACAGCAGCAGTGAAGGAGAGGCGTGCGGTGATTTCTGGAGAGAAACCGGGAACGCCTTGCCCGAGTCTGACTGTGCTTTCACCGCTCTGACCCACTGCCAGCCGCAGCCGCAGCGATGATTCGTTTCCCGCTGCCTGCCGCACCACCATCTCCGAGCCATCTCACCTCGCTTTGTCCACAACGGCGCTTCACTCTGTATCAAATGGCTCTGAGCACTATGGGACTCAACTGCTGAGGTCATAAGTCCCCCAGAACTTAGAACTACTTAAACCTAACTAACCTAAGGACAACACACACATCCATGCCCGAGGCAGGATTCGAACCTGCGACCGTAGCGGTCGCGCGGTTCCAGACTGTAGCGCCAGAACCGCTCGGCCACCAGCGGCCGGCCACTCTGTATCTAACTACTTCGACCATAGATAACATATAGACCGCGAACCCCCTTCTCCCCCCCCCCACCCTTTCTGTCCTGTTAAGGTTTGAAATCTACAACAAAGTCTCATGTCTCATGACGGAGGGCAGAAAATAAGATTTCTGTCATTACTCACTACGCGAACTGGAGCCAACTGTTACAGTTGTTCTCATTTTGAAACGTGCATTCATTTTAACAACAGAACTGTTACGACGTAAAGCCAAACGCCGGCACGTAAGTTGGAAACGATACCTCGGAGAGGGCTGCGAAGAAGACGTCAGCCAATTGTACGCTGAGGGACCTCTCTCTAGGACGACAACGCGACGGCAACGGCCCTACGTGAAGAGAACACAAGCGCCACTCCCGACTGATCGCGGCCCACTTCTACAACAGCATCAAGATTAGGCACTGCAAGACCAGCCACTTAGGAATTGAATATACTGAAGAGATTTCTTATTTGCATATCGCCCTTTGCTTGCGACACTTCTGTCTCTTTGTCAAAATTAAGTATTGTCATTGTTCATTTGGCAATAAAACTCATTAATACTATTTGCTTGAATTGTTTGTCGAGCGATCTGAGAAAGCAGGTTTCCTAGATACCCCATATTTGACGACTAGGCAGGGTTCAACAAGTGCAACTTCTTGTGTAACTGGGCTGCTTGTGTGTTGGCAGCCCTGTGTAGCGCTTTGCATTGGATCTCTGACTGCGATTTTTTTTGTAAGAGGCTCCGTGCCTGGTCGGACTCGTTGTTACAAGTCAATCGCCAGTTGTGTTGGGCAGTTGGAAGTTAGTCGCCAGCAGTGATGGAAGTACTGTTGGGCAGTTGGAGGTGAACAGCCAGCAGTGATGGATGTTAAATGTGAAAAGTTAGCATTGATGGAGGGTAGAGGTCTGAAGTGTTAGCGTAGACTAACGATATGGAAGTATCTGACTTAGAGATTGTATATTATTCATGAACATGACGTTTGGATCCCACGGTCCTTTCTCGTAACCTGTTCATTACAGTGTGATCGCTGGCGATTAACTTCCAACAACGAGTACTGGATGTCAATGACGATTTATATTCGTCTAAGAACTGGATGTGACATTACTAAGGTAAAAAATACATTATTTGGTTTGCAACAAAATCTTTCCTTTTCTTACCATATGCCTATTAGTAGCTAGTGACTTTAGTAGTTAGAATCTTTCATTTAGCTGGCAATATTGGCGCTCGCTGTATTGCAGTAGTTCACGTAATGAAGTTTTTTTGCGAGGTAAGTGGTTAATGAAATGTATAGGTTATTGTTAGGATTTCTTTTTAGTCAGGGCCATTCTTTTGTATTAATTATTTGAAGTCAGGTTATCTTTTTTTGAGCCGTCAGATTGTGTTGCTCTAGGATATTGTAGGTCAGTGTTGACTTGATAAGAATAAGTAAAGAGAAAGTACGCTCAGTACGTTCCGTTTCCCTCAGCAGCTTCAGAATCAAATAATGTAAAAGTTTCAACTTCTCATTTCATTCAGCAGTTTAAGTACAGACACACTCATTTAAATAAAGAAGTTTCCCTTGTACTAGTATTACACTTTGGTAATTTGGAAAAAGCAATGGCTATCGAAGTCGCGTGTGCAGTACGAGCGATATACGGGGTGTTATAAAAAGGTACGGCCAAACTTTCAGGAAACATTCCTCACACACAAATAAAGAAAAGATGTTATGTGGACATGTGTCCGGAAACGCTTAATTTCCATGTTAGAGCTCATTTTAGTTTCGTCAGTATGTGCTGTACTTCCTCGATTCACCGCCAGTCGGCCCAATTGAAGGAAGGTAATGTTGACTTCGGTGCTTGTGTTGACATGCGACTCATTTGCTCTACAGTACTAGCATCAAGCACATCAGTACGTAGCATCAACAGGTTAGTGTTCATCACGAACGTGGTTTTGCAGTCAGTGCAATATTTACAAATGCGGAGTTGGCAGATGCCCATTTGATGTATGGATTAGCACGGGGCAATAGCCGTGGCGCGGTACGTTTGTATCGAGACAGATTTCCAGAACGAAGGTGTCCCGAAAGGAAGACGTTCGAAGCAATTGATCGGCGTATTAGGGAGCACGGAACATTCCAGCCTATGATTCGCGACTGGGGAAGACCTAGAACGACGAGGACACCTGCAATGGACGAGGCAATTCTTCGTGCAGTTGACGATAACCCTAATGTCAGCGTCAGAGAAGTTGCTGCTGTACACGGTAACGTTGACCACGTCACTGTATGGAGAGTGCTACGGGAGAACCAGTTGTTTCCGTACCATGTACAGCGTGTGCAGGCACTATCAGCAGCTGATTGGCCTCCACGGGTACACTTCTGCGAATGGTTCATCCAACAATGTGTCAATCCTCAATTCAGTGCAAATGTTCTTTTTACGGATGCGGCTTCATTCCAACGTGATCAAATTGTAAATTTTCGCAATCAACATGTGTGGGCTGACGAGAATCCGCACGCAGTTGTGCAATCACGTCATCAACACAGATTTTCTGTGAACGTTTGGGCAGGCATTGTTGGTAATGTCTTGATTGGGCCCCATGTTCTTCCACTTACGCTCAATGGAGCACATTGTCATGATTTCATATGGAATACTCTACCTGTGCTGCTAGAACATGTGCCTTTACAAGTACGACACATGTGGTTCATGCACGATGGGGCTCCTGCACATTTCAGTCGAAGTGTTCGTACGCTTCTCAACAACAGATCGGTGACCGATGGATTGGTAGAGGCGGACCAATTCCATGGCCTCCACGCTCTCCTGACCTCAACCCTCTTGACCTTCATTTATGGGGGCATTTGAAAGCTCTTGTCTACGCAACCCCGGTATCAAATGTAGAGACTCTTCGTGCTCGTATTGTGGACGGCTCTGATACAATAGCCGGCCGGTGTGACCGTGCGGTTCTAGGCGCGTCAGTCCGGAACCTCGAGACCGCTGAAGTCGCAGGTTCGAATCCTGCCTCGGGCATGGATGTGTGTGATGTCCTTAGGTTAGTTAGGTTAAAGTAGGGGACTGATGACCTCAGCTGTTAAGTCCCATAGTGCTCAGAGCCATTTGAACCATTTTTTTTTTATACAATACGCCATTCTCCAGGGCTGCTTCAGCGCATCAGGGATTCCATGCGACGGAGGGTGGATGCAAGTATCCTCGCTAACGGAGGACATTTTGAACATTTCCTGTAACAAAGTGTTTGAAGTCACGCTGGTACGTTCTGTTGCTGTGTGTTTCCATTCCATGATTAATGTGATTTGAAGAGAAGTAATAAAATGAGCTCTAACATGGAAAGTAAGCGTTTCCGGACACATGTCCACATAACATATTTTCTTTATTTGTGTGTGACGAATGTTTCCTGAAAGTTTGGCCGTACCTTTTTGTAACACCCTGTATTTCGAATGGCTCGCTTCGACACGGGGAATCTGGGTGCCTTGCCAACGAATGTCATGTAAAGCTGTAAATAGTAAAGACTGAATCTGACTTGATATCTAGCGAAAGTACACTTTCGTGGCGGAAATTAATTCCCTGAGTAAGTTCAGGGGAAAAGTGCTTAGAGTTTTGCTGGGACTACAGCTTCTTGCTAAATGCGGAATAAAAAAATTGCATCGAATATCACGGTTAGACTTGTGTTATGCGCTTCAACAAAACCTGTGATGCCGAGTTCCCGCTCGAGATGTATTTCCGAAAATGTAAGACAAGGACGTCAGTAAGGAAAAATACTTTGATATGTCAAAGCTGAGCATTGGAAAGAGTGTTATTATCGTTTCCTTCTGGTTGAGAAGCTATACCTTAGAAGCTACCGCTTCTGAAAGAGAACTGTGTATCGGCACTGTGTGACTATTACGGATTCTGGCGCAAACAAGAGTCTCCATCGGTGTTCACAACAAAACAGTAGAAATTAAAGAGTAGCACCTCGCGTCTCGTAAGTACGGCAAAGGAGTCTCCTTAAAAATGAAATGGAATGCATTTGGGTGATTGGTGGCACAGACAGAGAATTGGAGAAGTACCTTATCCTTCGTGTCTATTCTCGGGGTAATGCAGCTTCAGTGCCGTTGATTAAGCATTTTATTTTGCTTCGTACAAGAGCCATAACAGATGGGTGGAAGTTGTATCACAGTTTGCGGAAAGAAAGTATCAACCACGATTTCGTCAGCCACTCTATAAAGTTCGTTTCATCCGCGCGGAAAACATTGAGACTCAATGGATATCCCTGAAGTCATCTAATAAAAAAGGTAGTCCGCGGGAAAGAGATGAACTGTACATATTCCAGTACTTATAGTTCCGTAACTTACTCTTGTCTGCGAAATATCTTCCATCTGAAACTCCCTCCATATTTCTCAGAGATATTGCCAAAGTTTATACTGGCTAGAGAAAACTAGCAATGCTTCCTGCCGGCTGTCTGTACCACACGTGGCATTGTCCACCCAGACGATGTCGCTGACGAGTGAAGTAAGTAAATTTTCTAATTTTCTTTGCATTATCGCTGTACCTTGAACGAATTATTAAAATGATGCATGATTTAAAATGAGAAAAAAACTCCAACTGTCGGCTTCACTTCGCATGCCCACCAAATTATTGTCAGAACAGAAAGTGACAAATCATTTCAATCAAATAAATACCTTTTTTCCTTCTTTAGGGCTAGCAGCACAATAAATGTATGATATCGAAGTGATTATTAGAAAAGATGCACCAAACAGCTGCTTATATAATTATCAATCTTTATCCACAACAGATTGTTTCGGCCTTTACTGCCATTGTCAAGTTTCTACGATTACAATTTTGCTGAGAACATGTAGGAACGTGAATGTCATTTATATTAAAGTAGGGTTCGATTCCCGGCTGGGTCGAAGATTTTCTCCTCTCGGGGACTGGGTGTTGTGTTGTGTTGTCCTAATCATCATCATTTCATCCTCATCGACGTGCAAGTCGCTGAAGTGGCGTCAAATCGAAAGACTTGTCTTGGCTATTATTATGTAAGTATCAGGACGATAATTTTGAGAATCTCTGAGAAACGCCAGAGAAGATATATTTGTTGACGTAATATTATTATCTCCTTGATTATTAGGGAAGTACTTTGGTCGCTGATATGAGAAAATATGGAAAGACATTTCATGGTGTAATTACTGCCAACAGTCACATGTCCAGACTGATAACGACACGGAAATGTCGTTGATTGTACAAACAATAATCAGCTTATGTTGCTTTGAAAGTGTAAATAACGTTTAACTCTGTCCGTAACGCAAATCTCTAGTAAGTTAAACCTTAACTCCTACAGTCGTGTTATCAAACGATTATTTCTGCTCAAGTCGATACTTTTGCTGAGAGACTTGTATTACCTGAATACTTGGGACCAACTACTTACTTGACTAGTGATTTGGTGACTTTTTTATACTGCATACAGCAGTCCACCTTATTTAGATCCACTCTTTCATGCATTCTGCTATACATATTAGTAGTTGACTTGCCAGGGTTCAGAAGGAAATCGGCTGTGGTCAGTTTGATAGAATCATCCTGGAACTCGGCTCGAATGCTGTAAGAAAACCGCTGAGAACCTAAACCGGTTATCTAGAAGTGGGTTTGAACCTCTGCTTGCCACAAATAAAACTCCAGGAGCGTTAACCACCCCACCACTTCGATCTATGACTTGAGAGTTACTAAATGTTCTTTTTTAAACTACGTTTAGACAGTTTACCAGCGCCATAACTAAATGTGTCTTTAATTCTTATTCGCACTCTTCTCTCTTCGCCAAACATTCTTCAGTAACATTCTTGTTCCTCATCACCAACTCAGTACCTTCTCTCGTTGCATTAGGTGGTCGCCCCTTTTTTCTTGTTCTGTTCGGTATCTGCTGTAACCTACAGCAATAAATAAACGCGTTTACTTCAACAGTATTTACTGCCCATCGAACGTAAATACAACTTAACTCGTCGGATCCTTGTAGCCAACAAAATCTGAACTCTATAAGAAAATAAACAAAGTGGAAGGAACAGCCCTTGAAATTTCAGATATTCAGCGTCTATCACAGGATGCAATCAGTTCTATCACAAGATGCGATCAGTGGTATTCGGTAATAACATGAGCAGGTTCACAGCTTCGCACGTGACGTAGGCCTGGCGGCACAGATGTCCAGAGGAAATGTTTCCAAGTCTCTCATACGTAGTCGAACATTATTTACAGAGTCTTAGGTTCCACGGCAGTACGGTAGGGCGAGAACGTCTCAGTTACCAGATCCCAGCAAGGCGAAGCGATGTCGTTCCGATATTCTGTCGATGTCCGCCTGCTTAGATAGTTGGTAACGTGTTCGCCTTCCATGCAAGAGGACCCGGGTTCGATTTCCGGCCGTGTTTTTCTCCGCTCGGGGACTAGGTGTTGTGTAGTCCTCATCATCATTTCATTCTCATTATCAGCGCGCAGGTCGCCCGCCCAATGTGGGTCGACTGAAAGAAGACTTGCACTTGGTGGCCGAAGTTCCCCGGATGGGGCCTCCCGGCCAGCGATGTTATACGCTCATTTCCATTTCTCCATTCTGTCGAGAAGACGGTGCCTCAGTTGCAGCTAAGAAAGGCATATCTGAATTGGCTGCTCGAAGACAACTGACGCCGGGGGCGATTCTAGAAGTCGGTCAAGGGGGGAGATGTTAGTTAGGGGAATGGGATATCACTTAACGAAAGGTGCGTTGGGGGTCCTCCACCGACAAATCGGTAAAATTTGGTGGAGCTTAAAGTAGTTTTTGGTAACTGTTTTGGAGTTCAGGGTAAAAAAATTATTTTAACATGTGAGATTTTATAAATTACGTAAACCATAAAAAAGGTCAACTTACAACAAAGAAGTTTTCATTAATTTTCTGGATACATAAGATGATATGAATGTAAAAACTTGAACTTGACATGAATATAAAAAAAATTCTGTAAGAAATTCACTGGATATTCCGTCTTCTGCCAAATTTGTCATGCACATTCCTCTGATTCTTTTTACTGAATATGTTAATGATATTTTCAATGTCCATATGTCTTTCTTTATGGATATTTGCAAGAGCGAATCTATTTATTCTCACCTGCCCCATTGTGATATGCAAATAAGTCTTTATTTGTATCAAGGTAGAGAATCGTCGCTCAGGAGTGCTTGTAGTGACAGGAATAATCCTAAACATTTGAAGTAAAACGGACACATTTGGGAAAAACTGCTTGTCAAAGTTCTTTAAAGCTTCAGTTGCTGTTTCAGGTGTTTCACTTTCATCAATCCACTTTTTCTTACATAGTTTCAGCTCTCCTTTCATTAAAAGCGAAGAACTCCCCAAAAACTGTTCATATTTCTCGGATGCCTGGATCACTTCATCCTCACTGTATTTTAAACAGTGTGCAGGAATAAGACCTTCAAGTGGTTATATGGTGCGAAAATCTTGGGCGTTGCCAGCACTGCAACGCGACTACAGAATGTGTGTGCCCGGGAAAATAATACGATTTGACCCAAGTGTTCGGCGGTTTCGAAGTTTTTGCCTGGGGTCGGCAATTTAAGAGTTTGTAGGCGTACCCGGCATATTTAGCTTTCTTGATTATTGTAAGTGGTACATTAATATAGATCCAATGTAGATTAATGAATAATAAGAAGTCCATTTTAAGTTAAATGACACTTATTGGTTTAGATAGTAAGCTATTTTCCGCTCTTATTCTTTTCTTAAAATGTGTCTGAAATACATTGCAACCAATATTGCTACATAATTACAAAAAATGATTGAATCTGTTGAAGTAATATATTCGCTGATTTCTGAATACATTTTATCCAGTGTAATATGATACTCAATTGGGGAGGGGGGTGGGGGCTGGGGGCATAGCCCCCATAGCCGCCAACCCTTGCCACGGCTCCTGACTGACGCCCGCCTGCTCTGCGGTCTACTACCTCGACATATTCCTGATTCTCCAAGCCACCAACGTGGGTAACTACTGATCACGTGGCATTATTATTGCCACTTGTGGCGGAGCCGCTAAACCTGCGATGACCATGATCAGTGCCAGCGATACATCTGCGTCCATTGATGGCAAAGATAAATGTATTCATCCATTACCACATACGTCAAAATAAGGAGAGATCCCATGACGCTGAAAACTTGATGCAGACTGCAATGCATACCCACCACCACAAAATGCAATCGTCAAAATCGGTGAAGCACACAGAAAATAAATTCGCAAGACACGCTAGAGATTCAAATGAGCACCCACACGGAGCACCATACCAAGTTCACGCACAGAGTCAGGCAAAATTTCCGAACAGAGCTGCCACAACACTGAAACCACTTTATCAGGATCGTTTGATAGAAAGTGCTTCGTCATGTGTACACAATATAGATCCCAAGAAGCAAGGAAATGAATATTGAATGAACAGAAGGTAATATGCTTCACTGGCTGAAATGTTATGGAGAGGATGATTCTTCCGGTAATCCATAATCTTAATCACAGGTGTTCTGGGTAAACGTTTTTATCTAGTGAAGAGGCTTTTAACAGTTTTCCCGTATGTTTCTAACACAAAACTGTACTTGTCCAATCCGATGTTGCTCCCCGTCTCTAGCGATGTCGACGGGACGCTGGTTTCTACTCTTACTTCAATTTTGCTTTCTCTACAGCCAAACTGACCACACCAGAATCTCTCATCACAAATCTCTTTCAACAGTTTTTTTTAGCTGAAACTTCCTGGCAGATTAAAGCTGTGTGGTAGAGCACTTGCCCGCGAAAGGCAAGGTCCCGAGTTCGAGTCTCGGTCCGGCACACAGTTTTAATCTGCCAAGAAGTTTCATATCAGCGCACACTCCGCTGCAGGGTGAAAATCTCATTCTGGAAACATTCCCCAGGCTGTGGCTAAGCCATGTCTCCGCAATATCCTTTCTTTCAGGAGTGCTAGTTCTGCAAGGTTCGCAGGAGATCTTCTGTAAAGTTTGGAAGGTAGGAGACGAGGTACTGGCAGAAGTAAAGCTATCTGGAGGAGGCGTCAGTCGTGCTTTGGTAGCTCACTTGGTAGAGCACTTGCCTGCGAAAGGCAAAGGTCCCGAGTTCGAGTCTCGGTCCGCCACACAGTTTTAATCTGCCACGAAGTTTCATATCTGCTGCAGAGTGAATATCTCATTCTGTTTTTTGAGGTGCTGAATGTTTTCCATATTCTTTCTTGTTGACCTGGCGGTATTGTCTGCTTTCCTCTTACGTAGTTCACTTTAGCTCGTTAAATGTCGTTTGTGCTTATTCAAAGTATGTATCTGAATTGCATCTTTCTCGTTGTTTACTCTTAAATCAAGCTTAGAACAGTTCGGTCTAAATTTCTCACACACTGAACGTGTGTCAGTTCTGGGATACCCAAAACTTAAGTTGTAGTTCATCACAAAAATTGTAATATTTCTGACTTTACAGCCAGTTGAGAAGGCAGAAGTGGCAAGATGACGTAATGTGTTGTGAGGTACCGATGGCAGAAGGTTTGTTCGGTACGGGTATCGCGAGAAAGACCGCCTAAATTGTGGTGCTTCTGCGTGATTGGCTGCTGCATTCAGAAGTTGCGTGCCAGAACGATAATCTTCTGTTATTAATATTAGATAAACTAAACAGCTTATTTACTTACATTTCAAATTAAAGCGTATCTAAATGGCGTACTGTCATTCCATTATTTCACAAGTATTAATAACCGGCAGAATAATAAACAACTGCTAAACGAAAAGGCAGACGAAGCACTTCGGTGATCTTCGGATCGCGCCTAACTTGGATGGCGGGCGAAGTGGTTTGGCTGTAAGATCAGAGCTGGTTCGGTAGTGTCGGAGAACAGACATGTCTGCCGCAGTCGGTGTCAGTCAAAATTTTATTAGCCATCTATGGTTTGTAAATATCAGAGCTGCTTCGGAAGTCTCGAAGGACGGACATGTTGTCTGCCGCTGTATCAGTTAAGACTTAATCTGCAATGTCTAGTAAGTAAATCAGAGTTGGTTCGGCAGTATCGGAGGACGGACATGTTGTCCGCCGCGGGATCAGTTAACACTTAAACTTGCAATGTCTAGTTTGTAAATGTGAGAGCTGTAATCAGGGAAATATGCAGTTCATTAATTTGTTGAAGAATAGAAAGTATTTGTGACTCTACAGTGGAATGTAATTGTGCAATTTCTCGTGTTTTGCTAATAAAAAGCGAGTGGGATCCCGTATAAACAAGCTGATTAGAAATTTAATTATTTCTGAAACAACAGTTCCTCGCTAAAAGTTTCTTACAGCCCCAAGATAAAGGATTCCCGACCTACGTGCTGTTTTCTGCGCAGGGGCAACAACTATAGAAGACTGCACGTTGGTGAACATTAACTAGAACTTACGCATTCCAAACAGGGCGATTGAAGCAAACAGGCACCTCACGTGTACTACAGTATTAGTACAAATGAGCTCAGTGACACGCCATCTGTGGTAACACAGAGAAGGTATGAAGAAGAGAAATATTTTGGGGGGAAAGGGTTTATAACACACAAATATATGTATCACCCTCTCTCATTCCATCTCTCTTTTTAAATTTGCCGTAAAGTCAGTTGATATTGGTTGTATGACACATGATTTGGAGGATTTTTCTCTGAATATTAACATGCGTAAATTTCGAATATTTAGTTCTTCTGGTAAATACAGCCGTCTGCTATCATGAATGCTACAATGCTATTTGCGGCCTCTCGGTGACTATATCTGTTGAGACATTTTAGACACTGTTTCTCCTATAAGTTTGTTTGGTCTAGTGTTATGCCTTCCTCTTGTCTCAAAAAATGGTTCAAATGGCTCTGAGCACTATGGGACTCAACTGCTGAGGTCATTAGTCCCCTAGAACTTAGAACTACTTAAACCTAACTAACCTAAGGACATCACAAACATCCATGCCCGAGGCAGGATTCGAACCTGCGACCGTAGCGCCTCTTGTCTCCATATGCTTACTACCAGAGGTTTAAAGCGAAAAGAAAAGTGAAAATACGCACTAAAACAAAGAAAACGATTCACCACTAAGGAATTATGCAAATTTATCACAAATGCAAAATTGTGAACACTGGCGGCCGATGGATGAACGTGTGCCGCTGCACCGCAGTCTCACTGCGCAGCTGGCAAAGGTGTCGATACCAGGCCGTAAAGCCTTTCTGAATTTCATTCCATCTACTCAGATTGATAATAACTACGCCTCGCACACAGGTGCATTACCAGTATGCGATGACATCAACATTTGAGAGAGGATGTTTAGCTGGGCTCAAAGAAGCCGATTAGAGTAACCAACGGAATAGCTCGACATTTGAGTATGAGCGATGCACAATTCGACTATGTTGGCAGGAATGGATGAACGATAGCCGAACACAGCGTCACGAAGGAAGCGGTCGACCTACAGAGACGACAGAACTTGGGGATCGAGCATTCGCCTGTGGGACACTTAAGAAAAAATGGCTCTGGGCACTATGGGACTTAACATCTGAGGTCATGAGTCCCCTAGAACTTAGAACTACCGAAACCTAACTGATCTAAGGACATCACACACATCCATGCCCGAGGCAGGATTCGAACCTGCGACCGTAGCGGTAGCGCGGTTCCAGAAGCGCCTAGAACCGCTCGGCCACTACGGCCGGCGACACTTAAGAGCCCGGGTTCATCTTTACGGGCGGAATCTCATCAACTGGAGCAGAATTGTCTTCAGCAATGAGTCCCGCTTCGAATTGAGTCCCGATGGCCAGCGAAAATGTGTCTGCAAACGCTCCGGACAGCGGTGGGATACCAACCTGATTGTCGCCTGCCATAAGGACCGACAACCAGGAGTGGTGGTCAGGTGTGCCATTTCATTTCATAACAGGACCCGCTTGGTTGTCATCCACAGCCGCCTTACATCACAAAGGTACATCGACGATATTCAGTGCCCCGTTCTGTTGCCCTTCATGGCAAACCGTCCTGGGCTTACATTTCTCGCACATGGCGTGAATTTCCACTGCTTGTCTTGATGCTTAGCAAACCCTACCTTGCCAGCAAGGCTGCGGATCTCTACCCGACTGAGAACGTTTGGAGCATTATGGGCAGGGCCCTCAACCAGATCGGGATTTGAGAATCGAACCGTCAAGTAGACAGAATTTGGCATGACATCCCTCAGGGGGACATCCAATAATTCTATCAGTCAGTGCCAAGTCGAATAACTGCTTGCATGAGGGCCAGAGGTGGAACAACGCATTATTGACTTGCAAAGTTTTTAACAGGCGTGTTTTTTAAGTAAGTACCGTTTTGAAATTAAAAAAAAGACGTGCTAAGATATATCAATAATTTTATTTTTACATGAAAGCCTGTACCTTAACCAACTTTTCTACTTAATCTCCGTCAATGTTGAGGCACTTGTCATAGCAGTGTACCAGATTTTGAACACCCTCCTCATAGAAGTCTGCCGCCTGACTTGTTAACCACTGTATCACCATTGTTTTGACTTCGTCATTGTCTTGAAGACGCTGACCGCCCAGGTTTTTCTTCAAGTCGAGGAACAGATAGTTGTCACTGGGCGCAAGATCGGGGCTGTACGGAGGATGATCGAGAGTTTCCCATCGAAAAGCTGTGATGAGATCTTTGGTCTTATTCGCCACATGTGGACGGGCATTGTCTTGCAGCAAAACGATGCCCTTGCTCAACTTCCATGGACTGTTGCTTTGATTCGGGTGTGGCGTAGGCCACACATGTTTCGTCGCCCGTAACAATTTGGCTTAAGAAATGATGACCGTCGTTGTGGTACCGCTCAAGGAAAGTCAATGCATTGTCTAAACGTTTGGTTTTGTGCACATCCGTCAACATTACGGTACCCAAGGTGCGCACAATTTTCGGTAATTCAAGTGCTCGGTCACTGTGCCATACAAAACACTACGAGAAACGTTAGGCAAGTCATCCCGCAAGGACGAAATTGTAAAGCGTCTGTTTTCTCTCACCTTATTGTCCACTTCCTGCACAAAACTTTCATTAACGACCGAAGGACGCCCACTCTGTTGTCCATCATGCACATATGTGCGGCCATCTTTAAATGCTCTCACCCACTTTCTTACCATTCCATCACTCCTAATGTTTTCTCCGTAAACTGCACAGATCTCACGATGAATATCGATCGCTTTTAGGCCTTTAGCACTAAGAAATCTTATAACAGCCCGCACTTCACAGTCGGCGGAACTCACGATTATCGGACGCATCTTAAACACTCAGTACACAACGTAAACAAGGAAGAATCAGGCTAGAGATGGGCAAACTGAAACACGTAACTGTTTCGAAACAAATGAAACAGGATAATGTACTGTTTCGATACGTTGTTTCGAAACAGTGAAACAGTTTGTGTTTTGCAATCGAATAGACCTACACATTTTATCATCTTGAATGTCTACTGTATAAGTATGTCCATATAAAAACAAATGAGTTGCGAGATCCCTAACCATATCGCAGAAAATATGAAACTTCCATTTAGGTGTCTTGGCAGTTTCATATTCCTGCAGCAAACGGGCTGCTTTCGTGTCGTGTGACTTCCATACTTTTCAATTGGCTGAGGACAGAGTATGTATGTCTGACATAATAATATTTTGCGAAACTCGTTTCCCTGTATTCTAGCTCCTAATTTTGATAGGTTTTATGAGTGAAATCCTATATGCTCTTGAAAAGGCATATCATGAGATGTAATTTATTGAGATAGCATTCTGGGAAGCGAGGCACTGAATTAACATTTATGCGTTTACCTCTCACACTTTTCTTACAGTTAAATTTTCCGTTGTTTGTCACACAGAGCAGGCCTGCAAAGTGACTGATGCACGCAGATCAAAAAATTACCATAACAGACTGGAGCATATAACGCAGTGCTCAAGTATGGCAATTTTTCATTAAACATTCACAAGTCAGCTGAATACAGATCTAAATATGTACACTTGAAAGAACTGGAAAACATGTTAAAATATTTCAAGGCAACTGAAATGCAGAGATCGGTATGTTTCCTTGAAGTATAAAATCCAGACTATTATTTAAAACAATTCATACAGTGTAATGCCCTTGTGATACCTACATCATGTCAGATCTGCCTCTACACCACTTACAATTCTTGCTAAAGAAGTCTGTTTGATGTACAGTCCTATGGAGATCACTCAAGTACTCACAGAAAACAGATATATTTTCATTTTATTGTAAACTTCCCCAGGAAATCAGAGATGAAGTTATATTGCTGTTGAAATGCATTTTTTATCACAGTACCCGAAAAACAAAAACGAAAGTATCAAAGTACCATTGTTGAACTGCCTGAGAATTATTTATGATACACAAGTATTAAGACGCCTATATTGTGTAATAACCAAACATAGCACATTTACAAAAATAAACACACAAACATATACATACATAAATCAGATAATTATTCTCAGACACATAAATACACGTACTGGTGAACAAAAGCGTGTCTTCTGTGTGCAACAAATTTGAGAAATATGTTTTTGTAAGGTAGCTACATGTAAGATTTAGTGGACTAATCAAAATACAGTCGAATACAAATTCAGTGTACATTGTTCAGAGAAGAACAAAATCAATCGCAATTTTATTGTTTCATTACTGAGTAGATCTACTGTACCTATTCTAAGTTGTAGTTTAGAAATATCATTTTTTATACTTTTTCGCTTGAAGGACGGGATCGTCTGTCTGTTATTGTTTGCTCTTGCTTTGAAAATATGCGCTCACATAGAACAGAGGTGGCCAGAATACAAATACGTCGTTTCATTATTTCAAACAGCGGAGGAAACAACACATGGATTTCTTTCCACCACAGCAATGGATATTGTGATCTGGCAAATTCATATATTTATCAAGCTCGACTATACTTGCAGCACGTGGATTGACTACACTTTGGATCAGCCCTCCTACAACTTGGTCAAAATCTTGCCAAATGTTGCCAGTGCTAGAGTTGAATGTCCTCACCTCAAATGGTTTGGCTGGTGGTGGATTGTATACAGAACACCTTGTGCATTTCTGTCGTATTAAACAGCACTTGTTAATTATGGCATCTTTTGTTTCTTTTAATCGATGCCCAGTTTTTGGAAATCCATGCTCCGTGAAGCGAGGATCCAGCAATGTTGCTCCGCAAGCAATTGCTTTATCTGCAAACTTTTGAACGAGGCGGGTAAGATTCCATCATCAAGTTTAGCAATTGCTGTTTTTATGGCTTCATTGCTGTAATCTGAGTTTTTCAGTCTCAGGCATTGACTTTGTAAACCTTTGCTTAATAAGACAACTTTTGACAAGGTTGCATTTATTTTCTTGCTGATTTCTGTTGTGACTTGCTCAAAAAGAGATTTTATTTCACAAGATTTTTCAGTAAGTGATCAGTCTTCATTGGACAGTTTTGTCTGTGAATCCAAACTGAGGATGGCGAGGGTGCAAAGGCTTTTTGATTTTCAAAAGGCTGTCAAAATACATGGAATTCCATCTCATAGGGCAATCTTGTTTCGGCGTTAAAATATGGAAGCCCATTTGCTTCTCAATATTGTGTAATTTCTCAAATGCTTGAGGACTTCTTTTGAAAAATTCCGCTATTGACTTTACTTTTGTCCTTGTCTGTGTAATTGTTTCAAGGCTTACTTGCACTATTAAATTCAGTGTATGTGCAAAACAAGGTATATGCCACCATTTGCATCATCACTGCCTTCACCATATTAGGTGTATTATCTGTAATGCAAGCTATAGTTTTATTTGTAATACCCCAAGTTGAAGTCACATTTTGTAATTCACTGGAAATGTTTTCAGTTGTATGCTTGTTATGGAATTTAAAACTAGATAACAAATATGACTTCAGATTGCAGTTTTCATCAATGAAGTGAGCAGTCACTGCAATATAATTCTCATATTTCACGTATGTCCATCAAGCAGTCGTAATGCAGATGGAGGATGCAGCTTGCACTGCAGATCTTACTCACATTAGTGTGTTGCCGAACACTTGAGAGAGTATGCTTTTGGAGACGGTTTGTCTACTGGGAGGTACACAGTTTTCATTTAATAAATAAGTCATTTTTCTAAACACTGCACTCTCAACTACATTAAACGGAAGACATTCTTTAACAACAAGTCTTAAAATCTGTTCGTCTATTATGGCTCGCTTGGGTGAAGGCACTGGTCTTGGTGCAAATCCAGTAATCTTTGTTTGTCTACCACACCTACCCAGAGTTGAACCGGCAGATTCCTGAACAGTTGCTGTGGAAGTTGAACTAACTTCGTCACTGCCCAGATTCATAAAAACTGGTTTCGAACGAGTTTCACTTAAATTAACTGTTGGATGGTTATGTCGCAAATGTCTGTTTAAGCAAGAGGTTGAACTACTTTTAAACGACAACACTGCCGAGCACAAGTTACACTTAATTTACTCAGGATTCATCTTCATAAAATAATCCCACACCGTGCTTCGTAACGCCATAGCTGAAGACAGAAGAACCACCACGAACGGAACTGGAGGTGGGAGAGCTAACTGCAGAAACAAAAGATACGCCACTGGGATTCCCACATTCCGTTAGTACGGGTAATATACCAGTCCTGCTAATTTCCATGCACACAAAAGGAATCATTGTGGATAACAGGCACAGTGACAATAGACTCACAAATAACGCCAAGTAATTCGAATACATAACAAAATATAACAGAAAAATTTTTGTCTTTCGAGGTGTTTCGAACCATTACTATAAATTCACCGTGCTTCCCAGCCCATCCCGTTCAACATTACACTATCAGTGATACGTCAAACAGATTGCTTGCAGTTATACTTACATCAAATTTATGTATATGTCTAATAACTGTCACTTTACTCCTTTTTTTATTCAAAATGTTGTAGGCTTACTTGCGTTTCTTAATATGATTACTGTACATGAACAGAGAAGCGTATGTTATAAAAAATGTGTAATTTAACTGAATGATTTTAACAAATTTATTATTTTGAATGTGAATAGTGTGCATTATTTTATTGTTTGGTTAAAGTTTATAAAGCAGATGTTACGCCATTTCGGAATAGGGCAGTCAGCTAGAAACGAAGCTTTATTTTCGGAGATCTTAAGCTACATGCTATTGCTTGTCAAAAAGATTTCGACACTCTTGAAAGTGTTTCATGAAGTGGTATGTTAAATGTGTTTCAGTACCTGTGTCGAGCTCGAATCTCGTCCGACACAGAGCGGAATGAAACATCACTCTTTCGATACAATTAGTCCGTTCCATGCACAGGTGGACTGAAACAGTCTTATTTTATAAACAACGATACAGTTTCTGTGTCTGGCTCGAGATCGAATCTCGTCCGGTTATCCGAGACAGGGCCGGAATGAAACACCACTGTTCCGAAATAGTGAAACATAACCGCTCCGAAACACTGAAACAGTTCCACCTATCGATACATTGTATCGAAACATAGAAACAGTGGCCAAGTCTATATCAGACAGTAATGGCGTCAGTGCGTAGATTAAGGTACAGGCTTTCATGTAAAAATAAAATTATTGCAATGTCTTGGCACATCTTTTTTTTTAATTTCAAACGCTAATTATTTAAAAAACACGCCTCGAAGAAGCTCTTTCTCTTGAATAAAAAATCCAATTTTTCTGAAAATGTAATCATTTGTTTGTCTGTACTGTACATCAAATCTACCGATTTCCGTCCCGTACGGAAATTCCTTCGTGGTGCGTCTTTGCAATAAATATTAAGAAGGTGAAAATTCTGTAATTAACTATCAAAATATTTCGGCTTAACGCCACGTAAGGTCCCTCTAAACTTTAAGGAATTTTGCCTACATATTCTGTAGTTTCCTGTGTTACAGGATAGTATTCGTACTCTAACAACAGCAAAATGTTTACAGAGAAAGTGACATTTGTTACGAAGCTGAATTCTATTCCTACGTTAGTCTGAATTAAGATTTATTTGTATCACTAATTCCCTCGATTCGTTTTAGTTCTTGCTCCATATCCGTATATCTTGTCCTAATTTTCTTCATTTCTGAGTTTCTGTTCCAACAAACTAAATTCTCAGGCAGTTCAACAATGGTACTTTGATACTTATGTTTTTGTCTTTCGGATACTGTGATAAAAATTGCATTTCAACAGCAACTTAACTTCATCTCTGATTTCCTGGGAAAGTTTACAATAAAATGAAAATATATCTGTTTTCTGTGAGTACTTGAGTGATCTCCATAGGACTGTACATCAAACAGACTTCTTTAGCAAGAATTGTAAGTGGTGTAGAGGCAGATCTGACATGATGTAGGTATCACAAGGGCATTGCACTGTATGAATTGTTTTGGTAAACTGAGTTTACTAAACTCATCGCTCTGGTAAAATTGCACCTTGTCTTCCGTTTCCGCCAAAGTCCAGCACTGTCATATTAAGTAAAGCTATATCGACCTGCGTTCCTGTCGTTATGGTCCGACGTCAATGTATTATTGATGTAGTGTGCTCGTTATTTGCAGACGTAACATTGCCTGTGTTACGTGCAAAATAAATGCCACCAGTGTTATGACTGGCACAGAGAAAGCAGCGCCAGTCCAAAGAGCGTGACCCAGCGTAACGCCTGTGCCAGTGACGCAGCTGCACGGGATGATTTCTCTTCAGCTTGATGACATTTGCAGCATCGGTGGTTCAGTGGTAGAATGCTCGCCTGCCACGCGGGCGGCCCGGGTTCGATTCCCGGCCGATGCATCATATTTTTTCTCCTATTATCTTAAAGAACATCCACCTACTCATTAGAGTCCGTTCGCAGTTGGTTAGGAGGAAACCTGACAGGTTATACTACTACTGGCTTTAAAATGTAATTCAACAAAAGCAATGAATTTGTTTTTGATTTATATTTAACATTTGATTGTGGCACCGTACACAATAATTAAACCGGCTCCAGGGAGGTAGGGTCCCCTTCTCTATTCCTCCACTGGGGTTATTCCTGTCTCGCATGTCCACGGCACGGAGGTGGGCATCCTATACTTAAGTAGGCCAGAGTGACAGGATGGCTGAGTTCAGGCAGGTACCCAGTCCCGTGGGGTATAGCACGGAACCCATGCCCAGGGTTACAGGTGAAGACCTTAATGGCAGCAACAGCGGAGAAGAAAGACTTCGGAACGGCGTAGCTGGCAGATGAGGCAACCTTCCTTTCTGGGGATTAAATGAGAAGGGAACCACTGCCTTGTGGTAGAGGAGAAACTCCAAAAGCTAAGGGAGACAACCCCAAAAGAAAATCCTTTCTTGCGTTAGGCCTTCATATATTACTTTCAAAACAGACGAGCCTCGGAACGAACCACTCAGGATTTGACCGCACTGCATCTTCAAGTACTGGTGTGAATGATGGGAGACCTGATGATATTCATCAGTACAAGAAGATGAAACCAAGTGGACTAAAAAATAACCTAAATATTGCCACCTTTAATATATTAAGCCTCAATGGAAAAATGGAAGAAATGACAGATCTACTAACAGAGAAAAGGTGCGAAGAATTTGAGTGGAAGAGGAAAACTACTGGAGCAGGAATAACAGGTTTGGAAGAAATTGTGTGGCAGTAATGGTGAATAAGAATGTACAAAGCTGTATTGAAAGTGTGAGATATATATCAGACCGGATCATAATCTTAAACCTGAGATTCCAAAAAGAAACACTAAAAACTATCCAGATTTATGCACCTCAAGTGGGATGTAGCGAAGAAAAGCAGATGGACTTTGAAAATGAGGTAGAGAACCATATAGAGAGTGCTAATATGGTGATGGGAGATTTTAATGCACAGGTAGGCAAAGACAAAAAGGGATTTGAGCAAGTGTTGGGATGTTTTGGATATAGAGGCAGAAATGAAGACGGGGAAAGACTCCTGGATTTTTCCAGAATGAGATTTTCACTCTGCAGCGGAGTGTGCGCTGATATGAAACTTCCTGGCAGATTAAAACTGTGTGCCCAACCGAGACTCGAACTCGGGACCTTTACCTTTCGCGAACAAGTGCTATACCATCTGAGCTACCGAAGCACGACTCACACCCGGTCCTCACAGCTTTACTTCTTGCCCGCGAAAGGCAAAGGTCCCGAGTTCGAGTCTCGGTCGGGCACACAGTTTTAATCTGCCAGGAAGTTTCGACTCCTGGATTTGTGCCAGGGGAATGGAACGAAAATAGCAAACAGCTGGTTTATGAAGATAGAAAGTCGTGTTATCACCAGATACAGTTGGGATGGAAGAACCAAGAGTGTAATTCATTATATTATAGTAGATAGGGAATGGGTAGAGAAAGTAACAAATAGGAAGGTAATTGCAGATATGAGTGCAGATGGAGACCATAGATTACTGATGGGACAATAGAAAATGAATCAGTGTGTAAAAAATAGAAAACAGAAGAAAGTGATAAGGATATGGGATTGGAAACTGAAGGAGAGTGAAAGTGCGGTGAAGTGTAGAGAATCAATCACAGGAAAATTTCCAAAAGAAGTTTTCTGCGATGTAGAAAAAGAATTGAGTTTATTCAAAGACACTTTAGTCGAAGCAGCACAAAAAGTATGTGGTAGAACAAGTTGCTGGGATGATACCAAGCAGTTAGAAGAAAAAATGGAGCATGGAGAAAGTGGTGGAAAACTAAAAACGATGAGGACCATAATAGATATATAGAGAAAAAGAAGAAGTGCAAAGAAATAGTGGAAACAGCAAAGAAAAAGGCATGGGAAGAGTTTACAAAAAAAAAAACTTGTAAAAGATGTGAAGAGCAACAAGGAAATGTTCTATAAAATTATGAAAAATAAAAGGAAGGCTTCTGAAGTACCAGTAAAGATGGAAACAGAGGATGGTACTGTGGGAATATAAAAGATCTCTGGAAAGAACATTTTAAGAAATTGTTAAACGCTGAGGTGTAGGTACTCGAGGATACAACAAGTAATGGAGAAATTGATAGAAGTTGGGAAGCTGAATTAGGACAAATTACATGGGAAGAAATGGAAATAGCTGAGAAGAAGATGAATGGCAGCAAAGCCCCAGGTCCTGAAGGAAACAGTGGACATGATAAGAGCAGCAGATCCAGTGGGAATGCATGGCTGTACAGAGTGCTATCAAGTGTGTGGAGAAATAGTACAATACCTGACAATTGGAGAAGAGGAGACAATGTTCCCCTCTTCAAAAAAGACAATAAAAGACTTTGTAAAAACTACAGAGGAATGACCCTTACGAGTCATACAGCCAAGATTTTTGAAAGAATTTTACTAAATCAAATAAGTGAAAAGATAGAAAAGGAACTGAGTGAAGAACAGCATCGGTTTAGGAAAGGAAGAAGCACAATCGACCTGATACTTTCTGTCTGTCAACTGATGGAAAGAAGTTGGGAGTATAACAAAAGGGTGATAATGGTTTTTATAGATATAGAAAAGAAATGAAGAAAATAGATATAGAAGATGGATACATTAATGTAATAAAGACAATGTACAAAGGACACAATTGTAGAATTAGAATATCATTGGGGAACTCTGAATAATTCGAAATAAGACAAGGACTTAAACAAGGAAGTTTTGTATCTCCTGCACTTTTTAATGTTGTTATCGAGGGAATGAATAAGGCAGTTAAAGATACAGTTAAAGGAAAAGACAAAAAGATGATTTTTGCAGATGATATGGTAATATGGGGCGATAAAGAGATAGATGTACAGTTACAACTTGATGCATGGAAGGAAATAATTCGGCTTCCCAACTTCTCTCAATTTCTCCATTATTTGTTGTTTCCTCGAGTACCTGCTCCTCAGCGCTTAACAGTTTCTTAAAATGTTCTTTTCAGAGATCTTTTATATTCCCTGGGTCTTCAATCACAGTACCATCCTCTGTTTCCATCTTTACTGGTACTTCAGAAGCCTTTTATTTTTCATCATTTTATAGAACATTTTCTTATTGCTCTTCACATATTCTTCAAGTTTTTTTGTAAACTCTTCACATGATCTTTTCTTTACTGTTTCCACTATTTCTTTGCACTTCTTCTTTTCCTCTATGTATCTTATATGGTCCTCTTCATTTTTAGTTTTCCACCATTTTCCCATGCTTCATTTTTTCTTCCAACTGCTTGGACTGTGGTATCATCCCACCAACTTGTCTATCTTACTTTTTCCTTTCCAGTTGTTCTATCACATACTTTTTGTGCTGCTTTGACTAATGTGTCTTTGAATAAACTCCATTCTTTTTCTACATCGCAGAAAACTTCTTTTGGAAATTTTTGTGTTACTAATTCTCTATGGATTAAAAAGAGATAAAGATAGGAGTGGAGTAATGGTGTCGGGAAAAGACAAGGGGATCAACGGAAATATTACTTTGATTGGAGAACCCCTCTAAGTGGTAGACAGTTTCACTTATTTAGGGAGTGAAATATCTAGTGATGGAAGAATAACCAACGAAATTAATAGGAGGTTACAGAAGGGAGGCAATTTCTACCAAACACCTGATCTGGAATAAGGAAGCTTCAGAAAAAGCAAAACTCCTTCCCTATTGTCACCTATGGAGGAGAAACATGGACAATGACAGAAAGGGACTGGAAGAGACTGCAAGCAGGGGAAATTAAATTTCTCAGAGCAGTTAAGGGAAAAACAAGAATAGACAGAGTAAGGAACATAGATATCAAAAAGGACCTTAAACAAGAAAGTATGAGAGAAGAAATTGAGAAAAAGAGATTAAGATGGTATGGGCATGTTAAGAGAATGCGTGGGCAGAGACTCTCCAAAATTATGGAAGAACTAAAGATGGATGGAAAAAGACCTAGAGGGCGCCCAAGAACACGGTGGAAAACTGGATTGAGAATATCTGTGGAAATGAGATGTGTGACCTGGCAGCAAGTGGAGGAAGAAAAGTGGTGGGAGGACCGCGCCAAAGAGAGAGAACTCGTCAGCACCCAGACCCAGCAGTAGCTGGAATGGGATCCGGATATAGATAGATTTGTTGACAATATGCAACCGCCGTTCTGGAAAACAATCAAAAAAGTTGCGAGTCAGTTGAGAACTAAGACCAACTTAATACCTCTACCAATGTGTTGTCATGTGCTTTCCCTGTAGTAGCTAATTCCTTTTTAAAAGGTAATAAGACGTCAGCTGGTGACGCAATGCAATGCCAAGAGCGCCGGTTGACGTCGGAACATCTTGTATTTGTTCATCTCCATTAATGCGCTCCTTACAGACATAGGAAAAATCATGACATACAGCTTCATCTGGACTTCTTAGGTCTTCTTCGCTTAACAGGATGTTCACATATAAGTCATGTTAGCAGCAACAGGCAGAAGAAGTGCTTTGTTGGTGATCTTACTGAGACAAACTCACGCTGCAGTATTCTTCTTCGGCACCCCAGTGTCGAAATGTCCACAGAAACAGCAAAGTGAAAGATCCGTGCAACATGCACGTTTATGTATACAGTATATAAAAGCCGATTTCGAAATTTTCTTTTGTATGGGACTACGTGTACAAGGTTCGTGTGCTGATTTGTAGTTCTAGATTTGCATATTTTACTGTTTGCGCCGCTTCTGCCACAATCTTTCATCGATTGCGTCAATGCCAGTTTGTATTGCGATGTACTGTGAAATTTCGAACATTCACGATGGCCGCGATAAACTTGTACTGTTATATAACTATATAGTTAGTTGTAGGCTTAAGCTTAATTCTGCTCTCTTAAAATTTTTGAGAACACTAGGCTTATCCTCATTCGTTCTCTAATTTCATTGTATAATTACGTGAGAAATGGGTTATTTTGAGAATTTTTGGACCCTTACAAAACTGTGTCACCGTAAATTATCGTTAGGAATGCTTTGGATACGTAGTCTATTTCGTAGCTAATTAGCGTTCGTGGTTCACAGTTACTGCCAAAGAATACGTCACCCCTGAAGTTCATTGTATGTCGACGCAAATAAACGTGCGTTTTTTAGACTTTTAGGACGCTACCGTTGTCCTTTGTACAATCTACGAGTAATTTGTAGTGATTTAGTTAATGTAGCAGATATTCTAACTAACATATTGTGTTACATCTAGTTTTCCCTTTAAGAGGAATAGCCCTATATATTACCTGCATTTATAGCAAATTAACTTTGTTTTCATGTTTGCTAACAACTATAATTAACCTCAAAACGTTTTAGAAAACCAGTTATTTTTACAAGTTTTTGTGTTGTCCTAACGGAAATCTCTTTTTGTGTATTTGCCTCGATTCTTACAGGGAAATAGTAACTTTTTGGCTCAACAGACTAAAAGACAATCAGTGGGCTTAATTTATAATTATTTGTTCAGTGACTTACAATACTGACCATTAAAATTGCTACACCAAGAAGAAATGCAGATGATAAACGGATATTCACTGGACAAATATATTTTACTACAACTGTCATCCGGTTACATTTTCAAGCAATTTCGGAGCGTATACTTGAGAAATCAGTACCCAGAACAAGCTCCTGTGGCCGTAATAACGGCCTTGATAAGCCTGGGCATTGAGTCAAACAGAGCTTGGATGGCGTGTACAGGTAAAGCTGCCCACGCAGCTTCAACACGATACCACAGTTCATCAAGAGTAGTGACTGGCGTATTGTGACGAGCCAGTTGCTTGGCCACCATATTCAATTGGTGAGAGATCTGGAGAATGTGCTGGCCAGGGCAAAAGTCGAACATTTTCTGTATCCAGAGAGGCCCGTACAGGACCTGCAACATGCGGTCGTGCATTATCCTGCTGAAATGTAGGGTTTCGCAGGGATCGAATGAAGGGTAGAGCCACGGGTCGTAACACATCTGAAATGTAACGTCCACTGTTCAAAGTGCCGTCAATGCGAACAAGAGGCGACCGAGACGTGTAACCAGTGGCACCCCATACCATCACGCCGGGTGATACACCAGTATGGCGATGACGAATACACGATTCCGATGTGTGTTCACCGCGATGACGCCAAACACGGTTGCGACCATCATGATGCTGTAAACAGAACCTGGATTCATCCGAAAAAATGACGTTTTGCCATTCGTGCACCCAGGTTCGTCGCTGAGTATACCATCGCAGGCGCTCCTGTCTGTGATGCAGCGTCAAGGGTAACCGCAGCCATGGTCTCCGAACTGATAGTCCATGCTGCTGCAAACGTCGTCGAACTGTTCGTGCCGATGGTCGTTGTCTTGCAAACGTCCCCATCTGTTGACTCAGGGATCGAGACGTGGCTGCACGATCCGTTACAGCTGTGTGTATAAGATGCCTGTCATCTCGACTGCTAGTGATATGAGGCCGTAGGGATCCAGCACGGCGTTTCGTATTACCCTCCTGAACCATATTCTGCTAACAGTCATTGGATCTCGACCAACGCGAGCTGCAATGTCAAGATACGATAAACCGCAATCGCGATAGGCTACAATCCGTCCTTTATCAAAGTCCGAAACGTGATTGTACGCATTTCTCCTCCTTACACGAGGCATCAAAACAACGTTTCACCACGCAACGCCGGTCGACTGCTGTTTGTGTATGAGAAATCGGTTGGAAACTTTCCTCATGTCAGCACGTTGTAGGTGTCGCTACCGGAACCAACCTTGTGTGAATGCTCTGAAAAGCTAATCATTTGCATATCACAGCATCTTCTTGCTGTCGGTTAAATTTCGCGTCTTTAGCACGTCATCTTCGTGGTGTAGCAATTTTAATGGCCAGTAGTGTACATTACACTTGCCAAAAGCAGCCGCATTGTGAATGCAGTTTTCAAACATGGGATGAGTTATTTGAATTCATAAGCAGCTGGAAATCCCCCTCACAACTGTCTAACGATTGGCAGCTGCTGCAAATCGATGTGTTGGAAGAGCTCCCGACAGTCATGTACCTACAATACCAGAGCCAGAGGTACCTCAAGTACTGTCCTCTCCTGTGAATCCTGTATCCTCTGCAGAAAGTACAGGATCTGTTGCTACTCGTCCATTTGACTGCGAGTGACGTGTCAACGGTAGATCTAGGCATCCTGTACATGGTGGACAGGGACCAGGGAGGACTCAGACTGTTGTACAGATCTTCCCAACCAACAAGTCTGAGGTGTTGTCTTTCACTGAAACTTTATCTGAGCCATCGGGACTCACTTCATCTCTTTTGGGGGAACTAATTCTTCATGGTGTCAAGAGGAGGCACACGCAAAAAGGGTAGGGGTCTATTAATCATCAGCATTTCAAATATACGGCAAATGGCAGTAAGGGACAGGAAAGGACACCAGGTGCACTCAGCTTGTATGCCTGGGGACCCCATTCAACATGTTGAAGAGACTATTCCGACAGCCACTGAGAGAACACGGTGCAGCCATCTGCAGGCAGTGGTGCACGTTGGAGCAAATGACGCCTGCAGTCTGGGCTCCGAGGTCATACTGAAGTATCACCTCGGATTCCAGACTGCAGGCGTCATTTGCTCCAACGTGCACCACTGCCTGCTGATGGCTGCACCGTGTTCTCTCAGTGACTGTTCGGTCATTCCAGCAACTGGCAGAGACGGTGAGATGATCAGCCTAGTGCATGAAGTTTCAATGAAGCTCACAATTTGCAGCATTGTCCCCAGAACTGTTCGCACAACTTTGGTTCTGAGTCGAGTGAAAGAAATGAACCCGAGACTTCACAGGTTCTGCAACAAGCTAGGCTTCCAATTCCTGGACTTGCGCCGTAGGATATAGAACTGTAGAATCCCCCTAAATGGGTCAGGTGTGCACTACGCGTCAGAGGCTGCTACTCGGGGAGCAGACTGTGTGTGGGATGCATACAAGGATTTTTTACATTAGGCGACTCTCCATCCAACACAGATAACGACAGCTGTAGCAAACCCCGACATATCAGTGTAAGATCGAAAGATATGCTTCCCACAGGAGAGAGTATTAAAATCCTAATGGTTAACTGCTGAAGCATTCGCAACAAAGTGCCAGAGTTTGAAGCACTCCTGAAAAGCAGTGAAGCTCACATAATACTGCGTACAGAAAGCTGGTTGAAACCTGAGATTTATAGCAGTGAGATTTTTGGGGGAAATTTGAGTGTTTCTCGAAAGAATAGGCAAATTGAAAATGAAGGTACTGTATTTGCTGCAGTACACAAGAAACTCAAATCCGCCGAGATAGAAATTGGAACTCCATGTGACATTGTTTGGGCAAGACTCAGTATTAGGGGTGGGCATAAGACGATAATTGGATCCTTCCATCGCCCACCAGACTCATCTCCTGATGTTGTCAAAAACACGATCATATGGGGTATCAAGTAAAAATTTGACTGGAATGAGGACTTTTTGGTAGGGAGGATGCAGCATGTTGTCTGGGATGGAGAACCATCGTCGTGTGTAGAAGTAACTTCAGGTTTGCCCCAGTCAAGTGTGTAGGCACCCTTGCTGTTCATGTTGTATATCAATGACCTTGCAGAGACTATTAATAGAAACCTCAGACATTTTGTAGATGGTGCAGTTATCTATGATGAAGTATTGTCTGAAAGAAACTGCATAAATGTTGTTGTTGTTGTGGTCTTCAGTCCTGAGACTGGTTTGATGCAGCTCTCCATGCTACTCTATCCTGTGCAAGCTTCTTCATCTCCCAGTACCTACTGCAACCTACATCCTTCTGAATCTGCTTAGTGTATTCATCTCTTGGTCTCCCCCTACGATTTTTACCCTCCACGCTGCCCTCCAATGCTAAATTTGTGATCCCTTGATGCCTCAAAACATGTCCTACCAACCGATCCCTTCTTCTAGTCAAGTTGTGCCACAAACTCCTCTTCTCCCCAATCCTATTCGGTACCTCCTCATTAGTTATGTGATCTACCCATCTAATCTTCAGCATTCTTCTGTAGCACCACATTTCGAAAGCTTCTATTCTCTTCTTGTCCAAACTAGTTATCGTCCATGTTTCACTTCCATACATGGCTACACTCCATACAAATACTTTCAGAAATGACTTCCTGACCCTTAAATCTATACTCGATGTTAACAAATTTCTCTTCTTCAAAAACGCTTTCCTTGCCATTGCCAGTCTACATTTTATATCCTCTCTACTTCGACCATCATCAGTTATTTTGCTCCCCAAATAGCAAAACTCCTTTACCACTTTAAGTGTCTCATTTCCTAATCTAATACCCTCAACATCACCCGACTTAATTCGACTACATTCCATTATCCTCGTTTTGCTTTTGTTGATGTTCATCTTATATCCTCCCTTCAAGACACCATCCATTCCGTTCAACTGCTCTTCCAAGTTCTTTGCTGTCTCTGACAGAATTACAATGTCATCGGCGAACCTCAAAGTTTTTATTTCTTCTCCATGGATTTTAATATATGCAGTAAGATTTTGATAAGATTTGAAAGCGGTGCAAAAACTGGCAACTTGATTGAAATGTTCAGAAATATAAAACTGTGCACTTTACAAAACGAAAAAACCTAGGCTCCTTTGAGTGTAATATCAATGAGTCACTGATGAAATCGGCCAACTCATACAAATATGTTGGTGTAACACTTTGAAGGAATATAAAATGGAATAATCACTTAGGCTCAGTTGTGGATAAATCGGGTGGTAGACTTCAGTTTATTGGCGGAGTACTGTGGAAGTGCAATCAGTGTACAAAGGAGATTGCTTACAAATCATTCATCCAACTGGTTCTAGAATATTACTTAAGTGTGTGGGACCCAAACCAATTAGTACTAACAGAGGTTATTGAACATATAAAGAGGAGGGCAGCACAAATGGTCACAGGTTTGTTTGATCCATGGGAGAGTGTCACAAAGATACTGAAAGAATTGAATTGGAAATTCTTGAAGATACATGCAAACTATTCCGAGAAAGTATATTAACAAAGTTTCAAGAACTAGCTTCAAGTAATGATTCTAGGAATGTACTACAACGCCCTATGATCGTGATCGCTACCATAGGTATCATGAAGACAAGATTAGAATAATTACTGCTCTCACAGAAGCAGTCAAACATCATTCTTCCAGCACTCCATATGTGAACAGAATAAGAAGCAACCCTAATAACTGACACAATGGGACATACCCGCTGCCGTGCACCTCACGCTGGTTTGCAGAATATAGATGTAGAAATCCAGTCATGTAACTTTCGTGTATCATTGGAAGCCATTTGAGTTCCTTCATTAATCTATTCCTTTCGATAAACAGAGCATTCTGAAAACATCTCACTCGTAAGCACTTACAATCGTCGCATGTAACATGACTCATGGCCCATAATCTTTTTCGAGAATCAGAAATACGCCCCAACAATCTTCTTCCCCTTGTATTTGTGTTCTGTGCAGGACTGGAATGTGTGTCTCCATTGTCTGACATTTCTGATCACTTCATTTAAAAACAACTTTATGCACCATCTTGGTAATAGTAACACATGACCATTTCTGCTCAACTTACCGAGAAAAGCCGGCCAGAGTGGCCCAGAGGTTCTATGCGCTACAGTCTAGAACCGCGCGACCGCTACGGTCGCAGGTTCGAATCCTGCCTCGGGCATGGGTGTGTGTGATGTCCTTAGGTTAGTTAGGTTTAAGTAGTTCTAAGTTCTAGGGGCTGATGACCTCAGAAGTTGAGTCCCATAGTGCTCAGAGCCATACCGAGAAAAACTCCTTTTCCAGCCTACTCTGGATATTGGTCTTTGCTTTATTAGTAAACAATATAATAATTCTAACTCTATTTACATGTGTGACTGACTGGCATGTATTGTTGGAAAGCCAGTAACATGAAATTATACATTATAAGATGAAAAATAGAAGGAAAAGTAAAAAGCTGTAAGTAGAAAATGGTTCTTGAGCACATTTTCTCAGCTCCAATTTGGCCTCAATAGTTTTTCTCAAGTAGTACATCAAAACCTTAGCACTTATTTTCGAAAACCTCAATCATTCTTACAAAAAACAAAGTACCATCATCCTGTATAAGATGGCATTATGGGGGGGGGGGGGTTGGGTTGTTTTGGGGAAGAACACCAGACAGCGAGGTCATCGGTCTCATCGGATTAGGGAAGGACGGGGAAGGAAGTCGGCCGTGCCCTTTGAAAGGAATCATCCCGGCATTTGCCTGGAGCGATTTAGGGAAATCACGGAAAACCTAAATCAGGATGGCCGGACGCGGGATTGAACCATCGTCCTCCCGAATGCGAGTCCAGTGTTTAACCACTGCGCCACCTCGCTCGGTGGGATGGCATTATGAACTAAATATTAAATTTTGATGGACCTTGATTGTTATTTCCATGTACCCTTCATATATACATAATAATATGCACACTCATGTTCATGACTGTATCTGACAAGGACATAGTGCTAAATTTGGTCTCCTGTATGATGGATGACTGAATAAATTAAAGCAGTAGTTATATGACATCTTAGTATTATTATTGGTTTATCATAAAGCTTTGAAAACCTCAAAATGAAATACAGAAGTGAAATCAAACAGGTTATTCCTGAAAAACTGAAACAGAGAGAGCCTGCCAAGAAATATTCTGGAAAATGTAGCAAATAGGCTACTGTTAAAATATAAACAATTTAGTGTAAAAATAAAGTGTGAAATTATATGTTATTAATAAAATCTTTATTAAAATAATGAATGGAAGTAAAATGAACCACAGGACAGCTGTAATAGATGATTTCTTTGTGGCTGCCCACATTATAAAGTTCTATATGACTTTATGAAAATATATGTGAAATACCCATTTAAGAAGTATGTGAATATTACAGAGGTTACTAAAAATGTGAATTATGGTACGTACTTGATGAAGCAAAATATCCATTGTACAGGGTATAGGTTATTGCGACCATAACTTCATTCACAATGCGCTCTTTTGCAGTAGCTAATACTGGAGACACCAGTATAAATACTCATTAATAGCATCAGAACTACCTCTTGGTGACAAATGTTCAACAGCAAACTGCTGGAACATTCTTTCAAAAATGATTTTATCTTATTTTGCTGTTATTGGTCATACACTGAATGAGACTTCATAGCCAAGATTTCAGATTCAGAAGATTTGTAAACTGCAATGACACAGACGCACTGACAGTGTAATAAAACAAAAACTTAGTTCTGCATGGAGGTATACCCCTATGTAGTTCTGCTCTATCAAAATATCAAGAATCTTTAGCTTTGTTGATATCCACAAGTCATAATAGCATACTTTGCTTACTTCTCACCTCATTGCACACATTTATAGGCGAACAAAGAAAACATAAGTTTATTGCAAACATGAAATTAAAGATGCTGTGTATTTGATTTGAAAGTTGAAAATGTAACGAATAAGTATCTGTAACAGTAAGCAAACAAGCATTGTTTTCGGAGTATTAGCATCACCAGTTATAGACGCAAATACAGTAGAAGGGGATTTAAGTGAGTAACGAAGCATCCTTTTCACACCACGTACTTCTCTTCCCAGCTATCTGAAATGTATAAACGAAAAGAAATTTACATTTACGATGCCTTCTATTTCTGTATAAAATACGCATTTAAGACCAGAATAAAGTTTAAAAATACCGTCCTGGTACTGTGTTATCAACGTAAGAACTTTCATATTTACTACTTAAAGCAACTGCCATGCACACACCACATTGAGTAGAAATGCCCCTGGAGTGAGCATTCAGATAGAAGGAATTTATTTTGTGTTTTCAACATACATTGCCACTGTGGTCACATGATCTTGGGACACCGTAGATGTATTCATAATGCGTTCTACAAATTTTGAATGTCATTACATCGCTAGTTCAGAAAGATTCCCTTTGTAGGTGCTCGGGATTTGGTATTGGCGTTTTGTAGACACCATAACAATTTGCACTTGATACCCAGAATAATGTGGACTCTTAGCTTTGAAGAAAAAAATAAATGGGCATCATGTAACGGTACCATCACATCAGCGTGAACTTACACTGCCTGCCACATCATGTCACATCACATCAATTCGCTTAGCTCAGTACCGAACAGCGAAAGTGAGGTTGTGAATCGCCACTCTTGATACAAAAGTCAGAGTATTCATCGGGACTGAGGAACTAACAACGACAATGTTTATTAATGGCCAAAAAAACTTCATAACGTATGTTCTTACGTGATATGGTTTGTGAAATTGCTGAGAAGTCGAACAATATTTCAAAACCTCAACATTTATTTGCTAAGGAAACTCCCACACTTCAAGTAATTGCTGTAAAGATAGGAATGTAGTCTGCGTACCTTATCCATTATGTTTGTTTTTTCTTATGTAACTAACTACGTCATAACGGCTGTATTTCTCCTTCATCAAAGCTTACCCTTCCACTTAAAAGCCTTACTTAATGGCAACTGCTTCGTTAAATTACGTTCTTGTTTATACACTCTGTGGGTGTCAGCTCTGTTATTGTAAAACCTAAATATTTTTTCACTTTCAGATATCTGACCTCGCTTATGCCAGAACACTGAACGGAAAACATATCCAAATCGTGATGGAAAATTTGTAATTTGCCACGAAAACAAAATGTAATATTAAAGTGACGTTTAAGGAGCTATAAAGCATGAAATCCACTACTATAACATGAGTGAGCACAGCGAAAATAGGTTAACTTACGTTGTTAGCAGACGACAACTCCATCAAAACTTTCCTCCCACGAAATCTGGATGTGCCGTGATGCGAAGTGACGGTCCATTGATGCCCTATGTGAATGCCGCCTTATGAAATGCATTGTGAATTATTTTGACATGACATAAATTGACGTGACGTGGCGATCAATGTGAATTGGCCTTAAGCAAACAACATCGTTCCGAGATCACGTGACAATTCCAGCCTTATGTTGGCAACAAGTGCAGAACACAATGCTCACTCCAGAAATATTTTTACTCTATGGCATATGACAGAAATTAGGAACAAAAAACAAATACAAACAATTTCCATGAAAACAATAATCTAGTGAGTTTTCGATGTAGGTGACATGGCGACGCCGACTTCAAAGCAGTGCACAGCGTTAGTCTGTAGCGCTATCACCCCGTATTTTTACCTCCATGTCCATTGCACACGGAGACCTGTATAAAACAACGTAGCCTTGCCAAAGTGCAGCCATATTTGAAGCAAATTGGAAACTTAGTCGCCATGTTTTGCAGCATCATGTTGACTGACCTGTTATCATTAAATCATATGGGTTCGTTTGTTATGCTGTAACATTTGCTGCTGTCAGTCGCTATGTTTATTTATTTATTGTCATCATGAAGTGTTACTGGAAATAATTCCCATTATGAAATGAGTTTTTTGTACACTATAGTATCGCCAGGTGCTATTTGCAATGTGTGAGCTGCTGCATTATTCCGATTACTTTAACGTAAACACGCTCATTTGTGTAATTACCGCTGTATCTTACCTTATAGATAATACCGAATTTCTTTATAGCGTTTACTTACAGTTACTACGCCTTTGACTTGAATGACATTGCGCGTCTTTCATGCTAAGAAGTTCTGCCATATGTGTTTATCAGATACAAATTAATACAAGTCAGTGGCATTTATAAAGAAAGCAAACGACGTGAATCGTTGCTTTTGAGAAGGATTCCTAATATGTGGGCTAGAGTTTTTTTTTTGTTTTTTTTTTGTTTTTTTTGTTTTTTTTTTTTTTTTGTTCTAGCGTCCTGTTTCTTTTGTGGCTTCCAGTAGCTCTAACGGAAGTCACGATTATCATGTTCCATGTCATAGGATTTTTGTTTTTCGGAAAAGAACAGTTACCAGATCCCCGCACATGGGAAGAGCAATTATAACTGTATTTAGTAGGCTACCATGTGTTCTAGATATATTGATTACTCTGTTGTATTAGCTTGTTGTTTTTAAAATGAATTCTTTAGGAAAAAATAAAGACTAGGTTACTTAATTTTATAGGTATACAGAGCCTATATGCCTATTGTACTTAACATCTAACACATTATTTTAGTATGAATAAACAGATGTACTGTCTATACTCTGAGAGACACTAAATGCAGTAGATAGGTTTACTTTAATACAGTCGTCTGCCTGGCGTTTCAGATGACTGTGAAGGTCCAGAAAACGGAATATTGAAATTTGGTAAATATGGCAGTTCGGTTGAAGAAATGTAACAGGAGCAAACTTGCTGATACTTAGCTTAAGTATGACGTCCCAACTGTTTCACTACTACGATTAATGCAATTGTACCCTTAACTATGCACCATTTATTATAAACAAAAAGTACTTTTAAATTATATTTCGATATGAAAACATATGATTTTCTAGTAGCTGTTGCATATGTCCAACTAAAATGTTCAGTGTTCTTGAGGTTACAGAACATGGCGCCAATATCATTTGTTGCTACTATCCAGAATGCTCTATGTTGATTATACACCTTTTTGAGTACACATTTTCTAAGTCTGTCTTAGTTTAACATTTTGACATCCCATATCAATGTAGTTATTTATTGAATAAAATCTATAATTGAATTTTCGACATTCATTCAGTCTTGATTACTGCAACTGCAATTTTTTCTTGGTGTGAATGTCTGAACCTCCAGAATTCCATCCCTACTTCTAGTAAATTTGATGTACTTACAGTTTTATAATCCAAACCTCTGAACCACATGAGTATGTGATTATATTCCTGACTAATGTTTTATGTGTTCTTGTTCAAGCATCAGTTCTGATGTGTTTATCGAAGAGAACTCCAGTTCACAAAGAAATAGTCATTGATAATTAACGAAGTGTAAGTGGTATCGTATTAAAGATTGTCATGATGTGGGATATCGTGTAAGTCACTAATGCTGTTGTTCCGATGACAAGAACAGAAGATTTATAATAGAGGAACTGTGACATATATACAAGACTTGGATCCTGTGCCATAATTCCAACATATTTATTGCAATTAATTTATTACACATTTAAATTTAAACAATGAGTTCTCCCACCAATTAAAGAAATTTTGGTGAGGGATCTTATTTTAGTTATTTATTAATCAATAAGAGTGGACTAACCTGATTAGCAATATGAAACATTTAATTATAACTTTTACATTTATTATACTATTATTTGAATACTAGGCAAGCCAGTACAATTACAAAGTTAAGTAAATTACAATCCATGAAAACTGAACCACTTATATTTTCTGAAAAGCAATAAATTCAGAAATATAATCATCTTGAGGTTGAAGTTATTCTATCTGTGCTTGCTTACTAATAGATTTGTTTTGGATAGGGTCCACTCAAGGAAGAAGTAATGACGAAATCTACAACCAAACTGAAAAATTGTCTGATGCTGTTAGGAAAAGGACAATTTCTCTCTATGTACATTCAGTACTAATGAACCCAGAAAGATTGACTAAATAGAAATTTGATCATTTTGAGAAAAATCCCAAAACTCAAATCGGTTGGTTCAGGGAAGTGCAAAAAGGCATTAGAAATCAGTTTTACAAGATCAGAAATCCAAGGCAGCCCAAATTTTCGAAATGAGATTAAGAAGTTCAGGTGTTTTCAAGAAGAATGGCAGAAGGCACGTCACTGTATGGACAGATGAAAGAAGAAAAGAACACAGTAAAGGAATGAAAGGCCGAAAATCAGGAAGGAAGACAAAATCACGAGGAAGTTGCTTCACAAATTCAAAAAATAGCCGAAATCGAAGGAAAAATAATATTACATTAAGTAATTCATTTGTATCAATTCTCTTGGCAAAAATTGTGGTCATTCCTGGGAACTTAAACCATTTTCAGTTAACGTTACGAACGCGTTTTATAAAATATTCACTACTTAAGTTCAGTTACGAATTCACTGCTCTTCGTCTCAGGGCATACACAGTATGAAACAGTTAACACTGATTCCAGAATGAGATTTTCACTCTGCAGCGGAGTGTGCGCTGATATGAAACTTCCTGGCAGATTAAAACTGTGTGCCCGACCGAGACTCGAACTCGGGACCTTTGCCTTTCGCGGGCAACTGCTCTACCAACTGAGCTACCGAAGCACGACTCACGCCCGTTACTCACAGCTTTACTTCTGCCAGTACCTCGTCTCCCACCTTCCAAACTTTACAGAAGCTCTCCTGCGAACCTTGCAGAACTAGCACTCCTGAAAGAAAGGATATTGCGGAGACATGGCTTAGCCACAGCCTGGGGGATGTTTCCAGAATGAGATTTTCACTCTGCAGCGGAGTGTGCGCTGATATGAAACTTCCTGGCAGATTAAAACTGTGTGCCCGACCGAGACTCGAACTCGGGACCTTTGCCTTTCGCGGGCAAGTGCTCTACCACTGTGAGTACCGGGCGTGAGTCGTGCTTCGGTAGCTCAGTTGGTAGAGCACTTGCCCGCGAAAGGCAAAGGTCCCGAGTTCGAGTCTCGGTCGGGCACACAGTTTTAATCTGCCAGGAAGTTTCATATCAGCGCACACTCCGCTGCAGAGTGAAAATCTCATTCTGGAAACATCCCCCAGGCTGTGGCTAAGTCATGTCTCCGCAATATCCTTTCTTTCAGGAGTGCTAGTTCTGCAAGGTTCGCAGGAGAGCTTCTGTAAAGTTTGGAAAGTGGGAGACGAGGTACTGGCAGAAGTAAAGCTGTGAGTACCGGGCGTGAGTCGTGCTTCGGTAGCTCAGTTGGTAGAGCACTTGCCCGCGAAAGGCAAAGGTCCCGAGTTCGAGTCTCGGTCGGGCACACAGTTTTAATCTGCCAGGTAGTTAACACTGATAGTCAGCCAAATTTTTCTACGTTATTTAAATATTTGGCCAGTACATTTTGCGCAGCTTATTTTGAGACGGATCGTATATGCTTGACTGTCTAATTAACAGGTTCAGTTTGACCAGCGAACAGCCGAAATTTTCAGGTTAGCATGCAACATGCGCACACATTTAATGGAGCCAGGTTTTGTGCACTGTTACTGTTCGTTAGTTTGTGTTTTCTTATTTGATAACTAGTGTGTTACGCTGCTGTTGCTACTCTCATCATTTCTCTATCTCACGATCTCTCTCTGCCTGCGTACTACTGCTTTCTCTTCCGCATAGTTAGTTTTATACAGCTGCCTGAATTCAGGGATGATTTCTTCAGACTGACCGCAACCGACATGTGCTAGTAAAGTGCTACAACTTGTGAATGTGTAGAAGAATATGTTTAAGTCATTGTGTAGGGTGTTTCAAAATGAATAAACTTGTCTTAAGGCTTTGTTGCATTTATTACATTCAAATTACAGTTATAAATAATACCTATGCGCAGAGGAAAGAGTATGTATGACAAAGAGTGACTGGAGAACGTATTGAAGAAGTGAAGGTCTTTCACACGTAGGCCCAAGAAATCAGTTTGGGAGGCTGGTCGTGGATTAGCAATGCCATGGACACCTGTGTGGAAACTTTTAAGAAGACGCTTACAACAACGTCTTATCTTCTGCAGTTGTTACAAGATTTGAAGCCTACAGAATACAGTTTACGTGCTAACTTTCCAAACAAAATGTTGCTGCCTGACAATGAAGATTTTCTGGATCACGTCATCTTCAGTCATGAACTGACATTTCACCTAGGTGCAAATGTGAACACACGTATTGCGTATATCTGGAAGTCAGCAAATCTCAGGAGATCGTACAGTTGCAAAGAGACTCCCTTTAATTGAGTGTTTTTTTTTTTTGTGCCGTATCCTGGCGAAAAGTTTATGGGCCTTTTTTCGCTAAAGTAACTGTAGCTGATGTTTCTTATCTTGATACGCTAGAACTGTGACCGTTTCCACAACTGGAAGAAGCTGACTCACAGAACTTTATTTGGTAGCAAGATGGCGTGCCGCCTCACTGGCATAACTCAGTACATGACTGGTCAAACGATGTTGAATCCGATCGCTGGCCGGATGACAGATCTTGTTTTGTATGACTTCCACGTTCAACCACAATCTGCCGCCATACGATTTTTACCTTTGACGGTTCACGACGGGTCTTGTGTATGTGCCTCCACCACCGGCTGGTCTACCCGACTTTACAAACAGCATTGTTGCAACAATTACTCCAGACACACTGTTCAAGGTTTTGGTAGAACTTGCGTGTCGACTGGTTATGTATCGAAATATGCTCACATTGAACACTTGTAAGAAAAACTGTTTAAGATGCTCTTTCATTTTATGTATATTTATAATTGCAAACGGGCTGTAATAAATGCTACAAAGCGTTAAAACCCGTATATTCATTTTAAAATACCCTATACTATGCACGCTGATGGCCAGCTGCGCGTAGTCTTCGATCCTTACTTTTTATACTATGACGTGACTAATGCTATTGAAAACTAGCAATGTTATCTAACGAACAGCCTACTCTACACTGCTCCGCTCCATACAATATCTTTATCACTCATAGTGGCATGGGTCTACAAGTAGGAGATAATAGAAATCTGCACGACACAGACGAATTGGACAATCAATAGAGACCAGTCAAAGAAGTGGTACACAGCCACCCTAGTATAAAATTTTCTCTTTCTACAGAGTTTTGAAAATAGAACTTTAATCATGGACACCCAGTATGTTGGTTCATTCAATTGCCCTTGTGACTGTGAGACTTGCTTATTTTCGTCTCATGGGTTTTGTCGTCATTTGTGAAGAGAGAGCATTGGCATCTGTTTCCCAGGATTTGTGTTCTCTGCTGAAATTTTCTTTCAATTTCTTCATTGCTTCTTCGACATATTAACACTAACCAACAACACTGTAAGCTACAACTCTGTTTTACAGCGTTCTTAATATGGCCTTGTCTGTTTAGCTCTCCCATTTGTAGTGCTATTGCTATTTGGTTTTTGTAGATTTTTTACACTTCACATCTGTCCCCTGCTTTAACCTTGCTCGTTCCGGGTTTAAGAACATCTTATTCGACCTTTCACTATTGGGAGAAAAGAAATTCTAAGGCTGCCCTCAGCAATATCAATAAGCCTTGGAACTGGACAGATAAAATCATGGCGACCATGCCTCAGAAAAGGATAAAGAGTTGCCACATGGAATATAGCATCATGGAATAATAAGGAGCAGGACATTATTATGGAAACTAAAGTCCATCTCTGCAGTGACTTAGATAAAGAGAAAAGGGGAAGGTTCAGTTGCAAGAGGAAGTTACACACTTCTCTACTGTGGTGTTGATGAACATTAAAAAAAATAAACATAACACGCAAAATAGCATTTTCTACCAAGGAATAATACTGTACAATAAATTACCAAAAGCGATTAAAGAAATTGTAAAAATACACTTATTTAAAAAGGCAGCTAAAAAGTACCTGTTATGCAACAAATTTTATACATTGAAGGATCAGTTAGCTAAAATAGAGTAGGGGTTTGATAAAAATGTTATATAAGTAAATGAAATAGTAATAATGATTATAAAATATCCAACATTCCACATAACACCTTCACTTTATGTTTCTTTCCTTCTTTTTTTTCCTTTCTAGAAATACTTATCCTCAAGCTATGCATAGCACAGTACTAACGCCTCTTCCTCTTTCTGAGCTCAACATGTCAGTCATTGTGGAAGGATGCTGACTCAGCTTTTCAGGATAGCAAATGGGAAGTTGCAGTACAGAAAATGGCGCAGAGATCATCAGTGTGTGTGTGTGTGTGTGTGTGTGTGTGTGTGTGTGTGTGTGTGTAGTGAGTGAAGTATTATGAAACAATGTGTGTATAGTGTGTACAGTGACTGATAGTGAAATATGAGTGAACAATGTGGCATTACATTATTTAATAAGTTATTTGTAAAAAAAAAGTATTGCATACCAGGAGTAAATCTGATGATTGTCTCTAACCAGAAGTATGTAAATGTATGTGTATACGAATTAGCTTATTTTAAATTGATCTAAATTTGTAAATACTTTGACATGTCCTATATCCTTGTAAAAAGAGATCTACGGATGAATAAAGCTATTACTACTACTACTACTACTACTATCTACGAGCACTTGCAGGAGTGGGATCCCTAATTAGCAGTAAGTTAAGTAATAACATTTCTCGCCACCTATACCTGATATATGCTACACGTTTGTTCCTATAGAAGGGCACTAATGTGTAATATCTTAATATTGCTTGCTTGTAACTTATTTTAGTAGTTAAAGGACACATTGATTTTGAATATAATTGTGACAGTAACTCTGAAGTTATATCTTCCGTTACTGTTCCTTTGTTTAAGCGGAAATATTTCAGTGCTCTGTCAAACTCTGAGTGTATCAGTCCTTTCGTATCAGATTCCTACCTGTCTTATTTTTTCTTCGGCGAACAGCCCTTCAGAGTACGCTAGTGATCTCCCTGAATGGGGTGGACTCACATTTGATAGAGAGGGCAGATGTCAGGACGGATTTTGGATTCTGGGAGCAGGAGGCTGATGAAGTTTTGCTGTGGTACATTGAGAAGAGTATGATGTTGTGGGTTTTTTCAGATGCACTGATATAAACGCCCGGTGCAGCAAAATTAGGAGTTATGGGGAAACAGTGGGGCTATGCAATCGAATTTTCGAGATGCTCATTAATATTTACACAGTTTCTTACCAAGACAAGGAACATCTCCCACATAAGTACACTTTTCAAACAATGTAACTTTTATTAACTGTAAACCTAATAATAAATTAGTTAATTTTGAAGGGTCTCTGTTGGATTCCTTTCATGTTAATTTCTTAAATCTGTTGTCATTTACGGCGTAAATTCCTCTTCTAAATTTACTGTGGTGTTTCTGACTATCTGGGAGGAGACTGAGCAGTGAAACGTGTTATTTTTACACATGAACAAGAACGATCTGTCACACTACTACACTTTAAAACACAATTTATATGTAATTCATGTCACACAGTCTCATATGGAACCTACATCCGCTTTCTTTTATATACTGTATATGATAAGATACTGTCATCCCCCTTCCCTTCTGTGTGAGAGGATGAATTAGCAAATGTATTTCTAGTTGCATGCTTGATGGTAGTAGACAAGCCTGTCTGCTAGAGAACAGTAGGACCAACGTCGGAACAGGTAGCTACGCTTTCTAAAAGCAGAGAGGTTTCTATTCTTAGTATGGTCCTGTCCGTCCCTTGTCATGTTGGTATAGGAAGCTGCCTCTCTGGTCACTTCCATTTTGTATACGGAAGCACCCTTGGTAGGAGCCCAGGTCAGTCTGTCCGCGGCGAGCGTCTGAAGTGGTAAGATCTCCGGCTAAGCGCGTGTCTGCTAAGTCCGTAGGACAATGGATTTCTTAAGTTCAGCTTAACTGAAAATTTAATCACCTTTATTTCAGGTTTAGCTCTAAAATATCTAATGTTATCTTAAATTGCAACGCAGTGTATTTTGAGTGTGAAGTTCAAAATATCTTCCAGTAGTTGCTTTGTCACTACTTTGTGAGTAAAGTGGAAACACGTGTTGATCAGTAACTCTAACTAAGATCATCAATCTTAAATGCGAATGTGCGTGAGAATATAACGTCTCGTCTTGACAATATTTTTCAATATAGCAACTTTTCTTCATGTTCAACCCACGTGGGGTGTACTTTGTCAGACCAGTACCACGTGCTTATACAATTGTTTGACCCATCAGGTTAATAGTAAGACGATAGTAACCAGTTCGAGGTTTTTCTTTTGTAAATTGCTTTTCGATCTAATTTATTTTAATTATCAAAATTATTGTGGAGTTACACTCTTTGTGTAAACCAAGTTGACCACATGAAGCATGTGGTGTAAGCATCAAAGTAGCCCTCAGCTATTCTTTTTGGGAAGATTTCACAGAGAGTTAGTATGAATTTAGTATACCAGTGTGTGGTAATTACATGATGGACAGGATTGCGCTACGAACGTAACTTCTTTGGGTGAAAATTGAATCGGTTGGTTGTGGTTAATTTCCTCTTGCATATGTTTCAACGTTCTTCATGTGTTATTTTATGAATGCAGTGTTGTATGTAGTCTCCCAATCTTGGCTCCCTATTTGATGTGTTCCGTAAGATTACAAACTCACATGTTCACAATCCTAAATAAGGCACCACTTTAGTTATGAATCAAGTTTAATATGCTCAAATTTCAATGATCAATGTTAAAATAAATTTCCAAATATAAATTGATTTATTTCTTTTTATTTAAATTCTCTTATATATATATATATATATATATATATATATATATATATATCACCGGTTGTCGTATGACGATTAAACGATTATAATTAATGTTAGTCTGGTTGGGAATTTGGTAAGCTAGACTGGATACCTGGTGAAACAGTTGCTCAGTAATGCAAGGTTAACTTCCCCAGACAGCTCACAGCTTTTAACTATCAGAACCGCTTACACCTCAAAATAATGCAACAACATTACAATTCCCTATAGGTCGCAACGTTATCTGTTCTAGAGAAGTTTGTATGATATGCCTTGAGTACATGCCTGTTTTCAGG
The DNA here is from genome assembly GCF_023898315.1 of Schistocerca nitens. Classification (NCBI taxonomy): domain Eukaryota; kingdom Metazoa; phylum Arthropoda; class Insecta; order Orthoptera; family Acrididae; genus Schistocerca; species Schistocerca nitens. The sequence continues at coordinate 740,359,360 of NC_064614.1, read as the reverse complement.
TACTGCACGTAACTTGTTCGTGACATTGATGGTGGAGGCAGGCGCCGATAAATTAAACTCTCTCTCTCCGCCTGAACAGGCCATGAAAGCCCAACACTACCGACAGGCCGCCGTGTCATCCTCAGCCCACAGGCGTCACCGAATACGTATATGGATGGGTATTTGGCCAGCACACCGCTCTCCCGGCCGTATGTCAGTTTCCGAGACTACTTCTCTATAAAGTAGCTCCTCAATTTGCCTCACAAGGCACCCATCCAAGTGCTAGCCCAGCTCGACAGTGCTTAACTTAGGTGATCTGGCGGGAACCGTTGTCGTCACTGCGGCAAGGCCGTTGGCGCTAATAAATTGCACTGATACTAAATTGTGGTATTGGGCTCTACCTGCTTTTGCAAAGAAAAAACAATTCTTATGTTACTTCAACATTGATGATGGCAAATACGGGCTCGCATATATGGTCAGGAAAAGTGAGTCAACAAGTATTTTGTGCTTTGCGTAAATAGATGGAACCCAGTCCCATAATATTTCATGCAAATGTGGCTGCCGTTAGAGAATCAATACACCAAAAGATGATAATAGGGAGGCCGTCACGCTTTCTGTCCTCATCTGATTCAGTGATCAGCTGAAGAGCATTGACAGTGCCTTATACCGCCACTGCAACGCGGTTTAGATGTTACCTAAAGGCACTGACTCACAATGTGGTGATAAAGGAAGGGACACCTCTTTCGACGCAGTCAGGTTCCGGCCTAAAATATTTTTCACTTCTTCGGTATTCAAATCACCTATCTCCAACAGTTCCTGAAGAGGGGCAGCAGCCTTTTCAGTAGTTGCAGGGGCAACAGTCTGGATGATTGACTGATCTGGCCTTGTAGCACTAACCAAAACGGCCTTGCTGTGCTGGTACTGCGAACGGCTGAAAGCAAGGGGAAACTACAGCTGTAATTTTTCCCGAAGGCATGCAGCTTCACTGTATGGTTAAATGATGATGTCGTCCTCTTGCGTACAATATTCCGGAGATAAAATAGTCCCCCATTCGGATCTCCGGGCGGGGACTACTCAGGAGGACGTCGTTATCAGGAGAAAGAAAACTGGCGTTCTACGGATCGGAGCGTGGAATGTCAGAGCCCTTAATCAGGCAGGTAGGTTAGAAAACTTAAAAAGGGAAATGGATAGGTTAAAGTTAGATATATTGGGAATTAGTGAAGTTCGGTGACGGGAGGAACAAGACTTTTGGTCAGGTGAATACAGGGTTATAAATACAAAATCAAATAGGGGTAATGCAGGAGTAGGTTTAATAATGAATAAAAAGATAGGGCTGCTGGTAAGCTACTACAAACAGCATAGTGAACGCATTATTGTGGCCAAGATAGACACGAAGCCCATGCCTACTACAGTAGTACAAGTTTATATGCCAACTAGCTCTGCAGACTATGAAGAAATTGATGAAATGTATGATGAGATAAAAGAAATTATTCAGGTAGTGAAGAGAGACGAAAATTTAATAGTCATTGGTGACTGGAATTCGAGAGTAGGTAAAGGGAGAGAAGGAAACATAGTAGGTGAATATGGATTGGGGGAAAGAAATGAAAGAGGAAGCTGTCTGGTAGAACCATAAAAGAAGGTTGTACACATGGAAGAATCCTGGAAATACTAGAAGGTATCAGATAGATTATATAATGGTAAGACAGAGATTTAGGAACCAGATATTAAATTGTAAGACATTTCCATGGGCAGATGTGGACTCTGACCACACTCTATTGGTTATGCACTGTAGATTAAAACTGAAGAAACTGCAAAAAGGTGGGAAATTAAGGAGATGGGATCTGGATAAACTGAAAGAACCAGAGGTTGTAGAGAGTTTCAGGGAAAGCATAAGGGAACAATTGACAGGAATGGGGGAAACAAATACAGTAGAAGACAAATGGGTAGCTTTGAGGAATGAAATAGTGAAGGCAGCAGAGGATCAAGTAGGTAAAAAGACGAGGGCTAGTAGAAATCCTTGGGTAACACAAGAGATACTGAATTTAATTGATGATAGGAGAAAATACAAAAATGCAGTAAGTGAAGCAGGCAAAAAGGAATACAAACGTCTCAAAAATGAGATCGACAGGAAGCGCAAAATGGCTAAGCAGGGATGACTAGAGGACAAATGTTAAGATGTAGAGGCTTATCTCACTAGGGGTAAGATAGATACTGCCTACAGGAAAATTAGAGAGACCTTTGGAGAAAAGAGAACCACTTGTATGAATATCCAGAGCTCAGACGGAAACCAAGTTCTAAGCAAAGAAGGGAAAGCAGAAAGGTGGAAGGAGTATATAGAGGGTCTATACAAGGGCGATGTTATTGAGGACAGTATAATGGAAATGGAAGAGGAGGTAGAAGAAGATGAAATGGGAGATATGATACTGCGTGAAGAGTTTGACAGAGCACTGAAAGACTTGAGTCGAAACAAGGCCCCGGGAGTAGACAACATTCCATTAGAACTACTGACGGCCTTGGGAGAGCCAGTCCTGACAAAACTCTACTATCTGGTGAGCAGGATGTATGAGACAGGCGAAATACCCTCAGACTTCAAGAAGAATATAATAATTCCAATCCCAAAGAAAACAGGTGTTGACGGATGTGAAAATTACCGAACAATCAGTTTAATAAGTCACGGATGCAAAATACTAACGCGAATTCTTTACAGATGAATGGAAAAACTGGTAGAAGCCGATCTCGGGGAAGATCAGTTTGGATTCCGTAGAAATATTGGAACACGTGAGGCAACACTCACCCTACGACTTATCTTAGAAGAAAGATTAAGGAAAGGCAAACCTACGTTTCTGGCATTTGTAGACTTAGAGAAAGCTTTTGACAATGTTGACTGGAATACTCTCTTTCAAATTCTAAAGGTGGCAGGGGTAAAATACAGGGAACGAAAGGCTATTTACAATTTGTACAGAAACCAGATGGCAGTTATAAGAGTCGAGGGACATGAAAGGGAAGCAGTGGTTGGGAAGGGAGTGAGACAGGGTTGTAGCCTCTCCCCGATGTTATTCAATCTGTATATTGAGCAAGCAGTAAAGGAAACAAAAGAAAAATTCGGAGTAGGTATTAAAATCCATGGAGAAGAAATAAAAACTTTGAGGTTCGCCGATGACATTGTAATTCTGTCAGAGACAGCAAAGGACTTGGAAGAGCAGTTGAACGGAATAGACAGTGTCTTGAAAGGAGGATATAAGATGAACATCAACCAAAGCAAAACGAGGATCATGGAATGTAGTCGAATTAAGACGGGTGATGCTGAGGGAATTAGATTAGGAAATGAGACACTTAAAGTAGTAAAGGAGTTTTGCTATTTGGGGAGCAAAATAACTGATGAAGGTCGAAGTAGAGAGGATATAAAATGTAGACTGGCAATGGCAAGGAAAGCGTTTCTGAAGAAGAGAAATTTGTTAACGTAGAGTATAGATTTAAGTGTCAGGAAGTCGTTTCTGAAAGTATTTGTATGGAGCCATGTATGGAAGTGAAACACGGACGATAAATAGTTTGGACAAGAAGAGAATAGAAGCTTTCGAAATGTGGTGCTACAGAAGAATGCTGAAGATTAGATGGGTAGATCACATAACTAATGAGGAGGTATTGAATAGAATTGGGGAGAAGAGGAGTTTGTGGCACAACTTGACAAGAAGAAGGGACCGGTTGGTAGGACATGTTCTGAGGCATCAGGGGATCACAAATTTAGCATTGGAGGGCAGCGTGGAGAGTAAAAATCGTAGAGGGAGACCAAGAGATGAATACACTAAGCAGATTCAGAAGGATTTAGGTTGCAGTAAGGACTGGGAGATGAAGAAGCTTGCACAGGATAGAGTAGCATGGAGAGCTGCATCAAACCAGTCTCAGGACTGAAGACCACAACAACAACAATTTCCAACAGGGTCTGTTCAGCGTTTTTTGTCAAGGAGGAAGTAACGAGTAGTGAGAATTAACACACAGGGAGCTTCAGCGAAACGTTTACGAGAAAGACAACATCCGCCACGGCGACGTGACGTCATAGTGTCTGCAAAGCCACAGTTTCTCTGCTGTGGTGTGTAAAGGCGCAAATGTCCGCTCAGGTGTCTGACTGCGCCACTTCGCCTGCGGTCATCCTGTCCTCTCTTTATAGGTGCCATCCTTATTTACTCATCCTCTGTTGCCGGCGTTGACGACGGTATTCGCACTGCTGGTGTTTTTACAACCACGCCTTCCCATTTTGTTACCCTCGAATCTGTATTGCAAACGGCACCACTACTGAGGGATAACAAATGTAGCTCATAACAAGCAATTGATCATCAAATTTTCGGCTTCCATTAGCGGCAGCACTCTACAAACAAAACGCGCCAATTGCTGATGACAGCAGATTAAGGCTACGCTAACGCGCTGAGGACCTAGACACCAGTAGCTGACCGAAGCCTAGTAGTGGAAAATATTTCATTTGATTTGCCCACAGAGAGAGGAATAAGTCTTAAGTCCGTTAACAAAATCTTCTAGCTTATTGTCCACAGGCAATTTAACAGCTTTTGGCAGCGAAATACGAAGCGATGGTGTAAGATGCTAACAATGGTGACCACCTGTCGAGTCGGTGCATTAAACACTGTGTTCCTGTGTGTATCATTTGAGAAGAATGGCTGGATGGAAGCTGGGGTTCGAAGTCATTAGAGACGGAGCACAAGCAAAATTGGGGGAAGCTGGGTAAGGAAACCTACCACATCCTTCTGAAGGGAACTATCCCACCATTTGCCTTAACAAATTTATGGAAACAACAGAAAACCTAAATGTGGTTGGTCAGTTAGGGATTTAAACAACCATTCTCCCAATTGCAAGGGCCATGTGTTGTGATAAATAGCCACATTTGTGAGTTAATTGATTTTACAGTTATTAATTACAAAGTAATTGCATTTGTGTGCAGCATTTATAGTTAATCCATATAAATAAAAAAGTAAATGTTTGTTTGTTCAAAAACGTGGAACTCCCAAATTTCTTGACAAATGCTTTGAAATTTTGACACAAGGTTGAATTCTAATACGGGCGCGCGCGTTTTTAGGTACAGTACATAATTCTTTAATGTATGATGTATAATATATGTATATGTAACTTATTTAAAATTTTTGCATCAACGTATCCCTATTAATAAATTTATGTAAACTGTAATGTTGTGCCAAAATTTCAAAACAATCGTTCTAAAACTTCCGGAGATATGCGATTAGGAACATCTGTATTTTCCATATAAGTACAAGTGTAAATATTTGTTTCTTTAAAATTTCGTAACTCCTATAGTTCTTCGTGGATTGCTTTGAAATTTTGACAAAATGTTGCAGTCCAATACTCAAGTCTTTTCATATACCTACTGGAACGCCATTTGGTATACATGTAACGTAGATGTCATAAAAGGGGAAACGTTATAAAAATGTGAATGTAGGATGTAACACCCCACCTGTCACTTATCTGGTTTTGGTGTGTGTTCACCCCAAATAATTGACTAACAGATCAAGAGAGAGTGCAAAACTGCCGCAATGTTGGATAACGCAAAGAAAGTAATAAGGCCCTGTGACTCCTGATTGAACTGCGGTGGCAGTGTTGACATTAATTGATTCAGAATTGATCCCTTTTAATTAAGAAGGGGTGCACATTCATGTTATATTCAGCTATTGAACACCAGATGCAAATGTTGAACATAAAATTAATTAAGAAAGTGACTTGGGATTTCAACTACTTGATTGAAAACAGATGCAGTCGATTAGCACAGATTTATTTTAACTCACGACTTTCAATCATCACATTACATGACTCTCCTACCAGGCAGTGGTAATAAATAGCGTTTGCGTGGAGTAAAGCGCGATAAATCAAAAATAATTCCTATCGACTGACCCAGGTGTAATGCGAAATGCGAGAAAAATTCTACAATTCACGACCCATGAAACTCTCGTGGTAACTTTGCCGACGTGATCCAACAAATTAATCAGTGGCTGGAGCAGGCACAATATCACCGAATACAGCGTGCCGGAGCGTCGTCGTTGTGTGGACGTCGGCCCACCTCGTGGTGCTGCATGGCTGCGCTCGTCTATTCACTCCTAGCTATCTTCCTCAGTAGATAGATGAACCAAAGCTTCCTATCTCCAAGCTCAATCGTTACCTTTGCTAAGTCCTAAACTGCAGAGCTGCTCACTCTTTCTCAGGCAAGCTGAGTCAAGAACGCCACGTCCGCACTCTAGGCAAGCTAGGAACGGAAGACCTCTACTGAGACTTCTGCCAGTCCGCTCTTCGCCTCAGTTTCCCCTCCAGCAAAGTCACTTAAGCCAATTGCAGCACAAGTCGCATTAATTATGCGTCGCTTCCCAGCGCCGACCAATGCCTGCTCTGTGAAGTGAACAAGTTCCCACAAAATTTCCATTTCTCTGAACTTCTTCTATTTAGCTCCCCCTAGGCCACCCATCAAGGTTAGCGTCTGCACAAACACCAAGTTTTCCGGAATTCTGACTCCCAGGAGAGTACTTCCAATTCCTTGCCCTATGTTCCCATCGGAAGCCAGCGTATTTCATGCTGTCGCTCTTCACCTCATTTACTTCAGGCTCTGCAGACTGTGAATTCACCGTGAAGTTGCTATAGTCACGAACACGCATATTTTGACCTCTGTTGACCGCTGCAACGTAGCTTTGCGCGGCTTTCTTGCATGTTTCACAGAAAACGGGACAACGGACGTTTATCAACAGGCGTAAAGTTCTCCGTCTGTTTCCCGGTACACCAGCATGGAGTCGGGGTTAACCACCCACTCACTGCCACTCATCTTAAGGCAGCTGGAGGCTGCATCGCGTTACTGCTTTCTCAGAGCTTGAGCCGTCCTAAGCTGCCTATTGTCGCTTCCCTTAGCCGCTGCCCCGGCGGCCATGGTCAATTCTGAGTACTTCCCTGGGGTAAACTAGCCTCCAGTAAATCGACGGGTTTCCACGAAGTTTTCATGTCATGTGAATTACTTTAAAACCATCACCCGACATTAATTATTCCACTACGTCCATACTATACCCTCTACAAAAAAATGGTTCAAATGGCTCTGAGCACTATGGGACTCAACTGCTGTGGTCATAAGTCCCCTAGAACTTAGAACTACTTAAACCTAACTAACCAAAGGACAGCACACAACACCCAGCCATCACGAGGCAGAGAAAATCCCTGACCCCGCCGGGAATCGAACTCGGGAACCCAGGCGTGGGAAGCGAGAACGCTACCGCACGACCACGAGATGTGGGCTATACCCTCTACAAGATGCATTGTGCCTTGTCAGTCATTTTTGTTCAGCCGTACTGTTGAGTTAGGCGATCTTTAATGACTTCATGTAAGGGGCATAGTTCTTGCCATCTTACATAGCCCCTCTCTTTAAATCAATTTTGTAGTACAGGTGATAACTCCTATGGTGTTACCACCTGTGATACAAAATTAATATCTCCATAACTGTTATTTTAATCCATTCACATGATTAGTTACGGGCGATTGATTACCACTGTCTCCTCTCTGATGCAAACTCCAACTCATTCCTAAGGTACCTGCCTTCAATGACTGGATTTACTGTTAAGGACGTGGTCATTATCTAGTCTAATTTTACTTTAATCTCTGGCAATTACTGAGACAATTATTGGTCACAGTACTCAAAAAAAAACTACAATTACATTACAAGGACACACGTCGCACAGGGCAAATACACATGTTTAAACACCTCTGTGCTTCTCATTTGAATGGCAAGACCCGCAATTATAACTTAAGGTCCATTCACTCTCAGTTATCCATCCCTACTCCACTTAAATTACTAAAAACATACATGAACAATATTCGTGTAACATTTTGTGAAGTTGATAGTGGTTGCTCTCATTCAATTATTTGTGAACCCCCGTTTGACATTTTCTAAATAAAGCTGTTTTTTTTGTGTCTCACTGTTTCTGGACGTTTATATTGTGCATGGTGTGTCATCTTTACACAATTCAACAAGGTCTGGCCCAGTCCAGTGTCTGGATTGTGTACACACATGTACCTTATATATATATATATATATATATATATATATATATATATATATATATATATATATATATATATATATATATATATATATATAACACGAGCAAAATGACAAGAATCATTGCGTATTGAGCAACCACTGTTGTGTATTTGTAACAAGGTATAAGTATGAAATCTTGTTCTAACACAAACAGACGTGGCATGACAAATACATGTCGTTTTAACAGATGGCACATTTATAAAATCATAACCTTCTTATGACATAATTCATAAACAGAACAAATGAGTACGTTTGTTGTGGCGCATGTTATTCTTTTGAATCCACACTCACACACTCACACACACGGCACAAGTTTCTTGCAGGAACGGAAGTGACATTAGTTCTGACTAGCAAGTTGAGGGATGGCTAACGGCTGAGAAGAGAGCAACGTTGATTACGGAGATGGCGCCACAGGCGCCCCCATCTTCTTGAGGCAGGATGGCTCTCACCTAAGAGCTCGTTGTTGACATCTCGTCCGACAGGCACAAGACCCCATCGGTGCATCTATGATCGGTGACCTCTTGCGGCTCAGCCACAGGTCATTGCTCATTCTACAGACGTTTTAGGGCAAGGGAGAGACCATGATCAGACAAGAGCCTATTTTTTGCTCAGGCTTTCAAAGTTGGTGTCATTAGACACAAAAGGTCATCTGGGCTGTCGCTCCACCTGACGTGGCGAGCAACAAATATAGAAACCTTCTTGGACCTCTTCATTGCTGCCCCCGATCCATACCATGTACAGAGACCAGGACCGACCTCTTTGTCGTACACAGAGGTGCTGGATGTCACCTCTCCTTGGCTGCTGAGTTGACCACCATCCCCGTCGATTCAGGGCGTGGTGTGCATGCCATCACCATCGTCAGCTGTGTGCTCCCCTCATTGCTGTCGTCCTCGTTCCTTGTCAACTCGTGTGTGGTGTGCCAGGTGTCATAGCCTCATCTCCCTCTTGCTCAGTTACGCCACCTTAACACACTAAGACAACTAATTTTAGTACATGGATAGTGCTGACGTTTAACCATCAGTACCATACATTTATTTTTTCTGAAGACAATGAAATCGTCTCATTACAAAAGGAATGATTTTCTTGTTTGTAAATCAACTTCAGGATCAATTAAAGTTGAAATGAAACACAACTTTTTTTGTACATAAACATAAAAAATGTACAAGACAACTTGCTCACAGTCATTCACACACACACACAATCAAGGGATAAAGAATCAAGATTATCTGGACAGGATCCCATCACCACTTCTAACTACCAATTCCTACGACTAACACGGTGTTGGCCAACCCGACTACATATTTACTATTTACTACTTTTTATCTCTAATCTTGTTTTTTCTTCTGAGTTCACTATGTGGCAGACGTCCCTCTCATTGTGCCTGCGAACATGTATAAAACACAACAAACTTAGACATGTGTCAGTCTTACCAAGATTTTTGTTGGAAGTTTGGATAGCGTCCTTCAACGTGTGCTATTGCGACACTTCTTCTCTCCTCTATTTTCTTCACCTTTTCTCCTTTTGTCACGAATGGTTTCATAAGGCCTGTAAACATGTTTCGGATTAGCAATGTCACAATGGCACAACACAAATATAGCTCACTGCTCACACTCGCAGTTGTTACTATCTTGGTATCAACAAGTATTTTTGGCGTATCTATGCTGCTGTTCACTCTGTAGATGATTACATCCGCTTCTTTTTAACATGCACTGGGTGCGCTAATTCACGCAACTACGCATAGCTGTCCACCTCTTACGTATTCAGGGTCATACGAGATGCGTCGGTGAGTCCTCGTTACGACCTACGGGACTGGTCACCTTAAATATGTTCTCCAATTACGGAGATACAATTACGGGAACTTTTCTGTAATTTACAGAGTTCCTAAGCTATCTTTTTCTAGGGTACTCACAGAAATACTTGATTTCCATTCTTTAATCATGTGTTTTTACAAAATAATCTACTGCACCTCATTTTCTCAACACCTAGAGGCGAGATATCATTATTAATAATAAAACACAAACTCTAGGCACATATAAACGAGACATTCTACCACTAAGATCAGTAGAGATACAAACAAACAAGACACCTTAGAAAAAATCCTTATTCTTAGCCTATATTTACTACGTCCGCGCCCTGGTCTAGTCATTCGTAATCCTGCCCGTTAAGGTGGGATGGACCAGGCTTCGGAGGGTGGACTTGACCTCTTCCTGGTTGTTATTTTGGTAACCATTATTCCTGTTCCTTCCCGATTGCTGATTACCGCCCCAGGTCCTTTGTGATTTACTATGTTGCACCGGAGAGTGTCGCTCTTCTTCCGTGTACCTTCTTTCCGAGTTGCCATTCCTCTTATTTTGATTGTGGCCGTTGCAGTTCGGTGCTGGCCTACTATCCCACAGAGGTCCATTATTTCGACGGTTGTTATTTTGTTCACGCTGTCGGCGTTTCTAAAAAAAATGGTTCAAATGGCTCTGAGCACTATGGGACTCAACTGCTGTGGTCATAAGTCCCCTAGAACTTAGAACTACTTAAACCTAACTAACCTAAGGACAGCACACAACACCCAGCCATCACGAGGCGCCTGTTCCTCTTGAAATGCGAATTCCAGTTCGCGCAAAATGCCCTTAAATACCTCAGTATCGCTACCACAACGACCGGCAAGTAATTGTTGATACGAGATGGGAAGTTTCATGTAGCATAATCTGATGATTTCCGCACCGCTACATGGGTTGTCTAGGTACTGGTTCCTTTTTGTCATATTTTCAAAACATTTGACCGGACTCCGTTACCCTGCCCCTTCCATATCTCTGGACATCATAATTTCTTGTTTGATCCTTTCTTGGGTTTCTTTACACCAATACTTGCCCAAGAAGGCATTTTTGAATTCTTCGAACGAGACGCTCATCTTCGCTACATTTCTCATGTACTCAGCGGTCGCGCCCTCTATATGGGAGCACACAAAATCCAGCTGGTACATCAATGGCCAGTGTGGGGGCAAAGATAACTCAAATTGTCCCATAAAAGTTTTTGGATGCAAGCTATTACCTTCGTCCTTGTAGTGATGGAACTTCCGGACTGATACAAAATGCTTGTAGTCAAACCGGTCATCATTCCAGTCATCATTTCGCCCGTTCTTACGATTCGTATGAACTTCGGGACGTGAACTAATTCGTTCCGACAGGCTAACGCAATCTCTCCCCCTCTGTATGTTCGACAGTTGTTCGGTACATCTAATCAGCCGACAGCAATTGTGCTCACTGGACAGCTGCGCGCTGTCCGTATTTTATCGGTCGTTGCCTCAGAGCTGTGAATCAAGGCGTGGCTCCCGTTGCTTACAGTGTCAACTTTGTCACACCGTGAAGCGGTTATCTGCGTTCCGGCAAGTGACGGTTCAGTCGACGCAGTAATTACACCCTTCTCCTTTCCTAATGTCTCTGTAATGAGACGTTTTACCTCATCCTCTAAATTTCTTTTTAATATCGCCACCTCCTCTTTCAACATCTCGTTAGACCCTATGTCCGTTTGCTCTTGTTGCTTTTCTACGACACGTTTTATCCGGCTTTGTAGCCTTGATAACATGACCTTTCCTACTTTTGCCGTGCTTTGCGTGGAGTCCCGAGTTTCTCTCGCTATTTTCCTTGCACCTTTCGCAATTAATTTGGCTTCAATTGCCGTACGTTTGATGATGGCAATCTCTTTCTCTATTTTGAGAGTAGCCGCATTTTGATCCTCGTCCTTTTGTGGTTGAAAATGCGTCTCTTCTCCTCTGTTCTGAAGAACCCTTCGATATCTAGACAAGTACCGTCTCCGCGCCCCCGTCGGATCACTTGTGAATGAATCGTTTGATAATCGTCGGACACCGTTTTGTTCCAACACACTCTGGCTTCTTTGGCTGGATCTTCCATACTTATGAATTAATACTGTACTCCCTGCGTCCCCCGAGCCCTCAGTATCACTGCCTGAATCAACGTCCTTGCTATTCAGCGGACTAAACCAGTCGTAAGACGCAGTTTCAGGAAGTTGCAACTCGCGTTCGTCATGCTCATCGGTAGAGCTTTCCCTATCACCCATGTTCTCCCGAGTAACAGTCTGCTTATATTCTGCCGTTGTCTTGGCTTTTCCCCTCGTTATCATTTGCTCTTTTATGTTACACGAAAACTCAAAACTCAAGTACCCCTTACACTCAATAATTAGATAACGCAAAACATATATCAGGACACAAATTGATACACTGGGTGTGAGCAGTGACCCGACAAATAGTTCATGAAGCATTCTCCCAAAAGGGCTAGTACCAATGATGCATAGGCACCTATAAATGTCAATTTGAAAGGACAGCACATGAAGAAGACAACGTAACTTATTGTAACTAATGCTACCCGTTTTTCAATTAACAATGGCTAAGCAAGGCAAAAAAGGCTACTACCAATGATTGTGTTCTGTGTGCTCAGCATCGGCTGATTACGGCACTGCACATCATAAGTACTCCAACAAATCACAAATACAATGCACAGGCACCTATAAATGTCAATTTGAAAGGACAGCACATGAAGAAGACAGTGTAACTTATTGTAAGTAATGCTACCCGTTTTTTTTTTCAATTGAAAATGGCTAAGCAATGGATCACGTCGAAAATTTCCTTTTTCAAGACTACTTCCTAGCAAATCCCGAAGTATCGTATCCTGGCATGGGTCAGCCATATGTAACACCCCACCCGTCACTTATCTGGTTTTGGTGTGTGTTCACCCCAAATAATTGACTAACAGATCAACAGAGAGTGCAAAACTGCCGCAATGTTGGATAATGCAAAGAAAGTAATAAGGCCCTGTGACTCCTGATTGAACTGCGGTGGCAGTGATGACATTAATTGATTCAGAATTGATCCCTTTTAATTAAGAAGGGGTGCACATTCATGTTATATTCAGCTATTGAACACCAGATGCAAATGTTGAACATAAAATTAATTAAGAAAGTGACTTGGGATTTCAACTACTTGCATGAAAACAGATACAGTCGATTAGCACAGATTTATTTTAACTCACGACTTTCAATCATCACATTACATGACTCTCCTACCAGGCAGTGGTAATAAATAGCGTTTGCGTGGAGTAAAGCGCGATAAATCAAAAATAATTCCTATCGACTGACCCAGGCGTAATGCGAAGTGCGAGAAAAATTCTACAATTCACGACCCATGAAACTCTCGTGGTAACTTTGCGTCGTGATCCAACAAATTTATCAGTGGCCGGAGCGGGCACAATATCACTGAATACAGCGTGGCGGAGCGGCGTCGTTGTGTGGACGTCGGCCCACCTCGTGGTGCTGCATGGCTGCGCTCATCTATTCACTCCTAGCTATCTTCCTCAGTACATAGATGAACCAAAACTTCCTATCTCCAAGCTCAATCGTTACCTTTGCTAAGTCCTAAACTCCAGAGATGCTCACTCTTTCCCAGGCAAGCTGAGTCAAGAACGCCACGTCCGTACTCTAGGCAAGCTGGGAACGGAAGACCTCTACTGAGACTTCTGCCAGTCCGCTCTTCGTCTCGGTTTCCCCTCCAGCAAAATCACTTACGCCAATTGCAGTGCAAGTCACGTTAATTATGCGTCGCTTCCCAGTGCTGACCAATGCCTGCTCTGGGAAGTGAACAAATTCCCACAAAATTTCCCTTCCTCTCAACTTCTTCTATTTAGCTCCCCCTAGGCCACCCATCAAGGTTAGCGTCTGCACAAACACCAAGTTTTTTGGAATCCTGACTCCCAGGAGAGTACTTCAAATTCCTTGCCCTATGTTCCCATCGGAGGCCGGCGTATTTCATGCTGTCGCTCTTCACCTCATTTACTTCAGGCTCTGCAGACTGTGAATTCACCGTGAAGTTGCTATAGTCATGGACACGCATATTTTGACCTCTGTTGACTGCTCCACCGCAGCTTTGCGCGGCTTTCTTGCATGTTTCACAGAAAACGGGACAACGGACGTTTATCAACAGGCGTAAATTTCTCCGTCTGTTTCCCGGTACACCAACATGGGGTCAGGGTCAACCACCCACTCACTGTCACTCATCTTAAGGCAGCTGGAGGCCTCATCGCATTACTGCTTTCTCAGAGCTTGAGCCGCCATAAGCTGCCTATTGTCGCTTCTCTTAGTCGCTCCCCCAGCCGCCACGGTCAATTCTGAGTACTTCCCTGGGGTGAACTAGCCTCCAGTAAATCGATGCGTTTCCACAAAGTTTTCATGTCGTGTGAATCACTTTAAAACCATTACCCGAGATTAATTATTCCACTACGTCCATACTATACCCTCTACAAGATGCATTGTGCCTTGTCAGTCATTTTTGTTCAGCCCTACTGTTCGCTCAACGTGAGTTAGGCGATCTTTAATGACTTCATGTAAGGGGCATAGTTCTTGCCATCTTACAAGGTTTGTTCAAAATCGTTTGTCTCCGAAAGTTCTTGTCCCATTGCTTTAAAGTTTTGAATCAACGTTAAATTCTAAAACCGGTGTGTTTTTAGGTACGTAATTGTTTAACGTGCAGTGCAGTACAGATGGGCCCAACAACAAGCCGAATGGACTGTTCTCTTCACCGATAAGTGTCGTATATGCCTTCAACCAGACAATCGTCGGAGACGTTTTTGGAGGCAACTCGGTCTGACTGGACGCCTCAAACACACATTCTAGCGAGTGCCGCAAGGTGGAGATTCCCTGATGTTGTGGGGTGGCATTATGTGGGACCAACGTATGCGGCTGATGGTCATGGAAGGCCCCATAACGGCTGTACTATACATGAATGCCATCCTCCGACCAATTGTGTAACCATATCAGCAGTATACTGGCGAGTCATGCGTCTTCATGGACGAAAATTCTTTCTCTGCCTCGTGATGACTGGGTGTTGTGTGATGTCCTTAGGTTAGTTAGGTTTAAGTAGTTCTAAGTTCTAGGGGACTCATGACCATAGATGTTAAGTCCCATAGTGCTCAGAGCCATTTTGACGTAAAATTCGCACCCCCATCGTGCACATCTTGTGAATGACTTCTTTCAGGATAACTACATCGCTCGGCTAGAGTGGCCAGCATGTTCTCCAGACATGAAGCCTATCGAACATGCCTGGGATAGATTGAAAATGGCTGTTTTTGGACGACGTGACCCACCAACCACTGTGTGGGATCCACGCCGAATCGCCATTGTAGAGTGGGACAACCAGGACTAACATTGCGTTGATGAAGTTGTGGATAGTATGCAACGACGAATACAGGCATGCATTAATGCAAGAGGATGTGTTAGCGGGTATCAGAGGTACCGGTGTGTACAGCAATCTGGACCACCACATCTGAAGGTCTCGCTGTATGGTGGTACAACATGCAATGAGTGGTTTTCATGAGAAATAAAAAGGCCGGAAATGATGTTTATGATGATCACTGCTCCAATTTTCTGTACAGATTCCAGAACTCTCCGAACCGAGGCGATGCAAAACTTTTTTTGATGTGTGTAAATAGATCGGCTGAAGGATTGGATAGTAGAGCTAGCAAAGACAAGGTAGAGAAGGAGATTAGGAGGTATATCCAATTCCCATACATATTTCAAATGTGTGCTTTCTCTTTTCTTTCTTTTCCATTTAAACAGACTGAGCCACAGCAAAGTGCGACTAGGTACAGCTATAGTAAATAAAGAAATTAGGTCTACCAATAATAGGAATGCCTACAGAGTACATCAGGATCGCTTTAAATTCACGAAAGGTGCACTTTTCGTCCATCGCTATCGGATTTCAGTAATCCCATGACAAAACAGAATTACAAAACAATTAATATTGAAACTTGTAAACTGAAACCTGTATACGACGAAACCTCTTGCTGGCAATGTGAAAGCCTATAATTGCTTCTTACCTTGAATGGATAATTCAGCTCTAATCTGTCTGCACACTGCAAGAATATACAGTACAATGCAAACCTGAAATAAGTTACTGCCTTACCTCATTTTATCTTACTTAACAGGCTGCATCAGCCAATTAAACTTCTATTCCTTTTTCAATATGGTTCACTGTCCATGCAGTAGTGAAAGGTGTGACAGTACAGCTTTTGCCAATCTATCTTTCACTCTGATACTGAAGATGAGCTTCTTTTTCAATGGATGGGACAGTATTCTGCTATTGTATTGAATCCTTTTAAAGAGACAGAAAAGAAACTCAAACTAGCCTGAATAATAACCTTTCTTTAGTATTGGCATAAATGTAAAATTATTCTTTGTATACAGTCTTTAAATCACATGAGATGCACTCTCTGTCTTTTTTAATGAAATACTTTAACTAACAGTGGAGGGAGAAAGCTAACTCTTAATGCACTCTGGATACCACATGCAGGTACTGTTAGCCACAATGAAATCTTTACACTACAATCATTACTCAGCTAGTGCTTGTAGCAAAATAAACTCAATGCAAATTACCTTTTTTTTAGTAAACCGCCTCTCTATAAAATAATCTTAAATCATTCTCTGTCCTCAGTCACACACCAGGGAGGATCTCAGTTCTCTGTGCCGTACACCCACCATCCAAGCTTCATGCCCTGACACGACATCCTCTCTCTTTCCCTAGCCAACAACAGCTTAGACTTCTTCACTCGCCCGAGCTCTACACAATAATGCTACCACCTCTGGTAGCCAAAGAACATTTCACTGACGTGATCAGCTATAAGACGATGCTCATAGTGGTACATATTCCAAATATATCAAACAAACGACATTTCTTATGATGTGTACATCTTACATAACTATTTCTCCTAATATGTAAACCTTTCATAACTCCCCCCTCCCTATCAAACAAGAACTACGTAGAATTTTTCTTGCTTGTAGCAAGGAATATTCAAGAAATTCGATTACAAACAAGAATTAGAAGTATTGACATATGAACATATGAAGGAAAGCCAAAAATACATAACGTTGGGAAACAAATGATTACAAAATGGAACACAAAGTATTTTATATTGAAACAGTAAAAAAGTGAAACATAATTATAAGCATAAGTGCTAGTGGCGTAATTTGAACAGCGAAATATTACAAATGTCACTCAGAATATAATGTTGTAATTAATGTTCTAAGATGAACATCAAGCATAACTGTGTAGCGTGTACAGTATCATAGGTACAGAATCGTGACATAATAAGAAAAATAACAATAAGGTACTATACATCATGGGCAAAGAAGTAAACTGAATGACCTACAACTATTGACATTGTGTTAACCAGAAAATGTTTGATATTTTTAGAAACAAGTAAACTGTATTATTACACTGAGAGGTAGAATGTATGTGTGACAGTGTCATTCACTGGGAGGCGATAATATTTAACCAGTTGCAAATCTCACACACAGCATACTATGTTTTACAGAGGATTCACAGTAGGCAGAACAACAGCATTGTTGGCTCTTCCATCATCTACTGTCAGCTATGTTGCATGTAGTCCATATTTGATGAAAAGTAAGTCAGTGAGACAACAAGGTGCTGAGCCCATATTATGGAAATGTTTGCGTAGTGGGACACATGATATGGTTCACAGGCAAGCATCTATGGTCCTCCAGCAAATGAAGCAGAAATGGATATCTCAGTAACATTCCGTCTATATCAGAGCTCCTCTTAAGGCTATGTGTGCGCTCATATCGTTACAGCAATGAATGCCTCGCATGCTTGTCCAGAAAAAATGAAAAAATTAATAGAAATGAGATATTATGTTAAATACGTTTACATTCAAAGCTGGAATAGAAGATTAATTGGATAAGTATGCATGTATAGCTAAGTGCACTGAGAACGAAGTGCCCCCTGAAACTAACCTTAGAGTATTTTCACGAAATGTTGAGATTTGTACATATTACATAAAAATGAGCATAGTATCTACATGTAATGAAATTTATCTTATACAGTGACATCTCAAATTCCCATCGAAGTACAGTTGTATAAAACACGATCTTATGTAAAGGGAAGGCAATAATCATAATTTTGGTAACTAATATGTGTGCACACTATCAGTACAAAATCATAGTTGCAGAGAAAAGTCAGTCAGCCGTCAGTGATGTGCATGTACTTAATCCTAAATTATAACTGTCTTACTGCTCAAATGTAATACTATGTTACCATATATCAAAAAAAAGATCTAAACTATATAGACTTTAATTGTGCGTAGTGTGGCCATCAGCTCAATGGTAGGCTCTTACCGTCCAGGAAACTTACTATTAAATGCTGACCGAAAGAATATACGAAAGAAAATGTTATTATTTTAATATCTATTATCGAAGAACTCATGGATCAAAAGAGTGGAGAAAGAATATCTGTCGTTAAAGTTACCATCATGTACATACGTAAATATTTCATAATCATCTCAGTTGATAATTCCAGAACAACCTATCCATTTATTACTCTCATTGTATCAGAAATGAAGATTCTCAGTGACTAACCTAGATTTCCACAATAGTTCTTCGATTACCAACGAAGAATATCTCCCTCAAGGCTTCAACATACTTTGTACTCTTCATCCTTGTCAGTATCCTCCCACCAAAATAACAATGATCATACACTTACATCATGACGTATATTCTCATTACTCTGCTCCAATTCATAATGCATACATGATAACACTCTTGTTTTCTTACCTGTACCCAAAACTCTACAGCGGTTCTCTTCACCACATATTTTCATCCTTTCTTTTCAGACCTGTCCTTAAATACACAATAAAACTCTTACCATTTTACACCTCGGCTCGGACCACGCGGGGTAGGAGAGCTCACGTACCTCCACCAGTTAATCCTTAAACCATCTTTCTTTATTCGCCTTGTTTGCGGTCAGTTTCTGCGCTTCGTAGGTGTCTTCGCCCTTGCCGGGAGGGGGGGGGGGAGGGGCTATTCCGTCATCCCCTCGGCACAGCTCCTGAATATGACGGCTGCTCCTAGTAATCGCAGTACAAGAATTTTCTCAGTATGTATAGTCATGTTTATCGAGAGCTATCGCCGCTTCTCCAAAAGAGGGAGGAACAAAAATATAAGTCTGACCTGCCTTTTCTACAGTCGGTACCGACTGAGGCTGTGTAGTGAGTGCATATAGAATTCGCTTTCAAATGGTGCGGAATTCTGATACTCGTCGGTCGATCCTAATTTAGTTTCCTGTAGCTTGCTTAAATAATTCAAGGTGCATTCCGGGCGTGCTCTTTTGAAGAGGACAAGGATGGTTTCGGTCCCCATCATTGTTCGACGCAAGATTATGTTCCATCTCTAATGATCTCATCGTCGACGGGACGATAACTCTTGAACTTCCTGCTTTCCTTCTACAATCGCCTAAATTGTATGCACAGTTCATAAATTATCACAATTTTTCTTTTTAAGGCTCATTCCCTCTGTTCTGCTCTTTTCAGCTCTTCGCATTACCATCAGTAATCGTGCTAGATGGAGACACAGGTTCTTACTCAAGGGTTATATGAACCTTGAAAACTGACAAAACTCTTTATTATCCAATTTTTTATCAGGCGTCAATGGCAACGAAACATGGCTACATGCATACTGCGTAAGGTCCTTGAAAGTTTTACTGTTCCAGTCTTTCCCTTTCGTATGCAGCTCACAAACGGAGCAAGTGGTAAATAGATTGCCTATATGCCTCTGAACGACGCTTAATTTTCCTTACTTTCAAATAAATGGATTTTGTAAAGATCTTTGCTTGGAGCACACACAAATTGCTTCTTTTTCACCCATACATGTTTTGGTGACGTTTCACCATCGACAGAGGATTGATTTCTGTCGGACAAAAGATAAAAATTTCGTGATAGTGTACGCAGTTTTGGGATTATGGTCTGATTGTTGGTAATGAGGGCTCTTTACTTATTCGAAAAAAAAGTTACAATAAGCTAGTAAACAAATGTTAAACATACTTAACGTAAGAATGTTGACAGGATGTAACTTATAACAGCTGCAGTGAGACAGTATGACACTGCCAAGCACAGTTTCATTTTAGGCCTAACATTTTATTTCAGCACAGGTTATGTAATACGCAGAAATCCTTTTTAGTTGCAAATTATAGATTATACTGCTAACTACGGATAAAAGGCAACAGCCAGATTCCATATTTGTAGATATCCGAAAAGCATTTGACACCTGCTCCAGGTAAGAGTATACTATATAAGTTCCCAGGTATGTGAGTGGCTCGATGACTTCTTAAGTAACAGAGCCCAGTATGTTGTCCGCAACGGCAAGTGTTAACCAGAGGCAATGATATCGTCAGGAGTGCCTCAGGGAAGTGTGTTAGAACCGTTATTATTTTCTACATACATAAAAGATCTAGCGGACAGGATAGGGAGCAATCTGCGGTTGTCTTCTGATGATGCTGCGGTGTACGGGAAGATGTGGAAGACGAGGGACTTACACGAAATTTTTAGTTGGTGGGGCCGGCCGTGGTGGCCGATCGGTTCTAAGCGCTACAGTCTGGAACCGCACGACCGCTACGGTCGCAGGTTCGAATCCTGCCTCGGGCATGGATGTGTGTGATGTCCTTAGGTTAGTTAGGTTTAAGTAGTTCTAAGTTCTAGGGGACTGATGACCTCAGCGGTTAAGTCCCATAGTGCTCAGAGCCATTTGAACCATTTTAGTTGGTGGGATGGATGGCACCTAGCTCTAAATGTAGAAAGATGTAAGTTAATGCAGATGAGTAGAAAAAACAAACCCGTAATGTTCGGATACAGGATTGGTAGAATCCTGGTTGACACTGTCACATCATTTTAATATCTGCGCGTAACTCTGTAAAGTGATGTGAACTGGAACGAACATGTGAGGATTTTGGTAGCGAAGACGAATGGTCGACTTCGGTTTATTGGGAGAATTTTCGGAATGTGTGGTCCACCTGTAAAGGGTACCGCTTGCAGGACGCTGGGGCGACCTGTTCTTGAGTACTGCTCCAGCGCTGCGCGATTCACACCAGTTCAGATTAAAGGAAGATATTGAATCAATTCTGAGGCGAGCTGCTAGATTTGTTACCAGTACGTTCGAACAACAGGTAAGTGTTTACGGAGATGCTTCGGGAAATCAAATGGGAATCCCTGGAGGGAAGACGACGTTCTTTTCGCGGCACACCACTGAGAAAATTGACATTTGAAGCTGACTACAGAACAATTCTACTGCCGCCAACATACATTTTGCATAAGAATCACGAAGATAAGATATGAGAAATTAGAGCTCATACGAAGGCATATAGAAAGTCGTTTTCCCGTCGCTCTGTTTGCGACTGGATGAGGAGAGGAGACGACTGTTAGAGGTATAGGATACTCTCCGCTACGCACCGAACGGTGGCTTGCGGAGTATGCACCCAAATATCACAGGTACTGCAAACAATAGGCAGCTATATGAACATAAGTATGTGATATTTTGTTAAAAATGTTGCGAATACAGTGACCCTAACCCCAAAACTGCACACATTATTGTGCAATTTTTATCTGTTATCCGAGAGAAATGAACCAGCCTCTGTCGATGGCGAAATTTCACCAAAACATGTGTAAGTGAAGTGAAGTAGTTTGTGTTTTCTACAAGCACAAGCTTTTAAAAAATAATTTATTTGAAAGTAACTATGGAAAAAAGTGAGCTATAGCCTCAAGGGAAATTAAGCTTCGTTGAAAGACATACAGGCAATCTATTTGTCACTCGCTCTATTTGTGGACTGAATACTGGCAACGGTAAAACTTACCCTCTACCAAGCACTAAAAGCGTCTGGTGTCGTATAACCTCTCTCTGGAAGTAGGCATTATTGATGTATTACATATTTTGTTGTTATTCTTGGCCAAGTGAGACTCTGACTCACGCCAATGCATAAAAAATCTTGAAGTTTTTCGTAATCAGTGTGCTAAACGTTTAACCCATGTTAGTACTGCGTAGAAAATTTTCAGAAAGATAGTTTCACGGTGGAGGGTGGCGGAAGGGTGATGTGGTTTATTTCGTATTATTTGATTAATTTTTCCTGTTCATTTGTATCGTACAGTCTCCAACAAAAGGATCCGCTTCAAAAGCGGTAAAAAAAAGGCGGAGGTGTAATTAATATAATTTGCAACTGAAATTGTTGTAAATATTGATTATTTTTTACTTCAAATAAAATCAAGTTCATTGGTTTTATTAGCTTAAATAAAAATTAAATTCAGATTAAAATGGTCATTGTTGGTTAACGGCGCGGTTGGTGACGAATGAGCGTGTACGTAGTTAATGTTCATACCAAAGAGATTATATTGTAAAACGTTAATCGGACTTCGAATAAAATGCAAGTTCGACTTGCTAACAATAAAATAACTAACGTGGAGCGCTTACGCGCTCGATCGTTGCGTCACCAAGCAAGTCCGCTTCGAACTTAATTTAAATGGCCAGAAATTACTTGCACTACGTAATTAAAACAGGAGAACTGAGAGATTGGTCAGTTTACAAAATAAAACCAGGTTTGAAACATAATGGTCCAATTACTATTGGAAAAACGTTACAATGAATGCACTTGCACCCGTTTCTACATCTACATCTACATTTATACTCGGCAAGCCACCCAACGGTGTGTGGCGGAGGGCACTTTACGTGCCACTGTCATTACCTCCCTTTTCTGTTCCAGTTGCGTATGGTTCGCGGGAAGAACGACTGTCTGAAAGCCTCCATGCGCGCTCGAATCTCTCTAATTTAACATTCGTTATCTCCTCGGGAGGTATTAGTAGAAGGAAGCAATATATTCGATACCTCATCCAGAAACACACCCTCTCGAAACCTGGCGAGCAAGCTACACCGCGATGCAGAGCGCCTCTCTTGCAGAGTCTGCCACTTCAGTTTGCTAAACGTCTCCGTAACGCTATCACGGTTACCAAATAACCCTGCGACGAAACGCGCCGCTCTTCTTTGAATTTTCTCTATCTCCTCCCACACTGATGAGCAATACTCAAGTATAGGTCGAACGAGTGTTTTGTAAGCCACCTCCTTTGTTAATGGACTACATTTTCGAAGAACTCTCCCAATTAATCTCAACCTGGTACCCGCCTTACCAACAATTAATTTTATATGATCATTCCACTTCAAATCGTTCCGCACGCATACTCCCAGATATTTTACAGAAGTAACTGCTACCAGTGTTTGTTCCGCTATCATATAATCATACAATAAAGGATCCTTCTTTCTATGTATTCGCAATACATTACATTTGTAATCCGCTGCAGATCTTCCTGCATTTCGCTACAATTTTCTAATGCTGCAACTTCTCTGTATACTACAGCATCATCCGCGAAAAGCCGCATGGAAATTCCGACACTATCTACTAGGTCATTTACATATATTGTGAAAAGCAATGGTCCCATAACACTCCCCTGTGCCACGCCAGAGGTTACTTTAACGTCTGTAGACGTCTCTCCATTGATAACAACATGCTGTGTTCTGTTTGCTAAAAACTCTTCAATGCAGCCACACAGCTGATATTCCGTAGGCTCTTACTTTGTTTATCAGGCAACAGTGCAGAACTGTATCGAACGCCTTCCGGAAGTCAAGGAAAATAGCATCTACCTGGGAACCTGTATCTAATATTTTCTGGGTCTCATGAACAAATAAAGCGAGTTGGGTCTCACACGATCGCTGTTTCCGGAATCCATGTAGATTCCTACAGAGTAGATTCTGGGTTTCCAAAAACGACATGATACTCGAGCAAAAAACATGTTCTAAAATTCTACAACAGATCGACGTCAGAGATATAGGTCTATAGTTTTGCGCATCTGCTCGACGACCCTTCTTGAAGACTGGCACTACCTATGCTCTTTTCCAATCATTTGGAACCTTCCGTCGCTCTAGAATCTTGCCGTACACGGCTGTTAGAAGGGGGCCAAGTTCTTTCGCGTACTCTGTGTAGAAACGAATTGGTATCTCGTCAGGTCCAGTGGACTTTCCTCTGTTGAGTGATTCCAGTTGCTTTTCTATTCCTTGGACACTTATTTCGATATCAGCCATTTTTTCGTTTGTGCGAGGATTTAGAGAAGGAACTGCAGTGCGGTCTTCCTCTGTGAAACAGCTTTGGAAAAAGGTGTTTAGTATTTCAGCTTTACGCGTGTCATCCTCTGTTTCAATGCCATCATCATCCCGGAGTGTCTGGATCTGCTGTTTCGAGCCACTTACTGATTTAACGTAAGACCAGAACTTCCTAGGATTTTCTGTCAAGTCGGTACACAGAATTTTACTTTCGAATTCACTGAACGCTTCACGCATAGCCCTCCTTACGCTAACTTTTACATCGTTTAGGTTCTGTTTGTCTGAGAGGATTTGGCTGCGTTTAAACTTGGAGTGAAGCTCTCTTTGCTTTCGCAGTAGTTTCCTAACTTTGTTGTTGAACCACGGTGGGTTTTTCCCGTCCCTCACAGTTTTACTCAACACGTACCTGTCTAAAACGCATTTTACAATTGCCTTAAACTTTTTCCATAAACACTCAACATTGTCAGTGTCGGAACAGAAATTTTCGTTTTGATCTGTTAGGTAGTCTGATATCTGCCTTCTATTACTCTTGCCAAACAGATAAACCTTCCTCCCTTTTTTTTTTATACTCCTATTAACTTCCATATTCAGGGATGCTGTAACGGCCTTATGATCACTGATTCCCTGTTCTGCACTTACAGAGTCGAAAAGTTCGGGTCTGTTTGTTATCAGTAGGTCCAAGATGTTATCTCCACGAGTCGGTTCTCTGTTTAATTGCTCGAGGTAATTTTCGGATAGTGCACTCAGTATAATGTCACTCGATGTTCTGTCCCTACCACCTGTCCTAAACATCTGAGTCTATATCTGGTAAATTGAAATCTCCTCCTAAGACTATAACATGCTGAGAAAATTTATGTGAAATGTATTCCAAATTTTCTCTCAGTTGTTCTGCCACTAATGCTGCTGAGTCGGGAGGTCGGTAAAAGGAGCCAATTATTAACCTAGCTCGGTTGTTGAGTGTAACCTCCGCCCATAATATTTCACAGGAACTATCCACTTCTACTTCACTACAGGATAAACTACTACTAACAGCGACAAACACGCCACCACCGGTTGCATGCAATCTATCCTTTCTAAACACCGTCTGTGCCTTTGTAAAAATTTCGGCTGAACTTATCTCTGGCTTCAGCCAGATTTTTGTACTTATAACGATTTCAGCTTCGGTGCTTTCTATCAGCGCTTGAAGTTCTGGTACTTTACCAATGCAGCTTCGACAGTTTGCAATTACAATACCGATTGCTGCTTGGTCCCCGGATGTCCTGACTTGGCCCCACACCCTTTGAGGCTGTTGCCCTTTCTGTACTTGCCCGAGGCCATCTAACCTAAAAAACCGTCCAGTCCACGCCACACAACCCCTGCTACCCGTGTAGCCGCTTGCTGCGTGTAGTGGACTCCTGACCTATCCAGCGGAACCCGAAACCGCTATCGGAAAAGTAAGAAGAAAACAATCTCATGTTTCTTTTTTCATGGACAAAACGATTACAACTTTGCAGAACAAAGATTAACATCACATAAGGGGTTTACAGAATGAGATTTTCACTCTGCAGCGGAGTGTGCGCTGATATGAAACTTCCTGGCAGATTAAAACTGTGTGCCCGACCGAGACTCGAACTCGGGACCTTTGCCTTTCGCGGGCAAGTGCTCTACCAACTGAGCTACCGAAGCACGACTCACGCACGGTACTCACAGCTTTACTTCTGCCAGTACCTCGTCTCCTACCTTCCAAACTTTACAGAAGCTCTCCTGCGAACCTTGCAGAACTAGCACTCCTGAAAGAAAGGATATTGCGGAGACATGGCTTAGCCACAGCCTGGGGGATGTTTCCAGAATGAGATTTTCACTCTGCAGCGGACTGGGAGAAGTAAAGCTGTGAGTAGCGGCCGTGAGTCGTGCTTCAGTAGCTCAGTTGGTAGAGCACTTGTCCGCGAAAGGCAAAGGTCCCGAGTTCGAGTCTCGGTCGGGCACACAGTTTTAATCTGCCAGGAAGTTTCAAGGGGTTTACAGTTGTTAATAATTCAAAGACTATGTTTTTTATAAGGAGGAGGAGGAGATTTAGTGTTTATCGTCCCGTCGACAACGAGGTCATTAGAGACGGAGCGCAAGCTCGGGTTAGGGAAGGATGGGGAAGGAAATCGGCCGTACCCTTTCAAAAGGGTCCATCCCGGCATTTGCCTGAAGCGATTTAGGGAAATCACGGAAAACCTAAATCAGGATGGCCGGAGACGGGATTGAACCGTCGTCCTCCCGAATGCGAGTCCAGTTTTATAAGGACGCTTAAAAAATATTTTGTACTGTTTTTTTTTATTGTAGCTGCCATAATTCCGCAAACATTAGGAATTATGACATAGGAGTCCATAAGCAGGAATATCACTTGACATCATTATTACCAGTCCTTTCAAGGACTGTTCAGTCAGGCAAAATAGTTCACCTTTGTGGTTTTAACAGAAGATACGTTATTTTGAGGGATATAGGTTTGGCGCTTCTGTCTTGTGCGCGCTTCTGTCTGGGGTGCGGCATCATCTTGGTACAGGTCTGTTTTCGTTACGCCGTTGCTCTGACAACTTTTGTGTTCTTGACTAGGCATTCATCTGAAGATATAGTTAATTATTAGCTTCCAAGCAGTTAATCATTTTCCGTACATCTGTTAACATTTAACTACCCAGCAAAACAAATGCCTTCCATTTGCGATGTCCTTCATCATCCCTCGTAACATTTTCGGCTCGCACTGGAGATCCAGTTTGACAGGTAAGGTAACCGGAATTTCGTTCACTCTCGACCACGCTGTATCAGCGCTGCCAACATCCACCTGACATTTCCTGACATCCGAAGAAAAGGAAAACAACTTTAGAGTTGTACCTTGAGGTAAATGGGAACGAGGTACGAGTCTCGATTACATATGCAAGGATGCCGGAGGAGACAGACCGTGACTTTGAAAGAACAGCACTTGCAATTCGCTGTAAGTATCCCACGGAAGCGTCAGTAAACATACGTCAGTATGGCTGGACTGAATACTTAGCCCCATGTCTCCCAAATGCGAATCTATTGCCTTAACAGTTGCAACAGTTTCTGCTGAGAAACGCGAGATACCTTTAAAAACATCCCCTCAAGTGCTACAAGTAAGTCATCTAGGTTTAGAAACGTTTAATAGTATTCCTTATAGCGACTACCACGAAACATACGAGGCTTGTATCGAAAATAAGAGCCAGTTCGTTAGTGAACACCACAAAATATACGAATCTAAACTTTATTTTGAGAGCTACTAGTATTTTCTTTTACGTAATTCTCTTGGGTCTCCAACCGGGTGTAGCACCGTGGAACTAGTTTTGTTTAAACTATCTGCAGGAACTTCAACCATTAGACGTTTCAATCAGTCAAAAAATGAATTAAATGTAGTAAATTATTCAAACAATTTCTTGAACTGTGATAGTGATAGTCACTGAGTCAGAAGGGTCAGGGGTGATAGGGGAGGAGGAGCTGGGAGTCTATCTAAAAGTTCCTATCCAAAGTTCCGCGTCATCTGTACAGCATTGGGTGGGAGTGTGTGGGTGGGCTGTATGCGAAATCAACACAGTTCCAAATCAAAACTTTCACTTCGTCTGTTCTGAGTGACAAGTCGTATTTTACACAACACCTCAGATGATAAGATTCGAAGGAATAATCTATTTTTGTCACAAAAATGGCTCTAAGCACTAAGGGACTTAACATCTGAGGTCATCAGTCCCCTAGATTTAGAACTACTTAAACCTAACTAACCTAAGGACATCACACACATCCATGCCCGAGGCAGGATTCGACCCTGTGACCGCAGCAGGAGCGTGGTTCCGCGCTGAAGTGCCTAGAACCACTAGGCCACAGCGGCCGGCTGGTCAGAAAACATATCTTATTTTTACACTGATGAGCCAAAACATAGTGAATCGACTGTCCATTGTCCACCGCGAGGCAGAATGACACCTGGTAGCGTTGCACGCTCTTATGCTGTAAGGGAAGTATACAGGGCGTTCGTTTCAACTTGAGACAACTAAATACGTAGAAAACGACGTGTAGTACCAGAAAAATGTTCTAGGTGAAAGATTAATACTAACAAAGGGGACATCTATCTGTGCTACAACTGTCCACCCCCTAACCATCCCTCCTGCGTGGGCGGGGCCAACTTTGTATTTTCAAATGGAAGCCCCCCCCCCCCCCTTATTTTATCACATATTTGGATTCAGTGCCAAGAAAGTGTTTACGGGTTACTCAAACCATTGTTGTTCAGTCGTGGTAGATGGTGCTGTAATCGACAAGTATCAAGTGTGCCTGTTTTTGCAATTAAGAATCGTCGCATTTGATTCGTAAACCTTTGTGTTTTATCGGTTGATATTTATGTTAAATTTACATTAATGTTGCAGGTTTGATTGTACAGTACAATTTGTTAACCGTTTTAATGTGTTATTAGAAACAGGAATAACGAAGTGTGTAATAATTTTATGTTGCCATCGGGATGCTTGATTTCGCTGAGTCCCCTTGCGTCTCACCACTGGAGCACTTGATTTCGGCGTGTATCCATGGCTGGTGTGCCTGTTACTATCACTTCGTGGACGCTTTACCTTACGACAATGGTGTGGTTTGTATTCCGCCGGTAGCTCCGTAGTGGTCAGCGCGAGAGATACAGCGGTTGGATGGAAGCACACAACGAAATTAGTCACCCTGGTGGCTAGGTTCGAGGGCGGCCACCGAAATCAAGCATTCTGATGGTTTGGGGACCCACCACAATCATCCCCCTAGGGAATAGAAAACTACAATACCACGTAAGTAGCTTATGAGGCAGAAATATCAATGTCTAGCCATATTATTTGCACCTTACAATCATATTTCCAACACTCAAGTAACGCTTGAATATCAGCATCAACCGTTAGAACACAGAGGTTTAAATTTACATTGTAAATGAAATGTAGCATCAGATGTGTCGGTTCTTAATTGCAAAAACAGGTCACAAGTGGCCCATCGGGACCATCCGACCGCCGTGTCATCCTCAGCTGAGGATGCGGATAGGAGGGGCGTGTGGTCAGCACCCCGCACTCCCGGTCGTTATGATGGTTTTCTTTGACCGGAACCGTTACTATTAGGTTGAATAGCTCCTCAGTTGGCATCACGAGGCTGAGTGCACCCCGAAAAATGACAACAGCGCATGGCGGCACGGATGGTCACCCATCCAAGTGCCGGCCACGCCCGATAGCGCTTAACCTCAGTGATCTAACGAGCACCGGTGTATCCACTGCGGCAAGACCGTTGCCAATTGCAAAAACAGGCACTGTTGATGTTTGCCGATTACAGTGCCATCTATGACGAATGGAAAACAATGGTCTCAACTGACCGTATGTATGTTTTCGCGTATAATCAGAATATGGAATAAAATTGGAGGTTCCCATTTGAAAATACAAAGTTTACCCCGCCTACACAAGAGAGATGGTTAGGAGGTGGTCAGTTGCAGCACGGACATATGTAACCTTTACTAACAATAACTTTCACCTTTTTTCTTACAGTGCGTCGTTTTCAAGTTATTTAGTTGTCCCGAGTTAAAACAAACACACTGTATGAGCGAAACAGAGAAGCCTAAGGAATCGTTCTATCGTTCTGGTGAAAATGCGGGCCGCAAATGGAAAAATTCACTGACGAAGGCAACTTTGACAAAGGGCAGATTATTATGACGGGGAGCCTGGGGACGAGCATCTCGGCTCTTAATATCTTGAGTATGTGTGGAATGTGTTTCAAGGACGGTGAAACTACGAGTAGCGGATAAGGTGTTGGGAATAGACGTCTGTTCTCATGACGTGGACGCCGGAGGTTTCCCCGCAGTGTAAAGCAAGACAGGCTGCGGTCAGTTGCAGATCTGACAGCAGTATACAATGCTGGCGCAGGCAAAAGTGTTCTCAGACCACACTGTTCAGCGAATTTTGTCGAAGCCGGATCTCCGCAGCAGATGATCCCCACATTTTCTCGTAATGACACAACGACATCGTCAATATTGCAGTGGACTCAGAATCATCCATTTGGACCGTGGCCTAATGAATCATATCCCGTTTGCTTTTACACCAGTTCGATAGTTGGTCGCGACCGGATAGCCCGATAGCCAGGAGAATGACTGCTCAAAAGATGCACAGCGCAACGGCCGCAGTTTGGCAGGAGGAGCATTATGCTATGGCCGACATTCATCTGGATTTCCAAGGGACCTCGTGTAGTAATCAAAGCAGCATGACAGTTGTGGAGTAAGTGAACATTATTGAGGACCACCTGCATCCCTTCATGTTTGACAGAGAGGGCATCTTCCAGCGAAATATGTGTTCAAATGTGTGTGAATTCCTAAGAGACCAAACTGCTTAGGTCATTGGACCCTAGACTTACACACTATTTAAACTAACTTATACTAAGAAAAACAAACACGCCCGCGCGGCCATCTTCCAGCAGGATAACTGTTTGTATCACAAGGCCAAAATTGTGTTACAGTTAGTTTTAGGCTCATGATAGTGAACACACGCTGATGTCATGGCCACCAAATTCGCCTGATGGGAATCTGATGAAGCATATCTTCCACACTATCACGCGCCATCTCCGTGCCCACATATTACTGGCGCATCATTTAAGAGAATTGCGTAACCTTCGCGAAAACATTTGGTGTCACATATCTCCGCAGACCTTCCAAGGACTTTACAAATCCACGCCATGCAGAATCGCTGCCTTTGTTGCATTCCAAAAGTATGCCAACAAGCTGTTAAGCACGTGGCCGTTATGTTTGATTCATCAGCGTATATCCAAGCAGACTGTATTTATTTGATTCTTTTTGGTTTTTAGGAATCTCAGTTACGCCACTTTATGGATTTTTCTAATTCACACACATGGAAGATGTCCACTTTTCATCACGGTCATGAGTTGCGGAAACAGACGTGTCTCCATTCCTCTACCTACATCAGCATGTATACCAAGCAAAGCTGTTACGCAGTACGTGGCAGACGGTACTCTGTACCAATATTAGTTGCTTCATGCATATTTCATTCACGTACTGAGCGACGGAAAAATACTAGATGTTTATCTACGTGCACGCTCTAAGGCCTCATATCTTGTTCTCATGATCCGTATGCGAGATACGTTGGTGGCTGCACAACGGGCGCACAGTCTTCTTCGAATACAAATTTTCTAAATTTACCCAGTAGATTTTCCTCAGAACCACATCGTCTTTCTTCCAAGTATTCCCGCTAAAGTTCCCCGAGCGTTTCTGTAACACTTTCATATTGGCTATAAGTACCGTCCTGTTAGAATCACAGTAGCATCTTTCTGAATTTGATCGATGTCGATTGTCATGCCTGCTTAAAGGACCTTATACGGTACAACACTACATTAGAATTAGTCGCAAAAGCGTTTTGTGTGCAATTTTCTTGACAAATGCACTGAAATTTCCAAGAGCCCTTCCAACAAATGTAAGTCTTTCGGTCGCCTTTCCTAATATTGATTTTATATGATTGTCCCATTTCATATCGCTTCCTAATAATACCGCTAAATACGAGGTGTGTGAGGCAATTAATGAGACTGATTTTTTATCTACCAAAGTTTCCATTTTTTTCAAACAACGATATTGTCTCCTTTGGCAGCAATAAATGAGCGGAGTCGTTGTTCCCTTCTGCCCAGTTCAGAGATTTTTCGGCACCATTTTGCCACAAACCTTTCGCACGTGCAAAACGTCACTCAAAATTTGATGTACAGTGTAAGTGTTTAACAGGTCACTTATCATCCTTATTGTTACACGTCTGTCTGATCTCAGAATAGACGGCACACGTTCGACGTTTTCGTCGGTTGTTTAAAGTTGAAGGTCTCTCTGTGCGAGTTTCATCTTCAACGTGTTCTCTGCCTTTCAAAAATAATTTGTGCCAGTGAAAAACTTGTGCTCTCGATAAGGAATGTTCCCCATCGGCCTGTTTCAACTTTTCGAAGGTTCCACTCGCGGATTCCCAAAATTTATCACAAAACTTGATGGCATAACGTTGGTCTAAATTCCGCTGTTCCATTTTCGTAACACAACAGAAACACTACTTCGGTAATGGTGGTCTCAAAACTCATGTGATGGCTGCACGGAGCCGAAATTCGGACTGAGCATCTGGAAAGGATGAAATGGCTCTGAGCACTATGGGACTTAACAGCTGAAGTCATCAGTCCCTTAGAACTTAGAACTACTTAAACCTAACTAACCTAATGACATCACACACATCCATCCCGAGGCAGGATTCGAACCTGCGACCGTAGCGGTCGCGCGGTTCCCGACTGAAGCGCCTAGAACCGCTCGGCCATGGAAGGGGTGAACACAGCGGTCTACATAAGTAGAACAACACAGTGTTGCCAGATCGCTCGCAGTGTTATCCGTCTCATTACTTCTCTTACACGTCTCGTACACTGCCTGACAAAAACTGTAAATGCAGAGTGTATGTGATCTTACTTCGCTACTTGAACTTGGCAGTATGAGCCCATTTATCAGTATGACGTTGCATTTCCTCTGACCTGGATGCATATAGTGATTTGATAGGGAAGGGTATGATAAGGCTGTCGTATCTTTACTTGAGGGCAGATCGCCAACAACTGTTGTTACTGCACTTGGATACCCTGGATACTAGTAATTGGACATAGTTGACATCTGAGCAGGTCCCAACCATGTTCCATGGGGAATATATCTGCGGATCTTGATAGCCACAGGAGTATCTCAACATCATGCACACCATTCATAGAGACACGTGCCTTGTGTGAAAGAGCATTGTTCTCTTGAAAAATGGCACCACAATTGTGTCGCATGACCGGGTAACATGTTATGACACAGGAGATCCATGACGCACCGTTGTGCTGTCAGAGTTCCCCCAACCACTACCAGCCCCCTGAAGTCGTGCTCGATGACTCCCCAAACCATTAAGCCAGGAGTAATTCCGCCATGCCTCTGCAAAGCATTGGAAGAATAGGACCTCTCCCCAGGTCGCCTTCATAATCGCCGACTAAGGTCATTCGGATAATGCTGAACAGCCATTCATCACTGAACACAATGGGAAGCCATTCATCAGTAGTTCATGCTTCCCAGCCACAGTACCACTCTAAATGCAATCGTTTGTACTGTGGTGTTAATGGGTGCCTACGCATGGAGCGATAGTTCCGTCTGACTGCCGCAAGTCTCCGACCTGTGCACTCTCGGGCGGCAGGCGCAGATGTAAAGCGGTTTCGACGTGCCTGGTGCACAATACGGCGAGCCTCTCTTGTGGTGGTCAGACGTGGTTGGCCAGAATCTTGACGATTATGCCTTTCCCCTTATTTCCATGCAGTCCAACATCTCGCCACTGACACATCGGAATGCCCTAAAAATCTGAATACTTTGTAAGTAGGCTGTTTAGGTTTTTTTATTGGTAACGCCACCTCTGTATGAAAATCACTGGCTGTGCTGTGTGCAGTCTGTGGCTGTTTTGCATTGTTGTAATACTCGCCATTGTAGTGTTAGGCAGCTGGCTGTGAACAGCGCGTAGCGTTGCGCAGTTGAAGGTGAGCCGCCAGCAGTGATGGATGTGGGGAGAGAGATGGCGGAGTTTTGAAATTTGTAAGACTGTCATGAACTGCTATGTATAATATGACTATTAAGGTAAATACAGTGTTTGTTCTCTATTAAAATCTTTCATTTGCTAACTATGCCTATCAGTAGTTAGTGCCTTCCTTAGTTTGAATCTTTTATTTAGCTGGCAGTAGTGGCGCTCGCTATATTGCAGTAGTTCGAGTAACGAAGATTTTTGTGAGGTAAGAGATTTGTGAAACGTATAGGTTAATATTAGACAGGGCCATTCTTTTGTAGGGATTATTGAAAGTCAGATTGCGTTGCGCTAAAAAATATTGTGTGTCAGTTAAAGCACAGTCATGTATAATTGTTCAAAGGGGACGTTTCATATGTCGACCCTTAGCCTAGGATACCTCACTGGAATCTTCTGATTTTTTCTTGTAGTTTGTGTAATTAGTGTAGATTTTGTTTATTGCTAGCGCGTAATTATAGAGAGAATTTCCATTGTAGTTGTAGTTTTTCATTGTTGTACAGTAAAACATTTGTGGCATGCATGTAGATTTGCACCAAGTATTTCGCAGCTGCGCTTGCAATTAACTACATATTATTTTCAGTGCTATGTTAATGTGTTCTCTTATTTTTGATCTTCAATTTGTGTTTTTCTGTGTTGTCGTGTGAAATACTGTGACAATAATGGCGTGTGAAAAACGCAATACTAGGCTCCAAAGTAAACTGAGAAATGACAGTGAAAATGAAAGCAGTGTGTTAGCGTCACCGAGTAATGAATTAACTGATGTTCAAAATAGTAATTTAGTAATTGTGCATAGGGAAATGGAGCGGGCAGCAAACAATGGCGTAGGCGGTGAAACAATTAGTGAAGAGGGAAGCATTATCGATCGATCGGTCGGCAACAGCTCGCCTCAGGAATCGGGAATGACAGGACACAATTTTGCAAATACTGTAGATTCAGGTTTTGGGTCCTCACCGTTTTCTCAAATAAGTCAAGACACAATTCCTGCTTGTCAAAATGTGAATGTTGCCGGTGCAAATGCACTGCCGAAAAGCATAGAGGAACAGATTCCAGACACTAATACATTATTATTGCAATTAATGCAACAAATAAAACAAAATCAGAGACAAACACAGCAACAGCTAGACACAGTGGAACAAAATCAGAGACAAACACAGCAACAGTTAGACACAATGGAACAAAATCAGAGACAAACACAGCAAAAGCTTCAAAAGTTAGACTCATTGGAACAAACTCTTGAACAAACACGTGAAGATTTAACTACTGAGTTACATAACATTGAATCGAAATTTCAAAAAGTCTGTAATGACGTAAAAACTCAAATTTGTGAGCATTTTCAACCTATTTTTTCGCGGCATGAAAATGCATTACAGAATCACGAAGCAGCCATAAAAGAACTGCAAACCATTGTTCATGAAAATCATGAGACCTTGCAAGCTAAATTTGACTTAGTTGCATCTACCGATTCGGTTACGCAACTTGCAAATACTCAGGAAAACTTAAAGGACACAGTAGATACTCTGAAACTTGGTTCAGAAAAACACACTGAGGAAATAAGTACACTATCGGAGAAAGTAGCCGAACTTTCGGATCAGTTCACTAACTTATCTACAAAGGTAGATGATGATCTGAATGACACAAGACCTGTAGCCTTCACGGACACTGAAGAGTATGAACAAATTAGAAAATTCAAACAAAATCAAAATCAAATCAATACGCAGTACAAAAGAGAAATCCGGGAAGTACAAGATCAGCTGACACAGGTAATACAAGAATTACGTATTTCAGAGGACACTCGCGCCCCAATACGGGAAGAGGGACTTAGAAATACGGAACACCCACAAGATAATAACACAGGATACTTCGGAAATTATGAAAGAAATTGGCAAGGTGCACCGAATTTTGAAATGGAACCGCCGAAACGACGTAACAATGACCGATATGCGACTCGCCGACATGATGACTTTGACTATAAGCTGTTCATTACTACACGTAAATTCAAAACGTTTAAAAATTCTGCCAACGACATTCATCCACAAGCGTGGCTCCATCAATTCTCTCATTGTTTTCCTCCCAACTGGTCGTTAGAACACAGATTAGAATTTATGTGTGGCTACTTAGAGAATGAACCAGCTGTAAGAATGCGATCGGTCATTCACGATTGCCACAGTGAAGGAGAATTTTACCATGCCTTCCTCTCAGCATATTGGTCTCAAGCCACACAAGACCGAGTAAAACATGGCATCATAATGATGAAACGTTTCGAACAATCTGAATTTTCCAGTCTTGTGAAATATTTTGAAGACATGTTGCACAAGAATCAGTACCTGTCAAACCCATACAGCCCCTCAGAACTCATCCGCATTTGCTTAATCAAATTACCTGAACATTTACGACATATTATTTTGGCAGGACGTTGCAAAGTCGACATTGAAGCTTTTCAGGGACTGTTACAAGAACTGGAAATTGACACTGACAATCGCGGAATGCAGGAGCACAACAATTACAGATCACATCCATCGCGATTCCGCGATGAAAGAAATAATAACTGGACGCGACAAGGCTATTCTCACAACACAAATCGTGACCGAAACAGACACCACCCGTATAACAACCGTTGGCAGAGTAGTAATAATTACAGGGAAAGATCACCCCTCCGCGGTAATGACTATTACAGAGACAATCAGAGAAACAGACAATTTGGGAACCAAAATAATTATTATCAAGGGAGACAGAATAACTTTAGACGCAACGGTCCAGCGCGCAGTTACGATTCAGGGAGAAATTCTCCACCACGTGACCGACAAGAAAGAAACTATAGCATCTACCAACATGACGACAGACGATATGATCGTAACGACAGACCTGAATTGCATCAGAACTGGCGGGATTTAAACAGGGCAGGGCCCTCTCGTCACGGTGAATTTGTAGAAGTTAGGTCTCCAAATCCCAATAACGACGCGCGCCAACAAAGAGACAATAGGCAATGACTCATACCGCAGGCAGCCACAAAACGTTCGTATGAGACTAACGACGCAGCTGTCGTAGCTAGTAATTACGTAAAAATGGAAGACATTAGGGACATCTTACTCCAAGAACCCGACGTAAAACATAACAACATTGCATATCCTGTGATTCACATTACAGTAAATGACGTAAAATTTATGGCAGTACTTGACTCTGGCAGTCCCATTTCAGTAATCAGTGAAACAGCCTTTAGCAAATGCAACAAATCGAACGATTGCCCCACACTTCCGTTACGTAAGATTAAATTACAAGGTGCAATCTTTGGAAAAAGTGTGGATGTACGCCAACAAACCAACTTAGAATTCTTTTGTCAAAGCCACAGCTTCTCTATGAACTTTCTTATTGTTCCATTATTGTCGACGGAAATTATACTGGGAGTAGACTTTTTGAATGAATACAAAGCAATCTTAAGCTTTCACGATGCTGAAATAAGTTTAGAAAAAGAAGGTAAGTCAGTAGCTTTGAAATTTGAAGATTGGCTCTCAAACCATGACGAAGAAATCAATCGGCTTTACCTCCTGTTAGACAACAGTTCGGAATTTTCGACGGAACTTGACACTAACAATCACTCTGCAAGTACTGACAGGGATGATATCGATGGCATATTTGAAACTAATGAGTTAATTCAGAATAAAATTCAAACAATTGAGAATTGTAATGACACTGATAGGCAGGACCTTTTTGAGATTTTACAAGCACATTCCACAGTTTTTACTCATAAAACAGGAACAATCAAGGGATTTCAATACCAATTTCGTGTTCGTGAGCATACTAAATTTTGTGTTAGACCATACGTAATTCCGGCGCATTATAGGGACCGTGTTAGAACAGAAGTACAATCTATGCTTGACGAGGGCATTATTGAGCCTGCAGTAAGCTCATACAACAATCCATTACATGTTGTTGAGAAGAAAAATGGATCGATCAGGCTTGTCTTAGATTCGAGACAAATCAATACTATCATTATTCCTGAAACAGACAGGCCGCAAACATTGGAAGAACTTCTTCAAAATTTTAATGGTGTAAAAGTGTTGTCTTCCATTGATCTCAGATCCAGCTTTTATCAGATCGAACTTCATCCAGAATGTAGAAAATACACAGCTTTCCTTTGTTTCGGCGTTTGTTATCAGTTTCGGAAACTTCCTTTTGGTTTGAACATTTCTTCAGCAGCATTCATTCGCGGGCTAAATTCCATATTACCTGAGTTCTTAAAACGTCACATCACCTTATATGTGGACGATATTCTAATAGCAGAAGCTTCATGGGAACAACATAATCACATCCTCAACAGTTTGTTACGTATTTTTGCAGAATCTGGAATTACAGTTAACTTGGAAAAGTCTGAATTTGGTAGGTCAAAGGTGAGGTTTTTGGGACATATTATTTCTTCTGAAGGCATTCAGCCGGATCCTGAAAAGTTAGAAGCAATCAGAGCCATTCCAGTTCCATCCACAAAAAGACAAGTCTGCAGTTTTCTAGGTCTCGTAAATTTTTACCGTCGTTTTCTGAATATGCAAATCCTTGTTACACCAAAACTTTGTTCTCTCACTGGAAAAAATGCTATTTGGAACTGGGACGAACAAGCACAGTTGGAATTCAATTCTTTGAAAGAGTCGCTACTTAACGCGCCAATACTAGCTCATCCAGATCTGTCACAAGATTTCTGCCTTAGCATGGATTCTTCTAAAGTCGGACTTGGTGCCCATTTATTTCAAGAAGCCATAGAAAATGACACTACTGTTCAGAAAACCATTGCTTTTGCTAGCCGAGTGCTATCAAAATCTGAAAAAAATTATTCCGTTACTGAATTAGAAGCTTTAGCTATCGTTTGGGCATTTAACAAATTCCGTTTCTTTCTTTCTGGTAAGCACGTAAAAGTATACAGTGATCATCGAGCATTACAATTTCTTATGTCTTCAAAATTAAATCATGACAGGTTAAAACGTTGGGCATTGTTTCTGCAAGAATTCCGCTTCACAATAGTCTACATTCCCGGCAAGGAGAACATTGTTGCGGACGCACTGTCACGCGCACCAGCTGGGCTTGAGAAAAGTAACACAGAAAGTAGCCTCGAGAAAAATTTCAGTATTCTTTACATTCAGAAAGTCGCCTTTGAAAACTTCATCACCACATCTTTAAAGGACATTGCTCATGAACAAGATAAAGATCCGATTTGGAAAGACATCAAGAGCAAATGGCATGAAAAGACACACACTCAGATTCGGCATTATTATCTGGTTAGAAACAACATACTGTTCAAACGCTGCACTGTTGATGACAAGCTATGGGTACTTTGCATTCCTGACGATTTTGTTAATAAGCTCATTTGGTACATTCATTTCAGCTACGCACATTTTGGCCCACAAAAATGTTATCATATTCTTCGAACGACTTGTTATTTTAACAATATGGAAAAGAGAATTCGAAGAGTCTTGTCTATTTGTAAACTTTGTCAAAAGGCGAAACCATCTACTGCCTCACATCGTGCTCCGTTGTTTCCTATTATTCCTTCTAAATTAAAAGAATTTGCTGCTGTTGATCTCTTGGGAAAGCTTGTCAGAACATCTAATGGATTTTCGTACGTTCTAGTCGCTGTTGAACTTACTTCCAAATTTGTTTCTTTCACTCCGTTACGTAAAGCCACTGGACGATCTGTATCCAACGCCTTTGTTAAAAATTTCTTACGTGAAGTTGGCCACGTTGCTAAAGTCATTTCAGATAACGGACCGCAATTCAGATCTGCTGTTTGGTCACGCAT
Organism: Schistocerca nitens; assembly: GCF_023898315.1. Classification (NCBI taxonomy): domain Eukaryota; kingdom Metazoa; phylum Arthropoda; class Insecta; order Orthoptera; family Acrididae; genus Schistocerca; species Schistocerca nitens. Next base: position 740,319,954 of record NC_064614.1, on the reverse strand, counting down.
GCTTCGCAACCATAAAATCAAACCTGTTTTTATTTCATTGTACTCACCACATTGTAACCCCTCCGAACAGATTATGAAAGAAATCAATAAGCTTTGCAGACTTTATTGTCACAGAAAGCATCAGCATTGGGACAGATATTTACACTTATTTCAAAACGTGCTGAATGAAATGCCTCATGATTCCACTGCTTTGCCACCTACTCTTGTACTGAAGAATGAAGAACCACCGAACAGAATCAGAGAGCTTGTACCTTTCCCAAATACACGTAAACTTCGACACAAAGACATAATTGATTTGGCTCTTAAAAATATAAAATCTGCAGCAGACAAAAGGAGAAAACTACACGGTAAAGCAAATGCAAAGAAATTGTATATTGGTCAGAAAGTTCTCATTAAAGCTCATTCATTGTCACATAAGAAGAAACACTTGAGTCACAAATTCTTTCTAGTTTACAATGGACCTTACAGAATCCGACGTATACCACATGATAATTGCGTTGAAGTTGAAACTCTGCGTACTAGGAAGAGTAAAGGTTTACACCACATTTCACATGTAAAACCGTTTATTGAAAGATAATCTAATTTTTTGTAATGCAACATTTTGGTTTACTTGCAAATACATTATGGATTCAAGGTGCTTTCTGAGAGATACCAGACGACACAGTGGTTAGTTTATGTGATAGCTACACGATTTTATCACGACGCTACTAATGTGTGACACAATTCACCTTGTTGCTTTTGCGGTGTATCTGTTTTATATCTGCACAGTTTTTCTGAATTCTTCTGGAAAGTAAAACATGTTTTAGTAGTAACTTTTGTGGTATAGCAACAATGAGGCAGCCTTTTCCGTAGCACAACAATACGTTACAGCACAGTACTTTCTTCATCACAACAATAAGCGTAATAACTAAGATATCTATACGCAAAGCATTTCACTTTTGTGTATCATCATCATTGACTTCTGCAGAACTTAGCTTTCGGAGGACGATAACTACGAGACTTCCACAGAGATTATCTTACAACATGACGCACAGTTTAGCGCTACAGGACACGTATCCTCAGGGGGGTACACGCTTACTTTGTGTACCATGTGTTTGGCACGCACAAGGAGCCCTAGCTAATATGGTATTTGCTTATACAACTTTACACATCGGTACCATATTTCTCTAACACACAAATTACACAGCTATCTGATCATGTAACTGAGAGATAAACATTTTTTTTACTACATTAGTGACAGATGTTTACGTAATTACACAGTTTAATAACTTCACACGTATGAAATTGCATTTTGTCTGTACTTTGTAAACTGTTCATATTTTTTCAGAACCATTGTGATACTACGTGAGCTTTGAATGATGTATTTGGTATGAGATCATGATTTTTAAGGTACGTTTGAGGTAGATGACACTATTGAAATGAGCAGAGAATATTTTTTAGGGTTTTGAAATTATTGCAGAAAGCTACGACGTTTTTGAGATTTGACTGAGGTATTATGATGTTATTTTTACGACGATGATGTGTATTATGCTGCTGAGGTATGTTTATGGTCAAGAAGCTGATACTATATGAGGAATTTGATTATGCTACGTATTTCATATGTTATGGTGAAATATTGAAGAAGCGTCGACGAATATTTATATGTGTAATAAAGTAAGGAATAATGAGTAGTGGTTAGGGAAAAAGGATGTTGGAAACCAAGAATTGTACTTTAAGAGTTATGAAATGTGTGTAAATGCGTGAATGTATCACAATGCTGACGAATATTTTTTTTTTGGACACTTATATTTATAGGATTTTGTTTCTACAGATTGGTAACGCAAATTCTCAACCTGTGAATTTTTTTTATATAAGACTGCCACTGTAGCGGAAACTGCTGTGGTAAATATTTTGGTACGAAAGTTAAGTGACCACCTGCACGTAATGCGTCGCGGGCACCCACCTGGGCGACAGCGGCCCGAAAAAAAAAAAAAGCCATTAGCCTTCCAGCGGCACAGGTAGAAAAAAAAAGGGGAGGCCATTATCCTCGCTATTGACGTTCCTTTGTAGAAAGCATCGTAAATACGAGACGCTAATAATAACTTGGAAACATTCTTACATCTGCACACCTGATTAGGACAAGTGTCTATCTACGAGAATTGAGAGAAATGCCATATGGCTTGCTTTATGTATTTATTTACTCATTTTGTTTAATATCTAGTTTCTAGCTGCACTGCAGCACTGGTTAAAATAAAATTTTATAGATGTACTAATATAAATATTTTCTGTCTCCAGATCCAGTAAATAATAGTTTTGTGATATATTTCCAAAAAAAATGAGGGAGCATAAAAAGATATTTCCCTTCACAGGAATTGCATACGGAATTTTCTTTTCAACTACTGGGTAATTTTTTTGGTAGAATAACTTCTTGTGGTGCACCACTTTAATTACTTAGACATTAAGATGTGATTATACATTTCCCTTATCTGCATTGTTGTCTTTACTGTAATATTTTTCTGCTTGAGCGTTGTCATGTTTAGATATAATTTATTGCTTTTGCTTCTGCTGTTTGCCAGGCATAATGTTACTGAATTTGACTTTGTATTACGCTGTTAAGCCAGTTTTACTAATGATTTATTTTTATTGTTTGCTGCACATTGCCTTAGATTAGTTGTAATATTACAATTGCTTTGCTAATTTCTTAATGCTGCTTGCTTCGCGAATCTGCGTTTTTTTAATTGCTGTTTATATTAATTGTTTTATGTGATGCTGCATTGCCTCGTTCCTTAGTTTAGCATCTGAGCTCAGTAGATTTAAGTTAGGTTAAGAGGGGTAGACTATATAAGAAACAGATTTGGGCCTAAATGAGTATTGTACTATGAGCCATATTTATTTTGAAAGAAATATGGTTAGAATACAGAAAAGAGGTACAGATAGGACTTTTTGGGAATAATGATGAACGAAAGGAGATCTCCAAGAACAAAAAAGGTTTTGTTCGCAAAAGCCTGCAGTACCAAATGATACACTGAAAACAAACCCTGTCCTTTCCTTTTGTGTTATCCCACTATGTGTTTGTGTACCCTTGTATATTTGTTTTCTTCCTGTCTCTGTGTAGTTTCATAGAATTTTTTCTTCTAATACTAAGCTACATTCACTATGATGAGGAATACTGTTATCCTCAAATACAATTGGCATTAATAATATGTTATTTACTTTGTAAAGATGTTTAGATATTTATTCTGTTCTATTTTAATGCTCATGTGTGAAGTCGATGTTTCAATAATTATTCTGAGCTTTATATAATTTGCATTGATAATATGTTATTTACTTTGTAAAGATGTTTAGATATTTATTCTGTTCTATTTTAATGCTCATGTGTGAAGTTAATGTTTCGAAAACTATTCTCATTATTTTATATATTTACTTATGTCATAATTCCTGTAACACTGATGTATATGTTTATTTCTATTCTTTTGTAAAGCCCCTATTACCTCAAATGTTATTTGTATTGTTATGTTCTTTAATGATGTATTTTGTACCTTTGTCATTGTACTCTCATGTTATAAAATTGTAATTGACAGCAGTTCATCAAATTAATTAACTTGTAAGTTACATTTCACTGCACACGTTTCTGTTGGTCATAGTATATGGACAATATGTGAGAAGTAGGGACTGTTAGTGTTTGCACGTGTGTTAATAATTCAGCAAGGGACTGGATAACAGCATTGCTGGTTCTAAGGACAATTCCAAAAACTTTGTGTGTGCACAAGTGGTGGTTATGGACTTGCTATATTCTCCGCAAGACTCTTCGATGGTGATTGTGCACCTGCACAGTCGCTACAGATGGCTGCTGGCCATCTCTACAAGGACTACAGTGGGTCTGCACCTCTGGTGGCCCACCAATACCATTATCTCTACAAGGACTACAGTGGGTCTGCATCTTTGATGACTCACCAGTACCATTATTTCTGCAAGGACTGCAGTGGGTCTGCGCCTCTGGTGGCCCACCAATACCGTAATCTCTACCAGGACTACAGTAGGTCTGCTCTGTGATGACCTACCCACCAATACTCTTCAAAACTTCGACTGACTCCGCTGTGGGTTTGCTCTGTTGTGGCCCATTACCTGTCAGCATGGCAAGAGTCAGCACTGTCTTTCCATTGGAAGGACAACACTACTTTTTCAAGACTGCATGGAAATCCACTACTTCCATGTGCATTTTCTTTTACTGCTCAGACTTTGAGAAAAACACTACTATTTTACTGTGATAAACGATCAGGACTGTCTTTATGGACTGTGAGAAAATTTTAGCTTTTGACCAACATTGTATCAATAAGTGTGTGCATTTGATTTCTTTGTTATTGTAATTACGATTATGAAAAATTTTAACAAATATGTATTGGCCAGTGCCCAAAAAAATTTGTAAAATTTTTGTGGGGAGCATGGGAGCTATGTAAGTAGGCTGTTTAGGTTTTTTTATTGGTAACGCCACCTCTGTATGAAAATCACTGGCTGTGCTGTGTGCAGTCTGTGGCTGTTTTGCATTGTTGTAATACTCGCCATTGTAGTGTTAGGCAGCTGGCTGTGAACAGCGCGTAGCGTTGCGCAGTTGAAGGTGAGCCGCCAGCAGTGATGGATGTGGGGAGAGAGATGGCGGAGTTTTGAAATTTGTAAGACTGTCATGAACTGCTATGTATAATATGACTATTAAGGTAAATACAGTGTTTGTTCTCTGTTAAAATCTTTCATTTGCTAACTATGCCTATCAGTAGTTAGTGCCTTCCTTAGTTTGAATCTTTTATTTAGCTGGCAGTAGTGGCGCTCGCTGTATTGCAGTAGTTCGAGTAACGAAGATTTTTGTGAGGTAAGAGATTTGTGAAACGTATAGGTTAATATTAGACAGGGCCATTCTTTTGTAGGGATTATTTAAAGTCAGATTGCGTTGCGCTAAAAAATATTGTGTGTCAGTTAAAGCACAGTCATGTATAATTGTTCAAAGGGGACGTTTCAACTTCACGATTCGACAAGCCGGCCAAATTTAGACCGACAATGAGGCTCGTTTTAAAATCCGCCAGGTGCTGATAATACTGTCTCACATGAGTATGGAGCATGGCCATGTCTTTCATAGTGATCACTGAGCGCCTGACACTGTTCACGTCCCTTACGTGCCGCACCAAGCCTGCTAACTACATTAGACACGAACGACACTAATTCACCCTGGCGGCCGTTCGACCTGCCACTGAGGATTATAACCCCAATCGTTCACATACTGGATGGTTGTAATTAAAGTGCAGCTACTCACGGAGTTCGTATGCCAGCAAAACTTCGTAGATAAGTTTTTGCCTTAATCTGGAGCCAATTGATGTTGAAAAAAATTACTTCCATTTTGGCCACAGGTACAGCATCTCGTCGACGTCTCTGGTGCTCATATTGAACAAATTTTGTAAACGGCGATTAATAATAAAATCAACTAAGCCTTTGTCTCTTGTTTGACCCACGTCCCACTGCCAATCAGTTACATATGGAAACATTCCTGTACATTTTTCTTGCATTGACAGTGCACCTGGTGCCCAAAATTGGAACTACTTTTTTTTTCCAGTGCAAATCAGTTCTGCGTTAACGCATTAGAGTAGCTACCAAGTTTCGCTGCCTTGCAATAATTGCATCCCGCGTCGGAACTCTGTGAGTAGATGCACTTTAATTATAACCACCCAGTACGTGCCGATGTAGTGTGTGTGTAAGAAGTTACGTGACATCCGAGCATGTCTGCTTGGTAGCTTCACATTTTTTTTCTCAGGTAACGTACTTACACAACGCGACATGTGACATGCTCAAGAAGTTCACCACTAATCTTGATCAGATACTGTCTCGTTGTTTTTCTTCGTTATAGGCATTATCTCGCATTTGCGAATTTTAGCCGGCCGAGGTGGCCGAGTGGTTCTAGGCGCTACAGTCTGGAACCGCGCGACCGCTACGGTCGCAGGTTGGAATCTTGCCTCGGGCATGGATGTGTGTGATGTCCTTAGGTTAGTTGGGTTTAAGCAGTTCTAAGTTCTAGGGGACTGAGGACCTCAGAAGCTGAGTCCCATAGTGCTCAGAGCCATTTGAATCAATTGCGAATTTTAAAGAGAATTGACATTCATTTTAAATGCAATTTTGTGAAAGTCCTTCTACGTTTAGTTACAATCGTCCAATGTGAAGAATAACATCGTCAGCGAGAAATCATTGCGACCCAGAGATTCGGAGTCAATCGTGGCCCTTCATGCATTGTGGCCATCTCCCAACATTTCAGAGTCCGATGATTCAGTTTTGCGCAGAAATTTGCATAATTATGGCCTTTTTTTGCTGCACTTTTTCGTTCACACAGTGAACGAAGCCTTCAGATATTTCATACTTCACAGAGAATTAGAACAGCACTGTGCACTTGAGAAATCTAATCGTCTACGTCTGTAAATCACACACAGTTGGATAGTTATGTTCGTTATCACACAAAAAGAAAACAAGAACAGTTTGCGGAACCTCGGTCACTACAGCGCACTAGCGTCCGTCCATACTTCTGCGCAAGCGCAAGCTTATCGTCGCAGATAGGCACATTTTCTAGATAAGGCGCTTCCTTTGAGGAGTGCCTCGTGTTAACTGGTGTAAGAGTACATTCCGCAGGAAGAGTGTGCCTCTGGCACAGGGGAACAGAGCGTGCGGCGCAACAGACCAGCTGTTGCGGCTTGGCTGACCTTGGCGAGGCAGCTTCCCAGCTGAACGCGAGACGGAAGGCTTGGGAAATCTGGCCACAGCGCTGCCACTTACCAGGCGATCCCTGCATTACCTGGCTGTACAGCCGCGGCCTCTAAGGCGCACAACTTCAGCGTGCCTGCGCCTTTCTGTCGTCTGCACCATCCAAAATATTGTAATAAACAAACGCTTTCCATCGGTCTGCTAGTGATTAAGGATTATTTAGTTATTTCTGATTATGAACCCTATGTCAATTACTGCAGCAGCATCTCTTCATCACTGTGCGGCTGGTTCCGGCGGAAGTTCGAGTCCCCCCTCGGGCATGGGTGTGTGTGTTTGTCCTTAGGATAGTGTAGGTTAAGTAGTGTGTAAGCTTAGGGACTGATGACCTTAGCAGTTAAGTCCCATAAGATTTCACACACATTTGAACATCTCTTCATCACCGTACTGTAACACCTCGTTAGAACACACCCGTGTAACAGGAATAATTCCTTCTTTCAAACAGGCTAAGAATTTTACAACCTCAGTCCTGAGTATGTTTGTGCAAATGGTAACAGAAAGTTATTTGAGCTAATATACGAGACAGAGATTTAGGAACCAGGTTTTAAATTGGAGGACATTTCCAGGGGCAGATGTGGACTATGACCACAATCTATCGGTTATGAACTGTAGATTAAAACTGAAGAAACTGCAAAAGGGTGGGAATTTAAGGAGATGGGACATGGATAAACTGACTAAACCAGAAGTTGTACAGAGTTTCAGGGAGAGCATGAAGGAACAACTGACACGAATGGGGGAAAGAAATACAGTAGAAGAAGAATGGGTAGCTTTGAGGGATGAAATAGTGAACGCAGCAGAGGATAAAGTAGGTCAAAAGACGAGGGATACTAGAAATCCTTGGGTAACAGAAGAAATATTGGATTTAATTGATGAAACGAGAAAATATAAAAATGCAGTAAATGAAGCAGGCAAAAAGGAATACAAACGTCTCAAAAATGAGATCGACAGGAAGTGCAAAATGGCTAAGCAGGGATGGCTAGAGGACAAATTTAAGGATGTAGAGCCTTATCTCACCAGGAGTAAGATAGATACTGCCTACAGGAAAATTAAAGAGACCTTTGGAGGAAAGAGAACCACTTGTATGAATATCAAGACCTTAGATGGAAACCCAGTTCTAAGCAAAGAAGGGAAAGCAGAAAGGTGGAAGGAGTATATAGAGGGTCTATACAATGGCGATGTACTTGAGGACAACATTATGGAAATGGAACAGGATGTAGATGAAAATGAAATGGGAGACATGATACTGCGTGAAGAGTTTGACAGAGCACTGAAAGACCTGAGTCGAAACAAGGCCCCGGGAGTAGACAACATTCCATTAGAACTACTGACAGCCTTGGGAGAGCCAGTGCTGACAAAACCCGTCCATCTGGTGAGCAAGATATATGAGACAGGCGAAATACCCTCAGACTTCAAGAAGAATATAATAATTCCAATCCCAAAGAAAGCAGGCGCTGACAGTTGCGAAAATTACCGAACTAGCAGTTTAATAAGTCACAGCTGCAAAATACTAACGCGAATTCTTTACAGACGAATGGAAAAACTGGTAGAAGCCGACCTCGGGGAAGATCAGTTTAGATTCCGTAGAAATGTTGGAACACGTGAGGCAATACTGACCTTACGACTCATCTTAGAAGAAAGATTAAGGAAAGGCAAACCTACGTTTCTAGCATTTGTAGACTTAGAGAAAGCTTTTGACAATGTTGACTGGAACACTCTCTTTCAAATTCTAAAGGTGGCAGGGGTAAAATACAGGGAGCGAAAGGTTATTTACAATTTGTACAGAAACCAGATGACAGTTATAAGAGTCGAGGGACACGAAAAGGAAGCAGTGGTTGGGAAGGGAGTGAGACAGGGTTGTAGCCTCTCCCCGATGTTATTCAATCTGTATATTGAGCAAGCAGTGAAGGAAACAAAAGAATAATTCGGAGTAGGTATTAAAATCCATGGAGAAGAAATAAAAACTGTGAGGTTCGCCGATGACATTGTAATTCTGTCAGGAACAGTTAAGGACTTGGAAGAGCAGTTGGACGGAATGGACAGTGTCTTGAAAGGAGGATATAAGATGAACATCAACAAAAGCAAAACGAGGATAATGGAATGTAGTCGAATTAAGTCGGGTGATGCTGAGGGAATTATATTAGGAAATGAGACACTTAAAGTAGTAAAGGAGTTTTGCTATTTGGGGAGCAAAATAACTGATGATGGTCGAAGTAGAGAGGATATAAAATGTAGACTGGCAATAGCAAGGAAAGTGTTTCTGAAGAAGAGAAATTTGTTAACATCGAGTATAGATTTAAGTGTCAGGAAGTCGTTTCTGAAAGTATTTGTATGGGGTGTAGCTACGTATGGAAGTGAAACATGGACGATAAATAGTTTGGACAAGAAGAGAATAGAAGCTTTCGAAATGTGGTGCTATAGAAGAATGCTGAAGATTAAATGGGTAGATCACATAACTAATGAGGAGGTATTAAATAGGATTGGGGAGAAGAGAAGTTTGTGGCACAACTTGACTAGAAGAAGGGATCGGTTGGTAGGACATGTTCTGAGGCATCAAGGGATCACCAATTTAGTATTGGAGGGCAGCGCGAAGGGTAAAAATCGTAGAGGGAGACCAAGAGATGAATACACTAAGCAGAATCAGAAAGATGTAGGTTGCAGTAGTTACTGGGAGATGAAGAAGCTTGCACAGGATAGAGTAGCATGTAGAGCTGAATCAAACCAGTCTCAGGACTGAAGACTACAACGTCAACAACAACATACGTGGGTTGGAACTTAAATAGTGGCAACTAGTTATTCAACACCGATAGAAAAGAGATACATGTTTGCACCTGTTACTACCCTCAAAGTAGTCACCAGCGTTGTGTAGAACCCGCTGCCAGCGATGTGGAAGGCGTAGTATACCTTTAGCAGAGCCTGTTCTGTTGATGGTGCGAATGGAAAGTTATGGTGATTCTCGTGTACGACTGTGATGGTGTTATCCTAACGCATTACGTTCCTCCACGGCAGACCGTCAATGCACAGTATTACTGCTCATTTTTGGAGCATCACCTGCGACCAGCTTTGCGAAAGAAGGGGCGACACTTTCTGCGCAACCTACTCATCATTTTGCACGAAAATGGGCGGGCGCATACAGCGCAAGCTGTGGCTGCTCTGTTCGGTCGATGGGACTGAGAAGTACTGTACCATCCACCATACTCCCCGGACTTAAAAAGAAATGATTCAAATGGCTCTGAGCACTATGGGACTCAACTGCTGAGGTCATTAGTCCCCTAGAACTTAGAACTAGTTAAACCTAACTAACCTAAGGACATCACACACATCAATGCCCGAGGCAGGATTCGAACCTGCGACCGTAGCGGTCTCGCGGTTCCAGACTGCAGCGCCAGAACCGCGCGGCCACTTCGGCCGGCCGGACTTAAAATCCTTGTGACTTTGATTTGATTCCGAAGATGAAGGAATCACTTCGTGGCATTCGCTTCAGAACTGTTCCAGAGATTCGACAGGCAGTAGATCGCTCTATTCGCAGCATCAACAGAACAGGCTCTGCTAATGGTATACATCGCTGGCAACGGGTTCTACACAACGCTGGTGACTACTTTGAAGGACAGTAACAGGTGCAAACATGTAACTCTTCTGTATCGGTTGTGAATAAATAGTTGCCACTATTTAAGTTCTAACCCTCGCAGTCTTTTTCGATTATAATAAAAGTCTTACTAAGACCATACACTTCTCTTCCTATTTTAAAGCATCTCCAGTGCTCACAATAACAATACGGTTTTTCTACAATTTGTATGCTAGGAAATGAACAGTTCTCGTGCTTTAACTAACTACTATAAACAGTGTTAAATTATTACCATTACTCAAGGTCCTTTTGTTTCTTACTTCATTTTTACCGATCTTTTACACACATGTGTAAGATTTGTCTGTACAGTATTTTCACTAACCGATATACACCGATTAATTGCAGCTACTCAGAGGTCCAGTGTGGGTTGTAATTAACGTACGGCAGCGAAACTTGGTAGATATGCTAATGCGTTAATACGGAACCGATTTAGGCTGTAAAAAATAGTGTCAGTTCTGGCCACCAGGTGCAAATTTCGTGCTCTGAATGCAACAAAAACGTATAGACATGTTTCCATGTGTAATGGATTAGGACGTAGGCAAAAAAGGTCAAACAAGTGAGAAAGGCATAATGTTGATTTTACTATTTTACTGTTACACAATTTCTTCAATATGGGCACCGGAGACGAGGTGTTGCGTCCACAGAATAACGTGATCAACAATAGGTCGCAGCAGTTCCGGTGGAATCTGAGCAGCGTGTTCCTATATACTGGATTTCAGATAAGGTAGAGACCGAACGTGTTCCTGGTAAACGCGCGCTTTTAGATATCCCCAGATCGAAATGTCACAGGCGATCTTGCAGTCCGTCAGCTTGGAAAACCTTTGGTAATAACACGTTCGTGGTAGGTTGCATTAAGCAGATCTTTCACTGGGCGAGCGACATGAGTGTTGCCCATCTTGCATGAAAATAGTGGTTTCCACTTCTAAAGCAGGAATCACATGCTGTACAAGAGCTCTCGATAACGTGCAGGCGTCACAGAAACCCTGACACGCCCTCTGGGTGCTTTCCCTTCGAAGAAGAACGGATCGAGTATAAAGGTGCTTGTGAATCTACGCCATACAGTTTTATACGCCGAGTGCAATTGCTCTTCCTGCACAATCAGCGGTTCAGTAGAAGCCCAAATTCTGAAGTACTGTGTATTCACTGCAACCTGTAGTGTAAAAAGTACCTCTTCACTCCACAGAACATTTTCCAGCCACATGTCATCAACCTCGATCCGTACCAGAAACCGAAGAGCAAATTCAGAACGTTGCTGCAGATCATGCAGTTTCAGTTGGTGCGCCGTCTGGCTCTTGTACAGATGTAAAATAGACCGCAAAACTCTCGTACTGTTGACCATGGAGGACAATTCTCGTGACACTACATGAGCGTTAGCCCTACTCCGGGCAAGAGCTGTATGGTCAGCTAGAGCAACAGCAACCTAGTCAATAACTTCCACCGGGATACAACACCTTCCTCTTCCAGGTGTCATATCAAAATCACCCCTGTTTTCAAATTTCATTATCGTCTTCTTTAAACCATTTAATGATATCGGGCTTTTCCTCAGACTTTCCAGTCAGCGATACTCTCTCAATATAGTATTTTAATTGCTGTCGTTCAGATAAAACAGTTTCACTAACAGTGCACGGTCTCTATACTCGATAACCATACTGTCCATTCACGTTATGGCTTGTAAAATGACAGCACGGATGTCATACCGTCATACAAACGGAGTACAGCGCCAGATTTGCACGTAGTGGCCACAATAGAATTTTTTTCCATGGCTGTCCTAAACGCACTGATTGCATTTTCACACGACAGTCGTGGGATCCCCACCGACTTGAGACGCAATATTGCGAAACGATTAAGGACAGTCTCGATAGGCCGTGATCTGCCACTGACAACATCTGAGACACGTGTAATTTTTCTCCTTCTTACACAGCACATAACGTTATCTTCTGAGCAACAGCTAAAATTCAAACATGAATTACAATGAGAAACCTGTTGCATAATTTTTCCTTATATACAGGCTGTAGCTGGCGTTTCTCCTAACTACCTTGTGTGACAGGTGAAATTCTAACCATTTGTGTGTCTGAACATGTAATACATTTCGTACCAATTTATTTATTTATTTATTTTTTTTGCATACTGGCTTCATTGTGTTGCAATTTTAATGGTCGCCACTGTACGTTTCGAGCATTCAAATCAATAAGAACCTTTTTCATTTACTCAAAAAAACTGAAACATGTTAATTCTTGACCCAGCTGTAAATCAATGTCCGGCGGACCTCCCTTGGGCATGGGTGTGTGTGTTTGTCCTCAGGATAATTTAGGTTAAGTAGTGTGTAAGCTTAGGGACTGATGACCTTAGCAGTTAAGTCCCATAAGATTTCACACATATTTTTTGTAAATCCATGGTAGAAAAAATGTTGCAGGATTGGGGGGTCAGAAGCAAAGGTGTACAAGTGTCATTTCCCAGAAAAGTGCATATACATCATGGTAAAGCACGTAAAATGGTTGTAGAAAACGGACAGAAGTGAAATCTCGCTGTGTGCAGTTCCCCGGAGAAAGAAGAGAAAACTAGTTACAAGATGTCACTAAACGGTTGCCGCCAAAGAGGTACTTTTGCGCTTGTGTCTAACAAACCCGACAGAAAAAGCAAAACTCCCACGAATGTCATCTTGTCACCTCTGTATAACAAATTTCCAAAGCTTAAGCTTCCTAAATGAAAAAAGTCTTCTGGACATGTCCCCATTCATCCCCCTTATCCATCATGAATTCTTCCGCTGGCTTCGACATGAAGGAGGACAACCAAGAAGAACTCAGCATGACCCACTTGAAAACCTAAACCAGAGACTCTCTGGAATCATATTGTTTCTTATCTTTTAGCACTATTAAATGCTGCATCAACAAAATGCATTATATTCATGTAGGGGTATACCGATTTTTAATGTTGTGTATTGTCTAAATGCTGTGGCCGAGCGGTTCTAGGCGCTTCAGTTCGGAACCGCGCTGCTGCTGTGGTCGCAGATTCGAATCCTGCCTCGGGTATGGATGAGTGTGATGTCCTTAGGTTAGTTTGGTTTAAGTAGTTCTACGTCTAGGCGACTGATGACCTCAGATGTTAAGTCCCATAGTGCTTAGAGCTATTTGAACCATTTTATTACCTAAATAATTTTTCTGAGCCAGGTGTGCGAAAATTTTCAATAATTAGATAATGCGTCAAGCAGTATTATTTATCTTACTTATTTTGTTTCACAATTGTAAATCACAAAAGACATAATGTTTATGCAGCGTTACGTAAGTTTTTTTTGTCATACGAGGTTCTAAACAGCAATTTTATGATAACTGAATTGATAACAAAAGATAATAAAACGTTATAGAGTAAACATAAATCACATTCTTCTTAATTCACAATATTCTGGAAATAAAGAGACGCAAGTGCATACAGACTTTTACGAATTGTGATATAAAGCCAATCATTTATATTAACCTGTTATTCCAACATGGAAACGAAAAATGCTACGAAGAATTTTTATGTCTAACGTACACGAAAAGTTTGAAATTTACAAGCTCAAGACAATTTTGAAACATTGTGAACTTTAACTTCACTTTTCTCAAAACTACAAGGAGTGTATGTACACCCCTTTGCTTCTGACCCCTGAGTTAAATTTGACAGCAAAGATGTTTCGTCTAAATCAACAATTCAGGTCGGTAAACTAAATCTGCACTTCTCGTAACTTACAAAATGTTCAAATGTGTGTGAATTTCTAAAGGACCCAACTGCTGAGGTTAATGGTCCCTAGACTTATACACTATTTAAACTAACTTTACTAAGAACAACAACAACCGCGCGCCCACTCCGCGCGGCGTAAGTTACATCTCATACGACTGCCTAAGCGTATACCCCAGTACACACGAGACTCCATCTCTCTCTCTCTCTCTCTCTCTCTCTCTCTATCTGTGTGTGTGTGTGTGTGTGTGTGTGTGTGTGTGTGTGTGTGTGTGTGTGTAATGTTGTCTGTTGTCTGTTAACTTGCGCAGACGCAAAGAAGTAGCGTTTGCAAATATCGTTGCTATATGTTCTCGCCGGCTACAATAAAACAAGCTGAAGCAGGAGGCAAGTTTCGCCGCCTTAAGGACACCCAGCTTTTGTGTCTGCACAGTGCTTTAGCACGATTCAACTGCCAGCTACCAAACGTCACCGCGGACCCAACACTCGATGAGTCCCCCTAAGAAAAAAACGGGAGGAACTGGGAAGACTTCATAAAAGAAGTCCTTGAACGACTTTTGTCTTCCCACAGTGTGAACTTCCTCCTTATTTCGGTTTGCCGTTCACTTGACCAAACAAACTGAAAGTATTGCTGAGACAACTTACCGAACTGCGTTTACGAATTCCAAAATAAGGACAGTTCTTGTCATCCCGACTGGATATGCGACATTATCATCGAATGGTGTCACTCCTGTCTGGTGCGTGATGATGATGATGATGTTTGGTTTGGGGGGCGCTCAACTGCGCGCCCGTACAAAGTCACAATTTCTTCACAGTCCAATCAAGCTACTGTCACGAATGATGAGGACAACACAAACACCCAGTCTCTGGGCAGAGAAAATCCCCAACCCGGAGGGGAATCGAACCCGAGATCCTGTGTTCCGGAGGTAGCAACGCTAGCCACTACACCACGAGCTGCGGACCCCGTCTGGTGCGTGTTAAAGACTGAGAGTTACTTAAAAGCAGGGGGTCATTTTATCTTAGACTATAGTACTTTACCTACATTTCAACTTGCTTCATTCGGCCTGAACTACCAGGAAATAAAACTTCCTGGCAGATTAAAACTGTGTGCCGGACCGAGACTCGAACTCGGGACCTTTGCCTTTCGCGGGCAAGTGCTCTACCAACTGAGCTACCCAAGCACGACTCACGCTCCGTCCTCACAGCTTTACTTCTGCCAGTACCTCGTCTCCTACCTTCCAAACTTTACAGAAGCTCTCCTCTCGGTCCGGCACACAGTTTTAATCTGCCAGGAAGATTTATATCAGCGCACACTCCGCTGCAGAGTGAAAATCTCATTCTGGTACCAGGAAATAGTTGGCAAATTGCAACTTACTCAGAGCGGTGACTTTTAATTGAAATTATAAATCAGTCGAATGCCACTCTTTTCGGAAACTTACAATATGCATTTCGTTATACTTGACACATTATGCAGGAGCAGTTAAGTAGAACATAAGATCGCATCAAGGTATCGACTTCGACACTTTTTATCAGAAAACGAATCAAAACAAATTCTTGAATATTATTTATATAACACCCAAATGGCCCGCGATGCCAAATAGCGTTATGCCATATGCGCATCAGACTTAAATATTACACTGTAGCGAGCTCGAAAAATAAACTGAAGTTGTTAATCCGCATAACAAAATTTCTTGCTTTACACCGTCTCGTGGGATTGGAATATTACTGGCATTACGACAGGCTGCATGGAATTCATATTTTCTTACAGCTCCGTTCGAAAGCTCTTATTACTGCTGATGGAAGTTAGCATTACGTATCCTTTCCTATCCGGAGTCTTCAAGGCTTCCTATAACCTTGAAAATTCTGAAATGTTATTCCATCACTTTGTTTGTAGTTCTCGTTCGGAACTGGTTGGACTGGATCTGAGAGCCGCTGAAGTCTGTGGAAATTTCTTCTACCTGTACTTTTCTACCCAAGATGGCTGAAAATTTTATCCTTGTATATGACTTGTCTGTTAATTCCGATTTGACATAATAATGTAATACAATCGTGTTATATTACTTTTTCCCTCTAAATATTACTGAAGTACAGCTGGTGCACATTACGAACTGATCACTCCTTATCGGAAGAGGAAAGTACTGTCAAGGTCAACCGCTATTTCCTCTCTGAACTTATTTTAACGATATCACGCAATGTTGTTACAGCGTGGTAGGCATTACGTACTTATCGATATGTTCTAATCGTATCTCAGATGGACGAGCTGGGGGTTGGTTGGGTCTATTAATACCGTAAATAGTAGATTCTGTCAGACATGTTAATTGATGGGAAAATCATATGATTAAATGCTCAAGAACTACATTAAGGGGAGGTGACTATCTTTGGCCGTAAAAAGCTTGTTCTTTGAGAATTTTTTTCTAGGGATGTGTTATAGATATCAGTGTCAAATTTGGTCAAAATGTTTATTGATATCTCCTCTACAAACTGGAATTTTTTCGACCGGAAATGTTGAAGAGCAATGGCGGAAGTGCCGTTGGAACGAAACAAAATTTCGATGTAGACCTCCACGCGCGGTATGTCACAGGTCAGCCGGCTCGTCTGAAATCAAAATTGAGTTGACATTAACGAAGTATATAAGATTCTATAGGAGTTGTACCTCGCTTAAGTTATTTGGACCATAGGAAACAAAATGGCGGCCATTTGAAAAAATGTTTTTTTCATAGATTTTTCGACTTCGTCGACCAAGTAAAAATATTTATAGTTGATGGATCGGAATAAAAGTGGTACAACTCCTAGAAAATTTAGTTAGTTTCGTCTGAAACAAAGAATCATGCCAATCGGTTCAGTAGATTTTAAGTTACCATACCACGCGGAAAAAGTCATTTCGAGAAAAACGCGTTTGAAGTTTTGACTACATATAAATGCAGTATTTTGCAACGTAGGTTTAATCTGCTACTCCGGGTCCATAAACCAGTCCTTCCTCTTCCTCACAGAGGGCGTCCTACTCAATCTAGGCCATCCTGCTCTGCTGCAGAGCGGCTCGTACGGCCGGTGACAAGCGGTTTTCGGCCGCTTGGATCCGGTGGTCGTCCGAATGCTTGGCGAACTGCATCGAATAGACTCCCAGGGTGACGTCCATCGTTGTCATGGTCTTCAGAATTGCTAAATACCCTTCGTTGAAGCTGCTCACTGCCAGGAAAGTGACAATCTCCACGGTCTTCGCACCAGAATGCAAATGGTTGGGGGCTAAATTCCAAACAAACGCGTTCAAACTTTCATTTGAATTTTTTGTGTTTCCTCCCAAGCACCGATACAGTAACTCGTCCTCCGAAAGAAAAAAAACTAGTGCGTGAAAAAGGCCGATTTCTGGCAGCTGCATTTTTTTGTTCAACCGCGAAGAACAAACATTTCCGTTCCGTAATCGGAAAAACCGTTTCAGGGGTGGATTCTAAACACTTATATGGATTCAAAAATGCAATTTTAAAAAAATCGAGTTTTTGAACCAAAATGTAGTAAACCTACAGTTAATTATTGTCTATCAGTCAACCCTGTGATATATGTGCTGGTAACACGAGAAAGGGTGAAATGGTGGAAACTGCACATAGCACAGATCTGCATCTGACTGTTAAAGATACACCAATAACAATTATAGTTAAAATAGACGTATGAAAGAAAATATATAGATCACATAGAGTTTAAGACTAAGATATTGTTATGCATAATTCTCGTTTTAATGAATTATTCTACGAAAAGAATTCAGTAACATGTTGTTGTTAATAATGCTAATTTTAAAAGTAGTATTCAGTTTCTGATTCCTAAATACGGCATCTGAGAAGCGGTTGTTATCAAGTGAAAGTGCCAATGTTTAAAAACTGTTAATGAATACAACATCAATGAGCCACTCACACAAATGTTAAGAATAATTACAACGATAACGCATGCTGTAAACAATATTTAACACAAGTTTTCGAAAGATTCTGTAGTCATTGTTCCGAGTTTAGCAGAGTGCAAACCTTCAATCTTTAAAAGTAAGCAAGAACAGAGTCAGGCTTATCTTACTCCAGAATTATCATATTTTACCGAATGAGTGTTTTTGAGTGCCTCAAAGAGATGGACCTAATCACGTGCTCCGCCATACCAGCAGTAGTTCCTCGTCGGTAGGGCGCACTGCAATCCGCCTCATTCTGCTAGCAGCCCACGGTTCATCATCTACGAGGCGTATTCGGAAAGTAAGGTCCGATTTGTAGCGAAATGGAAACCACTGTGAAAATCCAATAATGCTTTCTACATCTACATCTACATTTATACTCCGCAAGCCACCCAACGGTGTGTGGCGGAAGGCACTTTACGTGCCACTGTCATTACCTCCCTTTCCTGTTCCAAACTGATGCGCAGATGTGTTGGGCAGTACTTCTAGTATGCCCGTAGATAGCGCCACGTCGCTTTATTCAGTTCAGGGAGCACACTTAGCATGTAGAATTGCCTACAACAACAGTGTCTCCCGCCAGGTATGTGGATCCGGTGAGAGATTTCGCCTGAAGCTATGCAGGCCACATAACATAAATGTCATGCGTTTCTTTCTTCAAGACAATTCTCATCCGCATTCTGCAGGGGCAATGAAGGTGCTCCTGGAGCGTTTTCGATGGAAAGTGTTTGATCACCCACAATACAGCTCTTAATTGGCTCCCTGCGGCGATCATCTCTGCTCACATGAACCGCTGACTACGAAAACAACATTTGGGCACAAACAAGGGACGGCAGAGCAGCGTAGAGAATTGACAAAAAGAACAGGTGTCTGATTTCTGTGACGAGGGTACTGGAAAGTTTGTTCGACGCTGCGACAATTGTCAAAGTCGGGGCGGCGACTATTCAGAGAGGTAGCAGGAAGGTATAGGTAACTGTTGCGAATATAAAATTTCTGATTTTTACTATGGTTTCCATTTCGCGACCGATCGGACCTTACTTTCCGAACAGCCCTCGTATACTCTTACACCGCCTCTGTTGAAGCGATGACTAATGTGCTGGGACTTGGTTATTCGCCGTTCCTGTTACACAACTGTCGACAGCGTTCTCTACTTGCCGTCCAATCATTATTTGATTTTTCTTTTTTTTCGCCCAGTCCTCTGAATAACTTGCCGCAACCAGCCACGATTTCCTATCCTCTTCCCAGTTCTTCGCCTCAGAGTAATATCTACTCCCAGTTTCCCACACTGTTTGTCGTACTCATTCCAGTCTCTGTTGTCCTCTACAGTTTTTGCCCTCTACGGCTGCTTTTAGCACCAACGTAGTTATTCCCTCAAGTCTGAACACTTCTCCTATCATGCTGTCCTTTTTGTAGTCAGTGTTATGCATATATGCCTTTCTTCGCATATTCTGCAGAGAACCTTATTATTTTTATAGAGTTTCTGTGGTTTTATAAACTACCGATAATGTTACTCCTATGAAAATAATTAAAAATGGCGATGACTGTGTGCTAATGAATAAAGGTATCGGGCTGTGTTTCGTTAACCGAATAATTACGTTCAGTACCGAAAAGTAGCTGAACTAAGGGGTTCGAACCAAGGTAATATTAGTTATAAAGTAAACTGTAACTACGTAAAAGAGAATGAGGTACCAAGTGTTTATACTGTTTATTAAGAAAATTAACTATTGTGTGTCTTTACTTGGTACTAACCTCTATTTAATCAATAGAATACGGTACTGTAGTACAATCTAGCAAGCCTTGGAACTGAAGTTTGCCATAATCAAGACATGTGGAATCTTAAAACGTTTTAGCAACAAACGAGCTCTTACTATCTGTACATATATTAAGAACTCTAAGGTTCATTATATGAAATCCCTTACTGATGGAAGAGCATTACTAATTTGGCCATGAGGAGCTTTTATCAGTTTAATCATTGGAAAACATTGACATTGAAATGATCTTCAGATAGTTATATTAACTGATCTGATTACCATTCGTTTTCTTAGAGAGCACTTACTTCTTTACACTAAAGAGTACATATGACATAGGAGGTCTCTGAATCTGTTATAACATGAACAGTTGTAGCCAGTTAATATTTAAAGAATACGAAAGCTATTAAAACTATAGCTGCACTTTAAAAGAACTTTTAATGTAATAATGTTTGTAATACTGTCTCAACCTTTGGCATGGGGCCCCAGAAACTATTCTAACGTTTGACTGAGAACATAACCAAACACACTAGTAATACACAATAAGGAAACACTTGTAAACATAAATACGCAAATATAAACACATTAACAAACTTATGAAGCAGATATTCATTAAGCTGGCTCTTAAAATGCAATGGTCAATAGCAGCTTATTATGATCACTGTTTTATTCAGTTACTTTTCATACTTGTTACAGATTTCAATAAGAATGGCTTTTAAGTAAAGTAATTAGTTCTTTTCTTTGCATTTACACTTATACAAAATTTTAGCTCTTCACTTATCAAAATCTACGTGGAGCTTTTCAGAAATAAGACTAACTGAACACTAAAGTAAATTACTACTCAACAAAAGTTAATGATCCCTATTAAAGCAGTTCAGTTAAATAGGACACTTGAATGTATTGCATCACTAGGAATTGGATTCCGTCTAGGCAAGACGACTAAGGATCAATATAAGGTTCTCAACACAAAGTTAAACAGAACACAGTTATTATTAGCATATAAAGCAAATAACCGGTCCATTAAAGATTACAGTACTCAGCTTATGACTTGAGACAAATCTGGTGGCTGTCATCTTCTGAGACTAAGATTAAGACGGGAAACGTACTGATGGCTCTTGATGTATAGAAGGCTCTGAAATTTATCTTCTTGGAATCGGATTTTTGTGATTGATAGTCAACTAATAAATGCCATGGATGATTAGCCGGTAATGTTTCACATCCGAGGCATGTTCAATATAGCTGCTCCCTTGCCTCATCCAGCACACTCGATATGAAGTCTGCATGCTAACCACAGACTATCTTGTGCCACAAAGATTGCTTACTGTTCTACCACCAAATCCATGTTTTTTAAGCCCGCCAAACGGGCTTCGTTATGGAGGGATTTCCCTTCATGTTTTACACCAGTACAAATCTGTTTTTCCCTATGCATTAACCAGTTCTACAGATACTGTTTTAACATTTCAATACTTTGGCAGAAAATTGATTTTTGAATTACATACATACATTAACTACAGTGGTCTAAAGTGACATGAAATGTAAGAAAGACATTTACATAGATGCTAAATCAAAGAACATGGGGACACAGATGCCACGTTAAACATAAGCAGACAAATAAGGTACTTGAGACAGGTAGGGGTGATATATATATATATATATATATATATATATATATATATATATATATATATATATACAGGTAGATGTTCGATTACCCTACTTAGACTGGTTCCTTTGACAGAGAAAAGGACACTGCTGGTATCTTTCCTCATCCTCACCCTACCCGTGCTTGCGCTCAGTCTTACGAAGTCGTCGACGAGACGTGAAGCTCTAATCTTACTTCTTAATTCCAGTGTTTTTGTCGATCTATTAGTTACATTAAGTTTTTTCATTCGAAATGTATTTGCAGGCAATGTATATGTTGTTTTGGATTTTTCATTAATTGAATGAAATCTCGGCAGAGATTTTGGTAAAGTTTCTCCTCTGGTATGTATATTCTTTGGAAAATTTTAAAAGCTCTTTAGGGCTGATCTTAAATAAAGACGTTTCCTTCGGATATTGACTTTTGATGCTGCATGGGAGAATGTCAGAGAAACTGAAGGCATAGCTACAAATCAGCAACACAAAAATTCGAATCCATACACATTCCGCAACAGATCACCGGCATTAAACGAGCCCTAACTGAAAGCTAGAGAAATCCTCTTGGCCTCAAGAACTGAGTATCTGCATAACTGACAGTAACCTTTCGAACTGCTAGCGGAGGTCGATGATTGCGTCTGGTGCACGTGGAAATCCTTCAACAGGCTAAAAATAGGCGTAGGCAAGTCGAAGGACAAATCGGAATGTGCTAAAGAAACTTGGCAACTTCACTACGTAGATAAGAAGAAACTGAAAATTTTGTGTCCTTGCCCGTACTGTTTCGTGTAGCACAGTGAGAAGAAATTAATTATAGCTAAAGACGGTGCAACCGAAATGGCCTGATTGTGGCCGATTACAGTTTGACATTCCTTGCTTGAATTACGTAATTCAGTAACAGATTTTCTACGTGTTCCTACTGCTAATTGGAGAAAAGCTGCAGGAATCTATCCCTCAGAGGATAAGGAACAAAAAGGGTCATATGAACATATGGCTGAGATTGTGTTCAAAGAGAGCTACTTTCAATTCAAAGTGGAGATAAAAGACTGTAATAAACTAATCTGTTTTTATACTTCAAAGATAAAATTATACGTTGTATCTGTATTACTCTATAGTCATCGTTGCTACGATTTTCGTTTTTCAATTTAAAAAATAACTGAGATCCGTATACCTTCCTGAGCATCGTCTTTCTTCTTCCGTCCGCCTTCACACAATGAGTCATTTTCTTATTACTTACGCTTTAAAAATAACAATAGTAGTAGTAGTAGTAGTAGTAGCAGTAGTAGTAGTAGTAGTAGTAGTAGTAGTGCCTAAATGCATTTAAGTGTTTATTTTGTGGTAGTTCTCTATAGAACCTGTTGTTAATGATATGTCTAGAATTTTTCTGTGTTTCAGTTCTTCATTACGTTGGGAAGCGATTGATTGGTGACGTTATGATTTGCGCGCCTTTGCAATATGCAGATTTGCGTTGTATATAAGTCAAACCTTGCACTCTAAATTTCTTGATACGACATCCGATCGATGTTTTTATTTTGTGTAATGCAAAACATTTTATCGCATTATACTTCATATTATTGCAGTCTACCTCAGTAAAAAAAATCGGTCTGATTTCACTGAAGAAACATACGCCATCCAGAACGACGCAGCCTGGCTAACTCGGCGCACGCCTCACATATGAATGCCGCCTTGGACCTGAGAATCAACCTTTGGCAGAAACAGCTGGTCACTTCTAAAGACCGGGATTCAATACGTCCAACATTAGCCAACCTATTGAACTAAATTTCTTAAGTCCCAAATTTCTTTTTTGTATTTATGGCCACTTTTTCGGAAGTCTGAACGAATTGCTTCGTCACCATGCTAATCTGCTCCCCAACAACGACTCTTAACCTGATCTCTGCGGAATTGGTAACGGAAGAGTTTTATTTCTACCGACAGCAGATGTATTTGATTAAAACTGAACTTCGTGTGACATACCTTTCTTTGTCTTGCTCCTGCTATGGTCCCTGTGATGTATCCCGACTCTGAACAAAATCTTTTCGGAGTAATGAAGTACACACATTTCGTTTCAGTCAAATTTCTTCATTTGTTTTGAATGAGATACATTACATTAGACAGGACAGGGTTCAATCAGGGTTCAGGGTTCAATCATGTAAGTAACATGAGAATACACCAGGCAAGCGGGAATGTTCTGTCTGTACAAGTGCTTTAGCTCCTCACTCAAGAGGGCAATAATGTTGTCCACGACGCCGACGCGCTGACGTATCAGAACGAGGGGTTGAAGCGAATGCTCCCTGCTGCACTGCGTATAATGCAACAATTCTTGCGTTTGGCAGGCAGAATGTGGCAGAGGTTCTGCAAGAACACGACACCGGCAGTCAAGACACCGTTTCGCTTGTGTTTAGTTTTCCATTGCCCTTCCATGTGCTGTGAAATCTATAGACGTAATTCCATTAGTGTCTCAAAAATAATATTCTTTCTGGCTGATAATGTTTGACGTGCTTCTTTTGGCTTTTTGTGTGAGGCGGTACGGCATTACACCACTGACTGCTGTTTTGACTCCGCGTCAGCATAGCACGCCTGTGTACCGCCACAGTTCGCAGTTCTGTTCTATAGGCCTTCGCCTTCCTCAACGTAACGAGAAGGAAAGCCCAAAAAAGCAGTTGAGTTTTGAGGTTCTTAGAAACGAACTTGGAAGCCTAACGATCACAAACTTGTGATAACCTAATTGAATTGTCAGGATCTCATGCAAAACTCACCGAGAAATCTGCGGGAAATCGTACGATAGTTGACGTATTGCAAAACACCTATTTTCACCATTTTTCAACACTTACACCATCCGGTCTGAGTAACAAATCCATCAGGGACATTTCAAACCTTCTGAAGCTGCCTAGGTCGACTACTGACGTGACTATGAAATGGAAGAGACAACCGTAGCTAAATCAAGACCAGGCAGAGCTCAAGTACTATCGGACAGGGAACGACGAGCGTCGCGGGTCATGGTTGTAAAAAATCGCATCAAATCAGCGGAAGGAATCGCCTGTGAGTTCGTAAGTGCTACCGTCAGTCCACGTAAAACAACGACTGTGCGTAGGGAGTTAAAAACATTGGAGTTCAATGATCGAGCATCTCCTCGTAGGCCACACATACCTGTAGTCGATATTAACTGACACTTGAGGAGATGTGAAGGGCGACGCCACGAGACAGTGGATGACTGGAAACGAGCAGTTTGGAATGACGGACCACCACCAATGGTGATCAGATGGAAAGGTTTGAGAATAAGTCGATGTTGAAAGTCTCCTGGAAGCATTTCTCTGAAGACTGTCTCTGAAGACGAATTCTGCCACCGTAATCAACCGTCATAGCAACTATGTGGAAAAGTCTCGTTCTGCCAATAGCTGATTTCTTCTTAAGATTGTAAAACGTTTCATCTTTTTTTCCCCGAATTTTTATTCTCATAATTGATAACGTAGTTATAAAAGGAACTAAGATTTCTACATATATCTGTGCAAAGATTTTATTTAACATACCGAAACTTCCAGAAATTATAAAAGCGGTGAATGCATAACCATTGATAACAAATGAAAAAAAAGCTCAGAAGAATGATAGGAAGAATAAAACTTCTAATGTAATAAATAAAATTATTCCTTTTATGTTCTGCTTGCACTATCACCTTTCTGTCGTTGGAACTCGAGCTGAACGGATGCAAGTGTATATCAATATTTGTGTGATAACGCTTATTTAAATCTATCAGTTGTGTAGGCTTCGTTATTAATTCAAGCCATTATCTTGCCTTTTAAGCATTTATGCTGCTTTCTTCATATGTTTCAGGCAGAATAGGCGAGGTATTCAAATGGCTCTGAGCACTATGGGACTTAACTTCTGCGGTCATCAGTCCCCTAGAACCTAGAACTACTTAAACATAACTAACCTAAGGACATCACACACATCCATGCCCGAGGCAGGGTTCGAACCTGCGACCGTAGCGGTCGCGCGGCTCCAGACTGAAGCGCCTAGAACTGCTCGGCCACTAGGCGAGGTAGGCGGCTGATTGTTCTGACACGAACGATCGGATATAATTAGTGTCGTTTCGTTGGTTAATTTTCAGTTAAGTGGCCGAACCCCCTGAGATGTTTATTCCGATCATTTCTTGACTGTTTGCAGTATTTTACAGTTAAAGCTGCGCGGATCTGATCGGATTGCGTTTCCGAACAATGACGTCTTCCAGCTTACTCAATGGCCTGATGCCTCACCGATCTGCAGATAAAAATAAAGAGGGTTCTGTTCAGTAAGGTGAACTGTTGTGGTAAAGCAGGGAATTTTCTTGTGACGCACTACATTGTGCCGTCCATCCTCAATGAGCGTTCCCTCCATATCGCGGCAGTTCGATTGTTCTGAAGTGCCCCATTTGTAAACTGTTAAATTCTTGCCGCTCCTTTGAGTATTGCTTCGTCTGGCTCTCAACAAAAGACTGAAGGGGAAAATGTTTCAGCCAAGTAAATATAAAATGGTTTGTCGTAGAGTCAATGTAATAAATTATCTAGATATTTCAAATTTTGAAGATGATTGGTTAAATGGATCATTGTGATAACAAGAAAAGAGATTATAAATTTTAGACGCTGTGTACTTTGTTTCCAAATGGATTGCTGAAACATTAAAAATGAAACAAGAAACAGTTCTTCCTTTTGGTATAATACAAATATTCACACACTTTTGCATCCCAAAACACGGCTAATCAAGGCCATAATATCTGCAGCAGGAAGGGGTCAGGTACGTTTGATGTATTCGTAGCCCCTCCAGTTCTCGAAAAATCCGCAATAGTGCTGTCAGTCCTTCGTGTGGTGTTGTAAAGAAAAATGTTACCGATAGTTTTTCGTGTACAAAAATTTTTCGAGGTATGTAGAGACCTTCTTATTGCCTACGAATTTGGCATCACAGTCACGTCCTCACGCTGGCAGTGTGCTCCCGAAGGTCAAGTGAAAAACGAGCTAGCATAGCGTTTCACACGTCATAATTGTGAAACGTGGGTCAAAGAAACAGAAGATAATAACTACTTACAAGATAAAACACGATGGACGCAAAAGTAGGCGAGAGCGAAAAAGTCGGCACACTTATCAGAGCAGTGATAGTGAGGCGATGTGCCGGCGGCGTCGCGCTGACCGCTGCGGCGGGGTTCGGCGGCCTCGCAGGCGGAGCCCGGCGCTGTGGCCCGCGACCGGAAGCTGGCCGCCGCGCCGCCTGGAAAGCGTGCTCGCGCCGCAGCCCGTGTCAAGGCCCTCGGCCCCTCTCCCAGCAACCTGCCTCAACACTGAACTTTCTCTCGCGAATACTGCCCGCCGCCGGGAAAGTTCTGTTGATCACACGAGTTGCCAGCAGTGAACTGCACGAATTCGTGGCCTTCACTACAGTGTGTTGCGATGGTAACAATTGGCGCGGGATAGCCGCACGGTCTAGGGCGCCTTGCACGGTCCGTGGGGCTTCCCCCGTCGGAGGTTCGAGTCCTCCTTCGCCTCGGGCATGGGTGTGTGTGTTGACCTTAGTGTAAGTTAGTTTAAGTAGTGTGTAAGCTTAGGGGCCGATGACCTCAGCAGTCTGGTCCCATAACACCCTATCACAAATTTCTAGTAACGACACAGCTCACTACTTCGTGTCGAACTGATTGCCATTACGGAACCTAATCCAGTCAAACTGTTGCAGTTTCTGTAAACCATTCAGGTGTAAATGTTAGGTATGGCTTAAATAGAGCTCAGTAGCGAGTCTTTCTCCAACATTTTTAAACGTCAGGAAAAATTATGTACATCTGTACTCCGCAAGCCATTTGGAAGTGGATGGCAAATTAAAATTCCTTCCCGTTCCATTCACGTACGGAATGCTCTATAATTATCTCAACCTTCTCTTTACGGTGCCTACACGAGCGATACGTAGTAAACTATGTATCGCGACACCGGGCTGAAAATGACGTACAAGTTCGTGGCGCCCTCCATCGGTAATGCTGGAATTGAATATGGTGTTGGCCCACTCTTAGCCTTGATGACAGCTTCCACTCTCGCATACATACGTTCAGTCAGGTGCTTGAAGTTTTTCTTGGGGAATGGCAGCCTATTCTTCACGGAGTGCGGCACTGACAAGGAAACCTCCCCATCGCACCCCCCTCAGATTTAGTTATAAGTCGGCACAGTGGATAGGCCTTGAAAAACACAGATCAATCTAGAAAACAGGAAGAAGTTGTGTGGAACTATGAATAAAATAAGCAAAATATACAAACTGAGTAGTCCATGTACAAGATATACAATATCAAGCAGAACCTAAGCACAGGAGCGCCGTGGTCCCGTGGTTAGCGTGAGTAGCTGCGGAACGAGACGTCATTGGTTCAAGTCTTGCCTGGACTGAAAATTTTACTTTCTTTATTTTCGCAAAGTTATGATCTGTCCGTTCGTTCATTGACGTCTCTGTTCACTGTAATAAGTTTAGTGTCTGTGTTTTGCGACCGCACCGCAAAACCGTGCGATTAGTAGACGAAAGGACGTGCCTCTCCAATCGGAACCGAAAACATTTGATCGCAAGGTCATAGGTCAACCGATTCCTCCAGAGGAAAACACGTCTGGTATATTTTATACGACACTGGTGACGTCATGTGCGTCACATGACAGGAATATGTTGTCGACCCACCTAACTTGTACACTTAGCGAATGGGTAAAAAGATTCTTCTACCCTGCCCGATTTAGGTTTTCTTGTGGATGTGATAATCTCTCACAAAAAAGTGACGAAAACATAAGAGTTTGTCACATAAACTGAAAATAAAAAATTAAAATTTTCACTCGACGGAAGACTTGAACCAAGGACCTCTCGTTCCGTAGCTGCTCTCGCTAACCACGGGACCACGGCTCTCCTTGACTTGCATTGTCCTTGATGTTGCCTATCTTCAAATGGACTACTCAGTTTGTATATTTTACTTATTTTTTTCATAGTTCCACACAACTCCTTCCTGTTTTCTCGATTGATCTGTGTTCAGTTTTTCAAGGGCTATCCACTGTGGCAACTTATAACTAAATCTGAGGGGGGTGCGATGGGGAGGTTTCCTTGTGAGGAGAGGTATCGATGTCGGTCGGTGAGGCTGGCACGAAGTCGGCGTTCCAAAACATCCCAAAGGTGTTCTGTAGGATTCAGGTCAGGACTCTGTGCAGGCCAGTCAATTACAGGGATGTTATTGTCGTGTAACCACTCCGCCACAGGCCGTGCATTATGAGCAGATGCTCGATCGTGTTGAATGATGCAATCGCCAGCCCCGAATTGCTATTCAACAGTGGGAAGCAAGACGGTGCTTAAAATATCAATGTACGCCTGTGCTGCGATAGTGCCACGCAAAACAACAAGATGTGCAAGCCCCCTCCATGAAAAACACGACCACACCATAACACCACCGACTACGAATTTTGCTGTTGGCACTACATACGCAGGCAGATGACGTTCACCGGGCATTCGCCATATCCACACCCAACCATCGGATCGCCACATTGTGTACCATGATTCGTCACTCCACACAAGGTTTTTCCTGTTCAATCGTCCAATGTTTACGCTCCTTAAACCAAGCGAGGCGTCGTTTGGCATTTACCTGTGTGATGTGTGGCTTATGAGCAGCCACTCGACCATGAACTCCAAGTTTTTTCACCTCCCGCCTAACTGTCATTGTTCTTCCAGTGGATCCTGATGCAGTTTGGAATTCCTGTGTGATGGTCTGGATGGATGCCTGGCTATTACACATTACGACCCTCTTCAACTGTCGACGGTCTCTGTCAGCCAACAGACGAGGTCGGCCTGTAAGCTTTTGTGCTGTACGTTTCCCTTCACGTTTCCAAGTTACTATCACATCGCAAACAGTTGACCTAGGGATGTTTAGGAGTGTGGAAATCTCGCGTACAGACGTATGACACAAGTGATCACTTTCGAAGTCCGCGAGTTCAGCGGAGCGCGCCATTCTACTCTCTCACGATGTTTAATGACTACTGGGGTCGCTGATATGGAGTACCTGGCATTAGATGACAGCACAATGCACCTAATATGAAAAACATATGTTTTTGTGAGTGCCCGGATACTTTTGATCACATAGTGTATGTTCCTAGATTCCTCACTTAACACTGTTTCTTGAAATTTTCCAAGTAGCCTTTCGCGGTGTAGTTGGCGTCTATTGACAAGCGTCTGCCGCTTCAACGTTTCCAGCTTGTTAGTGAAGCTGTCTCATGGGTCAGGCGAACCTGTAACCGTTCATGCTCTCCTTCTTTGTAAATCTTTAATATCTCCTGTTAGTCCTATTTGGTATGCAGCTCACACACTTGTTCTTTTACATAGTCATTGAATTTTCCCTGTATGCTGCCAACGAACCGATGTTTCTCAGCTGCTTTACTAGCGACTGAAACTATGTGACAATTTAATTTCATGTTTGTACAGCTATACGCAGATGCTTGTTTGAATTGACGCATTCGACTGTGGCTCATTGAAACTGAAGTCACAAAACATGATGCGCGCCAAACGAGTTCCATATTTTTGGAGCCATGAAGAACAACGGCGCTCACATGACGATAATTGATAGGGGAATGCGGGGGCAAGAGATGTGGTATGGAGCATTTTTAATACACTCCTGGAAATTGAAATAAGAACACCGTGAATTCATTGTCCCAGGAAGGGGAAACTTTATTGACACATTCCTGGGGTCAGATACATCACATGATCACACTGACAGAACCACAGGCACATAGACACAGGCAACAGAGCATGCACAATGTCGGCACTAGTACAGTGTATATCCACCTTTCGCAGCAATGCAGGCTGCTATTCTCCCATGGAGACGATCGTAGAGATGCTGGATGTAGTCCTGTGGAACGGCTTGCCATGCCATTTCCACCTGGCGCCTCAGTTGGACCAGCGTTCGTGCTGGACGTGCAGACCGCGTGAGACGACGCTTCATCCAGTCCCAAACATGCTCAATGGGGGACAGATCCGGAGATCTTGCTGGCCAGGGTAGTTGACTTACACCTTCTAGAGCACGTTGGGTGGCACGGGATATATGCGGACGTGCATTGTCCTGTTGGAACAGCAAGTTCCCTTGCCGGTCTAGGAATGGTAGAACGATGGGTTCGATGACGGTTTGGATGTACCGTGCACTATTCAGTGTCCCCTCGACGATCACCAGTGGTGTACGGCCAGTGTAGGAGATCGCTCCCCACACCATGATGCCGGGTGTTGGCCCTGTGTGCCTCGGTCGTATGCAGTCCCGATTGTGGCGCTCACCTGCACGGCGCCAAACACGCATACGACCATCATTGGCACCAAGGCAGAAGCGACTCTCATCGCTGAAGACGACACGTCTCCATTCGTCCGTCCATTCACGTCTGTCGCGACACCACTGGAGGCGGGCTGCACGATGTTGGGGCGTGAGCGGAAGACGGCCTAACGGTGTGCGGGACCGTAGCCCAGCTTCATGGAGACGGTTGCGAATGGTCCTCGCCGATACCCCAGGAGCAACAGTGTCCCTAATTTGCTGGGAAGTGGCGGTGCGGTCCCCTACGGCACTGCGTAGGATCCTACGGTCTTGGCGTGCATCCGTGCGTCGCTGCGGTCCGGTCCCAGGTCGACGGGCACGTGCACCTTCCGCCGACCACTGGCGACAACATCGATGTACTTTGGAGACCTCACGCCCCACGTGTTGAGCAATTCGGCGGTACGTCCACCCGGCCTCCCGCATGCCCACTATACGCCCTCGCTCAAAGTCCGTCAACTGCACATACGGTTCACGTCCACGCTGTCGCGGCATGCTACCAGTGTTAAAGACTGCGATGGAGCTCCGTATGCCACGACAAACTGGCTGACACTGACGGCGGCGGGGCACAAATGCTGCGCAGCTAGCGCCATTCGGCGGCCAACGCCGCGGTTCCTGGTGTGTCCGCTGTGCCGTGCGTGTGATCATTGCTTGTACAGCCCTCTCGCAGTGTCCGGAGCAAGTATGGTGGGTCTGACACACCGGTGTCAATGTGTTCTTTTTTCCATTTCCAGGAGTGTATTTGGGAAGACTAATGGCGACTTGTAAGCACCCACAAAAAAGTTCTACTTGCGGCACTGTTAAAAACTTGCGTAATACCAACTTTTAAATTATTTTCTTGAGAGAAAACGACTTTAGTGCACTATATTTTTTTCTTTCCCCTGAGATCTGGGGAACGGGGGGGGGGGGGGGGGGGGGGGGAAGAAAGCGATCCGGGGCCGTCGATTCGCTTCGGATGAAGAGGTGCACTCCTGCGTACAATCATGGCGCTGTAAGCAACCGCTGACATTTTTTCATGAAGGGATTGACCATCTCGTTTCGCACTGGCATAAATGTATTAACAGTTACGGCGACTACTTTTGTAATAAGAGACACTTTCCATCTGGCTCGTTTTCATTTGTTAGCCCTTTATGCATTACTGCAATTGTTGCATTTTCTGAACTATTGAGTTTCACATTCCTGAACATTTGAAACAAGTTACCAATCTTTGCGCAACTTTCATATCTTATCGAGGTCAGACTAGTTCTCTATACAGATTTTTCAGATAGCACTTCATTTCAGATAATCGCATCACCAGCGAGAGGTCTGACATTACTATTATTATTTCCTGCAAGCTCATTAACATACAACATAAACAGCAAGTGTCCATACACACTTACCTGAGGCATATCTCAAGTTCCATATACATCTATAGAAGACTCTGCATTCAAGGTAAACTATCTTATCAAAAGTATCCGGATACCAGTTAGTGGACATTAACGTGGGGTGTGTCCACCCTTCGCCTTTATGAAGGTTTGAACTCTGCTGTGGACACCTTCATTGAGGCGACTTAATCTTTGGAAGAATGGCAGCCCGTCGCTCCTCAAAAGCAAATACTAGTACGGTAGTGATGTTTGACGATGGGATCTGGAGCGAAATCGACGATCTAACTCATCCCAAATGTGTTCCATTGCTTTCAGGTCTGGGCTCTCGCTAGGTCAATATTCAGGAATGCTATGGTCCACAAATCATTGCCTCGCAGACCTTGCTTTATCACATTGTTGTGCTGATACAATCACAGTATCAGAGATGTTCCTCTAATGTACGCCTTACACAATGCTGTAAATTTGTTCGTATCCTTACCCTAACCACGAAAACACCCCCATACCGTTTCACTACCCCCTCCGTACTTGACTGTTGGCACTACACATGAGGGCAGCCAGTGTTCTCCAGCTAATCTCCAAACCCAAGCACTATCATCCGACTGCCACAGATCACTCGTCCAATGTCCAGCGGAGTCGCTTTTTACACCACCTCATGCGTCGCTTAGCACTTATTACAGGAATGTAAGAAAGAGTACTAGGAAAGTTATGCAATGCGATGCAACAATAAGTCCTAGAAGGCTGATTGTTGCTATGTTCTGAAAATACTTCATACTTGCACTGTAGCCGCTGTGCGAAGTCTGTGGGCGCAGTCGTCTACTGGCAGGGTTAGTTTGAAGTGCTCCTCTGGCATCGAGGTCACGAAGTGACATTCGGGCAGTTTTGCAGTACAGCTTCGCACATAGTTTAAACATGACCAGTGTTCTGAAGAAATGACTCTTTGCACTCGGTGATGTGTCCACATCGTACAACTATATTCAGGCGGTACAGAGAATTGCAAAAAAACTGTATTCCAAATAAGAAATTTCACTCTGGAGGACGATGAGAGAACGGGAAGGCCACGATCACCAGTTACAGAGAAAAAAGGTGTGAGGCAAACGCTTGTCGAAGACAGGCGAGTGACCTATAAGCAAACAGAGGATACCTTAGGGCTAAATGTACCACCAATGCGTTCGATTCTACATTAACATCTGCAAGTAAAGGAATTTTGTTGTCTCTAGGTCCCGCATAGACTGATGGAAGAGCAGACGACACGACGTGCGACTTGGTGCTGCAAGATGTTAAAGAAGTTTCCTAAGGGACAATCTCAGCATGTGAATAACATCGTGGCAGGTGAGAAGACTTGGCTGCACTATTATGACGTAGCGACTAAGACGCAAAACAAAGTTTGGGTCTTTGAAGTTGGCGAACACACCCGTAGCTGTCAGAAAATCCCGATCAGTAAAGAAGAAAATGATAACAGTTATATCCGGCCGGTGTGGCCGAGCGGTTCTAGGCGCTTCAGTCTGGAAGCGCGCGACCGCTACGGTCGCAGGTTAAAATCCTGTCTCGGGCATGCATCTATGTGATGTCCTTAGGTTAGTTAGGTTTAAGTAGTTGTAAATTCTAGGTAATTAATGACCTCAGATGTTTAGTCCTATAGTGATCAGAGCCATTTGAACCCATTTTTGATAACAGTTTTCTTTTTTTTCATGTGGAGTGGAACTGTGGAGCATATTGTTTCGGACACACAGGAGACAGTCACAGCTAAATGGTACACTGAGCAGTGCCTACCCAAAGGCATCCAATCTCTGAAGAACCTACGACAGAAGAGAAGAGTGGACACTTGGTTCCTCCATCACGACAACGCTCCAGCTGACCGCGCCAAAGCATGCACCAAATATTTGAGGGATACAGGACTGAAACTTCTTGAGCACCCACCTTACAGTCCAAACCTTGCTACGGTGACCTTGCACTGTTCCCGCATCTGGCAGTGAAGCTGAAAGGAGTGCAACTTTCAAGTGATGAGGACTTCCTGAGAGCTTGGGATAACGAGTGCCTTACTCCCTACAGAAACCTGGCAGAACTGGTTAACGCATTGATTTCGGATGGTAGAGAGGTGTATTCAACGTGGCGGAAATTACTTCGAAAAAATGAAATAAATAAAGCTGTATTGCAAACCCTCCTAGTACCCTTATGAGGAGTTTTACTATTGTACTCATTCTTCCCGACCATTGTACCCATACTTTTTAGCTCCCTATACACAGTGATAGCTGGACCGCTGGTGGGCACATTGGAATTCACGAGTAATTATTTCCGCTGATTTCTAGTGACTTTTTAAAAACACCCTCCGAAATACTCGGCACCCCTGCCATCTGCACATGAAGTCTGCCTAGTCTTAATTTAGCTATGGTTGTTTCTTTGGATTTCCACTTCACAGTCACACCATCAAGAGTTGTTTTGGCATATTTAAGTGGGCTGCAATGTACCTGATCGCTTTGTTACTCAGGTGACTAGTCCATTTCGAAGTCACTGAGTCCCTGGTATTTTTGCTTCTCTACTGGCAACACCACATTCCACGCCTCCTTTTATGCTGCCGGGTTTGCCTCTCGTTACATGCAGGTGGTGACGCATAAGGAGGTCGCCACCGTTAGGCCCTCAAGGTTTGTTCGAAAGGTGTTTTTTTTATTATTTTTTTTACTGGGATTTGAAGTTCGTCTACTACTTTTAGTAAACTCGGTAAATGAGAACAAAAGTGGAATTCATAACTTGGAAAAATCATTTTTGAGATCAGTTCGAGGTGACTAAACATTAGGGAGCACCGGAAGAACTTTTACAACTGACAGGAAGCGTTCGTGCATTACTGAAACAAGTGGTGGAATCATATGCAGGTGTAGTGCGACAAGAGAGCATGTGAAAATTGCTCCATTACCACTCAGGAAGACAAAATATAGATGAACGCCCAATTATCACCCATGAAGACGGAGAAATGTTGGCAACTCAACTACAGACTGGATTCAATTGATGCAGAACTGAAGACCAACGGACCATAAATCTGCGAAGAACAAATATTCTAACGTGTAACCAAAATTACTATGGAGTATTAAAATAATTTAATGTTGTTGTCTAAGGATATATTAACCGTATGTAGTGGGATGCAGATTTGGTGTATTAGTTATTTTCTATTGGCATTTTATGGAAATTGTGAAGAGAGAATTTTCAGTCTGACCATTTAAGATGCTTCAATGGTGCAAATGATTGAGAGTAAGAAAATTACTATCAGTATCATCGTTCGAAAAACACAATTGTAATGGCACTTGGAAATGTTTCCAAAGAGGTATACGTAAGATAAAAAAAAAGCAAGCAATGCACTGAATCAGAAATGCTGTTAGATGAGACGGATGTGACTGTCACCCTTTTTTAAGTCGGTGCGAAGAGAGGAGTCTGTGGTGTGTCTTTATGAAGACAGGACGCGACTTCCTGTTGTAACAGTTTTCTGAATACTATTGTATTTTGTGTTAATATGGAAGTGAAGAGAAACACAGTGTCTGTCTATTTATTTGACAAACAGTTCGTCTCGCCGCATCGAAATAGAAGTTTCTTTCATTTGGCGACACGGTCAACAATTAACAATTTCTACGGCGGCTGTATTCGAGATGACCATCGCATCGGAAAGAAGAGGTAAAGTTTTCCACTGAAAAGAAAATACAACTAAGAACATTTACTATTAAACTTCCTAGAAAGTATATTTCAAATTTGTTTGATGATGTCCGTTCGGCAGCCGGCTGTAAAGCATTTCATTAACTTCCATTTATGACTTCGCCGTTAAATATCATAAAACATTTCCAATTCAAAAACTCATTATCTAGAACATTTCATTTCGACCAACAGTGCTTGTTTTTAACGTTTGCTTGTATATTAAGTCACGGTTACACCAGCCCGAACACAAGCGCTCGAGCATCAGCCAACGAGTATTCTCTAAGGCAGTGTTTTTCAACCTGTGGGTCGCAACCCTCCCCCCCCCCCCTCCTCCGGGGTGGCAACGCCTTGCTCAGGGGGTCGCAGTCGCAGGAGAAAGCAGGAGTAAAAAATCAAAAACATTAATACTATTTTAACTTAACTAATAACATTACTATTTTATTACCTGAAACATAGTAGTTTGCTGCTGGTTAAGTGTCTTAAGTTTCCTTTCGAAGAAATCCAACGGTTTATCAGCTTCCTTGGAATGATTAGTTGAGAGGTGACCCCAAAGCTTTGACGGTTTCATACTCTCACGTGACAATAATTCGCCGCAAATGACGCATTGAGGATTATTGTTCATGACAGTAAAACCATACTGTCGTCATAAGTCCATACTGTCGCCATAAAGTCTATTTTTTCGATTTTGATTCGCTTCCGCCACTGCCACTTGTACCAGACGTGGAGGGCTGCACAGATCTTTAAAGAAACTTGTCCATTGATGCTCGCTCAGAGCGAAACGCGAAGACAATAATCACGTCCGTACTTGTTGGCGTACTCGGACAACTGATTGTAGTGACCGAAAACGCTCCGCTATGCCCCCGCTGATCCCTTCTCACCGCCACGCCACTACCGCGGCAAATAACATCTCTCTGCCCGCTCTTCACATTGCATTTGATCTCTCGATCAGTATAGTATCAATAGAAAGAAAATTAAATACGTTGACTTTGAAATCGCGGACATACTTTTACTATGGTTCTGGGGGTCGCCAGAATATTTTTCTTGGAAAGGGGTTGCGTATTCAAAAAGGTTGAAAAACACTGCTCTAAGGTATCAATTGCAGTTGGGCTTGAGCGGACAGCATTCAGTCGTGTTCGGTTCGGATACGCGAGTACATTTGTTATCCACTGGTTGCGGTCTTTCGGTGAATCATCAAAGGAAGAGTGACTGGTCTCCGCTTCTGCGCTCGCTAACGGCTTTGAGAGCACAGACTGCATTCGCTTTTTCAGTCTGTTAGTTTTCGTAGTCAAATATCTCTGTTGTACTAAACCACAGTTTTGCGCCGGTGGAGTGGTCGGATGTTAACATTATGATGATAATCGAAAAATATCGATGTCGCAAGTGTTTGCGAGATCCAAAAGCCCGTAAGTACAAAACGCAGAACAAGAAACATGATACCTATCTGGAAGTTACCAAAGCACTCAACGTTCCAGCTGTGGAAGTGAGGAAGAACCTAAATTGCTTGCCTCATGCAGTCGGGACCGAAGTATAGCGGGCACGAGCTTTTGCATTTAATTTTAATAAAAAAGAACGACATAAATAATTTTCTTGAAAGTAAAATACAAGTCTTTGTGTGTGTTAGAATGACAACACACAATTTAAAAGTTCGGAAAGACCTAATGTTTCTTGTTGTTGACGTCTAACGTAGCAGTTCTGACGTCACATGTGTATCACTACTATTTTAGGAGCTTTTAATTTGATAACCATGTAGGTAATCTACAAACAATGAAGCAAATTTTAGCAAGTATCCTTTACGCCAGGTAGTTTGTATATTTATACATTACATTAATTATATTTTATTTGCATTTTATGTCATCCTTATTTTAACCCTTTGTTTCCTGACATAAGAAAAAATTTACTTTTTAACATTTTCTTTGCAGAATTTATGCTATTGTGGCCTCAAATGACGGTAGGATTTTTTGTAAAATTTTATTTTATTTTTTACAACTTTTTTCACTCCTGGTACTCAGAAGTACCGTCAGACTCCATGGACAGAATCACAACATGCGCAGAAAAATGCTCCAATTTTTATAACTTGTACTTTATTCCACATAAATATTAAATATTTTTATATTAGAAAATTAATTAACAAAAAAATGATATTTCTGTATTTTTTTAAATTCGCATAAATTTACCTTACTATGTGTTTGTCTCTCCACATTCTGTGTGTTCGGTATCCGCATTGAGGTGAAGGTGCAAACGGCAAAGAACACTCTCAGTCATCATTATTCGAACAAGTGGAGTTTGTTTCACAATCTGCCTCTTGCAAATTGCACGAAAAAGCTTTGTCAAAATTATTAACATTTTCGTCATCATCTTCGATGTCAGTATCCTCTGTAATATCAGAAGGAATGTCCTCATACAAAATTGCTTCAATCTCTGCATCATTTAAAGGTCGAAAGTAGCCACCAGTTTTACGATTTTCATCCATCTGTGTGTGAAAAAGTGGACAGAACAACTAGTGAGAGGTAACACACTGTTGCTACAATAAAGTGTTCGCACAACCTGACGGTACTAATAAGTCCGCTTTATATTTTCCACTTTATCTCACTCACTTGTAACGTAATGCTTCAAACTATTATAAAAAAACAAAGAAGGTAAGTACTTACAATGGAAAACTCAGCGGAAGTTTCAATAAATTGCGCACAAATTCAGGCAACACCATGGGAACAAGCACATACAATCTTCTGTTTTCACAGAAGCGCGCGAAAAACAATTTCAAGCTCTGACAGCCAGAGAGGTCTATGTATTGCATAACAACATCTATGAAACAGTAGAGCAGAGTTACTGTTACGTACCGACAGGCTCTCAGATCACGAAACTGCACCACGAGAAAATAATGAGAGTCAAAACTTACTGGTACTTTTAAGTACCATCAGGCAACAAAGGGTTAACACAATGCTTGAATGCTTCGGCAATACACTGCAGGCATCAGGAACTGTATGAAATATAGCAGTTATCGAAATCCGAGACAAGTACATAGGACTGGCATAACTGTCTTCAGTTGTTAATAAACGGAGCGGAAGTGTTAGCTAGCCTTTCTTCAGGTGATACGGCTCGTAGATAGTTACTGTACTGCTTTACAATGTTCCCTTCGATTGTAGCGAGACGTCAGCGAAAATAGCCTACCGACATGCGTGTATGGTTCTGGAACAAGATTGAGGAGGGGTAAGGTTAGAATTCAGTACTTCTCACAAAAAACAATTTTTACCTGAATATCAAAGATTCGCACTGCGACTATATCTAGCGTTCAATCGATTGAAACATCTGTTCGCGCTGATGACTGTAGCGCCAAAGAAATAATAAAGTAGCACTCATTGATTTTGCATGATTCGATGCCTACCCTCTCGCGTCTTCTTCCGGTCCTTCCGATGTAAATGCTTGTTCAAAGGTAGAAAGCGAATTATTCTGCGAATGCTCTTCACTTCCATCGCGCCGCTGTACAGTCATTCGAAGAAAGCTACAGCTCTTGCGTTGCTGCTTTGATTCGTTAGTGTCAATTTTTTTAAGCAATCGTGTCTACGTTTAGGATATTGGCACCATGCACTGAATTTACGAAGAAATAAGAAAAACGTAGCACATGACAAAAAACGTATACCATGAAACAGCGACAGACACTTCGTTGAATAATATGGAGATTTAGAAGCTGCTTCATGATGGAGTAACACTAGCTAAAAGAAATAACAGCTAAACGAAAAACAGAATCCACGTCAGAGATACACTACGGCAGGTTTCATTTCACGGCCATCAGGTATCGTACATTAGATCACGCTTTGCTTTGCTGTTTTTTGGATCAGCTAAAGTCTTCCATATCAGTGACGTCATGAAAAGCTGCAAAACGCAAAACAAATATTATTTCAAAATATGGCCAGTGACATTACCCGTTCCTAGGCGTCTGTAATACAAACATCGAATACAGAATCGTACGGATTCTTAAAAATAAGAACTAAAAGTAACGGGACAACTGCAGGAATTTCGGATTTTTGGGAAGGACAAACAAAAATAACAACTTCAAATTCAACTATGCCACACGAAATAGCCAGAGAAAATCGATATAATGGTTGGTTTCAAAGACGTAAAGAAAACACAACTAGCGCGAACTAACAGTAACATGTATCGAAAATATCACTTGACCAATATAGCTCAACTTAAAATACCAATAGCAATGCAAAAAGCCAAAAACCGGTAGAAATACAAAAAGCCAAAACAAGATACCATACAGAAAGCACCGCAGTTAACGAAACGCGATATCGCAATAATCCCTTGATCTTTATAGCTCGACTGAAACGGCTGTTACTAACACATAAAGCTGAAAATGAATACGGTAGTACAGGAAGCCAAAACGCGATAGCAATACATACAGCGAAACATCGCGAGAACTTAGGAAATGCACTATCGAAAACATTACTTGACCTACATCCGGCTGAGACCTATCTATGTCCATTATCATGGACATAAAAGTTTCTCCTACCGAGACCTAACGAAACACGGTATCGAAAACACAATTTGACCTACATTGTTCATAAACAAAAACCGATGGCAGTAAATAAAACCTGTATGTACTACCAGTTCATATAACCAAAAAACACAATATATGCTGAGCGGGGTAGCCAAGCTGTCTAGGGCGCCTTGTCACGGTTCGCGCGGCTCCCCCCGTCGGTGGTTCGAGTCCTCCCACGGGCATGGGTGTGTATGTTGTCCTTAGTGTACGTTAGTTTAAGTTAGATTAATGTGCAAGCTCAGGGACGATGACCTCAGCAGTATGGTCCCATAAGACCTTACCTGTACCACCACAATATCGAAACCATCAACTGACCTGTATAGCTCTACGTAAAACGCCTATACTAATACAAAAGTCGATAGCTATACAAAAAGCGATATCAATACACATCGCCAAAAATCGCGACACTCAGCGATACGCGGTATCGAAATAAAACGAAGCGTTAATAAGTGAACATGACTGTAACACAAAAGCTGAGCCTATATCTCTCAAAGCAAGTAGTATGCCAGGCGAAAATTCTATATTCAGAGGAAAACGTATTCAACAGTAATTCCAAGTTGATGAAAATCGCAATCTTACTGACTTATGATGTCACCCACCACAATAGTACTATGCCTCGACTATAGCTGACAAACGCTGTCGAAGGCTTGCGCTGATTCAATATTTGAACCGCGGGGAAGGGTCGTTCACTGAGAAATCACGCCAGTACGCAGCGCGAAAACTGCGAAGTCACTGCCACTCAGCAGACGCTGCCAGCGTAACAGAGGCAAAACCGGTTACATGCTAGCGGTTGGCACCACTTATCACGTGATGCGCAAAAATCCTGCGCAGTTATCAAATCCCGGGCTGTACTTTGCCACCGACGAGAGAACTCAACGGTCTTCACCTTGACTGGTGATTCATGCAGATTTTGTGCGATCAAGGAGCGCACAAAGACCCGCATTCGAGTCGTTAGCAGCTCAGATTATTTCTAGATCCCAGTAGCAGCCGATCGTTATCAGGTGACTGAGGCGGTAAAAAAGACAATGGCGGATGAGACGGCCTGATGTGCATTAATGAGCCGGAT
This sequence comes from Schistocerca nitens, assembly GCF_023898315.1. Lineage (NCBI taxonomy): Eukaryota > Metazoa > Arthropoda > Insecta > Orthoptera > Acrididae > Schistocerca > Schistocerca nitens. The sequence continues at coordinate 740,278,596 of NC_064614.1, read as the reverse complement.
GTGAGCCACTGTGGGAAAGAACTGACAAAGTACTCCCGCAAAGCATTTAAACCGAAGCCACCAGGAGCAGCGGCGTGGTCTCTCAATAAGCACATCATGTGATACAACACAAGTATCTTTTGCTATTACCTGCACGCTCAGCAATCTTTTTCGAGCGTGACTGATCAAGCTCGATATTTTTGGTGCTCGGTCATTATCTAGCTACGATATATTTCTTCCAAGATATGAAATGTACTGCATAAATACATACGCCCAAACATCTGTTTCTAGTGACTCTATTTAGGTTTATTTCATTATGCATTCATTCCGGTTTTCCATTACGAGTACTCAGAGTTCAGAAGAAAAGCGAAAATTTGAAGTTTGTTGATATTGAAAATTAAGTAGATTGACACCACAAGAAATGAAGAGGTTTTCTGGAAATTTAGCGAAAAGATGAATATATAGAAAACACTATTACATTCAGACACAAGGAAGAAAGAAGAAATATAAGAGTTCAATACCCCGTCGACAACGTGGCCATTAATGATTATTATTTATTTGTTTACATGTCAAGTTCCGTAGAACCAAGTAGAGGAGCAAATCTCCAAGGTCATGGAACGTCAGTATATTAAATTACAACATAAAAGTAATAAAATAAAAATAAAATGTTTATGAACCCGAAGAAAGTCCATCCATAAATTTAAGTAAACGCGATCAACAATACAACAAGAACCAGCTTGATTTTCAAGGAACTCCTCGACAGAATAGGAGTGATCCATGAGGAAACTCTTCAGTTTCGATTTGAAAGCTCGTGGATTACTGCTAAGATATTTTAATTCGAGCGGTAGCTTATTGAAAACGGATGCAGCAGTATACTGCACATCTTTCTGCACATGAGTTAAGGAAGTCCGATCCAAATACATGTTTGATTTCTGCCGAGTATTAACTAAGTGAAAGATGCTTATTCTTGGGAATAAGCTTATATTGTTAACAAGAAATGACAGTAAGGAGTATATACAGGGTGTTTCAAAAATGACCGGTATATTTGAAACGGCAATAAAAACTAAACGAGCAGCGATAGAAATACACCGTTTGTTGCAATATGCTTGGGACAACAGTACATTTTCAGGCAGACAAACTTTCGAAATTACAGTAGTTACAATTTTCAACAACAGATGGCGCTGCGGTCTGGGAAACTCTATAGTACGATATTTTCCACATATCCACCATGCGTAGCAATAATATGGCGTAGTCTCTGAATGAAATTACCCGAAACCTTTGACAACGTGTATGGCGGAATGGCTTCACATGCAGATGAAATGTACTGCTTCAGCTGTTCAATTGTTTCTGGATTCTGGCGGTACACCTGGTCTTTCAAGTGTCCCCCCGAGAGAAGTCACAGGGGTTCATGTCTGGCGAATAGGGAGGCCAATCCACGCCGCCTCCTGTATGTTTCGGATAGCCCAAAGCAATCACACGATCATCGAAATATTCATTCAGGAAATTAAAGACGTCGGCCATGCGATGTGGCCGGGCACCATCTTGCATAAACCACGAGGTGTTCGCAGTGTCGTCTAAGGCAGTTTGTACCACCACAAATTCACGAAGAATGTCCAGACAGCGTGATGCAGTAATCGTTTCGGATCTGAAAAATGGGCCAATGATTCCTTTGGAAGACATGGCGGCCCAGACAAGTACTTTTTGAGGATGCAGGGACGATGGGACTGCAACATGGGGCTTTTCGGTTCCCCATATGCGCCAGTTCTGTTTATTGACGAAGCCGTCCAGGTAAAAATAAGCTTCGTCAGTAAACCAAATGCTGCCCACATGCATATCGCCGTCATCAATCCTGTGCACTATATCGTTAGCGAATGTCTCTCGTGCAACAATGGTAGCGGCGCTGAGGGGTTGCCGCGTTTGAATTTTGTATGGATAGAGGTGTAAACTCTGGCGCATGAGACGATACGTGGACGTTGGCGTCATTTGGACCGCAGCTGCAACATGGCGAACGGAAACCTGAGGCCGCTGTTGGATCACCTGCTGCACTAGCTGCGCGTTGCCCTCTGTGGTTGCCGTACGCGGTCGCCCTACCTTTCCAGCACGTTCATCCGTCACGTTCCCAGTCCATTGAAATTTTTCAAACAGATCCTTTATTGTATCGCTTTTCGGTCCTTTGGTTACATTAAACCTCCATTGAAAACTTCGTCTTGTTGCAACAACACTGTGTTCTAGGCGGTGGAATTCCAACACCAGAAAAATCCTCTGTTCTAAGGAATAAACCATGTTGTCTACAGCACACTTGCACGTTGTGAACAGCACACGCTTACAGCAGAAAGACGACGTACAGAATGGCGCACCCACAGACTGCGTTGTCTTCTATATCTTTCACATCACTTGCAGCGCCATCTGTTGTTGAAAATTGTAACTACTGTAATTTCGAAAGTTTGTCCGCCTGAAAATGTACTGTTGTCCCAAGCATATTGCAACAGACGGTGTATTTCTATCGCTGCTCGTTTAGTTTTTATTGCCGTTTCAAATATACCGGTCATTTTTGAAACACCCTGTATATTGATAGGCCAATGTCAAAATACCCAGACTCGTGAACATGGGTCGACAAGAGGTTCGTGAACTAACATTATTTATTGCCCGAACGGCCTGTTTCTGAGCCGAAAATATCCTTTTACAATGGGAAGAGTTACCCCAAAATATCGTACCATACGACATAAGCGCATGAAAATAAGCAAAGTAGACTAATTTTCGTATCGAACAATCACTCACTCACTTCAGATACCGTTCGAATAGTAAAAATGGCAGCATTAAGTCTTTGAACAATATCTGAATGTGGGCTTTCCACGACAGTTCACTATCTATCTGAACACCTAGAAATTTTAACTGTTCAGTTTCACTAATCATATGCCCATTCCGTGAAATTGAAACTTAGCATTAGTTAGGTCATGAACTGCACTATTTGAAACTGGGCCAATGTTGCACACAACATCCTTTACTACCAAGCAAGCATCAGCAAACAGAAATATTTTAGAGTTACCCATAATACTAGAGGGCATATCATTTATATGAATAAGGAACAGGAGTGGCCCCAACACTGATCCCTGGGGCTCCCTCCACTTGACTATACCCCAATCAGACCTCACATCACAGCCATTGTCAACACTGTAGTAATGATTATTTCTTGTCTGCTGCTAAAGTAAGAGTTGAACCAATTGTGAGCTACTCCCCTTATTCCATAGTGGTCCAACTTCTGGAGCAATATTTTGTGAAGAACACAATCAAACGCCTTAGTTAAATCAAAAAATATGTCTAGCGTTCGAAACCTTTTGTTTAACCCATCCAGTACCTCACAGGGAAAAGAGAATATAGCATTTTCAGTTGTTAAACGATTTCTACATCCGAAGTGCACATTTGATAGCAAATCGTGTGATATAAAATGACCAATTATCCTTACATAAAGAGCCTTTTCAATAACTGTAGCAAACACTGATGGCATAGAAACAGGTCTAAAATTGTCTGCATTATCCTTTTCTCCCTTTTTATAAAGCGGCTTTGCTACTGAGTACTTTCATCGTTCAGGAAACTGACCATTGCTAAAGGTAAAATTACAAATATGGCTAAAACATAGGGCTAACATGTGCAGCACAGTACTTTAATATTCTGCAAAACACTCCAGCATATCCATGAGTGTCCTTAGTCTTTAATGATTTAATTAGTGACTCAATCTCCCCCTTGTCTGAATCACAGAGCAGTGTTTCAGACATCAATCTCGGAAAGGCATTTCCCAAGAGAGTTATATGATTCCCTGTAGAAACTAAATTTTTATTTAATTCACCAGCAATGCTCAGAAAATGATCGTTAAATACTGTACATATACCTGATTTATCAGTAACAGAAATATTTTTAATACGAACTGACTTTACATCGTCGATCTTGTGCTGCTGACCAGACACTGCCTTCACAACTGAACATATGGTTTTAATTTTATCGTGTGAATTAGCTATTCTACACTCCTGGAAATTGAAATAAGAACACCGTGAATTCATTGTCCGAGGAAGGGGAAACTATATTGACACATTCTTGGGGTCAGATACATCACATGATCACACTGACAGAACCACAGGCACATAGACACAGGCAACAGAGCATGCACTACGTCGGCACTAGTACAGTGTATATCCACCTTTCACAGCAATGCAGGCTGCTATTCTCCCATGGAGACGATCGTAGAGATGCTGGATGTAGTCCTGTGGAACGGCTTGCCATGCCATTTCCACCTGGCGCCTCAGTTGGACCAGCGTTCGTGCTGGACGTGCAGACCGCGTGAGACGACGCTTCATCCAGTCCCAAACATGCTCAATAGGGGACAGATCCGGAGATCTTGCTGGCCAGGGTAGTTGACTTACACCTTCTAGAGCACGTTGGGTGGCACGGGATACATGCGGACGTGCATTGTCCTGTTGGAACAGCAAGTTCCCTTGCCGGTCTAGGAATGGTAGAACGATGGGTTCGATGACGGTTTGGATGTACCGTGCACTATTCAGTGTCCCCTCGACGATCACCAGTGGTGTACGGCCAGTGTAGGAGATCGCTCCCCACACCATGATGCCGGGTGTTGGCCCTGTGTGCCTCGGTCGTATGCAGTCCTGACTGTGGCGCTCACCTGCACGGCGCCAAACACGCATACGACCATCATTGGCACCAAGGCAGAAGCGACTCTCATCGCTGAAGACGACACGTCTCCATTCGTCCCTCCATTCACGCCTGTCGCGACACCACTGGAGGCGGGCTGCACGATGTTGGGGCGTGAGCGGAAGACGGCCTAACGGTGTGCGCGACCGTAGCCCAGCTTCATGGAGACGGTTGCGAATGGTCCTCGCCGATACCCCAGGAGCAACAGTGTCCCTAATTTGCTGGGAAGTGGCGGTGCGGTCCCCTACGGCACTGCGTAGGATCCTACGGTCTTGACGTGCATCCGTGCGTCGCTGCGGTCCGGTCCCAGGTCGACGGGCACGTGCACCTTCCGCCGACCACTGGCGACAACATCGATGTACGGTGGAGACCTCACGCCCCACGTGTTGAGCAATTCGGCGGTACGTCCACCCGGCCTCCCGCATGCCCACTATACGGCCTCGCTCAAAGTCCGTCAACTGCACATACGGTTCACGTCCACGCTGTCGCGGCATGCTACCAGTGTTAAAGACTGCGATGGAGCTCCGTATGCCACGGAAAACTGGCTGACACTGACGGCGGCGGTGCACAAATGCTGCGCAGCTAGCGCCATTCGACGGCCAACACCACGGTTCCTGGTGTGTCCGCTGTGCCGTGCGTGTGATCATTGCTTGTACAGCCCTCTCGCAGTGTCCGGAGCAAGTATGGTGTGTCTGACACATCAGTGTCAATGTGTTCTTTTTTCCATTTCCAGGAGTGTATTTGCATACCACATACTCTTTGCCTTCATAATAACACTTTTAAGCACCTTAAAATACTGCTTGTAATGGGATACTGTAGGTTGACTGTAACTACTTCTAACATTTCGATATAATTCCCACTTTCTTCTACATGATATCCTTATCCCACTAGTTAGACACCCCGTTTAGAACGTTCTAATGGAAAGCAATTCTCAAAGAGCATGAGAAATGTGTTAAGGAAAGCATTACATTTATCATCTATGTTATCAGCACTATAAACATCCTGCCACTCTTGTTCCTTGACTAAGTTTAAAAAACTCTCTATTGCTGTTGAATTAACTTTCCTACATAGTTTGTAATTATATGTGCCATTTGTTTGAGTACAAAAGCCTTTTAGTGTTAAAATTTGTGCATCATGGTCTGGAAGGCCATTCCCCCTTTTACTAACAGAATGCCCATCTAATAATGAAGAATGAATAAATATATTGTAATGGCTGTGCTACTGTTCCCATGCACCCTAGTTGGAAAAAACACAATCTGCATCAGATCATATGAATTTAGTAGATCTACCAACATCCTTTTTCTTGCACCATCATATACAAAATTTATATTGAAGTCACCACTAATTTCTGGTACTTCCTACACAGTGAATCAAGACCCTTCTCTACCTTGAGCAAAAAAGGTCTGAAGTCAGAGTTAGGGGACCTATAAACAACAACAATTAGAAGTTTAGTTCTACTGTTTGCTCATGCTCGGATTACGAAAGGATGAGGAAGGAAATCAGATATTGCAGTGAGCCGGAATTGCAACGCATGAGTGTCCACTAACTAGCATTGAAGCGGATTTACATATAGGCTCACTATAGACGGACCTAGGGGCAGCGGCTTTAGAGGGCGGCATTTTTTGCACTGTATTTATTTTAATATTTTATGTTTTAAAACAACTGCGCTTGCAAATGACAAAAATCATTAATGTTGTGGAATAACTTGGTAGTTTAAACAAGCCGTAAGAACGACAATCAACAATACAAGCTTTTAAATATTATTAATTTACTTGGTGACTGAATGGAAATTCAGACACTCAATTTCCGTCTGGAATCGTGTTTATGAAATAGTTCAATAATATCGTGTGTCATGTGGTACGATTTTGCACTGGATACTTTCTATCGATAAACTTATTTTCTTTTGCGTTGATTGTCGTTGACTGTCGAGTTTAGAGTAAAAAGCTTTGTGTTCGTGTAGCTTGTGGTACGATTTTGAACTAAATACTTTTTATTCACAAATTTATTTCCTTTTGCGTTGATGTTGTTTGACAATTACTTAAGTATCTTCAACATGAATAAGAAAGATGAAAACAAATTTTCAAAATTAAGTGGGGCGGCATTTCGGAAATTAGCGAAGGAAAAGCTTAAGTCAGAAGTTAATTTTCTAAAAACGGTTGGCAGAGAAGACAAATTTTTCACAAAAAGCGTTCCTGGTTCGACTTCGAATCAAGTGGTACTGATAATAGGTCTCGCAATACAGCTATAGTAAAAGAAGTAAGTGCGAATGAAACACTAGTTCAAAATGAAGAGAAACAAATTGTTTCTTAATTCGAGTCCCACAAAATCGTAAGTATCGAATTAGACATTACAAAAACACGTTAGTGATGATCCTGCGGAATGAATCACAACCAATATTCTTTTACACCGTGCATTATTCAAAACTGTAACGGTGATTTTTCTGATTGGCAGAGGTCATAGGCGGTAAAACCAGATATTTGAACAAAAATTGATTTTATCGTAAATTTTTAAAAGGTGAATCAGCTTTACGTGATTACTTAGTATACTCCTGTAGCACCGGTGCTATTTTTTGTGCACCATGTAAACTGTTTGGAGGAAAGACTGCTATTGCTGCTATTGGTATTTCAGGTTGGAGAAATATTTCTAATATTTTATCTCACCATGAAAATTCACTGGAATACAAAATTTGAGTTATCACTTTCAAAACAAACAAAAAACTCACTTGGAACTGTAGAAAACCATTTCGAGTTATATGTTGAGACAGAAAAAACATACTGGCGCTGTGTGTCGAAAAGGATGTTTGCAGCCGTGAAGAAGCTAACAGGTTCAGGACTTCCCCTAAGTGGACAAGTTGAAAAATTCCATTGATTACATAACGGTCAGTTCATAAAGTCTCTTGAACTTATAGCCAATTCGATCCTTTTGTCGCACAACACACTGAACGATATGGAAATCTTCAACAATTGTGATGAAAGAGTAGAACAGCTTTCTGAACGAATAAAAAGAATTGTCATAAGTGATATCAAAGAGGCCAAACATTTCTGTAATAGTAGATTCTACTGCGGATATTTCACAAATTGATCAATTATCTTTCGTATTAGCATATGCGAAGAGAATGGTGAGTCTGTTGAACGTTACCATCTGTTTTTACTAAACGCAGTACACAAGTCTGTAAACCTAACTGAAGCCATACTGAAAGTCCTGTCTACAAATTCCGTTGATATTACTGACGGTAGAGGCCGGCCACAGGACAGTGCAAGCAACTTGTCACGAGTCTACACTGGTTTGCAGGCACACATAAAAGAACCAAGTACGAAAGCGCATTATTTCCATGTGCAGCACATTCCTTGAATTTAGTCGGCACTAGTGTAGCAAGCGGTTGTTAGGAAGAAAGTTCATTTTTCAATTTAATGCAAAATGTTAATAATCTTTTCTCTGGTTCTACACAACGCTGGGATCAACTTCTCTCTTTCATGAAACCTTCGCAAGACAGTTCAAAGTTTATCAAAAACATGTTGGTCAGCAAGAGAGTAAGCATGTGTAAGACCAAATGAAAATTGGGAGAGCGTGATCAATGCCTTCGCACATGTTACCGAAACTATCTGTGACAAACCACTTGCGCGAAATGAGTTTCAACTCTACTGAATCAACTCAGTAGACTAGAAACAGTATTCATGATGATAGTTTGGAAGGACGTACTCCAGATATTCAGAGATTTAATAGGTAAGCGTGAAACTGCAAAGTGTAAGCATCGATATTGAAATAGTGCACAAATTATTTGAGTCACTTGTAGGATTTATTAACTCTGTTCTTGGCATGTTCGGCTATTATGAAAATAAATCCATGGAGATAATGACTGATATGGACCACGAATGTATCTATAAAACATCAATAAAGTGCAAACTTCATGTTGACGAAGAAGTGGACACCTTAGAATTTCTTCTGACTGGTAGGAATCAATTTAGAGTCGAAACATTTTTCCCAATACTCGACAACTTACAAACTGAATTATCGAGGAGAAAGGATAGTTATAAAACTCTGTTAGACTCCTTGATAGCTTCCAGTAAACTTAGTAATAGTTCACCAGACGTTATTTCCGAACGCCTAACAAAACCCCATGCTTCATATGAAACTGATTAAGAACCTTCCTTCCCAAGTGACAGTGTACATTTCGCGGCACGTTTAAAGTCATGTGAGATTAGTGATGCACCAGTCGAAATGAGTGTATTTCCACGAAAGGAACGGTTACAGTCCATGTTTCCGAATGTTAACATTGCTCTTAGAATGATTCTGTCTATAGCACTTACAAAATGTCCAGCAGAACGGTCGTTTTCGGCTTTTAAAAGGCTTAAGTCATACTTGCATTCTGCCTTGTCTGAGGAAAAATAGAATGCCTTGTCCATTCCTCACACCGAAGCTGATCTGCTAACTGATGAAAGTCACAGTTATGAAGATATGATTAACTAGTTTGCTGCCATCAAAACCAGACACAAATTTTGTTGACTGCTGAGTTTTGTTTATTTCTTCATATTAGTTTTAAAAACTTCGTGTTACAATGTGCTTTTTTACTATCAACTCAGAACACATTCATTGTGATTCAAAAACAATATAGTTATTATTTAAAACGTATTTCTGGAGGGGTGCAAAAAATTTTAAATCCGCGATTAAACTAGCCCCGTTGAAACGTACGGGCACTGCCCCGTCTCGGAAAAAATATAAATAAAATAAAATTGGTAATAATTCTTGGAAAGCAGCAGTAGTATTCTATCCAACTTCTCAGAAGAACACAGATTCTTACGAACACTATACGAGCAACTATATAACCAATAAGTAATTGTGTGCTTGATTAAATTGGTAATTCCAGCTCCCAGCACTATAGCAGACTTTCGATTAAATGAATCTTATTTAGTTCAAGCTTATTCACCAAACAAAACCATCAAAATGTAATGGAGCGAGTGTACAAGCTAAATCATTATTAATGAAGCATCTGCTTGACTATAACAAAAAATGGTTCAAATGGGTCTGAGCACTATGGGACTTAACTTCTGAGGTCATCAGTCCCCTAGAACTTAGAACTACTTAAACCTAACTAACCTAAGTACATCACACATATCCATGCCCGAGGCAGGATTCGAACCCGCGACCGCAGCGGTCGCGCGGTTCCAGATTGTAGCACCTACAACCTCTCGGCCACTCCGGCCGGCTTGACTATAACACTCATCAGTGATATTTGAATATACTTTGAATTATTATTCAACTGTAAGTAACATAGTAATTAATATTAAGTTGTATTATTTAAATTATTCTAACTCTAGGGTATCAATAATTTTCTTTTGTGAAGAATTAACTCAGTATGTGTATTGTACAGATAAGTAAGTTAGCATGTACCAATACTCCACTAAATGACTAAAATATTAAATGCGACCTACAGCATCATGATAGTTAAGATTTTAAGATTTATATACTATCAATTATATACAAATCCCTAAAGTGTTCATAAGTTTCAGAATTAAAGTATTTTCGTAATATATACTGATATCCAGGTGTACAAATTGTTACCAATAAAATGTAAATAAATTTCTTTAGACGCCACCTCTGATTATTTGTTCTGCCACCCACGAATGTTTAGTATAATCATAGATACATGTCGGTTCTATTGACCTGATAGAATTAAATTTTCCTGTAGACATATGAGTCTCAATTATATCTTCGATAATGATAGAAACTGAAGATTGAATTAAAATTTGTTCCACGGCTGGGACTCGAACCCAGGTCTCCCACTTGCTAGACAGATATGCTAGGGTGTGTTAGAAGGGGCACTGGACTAGAGTAGTTTGTGCAGCTATGGCACCTATTATGCTACAGTGGTCTAATTGCTAGAACAACTCTATAGCAAGTAGGAGACCTGGGTTCATGTCCTGGCTGTGGCACAAATTTTAATTCTTTTCTTCAGCTTCCATCATTATCAAACATACCAGTTCATTCCTTTCGTAACCATTTAGTAATATTCTCACCAAGTCTGGCATTTAATTAATTGTAATATTTCAGTGTCAGCATCTTACTAAATCGTTTTAATGTTCCAAGCCATAGGATGATAGTCGTTGAAAATGACCCTCTTTTGTTTAACTATCCTCAGTTCAATTGTTTAGATCTAATAGCTGACTTGAGCTTGATTGCGCTACTTGTTAAATGTCAGAACGATAACTTTTGCTTTCCTTTTAAATTCTTTTGTTTTCAAAATCAATTTTTGAAATATCGTCATGGGTAAATGATAACACAGAAACTAAAATTTATGTTTAAGTAATGATAATTCATTTTCTTTCCTTTTAAAAGTAAGTGCTTTACAATGATCAAATGTCGATTGTAAATGAATCACTGCCAAAAAAAAGAAAAACTAACAGCCCGACACTAAACGAACTGAAAAATACAAAAAACAAATCAAAATAAATCCTAGGTGCCGCCACCACTTTATATCTCAATTAAATTTAAATGTTATGAAATTGGAAGTTGCTTGTCAACATATAGCGGAGATGCTGAGTCGCAGATAGGCACAACAAAAAGTCTCTCACAATTAAAGCTTTCCGCCATTAAGGCATTCGTCAACAATAGACGACAGACACACACATACACATACACACACACACACACGCACACACACACAAACACACACACCCACAAACACAAACACAACTCACACACACGACTGCAGTCTCAGGCAATTGAAACCACAGTTGCCTGAGACTGCAGTAGTGTGTCTGAATTGGGTTTGCGTGAGTGGTATGTGTGTCTGTTGTCTATTGTTGACGAAGGCCTTAATGGCTGGAGCTTTAATTGTGAGAGTCTTTTTGTTGCGCCTATCTGTGACTCAGCATCTCTGCTATATGGTAAATAGCAACTTTCCTTTTCATAATATTGTTACATTCCATCCTGGATTTTCCGTTGTTTAACTTAAATTTCAGATATACAAAATGATGGTCTCTTCAGCTATTGGCCTCTCGTGTACCAACTAGTAAATCCTGAATATAAAGTCACTCATCACTTTTACTACAGAAATAATGGTAGTAGTTGTAACTTCCGCTTTAAAATGGTTCTGCTAGAGCAATGTGGTCTCAGTGGTTGTGTCACTAACAATACGTACTGGCAACATACGCTATCTATAATAATTCGCCTCTGACACGTGTTTGTCTGTGCTGGATTCGCCGATCAAGAAAAGCTTCAGGTAGGCATTTACTCCACATACACAACAACGTTACTGCCCTATAGTACAATTCTGTACTCCAAAAAAATACAGTCACAGCTGACACTCAGCTACCTTGAAGTGCGCCTTCTGATAAACTATGTGATCACAAATATCCAGACACGTAGCTGAAAATGACTTACAAGTTCGTGGCGCCCAGCATCGGTAATGCTGGAATTCAATATTGTGTTGGCGCACCCTTAGCCTTGATGACAGCTTCCACTCTCGCAGACATACGTTCAGTCGAGTGCTGGAAGGTTTCTTGGGGAATGGCAGCCCATTCTTCACGGAGTGCTGCACTGAGAGGTATCAATGTCAATCGGTGAGGCCTGACACGAAGTCGGCGTTCCCAAACATCTCAGAGGTGTGCTATAGAATTCACGTCAGGTCTCTGTGCAGGCCAGTCCATTACAGGGATGTTATTGTCGTGTAACCTCTCCGCCACAGGCCGTGCATTATCAACAGGTGCTCGACCGTGTTGAAAGATGCAATCGCCGTCCCCGAATTGCTATTCAACAGTGGGAAGCAAGAAGGTGTTTAAAACATCAATGTAGGCCTCTGCTGTTATAGTGCCACGCAAAACAACGGGTGCAAGCCCCCTCCACGAAAAACACGACCACACCATAAAAAACACCACCGCCTCCGAATTTTACTGTTGGCGCTACACTCTGGCAGATGACGTTCACTGGGCATTCGCCACACCCATACCCTGCCATCGGATCGCCACATTGTGCACCAATTCATCACTCCACACATCGTTTTTCCACTGTTCAATCGTCCAATGTTTACGCTCCTTACACCAAGCGAGGCGTCGTTTGGCATTTTCCGGCGTGATGCGTGGCTTATGAGCAGCCGCTCGACCATGAAATCCAAGTTTTCTCACCTCCCGCCTAACTGTCATAGTACCTGCAATGGATCCTGATGCAGTTTGGAATTCCTGTGCGATGGTCTGGATAGATGTCTGCCTATTGCACATTACGACGCTCTTCAACTGTCAGCGGTCTCTGTAAGTCGACAGACGAGGTCGGTCTGTACGCTTTTGTGCTGTATGTGTCCCTTCACGTTTCCACTTCACTATCACATCGGAAACAGTGAACCTAGGGATGTTCAGGAGTGTGGAAATCTCGCGCTCAGACGTATGACGCAAGTGACAGCCCATCACCTGACCCTGTTCGAAGTCCGTGAGTTCAGTGGAGCGCCCCATTCTGCTCTCTCACGATCTCTAATGACTACTGAGTTCGCTGATATGGACTAACTGGCAGTAGGTGGCATCACAATGCACCTGATGTGAAAAACGTATGTTCTGGGGAGTGACCAGATACTCTTGATCAGATAGCGTATATCACCTAATCAATTGTAAAACCCATATCCACTGGTGTGTGCACTAATTAGTATCGTAGACAACACAACACGGACCACTTTAGACAAAATTACTGAAGTCAAAACTTTAGTATCGTCGTATTTTAACGACCCACAAATTGTGCTATCAAAAACTGACACAGCGTACAAGCCTCTCTTGACTTAACATGTACCAATTTAAAATCACTTGATCTTTCGTCGCCGGTCGGAGTGGCCGAGCGGTTCTAGGCGCTTCAGTCCGGAACCGCGCTGCTTCTACGGTCGCAGGTTCGAATCCTGCCTCGGGCATGGATGTGTGTGATGTCCTTAGGTTAGTTAGGTTTAAGTAGTTTTAAGTTCTAGGGGACTGATGACCTCACAAGTTAAGTCCCATAGTGCTCAGAGCCTTTTGATTTTTTGATCTTTCGTCGAATATCATACAGAACACAAGGAGCCCGATACTGACAAAATTCAGAAAATAATTACATTAGAACGTAGATGTCGTGTGACTACGGCCTCCCGTCGGGTAGACGGTTCGCCGGGTGCAAGTCTTTTGATTTGTCGCCACTTCCGCGACTTGCGCGTCGATGAGGATGAAATGATGATGATTAGACAACACAACACCCGGTCCCCGAGCGGAGAAAATCTCCGACCCAGGCGGGAGTCGAACCCGAGCCCTTAGGATTAACATTCTGTCGCGCTGACTACTCAGCTACCGGGGGCGGCAATAGCTAACTTTATCATACCCTAGACTAGTTACAGCACCCTTCAACGCTTGCATTTTAAAAACAACTCCTACGCTCTCTCACTAAAATCGCGGACAATTCCACACTGACGAAATAATCGATACAGTTATGCGCCAGATAGGTGTCGATCACGACACTCGTAAACGTGTCCTAAATGACATGCACGGATAATCTTTGCCGTCTGTGTACGAATACTTGCATGCCTGGACACAGTACGCATTTTTCTAGGGCATACACATCAACATGAATCTGCAATGAAACGATAAATATCACGTCCTTTTCCTTGACTTATCTTACTTCTTGGCTACTATTACACTAGATTGAAACGATGAAATTATATCGTGACAACACGGAAACCTATCAAAATAATTTTGATCCGTTACACCGTGCTGCTTTGAAGGGAACCATTCCGCCATTTGCCTGGAGCGATTTAGAGAAATTACAGAAAACCTAACTCTGGGTGGTCAGATGGGGATTTGAACAATCGTCCTATCGAATGCGAGTCCAGCAGACATAAGGGAATATCTCCTATGACAGTAGAGAGAGCGCTGCAGTGGGAAAAGTCGAAGCCATTGACCTCTCTCAACCGATCCAGTCCGCTGTTTCTGCTTCTCTGCTGACGACACAACACTTCCCGGCTCGTGTTATATTGGAAGGTTTCGCCTCTCCTGACATTCAGTTCCGTACTACATAGTGACGTCTGACTGCTTCACATCAGACAGTGGATACAACAAAAAATAAAATAACTGAGTTTGTTGGGTGTAAACTCTTTTTGAGATAAAAAGTTAGCACATGAGGAAAAAAACCGTGGCGGATACATCAAGCCGCGCGGGATCAGCCGAGCGATCTGAGGTGCTGCAGTCATGGACTGTTCGGCTGATCCCGGCGGAGGTTCGAGTCCTCCCTCGGGCATGGGTGTGTGTGTTTGTCCTTAGGATAATTTAGGTTAAGTGTGTAAGCTTAGGGACTGATGACCTTAGCAGTTGAGTCCCATAAGATTTCACACACGTTTGAACATTTTTTGATACATCAAAGTGCCCATAATTCTGATGCGAAAAAAGCGCAATTTTACAAAGCAGGCCCCATGTTTCCTTTGACCAAATAGTATTCACTATAGAAGTTTCGCATACGAATAGTGGTACACCACAAATAAAAGTTGAACTGAAGAAGTAGAAGTTCAGTGTGAAAAAGTCTCTAAATGAAAATATAGGTCCTTCACTATGTTACACCAAGTGTTTCGAAAGTTTAAACAATTTACGAGCGTCACTCTTGGTTAATATTTCTCAGCAAATATCATATGGGAGGCATATGTCTCGGAATTCTGCGCTATTGCCACGTTTGTCATTCAGATCTGTTACGTTTCCGGGGTTACCTGTTTTCCTTCTACAAGTCTGCAGTATCCATACGCATATTCTGTGAATCTAACATTAGTCGACCCTAAGTGTCCATAATTTAAGGGGACGTAGAGATTCAGGAAACAATGTGAGATGCCGTGATAGTGTGTGTATTGAAAGATTCACTGGCACCAATGCGATACGTGCCTCAGGGGTATGGCTAATTGGTGAGTGAAGGTATGGCACTTACTGGTTCGGGGTTCCCCTTGCCGGCATCATGCAGAACGTCAGTAGAGCGTTTAACGTCTCTTTTTCGTTTCACAGTCTGGACAACCGCACAGTGAAAGCTGTTAATGGTCAATAGTGGAGGTGTTAAGACTGCAGTCCTTGTAGTCTACAACGCCCCACAAATGTTCAGTCGGCTTTAAGTTCACGGAGCGATCTAGTCACTTTAGACACGGCAAGTGGTGCTGTGAAGAGTGACGTCATACGTGCGCACAGCTTTCGTTTGTTTTGTTTGGGGCGCTAGTAGTGTCAGTTGACGCTGTGTTTGTAGTTTATACACTCCTGGAAATTGAAATAAGAACACCGTGAATTCATTGTCCCAGGAAGGGGAAACTTTATTGACACATTCCTGGGGTCAGATACATCACATGATCACACCGACAGAACCGCAGGCACATAGACACAGGCAACAGAGCATGCACAATGTCGGCACTAGTACAGTGTATATCCACCTTTCGCAGCAATGTAGGCTGCTATTCTCCCATGGAGACGATCGTAGAGATGCTGGATGTAGTCCTGTGGAACGGCTTGCCATGCCATTTCCACCTGGCGCCTCAGTTGGACCAGCGTTCGTGCTGGACGTGCAGACCGCGTGAGACGACGCTTCATCCAGTCCCAAACATGCTCAATGGGGGACAGATCCGGAGATCTTGCTGGCCAGGGTAGTTGACTTACACCTTCTAGAGCACGTTGGGTGGCACGGGATACATGCGGACGTGCATTGTCCTGTTGGAACAGCAAGTTCCCTTGCCGGTCTAGGAATGGTAGAACGATGGGTTCGATGACGGTTTGGATGTACCGTGCACTATTCAGTGTCCCCTCGACGATCACCAGTGGTGTACGGCCAGTGTAGGAGATCGCTCCCCACACCATGATGCCGGGTGTTGGCCCTGTGTGCCTCGGTCGTATGCAGTCCTGATTGTGGCGCTCACCTGCACGGCGCCAAACACGCATACGACCATCATTGGCACCAAGGCAGAAGCGACTCTCATCGCTGAAGACGACACGTCTCCATTCGTCCCTCCATTCACGCCTGTCGCGACACCACTGGAGGCGGGCTGCACGATGTTGGGGCGTGAGCGGAAGACGGCCTAACGGTGTGCGGGACCGTAGCCCAGCTTCATGGAGACGGTTGCGAATGGTCCTCGCCGATACCCCAGGAGCAACAGTGTCCCTAATTTGCTGGGAAGTGGCGGTGCGGTCCCCTACGGCACTGCGTAGGATCCTACGGTCTTGGCGTGCATCCGTGCGTCGCTGCGGTCCGGTCCCAGGTCGACGGGCACGTGCACCTTCCGCCGACCACTGGCGACAACATCGATGTACTGTGGAGACCTCACGCCCCACGTGTTGAGCAATTCGGCGGTACGTCCACCCGGCCTCCCGCATGCCCACTATACGCCCTCGCTCAAAGTCCGTCAACTGCACATACGGTTCACGTCCACGCTGTCGCGGCATGCTACCAGTGTTAAAGACTGCGATGGAGCTCCGTATGCCACGGCAAACTGGCTGACACTGACGGCGGCGGTGCACAAATGCTGCGCAGCTAGCGCCATTCGACGGCCAACACCGCGGTTCCTGGTGTGTCCGCTGTGCCGTGCGTGTGATCATTGCTTGTACAGCCCTCTCGCAGTGTCCGGAGCAAGTATGGTGGGCCTGACACACCGGTGTCAATGTGTTCTTTTTTCCATTTCCAGGAGTGTATTAGGTATGCAGAGGTTGCTGTGAATCATGATCCTGTGATTAAATGTAAAAGTCCAGCCACTTCAACAGAACTACCAAGCTTATGACCCTAATCAGTGGTGGTAAGTGCCTATGCTACCAAACTGCTGAGATCATCTGTCTCTAGACTTACACGCTACTTAATCTAACTTAAGCTAAGAACAAAACGCTCACCCACGCCCGAGGGAGGACTCGAACCTCCGACAGGGGGAGCCACGCGAACTGTGGCATGGCGTCATAGACCACGCGGCTACCCCGTGCGGTACCCTAATCAGTCTGACTTTTAAACATTATCATTGGTTGTCCTAGTAACGTACTAAAATAGTGATTACAATTCACTCAAATTTGGAGGTTCTTAGGAATACATCTTTCTTTCGACTACAGAATTGTTGCCAGGTATGCTAGTTTGACTGAATGATCGATGCTCATTTTGTATTGTGTTACAGTGACGTAAATTATTGTTGCTGCTTGTTAAATACCTATCTGTATAGGTATCGCTGTTTGGCTTTCTATATTGGTTCAGGTTTTTGGCTTTCTCTATTGGTACCGGGCTTATCAGTTCAAAAAAAAATGTTCAAATGTGTGCGAAATCTTATGGGACTTAACTGCTAAGGTCGTCAGTCCCTAAGCTTACACACTAGTTAATCTAAACTATCCCAAGGACAAACACACACACACCCATGCCCGAGGGAGGACTCGAACCTCCGCCGGGACCAGCCGCACAGTCCATGACTACAGCGCCTAGACCGTTCGGCTAATCCCGCGCGGCGCTTATCTGTTGAGTAATATGGGTTACCTATACCGCGTTTCGTTAATTGTTGCGATTTTGGGCTGCCTGTATAGTTGTCTTTTTATGGCTGTATGTATTCTTATCGATTTTTTATTTCCTGTATTGGTATCAGTCTTTTACTTGCCGCAAAGGTACAGACTTTTTAGTTCAGCTGTAGAGGTCATGTGGTGTTTTCGATACCAGTACTAGTTGATTCGCAGTAATTCTGTGTTTTTCTACGTCTCTGATTCTTGCCATCGTATCATATTTTTTGGTTGTTTTATTTTGTGTATGTTAGTATTTTCCTGATTTTGTGATTGTGATTTTCGATTGTCCCCACCTATAACCTCCAATTTCCGTTAGATACAATATTTATTGTCAAGAATTTGTACGATTCCGTAATAGATGTTCATATTTTCGTTCCATGGGAACGCGTAATGTCATGGTCACTATTTTGAAATCATATTATACAATCTTTAATGAAACTGATAGTATATCTTGCTGAGCTTTCTGACGTCTAGGCGAGCGATTGTTTCATTTTATGTACAAAGTGACACATGATTTTGGGATTGCGATTGCGACATTATCGTGTTGAACTTGACTCCCCGCCTATGCTTCGTGTGGCCTGGAACTCGAGTCCATCTTCTGTGAAATCACGTGTAATAATCGATTACGTAACTTCTGGCTGTTAAAGTTACACGGTCGGTTTTCTAGATCATCGCCACCGGCGTGATGATCGCGTTACGACTCAGCAAAGCCCGAGAACTGCTTGGGAGAAGTGACACGTTTTCACGCTTCGGTACCTCAGTCGGTAAAAACGAAACCCTTATTAGTATCACCTTGTTGTTCGGCTACCTGTCTGTCCGTCTGTCCGCCTGTCAGGACCCCTTTTTCTCAGGAACAGGTAGAGGTATCAAGCTCAAATACATGGCTCTGAGAACTATGTGACTTAACTTCTGAAGTCATCAGTCCCCTAGAACTGAGAACTACTTAAACCTAACTAGCCTAAGGACATCACATACATCCATGCCCGGGGCAGGATTCGAACCTGTGACCGTAGCAGCAGCGCGGTTCCAGATTGAAGCGCCTAGAACCGCTCGGCCACCGCGGCCGGCGAAAGTGTATAACAGGAGCAGAAACGAATGGGGAATTATTCTAATGGTGATAAGGGCCGCAAATGGAGAAGTCCAATGACATAAACGACTTTGACAAAGGGCAGATTATTATGACCCAGTATCTGGAAACGATCATCGCATGAACGGTGAAGGTGGTCGGCTGTTTGCGTGCTACTGGCGTGAGTGTCTATGGAATGTGGTTGAAACAACAAGTAGGCGATAAGGTGTTGGACGCCCACACCTCATCACTGGTTTCACCGCGCTGCTAAGCAGTACAGGCTCGATTTGTCGTTGACCTGACAACTGAGTACAATGCTGGTGCAGGCACATGTGTTTTGGAGCACACCATTCTGTGCACATTGCTGAACATGGGACTCTGCACAGACAACCCTTACGCTTTCCCAAGTTGGCCAGACGATATCGCCGTCTATATTTGCAGTGGGCATGGAATCATCGATACGCGATTCTGGATCAATGAAACGTGAAGTTTGGTCGAATGAATCACGTTTTTTGCTACACCAGGTCGATGACGATTTCTGTACACATGCTAAGCATGGAGCTTGGTGGACGGCAATATTTGGTATAGGGGACACCCGAGCTTCCACGGAGGCTAAGCTAATAGCCGGAGGCACCATTACAGCTGTGGACTAGTGAACATTATTACGGACACCTGTGCCCTTTCATTCTTGGTGCTTTCCCCGACGGCGATGGCATCTTCCAGCAAGATGCCTGTCCGTGTTACAAGGCCAGAATCTTGCTATAGTGGTTTGAGCAGCGTGGTAGTGAACCCACGTCCATGGTTCAAATGGCTCTGAGAACTATGGGACTTAACTTCTGAGGTCATCAGTCCCACAGAACTTAGAACTACTTACAAGGGGAGGCCGCCAATTGTGAAATTCAGATTCGATTCATACTGTGCATCATAAAAGCTCATGGCCAGAGGTGTAATGTGGCAAAGCACCAAGATGCACTTCTCAGCCGTTGTCGAGAAAATCGACAGTTAAAAGAAACCGTTGCGGTGAAATACTCTCTACGCTTCTTAATTTGCTACAGCGTCGTGGCGCAGCGGTAAGCGGTCGGGTTCGTAATCCGAAGGGCGCCGGATCGAATCTCGCACCGTGCAACTTTTTTTATTATTTGTTTTTTTGTAATTCAAATATATATATACATAATGATACGCGTGGTATGCATCAAACCTGACGAACGATAGAACAATTTTTCAGAATGTCAATCAGGTGTGTTTCCCAACAGATAATTTAAAAAACAATTGTTCTTGTAAAAACGCATCGTTTATCAGATGTGCTCGATGTCGTGCTGTTTTCTGCTTTCCATGTTTCTATGATAACTATCACTCTGGTTCGTGCGATACTCCAGCTACTTCTGGTCACTAATTGTTAATTATGTGCGAGTGTATACCGAACTTATCAATAAATTGTATCCATTTGAATATTATTTGTGATATTGTGTTTTATTTCAAGTTTTATTTTTCCACGACAAACGACTTTCAACAACTTATTATATGCATAATTGTTGCAACTGATTGCCGGGAATTATTTGAATTACAAAAAAACAAATAATAAAAAAAAGTTGCATGGCGCGAGATTCGATCCGGCGACCTTCGGATTACGAACCCGAGCGCTTACCGCTGCGCCACGACGCTGTAGAAAACTAATAATCGTATAGAGTATTTCACCGCAACGGTTTCTTTTAACTGTCGATTTTCTCGACAACGGCTGAGAAGTGCATGTTGGTGCTTTGCCACATTACACCTCTGGCCATGAGCTTTTATTATGCGCAGTATGAATCGAATCTGAATTTCACAATTGGCGGCCTCCCCTTGTTAAACCTAACTAACCTAAGGACATCACACACATCCATGCCTGAGACAGGATTCGAACCTGCGACCGTAGCGGTCACGATGCTCCAGACTGTAGCGTCTAGAACCGCTCGGCCACTCCGACCGGCCTCAAATACATGTCAAATACTATAAGGTCTACGGTCCCTCGGCGGTGTAAAAAATTTAAGCTTCTAAGTCAACATAATCAAAAGATACTGCCATTTATGTCACATATTTTTACACTCGCAAACTCACTCATCAGAACCTATGTATATACATAATTAAGTTATCACACAGCCTGACAAAAAAGTGAAGTACCTAGAAGGGGGGAAGGAAACGAAATAAAACTTTACACGTTGATATGGTGTGTGACGTTATTTCAGTGATTACAAAATCGTGTCAAATTTACAGAGCATTTGGAAGCAAGAGTCCATCATCAGTATGAAGTTGCACCTCGTCTGGCCTGGATGGATGCACTGACTGGGTTGGGAAGAGTGTCAAAAGCCGTTGTATCCTCTCCTGAGGCAAGCAGACGCACGACTGTTGTGAGTGCTCCTTTATACCCTGAACACTGGCACTGAGAGAGAGGCAAAAAATTTTGTGAACAGTGGTAGCAGTGGAATGGCTGTGTTTATAGGCATCAGTGCAGGTTGTTTACGAGTAGCGCACACTTCGTATTTGCATTCAGAGGCCGAGTCGGCGTGCAATGAAAGACCTAACAGAGTTCCAAAGAGGGCAGATTGTGGGGGCCCGATTAGCTGGAGCATCAGTAACCAAGAAGATAGCCATCTTCTTGAAATTTTATAGACCAACTGTTTCAAGAGTCATGACAGCCTACACAAAACGTGGAAAGACATCATCCTGTAAACGTAATAGTGGGCGCAAATCAAAATTAAATGACAGAGATCGTCGTACGCTAACACGGATTGTGTCAAAATAACACAAAACTACGGAGGCTAAAGTGACTGAAGAGCTCAATAGCCATCTTCGAGAACCCGTATCTATCGACACTTTCCGCCGAGAATTCCATAAAGCGAATATTCGTGGACGAGCTGCTATACCGAAATCATTAGTGACGACAACCAACGCCAAAGAAGCGAAAACATGGTGTCAAGAGCATAAATCCTGGACGTTGAAACACGTGTATTCAGTAGCAGCGATGGCGAGGCATGACAGAATCTCTGACCAGAGAGTTATTTATCGTTGCTAGTCTGCGCTTGACCGCGCGAGAGTTCAGTTGCAGTTGCGAGAGAGTAGTTGTACGTAGAGAGTCGCGAGAGCATGTCGTTCGTCTGTGCGAGTAGCGTGCGAGACACAATCGGAGTTGTGTGTGAGGAGTCGTCGGGCGTCGACATGGGTCTCTGGTCAAGATTCGGGACAAGGTATATTTTTAAATAAGGTAATGAAGCAGCATTGCGCACATGTGATAATGTAATGTATATTAACTGTAATTAATTTGTTCAAGAATTGCCCCAATAATAATTTTGTTCTGAAAGCAATTTTTTAAGAAAATAATCATTACAATTGAAACAATATTTCCTTTGCTTTTCCTCCCAGAATCAATTTATCAGGTTGATTTTAACGTTAATTTTGTGGGGACTTAACATTTTTTCACATTTTTGTTATCATTGAGTTTTATTACTGTTGGAAACTGACATTTGGCTCTAATTGCATTTTCATTCAATTCATATCATTTAAAAATAATTATGGGGAGGTTACACTTACCACGATGAATATTCTTATTTAAAATATTTTCCTTTTCATTTTTTGCGGGGAAGTTACACTTGGTTCTATTTTCATTATCATTTAAATATTGTCTTTAAAAATTTTGTGGGGAGGTTACAACATCACGTGGCCCGACGAGTCAACGTTTCCGTTATTTCCAACATCGGGCTGGGTTTACGTCTGGAGAACGCCAAAAGAAGCCTAAAATCCTGATTGGCTCGATTCTAACGGCTAAGCATGCATGTGGAAGTGTGATGGTGTGGGCAGCCGCATCGTGGTGTTCTGCTGGTCCCATCATTACTATCAAAGACAGTGCTACAGCCAACGATTATGTGAATGTTTTAGGTGATCAGGTGCACCCCATGATTCAAATGCTGTTCCCCAACAACGCCATATTTCAGGACGATAATGCACCCACTCACACAGCCAGGACAGTACAATCGTGGTGTGAGGAGCATGCAACTGAACTGCAGCGTCTTCCCTGGCCAGCACAGTCCCCGGACTTGAACATTACCGAACCCTTGTGGGCGGTATTGGAGCGCATACTTCGGAGCAGACTTCCGCCTCCCTCGTCACTAGAGGAGTTAGAAGAGGTTCTGATCGAAGAGTGACGTAACATTCCAGTGGAGACTATACAATCCCGCCGTCCGGAGTGGCCGAGCGGTTCTAGGCGCTTCAGTCTGGAACCGCGCGACCGCTACGGTCGCAGGTTCGAATCCCGCCTCGGGCATGGATGTGTGTGATGTCCTTAGGTTAGTTAGGTTTATGTAGTTCTAAGTTCTAGGGGACTGACGACCTCAGATGTTAAGTCCCATAGTGCTCAGAGCCATCTTTGAACTATACAATCATTATATGCCAGTATTCCAAGAAGAATCTCACCTGTATTACGGGCAAAATATTAATAAACCATTCCCAAGTAAGTACTAATGTTCACATTTTTTTGCCTATTCCCTGTATGTTCTATTGGAGACAGACTTAGGGATCTCCCAGACCACGGGAGTACAACTACCAAGTGGATACTAAATAGAGACGCGTGTCATGTGCTGAAGAGCATTGTCCGTTGAAGAACGCACCACGATATTGTCGAGTGAGAAGCATTGGCCGTTGAAGAACGCACCACGATACTGTCGTGTGAGAGATAAGACATGAAGACAGAGGATGGCTGCGACGTACCATTGTGCGGACAGAGTTCCCTCAACAACTAGCAGCAGTGACCTGCAGCCATACCCGATGACTCCGCACGCCATGACGCCAGGACTAATATCGCTGCGCATTTCGAAAACATTGGAAGAATGAACCTCACCCCAGGTCGTCGCCGTACTCGCCGACGGTGGTCAGCCAGGCTTGTGCAGAACGGTGATATGTCTCTCAACACAATGCGACGCCATTCATGAGCAGTACATGCTTGCTGGTCGCAGCACCACTCTATACGTAGCCGTTTGTGTTGTAAGGCTAGTTCGCGTCCGTAGTAGAATACTACACGTGCACCCTGGATAGCGTCTAATTACAGACTTGAACTAAATGAACTAGCGCTAACTGGCAGCCAGACAATCATATTGATCTCCTGGCTATTTAATAGCACATCCTAATCGAAATGGCACAGACGAAACCCATCGCTCATTCTCATGGCCAGGTGACAAGAAAACTGGGACCTTGCATCAGGATTTGCCAGCTGAATATAGAAGGAATCAGCAGGGCTAAGAGTGATGCCATGCAAAAGGTTCTAAACGATAATGACATTGACGTCGCTGCCATTCAGGAAATACACACAGAGAACGAGGAATAACTAAGGAAAAGAGATAAAATATACGGATACGACTTAGTTGGTGCCAATACCACCACGCTTATGGTGTGGCAACTTATGTGAGATCCAAAATCGAAAATGTTCAGTTGCATTCGATATCTACCAACAACAACAAACACGAAGTGGTTATTCAGATCGGAGGGTACACCACAAGTAACACATACAAACCTCCTACAGTCTCATGGCCACCACAAGTCCTATAACTACTGCAACACCCATCTGTCTATGTAGGCGACTACAACAGTCATCACACCCAATGGAAATACAAAGAAAACGATGACAATGGTGAGGCACTTGCAAACTGGGCGGATGAAAACAGTATGTACCTCGTATTTGACGTAAAGGATAGAGATTCCTTCTATTCGGCAGCATGGAGACGAGGATATAATCGGACCTATGTTTCGTGACCACAGACAAGGGAAACACACCGCTGAAAATCTCTCGTAATATTCTACCAGATTTCTCACAGAGCCAGCATCGACCCGCTCTAATAGAGATTGCAATAACTATTCCCCTAGTTGCTTCCTTTCCTCGCCCGCGGTGGAATTTCCAGGAAGCAAACTGGGAAATTTTTTCTAACAACATGTAAGTTCCTGGGATGGATACCTCCTAAACTAAAGAACTACAAGAGGTTTGTTGGAGCAGTCATAAGCTGCGCAAAAAAGGCAATACCTAGAGGGTACCGTAAACAATATATCCCAGGATGGAACAAAGAATGTGAAAATCAATACCAGGCATTCCTCAACAGCAAAGACGTGGAAAATGCTGCCGACCTACTGCACAATCTTGATGTGGCTCGACGAGAACTAGACTTCAAAACATCTACTAGAAAAGCATGGTCCCTTCTAAGAAAACTAAATGACGGCAATAAGAGCATCCACAAAGAAACACCGACACATCCAAACAAGATTGCCTTCCATATAGTGTCAACCTCTAAAACTGCGCGAGATAGAGCTCACACCACTCAGATAAAGCATGAGCTCACAACATTAAAATCTCTCTGTGATGACCAAACGGAATTTTCCCGTCCATTCTCGACAGGAGACATAACGAGTACTCTCAAAGACGTAAAATCAGGAAAATCACCTGGATTTGATGAAGTCTATCCGGAGTTTCCTGTGAACTGCGGAAAATATGCGAAAAGATTAGCAGAATTCTTTACAGATATTATAACACACGGCATAGTCCCTCAGCAAATGACACGATCAAAAATCGTTGCTCTCCTAAAAGCCGAGTAACGAACCAAAGAGCTACCGCCCAGTCGCATTATTGAGCTCTGTCTATAAACTCCTGGAAAGACTTCTCTATAACCGCATTGCCACCAAAATCCTGGAGTCAGTTTGTGTGGAGCAAGCCGGGTTCCGCCCTGCGCGCAGCTGTACAGACCAGGTTATGTCACCAACTACGTACATAGAGCCTGGGTACCAAAGGAATTTAAAAACATTAGCTGTTTTCATAGATCTGTCTGCTGCCTGTGACACTGTCTGGAGACGTGGCCTGTTGTACAAATTCATGCGAACTACCACACTTATAGATGCCATGTTTGCTGCCAGAACATTCCAAGTAGTAACAGGAGAACAGATAAGCGTCCAAAGAACCCTGAACAACGGCCTACCGCAGGGCTTCGTGTTGGTTCCACTACTTTTCAGCTTATACACTCCTGGAAATTGAAATAAGAACACCGTGAATTCATTGTCCCAGGAAGGGGAAACTTTATTGACACATTCCTGGGGTCAGATACATCACATGATCACACTGACAGAACCACAGGCACATAGACACAGGCAACAGAGCATGCACAATGTCGGCACTAGTACAGTGTATATCCACCTTTCGCAGCAATGCAGGCTGCTATTCTTCCATGGAGACGATCGTAGAGATGCTGGATGTAGTCCTGTGGAACGGCTTGCCATGCCATTTCCACCTGGCGCCTCAGTTGGACCAGCGTTCGTGCTGGACGTGCAGACCGCGTGAGACGACGCTTCATCCAGTCCCAAACATGCTCAATGGGGGACAGATCCAGAGATCTTGCTGGCCAGGGTAGTTGACTTACACCTTCTAGAGCACGTTGGGTGGCACGGGATACATGCGGACGTGCATTGTCCTGTTGGAACAGCAAGTTCCCTCGCCGGTCTAGGAATGGTAGAACGATGGGTTCGATGACGGTTTGGATGTACCGTGCACTATTCAGTGTCCCCTCGACGATCACCAGTGGTGTACGGCCAGTGTAGGAGATCGCTCCCCACACCATGATGCCGGGTGTTGGCCCTGTGTGCCTCGGTCGTATGCAGTCCTGATTGTGGCGCTCACCTGCACGGCGCCAAACACGCATACGACCATCATTGGCGCCAAGGCAGAAGCGACTCTCATCGCTGAAGACGACACGTCTCCATTCGTCCCTCCATTCACGCCTGTCGCGACACCACTGGAGGCGGGCTGCACGATGTTGGGGCGTGAGCGGAGGACGGCCTAACGGTGTGCGGGACCGTAGCCCAGTTTCATGGAGACGGTTGCGAATGGTCCTCGCCGATACCCCAGGAGCAACAGTGTCCCTAATTTGCTGGGAAGTGGCGGTGCGGTCCCCTACGGCACTGCGTAGGATCCTACGGTCTTGGCGTGCATCTGTGCGTCGCTGCGGTCCGGTCCCAGGTCGATGGGCACGTGCACCTTCCGCCGACCACTGGCGACAACATCGATGTACTGTGGAGACCTCACGCCCCACGTGTTGAGCAATTCGGCGGTACATCCACCCGGCCTCCCGCATGCCCACTATACGCCCTCGCTCAAAGTCCGTCAACTGCACATACGGTTCACGTCCACGCTGTCGCGGCATGCTACCAGTGTTAAAGACTGCGATGGAGCTCCGTATGCCATGGCAAACTGGCTGACACTGACGGCGGCAGTGCACAAATGCTGCGCAGCTAGCGCCATTCGACGGCCAACACCGCGGGTCCTGGTGTGTCCGCTGTGCCGTGCGTGTGATCATTGCTTGTACAGCCCTCTCGCAGTGTCCGGAGCAAGTATGGTGGGTCTGACACACCGGTGTCAATGTGTTCTTTTTTCCATTTCCAGGAGTGTATATTGTCGATATGTCATCCACATCTTCCAGGAAGTTTGGGTACGCAGACGATTGGGTCTTGGCAACACAACGCAAGAACTTCGAGGTCATGGAAACAACCTTGACATCTGACTTGGAGACATCAAGTACATAATTTCGTAAATGGAGATTACAGCCAAATCCTACAAAAACCGAAACTACATGTTTCCATCTCAATAATAAATTAGCAAGCAAACAACTTGACGTTCGTCTCGAGGGAAATCGGCTCCGATCTAATGAGCATCCAAAGTACCTTGGAGTCACTTTGGACAGAGCGCTCACCTATAAACGACATTTGGAAAATACTGCAGACAAACTAAAGACGAGGAATAATATTCTCCAGAAGCTGTGCGGCACTGCTTGGGGCTCCTCGGCTGACACGCTACACACGTCGGCACTTGGACTGGTCTACCCGGCCGCGGAGTACTGCGCTCCGGTATGGATGAACAGTGTTCAAAAAAAAAAATTTACATGCAGCTGAATAGCACGATGCGTATTGTCAGCGGAACCATGAGATCAACCCCAACACATTGGCTGCCAATTCTAAGCCACATACCACCTGCGGAATTACGTCGGAAGAATGCTCTTCTCCGGGAATATGGGAAGGTACTCTTCAACGCCCTGCTCCCTATACACTGCGACATGCCTCACCTGGAAAGAAACAGACTTCGGTCTGGACATCCAACAATGATAACAGCCAAGGAATTGCAAGGTATAAACTTTGATGCAATAAAGACTTGGAGGGAACAGTGGCGAGAGGTATGGCCTGAGCATTGTCAAGCCCTTCCCTGCATCACTGAGAGACTGCTCGGATATGAACTACCACGTAAAATATGGTCATCCCTTAACAGAATACGGACAAATCACGGAAGATGTGCAGATACCCTTTACAAATGGGGAAAAACACCAACTCCCAACAGTGACCGCGGAGCCAACAGACAGACCATCCGCCACATCGTCCAAGAGTGCGGCAGAAGAGCACACAGTAGCAAGTTCGGTGACTTTCTGGTGGCAACAAACGCCGCAAAAGACATATAAATCTTGATGTTTGTATTTAATTGTATTGACCATATATAATCTTGGTGTCTCTATGTAATTGTATTGCCCATTACTTGTATGTTTTATTGTGTTTTTCATGTATATCTTAGTTTAAACATTTGTAAGAAGCGTAAAATGATGTACACTGCCATACGCTAAATAAATAAAATAATGTGTTGTAGTGCTACGCGGTACGGTAATTCACTAGTCTAGCTTCCGCTACTCTCTGATAATGGAGCAGGCTGACATTGAACGTCGCCGGGAGTCCATTGCATTTCTCCTAGAACAGTCACAGATGTGAAGGGGATATGATATACTCGGTGCATAGCTCGGCGATCCTCCTTTGTGGTGGTCAGACGTCGTCGACTCGAACCTTGACGAAAGCTATGCCTGTCCTCAAGTTACCATGCAGTCCAGCGTCGAGCCACTGTCAGATCCGAACGCCCCAAAAATCTGAATATTCCACGATGCGACTAGCCGGTCAAAGGGAGATCTTCAATGAGGCACCTTTCAAACTCTGTCAGGTGCTGATAACGCCGTCTGACGCGAGTACGCGACATCTCCGTATCCTTCACAATGAGCATTCAACATCTAACGCTGTTTGCTGTGTTTATATACCCTATCAGTGCTGGTAACAACCGTAAACACGAACAACAATAACGCTCTCTGGCGGCCCTTTTTCCTTATATAGAAAATCGCAACTATTAATCGTTTACATACACGTCGAAGATGTATACGTGTACGAAGTTACACTGACATCAGCCAATGTCTTCTGGATGTTTCACTTTTTTGTCAGGCAGTGTGTTAAGGCAGCACATCTCAGCTTGCAGTAAATGAGCCTGTATATTTGCGTGATGTCTGCTGTAACAGCTTCCCACGTTTCTTCCAGCTTCCGAGCAGTCATGAACTTGAGTGGCTGGGATCGATGATGAACTTTAAGCCACATCTGGCTGTGACATAGCCTCTGTATGACACAGCATGTCGTCCCATCGTGAACGAACTATCAAAGATCCGGCGCTATGTGGAAGTGGACTGGAAATTAAATTGTGTCGCTTTTGTTTTGTCTGGGGTAATCTAAGTTACTCGTGTAAGTGTGAAGTACAGTAGGGGCTTTGCATGTCCCCAGCTTCCAACTATAGCTGTAAAGTTCTTTCAGCTACCCTGAAAATTAACGGCTAAGGAGATTGAAGACCTGTTAGACGACCATCAGCTTGGCTTTAAGATAGGTAAAAGGATCAGAGAGGCCATTCTGACGCTGTGACTACAATATAAACAAAACGCAATAAAAATAAGGACACTTTCATAGAATTTATCTATCTAGAGAAACAGTTCGACTGCTGTATTAATGTGTTTGAAAACTAAACTAAACTGCGTCCGAAAAGGCCTCGGAAGTCCCAAAGGTACCCACAGAGCGGTCGCCGTGACATCCTCAGCCGAGTGACGTCACTGGATGGTGATATGGAGGCTCATGTGGTCGGCAGAGCGCTCTCCTGGCCGTTGTCAGTTTTCGTGACAGGAGCCTCTGTTTCTCAATCGAGTAGCACCTCAGTTGGCCTCACAAGGGCTGAGGACAGCCTCCTTGCCAACAGCGCTCGACAGATCCGGACGGTCACCCATCCAAGTGCTATCAAAGCCCTACAGCACTGCGGCAAGGCCGTTGGCAACGTGTTTGAAAGTCTCATAAAAATTAGATATGCGCTACAGAGAAAGACGTAGAATACGTACAATCTACATCTTCATCTGCAAACCATTGTGAAGAGCCTAATAGAGGGCACTTACAAGGTACGATATGTTAGGATTACTTTCCGTTCCAATCGCGTACGGAACGAGGAAAGAATGACTCTTTAAATTCTTCTGCGTGTGCTGTAATTAGTTTAATTTTGTCTTCACAGTCGCTAAGGGAGTGATACGTAGCAGGCTGAAGAATATTTTTATACTCTTCACTTAATACTTGTTCCTGAAATTTTATAAGTAGGCTTCCGTGAAATGATTTGCGTCTATCTTCAAGAGTCTGCCAATACAGGTTTTTCAACATTTCCGTGACTATATCCTGTGAATAAAAAAAACGTGTGATCAACATTTTCCAACACATGGCAGACATGGCACAGCAACAGTAATACGCTACGAGGAAACGGTCAGTCCTGGTTGCAGGAATGTATTTCTTTTTTATTTACCAAATACGCGTTTCGCCTGACTCAGGAATCTTCAGACTGACTGAACATTAGGTAGTGTTAGATACATGGGATACCGAGCCAACAGAACGTCCCAGCAAATAATTGCCTCAACAAGGACACCGTACAATGTTTCCAAATATTTGACGAGGACAATTATTTTCCGGGACGTCCTGGTGTACTCAGTTTGCTACCTCACACCATCTAATATTCAGCCAGTCTCAAGATGCCTGAATCGGGCGAAACCCGTCATTGGTAAATAAATATACCCCTGCAATCAAGACTGAATGTTTGTTTTTCCAAACCTATGATGATTCATGCCGCCCTTCTTTGCACATTTTCAACATCCCGTACTAGTCCAATACGGAATGAGTCTCACACACCTGGGCAGTATTCTAAAATGGGACGCAAAAAGTGATTTTTAACTGTTCTCGTTTGTAGACTTTCTGCATACTTTCGGTACTCTACTAATGAACCAAAGTCTGCCCCCTGCCTTACCTACGACTGAGCCTATGTGATTATCCTATTTCATATTTCTACAGATTATTGTACCTAGTTATTTGTAAGAGTTCACTGATTCCAATTTTGAATAACTGATATCGGAGCCATACGATACTATGTTTTTTCGTTTTCTGAAGGGCATAATGTTACATTTCTGTACATTTAAAGCAGGTTGCCAATTCTGCAGCAGTCTTAAATCGCGCCAAGATCTGACTGAATATTTGTGCACCTCTTTGCAGACAGTTCTTCGTTATAGATAATCGCAGCATCTCTGGAAAAGTGTGAGGTTATTGTTAATATTTTCTGTCCAGTCATTAATATCTAAGATGAACAACAAGGGTCACAACACACTTCGCTCGGGTACGCCTCAAATTACTTCCACTTCTGTCGATGTCTCTCCATTCCAGATACTATGCTGTGTCCTCTCTACCAAGAAACGCTAGTGCGTGCATGTCTGAAGGACATTGTATATTGAAGATACAGGCACTGTATAAACACAGACATTGTCACCACCCATGATTATTTATCCATATATCGACAGGTTAAAATGTCGATGTAATACAATGACGAAAAATAAGTCGCAGCATCAAGAAGGAATTGTGCGGCATAAAAGGTCTATTGACACACAGTCAACATGGACACTCTGGATGTCACCACCCATGATTATTTATCCATATATCGACAGGTTAAAATGTCGATGTAATACAATGACGAAAAATAAGTCGCAGCATCAAGAAGGAATTGTGCGGCGTAAAACGTCTATTGACACACAGTCAACATGGACACTCTGGATGTCACCACCCATGATTATTTATCCATATATCGACAGGTTAAAATGTCGATGTAATACAATGACGAAAAATAAGTCGCAGCATCAAGAAGGAATTGTGCGGCATAAAAGGTCTATTGACACACAGTCAACATGGACACTCTGGATGTCACCACCCATGATTATTTATCCATATATCGACAGGTTAAAATGTCGATGTAATACAATGACGCAAAATAAGTCGCAGCATCAAGAAGGAATTGTGCGACATAAAAGGTCTATTGACACACAGTCAACATGGGTTTAGGTAACATCGTTCCTGTGAAACACAACTAGCTCTTCATTCACATGAAGTGTTGAATGCTATTGAGAAGGGATATCAGATCGATTCCGTATTTCTGGATTTCCGGAAGGCTTTTGACACTGTACCACACAAGCGGCTCTTAGGGAAATTGCGTGATTACGGAATATCGTCTCAGTTATGTGACTGAATTTGTGATTTCCTGTCAGAGAGGTCACAGTTCGTAGTAATTGACGGAAAGTCATCGAGAAAACAGAAGTGATTTCTGGCGTTCCCCGAGGCAGTGTTATAGGCCCTTTGCTGTCCCTTATCTATATAAGCGATTTGGGAGACAATCTGAGCAACCCTCTTAGGCTGTTTGCAGATGATGCTGTCGTTTATCGACTAATAAAGTCATCAGAAGAGCAAAACAAACTGCAAAACGATTTAGAAAAAATATCTGAATGGTGCGAAAAGTGGCAGTTGACCCTAAATAACGAAACGTGTGAGGTCCTCCATATGAGTGCTAAAAGGAACTCGTTAAACTTCGGTTACACGAAAAATCAGTCTACTCTAAAAGCCGTAAATTCAGCTAAATACCTTGGCATTACAAATACGAACAACTTAAATTGGAAGGAACACACAGAAAATGTTGTGGGGAAGGCTAACCAAAGACTACGTTTTATTGGCAGGACACTTAGAAAATGTAACAGACCTACTAAGGAGACTGCCTACACTACGCTTGTCCGTGCTCTTTTAGAATACTGCTGCGCGGTGTGGGATCCTTACCAGGTGGGACTGACGGAGTAAATCGAAAAAGTTCAAAGAAAGGCAGCACGTTTTGTATTATCGCGAAGTATGGGAGAGAGTGTCACAGAAATGATACAGGATTTGGGCTGGACATCATTAAGACAGGCGTTTGTCGTTGCGACGGAATCTACTCACGAAATTCCAATCATCAACTTTCTCCTCCGAATGCGAAAATATTTTGTTGACACCGACCTACATAGGGAGGAACGATCACCACGATAAAATAAGGGAAATCAGAGCTCGTACGGAAAGATATAGGTGTTCATTCTTTCCGCACGCTATACGAGATTGGAATAATAGAGAATTGTGAAGGTGGTTCGATGAACCCTCTGCCAAGCACTTAAATGTGATTTGTAGAGTATCCATGTAGATGTAGATGTAGATAAACGAAAGTTAGTAGGCATGTTTCTGCATCTGAAAAATAATTTCTATCAAATTTCGAGTCAGGCGCATGAGACCGGCGATAGTAGAACCACTATGAGGAGGCAAATCAGATTTGCTTTAAATACACGCTGTAACAATCGTGATCGTTAGTTAAGATCGGACACGGTGAGTTGATGTTAGTCAAGAATGACTTTAACGCGACAAACACGCCATTATCAATACCTGACTGAATTTCTACGAGGTCGTGCAATAGAGCTACGACACTCTGGATGTTCCTCGTGTGATACTGCAGGAAGACTTGGCAGGAATGTAACCACTGTAAATGGCTGCTGGCCGCAGTGGTCACAAGAATGTACGGTCACAAGGAGATCGGGCTCCAGACGGCCACGTGGCACTACCGAGAGGGAAGACCATCGTGTTCGGCGTATTAAATTAGATTAGAATAGATTAGATTAATACTTGTTCCATAGGTCATGAATACGACACTTCGTAACGATGTGGAACGTGTCGGTTAATAAAAGATGTCTGTACAAGATATTACATTACACAAAATATTGCATGACACTAATGTTTAAGTTTTTTTTTTTTGCCCCCCTTAATTTATATCTAAAAATTCAGCCAATGATTAGAAGGAGTTGTCATCTAGAAATTCTTGTAACTTCTTTTTAAATGTTAGTTGGCTATCTGTCAGGCTTTTGATGCTGTTTGGTAGGTGACCAAAGACTTTTGTGGCAGCATAATTTACCCCTTTCTGTGCCAAAGTCAGATTTAACCCTGCATAGTGAAGATCATGCTTTCTCCTGGCGCATCGTACTGTATCTGCAGCAGCAACTTGAGCGGCAGTTGGCACCACAGTGACACAACGAACTGTTACAAATAAATTACTTCAAGGCTAGCTCCGAGCCAGACGACTGTAGCGTGCATTACACTGAATCCAAACCACTGCCATTTGCGAGTTAAGTGGTGTCAAGAGAGAGCTCATTGGAGCGTGGAATGGAGGTCTGTTGTGTTTTCTGATTAAAGCTGGTTCTGCCTCGGTGCCAATGATTGCCGTGTTTTGGTTGAAAGGAGGCCAATTGAGGGCCTGCAACCATCCTGTCTGCATGCTGGACACACTGAACCTACACATGGAGTTATGGTGAGGAATGCTATTTCGTATGATAGCAGGAGCACTCTTTGCGGTTATCCCACGTACGAAGACTTGTACGTGACTCTAGTGATTCAACCTGTTGTGCTGACACTCATGAACAGTATTCCAGGGGGTGTTTTCCAACAGGGCAACGCTCGCCTATATACCGCAGTTGTAACCCAACATGCTCTGCAGATTTCCGACACGTTGCCTCGGCCTGCTCGATCACCAGATCTGTCTCCGAACGAACACATATGAGACATCATCGGACGACAACTGCAGCGTCGTCTGCAGACGGAATTAACCGTCCCTGTATTGACCAACCAAATGCAACAGGCATGAAACTCCAGCAGCGCAAACACTGACATCAGACACCTGTACAACACAACCCATGCACGTTTGCATTTAACGTTCTGGCGGTTACACTGGTTATTAATGTACCAGCATTTCACATTCTGATGTGTGGGGTTGATCTGCTATTCTGCGCAACGGATTAATCTGAGATGTACCCTTTACCCTGTGGCTCCTACAAGATGCAATTTCCACCCCCACACTACTACAGAAGTGAGACAGACGCTCCTAACGTTCTAAAGAGAAATGCCTGAAAAACTTTCAGCAATAAATATCTTCTGGAGTCGTCCGCTGTAAGGAAATGACACAAAAATTCACAAAATTTCTTACGTAACTAGTGGGTACTTGGGTACTGGAGTAGTGCTAGTTAGTGTGAGAAAAACATGAAACTAACGAAAATTATTATTTATTTTGCAAAAATTCTGAGAAATCACAATGGCACTTTTAGTTATGAATTGAACAAGTTATATCCTGGTTCTTTTCGGAATGTGAAGTTACCTCTCAAGGATAGCATTCGCTAATGAAATTTCTATACAAAGTTTAAGATGGTTGATTGGCGACTCCATGGAGTGTTCTGTGCACAACGACCAGATAATGAAAATAACTGGAAGGAGAAACAGCATTGGTCGTATTTTTTTGTTTTATTATCCGCAGAATTTTAATTGTATATTACAGCACTGAGGATGGTCACTAAGTGACCGAAAATCGATTAAAATTGTATATTACAGCACTGAGGATGGTCACTAAGTGACCAGAAATCGACTTTGCGGATAATAAAACAAAAAAATACGACCAATGCTGTTTCTCCTTCCAATTTAAGATGGTTGTTGACTTGGCAGAATGGCTGAGAGGCACGCCTACTCAACTTGAATAATTATCCTTTAGAATGTTGCTAGGTACGGTCGAGGCTGTCGCGCGTGAAATGCAGTGAAGTGTACTGTTGTGGAGGAAATATGGGTCTCGCAATAGCTGTAGCGCACAATACCGTAAGCTGCGATGACTGCTGCCTGCGCCGCTCGCTGCTGACAAAAAAGATAACTCTCGTTCTATCTGGATTGACCTTCGCCAATCAAACTCTCCCCATGCCTTGATGAAGTCAAGGATTCCTGTTCGCCCCTAGTCTAACTATTGGCGTGGTACACCGGTCAAATAACCAGTCCACCATGATGCCACTCAAAAATTCGCTCGCAGGCGTTTAACTATAACTCTGTCCGTTCACACCGCACAATAAGTGTGGCGGCCAACACATTGAACAACACTTAATCGCAAGGACTCAATATAGAGTCACACTCCGATTCGCTCTCGACAGAGGTGCTCTCCCAGTGAAGTACTGAGGAGAGACTTGTTCCTCCTCTCCAAGAGCGACAACGGAACGCCGCCGCTCCACGCCAGACGTGAAGGGGTATATCTTTCAGTCTCTTCCATTATTCCTTCAGCTCAAGGCGTCAGAAATATCGTCTGCCAATCAGCATTACTCTTCTAAAACGGGAGAATGACGTTTCGTTTAAGGCGATCAATCTGGAAACCTGTAGCATTGGCGTTTGGCGTTTGCCGTCCCCCTGTGAAAATCTCTGAAACTGCGTGCTATGTGTAAAGAATGCGTAGGCTGGCCGCTCCCACACAATGTAGCGGAATTTGCTTTTAAGCCGAACACGGAGTTGTTCCCCCCTTTCACTCGGGCCCACGCTGTCCGTTATACGGGCGGTAACCGGCCGACATAGGCTGGGTCGTCCTCTGAAGGGACCAGCGTTCTGTTGTGCGGTTTCTCTTCCGAACTAAAAGCTTTGGTGACCGTCATGTCTGTAATGTATGTGTGTACGCCAGCCTCGAGTATTTCAACCACAGTGCACTTACTTGTTAATTGCATATCGTTTACATGATTTCATACAACACTGACTTTATCTAATCGAGTTTGGGTTCGAATGAAGCGTCTTGATGTGTGGAATATGATTGTGAGGGCGGAATATGTAAGCAATGAAGGTCAGGAGACCCTGACGTGTTACAACATTTGCTATGACCTACCTTGCGCTTATGTTAACCTGTAATCTTGCAGCATTAATCACTTAAATAAGCTCACAGACAAATGGATTCCAGAAATTTCATTATTCCACAGAATCATTCTTTGGAATTCGATTTCTTTCCGTGAGAGTATTTGTCCTGCTGTGCAGAAATCACGAACTGTGCGAGCATACGGGTTCTGACTACGTGACATATGGAATTGTGGATCGGTCCTGGAGGCGTGCTCGATAGCGGAAATGGAGAAGGGGATCGCTGTCAATAGCGATAAATCCGGATTCGAGTCCAGGTGTCGCAAATGGCTGATGTCAATTCATATTCGCAATATACCAACCTATTTCGTAATGATCATCAGTCCAGTCACGTATATTGTCTGATACCACATATAATCGTACCTCTGGAAATAATCATTGATGTACTACCGAGTAAAAGTCGGAAGTCAAGAAACACTGTGCCCTTCTAATTTCCTTGATCCATGACTTTCAAGACGCCATGTGAGAAAAGGCACAAGTTTTCGGAATCCATGCTTTCTGGCATGGAGTAGGTCAGTCTTTTCCATATTCTTCATTATGTCTGAGCTGAGAGTATGTTCTAAGTTTCTACAACAGATGGACGTCAATGAGATAAGTCGGTAGTTGTGCATATCACTTCTGCTATCCTTCTCTTAGACGGGAGTGACCTGTTTTCTTTCAATTTTATTCAAGGTTTCTACGCTGTACTATGCGTCAGCTCAGGTGCAAAATTGTGTATACAATCTGACAGGGCTCCACTGGATCTTGGAGCCCTGTTACATTTTCATCGATTTTAGATGTTATTCAACCTCAATGGCATCCTAACTCATCTTGTAACGTTAGTAGTAAAAGTTTCTGTGATAACTTACTTTTTGTGGCCGCTCCTGCTGGAGATGGTTGATCAAGTCTGCGACCTCCTCACACTGTACAGTCAAACGAGCAACGAATCCTGCTGTTCTTGTTGATTATTATTAATCTCTTTCGTGTATGCAACTCGGTAAGAGTTCCAGACTACCAGCGTGACGAAAGTAAGTGACCTTTATGGTGGATAAGCTGTACTCTCTTAGAACACCCTTAAGTGCGTCTCACTGTCAGTCTGGCATCTAGCTTCCAACTAAAAGTGTTTGGCCGTTCCTCTTTAAATTTCTTCGGACGGATAACCATAGATATTCGTTGACTGACTTATCAGCGCTAAAACAAGCCAACAATTTTTCCGCTTATCTACACCACTGCGTAACATCTGCTTTTGTTGAGAGACAAATGGCTCTGAGCACTATGGGACTTAACATCTTAGGTCATCAGTCCCCCTAGAACTTAGAACTACTTAAACCTAACTAACCTAAGGACATCACACAACACCCAGTCATCACGAAGCAGAGAAAATCCCTGACCCCGCCGGGAATCGAACCCGGGAACCCGGGCGCGGGAAGCGAGAACGCTACCGCACGACCACGAGCTGCGGACTTTTGTTGAGGGACAAACTCTAGTAGTTGCAATAAGCAATTATCATCTGCACGTCTTCCTTCGTAACAGTTTCCTAAACGACACAATCTTGCGGCATATAACTGTGTCGTCTGCAAACTACGGATGTATCAACTAGGTTGTTTCGATACATGGTGAAAGTTATTTAAACCGACAAACTCTGGGAAGTTGCACGGGACACCAAAACAAATATTTTACTCTAATATCATAATTATATGCGACGATTTTTTAAACCAGCAGAGTGAGTTTTCTCTCTGTAAGAAATTAATTAAACTAACAAACACTGGGAGGTTGCATGGGACAATGAAAACACTTTTTGTAATGTTTTTCTGTGAGGAAAAAAAGTAATACAAACAAGTTTTAATTCTTTATTTTCAAGAGACGATAACATTAACGCAACACAATTACTTCAATTACAGCAGAGGCTGCAAACTGCGTCCATTGTCTTGTCACGTTCTGTCTAACACGGTCAAAGGGTGAGAGTCGGCTCTCAGCCGCGGTAGCGTGCGAAACTGCCCCGCAAAGGCCAAGAACACCGCTCTCGGCATTGTTTACTTCCGAGCCGCGGTACTCGCGTTTATAGAGTCCACAACTACCGTACCTCATGGCGCACTCTTATCGCCGTGCAACGATCAAAGTAATGCTTCAGGTCAAACATCCACGACCAACGGCTTTTGAAGCTGAACAGTTCATACTAGAGGATCTGCGTTTCAACCCCTGGACGTGATCGGAATACATTTTTCCGTCACAGGAAAAGATGTAGACGGAGCCGCTAACCGCTGGAGTTGTATAACAACACTCCGCCGGACTAAAATTTAAACATTCTGATGGACACGTAGGTGCAGTGACGGTGGACCACGCGCGATTCGGTCTCCGAACTACGCGAGTGTTTGAGCTCCCGTTCGAGGTGTCTCAGGAGGTGGTCATTGCGGCATTCCAGCCATATTGAAACGTATTGGGTCACCTCGCGGAGAAGTCACAAACATTTACGACCTACCCAGTGTTAAATGGCGTCCGGCAGATCAAAACTGAGCTGACGAAACATGTTCCATCGTATCTGATGATTGGCGGTCTGCGGGCCATCGTCATGTACGACGGCAAGCCACGAACGTGCTCCAGATTTGGTCAAGAAGGACATGTCCCGTCCGAATGTTTAAGCCCACATTTGATACAGACACCGCTGGGTGAAGTGACCCCGGCATCGACATTCACGTCCCTACCTGTCACCTACGCGACAGTAGAACAGAGCCCAGCCACGTCACTTCAGGATATACCTGAAGCCTCGTCAACGCCACCCATCGAACCACAACACGCCGACGAAACCAGCACGGCGTCACCCCCAGTGCTCGCACAGGAAACATTCACTCTCAGGACGGCGGCGGACGACCCTGCCCAAACCATGGACGTCGAACTAGGTTTCATGCCGACTGCTGCCTTTACCCAGACGGGATAGCGTCGGATGATGAGCGACGATATTCTGCTTTGGAACAACACATTAGGAAAGAGCGGTCGCCCAGGAAGAGCAAGATACGCCGACGAATACCCTCCGACGACACTCTCCTTCAGATGATCTCGCGAGATGATGACCGGATGTCTGATGGCGACCTTCCATATTGCGTCCAGTCACATGGTATGACCACTCCTGACGCCCCTTCTGTGAAGAATCCTCTCACAATCCAGAACACGAACTCAATGTTGCCAGTACATGAGGACGACAGATCCCCTGCAGCTGTTGTCACAACGCCTGCTTCGCCCCCTCTGACAGTAAACGACTGTTACACGTCTTTGGCGTCAGTATCCTGGTCCGATGATGTTGAAGAAAGAGCGGATCAGATCACCTGCGTGTCCGAGCCTGAGCCGGCGCCCTGCCAGTAATCATGACTACTGCAGAAGACCTGCTGGGTCTAAACCTGCAGGATGCTTCCACCAGGCATTCTGCATCAACTGCAAGGGACCATACACTGCAATATCGTGTCGCCACGATGAATCTTGCCACCATCCGAGCCCCTCATAAACTGGCCATGTTCCGAGACACCTACTCTGTGGATGTTGATATTGCACTCCTGCAGGAGGTGTTTGTTGGTGACTTCCAAATGCCCACCAGACACTGCCTACGTTTCTCACGCCTCCGACACCGGTAGTGGCGTCGCCATCCTACTACATAACAGACTCCCTGCAGAGGATGTTGCATACCTCACAAATGCATGGGGTATGGCCCTCACCCTAGTTGGCGTGCGTATCATTAACATCTACACACCGTCTGGCTCTAGCCGCCATCATGACCGACATACATTCTTCACCAAGGAGATCACACCAATCTTTACAGGCCCACACAACGATTTAGTGCTCGGTGGAGACTTCAGCTCGACACCAGGACTCACTGACCAACACCCGCGGAATTCACCTTTTGCGGCTCTCTCGATAGTCATTGATCGCCTACGACTCACTGACACCTGGACAAAGCTCCACAGAACCCGACACGGTTACACATTTTACACTGGTCACTCATCACGCCGCATAGATCGCATCAACCTCAATCGCCCACTTGCTGATCGCACGCGACATGCAGACGTCTGACCCATGCCCTTTTCAGACCGTGAACTATACATCTCCGACGTCACTCTCGCCCGACAGCGTTTGTGGCATAGTCGTGGACTGTGGAAATTCAACGTCGCTTACCTGACCTCATCAGACTGTCGCCATATGGTCGAGGAAGCATGGGCATGATGCTAGCTAGCATCGTCATGATGCCTATGACTCCACCTTATCTTGGCGGCTCTCTTGCACTAAGCTGACCACCCATAAAACATTGATTAGCTATGGTAAGGCAGTCAAGACATGGCGTACTAATACATTGCACTTTTATTATTCAATTCTTCGTAACTGTGCGACGATGCCTTTTTCGGCAGCCAGGCAGACAGTGGTACACCAAACAAAGGCGCAGATCTCCTCGATCATGCGCCGTCACCTGGAAGGCAAGGTAGTCCGATCTCAGACCTTTAATCGTGTACCTCAAGAACTTCCATCGGTGTACCGCCTCCTCCAGGAAAGACAACAAAGACACAGGGCTCTGATCCACGTCCTCACTGATGCAGAAGGCCACCCGCATGAGGCCCAACAAACATTCGGCCATGCTCTCCACAATCATTTTGCCGGATTGGTTCAAATGGCTCTGAGCATTATGGGACTTAACTTCTGAGGTCATCAGTCCCCTAGAACTTAGAACTACTTAAACCCAACTAGCCTAAGGACATCACACACATCCATGCCCGAGGCAGGATTCGAACCTACGACCGTAGCGGTCGCGCGGTTCCAGACTGTAGTGCCTAGAACCGCTCGGCCACTCCGGCCGACTTCGCCGGATTGTATGCAATAGTACCGCATTCTGTGGAACTGATCACAGAGGTCGCACGTTTTACTACAAGCACTCTCCCAGTAGAGGTAGCGCATGAACTCCAAGAGGACGTGACCACAGATGAACTACTCGATGCTATCAAGGCGGGATCTGATAACAGATTCCCAGGGCCCGATGCTCTCCCCATCGAATTTTACAAAATTTTTAATTCTTTGTTGGCTTCCAGATGGACGACCATCTGCTGATGTCCCCGACGACAGTCGTCCCTAACAACTTTTTCAAGGGCATCATTATATCTGTTCATAAACTGCACAGGTGATCGAACGTCCATGATTATCGACCAATCACGTTGCTGAACAGCAATATGAAAATATTTACATGGCTGCTGAAATTGCGACTCAAGAAGGTCGTCCATTACATCATCTCCAGTGACCAGACTTTCCTTGGAGGCGACAACAATATCCATACAGCTCTTTGCCGTTACAGAGACATGATAACCGTTGCTCGTCACCAGCTTCTCCCTGATGCCTTGGCATCGCTGGACTTTAGCCAGGCCTTCGACAGTAGGGGGACAAAGTTCGTTTAGGTGCATTTTGTTAGTGTGGGATGCTTACACCAGAGACAGGTATACACTCAGAGGCACACCTATTGTTCTCCTTTGATTGACAGGTATTTAACCTATTGTTCTCCTTTGATTGACAGGTACTTAGCCTACTGTTCTGGTAAAAGGTTCCTTCCTTTTGATTGACAGGTCCTTAACCTATTGTTCCTCCACCTCCACCCACTTCCCTCGCCCAGGAA
This sequence comes from Schistocerca nitens, assembly GCF_023898315.1. NCBI lineage: Eukaryota > Metazoa > Arthropoda > Insecta > Orthoptera > Acrididae > Schistocerca > Schistocerca nitens. The sequence continues at coordinate 740,235,812 of NC_064614.1, read as the reverse complement.
ACCTCCAACCCACCCCCTCTCCCTCGCTGCCACAGGTATACTTTTGATATCAATTTGATTAACTATTTAATTAAACCTAACCTCCTGTGCATAGCGGCTCACCTGCGCAGGTGCAGCTAAAAGGTTCTCAATGCTATACTGACGTCACTTGTGTATGTAAGTAAAAGCCAAGTCTACCTCTTCGAAATGATAAAGGGCTGCCTAAATAGTTAACGGTCGCTTTTGTAGGAGCTTTCGTGATGTCCCAGCTCGTCTATATGGAAATTCTTGTCCTAACAGGTGCAGTTTACGAAAATAGTCCAGAATAAAACCGATTGAATTCTTCCTGATGGTCCTAACGAGGCACCCCATCCATCACGTGTTACCTTTTATGATGGTATATTTCTTTAGCTAGGCTTCTCTACCAGGATTGTCTGTTGGCGAGTATGACTTTGGGACATGATTTAAGCCTAAAAGCTATCGAACTTCGTTTTGCAAAAAGTGAAATTTTAGATGCAAGATGTATTTTGAAAGCAAACCAAACGTATTACACTGATTGGTGCCATTAATATGCGGTCATTCACAAACAGACATTCCCACACAAAGTAAGCCTCATTTACTTATCAAATTCACGAAAAAAGCCGAGGATTAGTTGATTAGTCGTAATGATAAATGCAATGAAATTAGATAGTTATTATTACGCAAAATGAGCACAAAAAACAGAATCTCTATGTAACACAGATTATTGCGACCATACTGGACAATGGCTGAACAGTATGAGAGAAAACAAAAGTTTGCTGGTCTGAATCATTTAAAATTACATAGATAATATAATTACAGAGGTTTTATAGTAATCACAGTGTCTATTAAGCAGTGATAAAATCGTCTCAGCACTACTGCGCGAAAACAGAGTCACGAAATCCGCTAACATCTGGGGAACATTACACTTTCCTGGAAATCACGACATTCTGCTTTCAACATATGTCTCAGAAAGGGTGAACGTTCTCGCCGCTATGTAGAGGCTCCTACATCCCAGCACAAAAGACATTTTGTGAATCAATGGAGCATTCTGATCGGCTCCTACTGAATTTACCCACCAAATTACAGATACTGCCAGTGTGGAAGTACTGTCCACCTATTTCTTTCTTTCTGCAGGCAAGACTTCCAGCAGCAAAACTATTTTGTACAGATCGCCATATTGCACTGACAATTAAACCCTGCAAAAGTGACCTACACGTCGTCAAATACAGAAGGACACTTGCTCAATTACGCTACTCTACTACTGAGAACAGAAGTGTGACTATGAGAGCGTGAAACCGATCTCCAACCCGGCAATATATCATCGCGTACCGTGTCGATGTAGTAAACATACAGTTTGTATCCTGGGCCATACAAAATCGCCCCTTTTGCATCGACCACTAGACACTCGTACATATACCGCAAAGACTTGTACAAAAGCTGGGTCGGTTCCCCTTGGCACAAAAGCGTCACCATTTCTGGTCCTGACCTGCTTCCTTGCTTGTTTTCTACACCAATCTCCAGACTCTAGGGCCGGCTGCGGTGGTCTCACGGTTCTAGGCGCGCAGTCCAGAACAGCGCGACTGCTACGGTCGCAGGTTCGAATCCTGCCTCGGGCATGGATGTGTGTGGTGTCCTTAGGTTAGTTAGGTTTAACTAGTTCTAAGTTCTAGGGGACTGATGACCTAAGATGTTAAGTCCCATAGTGCTCAGAGCCATTTGAACCAGACTCTAGGATTACAAGAACACAGCCCGGGTTCCCGGGTTCGATTCCCGGCGGGGTCAGGGATTTTCTCTGCCTCGTGATGGCTGGGTGTTGTGTGCTGTCCTTAGGTTAGTTAGGTTTAAGTAGTTCTAAGTTCTAGGGGACTGATGACCATAGATGTTAAGTCCCATAGTGCTCAGAGCCATTTTTACAAGAACACATGTATTTTGACATGGTTTGCCAGTATATTATACCATTCACGCGATACTTCTCGATATCAAGCAAATAGCAGTATCACTCTTGCAACATAATTCCAGAGATATAGACTGGAAATTATTTCTCTAGAAACCCGAAACATTAGCGAGGTGGAGCATGCCGTAAACCACTGAGTGACTAGAAACTTATCCCCTCTGCAAAGACCTTTACGTGAAAACTCGAAAAAAATGGAGGAAACTGATATTTCTACTTGCAGATACCGATTTCGGTGATGAAACAGATTCCAAGTCATCCCTATAATTTACAAAGTCAACTAACGTGTCTTCCACCCGTCTTTCACCTGCTACATGCGCACACCACAATCGATGTTCTCTCACCTAAATAAAGGCGAGAAACATGAAAAAGCAGTCAATCCGACAATTTACGTGGGAGGGTATAATGGTCCAGTGCAAACACATGTCCATATTAAATCTTCTCAAATTTCGACGCGATAACGAAAGCTGTCCAACACATACTAAGTATTAATTCGCTATTCGTGCGTCTAGAGGACGACACGGTTAAGTCAGCCACATTCATGGGTCCCAACAGGCCTCTCCATTCGGACAGTTCCTACCGTTAGCTGGAAACGTGATTCATTTCCGCTACAGGCCACCGCTGGTGCGCGAAGCATCTGTAGACAGAATTATCGTAGGAAACTAGTCACATACATATTTAATCGCTAACCCTGATGATGGCTGTGGCCCTTGAAATACACTCCTGGAAATAGAAAAAAGAACACATTGACACCGGTGTGTCAGACCCACCATACTTGCTCCGGACACTGCGAGAGGGCTGTACAAGCAATGATCACACGCACGGCACAGCGGACACACCAGGAACCGCGGTGTTGGCCGTCGAATGGCGCTAGCTGCGCAGCATTTGTGCACCGCCGCCGTCAGTGTCAGCCAGTTTGCCGTGGCATACGGAGCTCCATCGCAGTCTTTAACACTGGTAGCATGCCGCGACAGCGTGGACGTGAACCGTATGTGCAGTTGACGGACTTTGAGCGAGGGCGTATAGTGGGCATGCGGGAGGCCGGGTGGACGTACCGCCGAATTGCTCAACACGTGGGGCGTGAGGTCTCCACAGTACATCGATGTTGTCGCCAGTGGTCGGCGGAAGGTGCACGTGCCCGTCGACCTGGGACCGGACCGCAGCGACGCACGGATGCACGCCAAGACCGTAGGATCCTACGCAGTGCCGTAGGGGACCGCACCGCCACTTCCCAGCAAATTAGGGACACTGTTGCTCCTGGGGTATCGGCGAGGACCATTCGCAACCGTCTCCATGAAGCTGGGCTACGGTCCGGCACACCGTTAGGCCGTCTTCCGCTCACGCCCCAACATCGTGCAGCCCGCCTCCAGTGGTGTCGCGACAGGCGTGAATGGAGGGACGAATGGAGACGTGTCGTCTTCAGCGATGAGAGTCGCTTCTGCCTTGGTGCCAATGATGGTCGTATGCGTGTTTGGCGCCGTGCAGGTGAGCGCCACAATCAGGACTGCATACGACCGAGGCACACAGGGCCAACACCCGGCATCATGGTGTGGGGAGCGATCTCCTACACTGGCCGTACACCACTGGTGATCGTCGAGGGGACACTGAATAGTGCACGGTACATCCAAACCGTCATCGAACCCATCGTTCTACCATTCCTAGACCGGCAAGGGAACTTGCTGTTCCAACAGGACAATGCACGTCCGCATGTATCCCGTGCCACCCAACGAGCTCTAGAAGGTGTAAGTCAACTACCCTGGCCAGCAAGATCTCCGGATCTGTCCCCCATTGAGCATGTTTGGGACTGGATGAAGCGTCGTCTCACGCGGTCTGCACGTCCAGCACGAACGCTGGTCCAGCTGAGGCGCCAGGTGGAAATGGCATGGCAAGCCGTTCCACAGGACTACATCCAGCATCTCTACGATCGTCTCCATGGGAGAATAGCAGCCTGCATTGCTGCGAAAGGTGGATATACACTGTACTAGTGCCGACATTGTGCATGCTCTGTTGCCTGTGTCTATGTGCCTGTGGTTCTGTCAGTGTGATCATGTGATGTATCTGACCCCAGGAATGTGTCAATAAAGTTTCCCCTTCCTGGGACAATGAATTCACGGTGTTCTTATTTCAATTTCCAGGAGTGTAGAAATATCTGTACCATTCTTGTAACTTGACATACTTTTCCCTTTGCTATCACAGTATTCCACGTCAAATCCATAAGTTTCTTACGACTGGATATAGTAATTTCTTTTGCGCATGTCGGAACACACACATACTTTGTAAGACTGACGCTCAAGGCGAACCTATCATGCATCCCCTACTACTATGTATAATACTTGGCCAATAACTGACTGCTGGCGATACGAAATAATACAGATCGAGAATCAAAGATGGGTGGACATCTCTCATAAGTTTTTCTTGTGAGTGGTACCACAGTGTCTTAGAAAGAGAGGCATAATCGTCTTACAAACCGCCAGATGTTAAAAAAACACGAACGCAACGAACATATTACTATTACAATCGGTCTTGGTTCTACAGGTGCACACAAGTATCCATGTTAAAAGCTATGCTGGCTTTATAAATCGAGGTATGGCATTACCTCCGAATGAAGTGGTTTTTCCACGCAAATACCGCGACACTGAATAGAGACGGTGATCGCCGGAGTGTACATTGTCATGTAGAAGTAGGTGTAACTAGATGAATCACAGTCACTATCTTCATCAAAGTCTTGGTGGTCTTGCACAGGGTTTCTTGAGAGACAGTCGGCATCTTGGTGTTTTATTCCGCTTTTGTACACTATGGTAATGTCATACACTTGAAGACATAGTGCCTACCTGGCGAGTAGTCCTGTTGGATCCTTAAGACCTGTCAACCAAAGTGAGTGATGGCCTGTAACAAATGTGAATGGCCTTCCATAGAGATGCTGTAGAAATTTGCACATGGCCCAGATCACAGCAAGACATTCTCTTTCCGTAGTTGAGTAGTTTCTCTCGGCTTTTGTTAGTGTCACTGAAGCTTTTCCACCCGAAATTTGCACCAGAACAGCAGCGATGCCATACCCACTAACATCTGTGTGTAGTTCTGTATGTGCTCTCCAAGTAGCAAAATACGTTCGCCAAATGCACAGTGTCATCCCATCTGTTAAATTTGGCTACACACTCATATACCTTCAGCCATTTGTCTGGATCTTGGCCATCGTCACCGGAGAACCTGGAAGGATGCCTCATGTGGTAGGAGACAGATGCTGTCATCGTAACGTCTTGTTCTTCTTCTATCGCCGATACATTACGATCTGTTGAATATGGATCGAACTCTGGTTTCTCGCCATGTAAAAGGCGGCTCTGTCATGGCTTGATGGGAGCCACTGTGTCGTCGATAATGTGCGTTATCACAGGTTCCAATACCCAGCTTCGCCACCAGAATAATGTCACTTAGAAGAAGGTGTAATTTAATGAATGACGGACACTAACTTCACTTAATGAAAGTATATTAAACATTTGCACATACAAGAGCGCGGAGCGAACTGCCTCCGGCCAGAACAAATACGGTATATATACAGTTACAGAACATTCCAGTACAATGATTCTCGACATTTGAGGATGCTTCTAGAATGTACTTGAACCGAATATAGATATTAAACTTTTACATTTCAGGTGAGTTTTGAACTCACGACCCTCCATGCAACAATGTAGTATCCTAACCACTACACCAGGGCGACTGTGCTACTTACATTCTTCTGCGATAATATTATCAGATAAACACTGCGGTTACACGTCGCTGATGGTGCAACCTCGTGATAAAATCATCGAATTTAGAAAGTGATTCGGCTAAGGAACGTGGTAAGAAGCCGGTATTTGCAACTCCTTCACATCGCCACTAGCTATTTCTCCAGTATTTGTAACGCATTCTGTCTTGATGCCACGTCTGAGGTTCAGTGATATATCGACTGAGTTAGAGGCGATGGTTGATTGAGAAGGATCACCAACAGTAGATTGCGTGCTGATTGAAGTCGTAAGAAATGTACACTAGCTTTTCAGATTTCTAGTGCTACACTTTTCGGTAGAAATGATGTCTATGATTTGGTATCTGGTCTTTCCATTCGACCATGTACCTGCATTGTATCCGATGGAGAAGCCCTTTAATGATTACAGCCACTGGCACTCTTATATCTCGGAACAAGTCACCTTTTTCGAACCTATTTGTTGCAGTAAAATTTCAGATAGTCCCTGTACCTCTTGGAACTGCTTCCATTTCTGCATCGTACCAATTTAAGTCGGAACTGAGCTGAAGTCAGAGAGAGCTGTATCTATTATCTTCTGCAACCCATGTAGAAACAGAGTGACTTGAGTTAGTGGAACAGCACTGTGTTTTGACCATTCGGTGGAAATGGGAACAATTTGTTGTAAATCCGCCAACAATGTGTAAGGTCAGCGCCAAACGAAGTCAGCTCCTGCAACTTGAGGTAGTAGAAAAGACAGTACGGGAACTGGAAGAAGGACGAGGATTTTGCTACAGCATTGTGGTGCGTCCCCAAACTACATACAGATACTACTGTCCGAAGTAGATCCACAGCTGAGCGAGGTGGCGCAGTGGTTAGCACACTGGACTTGCATTCGGGAGGACAACGGTTCAATCTTGCATCAGGCCATCCTGATTTAGGTTTTCAGTGATTTACCTAAATCGCTCCAGGCAAATGCCAGGATGGTTCCTTTGAAAGTGCATGGCCAAATTCCTTCCCCATCCTGCCCTAATCCGATGAGACCGATGACCTCGCTGTCTGTTTTCCTCCCCTACAACAACCCAACCCAACCTGCAGATCTGTGTCCCTCAGAGCCCATTGACGTCTATCACCCCAACATGCTATCATCATTATTCTGTACCATCCAACAGAGAACAATTGCGAGCTATAAAAGCTCCATAACTTCATCCATGCCGGCATCGAACACATGTGACGATCCTATTAAATGTACAGATATTGATCCATTGCACAGACCATTGTAAAGTTGCATCGCCTGTACTGTAGGAGGATGGTTCAAAATGGTTCAAATGGCTCTGAGCACTATGGGACTTAACATCTTAGGTCATCAGTCCCCTAGAACTTAGAACTACTTAAACCTAACTAACCTAAGGACATCACACACATCCATGCCCGAGGCTGGATTCGAACCTGCGACCGCAGCAGTCCCGCGGTTCCGGACTGCAGCGCCTAGAACCGCACGACCACCGCGGCCGGCCTGTAGGAGGATGACTGTATCTCAAAAACTATACAGTAAGTCGCAAGAGACGCTCCCTGTGACCCTGTGTCGTGGTTTGAAACATTGTTTTTTATCTGCTGTAACACACTTTGTACAATGCCATACATTTTGTTTTTTCTGTTACAAGTTCGAGGTCTGTGTCAGGTTCTAAACTGACATTAACACGTTCTGATCCATTGTTTTTCACAGAAAACTAGATGTCGCACAGTGTAAATCATGTTCTTACTGCTGCTACCATAACACTCCACACAAACTGGATGATTTTAAATAAAAGACAGTTGCAACATAAGGAAAGTTTGGCGACGTTGTGGAGCATTTCCAAACTGCTGTCCGAAGGTGATTGACGACCTCTACATTTAAACTCATCTGTTACAGTGACGGAATTGCTGATGGCTCTGCGTTCCATTTCGACTGATTCCTCATATCGCAGTCATGTACGCTATCACTGTTTTGGTGCTAGTCGTCCCCAGAAGGTGATGCCCCTCTACCAAAACTCTTTCTCCATCTCAAACAAGCGATGTCAGTCAATCACAATGTGGTAACCAACAGCGTACCAGTGGGCAGATGGGATGGCAAAGACACCATCAATGTACTGTAATTATAAGCATCACAGTTGATAGTGCAAACAATTTTAGCAATTTTACACTACTTTCAACGCCAACCAATGATGTGACAGCGTGTTTCCCAATTTCAGTATCATCACTAAACCATCCCTTCTCTCCTTCGTGAATATCATTGCGAATGTAGATAGATGACTGTGCAGTACATACATTCATTGTTAATTCTTGATCAAAGTATACCAGACAGTGCTCTACATATTTCTAGCACCTAGAGCGTAGAGCTTAATCTCTATCTCTATGCAGATGGGATTCACAGAGCATTCTCGCTGTCTTAGGATAAAATTAGAGACTGAAAGACCCCCTCGCACTGTCTTTGACCACCGCCCTGCAGCACTGTTACTGATTTAATCTGCAGCCAAGCAGAAGTAGATCACTACATTCCCTGTCTCGTGAATGAATGGAGCTTGCCGAGTCCTCGCCCATCCAAGTGCACAAGATTTCTCCAGATGTGCTCATGTCGAGGAGGTTAGCACTCCTTATCGGTGTATAGTAATAGATTTGAAAGGGTTGTGATGTAATAGCAGACGGTTTATGCACGATGGAGCTTCAGACGGATGGAGTTTGTGGCATTTTACGAAAATCAACTACGCTATCAATTTTAAGGTATTGTTCTAGTGTCTGGGATCTGTACCAGGGGGGTATTGGTAAGAGAGAACATAAACAAACGCACTCCTAAGGCTACATGGTTCTGCACTTAAAAAAGGCTATAATGTTAGATCGCTTGAGTTTCCGACCTATCAGTCATGTGGAATTCAGTGCTGTTAATATTCCAATGTAAGAAATATATTTCCAGCGCGACATACATCCTCCTTCCAGGTTTCTCTACGATAAAATATGGTAACACACATTCGCTCTGTGTGATACATGCACGATATAGCTTTCCAGAGACGTATAGTATCCACTGTTCACATCCAATCACGGTTCAGAAATTATACTATGCCCACATCAGTCCTATATAAGATCATCATTACTAACGGAGAATACCTCTGACAAGGAAACAGAGAAACGCATAGCAGCAGCCTCCGACTGAAATTACAAGTCATACTACCACCAACTCTGTAAACAGTACATCTGTCAAGCAGATATATACATGGGGATTGCAGTGTCTCACAAACACCTATCGCTAACTTAGAATCATCTTCGTTATGAAACTGATGTCTCGATTTTACACCCAAGATGCGACAGGGGAATGGAGTACATCGCATAAATCTTCGTTTGTTTAGAGGAATGTGTCACGGTTCATCACACATGAAGCCGCAAGGGATTAGCCGAGCGGTCTGAGGCGCTACAGTCATGGACTGTGCGGCTGGTCCCGGCGGAGGTTCGAGTCCCCCCTCGGGCATGGGTGTTTGTGTTTGTACTTAGGATAATTTATGTTAAGTAGTGTGTAAGCTTAGGGACTGATGACCTTAGCAGTTAAGTCCAATAAGATTTCACACACACACACATCACACATGAGATGGAAGTCCTCTGATGACCGAGAGGTTTATTGTTAACGATCGCAAGTAGACTGCGCTCTAAGACCCACACAGAACAAGCGAGTCAAACGCAGGCTATGTTACATGACTGATGCATCCTGACAGCACAGTGGAAAAATTGACCTGCAGCAACTTCTCCCCATCATCAGTCTACCATTAAATCGTACCTCATTACAGCTCCATCTCAATCGATTACCCCGTCCACTCTCTGTTACCCTTTAACACAGATACATGTAAGTTTAGAGGCAGATGGTTCTCTGTCTTCCTGAAAATCGTCAGATACAGTGGTCAACTCACATGTATCATTGTTAACCTGAATAGACAAACAATAGAATGCTGTCTTGACAAAAAATGTGACTGTTTCCCTGGTTCCCTTAGCTTCCATGTCGAATTTTTCTCGGATTCTCCTTGCCATCGCATACTTGTTCCCATGTACAAATTGTTCTGCGTCAACCAGAAGACACTCAAGTGCTTCCTAAATACCCCGCATCTTGATGTATATCCCCTCAATTTATACGTATTATCCCATCATTTTTCGCAATTCTATCGAGTTGTTTTCGTGTTTGTAGACTGTTCAATGCATTATTTTGACAGTGAGCGTTTCTGCAGAGCGTTTTACCTGCATTATTTCGGTGATCTACGAGTAGTTTGCAGATCTGTAACCTGTTAAATGCATTATTGCGACAGTGAGCGTGTTTGCAGAGCCTTTTACATGCATTATTTCGATAATTTACGAGTAGTTTGCGGGTCTGTAGGCTGCGTTTTGTGGCCCCAAGCATGTCAGAGCGAATGTTTTGTATCAGTATAATAAATGCACTATGTGAAATCCATCCCTAAATAAATTGTTCCAAAATAAATAAAGTAGACTCGTTCCTCTCTCTAGCAGCCCAGTGCAGGCTGAGTAATTTTTCTGAGATTTTTCCCTCAGACTGCTATGGATGAAAGCACACTCTGGTGGCGGTACTCTGTACTAGGTCAGTTGGACTCCAGACCCCATAGTGGACACATTGGATGGAACTACTGCCTCAAATTGTTTAAATAAACACTGCTTGCAAAGTAAAGACTTGTGTCCACCCTATCCAGCAGCTCAGCACAGGCTGAGTCCTTTCCCCGCCAATTCCTAAGAAGAGGTGGCGGTCAGATGACTTAGGTTAGTGGACGTAGCCCAAGTGACTTCTTTTCCCATCAAAATTTGAACTTCCACCATTTTCTTGGATGGGGTGGGGGAGGGGAGAGGAGGAGGTTAGGTTTAATTAAGTAGTAAATCAAATTGATATCAAAAGTGTACCTGTAGCAGCGAGGAAGAGGGGGTGGGTTGGATGTTTCCTGGGGGAGGGGAATGGGAGGGGGTGATGGAACAATAGGTTAAGGACCTGTCAATGAAAAGGAAAGATTCTTTTAGCAGATCAATAGGTTAAGGACCTGTCAATCAAAGGATAACAATAGGTTAAGTTCAAATGGTTCAAATGGCTCTGAGCACTATGGGACTCAACTGCTGTGGTCATAAGTCCCCTAGAACTTAGTACTTAAACCTAACTAACCTAAGGACATCACTAACCTAAGGACATCACTCACATCCATGCCCGAGGCAGGATTCGAACCTGCGACCGTAGCGGTTGTGCGGTTCCAGACTGTAGCGCCTTTAACCGCTTGGCCACTCCGGCCGGCAATAGGTTAAGTACCTGTCAATCAAAGGAGAACAATAGGTTTGTCTCTGAGTGCATACCTGCCTCTGATGTAAGCAACCTGCACTAACAAAATGCACCAAAACGAACTTTGTCCCACTACTTTCGACTGCGTAAACCACTCTTATTTGCGGGCAGTTCTTTAATAACCCAGGTGTTTTATCACAGTCATTTTGCGCGTTTTGAGTGGCGCGATCTCCAGAATCATGTACAATGGCCGCCTCACGTCCCCTCTTGTCATAGCTCGATCTGTCTGGCAAGGCTATCCCCTGTCCACGATTTCATATGCTTTCGCTTTGGAACTGCTGCTCCAGAGACTGCGCCAACGTTTGGAAGGTATGTTACATGGGTACCTTTTCTGTTGCATGTCCTAGGCCGACGACCTCGTTGTTTATCTGTGCATTGAGGATGAAGTTCGAGCACCCCTGACATGGGTGGCGACTTACGGCAAAGTCCAAACTGTCCAAATCCAAGGTCTTACTCATTGGTGAGGTCCTACCAGAGAAAAGCGTCGCCCCCCCCCCCCCCCTCCCTTAGCGTCGCCTTCGTGGTTCGATGTCTTGGCATTGAATTTACACCCAATCTATGACAATCAGCAGCTATTAACGGTAAGTGTTTGCTACAGACTATCAGAGCTAGTCTTGCAGATCACTGGCTACGAGCCCTCAGTATTATCCAATGTGCCCCATATGGGAACATCTGTCATGCCTTCGATATACCACATGTGGCTCAGGTACTTCCGGTCCCAACTCTCCTGGCCCGCCGTCTTTGATGGCACTGGGCTCCTTCGTCAGCTCAGGGAGGTATTCAAAGTGCAGTATGACTCCCTTGCACTACCATGGGACCATGGTGGGGTGGGACTAACACATGTGCCGACCAGAATCACAGTGTTTTACATCAGCTCCCAAGTCGAACTGTGGCATCGTTGGCCGCAAAGCCTCACTGGGCTCCTATTCCAAGACTTTGCGCCGGGCTCGTTGTCTGTCCCAGTTTTGGTCACGAGCATTCCATCCCCCTTTTATCATATCCGGCGATTTTTCCTGGACTTCAGTTATATCTAGCGGTGTTTACCCCCTTACACGGTTGTTACAGACGAAAACAGTCTACCAAGTGCTAACAACAACGCCACCCACCCAACCCTAACGAAATTAAGTATCCTCATTATCAGTGGCCGCACATATGGAAAACTGTCCAAGCCAGATTTCTCGAATCCGATGTCCAATCAGCGTGGTATATCACAGTGAATGTCAAACAAGTTAACCAATATCGACTGCATCGCATCCGTCTAGCCGACTCGTCCCTCTGCACCTGCTGTTGAGTGGACGACACAGATGACCACCAGTTCCACTGTAGTTCAGCGTTCGATGTCTGGACACTTGTGCGGCATATTTTGGCGTTTATTACACGCTAAGCACCCGATAAGATCGACATCCACACACTTTTAATCCCGGAGGGGACTTCTTACCCCACCACTAAAATTCACTCTGTCAACTGGTTGTGTCGCCACACAATCCGTTATCTTTTTAAATCTGGCTATAAGTCAGTACTAGGATATTGGAATTATCTCAACGAACGACATTGCGTCCTAACACACAACCGACACTACCAGCAGTACTTCTCTTATTTCTTATGTAGCACCTTTCCGATCCACCTCGCAGCTGGAACGTCCAAGCTATGAGAAGCTGAAAACTAATCTAAACATACCCGAACCGAACAGAACCGTTAACGGAATCTAATCCCACTCAAAGAGACGTGCTGGCCGACGCAGAACCCGCTATGCATAACAAGAAAGATACAAAAAGTTATATATAATGTTTAGTTATTTAACAAATAAAAACAAATGAACAATAGACATGAAATAAAAACTTATTATGTTAAATTTTCATGGCTCCCCTGTGGCTTCTTTGCCTTTATCCTTTCTTCTTCCCTCGTAGCTCTAGGTTAGTCTTACTGGGAGTAGGATTAAATAGGGGCCAACGTCTGAAGCGGTGGTTTGTTTTTCTTCATTTAGGGTAAAAGTGGTGGTGGGAATTTTCCTTCCTTATTTTTAGTCACCTTTGTACTCCCCAGGGGAATAAAAAAAGTTGTTAGAGGTCGTGCCCAATTTACCCGCCATAGAAAAAAGAAAAAAGGATGCAGGAGTGTATTAATTCCTCTTTTGATTCAGCAGGGGTTCTGCAGACAAGGTTGCGTATCTCTCATACACAAAAAAAGTCCAGAAGCATCAAATCAGGGGATCGAGTAGACCGTGGTACAGTACCAACACTCCCAATTCAGTTTTCTGGAAACGATCGGTTCAAGAATAGACGCACAGGGTGGCTAAAACGTGCCTACGCCCTGTCATGGTGGAACCACGTGCGCTCTCTTGTAGCAAGTGGCACGTAATCCAGCAACTCTGGTAATTCTCTGGCGAGGAAATTACAACAACCCCTGTCACTTAATGGCCTAGGTAGGAGATAAGACCCAGTTAAAGAGTCACCAACATCACCTGCACACTCGTTCACGAAGAACTGTACTTGATGGGCACGAGGGAATGTGTGGCATGTGGATTAGGTTCACTCAAAATATGCGAATTGTGCATATTGAGGACGTTACCACGTATGAATGTAGCTTCATCTGTAAACAGCACAGAGGACGGAAGTGCAGGATGGAATTGACAATGTTCCAGGTACCACTGCGAAAACTGTGTTCTGACTGAGTAATCATCTGGTTGCAGGTTTTGCGCACGCTGTAAACGAAATGGATTAACAGTTGTTCGTGAAGGATGTTTCTTACATTCATCTGATTCGTCCCCCATGTTATGCGCGCAATTGCACGACTGCCGAGAGCACTGCTCACATGTAATTATGACATTAGAGAAAAATATTTGTTTTGGTGTCCCGTGCAATCTCCCAGAGTGTCAGATTAAACCATTTTCACCCTGTACAAATTTCTATTACATTTGCCCAAGGCATGGCAGTTTTTACTTTCACTTCTGATTTTGTCTTACCGCGTTGGAACGAACTACTGCCTTCTGCTTACCAGTGAACTTTTAATCCACACTTCGCCTGGGTTTCATAAATTCTAAGAAAGCTTTTTACTCAGTTTCAACAAAATCTTCATCGGAAGCCCTTGAAAAACAAGACACTGATTGAGTACGTTAGTATACTGATTAACCAACCGCCGCCCAGCGCGAGAATGAATACAACCCGGTGGCACCGAGAGGAACGCGACGTGGTGATGAAAGTGTATAAGAAGAGATCAGGCGAATAGGGAGTCATTCTAGCGCTAATACATGCCTCGAATGGGGAAATCCACCGACAGAAGCGACTTCGACAAAGGGCGGATTGTTGTGGCTCGGCACCTGGGAACAAGTACAGTAAACTCCCGTTTATCCGAAATGACTAGGGCGGTGGCCGGTTCGGATAACGAAAATTTCGGATATACAGATGTCCCCCTGTTTTCACGCGTGAAACATCCCGACTTGCGTCAATGCCGCGAAATATGATCATAAAACGTGCTTAGGGTACGTAGAATGTGATTGATATAGTTGTGAATAAACCTGCATGTTTTTAACTGAAAAAATTGTGTTGACGTGTTAAAAACGCGCCAAAGATGCTGAATAACAAACTTCGTTTATTTTCCGTTTTTACAGAAAAAATCCGTCTTATTCGGCAGCAGAAAAAAACAGGAGTCTTAATTTTATTACCTACACTTTTGAATAAAAAATAAACTACTGTACAAAATTATGAAACAAATCTAGAGATTACTCAAAGGAACGAAAAGTTTGTCTAGAGGACCTTTAAAGTAAAAAAAACAATGAACTTTTAACTTATTTAAGTTCTAGGACGCATCATTAGAATTTTTTTTTGTAAAAAATCTGTAATGATTTTTGTGTTTTGGCTTGAGTAACTTTTGATGCGGCAATGTATCTGCAACGTTGGAAACAAACGATTTCGGGATAAGTCGCCTCCTCCTGTTGGCTGATGTACTCCAGGGTGGTTTGGATCGCTTCCTAACCGACTGTGCGAGGAATCTTTTTCTCTGCTTCGTCATCAGAGACATTCTTCTGATGCTCTCTGATTGGTCGCAATTTGGACGATTTCTTCCTCAGTCAAATTAATAAATTCGTTTTCCATCCACTTTTCAACGTCTTCAAAGTTCGCGTCTTCACAACCCGGTAACTTCTCCGGTAAATTCACCAAAATTATGTCATCTTCATCTGTTTCTGGCACGTCGTCTTGAGTTTAGGTGTTTTCTCCTTCTTCCCACCACTGATGAGTTTCCTTACTATCTAAGAGTTTTTTCCGAGAGCTAACGAGAGAAAGTAGAGGAATTAGATTCTAAGCTTCAGCAATCCAATGAATGACACTTAAAACATCGATTTTTTTAAGAGCTTGCTCAAAATCTTCTTCAGCATCAATCGTACCGATTAAGTATTCCAGCAGCTTGCGCCTGTAATGTTTATTCATCTCCTCAAGAACACCTTGGTCCATCGGTTGACATAGAGACGTGACGCTTGATGAGAGAAACACAACTTTGATATCCCCATCTTGTAGATCATATGGTTCAGAAGGAGTGTTGTCCGCAAGAAGTAGCGCTTTTCGAGGTTTCCCTCCATGTATTTTTCTACAGCTGAAACAAACTCTGTCTGGAACCACTCTATGAAGATGGCACCGTTCATCCATGCCTTAGATTGATTCGTGTATCACAATGGCAATGGTTTATCAGCTGGATACCGTCTAAATGCTCTTGGTTTTTTGGATTTGCTAATTAAAGTAAGGCGCAGTTTATGATTGCCATGCATTCGAGGATAGTAATTCTTACTTTGCTTTTTTTCATTTCCCGATGGCGTTTTTTCTTGTTTAGAGGCAATGGTTTTTGTTTGCAACATTTTGTTATTCATCCCGGTTTCATCACAGTTGTAAAGTTGATCGCCAGGGGTAATGATTCGCCGCTGACAGCAATTTCACGAATGCCATGCCGCTTCTTGAACCGATCCAGCCAACCATCACTGCCGAGGAATTCTTGCTCCTTTCTTTCAAGCAGCTCATGAAAAGTCATCGCTTTTTGACGAAGTGGAGGACCTGAAGCTGGCACACCTTTGGCTCTTATTCGTTCCTGCCACAAAGGCCTCTTCTAACTGAGGATGTGCATCTTTTCTCATATGTTTATCGAGATTTCACTGCGTTGCCTGACGCTTGGATGGAACAAAATTTTTCAATTTCTGATCAGTTTGTCTTACAATCAGTTATCGCACTCCTACCAACGTTCAAATCCGCAATAACTTTCGCGGTTGGCTCACCAGCACCAATTCTCTGCAAAATGCGAAGCTTTTATTCCAATGAAATCACATTCTTTTTTCGTTTCGCGCTCGTAGCCACGTTCAGCGGTTTTTTTTTTTTTTACCGACGTTAGACTGATTCTATTTTGGTTTTTGGCCACTTCTATCTCTGGGCATTTTAAAGCATGTAACCCGAGCACGAAAACGTTGATCGAAAACACAACAGACGCACGACTTGGCAACGTTCGAAACGCACTAGACAAAGCTTTTGACTTTTGAAACCAGCCTGTGGCAGCCATCGAATGAAAATATTCGATACATCTATTCCCTCTCGTCTGTCCTACCCAAGCCCACGCGGCAACAGAACAGTGCGTTGTACGTTCCCTGATAGATTGTTAAACGCTCAGCTTCGTCTGATGTACCGACAATAGTCGGGAAGTGTTTGGCGCCGCACTCTTATCGTCGGTTTCGACAGGGCTACGTCGCGCTACATAGAGCAATACTGTACATACTGTACTCCCAAGGCGTTCCAATAGATGGCAATGGCATGAAACCACGCAATACGAACAAGAAACACGTCAACTTCAATCGACACACGCACGAATTGACGACACTCGGACTTGGGACATGCGCCGGTGCATTGATTAGCAGTAGACTGCCGAATAACACCAGCGAGTGCATGGCTCTAGGCGTAGACAAGTTGAAACTTGTCTCAGTCTAGCAAGTCAAAAGCGTAGCTGTGCGATGCGTCAGCCAATGTGTGCCGCGAAAATCGGAAAAATTTTGTTCGGATAAAGGGGATTTCGGGTAAACGTGATTCGGATAAATGGGAGTTTACTGTATCTCGAAACGGCGGTGCGCATGCTAGTTTTTTTTTTTCTTTGTTGTATTTCGATCCTACCCCGAGGGGAGCGGGGGGGGGGGGGGGGGAGGGTTGGCAGCAGCCTGATACGCCATTCTGCAGATTACAGATAAAGTTAAAAAAACATAGTGAGGAGACACAACAATAAAAAGACGTGACAAAACGGTGACTGTTTAAAACTGGTACATGGCTAAAAAGCTGTGAAGAAAACATTGCTGATTAATAACACTTAGGAAATAGACAGGCATAATTAAAAAACACAGCGACAGTCTGGTTTCTGTTCGCAGCATTTTAAAAAGGGAACACTCAGTACTGAACACTCACAGAAAACACTGCACCACAGAGTACGAAGGCATATGGGTACTGGGGAGGGGGAAGGACCTGGACAGATCAGAGGGGGAAGGGGGGGGAGCCGATGGAGGAAGAGGGCACAGAAAAAGGGGGAGCAGGACGGACGTAAGAAAGGAGTGGGGAAGTTAGTGGAGGAGAAAGAAAAAGGACTCAGGGGGAGAGAATGGAGTCAAGGAGTTAGTAGGGGGAGAAAAAACAGGAAAGAAGGGGAAGAGAAAGGGAGCCCAGGAAAAGGACAGAGGGAGGGAGGGGTAGGTGAGGATCATAGTTGACAGGAGAGATACATGGAGAGACAGAGTGCATCATCTGGGAGGGGGAGTTGATGGAAGCCACCTCGGGAAAGGAGATGAAGGGTCTAGAGGTGGAGGGTAGGGGGGACACAATGGTGAAGGCAAGGCAGTGGGCGGGGGTTGGAGAGGAGAGGAGCAACCGGGGAATGAGGGGGATCAAGTCAGCGGGAGGTGTAGAGGACGTGGACATGTTTGAGGAAAAGGAGCAGATGGGGGAAAGGAATCAGGTCATAGAGAATCCGCGTGTTGGATGGGAGGCGAATATTGAAGATGAGGCGGAGTGCATGACGCTCGAGGATCTGGAGGGACTTACAGAATTTGGGGGGGGGGGGGGCGTGCTAGTGTCATAAGCATCAGTGGAAAGCAGTTGAAGGACGCTGTAAGCACGAGTAGACGACGAACTGTTGGACTTCCAGGCCACATTACAGAACATGGAGGTCCGAAGCTTGTCTCCCCTGTAACAACAACACTGTTTGAGAGGTTTAGCATGCGAGATAGCCGTCACCTGTCCATGCTAGCCGGCGGTCAATAGTGCCATCTAGCGAACATACAGCAGGCCTTAACCTGTGTGAGACAGGCTAAAGGCAGGATACATGGCGACCTGTGGCAGATCTGACAGCAGAGTACAGTGCTGGCACACGGACATGGGAATCCACAGCAGGTAGTATTATGTGACAATGGAATGGAAGATGGGTAGATGACAGTATAGTCCAGGACCCAATTACAAAAAACTGCAACTATTTTATACTACTTGTTTTTTTAATACGTTGTTATTGATGACTTAACAAAATCCATTATAAGTTTGGATTCGGGCACATGCGATGCCCGTGTACTTTCAAACTTGTAAAGTGTTGTGTCAGGAAACTATCCATACAAGCTAAAACCTTTTTCTTCCATTATTAACAATTTAAATTGTTGATTGAAAAAGTCAGCAAGCACTTAGTTGTGACTAACGTCATCAGCAGAATTTCAAAGATGTCACAAATGCATCGTATATGGTGCATCGTAAGTCACCATACTACTGTAAAAAAATTAGAAAGTAGAAATCTTTTGGCACCCAGACAGTGAACAACACTGTTAGTGAAAATGCAATGAGCATCAAATCTAGGTTTTAATGGTTACTATTCTAAGCTTTTATTTATACAATAGTTTTTTATAAAAATAAAAACTACGGTAGTTCTTATCACAATAAACAGACAATACTTCGAGTGTATCCATACAAATGTGTAATAATTAATCGCATTCCTCCCCACTACAATCGCTCTCATCAGCACTAGATATGCAAAGGCTTTCGTTTCCTTTTTCACATTTCGTTCCTGAATATTTTGCAAAAATATAATTATAAAATAATTAAGAACTTAATCAAACAAGAAGTCATAATGTTATAATATAAAAATATATACCTAATGGTTGATACGGTTGAATGAAAAGATCACAGTTGAATGAAACATCTTTTATTGAGGTCGATATTTGGGCCCCATCGAACCAGTGGCATTCATATAAATTATTAACTTCTTACCACCTGTTGTTTAAAGGTGATACAAGTGTAGGTATTTTCAAATTAGCATATCTCCTTGTACACAAGATACATGGAGCTTTTTCAATTTGTTTGTTCGGTTCTTTCTGACAGGGTGAAAAATTTGACATATCAATATTCTTCGCAGTATTTTTGAAAGTATCACCTGTACTTTTAATGTTATACATTTCTTAAAAAGTTGGTAATTTTCCATCATTAATGGAATCGAGATTTCTGAAGTTGTAAAGATGACACAACAAATTTTCTTAAGTTTCAGGAACTTCACGTTGCACAGGTAAATGGCTCAGATGTTTTACTTCCATTCGATATTTTTCAGAACGTCTCAGTATAGCCAAAGGCCCATTTCTACAGAGTGCAGGGTTAAAATCGCAGCACCTTGGGATAAAAATCGCACCTTGTAAATGCGTGAAAACCAGCGACTGAGCCGCAAACAACTCTGACAGTTTCTTGTGTTATGTGCTGAGGTCAATGTGTTTTTGTGCATTACCCATGTCCTTTTCCATCCGAACTGTGGAGTTATTTTTTATGGTGGCTGTGTGACTTAAGATTACAGAAATATCGGTTCACTTTCAACATTGCTGTCTGTACAGGTCCCAAAAAGTTCCTATTTTCTATTTCTTTATAATGATATGATGAGAAACGAGGCAAAAGACAAGGGTTTCAGGAGAGTATAAAATGGTTGCACAAAATTCATTTTTTGACTCCATTAGTCCTAATTAGGTGCTTGCTGACTTTACAGCAACAATTTATATTGCTAGTAATAAGTAAACAAACATTTAGCTAGTGTAAGGTAGTTTCCGGGAGTTACATTTTACGACACTTTTAAAAGAGAGTGGGTGTCGCATGTGCCAGGATCCAAACTTTATAACAATGGTTTTTTTTTGTTAAATCATCAATAACAACATGCAACACCTATTTTTGACCTATTTTGTATCTGTATCGATATTTCTATGTCATTTGTCGTATTGCTTATGTATAATGTATCTGTCATGGAAATTCTTTGACTTTGTATACATATTTCAGTTATGTGAACTATTAACGATGTTGATTAAATTACACTTGTGAGTTTAAATAATTACTGAAATGATTAATAGAAGTTTCTCGGGCGTCCAGCTGCATCAAGTGGTTTAAAATCCACAAGCTTTCGGCTGAATACTCCTCGGCAAGGCGACCATTGTTATCCTTACAAACATGTTAAATCATCAACTAGTATAAAATACACTCCTGGAAATTGAAATAAGAACACCGTGAATTCATTGTCCCAGGAAGGGGAAACTTTATTGACACATTCCTGGGGTCAGATACATCACATGATCACACTGACAGAACCACAGGCACATAGACACAGGCAACAGAGCATGCACAATGTCGGCACTAGTACAGTGTATATCCACCTTTCGCAGCAATGCAGGCTGCTATTCTCCCATGGAGACGATCGTAGAGATGCTGGATGTAGTCCTGTGGAACGGCTTGCCATGCCATTTCCACCTGGCGCCTCAGTTGGACCAGCGTTCGTGCTGGATGTGCAGACCGCGTGAGACGGCGCTTCATCCAGTCCCAAACATGCTCAATGGGGGACAGATCCGGAGATCTTGCTGGCCAGGGTAGTTGACTTACACCTTCTAGAGCACGTTGGGTGGCACGGGATACATGCGGACGTGCATTGTCCTGTTGGAACAGCAAGTTCCCTTGCCGGTCTAGGAATGGTAGAACGATGGGTTCGATGACGGTTTGGATGTACCGTGCACTATTCAGTGTTCCCTCGACGATCACCAGTGGTGTACGGCCAGTGTAGGAGATCGCTCCCCACACCATGATGCCGGGTGTTGGCCCTGTGTGCCTCGGTCGTAAGCAGTCCTGATTGTGGCGCTCACCTGCACGGCGCCAAACACGCATACGACCATCATTGGCACCAAGGCAGAAGCGACTCTCATCGCTGAAGACGACACGTCTCCATTCGTCCCTCCATTCACGCCTGTCGCGACTCCACTGGAGGCGGGCTGCACGATGTTGGGGCGTGAGCGGAAGACGGCCTAACGGTGTGCGGGACCGTAGCCAAGCTTCATGGAGACGGTTGCGAATGGTCCTCGCCGATACCCCAGGAGCAACAGTGTCCCTAATTTGCTGGGAAGTGGCGGTGCGGTCCCCTACGGCACTGCGTAGGATCCTACGGTCTTGGCGTGCATCCGTGCGTCGCTGCGGTCCGGTCCCAGGTCGACGGGCACGTGCACCTTCCGCCGACCACTGGCGACAACATCGATGTACTGTGGAGACCTCACGCCCCACGTGTTGAGCAATTCGGCGGTACGTCCACCCGGCCTCCCGCATGCCCACTATACGCCCTCGCTCAAAGTCCGTCAACTGCACATACGGTTCACGTCCACGCTGTCGCGGCATGCTACCAGTGTTAAAGACTGCGATGGAGCTCCGTATGCCACGGCAAACTGGCTGACACTGACGGCGGCGGTGCACAAATGCTGCGCAGCTAGCGCCATTCGACGGCCAACACCGCGGTTCCTGGTGTGTCCGCTGTGCCGTGCGTGTGATCATTGCTTGTAAAGCCCTCTCGCAGTGTCCGGAGCAAGTATGGTGGGTCTGACACACCGGTGTCAATGTGTTCTTTTTTCCATTTCCAGGAGTGTAGTTTTAGTTTTCGTCACTGGGTCCCTAGCTAGTAGAAAAATGTAGGAGCGACCTGGATAGCTAAAGATCATAACGCAAGGAAAAGTCTGTACAAGACCTCTATCCAGCAGTACGTGTCTAATGCCTAACTATGATATGAGTTAAGAACTGTATTGAATATTTTCCGGAAGTTAAGAAATATGTATCTGTGCTCTGCTGTCTTACAACATTCTGGACATCGAGAACGTAGAAAAGCTCGTTCTCATGCGATTATCATTTGCAAAACCATTATTGATTGTACCTGTATAGTTTATAGGTATCCAAAAAGAACATCGTCGTGAGCATGTTCTATGAACATGTGGATGGAAATGCATCGTCGCCACGGTAGATGGGGCTGACGAATGGCAGTTCCTTTGACCACGCGCCGTGTGCTCCTTGTGTGTTGCAGGCTCTGTGGTTGATGCAGCGTACTGTAAGCAGCAGAATGGTCCGGTATTCATGTCGGGAACAAGCCTCACAGACACCAACAACATCACACAACATTTCAAGGCCTTTTTGATCGTTTGTGTGATCATGGGTCCTTTCAAACAGGCGAACGTGCAGGGAGGTAGCGGACTGTGCGCACACCAGATTTGGAGGACCGAAATCTACACGATATTTAGATGAACCCTAGCATAAGCTCCAGGTTAGTGGCCCGCCAGCTATGTGTAAGCCAAAGTACGATTATGTTTATCCTGCATGACAACCGCCACCATCCCTAAGACCTGCAACACACCTGGAACACATCGCACGTGGTCAGAGGAAATGTCTTTCGTCAGCGCCATCTAGCGTCGCAACGACGCATTTCCGGACACATGTTCATAGGACTTTTTCCCTCCATTTTCAGTCAGGAATCCATCCATGCAGTCTGTCGTTTTAATTTCTGTTCGCCCTGTGTATATAACACATTCCCGTGATACCCTATTTAAAGACTGTTACGGTAGGTATGTTTTATCAGATGGGGTGTTCACTGTTTTAGAAATTTACGATAAATTGGCTACTGGAATAAGAGGCGTTTAGCCCTACCTGCCGAAAACTCAAAAGGAGCACCACAGTAGACTGAAACTACTAAAAATACTAAACTGCCGAATATGGGCATTGCGTCGCTCCACTATGCTCCCCACCAGACTGTCGTCTTCTACGCAAATGTTGCCTGGATATCAACTCCACAAAAATTCTGTTATTCTATCTAAATATTCCACGCATTCTGCTTTGCCTTCTGCATCCATACCTTCACCCGCATGGGTCATTTCTCGCCCCCTCATCAAATTTCCACCCTTTCTCGCTTACAAAGAAGACCTCTGTACATCTTATCTATAGTATTGGCAAACTCGACTTCAACAGCCCTATTGTTTCCCCTGTAATTTCCTATCCTAGTACGCAGACATGTGTAAACCGAATGACACATGCCACCAACTCTACACCTACATACACTTCATTCCATTCTCTACATATTTTCAACTGACTCCTTCTTTCGGTAAATGAAGTCGTACACGCTCCAGCTCCTTCCTCCATATCTTATCCCACATCAATGCTCCTACCACCCACTTCGCCTATCCTATGCATTTCCTCATTATACCACCGCGGGGCCCACATTCCACTCTCCTAATTCCATTTCTCTTTCGTGCCATGAACCCTTAACCTCAACTACCCACATATCCACACTACAGTCCTCCAGGCCTCTTTGTTTACACCTGCACTCTACGATCCTGTGGTACCCCTAACGATACGTCTAGTAATTCTGTCCTTTCCCGATACAGCTCCTTCCAATTTAAATGAACGTGCAGTATTTATTTTCAATATCTTTCCCCTTCCTATGCCATTGGTTTTAAATTTAAAATAAAGGAAACTGTCAACAACATACATTTCTTAACACCTCTGACGAAAATAATCGTATTAAAATCCTAAAATACATGTAAATGTTTCACCTTTGTAATTGTGTTCCATCGGGAGACTTAAGTTGCCTTTCACTCCCGGCCTCTCTCACTGGTCCCTGCACAGCTTAGCCCTAGACCGCAACGAGTCAAAGGTCACACCTGCTAAGTGAGTACTTAACTCTGTTGTGACACCCAAACACTCTGAGAGGCGAGAATAGTCGAGCGTGCAGCTAGCTGAACTCTGAACGAGAGATAACCGGCTTAAAGCCCGGCCGAGGTCGGGGACGAGTCTCGCACTTTTTCTTATGCCGCTTTGTCACGGACAGCTGCTCCTCGTCTGGCAACGAGGCACAGCAGAATGTCAGGAGCCTGTTGCTGGAGACGCGCTGAAACGCAGTGTCCGCTCTGCCGCCTGGTTGCTTGCGCACTCTGAGATACAAACGCGCCACAGTCTGCTGAGTAGCTTACCCATTACACGACCTTCAAACTACGAAGGGCAAGCCTGAGTGAGGACTACGATTGGCGTCATAATTTGCAAAATTAGTCAATGGCACAGCTATATTCTATTAGATGGGTATTTCTATTTCATTTACTTCCTGAAAGAGAATTAGTTGTTAGCTTTTCATACCTTTCATGAATGCTCTGCAAGGTAAGTTTCTAATGTCTCTCGCCTGTTGCAATCATCAGTGCAATTAGTATTGCAACATACTATCCAGGCCACTTTGACTGAACTCGAAACCTCGTGACAGTACATATGCGGTTCAGTATCGTTTGCATGAGGTCACACACGTGGGTTGCATAGATACTGGGAGCAGGTACTTTGTCAGTAGTACCCTGTCGGCAAAAACTCTGCCTCATCACCAAAAATTCTCTTTCTCCAACAAATTTCATCTTAAATGTATGTACGCAGCAGCAAAAATACATAAAGATATTGAAAATACTGTGACTCTACATTCAAAAGTCTCCGAACAATCTGCAGTTGTGGAAAAATATGTAAAGGGTGCAGCTCACAGTATTTCCACTTCTATATTATTTATCAGGATACATAAGTTTCACCTAAATAGCGAAAATTAGCGCCATGTTGAAAATCATCCAAACAGTCTGGTTCAAAATGGTTCAAATGGCTCTGAACACTATGGGACTCAACTTCTGCGGTCATCAGTCCCCTAGAACTTAGAACTACTTAAACCTAACTAACCTAAGGACATCACACACATCCATGCCCGAGGCAGGATTCGAACCTGCGACCGTAGCGGTCGCGCGGTTCCAGACTGTAGCGCCGAGAACCGCTCGGCCACCCCGGCCGGCAAACAGTCTGGAAATGGAAATTTGTGGTAAGGACGATGGGACCAAACTGCTGAGGTCATCGGACCCTAGGCTTACGCACTTCTTAATCTAACTTGAACTAACTTACGCTAAGGACAACACACACACCCACGCCCGAGGCAGGACTCGAATCTCGACAGGGCGAGCCGCGCGAACGGTGACAAGGCGCCAGAGACCGTATGGCTACCCCGCGCGGCCCGAACAGTCTGAATTTGTGCCATGTTCAAAAGTATCCAAAGGACCTGAATATTATGCCATGTTCATAAGTATTCGATTATTTATCAAAAACTATCTAAAGGCATTAACTTATAATACTTCCACATGTTTCTGTTGTTCTTCAAAATATGTAAACTTCATATAGGTACAAAATGTGTGTGTATCACCCGGTTTTCAAGGTCACACGCATACATTCCCCCTGCCACATCTCTCCCACCCTCTTTGTAGCACGTGTGTGACCTTGCGAAGTAGCGGAAAGAATGTAGCCAAAATCATCGCAACCCTTGTTTCGTATCTATGTGAACATGGGGCAACTTTAACCAAATTATGAGGGGCGTTCAGTAAGTAATGTAACACATATTTTTCTGAAAGCAAGTTGGTTTTATTCAGGATTATAATACACCATATTAATGCACACTCGTTCGGATACAAAACCCTACTTTTTAACATAATCTCCGTTCAATGTGACGGCCTTATGCCGCCTTGCTATGATTGTACGCTCGCATGGGACGACCCTACTGGTCGACGTCGGAGCCAACGCCTTGGTGAATCAATAACCTCCCCAACATCCACTTAAAGGTTCATGCAGAGTGCATTGAGCCAAACAGATGGAAGACCGGAGGTGCGATATCCGGGCTGTAGTGTGGATGAAGAAGAACAGTCCAATGAACTTTTGTGGGAAAGTTGGACAAAAATTTTCACGATCAGCCTCGTAGAGCGCAAGCAGCTCCTCACAGATGTTCCTTCGCAGCTCTCCATGGTCTTCTGTTCGGCGGCGAGAAACCCACGGGGTACACACCTTTAAATACGCCAACTGTGAAAGAGCGTGTGAGCACTACCATCAGAGACATTCAATTTTACAGCGACGAATTTGATTGTGATCCTTCGATCACCTCGAATGAGAGTGTTCACACGTTCCTACATTGCAAGGGTCGCAGCACGCAGATCAGACAGTTTTGCATTACCTTGTTCCGATGATGACAGACCTCTCGTCCAACGACTCACCGTGATTTTGTTCACTGCCAGGTCTCCGTAGACATTCTGCAAGAGCCTATGAATATCTGCGACGCTCTGGTTTTTCTGCCACAAGAAACTCCACGACAGCCAGAGAGCTGCTTGGAACGCACCGCCGTTACAGACTCCGTTTAGAACGCTACGTGTAGCGCAGCCAGCTATCGGAACTTCATGAAACTCTAGGGGCTGAAGCGGGAATATTGGCAATGTCCCACAACAAATTCCACATTTTTTCAACTGAAACTGGCTGAGAAAGGAAACGTGTTCCATTACTTTCTGAGCGACCCACGTGGGTGAAGTTTACATATTTGTGTGAGTCTGTGCGTGCACATCTTTGAAGTCGAAATATTGTTAAGTTACACAGTTTTGCAGTGATGGCACCTGTGAAAAATCGTGGCACACACTCCACGATACACCGGAAGCGTTGGGGAGACATCGCGATCTACGACAGGTCACCGGCCAGCTTCCGTTAGAGTTCATCAGAACAGTGAAGCCGGCCGAAGTGCCCGTGCGGTTCTAGGCGCTTCAGTTTGGAACCGCGCGACCGCTACGGTCGCAGGTTCGAATCCTGCCTCGGGCATGGATGTGTGTGATGTCCTTAGGTTAGATAGGTTTAAGTACTTCTAAGTTCTAGGGGACTAATGACCTCAGAAGTTGAGTCCCATAGTGCTCAGAGCCATTTGAACCAAGAACAGTGAAAAATTTGTAATTAAAAGAACAAAAGTAGATTCCGTACACGAAAACTATTCTCATCAACCATAGAGAAAGTCTTGACATTCCTAAAATGGAAAAAAGAAGGAGTATTATAGACTTATGAGCTATAACATGATGAGCACTGCGCCCACACCGAGACTGAATGCCCTCTGGTGGCGTTGCGGAGACGCGACGCGGCTAGGAAAAGAGTGCAGCAGAGGCGAATGGGGGATCATTCTAGTGGCGGTAGCTGAAATGGGGAAACCGACTCACATAAACGGGTTTTGACAAAGAGCGGACATTTATGCATCGACAACCAGGAACGAGTATCGCGGAAACGACGAATCTGGTCGGTTGCTTGCGTGCTGCCGTCGTGCGCAGGTACAAAGAGTGCTTGAGGCCGGTGAAACCACGAGTAGGTGACAAGATGTTAGACATCGCCACACCACAAAACATGGAGGTCAGAGGCTTGGTGGTGGCATGTAAATTCCTGACAACCAGACTTTGCGCTAATGTCCTGCATTAAATTCCAAACCTTACGCTGTGTTTCGTTGAGTGAGGACATGTGACACCGTGGATGGAGATCTGTCCCAGTTCCCTTTATGCTATTCGAAAGGTGCTGGCACCGGGTTTTACCCTCTCTATTTTGTCATCATCATACAACCAAAAATGACACTGCACAACACACACATTCATTATAGTCACAGTCCGCTCCCGGTAGCTGAGTGGTCAGCGCGACAGAAAGTCAGTCCTAAGGGCCCGGGTTCGATTTCCGGCTGGGTCGGAGATTTTCTCCGCTCAGGGATTGGGTGTTGTGTTGTCCTAATCATCATCATTTCTTTCCCATCGATGCGCAAGTTGCCCAAGTGGCGTCTAGTCGAAAGACTTGCACCCGGCGAATGGTCTACCCGACGGGAGGCCCTAGTCACACGACATTTACATTATAGTCACATACACCGAAGAGAATACACTTAAGACAGAAGTGTCATACATCGCGTGGAAAGAGTCAGTGGACACGAAGGAAGAGGATCCCTTTCGTTTAGACGGCTGGACAACCCCGTGGGCCCTTTCTTTCAAATGGCTCTGAGCACTCTGAGGTCATCAGTCCCCTAGACTTAGAACTACTTAAACCTAACTAACCTAAGGACATCACACAGGTCCATGTCCGAGGCAGGATTCGACCCTGCGACCGGAGCAGCAGCGCGGTTCCGGACTGAAGCGCCTAGAACCGCTCCGCCACAGTGGCCAGCTAACTTTTCTTTCTTTGTTTGTCTTTCATATAGCATAGCTCTGGTTGCTATTGGTGGAGTGACGTCAGCCTGGGGGACAGAGGTGGCTGCACCTTGCCATACTACACTGAATGACAAAAGTCATGGGACACCTTCTAAAATCATGTCGGATTTCCTTTTGCCTGGCGTAGCGCAGAAACTCAACATGGCATGCACTCAACAAGTCGTTGGGAGTCCCCTGCAAAAATACTGAGCCACGCTGCCTCTATAGCCATCCACAATTGCGAAAGTGTTGGTGATGCAGGAATTTGAGCACGACTGTGTCCCATAAATGTTCGATTGGATTCATGTCGGGCGATACAGGTGGCCAAATCATTCGCTCGAATTGCATAGAATGTCCTTCAAACCAGTCGCGAACAGTTGTGGCCTGTTAACATCGCTCATTGTCATCCATAAAAATTCCGTCGTTGTTTGGGAACATGAAATCCGTGAATGGTTGCAAATGGTCTCCAAATAGGCAAATATGACCATCACCAGTCGATGATCGGTTCAGTGGGGCCAGTGAACCGAGTCCACACCATCATGAAGCCACCACCAGCATGCAGAGTGCCTTGTTGACAACGTGGGTCCACGGATTCGTGAGGTCTGCTCGATACTCGGACCCTACCGTCAGCTCTTACCAAATGAAATCGCGATTCATCTGACAAGGTCACGGTTTTCCAGTCGTGTGGTGTCCAACCAACATGGTCAAGAGCCGAGGAGAGGCGCCGCGGGCGATGTCAACGCCACCTAAGAGAGATGTTGTCGTGCTGTTAGCAAAGGTCTCGCGTGGGTCGTCTCCTCCCATAACCCATTAACGCAAAATTTTGCCACACTGTCCAAATGGATATGTTCGTCGAAAGTCCCACATTGATTTCTGGGTTGTTTCTCGCAGTGTTGCTTGTCTATTAGCACTGACAACTACGCAAACGCTGTTAGGTGAAGGCCGTCGGCCATTGCGGTGTCCATTGTAAGAGATAATGCCTGAAATTTGGTGTTTGACATTACGAATTTAGAATATCGAATCCTAACGATTTCCGAAATGGAATGTCCCACGCGTCTAGCTCCAACTACCATTCAGCTTTCAAAGTCTGTTAATTCCCGTCGTATAGCCATTGAAACGTCCCCTTTGAAAAATTATACATGACTGTGTTTAAGCTGACACACAATATTTTTAGCGCAACGCAATCTGACTTTCAAAAATCCCTACAAAAGAATGGCCCTGACTAACATTAACCTATACCTTACACAAATCACTTACCTCACCAAAAATCTTCGTTACTCAAGCTACTGCAATACAGCGAGCGCCACTACTGCCAGCTAAATAAAAGATTCAAACTACGGAAGGCACTAACTACTGATAGGCATAGTTAGCAAATGAAAGATTTTGATAGAGAACAAACAATGTATTTACCTTAATAATGTTGAAAACTCATAATATACATAGCAGTTCATGACATCCAATTTTAAAAATTTCAAAACTCCGCCATCTCTCTCCCCACATCCACCACTGCTGGCGGCTCAACTCCAACTGCGCAACGCTACGCGCTGTTCACATCCAGCTGCCGCTGCCCAACACTACAATGGCAGACAACAATGCAAACTAGCCACAGACTGCACACAGCACAGCCAGTGATTTTCGTACAGAGCGCTACGTAACGGTGCCAATAAGAAAACATACACAGCCTACTTACACCATAATCACGTCGGAAACCTCTCCAAATGAATCACCTGAGTACAAATGACAACTCAACCAACGCACTGCCCTTTTCTATCCAGTGTACGAGATATTATCGTCGTCTGTATATGTTCATATCGCTATCCCATAACTTTTGGTCACCTCAGTTTACAAGTCTCACAACAAATTTCAGTAGGCAATGCGGCTTCGCTTCCATTAGGCTGACTGAATTCTGTGACAGCGAGTGCTGCAAATGGTCAAAACTGTATTTACTAGGGGAACCTATATCAGCCACAAAGTCCTGTGGAGGTTCGAGTCCTCCCTCGGGCATGGGTGTGTGTGTTTGTCCTTAGGATAATTTAGTTTGAGTACTGTGTAAGTCTGGGGACTGATAACCTTAGCAGTTAAGTCCCATAAGATTTCACACACATTTGAACATTTTTTTTAATAGTCCTGTGAGGAGTATATGCTATGTTTAATATATGTGAAGCTATAAGCAACAGACAGTTGACACTAGAAACTTATGAGCTACAGTGTTTCACTTGGCACGCAGTGAGTAAAACAGTGTTCATTTCGGCGGAAGTTACTGGTTTAAATATTTTGGTTACCAGGCCAGTTCTGTGAGTCATTAGCATCGTTTTAACGTTAGACCAGAATAAATGTGAAATTTTAGTTTACTTGAGACGGTGTACGAGTGTTCCGTGTAACGTTGAAGAAGAAACTTTGACAATGAACAAAGAATCGCAGATTTTGCATTCGCGAAAAAATATGTAAGTGCCATAGAGCCCAATAATTTTCAAACTGCACAATATTCAAAAGTAAGCTTGGCGTGTTTGTCATTCCATTATATTGTCTCAATGCGTATGTGTTTCAATTTATGGTTTACGAAAGACATGTGTCTTGCTTAATTCAAGTTTAACGTGCAGTTTTCACGATGATTGTAATCGGCATTCACGATATGACTTTTTATTTTCAATGTCCCATGTCATTGAAAATAAATTGACTTTTCCTGTTTTGGGCATATTACCTACACGGGCAGTACAAATTAACAATTTCTATGAAGTATCCACAGATTTTGAATAAATTGGAAGTTACTGTGAAATAGTTATTATCATTGCCCATTTTCACATATTTCTCAGTGTACTGTGCTGGACCATCTCTGAAGATGAAGTGTGACTCTTGCAAAACATTTTTAGTATTAGATGGGATGTTGTCAGGAATAGAAAATGGACTTTTAAGACCGGTTTACGTGAGAGAAATACTTGCTTTAACAATGAAATAATTAAGGAAAATATATTCCTTTTTTGGATTTTAAGTACATGTTGTCTAAAACGTAAGAAAATTCCTTCTGAGAAGCTCGTCGCATTAATAAAACCAATCACATTCATAAAAGCAGAAGTGTAATGAAGAGAAAATTGTCAACTGTGAAGTAGGCGGTTCATACACTAAACAGTTTGTCATGAGAAGTTCTCAAAGATTTGCATTTCTTCTATTGTTTTCACCGTCTTCACATTTTTATTTTTTTATTTTTTTTTTGACAGGAATCATGTAAGTTCGTGTGATAAATATTCAGGATTCTGCCCCCTTAAACTACCGAAATTGTACTGGTAACCACACCAGTCAGCAATACATGGCTTTTAAGTTACCAACATTTTTTTTAATCTGGTGTGTAATATGTGCCACAGTGTCAGGATAGCACGGAGGGACAGTACAAAATGTTTACTAAACATGAATTCAAACTACATAAAAACGGTACAGTAAATGTAAAGTCTGTGGCACAAGTCAGTGACTGGGCCCATCGCCGATAACCCCCGGGAAAGATTCCCGACACTCATTTGCTAGCAGGCTGACCGGACATAGGCTGTATTGGAAGGCCTGGAAAGAGGAAAAAGTTCCCTTCCCTATCGGGGATTGAACCTCGGAGTTCCAAGTTTCGAGTCTAGGGTTCCACCCGATAAATCACCATAGCCACGTAAGCTACAGACAGAGAGGAATTGCACAGTGTTATTTTTAGTAAGTGTTCGACGGGTGAAGCAAGTGCGGCTGTCTAATGTGAGCACTCGATTGTAGCGGCCTAATTACAATGATGTCACCATCGCGCTGTGGGACTTGCTACTTGTATAAGAGAGAGTGCTGACTGTACTCTCTTTGAAAGGGGGCTGTCCTATCTGCCATGGCGGTTCTCAGGAAGTTTTGGCCGTAAATGTGAATGAAGTTGCGAACTTAACAAATGTACTCACCCTCTGTAATATCGATACAACTACTCACGTCAAAAAAAGTTTTGCTTCACCTCGCTTCCGAGAGTTCCGGAACCTATACAGAAAATTGGAATAGCGATCAACATAAACATCATTTCCGCTCTTTTTATTGCTCATGAAAACCACATTGCATGTTGTACCACCAAACAGCGAGACCTTCAGAGGTGGTGGTCCAGATTGCTGTACACACCGGTACCTCTAATACCCAGTAGCACATCCTCTTGCATTGACATATGCCTTTATTTGCCGTGGCATACTATCCACAAGTTCATCAAGGCACTGTTAGTCCAGATTGTCCCACTCCTCAACGGCGATTCGGCGTAGATCCCTCAGGGTAGCCGGCCGCGGTGGCCGTGCGGTTCTGGCGCTGCAGTCCGGAACCGCGGGACTGCTACGGTCGCAGGTTCGAATCCTGCCTCGGGCATGGGTGTGTGTGATGTCCTTAGGTTAGTTAGGTTTAAGTAGTTCTAAGTTCTAGGGGACTTATGACCTAAGATGTTGAGTCCCATAGTGCTCAGAGCCATTTGAACCATTTTTGTACCCTCAGGGTAGTTGGTGGACCACGTCGTCCATAAACAGCCCTTTTCAATCTATCGCAGGCATGTTCGATAGGTTTCATGTCTGGAGAAGATGCTGGCCACTCTAGTCGAGCGATGTCGTTATCCTGAAGGAAGTCATTCACAAGATGTGCACGATGGGGGCGCGAATATCGGTCGGAGGATGGCATTCACGTACCGTACAGTGCCTTCCATGACCACCAGCGGCGTACATCGGCCCCACAGAATGCCACCCCAAATCAGCAGGCAACCTCCACCTTACTGCACTCGCTGGACAGTGTGTCTAAGGCGTTCAGCCTGACCAGGTTGCCTCCGAACACGTCTCCGACGATTGTCTGGTTGAAGGCGTATGCGACACTCATCGGTGAAGAGAACGTGATGCCAATCCCGAGCGGTCCATTCGGCATGTTGTTGGGCCCATCTGTACCACGCTGCATGGTGTCGTGGTTGCAAAGATGGACCGTGCCATGGACATCGGGAGTGAAGTTACGCATCACGCAGGCTATTACGCACAGTTTGAGTCGTAACACGACGTTCTGTGGCTGCACAAAAAGCATTATTCAACATGGTGACAATGCTGTCAGGGTTCCTCCGAGCCATAATCCGTAGGTAGTGGTCACCCACTGCAGTAGTAGCCCATGGGCGCCTGAGCGAGGCATGTCATCGACAGTTCCTGTTTCTCTGTATCTCCTCCATGTCCGAACAACGTCACTTTGGTTCACTCCGAGACGCCTGGACACTTCCCTTGTTGAGAGCCCTTCCTGGCACAAAGTAACAATGCGGACGCGATCGAACCGCAGTATTGACCGTCTAGGCATGGTTGAACTACAGACAACATGAGCCGTATACGTCCTTCCTGGTGGAATGACTGGAACTGGTAATAGACGCTGCTCATGCATGGTTGTTTACATCTTTGGGCGGTTTTAGTGATATCTCCGAACAGGCAAAAGGGACTGTGTCTGCGATACAATATCCATAGTCAACGTCTATCTTCAGGAGTTTTGGGAACCGGGGTGGTGCAAAACTTTTTATGATGTGAGTATATGCCTTGTAAGACTATGCTTGAGACCAGAGATGTTGATCAGAGTAAATCAGGAAGTAGCATAGGCAGTGTGTGCTGGAGGGTCTGGCAATGTACTTGCTTTAAAAACGATGAAATCTGGCCTGCCGTTTAGTGGAAGCAGCATTATTTGAAAAGGATTTTGCAATAATTTGTTTTGAGGAAAGATATTGTGCAAATGAGATTATATTAATGTAAGAATAACAAAAGCCAACTTTTAAGGTAATTCAATGTTTTTTATATTTGTAGCTGTGTAGTTTCTTATTGTTAGAACATTGTGTATGATTAATACTTTGCTGAAGAAATTTTATAGTTAAGCCCTTGGCCTTGTTTATAGTTGAAACATGTTTCAAGAACAGTTGTACACGAGAGAGTTATTAAGAAATAGATTTGCTAACTTGTCTAGGTGTGAGAACATTTCGAAAACGTGTATTGTTGTCACGGCTTAATGAAGCATAGTTAATTGGAGTCTTTTTCCTTACTGATCAGTCGTTAAGATTAGTTCCCCATTTTCATTTTAACTTTCATGACTCTGTCTGCCACTCGCGAGTTGTGTACTGATAAGCATTTTATTAAATCTGGTAAGATACCGTCTTGCGTTGCACATTGCAACTACAGCAAATGAAATTTGAATTTTAAGTCACATCATTATTCCTAATAGTGACAAGTTGCAGGGCAGACGAGCGTTCCGTGCGCACAGGTAGGCCAACAAATTTAATTTACCATCAAAGTCCAGGTCCACTGCAAGATACAGTGATTGTCAGAGTGTTCTTCTAAAAATAGTATCATGTCAGTTCAGAGGCTTAATACGCGCAGAAAATTTCAACAAAGTGCTATCTTGTGAATTTTCGAGTAGTGTTATCAGAAAGTCTGATGCGTTAATGTTTATGTCATTTGCTGTGTAATTACAGTAACAGTTCTGGTACAGTGATTGTTTGCAAGGCTATACATAAAGATTAGCAATATTCAGGGCCAACATTTTAATATGAGTCATTTTGTTCTGCAGTCAGATAGCATATGAAAATTTCTTGAAAACGGGTTGCTATGTCGCAGATGAACTGTTCGCTGTACCGGCTAGTCTGGATTTCGCATCGTGTAGCGTGAGCTACACGTATTTTCCGTTCTAAATTAAATTTTCACATAGTTCCGTTTCCCTGGACTTTCTTCTTTCTTCTTCTTTTGCTTGCGCCTTTTTCCCACAATGGTTAATTGGATTTGGCAATGTTAATTTAAGGGGTGGCCGGATGCCCTTGCTGCCGTCACCCCGTACCACCCGGGACGGAATTAGTGTACCCCAACTGTCTGTGTCTAGTGTGATCCATGGAATAGTGCGAATGTGTTCAGATGTCTGCGAGCCATGTAACTCAGGCAGGATGTGGGCCCAGCCCGGTATTCACCTAGTGGGATATGGAAAACCGCCTAAAAACCACATCCAGGCTCGCCGGCACACCGGCCTCCGTCGTTAAGCCGCCGGGCGGACTCGATCCGGGGCCGACGCGCCTACCTGAATCCAGGAGGCAGCGCATTAGCGCTCTCGGCTAACCTGGCGGGTTTTCTGTTGCCCTGCACTGAGATTTACATATTTCGATATCAAAATAAGTTTTACAGATTTCTCTGATACTAGCTGGACACTAACAAACACGAGTGTAAATGTTACTTTCATTTTCACTGCACATATTCCATATTTACGCTTGCAAATCCTGCCCCAAGCTGACGTCTTTCCAACAAAGCCAGATCACTCCTACAAAAAAAGACACACATCAATGCTGGCAGTGAGTGTGCTCCTGACGAGTTCAAACCCCAAGACGCAGCTTGAGCATCGAGATTATTTAATACAAGCGCTCTAGTTGGACTGACAGTAGTGAACGTATGTTTTTCGAAGAGGTGGGTCACAGTTCATGATGGTGAGCAGTATTTTCTTGGGTGTGTAGTGGTGACACTGAAATTCGACAGAGGCCACGTGATGGCAAGGAGCTGGTTTCAATTCGTACGATTAATTTAGGTTGATGGTTCAATGAAATTGGATGTTTCCGAAGACAGTCTAAATAACGAAACTGTTATCTCCCTGTGCTGACATTTTAGATTCAAACATGCATCTGTCAGAGCGGTGATGCCCCCTATCCATTAAGCAAGAAGAAACTCTGGCTCTAGGAAATTCAAATGAATTTGACGGCGTGCCCTGTTGAAAATCTCAATCTGACCTGCATCTGGCATCTTTAGGATGAAGAACAGTGTCTGTGTGGCAGAGCAGTTCATTCAAAACTACAGCAAAGATCACTTACCCCACTTCAAGAAGAAAAGGAACAATTTGTGATTTCGCTGAATCAGAACTTAGTAGGAAGATTATATCAAACATTAACCACTTTCCTTGTAGCAAAACCATTTCTTATCAAAATTAGTTGAAACGAACAATTATGAGGGTTTTGACAGTACTGATCATGTAATGTATGTCAAATAATGTCACTCAAGAATAAAACGCATCACGAAGAAGAAACATTTGGTTAAAATTTAAAATATAAGAGAAACAAAAAAAAATTATTAATGATCATACTTTTTTTCTCTAACCCTTGTGTGTAACTTATAGAGTAGAAGCAAGGACATCACGTGATTTACGTAATTCTGTGTTATTCGAAGTCATGTCATTGGTTCTACAGAGGAAAATCTGTTGTTGACAGTTCTCTATAATATATGAATACATACTTTCGCGGCGGCGATATGTACTGATGAAATTTTCTATAATTATTCATGACATGACGATGAGAAGATGGATGTCGCCACTGACGCAAAGGTTCATGTGATTCAATTGAAAGACAGTTCAAATTGAATACATAAGCAAGACAGTCTGCTTGAATATGAAATGCAGACATCGATGCATCTTCAATCAGCGGAATGGCCTCACACCTGTGCTGTAACGCACACTCGTGAATTATTCGTTGGAGACAGAGCTCGCCTGTCGCCACAAGACAGTGACCTTTCTGAGACAACTACACCTGATCGAGAGTTATTTTTCAGCACAATGTACCCAACAACACCCTTACAAGATTTCCAGACTGTTCCTCTGACCATCCTGTTTATGTAGCGGTAGTTATAGTTGTTGTAACTGAAGCAATTATATCATTGTCAAACACCAAAGTAAATAGTAAATAATAGAATACCGATCGATATTTACATATATCAATTTCATGCTCTCTGTACAAAACATTAAAATATAAAAATTTAGAAAATTTAGAAAATTTTTTGTGAAATGATTGGTCCATAAGTAAGAAATAGAATACGTTGGAAAAGCATTTGACGCGGCTTTGGGCGTTGCTCGAAATCATGTACAGTAGTTCGAACATTGATGCAAAAATGTGCTTGACACTGTTTTGCAAAACCAAATATTTAAATATTTAAAACCATAAAGAAAGAACCGTAGCAGCTGGACTCTCGCACATTGGTTACCTAGAAGAAGCATTAGGTAAATCTGCAGTTCGATTGGAACTGCCCACTGATTTACGGTTCCAAAAATGGTTCAAATGGCTCTGAGCACTATGGGACTTAACATCTGTGGTCATCAGTCCCCTAGAACTTAGAACTACTTAAACCCAACTAACCTAAGGACATCCATGCCCGAGGCAGGATTCGAACCTGCGACCATAGTGGTCACGCGGTTCCAGACTGAAGCGCCTAGAACCGCACGGCCACACCGGCCGGCTTACGGTTCCAATTTAATCTCTTTTTTACATTCATTTTTTCTATGGGGAAAACTGAGTGAGCAAGAACAATATTGTTGACAGATCTCGTAAGGGAGACATTACTTCTTGCACCACACGCATTCTCTTTCCTATATTTGAAGGATCCTCTATTGAAGTATCCTGAGAATCACTGTTTAACTTAGAATTTTAAAGTGTACTAAAGGATATTAGTCTGGTGAATTTGTCGTAATTATCCTGATTACTTTCAAGCAATTAAATTTTTTCAGTATGAATTTTCACTCTGTAGCAGATGTGCGCGGATTCGAAGCTTCCTGGAAGATTAAACTGTGTGCCGGACTGAGACACGAACCTGGGACCTTTGCCTTCCGCGGGCAACTGCTCTACCAACTAGTCTATCAAAGCACGACTGATAGATTTACTCTGATTTGTAACAGTCTCTTGTTTCTGAGGAGGTAGAACAGACACTGAAACGCGCTCCAAGCACCAAATCCGAGTATTTTTAAAGAAAGATTTTTGGTGGTTTGTGGTAAAATCTTATGGGACCAACTGCTTAGGCATCGGTCCCTAAGCTTACATACTATTTAATATAACTTAAACTAACTTACGCTACGGACGACACACACACCCATGCCCGAGGCAGGACTCGAACCTCCGACGGGTGGGGAGCCGCGCGGACCGTGACAAGACGCCCAAAACCGCACGGCTACTCCGCGCGGAAAAGCTTTTTAAAGAGATAGAACAAATACTGAAACGCGCTTCAAGCACAAAGTCCGAATATTTCCATCTTTGAATATTCTGCACACATGAATCTAAAACTGTGCCGTCATTAAAAGGATGTCTATTCCTAGTTTTAAAAAAAACGTCCTAGAAACGTTTTGAAGAGGAAATTGTTGCTTAATACTTCGTTTGCGGCTTCGGGTAAAGTAAAATTTAAGAAAGAGCAAGGGCTATGGACCGCAGTACCTTGCAGTTTCCCGTATGGCTCTCTAACGGCAGAGAGAATTTTTTAGTGCTAGTCTTAAATTTCTGTCTTCCAGTGAGCTATGACTGGAAGAAACGCTCTTGGAGGACGAAAGGTTTTGCCTCATAGTGTTCGTATGCACTAACAAATTCCTCTCCACAAACTATGAGGCTGACAAAATTGATGCATATTTACTAAAATATTGGCGTTTCATTACGGAGAATATACCAGACGCTGTGTAATTCATTTTAAGTCACTCAGGCAACAGCTGTTTTTAATTTTTAGCGAAAAACGTCACACTAACATAAATTCGTTTTCGATGACCTACAAGTTTATAATCTTTAATAGGTATGTCAGAGGCCACTTGAATAACGATAATGCAGAAGACAATGGGCCGCAGTACGCATGAGAATAAAGGAATGTCATTTGCATTTGCTCGGAACAAGTAACGCTGTCTTGATGTTCGTCGGCTGCAAGAAGGTTTACCGGAACTAACTCAAAACTTCAGGAAACATTGCTTAACAAGAATGTGTTTCCTTGTCACGCTATAGTTGCTGAAGGGAAACGTAGTCCTTTATCAGAGAAGTAGTGGAAGAGGGAAAACGACACACAAACTTCTTCCAGGTTGACTCTCAACTTGGAGGCAGGTGGTTCGAAGTCGGAAGATGGAAAAATTTTTATCACTAATACTCGCCAAAACTGGAAGAATGCTGTCAATTGTTCTAACGCACAAGAAAGGAGGCATACGAGACATAAAAGCCATAGAGCTATCATTCTCACCTATGTGCTGTACAAAATATTAACTAAATCCAACACCTGTCCCATATAAAAAATTTCACTTTCATTTACACTACTGGCCATTAAAATTGCTACACCACGAAGATGACGTGCTACAGACGCGAAATTTTACTGACAGGAAGAAGATGCTGTGATATGCAAATGATTAGCTTTTCAGAGCATTCACACAAGGTTGTCGCCGGTGGCGACACCTACAGTGTGCTGACATGAGGAAAGTTTCCAACCGATTTCTCATACACAAACAGCAGTTGACCAGCGTTGCCTGGTGAAACGTTGTTGTGATGGCACGTGTAAGGAGGAGAAATGAGTACCATCACGTTTCCGATTTTGATAAAGGTCAGATTGTAGCCTATCGCGATTGCGGTTTATCGTATCGCGACATTGCTGCTCGCGTTGGTCGAGATCCAATGACTGTTAGCAGAATATGGAATCGGTGGGTTCAGAGTGTAATACAGAAAGCCGTGCTGGATTCCAACGGCCTCGTATCATGAGCAGTCGAGATGACAGGTATCTTATCCGCATGGCTGTAACGGACCGTGCAGCCACGTCTCGATACCTGAGTCAACAGATGGGAACGTTTGCAAGACAACAACCATCTGCACGAACAGTTCGACGACGTTTGCAGCAGCATGGAATATCAGCTCGGAGACCATGGCTGCGGTTACCCTTGACGCTGCATCACAGACAGCAGCGCCTGCGATGGTGTACTCAACGACGAACCTGGGTGCACGAATGGCAAAACGTCTTTTTTTCGGACGAATCCAGGTTCTGTTTACAGCATCATGATGGTCGCATCCGTGTCTGGCGACATCGCGGTGAACGCACATGGGAATCGTGTATTCGTCATCGCCATACTGGCGTATCACCCGGCGTGATGGTATGAGGTGTCATTGGTTACACGTCTCGGTCACCTCTTGTTCGCATTGACGGCACTTTGAACAGTGGGCGTTACATTTCAGATGTGTTACGACCCGTGGCTCTA
Organism: Schistocerca nitens; assembly: GCF_023898315.1. NCBI lineage: Eukaryota > Metazoa > Arthropoda > Insecta > Orthoptera > Acrididae > Schistocerca > Schistocerca nitens. The sequence continues at coordinate 740,195,479 of NC_064614.1, read as the reverse complement.
CCCTGCATTCGATCCCTGCGAAACCCTACATTTCAGCAGGATAATGCACGACCGCATGTTGCAGGTCCTGTACGGGCCTTTCTGGATACAGAAAATGTTCGACTGCTGCCCTGGCCAGCACATTCTCCAGATCTCTCACCAATTGAAAACGTCTGGTGAACGGTGGCCGAGCAACTGGCTCGTCACAATACGCCAGTCACTACTCTTGATGAACTGTGGTATCGTGTTGAAGCTGCATGGGCAGCTGTACCTGTACACGCCATCCAAGCTCTGTTTTGAGTCAATGCCCAGGAGTGTCAAGGCCGTTATTACGGCCAGAGGTGGTTGTTCTGCGTACTGATTTCTCATAATCTATGCACCCAAATTGCGTGAAAATGTAATCACATGTCAGTTCTAGTATAATATATTTGTCCAATGAATACCCGTTTATCATCTGCATTTCTTCTTGGTGTAGCAATTTTAATGGCCAGTAGTGTACTTTACTTTTCCGTGTCCGGAGATCAAAATTATTCAGCGCAAAATAGGGCTACGTCCAGTGGTTCTTTGCTTCGCTCCTACTACAGCTCAGAAGATGTCTCGTATCGTCGTGTTCCGTAGTCATATTCGTCAGTAAGGCTCCCCTTGCTCAGGTTTGCGTCGACTTGTGCTGCGCTCATTCTGGTGCGTTTCAGGCTCCTCCACGTCTTACATCTCAGATTCTTGTCGCTGGGCATCTCGTGTGGTGGAGGGTAGTCATTTAGAGGTTCGGTAAGTTCTTTGTTCAATAATATCTTGCGACGTTTAAGTCTTGAAGATCCACAGGAAACGCCAAATGAGAAGTGGCATTCATAACAGGTATGGCTAAGGTTCATAGTGTGTTCGAGACCGGCTCTTCGAGAGTGTATGTCCGTAAACCCAGTCGCTTTGTATACAGCAGTTTAGCGAGAGGCGTGGGTTTCATGCAATCGGTTGTTAATCTTCATGTTTAATTTTATCTCAAGTTGACCATTTTGGCATTTACAGATCTGGACCACACAGGGCAGGCATATTCTTCCGTGCAGAAGCACTGTGTCCGTCCGAGCTGTCGTTGTCAGCATCTTTGGCCGAACGCCCCATTTTCCATCAGTTAATTTTCTCAATATGTTATTTCTTGGGCCGAATTTATCACGAGTCTGCTCGCAGTGATATTTGCACGTGAATGACTGGTCCAAGACGACACCCAAGTATGTAGGTTTATCTGTGTGTTCCAGGGTGACGCCTTTCGGGGCTACATTCACCTTTCAATTTGCTTATTTTGGGCGAAGATGGAAGGCGCTGACTTCTGTCTTTGAGTGACTCCGTTTAAGGTAATTTTTTCTGTAGTATTCGGACTTGGTACTTGGAGCGCGGTTCAGTATTTGTTCTATCTCCTCAAAAATCTTTCCTTTATGTGTAATAAAGAAATCGTCGGCGTACGGGAAGTAGGTCGTGTAATCTGGTCATTTGTGTACGGGATGAGTAGGAGAGGGGGCTGTGGGGAGGGTAGGGCGCTACCTTGGGCGAGCCCATAAATAAAAAATACTGTTTAATCAGGCAAAGAGGCAAACTGGCTTTAGAAGTCGATGGAGTCCAATGGATCATTTTCAGTTCATGTGCGGAATTAAATAACGGTTCAGTGATTATGAATTGCCACTTTATTAGTAATTCATAGTTTTTCAGAAAGTTTTTGATTCCGTTTCAAAAAAATATGTATTAACAGCTTTTAAGGGACGAGGTACTGAATCGTTATAAGTTTTTTGGTACATTTCTCAATGCTGCAACTTCCACTAGTTTTTATGAGGCTAGCAATTTGGAATTGAGAGACGGACCACGCAAGGCGACTCCGAACCGCCAAAACTAATCTCACCACTCCTAGACCAAGTTTTTAGATTACTACATTGGAAAAAACGGAAAACGAATTCGTGTTAATGGAAAACACATAAACGCCCTTCGTTTTGCTGGTGACAGAGTACTATTTGTGTTCAATGCAGATAAAAAAATGGAAATGAGCCTGTGGCATCGATGGCCGGCAGGCACCATCCGGGGAAGTGCGGCCGCCAAGTGCAAGTCTTATTGTAGTCGACGCCACACTGGGCGAAGGAAATGATGATGTGGACAACACAACACCCAGTCCCCGAGTGGAGAAAATCCCCAACCCGGCCGGGAATCGAAACCGGGCGCGCAGCAAGGAAGGCAAGCACTTAACCACCCAGCTAAGCAGTCGGACAGTGAAGATAAATTTCATCAATAAAAATAAATGGTACAAATTTCAAAGTAAGCCTGAAAATAAACTACAATGCCACTAAATTAATGTCCAATCAATGCATCAAAAGAAGATATGTCAGACGAATAATATAACTACATAATAAATTTTTTAAATTATTGCTACAACTGAAGACGTCTGGATGGACAGAAAAAGAAAACAACATAGGAGTTAAAATCAGTTGCATTGTTTTTGTAAACTCAACGGGTTACAAAACTAAGAAGTTTGAAATCAGCCTATGATACCAATTTTAAAGACTTTCAGTGTGAAAACTTTCAGCGACTGAGAGATGTTTAGCAGTCATAGAATGATGCATGTTGGGCATCATTATCTGGATCAGGGAACAGACCAGAGGGTAAAATGTAATTATGAGTTTAATAATAAATGAAATGGAAAACGGCAGAAGATATGGTCAGGGAACTTGATTGCAGATGCACGGAGGAAGTCATATATTGGATCCACGATAGAAGAAGTGAGCGAGGAGACAACTTAATGGAAGATGAGTAGATATCGCTGGACTGAAATCTTTGTTTGTCCACCGAAATCACTATACGCGTAACGAAACTTCCTGGCAGATTAAAACTGTGTGCCTGACCGAGACTCGAACTCGGGACCTTTGCCTTTCGCGGGTAAGTGCTCTACCATCTGAGCTACCCAAGCACGGTAGCTCCACGGTAGATAATGAAGTTTTGATAATAACCATGTGGCAAAATACTCTCCTCTTTGTCTGCTATCATTTGCCAAAAATTCATTTCCATATCTCAAACCATTTATGAAATATGGAGAATGTTGTGGATATTTCAGTCTAGCTTTCAGCTGGCGCGGTGCGATCCCAAATGAGTGCACATCAGATCAATTTTATCAAGGTTGGTGACATATAGAGACCTCCATCCAAGTCTAAAGAAAAATTCAATATGTTAGCTAAATTTGATACAAAGCAACATATAATGTAATATGTGCCTGGCGTAAAATCATAACGACCCCTATTTTTCATTGCAAACTTTTTCGAATTTCGTTCCTTTGTCTTAGTTCCACATATATATCACAGTATCTATGACCATTAACGAAATGATGGGCACATCTTAATGAACCTCGCATATAAAGGTACAAGTAAAGCAAAAGCAAGTCTTTTTACCGACTAGTTTCTGTAACACCGTTTGAGAAAGATCGGAGGACGTGCGCGTCGATTCTGTCATCGCCGACCGGCCGAAAGGTGGCAAACCCTTGTCGGCGTCCCCTTCTTGGACGTTAACTGGTTCTGCGCATCGCTCACCGTACCCTACACGACCTATACCCACACACATTTTCTGCCTTCGGGACCGCAAGTTCTCAGCCGCCTGAAATAAGGACACTTCGGGCACACACACCATTTGTATCAGCAACAGCTAACATGCGCAGCTGAACAATAGTTCCATATAGTAAGAGCCACATTATAGTTACTGAAAGTATTCATTCTTTAATTTCTACATCTACATTGCAGAAGTCGCTTCATAGTGTATGGTGAAGAGTAAGTGTCAGTTCGCCCCCTTTCCTGTTCCAGTCCTTAACGATTCGTAGTAAGAACGATTCTTGGTGAGCCTCTATTTGAGCTCGCATCTCTCATTTTTATCTTCATGGTGTTTCCGCAAGATATGGGTAGGAGAAAGCTATATATTGAGTAGTTCTTCTAGAAATATGATCTCTCGGAATTTTAACAGTAAAGCACACCATGGTGCACAACACCTTTCTTGCAGTGTTTGCCGCTGGAGATGGTTGATCATCTCCATGACATTTAAGCACTTGCTGAATTAATTTGTAACGAAATGAGATCTTCTCTATTTCCTTTGTCAATCCTATCTGGTACACACTCCAGCTTGATGAGTAATATTAAAATATTGGTAGAACGAGGATTTTGTAAGCTATGTTCTTTATGGGTAGAGTACGAGGGGGGATCCAAAAGAAACCGGACTCCGAGGGCGCTGCCACACGTAGACACAGTGCAGGGTTCTCACGCTAGATGGTGTTAGTAGAGACCTTCGTGAAACAGCTCTGCAGACGGCGTCAGTGTAGAGCTGAACGTGCAAGTGTGGTATTGTGTTTCTCTGACTGTCGGCGGGTTACCTCTGCGAAGTCGTTATGGCAACTTTAAAAGAACAAAGAGAGTGTGTGAAATTTTGTTTCCTGGTTAAAAAAACCGCAACGGAGACACACCAAATGCTTCAGGAAGCTTTCCAGGAGGACGCTATGAGCCCCACACAGGTTTTCGAGTTGTTTGGGCGCTTTAAACGTGGTGAGATGTGTGTTGAAGACCAAGCTCGTTCTGGACGCCCTTCAACATCGCGAAATGAGGAGAACATTGAAAATGTCCGCCAAAAGATCAACCAGGATCGTCGCCAAACGATTGACCAAATTTCAGCAGAGAGAGGAATCAGTTGGAGCTCGTGCCAGTGGATTTTGAGTGAGGATTTGCACATGAGACGTGTTGCTGCTAAATTTGTTCCGCGCCTTCTCACACAGGAGCAAAAACCCATCCGCATGATTGTGTGTCAGGCCTTGAAAACGGAGATTGCACGTGATCCAAACTTATTGAACAAAGTCATTACAGAGGATGACAGTTGGTGTTACGGGTATGACCCAGAAACCAAGCAAGCGTCAAGCCGGTGAAGGACTCCCAACTCTCCCAAAAAAAGCAAGTCAAGTGAGGTCAAATGTGAAGACGATGATCATTGTCTTTTTTGATGTTCGTGGAATTGTGCATCAGGAATTCGTACCCCCTGGCCAGACTGGTAACCAGCACTTCTACTTGGATGTTTTATGGCGTCTGCTATAGGATGTGAGGAGGAAACGCCCGGAACTTTGACGATCAGGCGACTGGTTTCTGCATCACGACAACGCTCCAGCACACACGGCCTTACGAGTGACCCACTATTTGGCATCTCAGAGGTGGTCTGTCGTTCCCCACGCTCCGTATTCGCCGTGCGACTTTTTCCTATTTCCACAAATGAAAAAAACGCTAAAAGGGGAGCATTATGACGACGTAGAGGCGGTAAAAACAGCTTCGCAAAGGGCACTGGACAATATCAAACTTGAAGAGTTCCAAACATGCTTCCAACAGTGGGAAAAGAGACTTGACAAGTGCATCACATGTAATGGAGAGTATTTTGAAGGTGACTGAAGTAATTTTGTAAAAAGGTTCATCAATAAATTTTTCATGACAACAATCCGGTTTGTTTTGGGTCCCCCCCCCCCCCCCCCCGCACACTTCCTGAGGATTTTCCAGTGAATCTTAGTCCGGCACCTTCCTTACGTGTTATTAGTTTCATATGGTTGGTCCACTTTAAATCATTCCGAACGCATACTTCTTGATATTTAAGGCATGTGACTCCTTGTAATGATTGTTCTGGAATCCACACTATAGCAGGTCGTTCTGCCTACTTATGCTCAATACTTTACGTTTGTTGATGTTAAGTGTCAACTATCGATGCCTGCATCAACTGTCTATCCTTTGCAGGTCTTCCTGCATTTCGCTATAATTTTCTAGCATTGCGGCATCTCTGTGTGCATCATCCACGAAAAGCCTCACGGAGCTTCCGACGGTATCCTCTAGGTCATTTATACAACTAATACCCGAGGACTCGTTCAAAATGGTATCCATGTAGACGAAGACAGTGACGTTCTTGACATATTTCCGCTCTCAGAAACTTGCAGACTATGTTCATATGACTATGCATAGTTGTGCACCTATTTTAAGTTCGCTGCTGTAGTTGTCCTATATTGTCAGTTGCAACACTACACATGAGCTCCTTGAGATGGCCCCAAGGCTATAATTCCAAGCATCTAGTCCTGCACGATCTATCTGCTCATCAGGATAATCAACACTGAAATACTCTCTTGCCTCCTGACTGGAATGTGCACGGGTACCATCATGCATAAACCATAAGTTGTTTCGTGTAGCAAGTGGGACATCATGAACAAGGTCACCATGTTTATATTCCAAAAACTGTCTATTCTCTCTACCACTCAGGTGCTGTGGAATTGGCTCGAGTAACTGATTGTCCACCGTACCACACCAAATGTTCACTGCAAAACGATGTTGATATTCTCTTACTGTAGTTACACAAGGATTCTCCTATGAGTGTTCCCAGTACCTGCATGGGTAAAGAGGCTCTCATCCATAAACAGTACCCAACGACCGAGCAATGGATCCGCAGCATGGCGCTCGAGTAAACTCTGACAGACATTCTGGCGTCCAGCGTAGTCCACAGATGTCATCTCCTGTACTTCCTGCATGTGAAATGAGAATGGGTGGAATTGCTGTCTCCAAACCAGGCACCATATAGTTGACTGAGGAACCCTTTCAGTGTCACTTATGTGTCAGTAACGTATCATTGAATCTTCCTTTGCCATTTCCAGGATATTCTCAACACCCACTCCATCCAGCCAAGGCTGATCTAACCGTGGAACATCACGAATGACATATTCCCTTAAAAGCTTGTCCACAGCTGTGAAAGTCTGATTGTTTGGAAACATTTCCATGTATTGTCATCTTGCTGTTTCTGCATCGCCTTTTGCTACGCCGTAACAGAGGTGCATATCTGCATATTCACCTTTTGAGTACGCCATCGTACCGTACACAACGACTGCAGTCTATGAACTACCTACAGGATGAATGCACATAGTACTGCTTGTGCCGCTACACCTACAACAGTGCCATAGAGTGCAATGAACCACAGCTAAGTCCAGTAAACTAGGCATTTCATGCCAGAATCAACTGAGCAATGTTGAAGTGTGTGCCAAGCAACATCAGTCGATATACAGGCCAACACGTCACGCCAAAAGCCTGTACCGGCCCATGATGTAACCCCAACACAAAAGACATTATACATCATAACTCAGACATAAATCAATTTCAGGCAAAAATTTATTTAAGGTTTTACTCTTATTTCGATGCATACATTACACCAACAAAGTCTCTCAGTAACTTTGGAATCACCCTTTATACATTGTGAAAAGTAATAATCCTGTAACACTCCCTCGGGATAAGCCCAAAGTTAATTTTACATCCTAAGATCTCTCTCTGTTAAAAATGATATGCTACCTTCTGTCGATTTCGAGTTTTTCTGCAAAGTAATACTTTTATTTTGATGGTAGCCATTACACTCAGTTATCAACAACTTTTAAATTATTTATAAGTCCATTTCAACTCAGACTACATTAAACACTTAAGTGTGAAGCATAGAATTCAGGACCTGTTTATCTCTATTGGTCAAAGCAATCAGCCTCTATTCCACACAGCTCTCAATTAGTAGCCCTCTCCTCATTTCCCCCATACTCTCTAAAGGAAACAAAAAAAAAAAAAAAAAATCTGCAGCTAATATCTTCCTATGTTCAAAATTCGCAACATTTAACAAAGGGATATAACCAACAGTGTGGACATTACGATACTGGTAGCATCTAGTCACCACAAGAACAACTTTCATGGTCTGTTGTCATAATTTAAATACACTCTAAGACGAAAAAAGAAAACATGCACCATGAAGGAATTATCCAATCGGGACGAAAATCGATAGATGTGATGTACATGTACAGACAAACAAATGATTCAAAATTTCAGATAAACTGGATAATTTATTCAAGAGGAAGAGATTCACAAATTGAGCAAGTCAATAATTGGTTGGTCCACCTCTGGCGCTTATACAAGCAGTTATTTGGCTTGTCATTGATAGACAGAGCTGTCGCATGTCCTCCTGAAGGATATCGTGCCAAATTCTGTCCAATTGACGTATTAGATCGCCAAAAACCCAAGCTAGTTGGGTAGGGACTGCTCTTAATGCACCAAACGTTCTTGACTAACAAGAGATCTCTCGACCTTTCTGGCCATGACAAGGTTTGACAAGCACAAAGACAAACAGTAGAAATCCTCATCATCTCCAGATGGGCATTATCTTGCAGAAAGGTTTGGATAGGATGGTGTGCCATGAAGGGCAACAGAATGGGGCATAGAATATCGTCAACTTACCGCTGTGCTGTAATGTGTCACAGATGACAACTAAAGGGGTCATGCTATGAAGAGAAATGGCAGCCCAGACCATCGCCCCCAGCTGTCAGGTGTAGTAGAGTAAAGCAAATTCTGGTGCATTTTGTTAGTGCAAGTTGCATACATTCAGGGCAAGAATACATTCATGGGAAAACCTATTATTATGCTAAATGATTTATGGCCCCCTGGGTGTTGATTCATAATCCCCTTGGGATAATCTGTACTGAGAAATCCCTCATCCCTCCCCCTTCTCCTTACCCCTCTGAGAACCCTCCAAATCTCCACCACCTCCTCGCCGATACAAGCAAACTTTTGATATCAAATTAATTGACTAATTAATTAAATTGGTCAATTAATTGCCCCTCCCCTGTAGGAGATACCCCAGCCCTCAACTCCTCTCCCTCACCCCCTCCTCTCCCTCACCCCTTCCCTCTCTCTCCCTCTTCCCTCCCCTATCTCACCCACTCTCCTCCATCTGTAAATTGGCAGGAAATACTGTCTGCTGATCTACAGTCTCAGATTCATTAGTCAAGACAACTTACATATTTGCTGCTTACAACAATATGGCTGCTGTTGCAGTTGCTGACACTGCTGTGGCTGCTGTTGCTGCTGCTTTTGCAACCTCCCTGTGTCCAGCTTATCCACAATTTGGTGGGTATCCTATGCCAACAAAATGTATTTAATATCTCAATACTATACATTTCTTAGTGGAGGAATTGTAAAAAAAAAATTTGCAGTTGCTGATTTGAATCTGGACTTATCCAGTGATTCCCATTCCTGCAACAGTCTTGAGCATTTGGCATAACTGCTACTGGTGCTGCTGGTGCTGCTTGAAAAACACTTTATGTTGGCACAAAGACGATGACAAAGCAATCAGACTAATAACACAAGAGGAAGGAATTGAATCAAGCTGATCCAACCACAGACAATAGCAGAATGAGGTGTGGATTGGAGGTTGTAGGGCTCATATAGCTTCACTGCTTCAGCATTAGTCAATATGAACATGGTATTCTGAGGAGGGATGAAAACACCAGTCTGCATGTTTGGACACAATGAGTCATGCATAAACAGGAAGTAGCCACTTGAGAGAGAGCAGAGGTGGTTTTCCAGATATCAAATATCAAAGAGTTGCCGCCATCTGAAGCTTTTGTTCAGGGGATTAGCATGATTTATGGTCTGTGCACCACTCGAGTCAGCCCTGTGTGTGGGCCTCTCTCCTGACCTGTGTGCAAGGTGGCCAGCGTGACTGTGGCTCTTGGCATGTCTACCCTGTGGTGAGTACAAAGACACTTTCGGGAGGCTTTTAACAGGATCATTACATACGGTGAGTTATTTTGACATCGATTTCATGACTGTGTTCCTTGTGTGATCGGGAAAAGCGACCTATTTATGTATTTAATCACTGCTTTTCAATGTATTTTACAAGACCCGCATCATCCAAAATTAATTAAACAGCAGAGAATGATGATCTTTTCCCAGCAAACAAAGAGGTCCATCCCCTGAACACTGGAATGAAAATTGAATTTTATAAATAAACAATATATTATTATGCCCTGTGCATTGTAGCTAAATTTCCTGTCATGGGACCCTTCGAGTCCACCAGCTCAGCGATTTTTCTTGTCAGTTTTTTTTCTAGAAAGAGAGGGGAAGGAGGGATGAGGGGGAGTGGGGGATGGGACATCCTCTGGTGATGGCATTGTGTACTAGCTTAGTCTATCTCTGCATGTAAAGGTGAGCACACACATGAAAATTTTCCAACAAGATAACACCTCCCATCTGCATCATTGTAATTACATAATTAGGGCACATAATTGCTAGATAAGATGAAACTTGTACCTTCCAGTCCAATAGCTCAGCACAGACTGAGCGTTTCCCGCCAGTTTCCAGATGGGGTAGAGGAGGGGGTGAGGGAGAGGAGGAGCGCAGCTTTTCCCACCAACTTCCACATGGTAGGACCGAAAATAAAAGAAATAAACTACCTTATGTGCTTCCTCTCCAGCAGCTCAGCACAGACTAAATGTTTTCCCTACCACTTTCCAGGTGGGGAGGGGAGAGGTGTGGGGGAGGGAAGGAGAGGACTGGGGGATTTCCCAAAGGGGAAGAGGGTAATTAATTATCGATATAATTAATTAGTCAATTAATTTGATATAGAAGGTGTGCTTGTATCGGAGAGGAGGAGTGGCAGGGTTGGGGATTTTCCAGAGGGGTGGGGGACGAAGGGAAGGAGGAGGGGTGGGGAGTTCTCAGAAGGGTAGATTATCCCTAGGGGGTTATAAATCAACACCCAGGGGATCATAAATCAGTTAGCATAACAATAGGTTTGCCCTGAATCTATGCTTGCCCTATATGTATACAGCCTGCACTAATGCCCCAGAACCCACTTTACCCTATTACTATGGTTGTCTGAAGGTGCCAATGAAAGATTCTTGAACTTTGATTCGTGCTTAACTGCTACACTGCGGCCATGAAGTACCACTAGTGTGCAAAAGAACATAGCCTCTAAGTCAGTACACACATGAGCCTATTACAATAGATATTCCAGATTTCTGAAGAAGTAGAAAATATACTATCTGATCGAAAGAATCCAACGCAGCTCTGCATATAGAGTGTCTAACTCACTTCCTCCTTCCTTGAAAGCCACAGATGAAAATGAAACGCTTCTGTTTCTTGGTTTAGCTGTGAATGTCCAACCTGATGGTTGCATTATTCAGATGACATTAGTAGTCATTGGATGTCGCCTGAGTAACGCCCCAGATCATGTAAGGTCTGTGGTAATACATCCATCAGGGATTTTTCATCACTTCTACACTAGTCCAAGTCGATTGTTGGCGATATGGTTGTGAAGTGGCAATGCGAAAGAACAATCATACCTAAAGCAAGACCAGGTAGACTACTGCTAACCGACAGAAATCGTCGAGTGTTGCAGATGGTAGTTGTAAAAATTCGATGAAATCAACGAAAGGAATCATGCGTGAGTTCCAAAGTCCTACCAGCTGCCCAGTAAGTACAGTGACTGTGAACAGGGAGTTAAAAAGAATGGAGTGCAATGGTCGAGCGACTCCCCAAAATGCACACCTTTCTGTCTAGCGACGCTTCATGGTGTAAAGAGCGGTGCCATTGGACCGTTGGTGACTGGAAACGAGTGATTTAGAGTCATGGATAACGCTATACAGTGTGGCAATTCAGTGGAAGGGTTTTGGTTTCACAAATGCCTGGAAGATGTCAACTGCCGGCATTAGTAGTGCCACCAGCTAAGTTCGGAGGAGGTGGGGTTCGGTATGAAGGTGTTGTCTGTGGGCACGGTATGGTTCCCATATTGCTCTTAAGAAAACGCTAAATGTGGAAAAATAGGAACACATTTTAAAGCATTGTGCACTGCATACAATAGACGAACAGTTAGGAGACAGTGATTGTTTGTATCAGCATGATAATTCAACCTGTTGTAAAGCAGCATCTGTGAACAATAACATTCTTGAAATGAACTGGCCGGTCCAGAGTCCCAGTCTGAAACCAGTGGAATACCTTTAGGATGAGTCAGAACGCCGACATCGCTCCAGACCCTAGCCTCCAACATCACCATCTTCTCCGGTTTCGGCTCGTGAGGAAGAATGAAAGTGTTCCCTGCAGAGATCAAGCCATCATAAAGACGGAGGGTGGTCACATCTCATATTAATGCCCGCATTAAGTGTGTGAATAGTTTTGACGAGATAGTGTAAACTACACTATGTGATAAAAATTATCCGGACACCCCAAAAAGATACGTTTTTCATATTAGGTGCATTGTGCTGCCACCTACTGCCAGGTACTCCATATCAGCGACCGCAGTAGTCATTAGCCATCGTGAGAGAGCTGAATGGGGCGCTCCGCGGAACTCACGAAGTTCGAACATGGTCAGTTGATTGGGTGTCACTTGTGTCATACGTCTGTACGCGAGATTTCGACACTCCTAAACACCCCAGGGTCCACTGTTTCCGATGTGATAGTGAAGTGGAAACGGGAAGGGACACGTACAGCAAAAAACGTACAGGCCGACTTCGTCTGTTGACTGACAGAGACTGCCGACAGTTGAAGAGGGTCGTAATGCGTAATAGGCAGACATCTATCCAGACCATCACACAGGAATTCCAAACTGCATCAGGATCCACTGCAAGAACTATGACAGTTGGGCGGGAGGTGAGAAAACTTGGATTTCATGGTCGAGCGGGTGCTCATAAACCACACATCACGCCAGTAAATACCAAACGACACCTCGCTTGGTTTAATGAGCGTAAACATTGGACGATCGAACAGTGGAAAACCTTGTGTGGAGTGATGAATACGTTACACAATGTGGCGATCCGATGACAGGGTGTGGGCATGGCGAAAGCCCAGTGACTCCGCAGTGTATAGCTGCCGAAGGGAACTTCCTTGAAGGGGATGATAATATATTTTAAATAAAGTAAAAACTTTGGTAAATAAAAAATCAGTGTCATTACTTTTCTCATACACTTCATATGCTATTCTTCATGGTGTCGCAGTTTTAATGACGATCATTATAAACTGTGCAGCGTGTGTAGTGCCAACAGTAAAATTCGGAGACGTTTGTGTAATGGTGTGGTCGTGTTTTTCATGGAGGGGTCTTGCATCCCTTGTTGTTTTGCGTGGCACTATCACAGCACAAGCGTTCATTGATGTTTTAAGCACCATCTTGCTTCCCACTATTGAAGAGCAATTCGCGGATGGCGATTGCATCTTTCACCACGATCGAGCACCTGTTCATAATGCACGGCCTGTGGCGGAGTGTTTACACGACAATAACATTCCTGTAATGGACTGGCCTTCACAGAGACCTGGCCTGAATCCTACAGAACACCTTTGGGATGTTTTGGAACGCCGACTTCGTGCCAGGCCTCACCGACCGACATCGATACCTCTCCTCAGTGAAGCACCCCATGAAGAATGGGGTGCCATTCCCCAAGAAACACTCCAGCACCTGATTGAACGTATGTCTGCGAGAGTGGAAGCTGTCATCAAGGCTCAGGCTGGGCCAACGTCATACTGAATTCCTTCATTACCGATGGAGGGCGCCACGAACTTGTAAGTCATTTTCAGCCAGGTGTCCCGCTACTTTTGATCACATAGTGTATTTCAAAACTAGTGCGAAAAGAACGGTGTCAGTTCTGCTGTATAGTTTAAAAACTTCAGACTGATCTGTACGTTGACAGGCTAATCAGAAAATTGCTTGTGCTTTATTCCACCTAAGGTTTACTCATAAAGCTCTATTGTCGTACGAACGACGCCGTGAGGTGCACTAAGGATCGCTAAATTTGGTGCTATAGCATTCAAACCTTTAATTACGTGTAGTTGTTAAAAGCAAGTGTCGAAAACTGTGCCGACGGCTCTTGAACGAGACTGACATCTTTTGCTCAGGCAAGCTACTGGTAATGAAAACAGTTACGAATGAACGAAGCGTGTACTTCTGAAATATAAACTGATATCAAAATGTGGAATTGTGCTTACATCTCAGTCTACAACGAAATGCATTTTTACACAGTTGACAGAGATTTATGTTATTTCGCCGGCTCTCTGCTTTGTTATTGCTCGCGTAACAACTAATATATGAGACAAAATATGTTGCTACGAAAATATCCCTGAAATACTTTTTAGAGATGCTGTGCTGTGAATTTCTTTGGATCATTAATTTTCAACAAAACAAAATATATTATGTTCTTATTATTCTGGATCTGGCTTTCTATTAAAGAAACATTGTTTCTTTTACTGTAACTAACTATAAAGTTCAACATATCTTCCTTACTTTACAGTTACTGAAAAGGTTACTGAAAATTATTTCGTTATCAATACAGTACGCAATGTTTGTTCAACATCAAAATTTTGCAGTGGATTTTTGTTAACAGTAAAACACCATACGTACCACGACTAACACGAGAACATGAGACTATTATCAAAGAAAAATATACTTGGAAGGAGAGACAGCATTGGTCGTATATTTTTGTTTATTATCGCAAAATCGATTTTCGGTCACTTAGTGACCATCTTCAGTGCTGTAATATATAACTTAAATTAGTAAGCACTGGTGTCTATGTGATCGCCGTAAGCTTATTGACACCAGTGCTTACTAATTTAAGTTATATATTACAGCACTGAAGATGGTCACTAAGTGACCGAAAATCGATTTTGCGATAATAAACAAAAATATACGACCAATGCTGTCTCTCCTTCCAAGTATACCCATTATCTGGTCGTAGTGCACAGGACACTATGGAGTCGCCAATCAAGAGAAAAATATGTTTTTACTATAATGTTTGCCAGACCAGAACTACGCACAGCAAGATTTCTTTTATGTTATGAAGGTAAATTATCTTTTTTCACTGTTAATAATATATCGTCCGCAGCCCGCGTCCACCTGTAAAACACATCATAAAATCTGCTGCTCTGTCCTGCAATTCCGAAAGCTGAAAGAAATAATTTTAGTTCACTATTACCTGTCCGCTTCTTTGCGGTGTGATTGGTTTCATTTAATGCAGTTTGAATGCGCCGCGGCAGCGGCTCGTTCGTTCGTAGCACAGCTCTGCACCACGAATAATATTTAAATAGCTGAAAATGTCTTAGAAGGATGGGTTAATATACCAGGCAAGCCTATTACAAATCATAATGCAAGTTTTCACTAAGTAACTCTATTCAAAATATTTGGGCAGATTAAATTATTACACACCTTTACAAATCAGTACCTAATGGCGTCCTTCTCTCAATCTTGACAAAAGAATCTACACAAGCATACAATATAGCGTCACTGGTTCTTCCTTCTCACGTAACTCCAAGAAGACGACAGAGAAATTAATGCTCGGTCACTACTATTTATACTCGTTGTGACTATTTATACTCTTTGTTTGATATTTAGTAAGTATCGTCTGTGGCGGTTTCAGTACTCGCCGACACAGATATTATCTTTTAAAAAAATCGCTACATAATTATATACAAGTATAAAAAATGGCAGATAATGGTTTCTCTTTATTACATGAAGTTCACACAATCGTTGTCCACGCAATTACAATCATCCAGTTCAATTATTCTTTTCTCCTTTTTTTACCACATATAATATGTGTTTTGCTAGGAGACGTTACAGTTGCCATTCACTGTTATAGACACGCGTACTGCAAATGTGACGGTATATTTTTCCCAGCACGTAATTGAATATTACGTTTCCTGCACTTCTGAATATTACATGTCGTCTGTTTTGACATCTGAAATACATCTGTAAGATGACAGTCAGAGGATTTCGAGAAGAACGTTGCAATTTCTTGCTAATTTCCTGCAGGACACATACAGTAAAGATACAAACTACACGAAGTATTTTTGTGGCATTAAATTTTCTGTCACCATTTACAGGAACAAAAGAAAAAGAAAGATTGCAAAATAATTAATTTGCGTGATGGAAAGAATCAACACTGTAGCCAGGACCTAAGTGTGGTGGGTGAGTGGGAGGGGAGGGGGAAGGGAGGGGGGAGGGGAGGGGTGGTTGGGGAGAACTCATGTTAGTTTGCTGTGAATAACGGAATAGTTTTGAGATTTCACGACGAATGTCTTGCGCACTTTTGATTACACAGTATCTGTTCTAGTTTTCTTCAGAGTGATACTGTATGTTTGGCGAATTCGAGGTGGAAAGTTGTTATTTGGAGGGATGGGGAGGGAGGAGTCACCCTCGTCTGTCCGTCGGTGTTTATGAGCTCGAAAGATAATCTGGCCGCCTTCTAATAACGTTTTGCTGTGTTGCACAGATGTGATAGTACTCTGGTTGAGACACCGATACAGAAAATGATGCAAGCTTTATAACCAGAAATAAGTAAGTAACTTTCAATCATGACGATGGCAGCTCTGCCTAGCTACAATACGTTGGCCTAAGTAGACGATAGGAAGGTGCAGGTGCGCCGTAGTTGTATGCTGAGCGACCAGAAGTGTACATCCAACTAGACAGGTAGTACAGAGACCATTGGTTTGGCCATGACAGCTTCACTCCAGCAGTGTAAAGTATACCTTGGGAGGCGGCGCAGCGGTTTGCACTCTGGAACCGCACCCCGGAGGAGGGGGGGGGGGGGGAGGGGAGGGGGGGCGTGGAGACCCTATTCTCATTCAGCCACTCTGATTTAAATTTTTCCACAGTTTCACTAAACAGATTACTATGAAATCTGGAACTGTCTCTTTAGAAAGGGCACGGCCGATTTCCTTCCCAAAACCTGAGATTACATTTCGCCTGTAATGACGTCGTAATCGACGGGACTTTAAAATCTGTCCTACTGTACTTTCCAACAACTACATGCTTCAAAGTCTTGACATCTAGTTAAAACGATTACAAAAGAATCTGTGTTTTCAGGTTCCATGCACGTTTTCCCAAAAACTGATGTCGCCATTAACAATCTCTGCAGCGTAAGATTACGTTAATGGTTCCTTGATGACCTCGCCGTGGTAGGGACGCAGAATCCCAGTGCTGAGCTGGAATATCAGTCTCGAACTGAATCAGAAAGGGAGTCCAGTGCAGTAAAACTTCCTATAAGTTTGTTAACTGATTCTACCTAATGTATGTGTACAAGTGAAAGGAAGATGTGTGATTACACATTCTTAGTTTATAATTTCGTGGAACGCTAATTAATTAAATTTAAGTGGCATCAACTTTTATGTGAAGAACCAAATTGTCTCACAAACAAAACAACGTAATTAACTTGCAACCGCGTCACAATGACCGACTGCCCCAGATTCCTATCCTGGGCTGCAAATATGACCAACTTACTAATGGACAAGCTACTCGGCAACTAACGCGACGGAAGTGGTCTGACGTAATAGCTCTTGCTGGGATATAGCAGAATACGGTACAAATACGGAAAATATTTTTCCCTGGGAAAAATTTGAGAAGTTCATTAATTAACTAGCCAATAAAGTACTGTTTTCTAAAAACTGAGCATTAAGCGCTAAAGTACCACAGTAAGACATCCACCGCCGCAGCGGAGGTCGTTAACCCCCACCTATCCGAAGGCGCCCGACTCGGAAGTAGCCTGTTCCAATCCTGGCTGTGGAAGAATTTTGCATCACCAGTATCTGACTGGCACGAGAAGATGAGATGGTGACAGGCTTAAAGTTCTTGATCATCAAGCTGGTCTGGATTAAATTTCAAACCTTCATTAGATACTACATTAAGTTCTACATCTCTGCAATGTCCCATGACGTGAGGGCCAGTGTCACTGTTGATTGTGATCCTTCGGTAGGATGGTGGTATCAAACTATCGAACTAGGGAGTCCCCTTGGTGCTGTTACGGCATAAATTCCTCTTCTAAATTTACTGTGGTGTTTCTGACTATCTGGGAGGTGACTGAGCAGTGAAACGTGTTACTTTCACACATAAACAAGAACGATCTGTCACACTACTACACTTGAAAACACAGTTTATATGTAATTCATGTCACACAGTCTCATACGGAACCTACATCCGCTTTCTTTTATATACTGTATATGATAAGATACTGTCATCCCTCTTCCCTTCTGTGTGAAAGAATGAATGAGCAAATGTATTTCTAGTTGCATGCTGGATGGTAGCAGACAAGCCTGTCTGCTAGAGAACAGTAGGACCAACGTCGGAACAGGTAGCTACGCTTTCTAAAAGCAAAGAGGTTTCTATCCTTAGTATGGTCCTGTCCGTCCCTTGTCATGTTGGTATAGGAAGCTGCCTCTCTGGTCACTTCCGTTTGTATTTGTGAGGCACCCCTCAGGAAGGGACCAGGGCAGTCTGTCCGTGGAAGGCGTCTGAAGTGGTAAGATCTCCGGCTAAGCGCGTGTCGGCTAAGTCCGTAGGACAATGGATTTCTTAAGTTCAGCTTAACTGAAAATTTAATCACCTTTATTTCAGGTTTAGCTCTAAAATATCTAATGTTATCTTAAATTGCAACGCAGTGTAATTTGCGTGTGAAGTTCAGAACATCTTCCGGTAGTTGCTTTGTCACTACTTTGTGAGTAAAGTGGAACCACGTGTTGATCAGTAACTCTAACTAAGATCATCAATCTTAAATGCTCGTGTGATTATAACGTCTCGTCTTGACAATATTTTTCAATAAAGCAACTTTTCTTTATGTTCAACCCACGTGGGGTGTACTTTGTGAGACCAGTACCACGTGCATATACAATTGTTTGACCCATGAGGTTAATAGTAAGACGTTAGTAACCAGTTCGAGGTTTTTCTTTTGTAAATTGCGTTTCGATGTAATTTATTTTAATCATCAAAATTATTGTGGAGTTACACTCTTTGTGTAAACCAAGTTGACCACATGAAGCATGTGGTGAAAGCATCAAAGTAGCCCTCAGCTATTCTTTTCGGGAAGATTTCACAGAGAGTTAGTATGAATTTAGTATACCAGTGTGTGGTAATTTCATGACGGACAGGATTGCGCTACGAACGTAACTTCTTTGCGTGAAAATTGAATCGGTTGGTTGTGGTTAATTTCCTCTTGCATATGTTTCAACGTTCTTCGTGTATTATTTTATGAATGCAATGTTGTATGCAGTGGCTCCATATTTGATGTATTTCGTAAGATTACAAACTCACATTTTCACAGTCCTAAATAAGGCACCAGCTTAGTTATGACTCAAGTTTAATATGCTGAAATTTCAATGATCAATGTTAAAATAAATTTCCAAATATAAATTGATTTATTTCTTTTTATTTAAATTCTCTTTTATATATATATATATATATATATATATATATATATATATATATATATATATATATATATATATATAAAAGAGAAATTAAATAAAAAGAAATAAATCGGTTTATATTTGGAAATTTATTTTAACATTGATCATTGAAATATATATATATATATATATATATATATATATATATATATATACAACCGGTTGTCGTATGACTATTATAAGATTATAATTAATGTTAGTCTGGTTGGGAATTTGGTAAGCTAGACTGGATACCTGGTGAAACAGTTGCTCAGTAATGCAAGGTTAACTTCCTCAGACAGCTCACAGCTTTTAACCCGCTTTTATTGTCTATCAGCACCGCTTTCAGACGAAATTAAAGCAACAACGTTACACATGGCGACCCTGTTCTGTGATTCCGCTAGACTCTGGAATCTCTGAAACGTTAGATTGCGAGCGTTGTATAATCTTAATTTTTTTTTCCCCTGCAGCGCTCAAACAACTTCTGCGTTGTTTCTGAGCAGACTTTCAAAAGATCCACGGCGTTGTTGAGCGGCGTTGTGCTGTTTGTCTTGTTTTGTTTTCTATATTTGTGTGTTTTATGTGTGTGTGTGTGTTTTTTTTTTTTCTCGCTTGTAAATTGCACTGCTTCGATCAAAGATAAAAATTTGTTTTGCGTGTGAAAAAGTGCGTACTAGGTTGGGTACCTTTCGTGTGACTGTCGTAATTTTTGGGGGATACATTTATTCTGATTAGTGTGTTGCGTACCGGGTATAAATTGAACTAATGCAGACACGTAACCAAGCTAAAAGTAGGCGGTCCAATAACTTAAGCATCATGGACCAAGGGGATAATTTGATTTCGAATATTAACGCGTCGGACGGTTTCGAAAATGCGTTGGGGAATACTTCAGAGGAAATGCAAAACAGGAGGAACGGGCTCACATCAGAGCCAGAAATTAATTTGCCTCCAACTAACCAAATTGATTTGGCAGAACTCATGAAGGCCTTGTGGCAACAAAATAAAGAAAACGCAGAGAAATCTGAAAAATCGATCCGAGAGCTAGGCGATCAAATGAAGCAAAAATCTGAAAAATCGTTCCGAGAACAAAAAGAATCATCTGAAAAATTAATCCGTGAGCTAGGCGAACAAATGACGCAGAAATCTGAAAAATCGATCTGTGAGCTAGGCGAACAAATGACGCAGAAATCTGAAAAATCGATCCGTGAGCTAGGCCAACAAATAGACGAAAAACTAATCCAGCAGAAAAATAAAGTCGACAAGTCGATGCAGAGAGTGTCCGATGATATCTCACAAAGAATAAACAATCTGGCAAGTGAAATAAAAAGTGATATTATGAAAGAATTAGGCCGTACATTTGAACAAATCGATGACCGTCTGCAAACCTTAGAACAGGGCAAGCGGAGTCGCGATGCGGAATCCAAAGAGAGCGAAGAACAGCTACTTAGGAATTTCCAATCGCTGAGAGAAGAATGCCAAAGAGAACACCAACAGGTACTCTCGAGGGTCCAAGAGGCGGAAACGCATTGTCCCACGTCCGTTAGCAACACAGTAGCGGACAACAGTCAAGCGATTCACGCACTGGAACAGCAAGTAGAACAATTGAAGCAGACTGGGGCGGAGGACAACAGACAAATACATGATAAGATTACGGCATTGGTGGACATCGTAGGCACGATGAAGGTGACGGAAAGCGAGAATAATACTACACCGGTAGCGGCCGCAGAGACCGAAGAAGTGCGTTCGCTTCTTAGATTTCAGAAGGGACAGTTTGAAGTGAACAGGCGGCACAAAGCTGTAACAGGCGAATTACAAGAACGCGTGGCGTATCTGGAAAACCTCATGGCGTGTGATTACGAACTCGCCAATAGCACTAAAAATAGCCGTACGAACAGTGCAAAAAAAATGGTTCAAATGGCTCTGAGCACTATGGGACTTAACATCTGTGGTCATCAGTCCCCTAGAACTTAGAACTACTTAAACCTAACTAACCTAAGGACATCACACACATCCATGCCCGAGGCAGGATTCGAACCTGCGACCGTAGCAGTCGCGCGGTTCCGGACTGAGCGCCTAGAACCGCTAGACCACCGCGGCTGGCCGAACAGTGCAGAGAGGGACTCCGGCCACGAGGGAGATATTGACGACAGGGAAGAATGTATTTTGAGGGGCAGACATGAGAAAAATAGAAACATTCAAGGGCATCGCCTGGAGGAAATGCAGGGATTTGATTTCAAACATTTCCTTACGGTGAGAAAGTTTGAGATATTTCGGAATTCGCAAAAAGGAATACATCCACGAGCATGGCTCGAGCAATTTGAATTCTGTCTTCCCCCCGACTGGGCAAGTTCACATAAGATAGAATATATGTGTGGCTATTTGTAAGGCGAACCGGCGATTCGCATGAGGTCGGCAGCGCGTCACTGCAACTGAAGCGGCACATGATAGGGTCAAGCATGGCATAATTATGCTGCCAAATTTGAACCAGTCTGGTTTCGGCAGCCCAGCACGCATATTCGACCACATGCTGCAGGCAAATCAATTTCTATACGACCCATATGGGCATGCGGAACTAATTAGGATATGCATCACAAAATTGCCGATGCACTTGCGCCACGTCATTCTTGCGGGACGATGCAAAGAGGACATGGAAACGTTTAAGACACTTCTCCAAGAGTTGGAATATAATACAGCAGAATGCCCGCCTAATCAGGCACAAAGTTATTACGGCGCACAGCAGTGCGATCGCAGTCGTGGCCGTAGTACTAATCAACGGCGTGACTGCTCGTCGCGACGCGAACGGAACAATGATCGGGACCGGCCGTATAGAAACTGGGGTAACAGTCGCGAACACAGGTGGAACAACGGAAATGATCGAGGACGTGGGCAGGATCGTGAACGCAACAGTTACGGCAACCAGAATCGATATTACGGTGAACACGGTGGGAATAGGACTGTAGGCGGAGCACCCCATGATGTTGAAATTCGGCCGGCTAACCCTAGACATAATCCAGCAAATGGAAATGAACAAAACCGGCAATGACAAACAATCAGTGCAGAAGGCGCCCAATCGGAACAAATGAGTGACATGGCAAATGAGTACATAGGGTGTATAGAGAGGAGAATGAATTGATTGGTTTACATTTGTGACATATGCATTTTGAATAATATGTTCGTAAAATTAATGATAAAAATGTTTCTATGTGATTGATTGAAGTGATGTTTTTAGTTTTTTTTTTTCTCTTTCCTTGTGCAATTAGGATTTACGTTGGTTCAAATGTGAAGATAAAAGGTTTCTTTGTGAACGAGTGAAATGCTGTTTATGTTTTTTTGTGTAAATTGAAACGAGTCGCTCCTGAGGGAAGCAAGATCTGTGTTGAATTAATGCAAAACTCAGGGGAATATCCGATCTTGGGGTATTATGGGTCTGGCAAACCCAGGTCCCCAGCTGTTAGTAGCCTTGTTTCCGATTTTCTGCTTTCAGTGCTACTATCTATCTATTACTATTCTATATCTGTCAGTATAAATGAGGATCTCTTACTATAGTATGCGTGCTGTATGAATATTTTAAGATAGGAGAACTCTGAGAAAGGAATGAGTAAGTTTAGAATCTTGAAAACAGTATGCGATAATACGATTGTTTAACCATTGGCTTCCCAATATGCGATGATATGTTAATATTGATGATATGTCTTTTTTGTTCTTTATACCTGAGTACGTAAAGTGCTATCTGTGGATTTCGTAAGTATATTGATTCCCTTCAAGGTGAAAGAAGAATTGTGGTTTGTGTAATTTACGTGGCTCTGAAATATTATTGTGGTAGTCAAATACGAGCAGTTTTTCAGCAAATGGAGAATGGAACGGAAATATGGATCCTTTTTGTAGTCTTGATTGATGTTGAGCCAAAGCCTGAAAAATTATCCTGCGTTAATACTTGTCCTAGAAAAGCGACGTTTATGTGCTTTGCTGATGTTGTGAGCATTACAGCTTACTGTTTTCGCTGGTGCGGGATGCACTGCAGCCTATATGATTTGTACTGAGGAAGTTTCCCTCTTGAAGGTAGAGGATGATTAAATAATTTTGATTATGGGACCGAAGGAAAGCTTGGTTTAAGGTAATAAGGATGAAGCAAAACATTTGTCATTTAAACTACAGGAGGATTCGGATCTTTTGTGTCTGTTGTAAGTTCAATATGTTAAGATGAAACTGTTTTACAGAATAGAGGAGACCACAATTTTGCCATTCATAAGAAATGAATCCAGAATAACCATCACAGGCGAAATAACTGATTTGGAAGCGAAAGGTAACTTAAAGAAGGAACGAAATGGGTAAGAAAATGTAGTATAACCTGTATAATGAAAATATTTTTACCCTTCTCAGAGTCATCTGTGTGATTAATTCTTGTGATAACGTAATTTTAGATGAAATTTTCTTACTGTTTTGTGTGTAAACATATGAGTATGATAAATGTATAATTGCGAACTCTTTTCAGGTGTGTGAACTGGTATAAATGTTTTGACGTGCAAATAACCATTGTTCTTTCTACTATGTATGTTTAAGGAACGTTTCTCCATATTTATCATGTGACAAGACGTATGCCGTGAGCGTCAAGAAGAGGACGAATTAGAACAATGTTGTAGTGGTATAAACGCTGTGTTGAAGTAGCATTGAAGTAGCTTGTTGGATTAACTAGTAGTGGATTGAAGTAGAATTTTGAGTAATACATGTTTATGGGTAGTTAGTTTGTAGTATAGACAACAGGTGTGCATGTGTGTGTGTGTAAATAACATGTGAACCCTATGCTGTCCTGACCTATACTTGCACAAGGCATAATCCTATTCATTTTAGTGAATTAATAAGTAGCATTTGATTTATTAAAACGCAAGTGAACCACATTAGTGATGTGGATTTAGATACTATATTGTCAGTTCATTTCATTTTTATGTTTATAGTGTCAAGTCATTTCACTTTTATTTTTTATATTGTCAAGTCATTTAACTTTTGTTTTTATATTGTCGATTCATCTAACTTTTTTTATTTAAAAAAAAATTACGTCTCACTTTTGTTCTTAAAAATTGTGAAAGACAATACTAAGTGGTATTATGTATGACATTTTGTAATCACATAACTATGATGAACAATTTCTGTGAATGCAGTTGAGAATGTGAAAGCAAACTGGCTAAACTCTTACGTGACAGCGGGAGCAGCCAGACTAGTTGTAAACAGGGTTTCCCAGCAGGACACAGTGTCAACCGGGCCACTTCGGGAGCGCGGTCACAACAAAAGAAGGGTACGGGACAAACACTTTCCCTTGCGCCCAGAGCTAATGGCCGGCTGCACCAGTGCGACCCTTCGTGGAGGCGATGACCTGAGATGGCCGAGCGGTCCACCGCACGGAAATCAATCTGCTGGCAACACACCACACGCACGCGACCGTGACGAGACGGCCGCGGTGAAACGACAGAAGACAGGGGATAAAGGGGCGTGGAGCCTTTTGACAGGTACTGTCCAGAGAAACCTGCAGACGTCAACGACGCCTATCGACATTTCCTGACGGATGCCTACTGTCAAGCGACAGTAAATCATGGTTCGATGTTCTCTGGTAGCTAAGGGTGGCACAAAGAAGAGCCATTAAGTGTCATCCTTGCCCAGGAATATCAACCTGGCGTGTCAAACGAGGATACCGCACGAATTTGACAACACAAACATGGAACCAAATCGAGATGTACGTGACACGGGCCACCATGAGAAACTTCATGTGAGGGCAGAGACGGCGGGATTGCACGCAACAAATGGACAAAAATCCCTACTGACAGCTGCGGCGACGAACCCTCCCCCTCCCCCCCTCGTATATTGTGCCTCGGAACAGGGGAACTACTGAGTGTGCCAGTGAACAGTGATTATACGGTTCTTAGTACAATGCATATACGTGTCTTCTTTCAGAGAAACTTTGACTCGTGTGTTTTGCAGGGGTTCGATTTATTGGTGTTTATTAGACTGACTCTTGTATTTTGCAGGTGTTCTATTTATTTTTTTAGACTTTGACTCTTGTATTTTGCAGTTTTTTTTTTGTTGACTATTGTACTTTCAGAGCTGTTTTATTGATCAATGTTTGTTCTTGTGTGATGTATTAGATTTGTGATATTTTGTTTCGTAAATTCATTCCTGTGGCATTGCTTCGTTTATCGGTCAGATAGCTACTCATTCTCATTGGACTGTGATCGATTAGCCTTTGCATGGGGCATATTTATAATGAGGAACCCCATAAGGGTAACAATCGCATAATTAATTGTATTTTCAGTATAATGACACAGTGCTCATTGTTTGCTAACTAATTGAAATATAGTAGAGTGATTAAATTAGTGCCACAAAGTTATTTTAATTCTACAAATTATTAGTTTTATAAGATATAGAATTTTTTTTGCGGTAACCACTTTGTAAAACATGTTTTTTTTTCTCTTACCATTTTTTTGCTTTTGCGGATTGTGCATTGTAATGTTCTGCTTTATAATACTGAAGTTAATTTCATGGATTTTTTTTTAATTTGCTGTGGCACCTTTGCTATTTTCATAAATTTTACTTGTTAATAAACAGTCATAAATTTTCCTGTGATCAGTTGGCTCTTGCAATGAGCAAATACTGGTGAACTCCATAAGGGTAACAACCAGAAATTATTTTCATATTAATGACACAGGAACCATTGTTTTTACTTGCTGACCGAATTAGGTCTACACTATCTTTTAAATAGGTGTCACAGATTGTTTTTTTCTCTTTGAAATTGGTAGATTCTAAAGATGTGTTGAAATTATTGTGTTTTAGCAAGTAGCTGGTGACTTTTTGCCTTTTCTTTACATTTTTGGTTTAATTTGGGTGTGAGAAACCTGCTTGGGAATGTCCTAGCATGGCCAGAAAATTCCCTGCACAGTCTTTTCCCGGAGCGTTGGGGTTATGAAAGGTCTCTGTTGGATTCCTTTCATGTTAATTTCTTAAATCTGTTGTCATTTACGGCACAAATTCCTCTTCTAAATTTACTGTGGTGTTGCTGACTATCTGGGAGGAGACTGAGCAGTGAAACGTGTTACTTTTACACATAAACAAGAACGATCTGTCACACTACTACACTTGAAAACACAGTTTATATGTAATTCATGTCACACAGTCTCATATGGAACCTACATCCGCTTTCTTTTATATACTATATACGATAAGATACTGTCATCCCCCTTCCCCTCTGTGTGAAAGAATGAATGAGCAAATGTATTTCTAGTTGCATGCTGGATGGTAGCAGACAAGCCTGTCTGCTAGAAAACAGTAGGACCAACGTCGGAACAGGTAGCTACGCTTCCTAAAAGCAAAGAGGTTTCTATCCTTAGTATGGTCCTGTCCATCCCTTGTCATGTTGGTATAGGAAGCTGCCTCTCTGGTCACTTCCGTTTGTATTTGTGAGGCACCCCTTAGGAAGGGACCAGGGCAGTCTGTCTGCGGCAAGCGTCTGAAATGGTAAGGTCTCCAGCTAAGCATGTGTAGGCTAAGTCCGTAGGACAATGGATTTCTTAAGTTCAGCCTAACTGAAAATTTAATAACCTTTATTTCAGGTTTAGCTCTAAAATATCTAATGTTATCTTAAATTGCAACGCAGTGTAATTTGCGTGTGAAGTTCAGAACATCTTCCGGTAGTTGCTTCGTCACTACTTTGTGAGTAAAGTGGAACCACGTGTTGATCAGTAACTCTAACTAAGATCATCAATCTTAAATGCTCGTGTGATTATAACGTCTCGTCTTGACAATATTTTTCAATAAAGCAACTTTTCTTTATGTTCAACCCACGTGGGGTGTACTTTGTGAGACCAGTACCACGTGCATATACAATTGTTTGACCCATGAGGTTAATAGTAAGACGTTAGTAACCAGTTCGAGGTTTTTCTTTTGTAAATTGCGTTTCGATGTAATTTATTTTAATCATCAAAATTATTGTGGAGTTACACTCTTTGTGTAAACCAAGTTGACCACATGAAGCATGTGGTGAAAGCATCAAAGTAGCCCTCAGCTATTCTTTTCGGGAAGATTTCACAGAGAGTTAGTATGAATTTAGTATACCAGTGTGTGGTAATTTCATGACGGACAGGATTGCGCTACGAACGTAACTTCTTTGCGTGAAAATTGAATCGGTTGGTTGTGGTTAATTTCCTCTTGCATATGTTTCAACGTTCTTCGTGTATTATTTTATGAATGCAATGTTGTATGCAGTGGCTCCATATTTGATGTATTTCGTAAGATTACAAACTCACATTTTCACAGTCCTAAATAAGGCACCAGCTTAGTTATGACTCAAGTTTAATATGCTGAAATTTCAATGATCAATGTTAAAATAAATTTCCAAATATAAATTGATTTATTTCTTTTTATTTAAATTCTCTTTTATATATATATATATATATATATATATATATATATATATATATATATATATATATATAGACACTCCTGGAAATTGAAATAAGAACACCGTGAATTCATTGTCCCAGGAAGGGGAAACTTTATTCACACATTCCTGGGGTCAGATACATCACATGATCACACTGACAGAACCACAGGCACATAGACACAGACAACAGAGCATGCACAATGTCGGCACTAGTACAGTGTATATCCACCTTTCGCAGCAATGCAGGCTGCTATTCTCCCATGGAGACGATCGTAGAGATGCTGGATGTAGTCCTGTGGAACGGCTTGCCACGCCATTTCCACCTGGCGCCTCAGTTGGACCAGCGTTCGTGCTGGACGTGCAGACCGCGTGAGACGACGCTTCATCCAGTCCCAAACATGCTCAATAGGGGACAGATCCGGAGATCTTGCTGGCCAGGGTAGTTGACTTACACCTTCTAGAGCACGTTGGGTGGCACGGGATACATGCGGACGTGCATTGTCCTGTTGGAACAGCAAGTTCCCTTGCCGGTCTAGGAATGGTAGAACGATGGGTTCAATGACGGTTTGGATGTACCGTGCACTATTCAGTGTCCCCTCGACGATCACCAGTGGTGTACGGCCAGTGTAGGAGATCGCTCCCCACACCATGATGCCGGGTGTTGGCCCTGTGTGCCTCGGTCGTATGCAGCCCTGATTGTGGTGCTCACCTGCAAGGCGCCAAACACGCATACGACCATCATTGGCACCAAGGCAGAAGCGACTCTCATCGCTGAAGACGACACGTCTCCATTCGTCCCTCCATTCACGCCTGTCGCGACACCACTGGAGGCGGGCTGCACGATGTTGGGGCGTGAGCGGAAGACGGCCTAACGGTGTGCGGGACCGTAGCCCAGCTTCATGGAGACGGTTGCGAATGGTCCTCGCCGATACCCCAGGAGCAACAGTGTCCCTAATTTGCTGGGAAGTGGCGGTGCGGTCCCCTACGGCACTGCGTAGGATCCTACGGTCTTGGCGTGCATCCGTGCGTCGCTGCGGTCCGGTCCCAGGTCGACGGGCACGTGCACCTTCCGCCGACCACTGGCGACAACATCGATGTACTGTGGAGACCTCACGCCCCACGTGTTGAGCAATTCGGCGGTACGTCCACCCGGCCTCCCGCATGCCCACTATACGCCCTCGCTCAAAGTCCGTCAACTGCACATACGGTTCACGTCCACGCTGTCGCGGCATGCTACCAGTGTTAAAGACTGCGATGGAGCTCCGTATGCCACGGCAAACTGGCTGACACTGACGGCGGCGGTGCACAAATGCTGCGCAGCTAGCGCCATTCGACGGCCAACACCGCGGTTCCTGGTGTGTCCGCTGTGCCGTGCGTGTGATCATTGCTTGTTGTACAGCCCTCTCGCAGTGTCCGGAGCAAGTATGGTGGGTCTGACACACCGGTGTCAATGTGTTCTTTTTTCCATTTCCAGGAGTGTATATATATATATATATATATATATATATATATATATATGTGTGTGTGTGTGTGTGTGTGTGTGTGTGTGTGTGTGTGTGTGTGTGTGTGTGTGTATATATATATATCACCGGTTGTCATATGACTATTATAAGATTATAATTAATGTTAGTCTGGTTGGGAATTTGGTAAGCTAGACTGGGTACCTGGTGAAACAGTTGCTCAGTAATGCAAGGTTAACTTCCTCAGACAGCTCACAGCTTTTAACCCGCTTTTATTGTCTATCAGCACCGCTTTCATAGCAAATTAAAGCAACAACGTTACAAAGTGATTAACATTGTAAGATCGTAGGTTAATGTAAGCGCGAGATAAGCCTTTGCAAATGTGACATGCTGGTACATTAGTAACCGGTGTAAACGCGAGAATGTTGAATGGAAACATGTAAACGTGTATGCATTGTATTGTACACAATCCGGAGCGCCATTCATGAGATGGAGTTCATGCCTACATGGACGCTTAATGCTGTTGGTGGTTGACGTTGGAGTTATCGTCCAATGATGTCCTATTTGTGCTCAATTGAAGATAGTTCTGGTGATCGAGCAGGCCAAGGCAACATGTCGGCACTCTGTAGAGCATGTTGGGTTACAACAGCTGTGTGTGGGCGAGCGTTATCCTGGTGAAAGCACCCCACTTGCTGTTAATGAATGGCGGCACATCAGGTCGAATACCAGACGGACGTATAATTATGCTGTCATGTTGCGTGGGATAACCACGAGAGTGTTCCTGTTGTCGTACGAAATCGCATCCCTGGTGAAAGGTGGCTACACTGAGCCACAGCGCCAGAGATCGCGCTAGAGAGTATTGTTCCGCCGCCTCCACTGGCAGTGATTATTGAGAACCCGTAGTGGGCAGTGCTTTGGGAGAATTCGTGGTAGTCAGTGCTGAGATGTCGTAGTGAGGAGTGTTTGTTGAGATGAGCTAGTAGGCAGTGCTTGCTGAGATGTGATACTGAAAAGTTCTTGTTGAGATGTGATAGTAGCGAGTCAGTGTGGAGAGATTGTAATGTCTAGAGTGCTTTTCATCAATATAAATTAAGGTAACAAACTACTTTTCTTTTCTTTCTCATTATTTCAATGTCCTGAATAATGCGTCATTACAGGTTCAGTCAACAAAGCATCTGGCTTGTGTTCTTGTATTAGAGTGTAATTCTGGTTTTCTTGAGTAATTATGGTACTTCTATTTTCTTTAATTAATTCAGTATAAATGATATTTAAAATTTCTTGTGTTGTTGAAGAAGAACCGTGCCAGATGCGTACGTTGAGTCATACTTCCACACACAGAACAGTTACACTTGTGCTTTGGTTTCGTAGGTTTTATAGTTGCTGGGGACTTAATTAATTAATTGTGTTAATGAAAATTTCCATTTCATTCTTTGTTGTTGTTCTTTGCAGTCAGATTGCGTAATAATACTAGTAAGGGCCAACCGTTACGAGACTTCGTAACCGAACAGACAGCTACTGAATCAAAAAATTAAAATTATTTGCATTCTATATTAATTAAGCCCCCATGCACGTGGCGACCCTGCCAGGATCGTCCCTTGGAATCTTCTGATTGTAAAAATAGTAGACAGTAGTATTGTTGTAGTAATTTGTAGTTTAGCAATTGTAGTCTATTTTGCATGTGTAGATTTGGTAATTGTCATTCTTCTAATGGTATTTTTTTTTTGCAAAATTTCATTTCTGTTGTCTTGTCTACGGGTTTGGCAATTAGTGCAATTATTTCAATTGTTCGATTAATCGTGTTTGAGGGAAACATTTCGTGTGAATGGTATTGTTGGAGATAAAGTGTCATTGTGTGTAATTTCATACAGTGACGAGTTTTGTATGTTTTGTAAATGATTACGCGGTCGATGAAAAAGGCAAAAATGATGGACAGTGAGAATGACGAAATTGTTGACATGGCGAACTCGCCAACACAGGACAACAGTATGATGAATAATGGAGTGGAAAACAATTTAATAAGTCGGGAAAATAGTCCGGAACCATTTCAAAATTTTTTTCAATCAGGAAATTCACAGAATACGAGATTAACGATAGAAGAGTCTGAAATAGTATCGAACACAGATAGCTTTACAGCTATGACGAAGGAAACTGGTTTTGCGGGAAATGTTTGGGGCGAAAGGAGTTTCGAATCAGTTACTATGGAGCAGTTGATGAGTGCTATATTAAAAATGGAAACACGGTTTGGATCTGAATTAAAAACACAGAGGGGAACAATGGAATCACTGGGATCACAAATAGGAACAATTAAAACAGAGATGGGAATTTTACGATCTGAATTAAAAACTGATATGGGAACAATGGAAACACGGTTTGGATCTGAATTAAAAACACAGATGGGAACAATGGAAACACGGTTAGACTCACGAATAGGGACATGTTTCAAAAACATGAAAGATGAATTAAAGAAAGAAATCAGAGAAGAAGTACAACCGATTTTGAATGCTCACAATAATAGATTAATTGCAGTAGAGATTAGACAAAGGGAACAGGATAGAGAACAGGAGGAAAGAGATCGCGTGATAGTACAAAAATTTTCAGAGTTAAATTTACAACGTGCACATGATAAGGAAGAAATATTTGAGAGAATCGAGGAATCCGTACCAAATGACAGAATACATAATCTAACACAACAATATGAACAGTTAACTACCAAATGTGTCAATACTGAAACCCGAGTCGCGACACTTACGGAAGACGTAAGTAAACAGAAAGAAAAAATAGGTGACTTATCGGAAAGAGTTGAGGAGATTTCAGATAAATTGACAAGTCTTAGTTTAAATGGGGATAGAGATTCAGATGATACAGCTCCATTACCATTTGCAGAAACCGAAGAGTACCAGAACATAAGTAAGCATGTTGAAAATCAGGGAAAATTTAATGAACGCGTTAAAAGGGAAGTTGAGGCATTACGAAAGCAAGTCAAACAAATTGAAGGCGAAATCGTAGGAAAGGACAGCAAAAGAAATTTGGAATCACAGTTAGCGGAGGGGTTTGAAGAAAATAATTTGTTTCATTTACGGGATGCAACAAGGGAGCGCCAGGCGCGCGAACTTGACAATAATCAACATTGGGACTGGGACAGACGCGGTAGGTCTTTGTCGCCACGAGGCGAAAACTTTGACTATAAACACTTTTTGACTGTTCGGAAATTTAAGATCTTCTGCAATTCTAAGAATGACATACATCCATGTGCATGGTTAGATCAATTTATGTATGCACTCCCACCAAATTGGCCACTAAGTCACACACTGGAATTTATGTGTGGATATTTAGAAAATGAACCGGCGACGCGGATGCGCGCACTCATTAGAGATTGTAATAATCTGAATGATTTTTATCATGCATTTCTATCGGCATATTGGTCCGAAAACACGCAAGACAGAGTCAAACACAGTCTTATTATGCAGCGTAATTTCAAACGGTCTGAGTTCCGCACGCCAGCGGAATATTTTGAAGACATGATTCGAAAGAATCAGTTCCTTTCCAACCCTTATAGCCCGACTGAATTAATTCGCATTTGTTTAACTAAGCTGCCACAATCCATAAGACAAATTGCTTTAGCCGGAAGATGTAAAGACGACATTGAGACTTTTAAGACTTTGTTACAAGAACTTGAGTATGACAACGACGACGGGACTTCTTGTAACTTTTTCAGTAACAGTAATTACGATAGATTTTCAGAGAAAAGGGATAGTGATCGGAACGGACGTTATATGGGTAATTTTGAGAATGACAGACGTAACAGACAGGACAATAGATACCAGCCTTATGACAATAACAGACGTTCTAACAGAAATTACACAGACAATTATAATAACGGTAATTCTTACCGGAATGATCAATCATACGGAAACAGTAATCGGTATCATCAAGACAGAAATTATCCATACAATAATAGAAATTCTTACTACAGAAATGACCAGGGTAGTAGATACAACAATAATTACAGAAGTGACAGTCGAAATTATACAAGAAGTAGTTATGCAAACAGACAGGAAAACAGAAATTTTAATAACAGACACAACCAAGAATTTGCATCTAACAGACAGGAAGGACCTAATTGGCATCCTCCGCGTGACAGAAATTCAGAGAGACAAGTGGAAATAGTAGAAATTGATCCGCGAAATGTCGGGAATAATCAAAGACGTGACGCAAACAATCGACAATGACTAGCAGCTTCGGCTTCTGGCAGCAATATAGACGGGTCAGAAAGTAATGACACTACAACTTTACACTACGTACGCCTGGAAGATATGAGAGACATTTTGCTAGGCGAAAAGGAGAATAATGTAGACGCATTTTTACATCCTGTTATTGAACTATGTGTGGGTAAGAATAAGTTCACTGCAGTTCTAGATTCTGGGAGCCCATTGAACGTCATTAGTGAATCAGTTTTTCGTATATGTGAAAGAACTATTGCCTGTCCTGTGTTACCTATTTCTAAAACTACAATTCGAGGAGCGATTTCTGGAAAAGGTGTGGAAGTTAAACAACAGACCAACCTAAATTTCATTTGTCAAGGATACGAATTGTCTGCTAATTTTATTATTGTTCCATTACTCAGTACACAGATTATATTAGGTATGGAGTTTCTTAACACACATAAGGCAATTTTGAACTTTAAAGAAGGAAGTGTGAATTTGACTGTTGCCGGAATGCCGAAATGTCTGAAATTTTTCGAGTGTTTAGCAAGATCTGAATCAGATACAAAATGTTTAAGGTTTCTTACTTCTGATGTTTTCGTTGAGCATTATGACGACAGTGTGTTTATTCATGACAATGACAATAGATACAGAGACGCGATGGAGGATATAATTAGTAGCGAAGAATTAATTAATGAAAAGGTTAAAAAAGCTGAAGTGCCAGATGACATTGCAAGAGAAGAGCTGCACCATATTTTGACTTCACATGCTACAGTGTTTAGTCATCACACAGGAACTATACAAGGCTTACAATATTTATTTAAAGTAAAAGAACACACACCATTTCGCGGGAAAACGTACGCTATTCCTTTGGCTTACAGAGACAAGGTTAAGAATGAACTTCAATACATGTTAGATCAGGGCATTATTGAGCCAGCAGTCAGCCCTTATACCAGCCCATTACACGTTGTTCTTAAAAAGGATGGGTCAATTCGTTTGGTTCTGGATTCCAGACAGATAAATAATATTATTATTCCTGAAACTGACCGTCCACAAAATTTAGATGAACTTCTTCAACATTTCCATGGAATTAAAGTTTTATCCACGATTGATATGCGCGCAAGTTTTTGGCAAATAGAACTCCACCCTGATTGTAGAAAATATACTGCCTTTTTAGCCTTTGGTAACTGTTACCAGTTTCGGAAATTACCGTTTGGACTTACTGTATCTTCAGCAGCATTCATTCGTAGCTTAAATGAAATTTTACCTGTTTATCTTCGTGACAATATTACTTCATATGTTGACGATATTCTTATTGCTAAACGTTCTTGGAGTGAGCATAACAAAATTTTGGATTCATTATTACGTATTTTTGCACGAGCTGGCATGACAGTGAACTTGGAAAAATCTGAATTTGGTCGTTCTCAGGTGAAATTTCTCGGTCACATTATTTCTACAGAAGGTATTCTTCCTGATCCAGAAAAACTAGACGCTATTCGTAATTATGCTGTTCCTACCACAAAACGCTTTGTTAGATTGGACAATTTGGCCACACCTCGATTATGTGAACTATCTGGAAAGAATTCTAATTGGTGTTGGGATGAGGAAGCTCAATCAGAATTTGAACAACTTCGTGACGCTTTAGTTGCTGCTCCACTTCTTTCACATCCGGATTTATCTAAAGATTTTTGTTTGGCGACGGACTCATCATACAAAGGCCTAGGTGCACATTTATTTCAAGAGATAGAAGAAAACGGCGTTGTAGTACAGAAGACTATTGCATTTGGAAGTCGTGTTCTCTCTAAATCCGAAAAGAATTATTCGATTACGGAACTTGAAGCTTTGGCTGTTGTTTGGGCTTTCACAAAATTTCGCACATTTTTGTTTGGTAGACATACTAAGGTTTACACTGACCATCGAGCTTTGGAATTTCTTATGTCGACAAAATTAACTCATGGCAGATTGTCACGATGGGCGCTGTATCTACAGGAATTTGATTTTAGTATTGTTTACATACAGGGATCTTCAAATATTGTTGCTGATGCTTTATCACGTGCACCTATGGGTTTGAAACAAAGTGCTGAGGAGGACTGCAAAGAAAACCATTATTGTTTGATGTACATTCAAGGTGTTGCGTTTGAGAACTTTATTTCGTCTTCGCTCCAGGACATCGCTAAGGAGCAAAATAAGGATCCAATCTGGAAGGACATTAAGGAGAAGTGGAGGAGAAAGGAAAGCGTAGCGATTAGACAGCATTATTTAGTTCGCAACGACATTCTTTTTAAACGAAAATCGGTCGACAACTGTGTTTGGTTAATTTGTATTCCTGATGAGTGGGTTAATAAGCTGATTTGGTATACCCATTTCAGTTATGCACACTTTGGTCCCAGAAAATGCTTTCATAAATTACGGGAAAATTGCTACTTCAATAATATGGAAAAACGTATTCGTTCTGTTCTTGCCAAATGCAAATTATGTCAACAGGCTAAGCCGCCAACTGTTTCTCACAGAGCACCGTTGTTTCCTATCATTCCAGCGAAATTAAAGGACATGGCTGCAGTCGATTTGTTCGGTCCAGTGGTTCGTTCTACTAATGGTTTTGCGTACATTTTCGTAGCAGTGGAATTAACATCAAAATATGTGTGTTTTACACCTTTACGCAAAGCAACAGCTCGTTCAGTATCTAATGCTTTCATCAAACATTTTCTTAAAGAATTGGGTCATGTTGATAAGGTTATATCAGATAATGGATCACAGTTTCGCTCTAAAATTTGGCTTCGTACTCTACGGCGTCGTAAGATTAAACCAATTTTTATTTCACTTTTTCACCCTCAATCTAACGCTTCAGAAAGATGGATGAAGGAAATCAATAAATTGTGCCGTCTTTATTGTCATCAGAATCACAGAACTTGGGATCAGTATCTTCATATTTTTCAAAACATTCTGAATGAACTTTCTAATGACTCAACTTCGTTACCGCCTCTATTGATATTAAAAAATAAAGTACCAACAAATCGCATTTCTGAAATCGTTCCATTTCCGCCTTCACGGAAACTGCGGCATTCTGAAGTTGTCAACCTGGCTCTACAAAATATTGCATCTGCGGCTGCTAGAAGAGAGAAATCAGCTAAACGTCCTGGTCGTTTAAAAATTTTGTCAGTTGGTCAAAAGGTGTTAATTAAGTCTCATCGTTTGTCTCATAAAGGAAAAGGCTTGTGTCGCAAATTTTTTCTGCTTTATAACGGTCCATATAGGATTCGCAAAATTATACATGATAATACTGTGGAAGTAGAAACTCTTAAATCTCGGCGCTCTAAGGGAATACATCATATATCGAACGTAAAAAAATTTTTGTGGAATGACATACTTTTGAGAAACCAACAGTTATACGTAAACAGGTGGGGAATGCAAGGATACCGCGCCGTGTTCCGGCGGTGGCAGATACTCAAAGCAACAGTGAAGTCTGCGCGCCGCAAAAGGCAGTCGTTGACCGCAAACAATTACTTCATACGTCACGCGCCTACAGCTGATCGAGCGCACAGTGTGAATGCACTGACAGCCGTAAACAAATACACAGTCTAATTTTTCCGACTAAATTCTGTATAAAGCTATGGTGACTTTATAAATTATGTTATTAACGTTCAGTATTTTTCAGGATACGGTTGTGTAAAATATTTAAGACCTTTAGGTAAATTCTGTGCGTGTCCGACGTTAAGACGACTTGCTATGGAGAAAATTTCAGGAAGAATGTAATTTCGAAGAAAAAAAAGTAATAAACTAAAAAGGGTAACTATTAATTGAGTTTATTTTTCAGGTAACATATTTCCACTTAGGTACGTACTTTAGACGTAATTTGCTGCTTGCGATTACGTGACTCATACTTTGTGCTAAATTTCATGTTCTATGAATTTACTTGTGAAGCAACGTGCTTGTGTACATTTACTGATTTTGACAATGTTTTATTAATGAATAGTGTTATTACTTGCGTATATTATGCATCGCTTGGCTGCTATGCTTTTTCACTGATGTCATATTTTTTTATTATGTGCCTGTTGTGTTTATTTATTTAAGTTATAATTGTCACCTGATTAATTGTGCTGACAGTGGTTATGTATGTAGGTTACACTTTGTGATTTATCTGCTTGCGCCTTCATGTTTACTTTTTAAAGATTACATATGAACATTTATTTGCTTATGCTGATATGATGCTAATCACTTGTTTATTACGTAAGATATATGTTTGCTGCTGTGCGTATGGATTGCATATTTACACATTTCTGTTTTGTTGTCATAACTACTCTTCAATTTAGAATATAGCAATGCTGATGTACAGTGTACAAACATGAAGATTAGGTTACACTATTGTATTAATTGTAGATTGTTCGCTTGGCAGAGCCTCGTTATAGGGATTGTGCTGCATCCACTTGTTGACATTCTGTTCGCTACTGGTATATTGTCGCGATATTGCATGAATTGCTTACGCTCAGTGCCTGATATTTTTAAGATAAGAAAATGAACTGCTATAATTCTACGAACGACATTGGTACAAGAAACTGCTTAGAAGTCACATGAGCTGGAGGTTTTATGGAAGCTGTATAAATTTATGCTAATAGGAAGGAAGCTAACGACATGACATACCAACACTAGGTTTAGACCATTGACAGTTATTACACTGCATTCTTCGTGAGCAATTGAAATAGGAAGTGACACTTGACACGAGAAATACTCCACATGTTTGCTTCTGTTTGCCATAATTTTTGAAGTGGTGTACACACTGAAATATCACGATCATTAACACTTCGTAATCGTACTTAATTACTGAGAGTTATTCGAACTAAGTCTGTTAGAGGTCATGTATGCATTTCTTTTATTTAATGATGGACAAGGAACCAAAATGTATCTTATAATTTATAATGAGTAGAAAATTTGTCAGATGGATTACACAGAGGTTGTGTGTGGACACTGTGTCTTCGGATTGTATGGGATGCTGAATTGAAGTTGCACTAGGATTTTGTCTGTACTTGTTCGAGGAGACTGACTAGAGGAAAGAGTTGTTATGGAAGTGAAATGATATTGGCAATGAGGTTATATATATCGACATATTGAAGAGGTATGATTGAGGTATTGCGATTATGTGAAGTTGATGATTATTGGAGTTTTCGTGGACAAGAGGTAAGGTAAATGATATTGATGATCGACGTATTGAAGAGGTATTATTGAAGTATTGAGATTATGTGATGCTGATGATTATTGGAGTTTTGGTGGATAAGAGGTGAAGTAAGTGAGGAGCATATTTTTTTTTGTTGGTCTATATGGAACAAGGAGGATAAAGATGGCAGACTAGAACACTCAAGTAGAAGGAAGATTGTCTACACACACACTTTGTTAAATCACTAAGCAGTATATACTTTTTTTGAAGAGAGGAAGTATTTGCATATCTTGGCTCACTGACAGTTGTTCAGCAACCGTACATTTTGATCTGGCTTGGCAAACATTGGTATGGACATGATGACTATGACGTTGACTAACTATTATTGACTGTTATACATTGCTGCCACTACTACTTGATACACATGATGAACATAAAATTTTGACAGAATTGCATTTACACAGTTAACACTATTCAACTACACAGTAGCACTAAATGTGGATGAAAGATGAGTGAGTGTGTTTTGTGTGTTTTCCTTTTATAATCCCAGAGAAGTGATCCCAACCTATCTCCTAAATATTATTTTACTTGTTGTTGTGGCTTGCACTGACACCCATAAATATTATAGGTTTACTGGTATTTGTGTATTGTAATAGTTAATAGGACCATTATCTGATATCATTTGTGTGTTTGTTATGATTTGTATGTTTAGTGTAAAAGCATTGTATGTGTATTCAAACTATTGTTCATGCCTGAACTGTCTGATTAGTGATGGTGCTGCACTTTTCAACATGGTGGATGCCACCTGGACATGTTTAATTTCTGCTGATGAACTGTGTGATTAGTGATAGGGAATATTATGAACTGTTATTTGCACTTTTTCTACATGATTGGTGCCACTAGGACATGTTTAATTTCTGCTGATGAACAGTGTGATTAGTGATAGTGAATTTTATGGACTGCGGTCAGCAGCTGGTCAACATTACTGGGTGCCACTGATGGACTGCTTCTACCGAAATGGTGTTACTTGTTGATGTCTGCACCTGCTCAACATTGCTGGGTGCCACTGATGGACTGCTTCTACCGAAATGGTGTTACTTGTTGATGTCTGCACCTGCTCAACATTGCTGGGTGCCACTGATGGACTGCTTCTACTGAAAAGATGTCACCTGTTGCTGTGTGCACCTGCTCAACATTGCTGGTGCCACTAATGGAACTGCTTATACTGAAATGGTGTTACTTGTTGGTGTCTGCACCTATTCAACATTACTGGGTGCCACTGATGGACTGTTTCTACTGAAAAAATGTCACTTGTTGGTTTTTGCACCTGTTGACCATTGCTGGGTGCTACTGCTGGAACTGTCAACTACTTGTTTCTTGGGCTATGGAAAGCGTTTATGTGAATATTTGTATAAACTGATTTTTTGTGTATTACTGTTTGTGAAAAGTTATGAGACTCTTACCTGCACATATTCGTCATTGCTGACGCTATTGATTGAACTGTTTAACCACATAATACTTGTGTAAACTATTATGTAAAGTCACATGTATGAAAGAATTTGTATTGCTTACTGTATTTTATATATTAGGTTATTGAAAGGTCAGTGCAAAGCCAAAATTTTATCTAGTATGTGATATTTACATATTAATATTATCTTTTATTTTTGTCTGTATTTTTTTGACGAATTTGGTGGTATTTTCACCACCAATGCTGGCAAAAATACCATCAAATTCTAGCCTGTGGAGGAAGGGCATATGAAAGGTGGCTACACTGAGCCACAGCGCCAGAGATCGCGCTAGAGAGTATTGTTCCGCCGCCTCCACTGGCAGTGATTATTGAGAACTCGTAGTGGGCAGTGCTTTGGGAGAACTCGTGGTAGTCAGTGCTGAGATGTCGTAGTGAGGAGTGTTTGTTGAGATGAGCTAGTAGGCAGTGCTTGCTGAGATGTGATACTGAAAAGTTCTTGTTGAGATGTGATAGTAGCGAGTCAGTGTGGAGAGATTGTAATGTCTAGAGTGCTTTTCATCAATATAAATTAAGGTAACAAACTACTTTTCTTTTCTTTCTCATTATTTCAATGTCCTGAATAATGCGTCATTACAGGTTCAGTCAACAAAGCATCTGGCTTGTGTTCTTGTATTAGAGTGTAATTCTGGTTTTCTTGAGTAATTATGGTATTTCTATTTTCTTTAATTAATTCAGTATAAATGATATTTAAAATTTCTTGTGTTGTTGAAGAAGAACCGTGCCAGATGCGTACGTTGAGTCATACTTCCACACACAGAACAGTTACACTTGTGCTTTGGTTTCGTAGGTTTTATAGTTGCTGGGGACTTAATTAATTAATTGTGTTAATGAAAATTTCCATTTCATTCTTTGTTGTTGTTCTTTGCAGTCAGATTGCGTAATAATACTAGTAAGGGCCAACCGTTACGAGACTTCGTAACCGAACAGACAGCTACTGAATCAAAAAATTAAAATTATTTGCATTCTATATTAATTAAGCCCCCATGCACTGGTCATAACGCTAAGTGTAGGTCCAGTGTGTCTAGCATGCAGAACTGGTTGGTTGCAGCTCCTCAACTGACCTCCTTCTAACCAATACACGGCCATCACTGATACCGAGGCAGAACCAGTTTTCATCAGAAAACACAACAGACCACCAACCTGATCTCCAGTAAGTTCTCGCTTGACACCACTGACGTTGCAAATGGCGATGGTTTGGGGTCAGTGGAATGCAAGCCACAGACTGTCTGACTCAGAGCTGTCGTTTAGTTAACCGGTTTGTAACAGTTCGTTGTGTCACTGTGGTGCCAACTACTGCTCAAAATACTGCTACAGATGCAGTACGATGCGCCAGAGCCAGAAGCTCTGGAAGTGCACATGAAGAAACTAACGTCACTCTCGTCTACCAGCAAGACCGCTACGATCGTAGGTTCGAATCCTGCCTCGGGCATGGATGTTTGTGATGTCCTTAGGTTAGTTAGGTTTAACTAGTTCTAAGTTCTAGGGGACTAATAACCTCAGCAGTTGAGTCCCATAGTGCTCAGAGCCATTTGAACCTCGTCTACCAGGTTCAAATGGTTCAAATGGCTCTGAGCACTATGGGACTCAACTGCTGTGGTCATCAGTCCCCTAGAACTTAGAACTACTTAAACCTAACTAACCTAAGGACATCACACACGTCCATGCCCGAGGCAGGATTCGAACCTGCGACCGTAGCAGTCGCACGGTTCCGGACTGCGCGCCTAGAACCGCGAGACCACCACGGCCGGCCTACCAGGTTCGACTCGATGTCCAGCTAGGTTAGGGTCACTGTTGATGCCAGAAGTGACGGCTCTGCGTATTAAAATTCACACCCTGTATACCCTCAAACACCTATAGATATGACCAAATAGTCTTCCTGCTATATTATAATCGCACGATTAGAAAAATTTTGTTATTTGCTATCCTTCCTGGCGCTGCAATTTCATTGGCCAACAGTGTGTTTGTGCTGCACGTCGTAACCGCTGCTGTGGGGCCCCCTTGGTGTCTCTTCGACTAATACAACAAGTGTGGGCGTTTGTCAGCAAAATGTGGATGTCGTTACCAGGAAGACCTACTTAATTATGGCGCTGACCTTCAGTATCAAAACTGTGTTAGCCTGGTTATGGTATCAACTTCGCGGTTGCAACCTAATGTACATGAGAAATATGAATGTTGTTATCGGACTGTTCCATAGAGCCCTCCGACGTCATGTTCTCGACGATTTATAAGGCGTAGCTGACCCATTTTCTTGACAATCTTCTATTTCCTTTGTAAAAAAAGGTCTCCAACACGGCGATCAGTCTACAACGTAAAGGCCATTATTAGTAGGCATTAATACGGTTTGTCACCCTTTGTCTTTGTGAAGGCTTTAACTCTCCTGGGGACACTTTCAGTGAGGTTTCTGAGCGTCTGCGGAGGAATGGCGCCCCATTCTTCCTCAAGAGAATAATTCGGGAACTCAAATGGGAATCCCTGAACGGAAGGCGACGTTCTTTTCGACAAACGCTATTGAG
Organism: Schistocerca nitens; assembly: GCF_023898315.1. Classification (NCBI taxonomy): domain Eukaryota; kingdom Metazoa; phylum Arthropoda; class Insecta; order Orthoptera; family Acrididae; genus Schistocerca; species Schistocerca nitens. The sequence continues at coordinate 740,153,207 of NC_064614.1, read as the reverse complement.
AAAATGTAGAGAATCGGCATTTGAAGGTGACTGCCGTACGATCCTACTGCCGCCAGCATATACAGGAATATAAAATTCGAGAAGTTGGGGTTCATACTGAGGCATATAGACAGTCGTTTTTCCGTCGGTACATTTGCGAGTGGAACAGAAAAGGAAATAATGGCTTTCCCGTGGAGGGGACGCACCACCACGCACCGTACGGTGGATTGTGGAGTATCAGTGCAGATGTAAAAGAGCCGAAACTAGAGAAGGTTTGACGCTGAGATCTGGATGAATTCGACGTTCCAACTCATCCCAAATGTGTTCGACTGGGTGCAGGTCGGGACTCGGCTGCCGAGCCCAATCACGAATGCTGTAGCCCACAAACAATTGGCTGAGAAATACGCCTTTATGGCAGGGTACATTGTCATGCTAATACAATCATCGCCTCCGATAGTATCTACACTGTACGTAGTACATAATGCTGTAAAATGAGTTCATATCCTTCCACATTCAGCGTTTTCTTAGTCGCGGTAAGAGAACCACACTTTAACCACGAAAAACATCACCATGCTGCAACACCACCTCCCATTCTGTACTTTACCATCGACAATGAACATGATGTCACGAAACGTTCTCCAGGCATGCGCCAATTTCAGAGCTTCCACTGGATTGCCACAGGTTATAGAGTGATTCATCAGTACACATCACTCGCTTCCTATCATCCGCTGTCCAGCGGGGTCGCATTTTACGCCACGCCATGCCTCGCTTGCCATTGACTACACAAATTGTGGTTTATGAGGAGCTGCTGGACAATTGACCCACACACTTTTTAACTCCCTGCGCGCGGTCATTGTGGTAGCTTTGGAACTCAAAAGCGATTCCTTCTGCTGATTCCATGCGATTTTTTAGGGCCACCCTCCGCAATGCTGGACGGTCCCTGTCCTTCAGTACATGAAGTCTGCCTAGTCTTGGTTTAGCTGCCGGTGTTCCTCGGCCTTTCCAAGTCACAGTCACACCGCCAACAGTTTTGGGCTGCTTCACGAAGTAGAAAAGTCCCTGATGGGATTGTTCATTTAGGTTTCATGCCATGACCCACGTCTTACGGCGGGTCCGTCTCTCGTGACATTTAGTGGTCAGTTGCGCATTACATTTGGTTGTCCGGTTAGTTTTGACCAGATAGTATAAATACGTATGAGCTAGAAAGCAAACGGAACGCCTAAGTGGTTAATGAAAGTGATTGGCCACTGCCTTAAGGGGGTAGGACGTCAAACGGGCCGACTTGGAGCAGGAAATGCACCACAGGACATTTTAATTTCCATTGTCTATACTTTTACAAATACATTTATAAAACTTTTTCAGGATGAGCAAGAAGGATTCAGAATCTATTAAAAACTGTGGTAAAAATTGAGATAATTAACTGTAAAACTTGAGTATTTTCTAAATATGAAGTTCAAAATGTAACAGCTCATTCATTTTTTCATAAATTAGATAGATTCTAGAGTTTCATACGCCTGTAAGTATGGTTTGTATCCTGTGCAAAATTCATAGAAGAACCTCTCTTACTTATGAAGGAAAGTGTACCTACAGCAACAAATGCAACCAATAGTAAGTGAAAAAAATGATGAAATTTCACATGTAAAAAAAATATTTTGTTATGTTTTTGAACTTCCACTGTAATGAGTGTGAATCCTGAATCCTTCCTGGTCATGTTGACAAAGTTTTATGAATTTATTTGTATAGACAATGGAAATTAAAATGTCCTATGGTGCCTCTCCTGCTCCAAGTCGGCCCGTTTGACGTCCTACCCCTCTCAAAACACCCCGGTCTGTAAACTGCAGGGTGTTTCAAACAGATTCATCTGACTGCGCAAGACTGTCTTTTGCTCGAATGAAGACAGAAACTTGTGAACATTTTGACTTGCACATATGATACGAAGTTTTCGTTTTCAAAATAATTACCCGATTTCTCAATTATCTACCTTTCAAATACACGCACATACAACCTTAGGGTACTTTCTACAATTACGCCTAGGATCAAAAACTTTAATTACCTTTGCGACTATTTCTGGAGTTGCTGCATAGCATCGCAGTTCGCTCACAGTTGCTGGAAGAGAACGCAAGTAGATACAGTCTTTCACAAACCCCACGAAAGAAAAAAAAAATCACGTACAATGAGGTCAAGCGACCACAGAAGCCAATGGCGGGATGCAAGATCCGTACGCCGCCCTTGAGCCCTCCACTCACAGATCTTCAAAACGCACGTGGACGAGGAACAGGTGACGTCACAGCATGGAAATCCACTTTCCACTAAACTGCGATGCGTCAAATAAAGACACTCGCATGTCAGATTTTTGCCTCTTGGGGAGGAACGTGGCCAATAAGATCGACATCGTTTTTACATTACAAGTAGAACTGAAGAAACGCCATACTGTGTTCAGTAAAGCTTCGTATTTGGTGGGTTTTCTTTATCGCAGAGAACGTCGTATGAAGATAAGTTGTCTGAAAGCATCAGCAACATTTTACTTACGATTTGTTATAATAAAATGACAGGAAACTACATATCGATAGTTAAAGGCTTTCTGTATTTGCTGTTTTTAATGTGTTGTGTGCAACGAAAGTATATCGTTTCAACACACGTTGAAACGCGCGCACACAACACACACTGCAAGTTTTTACTATTATGAAACTTTGTGTAAAATACCGTATTTATACCTATCTCTTGATATGATGGACTGCTTTAGTGTCTTACAGGCAAATATCTTTTTCAATGAAGGTCAACAGCTTCGAAATGTCTCCTCTTCCATTCAGATGAAGTTACGAAATGAATCTCGATCTTGAAATCTATGTGATGCAGTACGTTATATCAGAGTGGTGGTAGTCAATGCAACATCAAGAATATGGATATTAAGCACTCGCAGACTGACATTAGACTCTATACTTTAACTGTATTCGATTTAAAATCGAAAGTGGGATGAACATTCAAGTGAGTTAATGAATAACTTCTGCTAGTATGTATCTCAGATCGTTGATCGGCATTACGAAGTGTTCCTTTGCCAGCAATCCGCTGTTGAAGCCAACGACAAGCGCAAAATCTTCGCGATTTTCTCCGCCCCTCTTCGGTTGTCGCTGACTAAATTAACGGAGCTGTTGTATGTGCGTGAATTCTCATAAAGAAACTGTATGGTTTACGCGCGAAATGCAGCCGGAAATTGCCGCTGGAGGACTTGCCAGAAATGTTTCACATGGATGCATGCAAGAGAGTGTAAACAGCAGTGCTTTTGGTTGTGTAAATGAGGCTGATCAAAGAAGAACAGAACGGCGAAGGGTTAAAATGGTTCAAATGGCTCTGAGCACTATGGGACTTAACTTCTGCGGTCATCAGTCCCCTAGAACTTAGAACTACTTAAACCTAACTAACCTAAGGACATCACACACATCCATGCCCGAGGCAGGATTCGAACCTGCGACCGTAGTGTTCGTCGGTTCCAGACTGTAGCGCCTAGAACCGCTCGGCCGCGCCGGCCGGCGGCGAAGAGTTAAACCCCGAGGCTTACGGTTGACGTTGACAAAACATTTTTCACCACTGCTGAATTTTGCTACAGAAATAAGCAGTTAGCTACAAACTTTAAATTGCCTCTACGTAATCAGATAAATATAGTATATTTATTCAAGAAGCTTTCGATTTTGTTCAGTTGACACTTTAACATAATGCGATATGATGTAGAGAACACGTTATAAACAAAAATATTCCTCTCGCAAATTTACTGAGGAAAAATACAAGTTAAGTATCTTCATCGGACGGACTTACCACGATTAGCAATTGGAATTTGGTTTAGGGCATTTATTTATTTAGTTAGTTAGTTATCCATTCATCTTTTGGTCGCTGTTTGGATCAATGCTGGATACATAAGTGTGCATTTACAATTACAGCAACAAAAAATCTAGCACGTATATTATTTTAATGAAAACACAGGCAAAACAAAAGAGTTTACTTTTCATTGACACACTACGAGTATATAGGGCTCATTTCCCAGGATACTGCTTCAGTAATGCAAATTCTTTCTCTTTCTTTTGGATAAGTCTCAAAGTGTTCCTTTACTCTGTACAAATTGTTGTTAAGTACTTTCTTAGTTTTGTTTTGAAAAACGGTAGTGCTTTTATATTCTCTAAACCGTTTGCTTTCCCCTTTACTCATCTTGTAGATAAGAATGGCTATTGATCGCCACACTGGATTTTTGTTTTTATCTGCTCGATAGCTGCACTGGAAAAACGATCGCAAATAAAACAATAAGATTACCGTACTGAAACGATTAAATGTTAGCGTACGTTTCACAGAAGGGAACATTTAATACTTATCCGGAATATCGGTCTGTGCAAAATTATTCGTATATAGACTATCTTGAAATACATTTTTTTTTCCATAGACGGCGTTAGTGTCTTTATGATTCATGATACATTATGGCAGTTTAAAACATCATGTGTTAAGGCTACTTTCCCTTTATAAAGATGTCGCATTATTTACAGCATTTAGCGACTACATTTCTGAAAGCACGGGATGAACTAAGATACTTTTACAGCGTAAAATAAACGAGAAAGTGCAACATGTGACTATTTTCGACTATTTGATTATGCAGGAACCTAACAGTGTAGCTTACATTATTACGAGTGAAACCAACATTGATCGTTCTGATTGTCACTGCCTGCTATAGTTGCTTCACTGTTTTCTGAAAAAGTATGACGATTTCCCAGTTTGTGGTTAGGCAGCAACTTAATACGCCAACTTAAATTACTGCTAATGAAACGAACAACAACCGTATTTGTCTGAATGACCACTTACAGTCGTCGATGCAACTACCTGTCACGAGTATATTGCTGAAAGCGCAGACAGAACACAGGTTTGTTTATAGCGGGAATCTGGCCATCTTCATTTCCAGTGATTCATTGTGACGGTTATCAACATGTACACGTTTCGCAAACAACCACCGACACCATAACTGCACTATAACCGTGATTTTAGCGTTAAAAAAAAGGAGCGCAGAACTAAACAAAATACAATACGGCTGCGCTGACTCTGTGTCAGAGCAATGCTCTCCGAAGCAGGATAGATATCTCTTTATATCTGGCACCAGTTCATAGCGTAAAAATTTATATCGCAAAGAATCCAGATTCCGGACTGTCTCCCTCAATTTTGCAGTTACCTGAGATGCAGGAAGTTCGTCAGACCAACTACCGTTTCTCTCTCCAAACAAACATTAACCACATAGATTTTGGAGAAGGTTATGCCTCATGCAAAGAAAATTTTCTTCTTTTTCATCGTTACGTGATGAGAGTATTGAAAGCAAACAAGAACGAAAAGTGAGCTATAACCTCAAAGTGATTTAACCGTTTATTCAAGACCACCTTGCAATTGCATTGATCAGATGATAGTAAATTATTCACCGATGCGCCGAAAATAATTGATCGACCATATGAAGTTAACACCTTATTTTGTCCTGATTCGTAAGTAGAGCAGTCATACTCCCTCTCTCAAAACATCGCAGAAACTGCGACCATCATGCAAGCTTTGAGGCCGAGCGACGTGGCACAGTGGTTAGCACACTAGACTCGCATTCGAGAGGGCGACGATTCAAATCCGCGTTCGGTCATCTTGATTTGGGTTTCCCGTGATTTCCCTAAATCACTCCAGGTAAATGCTCGGATGGTTCCTTTGAAAGGGCACGGCCGACTTTCTTCCCAATCCCTCCCCAACTCTATGGGACCGATGACCTTGCTGTTTGGCCCCCTCCCCCAAATCACCCAACCAACCAAGCTTTGCGTCAATCTGAGTGGACTGAGCAAGAGACTGATCATATCTTAGGCTTTACGTACGGTGACAGCATTCAACATCCCATCAATACTGCGCTGCAAACATTCTATGGATTCCATCGCATCAGTATCTCCAATAAAATGTGAATTCACGCAAACGAAGTTGACACTCGGCGCGGCTGTTGATGGGAGCGACCGTGAAGGCATTTCTTATTTACAGTCGCTCCCATCAGCCACCGCGCCTAGTGTCAACTTTGTTTACGCGTTTAATACGTGGTCTACCTGGCACAGGACGCAACACACAACTGGCACTTGTTTATTTCCGATTTCAACGCATACGATCACATCCCCGAACTTAAAGCGAGTGCATGTAGCACACGGTAAGAAAGGTGGAAAGAGACAAAATGGCAGAGCGAAAATCAAGATTGAGCTTTCACATCAACTGCCATGAATTCGATCAAAGAAAGTCGCTCTAATAGTAAAGCTAGATCAGACACAGGAAGCTATCCCAACGTCACTGTGTATAAGAATTTAAACTGCATTTCACTACTACAGCGTCTCAGGATATGATTTAATGTAACAGACTGTTTTCAAACTGAGCTGATTGGCAGGAAACACAGATATCAACTTATTTCTTCTCCTGTATCTGGCAAAGATTTCTGTAAAGTGAAAAAAAATTCACTTACATTGCCGAGAAAATATCGAAATCGTCCGCCATACTGTACTTCCGAGTAGTGTCGACTATCGATGTTACTCTGCTCGACGCTTCTATCGATTGCGTGATAAACTTCAGAGCCGGAGTCCAGACATTGGCTGCGTCAGTAGGATTCGGCAGCGGTCGGAGATGTGTGGCAGATGACAGTGTGTTTGCAAAGTTGTGTGTGTGGTATTTTGTGCAACATCATATATCTTACTGACCTGTGCTGCTTCAGTTGTACACAATGGCTCCGACGATGAGTAAATTCGTATCGAAGAATGCCGCAGTAGGAATTGCTTCTGCCTCAGTCATCATTTGGTTAATCCGAACAAGGAATAAAAATCTAAGAGCGCAAAGGTAATATTGTTGTATCCCAGCAGTATCACATGTCATAAAATGTTGATATTACAATTTCTATCACTGCAGCTGTCACTACATGTTTTACCGCTTTTGTTTCACAATAGTACATCGTCTCAGACAAGACATTGTCATACATTGCGGTGATGTCTCGGGCGAACTATTTAGAGAGCGCATTACGGCATCTCGTGATGCATCTGTAGCGCCGTGATAGTTATTACGTATCGCAGTGGACAAGCGTAGAAGACGTGAAATGCTTAGTTTTTGAAGTACGGCAGCGGCTCAGCAATGACAGCCGCGAAACACAAAAAGCAGCAGTGTAGAGTGTTTTGCCAGGAGGTGCCAGTCTACATTTTACACACGTCGTTCATTATTTACTGTGTAGTTCATTTGGAATTTATTACTGTTTTGCCATTTCTACTACGTGCGCGAATACATGACTACCACTGTTATGTGAAGACACGCCAAATTATTGCAGTACTAGTTCCGAAGACGCCTTTCTCATTTTCCGACAGTATTTTAATTTTTTTATAATTGCTCATTAAATTATTCTAGATTACTATGTAAGAACGTAAATCGGTAAATTAGTAAGATCATTCAATTGAAAGATTTGTAACGAATCTCTAAGGTGACTTATTCTTGTGCATGTAGGCCAGACTGGGGGGAAACCTTTTTTCCCTTCGCATTGTACTGACACATTCTCATCGTTCGTAGTGTCTTGTAGGTTGACTGATTTTGGTATGACACTTACGCTTCACTATTGTCAGGAAGGTTAAGTGACAAGTTTTCTTTGTCCATGAAAACAATTGCATTTATTTATGCCGCTGTTAATCAGTGATCGACCGTACACTGCAAGTTAATTAATGCAATGTTCAAAAGCTCAGGTGCCTTGCTATGCATCACTTGGCTGTCACGAAATTTACATGTATAGTGTGTAATCCGTCACTGTTGTTTTGCCCCTTCATATTGCAATATCAACCATTCACCATGCAAGACTGGAAAGACTGAGTGAGGATTATTATATAAACAAGAACAATGATACAATAAAGACGAGGATACCTTAATAGCTTCAATAAGACATGATGCTGCTATTGTGTATTGACACTGAATCATGTCTTAGGTAGATTAGAATTTTCAGTCAATGACAAATATCTTCTTTTAGCCAACAGTGGTGATAGGAAGTTCCCGGACACATGAAAAAGGCATGTTTTTTATGGAAAAATGTAATCTGTAGTTATTTTGTATACACAAGCATACATGAGACATTTTTTGTGTGTCATGACTGAAGAGTTGCCTCCAATGACTTGTGGACTCCAATAAAAATCTTTCCATACTGCTTTTTCATTTCTTTCTGCATTTTGTATTTATTTTTTGTTTGGTCCACTAAATAATTTTTTAGTATATTGTGTCTACATGCAATATACATAAAATTGGGGGTAACACAATTAATTTATAATTACAGGAGTCCATCATGGTATTTTCCATTAAACTAATTTCATATTCAGACACAAAACTTTGACACGACCTCACATTAACAAATATTATTGTGTTCTGAATACTGTCATGTGGGCCTTGAATTTTGACTGTGTAGTGCTTTTATGATTGGTCTCCTGCAATTGCCATCTCTTTCCCCCTTATTTTGTGCAATATCTATTTCCTAGTTTTTTTTTCTGTTGTCACCAGTTAGTCTCCCTTCACTGTGCAAGAGATACCTAAGTTCACTAGCAAAGAATATAACTGTTCAAATCTTCATTGATCACACATAGAGGTTCTAGACAAACAATGACATCATGTGCATCAGTAGTTATTTGCAGTGTATATTCCTGCCGCCCCCCTCTCTCTGTCTCTGAGGCCAACTAAGGACCATCTTTTTCCTTCATTCTTCTCCAAAACTCTTTATTATTTTCTCAGAATGAGATCATTTTGCCTCAATTGACCATATGATTCAGTTGTTCTCCTGTTTGTTTTATCTCCCTAAAAACTCTGAATTTCTGGACCTCTGGTCTGTTTATTTCCTTTCAGCTTTCGTGGATGAGGTATTTGTCAATAATATACAAATACAGGTCTCACTCCCAAACAGTGTACTGCTGACCCTATATAGCTCATAAAAATAAAACTGCAACAGCAAGAAGGTTCAGTATATCCAACACAGAGCTGAATCTTTCAGTATAATCAAATAGAAATGTGGAAGATGTTGTGCGAATTCATGGCTTCAACAGACAGTTTGGGAATTTCTTTAGCATCTTCAGTGATTACTTTGGAACTGCTTTGCTTCTCAAAGCACAAGTAATAAGAAGCACAACTCCAAAATCTAACAGATACCTCACTATTATCAAAATCTCAAGTGCAAGAAAATATATTGCTCAAATACAGAGAAACAATAATATATTCTCTACCCTGAACAGTTACATTCAGATTTACAGAAGGGTGATACGTCAGACCAAACAAGGGTTCTATGGTAATTTCATAAGAGTCGCCAAATAAAAGCCAAGCAGTATGGGAAGTAATGAAGAAGGAAGCAAATAAAGTATCCCCTATAATGGAAAAATCACAGTCAATCATGAGAACAAGACTGTTATTGGGCCTCAACATAATGAAAATCTGTTCAGTTGTTACTATGCAGATATCACAAACAATATTCAAACAATGGAAAATCCAGGATGGAATGTAACAATACCAGAGAAGGAAAATTGCTACTCCCATACAGCTGAGATGCTGAGTCGCGATAGGCACAACAAAAAGATTCACACAATTGTAACTTTCGGCCATTAAGGCCTTTGTCAGCAGTAGACACATGAGCGCGCGCGCGCACACACACACACACACACACACACACACACACACACACACACACACACAAATGCAACTTGCACACACATGTCTGCAGTCCCAGAGAACTGAAACCACAAGCATGCAAGTTGTGTTTGCGTGAGTGTGTGTGTATGTGTGTCTACTGCTGATAAAAGCCATAATGGCAGATAGCTACAATTGTGCGAATCTTTTTGTTGTGCCTATCGTGACTCAGCATCTCTGCTATACGGTGAGTAGTAACTTTCCTTCTCTAGTATTCTTACAAACAATGTTCTTTGACACGAGATGATAGAAGCCAACAGAAAGACAAATGGCTCTCCTTTTTTTTTTTTTTTTTTTTTTTCCCCCTCTTCAATCTGTATTTGCAGAACAATTTGGGATGAAATCATCCATGTTGCATCAACATTTTAAGAAAATGTCATCTGAAATTGGTGGTATTCAGATAACATCATTTACTCACAAAGTGACAGCAGGGGAAAACACTCAGGCACACAAAAGGATTTAATTTTTATAGGCTTTTGGAGCCTTTGGCTCATTCTTCTGGGAGAAGAGTTGAGGGGGATGGAAGAGGAGTAAATAAGGAGGACTGGAGAAATTTAGGGAAAGGGATGCAGTTCAGAAAAGTCCCCCAGAACCTCAGGTCCGGGAGACTTACCGGATGGGTTGAGAAGGAAAGACTCGTGTTATGTGTGTTCCCCTTCTGCCACTTAGTGCACAAATTTTTCTCTCTATCTGATTATATCAATAATTGATGATTTGCATTGTTGTAGATAACATCATTTGTAAGGCAGCGTGTTACAAACATTTCAGTGCCACTTCCAGATATAGTCAATTCATCTTTTCTGACACACTTTTCTGATCTGTCTAAAAATCTGTAAAATGGACCCTGTTCATGAGAAAGGAGACAAATCAAAGAGAGAGAACTACATACCAGATGCTTCATTATCAGGATTTGGAAAATCATAGAAAAAGTAATGATTAATGGGTTAATGAAACTTTTAGACAAAACTAAATTCTCAGTGATACTTAGCATGCATTCAGGAGAGATAAGTCAACAGCTAGTGCCACATATGATTTTATGCTAAATGCACTAGAAATAGCAGACAGAAACAAAGTACCACTGTCATTTTTTAAAACTCAAGTAACACCATTGACATTCTGAAGTGCAACACAGTTGAATCTCCAAGTATATGGCATTACAGGCAGTGCTAAAATGGTTCACATCATACTTCACAAAAAGGAAACACAAAAAAACCTAAACTAAAGGAAAATACTAGGACGACGTTTCTCAGATGCAGAAATTGTATATGTGAGAGAGAGAGAGAGAGAGAGAGAGAGAGAGAGAGAGAGAGAGAAGGGGGGTGGGGGGGGGTGTTATGTTTAAGAGTCCATTCTTAAACCAATCCTCATATATAACCTAGGCAGACAGTAAAAGCATTCTTACTATACAAAACACCCAAGTCAACTGCGAGCAGCTGTAAATAAAAGTACAACGTAACTAAATGGATGGTTGGAGGAGGTTAAGCTACTAAAAGACATCAAGAAAATATCATTCCTAAATTTGTGTTTAAAAGTTAATGTATGCAACACTAATGTGACATTAAATGCCAACAAAATGTCATATCTGAAACGAAAGTTTCTGTGTGTATGGTTTCAAAATGACTTCAAATGTTATGTGCATGTAAGCAAAGAAATTAAACACTGAATAAAATATGTTATAGTCTATATTTTCTATCTGTTAAAGCAAGTTTTGCATCTGTACCAACTGTCTACTGTGCCCAATTCTGCAGCATCATACTGTACAGTATTATTTCCTGGGGTAATATTCCATGCAGTTTCCTTTCCTTAATTCAGAACAGAACTGTAAAAGCAATGCATCATGCTTGACAAACAGATTCTTGCAAACCCATTTTTCGGAAGTCCTCAATCTTCCTATTTCCCTGTATGTATAAATTAAAAGTTAGTAAATATGTTAGAAAGAATTAAAAAGACCAAAATAAAAACTTCAGTATCCATGAGGGTGGTACAAGGGAGAGTTTCATGTCAGCCAGTAAGGACATCAGCTTTCAAAACTTCCACTAAAAATAGTGTTATACAGATTTACAGTAGCCATCCATATAAATTAAAATTCATATAATAATTCTCACTTTATTGTAAAACCTTAAGAGCATTTTTACTGGAGCATTTGTTCTGCTCAGTAGCAGAATTCATAGGACCTGTGACATAAGATTCTTGATACAAGGCATCCAGCAGCCTTTTTTAAGGCAAGTTACCTCCATTGGTCATTTAGTCTGTCTACAAATGATGTTTGTAGATCAGACTTCTCAGTTGTTTTCTTCAGAAGTTCGTCTTCTTTTTTCTAAAAAAAAAAAAAAAAAAAAAAAAAAAACTACATTAGCAGCAAAAGTCAAAGAATTAATTGCTTCTTTCAATCTACCCAGCTTTATACAGTTATTAAAAATTTGTTTTTCTTTCTCTAGTGACCAGCTGAATGACAAAGAGGACAGACTCCTTGCCTGACTCCTAATATAATTTGGAAGGGACTAGAAGTTGTTCCAAGAAATTTAACTTTAGATATTGTGTTTGTAAGAATTTGTGTAGTTATTTCAGGAATTTTCCTCTTTACTGCAATTTCCTTCAGTGTTGTGAGGAGGGAGTTTGTCCATTGAATCATATGCCTTTCTGAAAAACAACAATTATAAGTGCAATCTTTATTAGATATTGTCATATATCTAATTATTTGTTAAAGGTTCAGAACTTGCTCTGGACAGGATCTGTTACTCCTGAATCCATTTAGTATTTTAGTATATAGAAATCACTGTGTTGCTTAACTGTTAGATTGTGACCACGGTTACTCTTTAATGCATCTTACACTTTACTTGCAATCCTGAATAAGTGTTTGATCAGCTCTTCAGTTTTCAGAACTAGCATTATTTTCCTACAAATGCCAGATTACAAATCCAGATATTTGGGTTTCAGTAGGCCTATTCAGCTGGTCACTTGCCACCTCTGGCAATTATTTTTGTACATGAAGAATACGAAGTTGAATTTTTTGAGTCCTTAGTAAACTGCTTGGGGAGAACCCCTTCAGAGGTTGATGGTAGGCAAGGGCATACCACTGTCAGTAGGACCATGCCTTGTAAAGCAATTGACATGTACAGATCAACCATTGGGTTGTGGACAGCTTCTGCTTTCCTTCAGTAACTGAAAATGAAGTTAAAGGTGTTGATCAGTAGTTTGCCATTTTTATTAGGCCACTACTCCAATAAGCAGCTTACCAGACTGACTATATTCTTTTTTCAAAAGATAAAAATTTATTGACCACATGGTGTATTTGACATTAGGACTCACTTTTGAATTTACTTAATACTGTCTCTTGAAATAGTATAGGTCTACTGCAGTGTTATCTTGTCATGCTGTTTTGTGATGAACTTTCATAATTTTGTTATGTAAAACTACTCTTTGTGTTTCACAAGTTGAAGACTTCACAAACTATTTAGAAAATTTACTTCAACAAAGTCATAGTTACGTGGTCTTGTCCCTCCTCCGCTTCAATATTCTTTTTTTAATTTTCAACACGTGTGCTCCATCTTAACATTGTATTTCTCAAACCAAAACAAACTTCTTTTTAAAGCAGTATTGTTCAGTTTTAGTGATGAATTAGATTATATAAATTTGAACTTGCCCTGAAAATTGGGTTCACATGTAGCATGGTGTTATCTCCCTTCAGGAAACATGGTACTGCAAAGAGCTGTAAATAATAATAATAATAATAATAATATAATAATAATAATTTACCCTTTAGGATGATGGAGATTCCAGATACCTCACTTTAAAGAACTGTACTGTGTTTTGTGTACCATTAAGCAAAGCCTTGCTTTCTTTTTGTTTCAGAAACACGCAGCAAGCTCAAATTCAATACTTTGTTGGAGAGGTGAGTAAAATCTTTGTGGGTTTACATGTTTTTTGATAATATTATTGTCATTTTTGTGACAGTGATTTAAAGGAAGAAACTAATCTTGGTGTTGGATATAACCAAAACAATATCCCCTCTAAGGACACAATTACTGATCATCAATAATTCTTGTTTGACAAGGCAAACCTACAATAAATGGTTGTATAATATTGTTTGTTCTCTTGTCACTTGCCCCTCTGGAACTTCGAAATTTGTTTGTTGTTACTGAAAGACACTTAAGTCTGTTACATCTACCATTCAGATTAAATAAAATGAGGCTACACTACACATGGCCTTCACCTGAATAGGACGGGGAAAAATAAGTTAGCTTCTCTATTAACAGAAACTGTAAGGGGGTCCACAGTCACTCAAGGGGTGATCCCTGTGGTTAATGGGTCCAGGCAGACAGGTTTTTTAGGTTAAAGTCGAAGTCCAGAAAGATGACAATCAAGATAAATAGAATAAAAGAAACTTAATGTACAGTAAATAGAGGTAAAGCTAAGGGCAGTATCAACTTACTTCATCAGAATATCAGGAGAATAAAAAATAAAGTAGATGAACTATTAGTGTGTTTAGATGATCTCAAAAATAAGAGTGAGATTGATATATTCTATCTGTCTGAACACCATGTAACTGTGGGCATGGATAGTGTCAGTATAAGTGGGTATAATTTATCATCTTACACTTGTAGATCTAGGATGGATAAAAGAGGAGTTTCCATTTTCATAAAACAAGGGTATAAATGCAAAACTGTAGAAGTAAGAAAATTTTGTGTTGATCAGCAGTTTGAGGTTTGTGCGTGTGAACTTCAGATAGATAATGTAGTATGGATAGTAGCAACAGTGTACAGGTCCCCATTAGGAAACTGGGAGCTGTTCATAACAGAGTTTGACTCCCCATTATGCTGTCTGTCAGACAAAAAGAAGAAGTTATCTGTGGTGGTTTCAATGTAAACTTTCTAAGTAATTCTGATAGGAAAAGTGAACTAGAAATGTTATTAAAAACATATAACTTAGAATCAGTGATCAATTTTCCTACACATATAGCTCAAGACAGTAGCACGCTAATAGATAATATATTTGTACAGAAAGAGGATGTAAAACAAACACTTGCTTTCCCTGTGGTAAATGGATTGTCAGACCATGATGCACAACTGATTAACTTACAAAACCTAACAGAGTGTACAGTTCGAAAACCTTTAAATAGAAGTGTGAGGTCGCTCAACTCGGTACCTATAGAGCACTTCAGAGAAAGCTTAAGAAATGTTAATTGGGGAGACGTATACAATGAGCCAAATGCTAATGGTAAATGCAACATATTACTTTATAAATTTATATCCCTTTTTGAACATTGTTTCCCAAAGAAAATTACTAAATGTAACATCACAATGAGCCAAATGCTAATGGTAAATGCAACATATTACTTTATAAATTTATATCCCTTTTTGAACATTGTTTCCCAAAGAAAATTACTAAATGTAACATCACACACTTTTCAAAGAAACATTGGATTACTACAGGTATTAAAGTGTCTTCAGAAATCAATATAGTATATGCATTTTGTGCCATTTAAGGGAATGGGGTAAATAATAGAAATATTTATCTTTAACTCCGTATTTCTTATGCACTTGACACGTTCCGCGTTGTAACTGCTACCGTATCATGCGATTGATCAATGGAACACGCAACCAACTAACTATCTCTGTCTGTCACACTGATACCTTCTTCAACCATTGCATGACCCCTCTTCTTATTAATAGTGTCAGAGACAGATGAAGTGTTTCTTGTAACAATCTTGTGATTGTCTTTCCATTAATTAGCAACTGATGTCATCATTAGGTTGAAGTATGATAGCTTGTTCTTTGTGAACTTGCAACTGTGGAGTCTATGAGTTGACAACTGTGATATTGTAATTTCTTAATGACCAATAGGTCTAGCTATTGTGGCTAGTACTTGGTAGTCATGACTGCCATTTTTATGACACTGTGACTCACTACAAAAACTGAACCAGAAACTTTTCTGTTTGAAAAGGAAAGTTGCCTTTGTTTCTTATGCTTAGTTATCTGTGTGTTTGGTCATAGTAGTTAGTTTGCAGTATGTAGTATGATTATTTATAAAATATATAGTAAAATAAGATTTCAAACAATGGAAAATCCAGGATGGTACTTAACAATATTATGAGAAGGAAAGTAGCTACTCACCATATAGTTGAGATGCTGAGTCACAGATAGGCACAACAAAAAGACTCACAATTAAAGCTTTCAGCCATTTGCTTTCGTCAACATCTCTCTCTCTCTTTCTCTCTCTCTCTCTCTCTCTCTCTCTCTCTCTCTCTCTCTCTGTGTGTGTGTGTGTGTGTGTGTGTGTGTGTGTGTGTGTGTGTGTGTGTGTTGACGAAGGCAAAGCTTTTTTGTGCCTATCTGTGACTTAGCATTCTGCTATATGGTGAGTAGCTACTTTTCTTCTCATAATATTAAGAAATTAAGATTTGTGTTATATTCCCAAGAATTTGTAGAAAGTAGTTCATAAAGTAATTAAAAGAAGTTAAATGACATGGTTGATTATGGATGTAGTTTTCCCCCAAATATCTTCATGTTCTTAATGTCTTAAATTTGTCATTTAAAATTGATGTTTTATTCCAGGTAATTCGGCTGTTTCTTGTTGTGATGAAATAATAAAATCACATAAGTTATTGGCAGTTACCAAATTAAACAGTTATTCCAAGCTGAGTAGAAGATAATTTTTCGTATATTATTATGCTAACAATATGGTTCAGAGCAACACAAAGATAGGGAGCTCTCAGTCTTCCATTGTGCAAATACACGCTTTCCAATAAAGTTAGGAGGTTGGGCCTGATCAGACGTAAAACATTGGTCATAAACAGAACATTCCTGCTGTACAGTACATGTTCACTGAGAACAAATTAGAGAAGGAAATATCTGATAAAATAATTTTATGTGCATCATTTGACTTTCTGTTACAGAAAAATCCTTCAGTAGCCTCCAGAATAGTTCTCTTTTTTTGTTGTGTGTAAACAGTATGTTCTAAATGTTAAGAAATAGATTATTTGAGATTCAATTCCAAAATGTTAGGATTTATATTTGTGTACACATCATGCCATAGGTGTCTTGCTAAAACATTGTACACAATTATGATACTGGACGATTGGAAGGAGCCAATAGCATTGGTCTGTTAACTGTTAACCAAAGGTGCAAAATTTTGACAATATTCAACCAAGTATGCAGACATCTAAAGCACTTCAATCCAGTACTTGCCATCATTATTGAGGGACTTCAGGAAGAAAAGTGTTGCATCCTATATCCTTCTGATTGGTATTCAACTAGTTTTCAAGGAATTAAAGTGCCCAACATTAATCCAGTTTAGTTCCATTTTATTTATTTAAAATCATATGTGAGATTTTTCATCTACTGGCTGTGGCAAACTGTGGTCACTGCTATAGGAAAGGTGTATAATTTTATTATGGAATCTCTGTTAATACTTGAATTCAGATTAATCATTTCATCTGCTGTTCTGTTCCTGTGACATACTTACTATATCATGTCTTGTTTATTTTTTATGTTTATGTAATGTCCTCTGTGTCCCACCTCTCACATTGCTTTGTCCTACTGACAGATGCAATTCCGATATGTGCAGTGACACTTTTTGGTGTAGTATCTGCAAGACATCATACAGTACTCTGTCCCTGATCATGCCATGTATGATTTTATCTGTTAATATTCAATGTTCTTGCTCTGTCATATAACCATGATTACACATTCCATGATAATATGCTTTGGCTATTCAAGATGTCCACAGTCACATACGTCACGATTTTGCTTCTTAATCTCTTTTTGGATGCACTGGATATTGTTCATGACCAGGTACAAAATGGGCAATCCCCAAGATGCATGGATATCCCCTACCACCAACCCCCCTTGCCAGCATTTCCTCCTTGTTAGGAAATATTTCGTTAATAAATGTCTGTGTCACATGCTTTTCACACTTCCTTCCACTGTCTGGTTATCTTACTTCTAATTTTCTATTGACTTAAATCACCCACAGTACTACAGTCTCTCTCTCTCTCTCTCTCTCTCTCTCTCTCTCTCTCTCTCTCTGTGTCTCTCTCTCTCTCTCTCTCGTCATTCCAATCCCGCGAGCGGAAAGACTTACCTTAGGGGGGGAAAAAAGGACAGGTATACACTCTCTCTCTCTCTCTCTCTCTCTCTCTCTCTCTCTCTCTCTCACACACACACACACACACACACACACACACACACATCCATCCGCACATACACAGACACAAGCGCTTTCCCGTTTGGTAAGTTACAGCATCCTTTTTATATATATTGTGTGTGTGAGAGAGAGAGATTTCTGTGAACACATCTTCATCCAAGCACCACAATACTGATTTTGCTCCCTGTGCAAGTCCCCCCTGTGGGTCCGGGGGTTAGAGTAGGCCCGAGGTATTCCTGCATGTTGTGTGAGGTAACTAATAGGAGTTTCACATGTTTTGGCCTTTATGTGATGGACTCCTGCAGGGTTTGACCTCCTTTCTTCAAAATTTTCCCTAAGAGCGAGCCAGTTGGGGAAGGGTACCTTACAAGGTGCATCGTGTCCATCGTGCATAGAGATCTTCAGCCCACTTTCTCGTTGTTGCATTGCAATCCTGCCCATTCTCCATCTTTGGGGCAAGGATACTTTCGTGGGTGCATTTTCCACCGTGCACTATGCAGTGTCGATTTCTGCATCGACAATGACCATGGACTTCTTTGCACCTGATATCCAGCACAGCAGCCAGTCTGTTGTGGTGGGGCCGCCATGTACCCTGTTGGTTGTAGCCCCCTGACCACTCAGGGATCGCTCTACTGATGCCTGCGCTGTTAACTCCCCACTTATGCCAGGGGGTAGATGCCCATCCCCTTGGGGCATCGGGACTCCCGGCAATGGCCATCCTGCCAGGTGGCCTTTGCTGCAGCTGGGTGGCACCCGTGGGGAGTGCCCCTGCTCGGAGTGGGTGGCATCATGGCAGATGACACGTGATGAAGCGTAGGCCATCATCTCTTGCTGGTGGTGAAACACCAGCTGTCTCTAAGCGATCACGAGCTCAATTCAACGCACAGAAGTATGACCCCAAATCGTTTCCCTCCCTGGCCACACCACAGGAGGAACGTCAGGCTAAGGATGGCAGCGGATCTTATTTGCCCTGGCACCTTGTATGTTTGAGAGCTGATGGGGAATCTTTCAT
Organism: Schistocerca nitens; assembly: GCF_023898315.1. Classification (NCBI taxonomy): domain Eukaryota; kingdom Metazoa; phylum Arthropoda; class Insecta; order Orthoptera; family Acrididae; genus Schistocerca; species Schistocerca nitens. Next base: position 740,134,357 of record NC_064614.1, on the reverse strand, counting down.
GACGATGAAGCTTCAGTTTTTTGTTGAGCATTTAGAGGAAAAGTTCAGGGAGGTGGAGGGCTTGTCCAAAATGAGATCTGGGTCAGTCTTGATCAAAACAGCAACCTCTGGCCAGTCATGGGAGTTACTTGCTTGTGACAAGCTGGGGGGTGTTTCTGTAACCATCACACCGCATAAGAGCTTAAATATGGTCCAGGGTATCATATTTCACAGAGACCTTCTTTTACAGTCCTATGATGAGCTGCGCGCCAATTAAAGTGGCGAGGTGTAAATTTCGTCGAGCGTGTCCACCAGGGTCCGAAGGATAATCGGGCTGCCACCGGTGCCTTCATCTTGGCCTTTGAGGGTGACACATTGCCCAAGAAGGTCAAGTTGATGGTCTACCGGTGTGATGTAAAGCCCTATATCCCTGCCCCGATGCAGTGCTTTTAGTGCTGGAAGTTCAGCCAGATGTCTTCACGCTGTTCCTCCAATGTCGCAAGCCGAGATTGCGGGTGCCCATCACATTCCAATTCTCAGTGTGGCCCGCCTCCCATCTGCGTCAACTGCGGAGAGCACCATTTGCCTTGCTCGCCTGACTATAGGATTCTCCAGAAAGAAAGGAAAATCATGGGGTAAAAGACCCCGGACAGACTGACCTACACTGAGGCTAAGAGAAAATTTGAACGCCTCCATCCTGTGTGTACGACATCGTCTTACGCCGCCGCTATGACAGTTCTGGCACCATCAGCTCCGCCAACCCAGGTCACCTCTCAGAGCTGGAAGTCTACACCTGCCCCCTTGATGGTGGGGGTATTTCCCTCCCTGTTGCTGCTGCACCACCTACTTTGGTAGCAAACACCCCCCCCCCCTCCCCCAAATATCAGGGACGTCTCTCCCCCACTTCTAAGTTGGAGAAGTGTAAGTCTTCTTTGGCTTCTCTCACTAGGAAGGGGTCCCTTGGGACACTCCCTTCCCAGGTTTCTTCTAGTGGGAAAGACGACACCCGCCAGTGGCTGAAGAGCCCAAAAGCAGCTGATTGTAGGGCCTCACACTCACCCTCAGTCCCAGAGACTGAGCCAGTGAAGTCCTCCCAGCCAGGGAAACCCAAGGAGCAGCGAGAGAAATACGAAAAGGAAACCCCTAAGACCAAGGAAATTGCGGTGGCACCCACACCACCGCCACCTACAAGCTCTGCGACTGAGGATGGGGTGGAGATTTTGGCATCCGCTGAGGACCTAGATCTCGCCAGACCCTCAGACACAATGGATATAGACTGCTCAGGCGATAAATCGGTGGCAGCAGGTGACTCTGAGGTGTAAACTGCCTCATTGAATGTTCCATGCCTTCCCAGTGTCACGATGTCATCCTCCAGTGGAATTGCTGCGTTTTCTTTCCACTGCCTGGCTGAGCTACAGAAACTGTTAAGTTTTACACCTGCAATCTGCATTGCCCTCCAGGAAACCTGGTTCCCAGCAATGCAGACCCCTGCCCTCTGCTGCTATAAGGGATATTACTGGAACCGTAGTGACTATAATCAAGAGTCAGGTGGAGTTTGCGTTTATGTCCTGAACTCGGTCTGTAGTAAACATGTGCCTCTTCAAACCCCTCTTGAAGCTGTTTCTGTCGGAATAAGGACGACGCAGGAAATAACTGTGTGCAATGTATATTTTCCTGCAGATGGTGCAGTACCCCTGAATGTATTAGCTGCACTTATTGATAAACTCCCTAAATCTTTCTTACTCCTGGGAGATTTTAATGCCCATAACCTCTTGTGGGGTAGTACCAGGTGGCTGGCCGAGGCAGAGATGTCGAAACTTTACTTTCGCAATTTGACCTCTGCCTCTTAAATACTGTAGCCACCATACATTTCAATGTGGCTCATGGTAGTTATTCAGCCATTGCTTTATCAATTCACAGCCCAGGACTTCTCCCATCTATCCACTGGAGAGCACATGACAACCTGTGCGGTAGTGACTACTTCCCCATCTTCCTGTCACTGACCCAGCATCAGGTGCACTGACGCCTGCCCAGATGGGCTTTGAACTAGGTGGACAGGGGAACTTTCACCTCTGCTGTTAGTGCTGAATCTCCCCCACACGGTAACATTGATGTGATGGTTGAGCAGGTGACTAGCACAATAGTTTCTGAAGCAGAAAATGCGATTCCTTGCTCTTTAGGGTGCCCGAGGTGTAAGGCAGTCCCTTGGTGGTCGCCAGAAGTTGCTGAAGCAATTAAGGAGCGTTGGTGAGCTCTACAGCGGCATAAGCGGCACTCTTCCCTTGAGCTCCTCATAGCCTTTAAATGGCTCCATGCCCATGTTCGCTACCTTATCAAACAACGGAAGGAGGAGTGTTGGGAGAGATACGTCTCCACCGTGGCTCCCCAAGTCTGGGCAAAGATCAAACGTCTTTTCGGGTACCAGGCCCCAACAGCTGTCCCCGGTGTTACCATAAGTGACGAGCTATGTACCAACGCAAACGCGATTGCCGAGCACTTTGCTCGAGCCTCTGCATCGGAATTACTCCCCAGCCTTTCACACACTCAAATGGCAGCTGGAAGGGAATGTCCTCTCATTCACCACATGCTGCAGTGAATCCTATAACACCCCATTTGCAGAGTGGGAGCTCCTCAGTGTCCTTCCACATTGCCCCAACACAGCTCCTGGGCCTGATTGCATCCACAGCCAGATGATAAACATCTCTCATCTGACTACAAATGACATCATCTCAGTATCTTCAACTGGATCTGGCGCAATGGCGTCTTTCCACCGCAGTGGCGGGAGGGCATCATCGTTCCGGTGCTCAAACCCGGTAAAAACCCGCTTGATGTAGATAGCTATCGACCCATCAGCCTCACCAACGTTCTTTGTAAGCTGCTGGAATGTATGGTATGTCGGCGGTTGGGTTGGGTCCGGGAGTCACATGGCTTGCTGGCTCCACGTCAGGGTGGCTTCCGCCAGGGTCGCACTGATAATCTTGTGTCCATCGAGTCTGACATCCGAACAGCTTTTTCCAGACGCAACACCTGATTGCCCTCTTTTTTGTCCAAGTTGGTGACTCCCATAGTTCCATCCATATCCAGGAGAATGGAGTCCCGCAGGGCTCTGTATTGAGTGTGTCTCTATTTTTAGTGCCCATTAACGGTCTAGCAGCAGCTGTCGAGCCCTCTGTCTCACCTTCTCTGTATGCAGACGACTTCTGCCTTTTGTACTGCTGCTTCAGTACTGTTGTTGCTGAGCGGCACCTCCAGGGAGCTGTCCACAAGGTGCAGTCATGGGCTCTAGCCCATGGCTTCCAGTTTTCAGCTGGAAAGTCGTGTGTCATGCACTTCTGTTGGCATCGTACCGTTCATCCGGAACCCGTACTTTACCTTAATGATGATCCACTCCCTGCAGTGGAGACATATCAATTCGTAGGACTGGTTTTCGACGCTCAATTGACTTGACTCCCTCATCTTCTTCAGCTTAAGCAGAAGTGCTGGCAGCACCTCAAAGCCCTCCATTGCCTGAGCAACACCAATTGGGGTGCAGATTGCTCTACGCTGATGTAGCTCTTCAGAGCCCTTGTCCAATCCTGAATTGACTATGGGAGTGTGGTTTATGGTTCGGCAGCGCCTTCAGCATTGCTGTTACTCAACCCTGTGCACCACTGTGGGGTTAGATTAGCGACAGGAGCTTTTAGGAAGAGTCTGAGCTTTTAGGACCAGTACCAGCGCACTGGTGGAGGTTAGTGTCCCTCCACTGCAAATCAGACATGCGCAACTGCTCACCAGTTACTCAGCACACATTCATAGTTCCCCTGAGCATCTGAATTACCATCTCCTTTTCCCATCCGCGGCAGTCCATCTCCCGCATCGGCTGCCCAGATCGGGGCTGACAATTGCGGTTCGCATGCGGTCCTTTCTCTCCGAAGTGGAGTCCTTCCCTTTACCTCCTCTACTTGCGGCCCGTTCACATTTGCCTCCATGGTGTATGCCTTGGCCGCAGCTTCGTCTGGACCTTTTGCATGGCCCTAAGGACTCCATTAACCCCGCCACTCTCCGCTGTCACTTCCCCTCGATTCTTGACGTGTTCCAGGGCTCTGAAGTGGTTTACACCAACGGCTCAATGGCTGATGGTCACGTAGGCTTCGCATATGTTCATGGAGGACATATTGAACAGCACTCTTTGCCAGTTGGCTGCAGTGTTTTCACTGCAGAGCTGGCGGCCAGATCTCGTGCTCTTGAGTACATCCGCTTATACCCTGGCAAGTCATTTCTCCTATGTACTGACTCATTAAGCAGCCTACAACCTATCGACCAGTGCTATCCTCGCCACCCTCTGGTAGCGTCCATTCAGGAGTCCATCTTTGCCCTGGAACAGTCCTGCCATTCCATGGTGTTTGTGTGGACCCCAGGGCACGTCGGAATCCCTGGCAACGAACTGGCCAACAGGCGACGCGGGAACCGCTTCTGGAGATAGGCATCTCTGAAGCTGACCTGCGTTCTGTCGTACACCGCAGGGTTTTCCGGCTTTGGGAGATTGAATGGCATAACAGCATGCACAGCAAACTGTGTGTCATTAAGGAGACTATAAGTGTGTGGAAGTCTTCCATGCAGGCCTCTCGCAGGGAATTGGTTGTCCTCTGCCAGCTCCGCATTGGCCATACGTGGCTAACGCATGGTTACCTACTCTGTCATGAGGACCCACCTCAGTGTCGTTGTGGCTCCCAAATGACAGTCGTCCAGTTCTTGCTGGACTGCCCACTTTTAGCCGCTCTGCGGCAGGCTTTTAACTTTCCCAGCACGCTACCTTCGGTGTTTGGTGACAATGCCTCCACAGCAGCTTTTGTTTTACGTTTTATCCGTGAGAGTGGGTTTTATACTTCTATCTAGGTTTTAGCGCATATCCTTTGTCTCTCTGTCTCTTCCACCCTAGTGCTTTTAGGGTGGAGGTTTTAATGTATTGCAGAGTGGCTGGCTTTCCCTTTTTATTCTTGTGGTTGGCCAGCCACTGTATTGTTTTACTCTCATCTGTTTCTAGTGCCTCTGTTGTTTTCTTGTCCTCATTTGTTCCTTTTAGTGTTCGTTGCCTTCCCTTCATTCTTGTGGCTTTTCCTTTCTTTCTGTTTTGTGTTATATGTTTCGTCCGCTTTATTCTCACACTTGTGGAATTGTTTTATTAGGAACAAGGGACCGATGACCTCATAGTTTGATCCCTTCTCCCACCTTTAAACCAACCAACCAACCCTGTGCAAGTTATTATGTGTGGGGTTATATTCAAGGGGAGCAGGCAGTCAGAGACTTGAAAGAATAAGCCACACAGAAGTTTTTTAAATCATTTCCTTGACATCTTGGCTAGAAGTTGGTAGACATCAGCCTCACCAACATTCTTTGTAAGCTGCTGGAACGTATGGTAGGGCGGTGGTTGGGTTGGGTCCTGGAGTCACGTGCCTTGCTGGACTGCCCACTTTTAGTCAGCAGATGTTGCAGTCTGTTCCATTTGGTGGATTTCTGGTTCCAGGAGTAAGGTATTCATTAAGTGGGCACAATGTGCTCTTGGATTATTATTCTGAAAGACATAGCCATTGGCAAAATTGTTAACTGTAGGCCTGGACAATCACAATATTTTTCTGTCCTCACATGAACCTTGATAGTTGCTTGAACCTTGGTCTGCGTGCCTTAGATGAGAGTCTGTGTCCTCTTCCACACCCTTGTACAGTGAGTGTTGAATTTCAGATAGATCCTGCACTTGTTTGTGAAGAGAAATGGACACCATAGAATCAGATTCTGTTCCAGCTTTTTCCTAGGCCATCTTCTGCACATATGCTGAAAGGTTTGTACCATTGTTTGTAATGGACAGTTGGAATGAAATTCATTGTGTGACTGCTGTTGTGCCTAAAGTTATAGTGTCAATTGAACCTACCAATGTCAGATTTCAGCTCCTTTCTGTAATATAATGATGATGTGACATGTTGCACCATATGTGTTCAAACAGAAAGATAATGGCCCACTGACAATATTTCTTCTGCAGCTACATTGGTTTTCGGAATGTAGGGTGTGGTGACTAACTGATCAGTAGTGTAGCACAAGGTCTAGGGTAGACCGGAAAGTGGAAGTTCAGTTATGAGTAAGCAAAACCAATCAGTATGAATACAAAACCTTAGATAGGGTGACATACTCATTTGTAGTGTTGGCAGATGTCTATCTTAGGTCGAAAGGTTGTGAGTTTACGAAGTGGTATCGAACTTTTCAGTTAATCCATGTCTTCTACCCAACCTGATCTCAGGTCTTTTAATTTGGAATAGCACATTGCACACAATCATTGCTGCCTTCTCAATGTTGTTTTAAAGCTGATTTTGGTTGAATTTTGAGTTATAAAACTGAATAAGATTCAAAAATTTCTTTGTTTGGGGCTTCACTATTTTTTAATGTCTCAATTGCTGCTTTCACAACCTTCTCAATATTCCAACTTAGTCCTCCACAGTGTTTTAATCCTAATTATACCAGGTGACCAAAAAGTCAGTATAAATTTGAAAACTTAATAAACCACAGAATAATGTAGATAGTGTGTCTCGCGTCCGTTGGCCGTTGTAATTTAATATATTATTATTATTATTATTATTATTATTATGTTGATTGTTGCCGACTTACGTGGTGGGCCTTAATAAAAATGATATTACATTTTATTTTGATTTACAATTAAATGCTTTTGTGATGTTCTCCCCTTTTTTTTAACAATATTAATCTTCAGTATAAATTATTTTTTACGTTAATGAATGTTAGACTCACTGAATCTTAAAGCATGAACGTATAAGTTGAACAATGGAATAAACTTTTCATATTAATTTCCTCGGCTAGTCAGTTCACTTTAAAGCAAAACATCTGTAGTTATTAATTACAATTGCGACGCGCACACACACACGCGAGAGTATTCCTTCTTACCTCCGTTAACCATTGCATTGTAGTCGGAGGCCTGGCTCTGGCTCTCAGCTGTTGTACTGAAAATAAGAATCTTAAAGCTACGTATTTTCTGCAGCGTCGGGCAGCTGTGGAGAAAAATGTATATTATGTTAATAGCGGGGAGTTTTTCGCTTCCGCTAATTTTTTATAAGTTAATATCGCCACGTAATGCCGTCGTTGGCTGCATCGGCTGCTGCAATTGTTGAACTGTAAATTACTCGAATGCAGGTTAATTCAAAGGAAGGCTGACATGAAATCGGGATCACCTCTTACAAATTAAAAGTGAACAATAATATTAAATCAATATATTATTTGCTTAATTAGTACAAATATGCTTACATTTGTCAGCACTCACAAGATGTCCGTCTACACGCAACCAAGACAAGAGAAGTAGTGAAGACGACTAAAAAAATTAACAAATGAGCGTATCTTGTCATCTCTTTAGATCATTTTGTTATATTTCTTTGCCCTCGAAACTTACACAGAGAAATTATTGTAATACGGGTACATGAGAAAAAGTATATTATTCAATTTTTAATTGTCTCTTCTTTATAAATACTGTTTTTTAAGTCTTTTCGTATTATTTCACTGGGGACACTATAAGAGGCAAAATTTGACACACATGCTTGGAATGACCTGGGGTTTTATTAGGAAATAAAAAAAAACAACAAAGTTCACAAAATGTCCAAAGATGGTGCTGGACAGTAAAACTGCTACCGTGACGGGTGAGAGGTACACCGATATGTTACAGAATTGCATCATCCCCAGCCTGGCTAATAAACACCTGCTGGAACGTACGATGTTTATGCAGGATGGCGCTCCACCCCATATTGCTAGACGCGTGAAAGATCTCTTGCTCGTGTCGTTTGGTGATGATCGTGTGCTCAGTCACCACTTTCGTCATGCTTGGCCTCCCAGGTCCCCAGACCTCAGTCCGTGCGATTATTGACTTTGGGGTTACCTGAAGGCGCAAGTGTATCGTGATCGACCGCCATCTCTAGGGATGCTGAAAGACAACATCTGACGCCAATGCCTCACCATAACTCCGGACATGCTTTACAGTGCTGTTCACAACATTATTCCTCGACTACAGCTATTGTTGAGAAATGATAGTGGACATATTGAGCATTTCATGTAAAGAATATCAGCTTTGCTTTGTCTTACTTTGTTATGCTAATTATTGCTATTCTGATCAAATGCAGCGCCATCTGTCAGACATTTTTTGAACTTTTGTATTTATTTGGTTCTAATAAAATCCCATGTCATTCCAAGCATGTGTGTCAATTTGTACCTCTCTATCTACATTATTCTGAAATTTATTCTGTTATCAAATTTATACTGACTTTTTGATCACCCGGTATATGAATCAACCGTAAAGTAAATGTTGAATGGCCAAAAAAAGAAGAAAAATAATGTGGAAAATGAACAAAACACTTGAATTACGTATTGATAAGTGTGTGCAAAGAATTGCAATGAATTTAATGTGGAATGTTCGAAACATAGACTGCATATTTACAACTTGGTGCATTCAACAGTCTCAGAGCTAATATATATATATATATATATATATATATATATATATATATATATATATATATATATATATATATATATATATATATATATATATATATATATATATTTTTTTTTTTTTTTTTTTTTTTTTTTTGCTGTTGTGATGAACATTATCTGCTACAATGTAAAGAGAAGAAAAACAGCATTCCAAGTATAGTGAGTCTCACATATCATCTTATTCCTATAAACACTCCAAAATGAAATAAGGCCTTCAACTATAATGCTGCTAACTAATTTTATGATGTTTAACAAATCCTTATTTATAAATTTGATCTGAAGAACAATACTAACATAATGCTTTTATTTGCAGAAGTCAAAAAACACTGTCAAAGCCCACGTCAATGCCGCTTTTTTTCGCCAGCTTCGTGAGATTTTAGGAATAGTTGTACCAGGTGTATTTAGCACAGAATTTGGTTTCCTACTGCTTGTAGCTGCTTCATTAATTGCAAGAACATATTGTGACTTATGGATGATACAGAATGGAACCTTCATTGAAAGGTATGTTTAACCTAACATTATGACTGTAGATTTTATTGTTAACTGTTTTATAAAAGTCGCATAAAGGTTACCTGGTAACAACACATTGTTGATGGTAATGATTAAAGTAGTCACCATAAATATACAGTAAGAAATACATTAAAACAATGTATCATTTCCCCTTCCTCTTCTGAATATTACGTTCAGAGTGCATTCGTGCTTGTGCGTTATATCATTGGGTAAGTTTCACAAGAAAAACATTGCATCCATCAGTTGTTTTTTGTGATATTATCAGAAATAAGTATTTCTCATGTGACACTTCTTTTTCTCATTTTCCAGCGCTATTATTAACATGGATAAGAAGAAATTCATTCAGAGGCTCTTAAAATATGTTGCAGCCATACCTCTGGTAAGTATCATTAGAGCTGCTGCTGTTTATATTTGGTACAGAGTGCATGTACGGTTGTGAGGGACTGGAAAGGGGAGGGGGGGTGAGCAAGAGAGAGCAAGACAGAGAATTATTTAGAAGATCCTTAGCTTCAGTTGTCAATCTAGTGAAAATTTCAAATGAAACTGTCAGGCATTTAAGCGGAAAACTTGTCACCTAGTAAAAGCATAAAATTACAGCATGTAATTAGATGAAATGGGAAATTAGGTAAGAACTACGCGCAGACCAGGAACTTGTTTTTTAGCAAAATTTCACAGGACAAATAGTAGGGATGAATACTTCTCACTGTTGCTCTTGGCTGGAGAGTGCTGCTAGTCATGCAGACTTTGAGTATTTCATAATATGCCAATACAAGAAATTTCGAGAACCTTGTAGAAATGATACTTATTGAATAATAAATATTAACTGGTGACCTGCGGCACATTAGACAATGACTGCTATTCCCAATTGCATTGCTCTGTCCCCTGGAAAACAGCCGCCCTCTGTTTCAGAAGTCTCATTTGACTGACTGCAGCATCATAGATCTACATTCACAGGAGAAAAAAATGCAACACCAAGGAGAGGGCAGCATAAACGAAAGTTGGTAGTTGTGTTTCTATATCTGAAAGATGATATCTATTTAAATTTCATGCCAGCTGCAGAAGTTTGCTGCTAGTAGAGCTCATTGGAGGGCAGGGTGGAGGTCTGTTTTGTTTTCTGGTGATAGCTGGTTCTGCTTCAGTGCCGGTGATGGTCGTGTGTTGTTGGGAGGGCACCAGTTGAGACCCTGCAACCACTCTGTCTGCATACTAGACACATTGTTGAACCTACACTTGCAATTGTGGTCTGGTATGCGATTTTGTTTGACAACAGGAGCACTCTCCTGATTATCCCATGTCAGTCTGATGATTCAACCATTTGTGCTGCTATTCATAATCATCATTCCACATGGTGTTTTCCAACAGGATAACGCTCACCCACATACAGCTGTTGTGACCCAGCATGCTCTACAGTGTGTAGACATGTTGCCTTGCCCTGCTGAGTCATGATATCTGTCTCCAATCTAGCACATATGGGACAACCACGGCATCATCCACAGCCAGCATTAACTGTTCCTGTATTGACATATCAGGTGCAACAGGCATGAAACTCCATCCCACGAACTGACATCTGGCATCTGTACAACACATAGCATGCACGTCTGCATGCTTGCATTCAGCATTCCGGTAGTTACACTGGGTTATTAACATACCAGCATTTCACATTTGCAATGGCTTATCTCACACTTAAATTAACCTGTGTTCGTGCAGTGTTGATCATTTAAATATGTTACCTAGACAAATGTATTGCCAAAAATTTCATTACTGTGCACTAATTATTTTTTGGTATTGTTGGTGGATCCTCACATTCTGCTCACGTTGTCACGTACTATTCACCATCATGAGCATAAAATGTAACCACTCCCATTGAAGCTTAGTGATCATCAAGCGAGCCTCCAGTTTTCTTGGATGAGAAGCCCCCATCGTCGATCTGTCTCATGACTGAAGTATGTCTTCATGTGGAGGACATGGACAACATCTCAATGCCTATAATCCTCAACTTCGTGTATGACATCCGACAAGCAATAAAGGGTAAGATAGGGCCCAAAATAGTGCTTTAGTAACTTTTCCAGTTACCACACTTATTACCTCACAGTTGTAAAAGTCCATACCAAGTCTTCATTGGCCAGAGTTTAGTGTTGCAATACTCTGTCCTTCTCTCGGACTTCTAAGGACTGCATGTGAGCCTGCTGTTGTCTCTCATCTTTGTTCCTCGAGATGAGCTGTTTCACGTAGTTATCCTGAGTGTCATCCAGTTGAAATGGGAATAGTGTATAAATTGTTGTTTCATCCTCACAATTTTGTAGTAGAAAAAATTGTAAAACCTGTAGTCTCTTGCTTTGTATTGCAGTTGCATTATGCAACATGAGCATATCTACAAATGTATTATTAAAGCATCCTATGAGGCTATTTTTGTGCAGAGCTCGTAGGCTGTTATCATCCTGTGGGTGACATTGCAGTGTGAATTACCTCTACTTCTAATTTTGACTGTAAAACTTTCCCATAGTCACAGATCATCAGTGGGTTGGTCTGTGCTTCAAAACTATATCTTCTGCAAAGGACCTTGCAAGTTCTGGAGCTTCAGCTGTCACCACAGCTTCGGTGCCAACATAGCAGGTGAGGTAGTCAGTGCAGACTGTTATCCACTGATTACCATTTGTAGACTTTGGAAACCTACTCAAGAGCTAGATACCAGTCTGGTGCAATGGTGCTGCTCCAGGGGGAATTTGTTTTTGGTGCTTGGGAGGTAATTGGGGCACTTTCTTCAGTCACTGAAATTCCTGACAATGGATCACACAGTGTGTATGGTCTGACAAGAAAGTAGGCCGCTGACGCTGCTGCCAAGGCTGCAGTCCTCATACCTCAGCCTGCTAGTTTTACATTCCCTCTGATGATCTCTGTAGCTGTTTGTCAGCAGATGGTGTCACTTTGGCATCACCACTAGCCCTCCCTTCATGAGAACAAACAAGAGTTATTGAGCCTCTCTCAGCTGCTTGGATGACCTCCTCTCAGCCCTGTCGCTATGAGGAGAATATTTTAGCTAGGTTGCGTATCGCGCACTGTTTTTTTAGCCATTGCCATTTGTTAAGTGCTGCTCACCCACCACTTTGTGCTCATTGCGCCCAACCTTTGACGGTCCACGCTTTTTTTTAACCACTTGCATTCTCATTTGTGTTTGCCATCTGAGTTATCAGCCAATTTAGTGAATGACTTGCGGGCTGTTGACTGCATTTTACCTTTTATCCGTCACAGCAATATGGCAAAGGCCATTTAATTTTTAGTTCAGGACCTCCATTTCTCTATGGTGTATTTTATAGACCTTTCTTCACGTCCCTGTTTTTAGCTGTCTCTTGATGTTCTGCTGTTCTGACATGGGCACATGTGATCCTAGTTGTTTTTGTGCCCCAAAACAAAACAAGACAAAAATATGTCATCTAACAGATCAGTAGAGATTCGTCTGGTGATACCTGGGTGTTGCTCTGTGTAGTGTTTGTGGATCCCAGCTGATCTGAGGTTGGATGTTCATGGAAATACTTCAGGATAGCTGCCTGTAAATGAGCTGGGATGATGAGCAACTATTTCCACTGCATTGGACCATAGTTCCTCTTATGTAGTGTTCCATTTACTAATTGGAATTCTTTTGGTTAGTTCTTCCTTCTTCAAGGATTCTGTAGTTTTATGCAGTATTGGATTTCTCTGTCTTCAGCATGTGATGAAGCAAGCTAAGACCTCTTTACTTCCTCTCCTGTTTTGCCATCTGCATCCTTAAATTAATTAATTTATTTTTTACTATTAACATACATTAGTATAATCTAAATTTTCATAAAAGTGAAAGGTTGGTCCTCTGTCTTAAGAAATATAGCACCAGATCTAATTTTGTGCTTAGCTTTGTGTCTGTAATTAATTTCCTGATTTATTTTGACTATTCCTAGTTAATATCTTTTGTCATTTGGTGAAACCAGTAATTGTTTCATGACTTAAATTCTGTTGTTGACTTACAAACAAATATAAATTCTGTAATAATTATAAATGTTTGGAAGAAGAACTATTAGGATTCTTAAAGTATTTATTTGGCTCTACAGCCAGAACTTCTGTGTCGGCACTATCACACGCGCTTGTTCAGAGAAGCTGTAGAAATACAAAAACACGCAAACAGTTTGAACAAGAAAGAGGAAAGCCTTAAGGTAAACGGATCCTGGCTTCCCGTACTGCAGCGAACGACCGTCGCAGGTAGCAAGAGGAGAACCGCACCGGAAATGACCGCGGAGAAGCACTCGGACGTTGGCGCGCCAGGTACATATAGTCTGCGCCCGCGAGCTCGGCTCCAGTTCACCACCGGCAATGGAGGGTGAAGCTTTGACAATGCCAGCCACTCGTGCTGGCGAAACGTCAGAAAAATCATTAGATGAACGTCGGCCGAAGAACCCGAGACAGAAGCCAATAGGCAGTTTGTCAACAAGTGGCCACGAAAGCCTCAACAATTTTGTAGTATGCTGATGTTTGCCTGCAGTCTATTAATGAGGCTTATCAACAAGTTACCAATAGTGAACTGGTCATATAACTGTGTAATATTGGGGGGGGGGGGTGTTGTGAACAGTGAAAATAAAGAACTGAAACACAACTGAGTAACTGTTGGCTATGTCATTTACAGTACTGAGTGTGGAACTTCAACCCCCAATTTTCAGCAATTATAACAATACAGTATGTCAACACAAAGGACTATCAACAAAGAAACAAATTAGGTGAATGTCACAAGCAGCAGTATCATTTAATGCAGTAATGACAGATTTCCTCCACACTGCTGTGTTCTGCTAAAGGATTCCTTGAAAGGCAGTCAGTGCTCTTCTGTTTGTGTGTGTTTTTTATATCATTGTGATATTGTATTCCTGGAGCCTCAGTGCCCATCTCACCATTCGAACCAAAGTGTTTTTCAGGTTAGTCAGCCAGCAAAGAGAATTGTTGTATATCACAATGGAGAGTGGTTTGCCAAATAAAGAAGGCCAGAACTTGTTTATGCCTTAGACAACTACAAGGCATTCTTTCTTGGGTGTGTAGTAGTCCATCTCTGACTTGGAGATTACTCTGGACATACAAGCTATTGCTTTCTCAGCCCTGTCTGGGATAAGTGCCCTAGAACTGCAACTGTCTTGTAACTTGGAAGGATAGACAGCATTGGTCGTATATTTTTTGTTTATTATCACAAAATCGATTTTCGGTCACTTAGTGACCATCTTCAGTGCTGTAATATATAACTTAAATTATTAAGCACTGGTGTCAATAAGCTTACGGCGATCACATAGACACCAGTGCTTACTAATTTAAGTTATATACTACAGCACTGAAGATGGTCACTAAGTGACCGAAAATCGATTTTGCGATAATAAACAAAAATATACGACCAATGCTGTCTATCCTTCCAAGTATACCCATTATCTGGTCGTAGTGCACAGGACACTATGGAGTCGCCAATTAATGTCTTGCAACTGCTAGCATCAGTCTGCTGTCACAGCCTTCTCATAGTAGAATGCTAGGACTGAAGATGATTAGAGTGCCTCCTTAAGAGAAGGAAGAATCTTTCTTGCATCTCGTACCAGAACATTTGGCATCTCCCTGCAATAGTTTTTGCAAGGAATCTGCTTTGGTACAGAGGCCCTTTATGACTCACTGGTAAGACGAGCACAATCCAAGAAAGCTTCTCACGTCACTAATCTGCTGGTGCATTGGAAAATCTGTAACTGTCCTTGGTTTTTCTCTGGATCATGACAGTCATCACCATTAACTAGTTGCCTCAAGATTTTTTTATTTCTTGGTTGACAAAAAGGCACCTTTACAGATTCAGGTGAATGCCTTTGGTCTGAATATAATTCAACATGGTTTTCAGGCAACTTAGATGTTCTTCAAATTTCTTAAAAATAAAAAAGTGTCATCCAGATAGCAGAGACATGTCGTCCATTTAAGGTAGCAAAGCTGTTTGTCCATCATACTTTTGAAGATGGTTGGAACATCGCACAGTCAAGAGAACAAAACTTTAATCTCATAGAGGCCAGCAGAAGTTATGCAGGCAATGTTTTTCCAGTCGACCTTGTCAGTGTTGATTTGTCAGTAACTGTCCATACTTGAGAAACACTTTGCCCCTTTCAAGCACTCTAGAGGGGGGGAGGTCGTTAATGTGTCACAGTTAGTAGACATCTTTTTTGTGATTTTGTTTAGTAATCAGTAGTCTACACAGTAACACCATCTGCCATCCTCCTTCACAAGGACCACAGGATAGGACAGAGTTTAATGACGTTCTCTTGCAAAATCTTTTTTACTTCCTCCCAAATTATTCATCATTCAGCTACTGACACAGTGTAAGAGTCCTGGCTAATTCATGAATTATCCCCAGTGTTTATACAGTGTTTTGCACTCAGCTGCTTGTGGTCTGTCTTTCCTGTGCTTCAAGTTTGAAAGCATCCAAAAATTGGCGCAATATTTCTAACACTCACTGATGTTGCTCAGTCTGACAATATTCTATTGACAGTTCAGTAGTAGCTTCCTTCACTGTATTATCCATAATGCTAACAGAGCACAACTCTTCATCGATGGTAGTGAGCTGCCCATCTTGGATTAGCTCCGCTACTCATACGCATATGTGAGGTGTGATAAAAAAAAAAAAGATGGGAATTTTTTAATTTTGCAGGCTTTGTACATTCAGTTTTCAAAATTTTCTTTATCTTGTTGATAAATTTGTTCCTGATGTATGTTTGCATCTTCAGCTGTTTCAGATATTTAATTTACAGTTGACAGAAAAGGTTGTATGTATTTTCGAGTGCTTGGCAAATTTTTACTTTCAAAAAGGGTGCATAAAACATTTTGCTTCAAAAATGGAATGAAGTGCAGCACCGCTTTAGATATGTTGAAAGTGACTTTTCTTGAATCCACTACAAGTAAAAGAGTTTACGAGTGGTACAAACATTTCAAAGAGGGTCGAGAAGATGTTGAAGGCAACCACTGCCCTGGATGCCGTAGCATATTAATTACTGATGACAATGTGGAAGAAGTAAAGAAAATGGTTCTGGAAAATCACCAAATCACTATCAAAGAGGTTGTTGATGATATTAGTATATCTTTGGGCTCATACCAAGCAATATTTTTGGATGTTTTGGGCATGAAACATGTAGCAGCAAACGGTGTCACATAGACATTGCGCAGGAATTGCTGAGTAAAGTCGACAATGATCCAGAAATAACAGGTGATGAAATGTTGGTCTACAGGTATGACATCAAAACCAAGGCCCACCTGTCCCAATGGAAACTGCTTGAATAGCCAAAGCCAAAGAAAATTTGACAAGTTTGATCACATACGAAGATTTTTCTCGCTGTTTTCTTAGATTACAACGGGATAGTGCATCATGAGTTCCTGCCTTTTGGTCATAAGGTCAATAAAGAGTAGTACCGGGAAGTTCTATGCTATTTGTATGAAGCAGTCTGGGAAAAAAAAACTACCAGAACTGTGCCAAAACCACACCTTAATGCTTGTTTATGATTTTTTTTAGCAAAAACCAAAACTGTTATATTGCCTTCACCAGAAGAGGCCTCCAGCAACTTCTTTCTACTCCCAAGGGTGAAGAGAACAACAAAAGGATGTTGTTTCACCACCATTGATGAGACAAAACAGAATCACCGAAGGAGCTGAACATCGTAACAAAGTGATTTCCAGAAGTACTTCCAAGATTGGAAAAGGCGCTGGCACAAATATGTTCTGTCTGTGAGGTATTAATTTGAAAGGGATAAAGTGGACGTTGATGTATAAAGATTCTTCAAGAAAAACAAAAATTCTCATTACTTTTTGATCCCACCTCATACTTTAGAGATCAGTTGTGGCTGCTCGTGAAATCTAGTGATCCAAAGTTCTCCTTGATCACATACAAAGCATATGATTGTCACTGGAATGTAGGTTTCATTTGTGAGCTTTAGTAGCTTCCTGCAATCAACAGAAGCTTTACAGTTTAACTGGGCATCAAGATTGCTGGATGGAACTTGTCTTGTTCATGACAGCTGAATAATACCTTCAACCTTTGTTATGTGGGCTTTTTGAAATAGATTTGTCAATTCAGAGCTCTGATTTTCCACAGTCCATGACTACTCACGACACCTGCTAGAAGTCCCATCTGGCAATGACATAGACTACATTCTATTAAAATAACAATTGCAAATGGCTGTCTCCTGTCAATGACACTTATTCTTTCAATGCTCTTCCTGTTGGATTGACATATTTCCCATTTGAGACTTTCAGCACAATCACTTTCATCTCATGAAGCATAGTTTTCTTTAGTGACATAAGAAATTAACTTTACAGGAAAAGAAACCCTCGAGTTGACTTGTGCGTGGACATGTTGGCTGTTGATGATGTCAGTGAGACTTCCTGACATCTTCATAACTGTCATTCATGAAGGATTTTCCTCTGTGAGGGCTTTATCTCGAGAGGGTCACGTTTTCGTGAATTTGGTAACTAGGTGTGTGTCTGGTATCTTTGGATGGCAACAGGGAGCTTCCACGGCATCTTTGGGAGTGACCTTGTCCAAGGTACATAATGGACTTCGTCCCATAGGTAGACTGTAATCTGCAGGTCACTGGTGTGAATAGGACTGTTGTGATGTGTGACATCTTACGGTGTGTCACTCACCTTTTTCTGCAGTAGCGTGCAACATTTCCAAGGCATCCACATTGGAAACATACCAACATATTATTCTCCATGCAGCAAACATGTTCTCCTCTGCGGAGTGGAGGTGTTGATTATACTTGTGTTAGTCGGATGCTGGGTGGTAATTTGACATATGCGGCCTAAGGCGAGTTGGCAGAGTCCATTCTTCATTGTGCGTCCAACTTTTTGGTGTTAAAAATCTATACACCTCTTCTTAAACAGTCTCTTACCTGCTGACGTATCAGGTTGACATTCGTGGCTGCTGTCTCTTGTGTATGCAGTCTGACATTTCTGGTTGCCATAAACTGCAGTATGCCATATGAGAAACGAGAGGTCATAGTGGACTTCCACAACTACAATAGGTACCACAACTGGCGGTCAGCCATACCTCTTTCATCAGACTCTTTCTGTTGCATTTTCTTGATTTGCTGGCATCACATGATGAATATCTGTATTATGACATCCTTTACCACAAGAGCTTGGTACATGTCTTGTGTGGCTCCTTTCATGAAATGTGAGATTTTTTGGCTTCTGTCACATTCAAATTCACAATGTGGCATAGGCCCAGAACATTCTGTATGTAAGACTGTGTCATTCTCCCATGATGTTGGGCCCTGTTGTTCAATTTTTCTTGCTGCTGATTTTCACCAAATGTCTTCCTCAGTTTGGTCTGGAATTTATCCCAGCTATAGACCTTATCACTATTTTTCATGAACCATTGCTGTGCTGTATTGTCGCAGTAACAGTACACATTTGCCAAATACATAATGTCACCGCATGTATTTGGTGACTGTCAAATCCTTTCAGCCATTTTGTCAGGTCCTGACTGGCATCTTGAGAAAACCCTGATGTATGCATGATTTGCAATGAACTTACTACTGTTTGTGAATCCAGTAGTTTCCTGAATATAAGAGTGGTGATCTCATTGTATTCTGATTCCTGTCCATGCAGGCAGTGGATTTTACATTACCTAATAGGAGCTTGGTGATACAGATGTTTTGAAGTACCCGATGTCTCCACCAAAGACTGTGACACCATAACCACAATAGTCCAAATCTGAAAGCAGGGTTGCTAATGAAGTAAAACATTTAGCACTGAAAGCACATTTATTACAGGCATCAATGTAAAACAGAACAGAATGCCTCCAGGATGGAGAGTGTTGCTATTTATACAACGATTGAATGTTACAGAATACACAAACATTACATGAATATGAAATTTCTAGACCTTCTAGAAAAGATAAATATTTTCTGGTTATCAGATGTTAACTGATAACCCGCAGCACACCAGCCAGCGATGCTAACCACTACTCTACACTGTGTGCAGCACAGCTCGTGGCACTGTTGTCTTTTTCTTTTATTTTTTTTTTTCAGTTCCTTTTGTACTGGGATTATTTTACACCCATGTATTTAGTGGAGTGCTAGGATGGATGAGTTCTGGCAGGGACCCAATCCTGTGGGGTATAACACGGAACCCACGCCTAGGGTTACGGGTGAAGACCTTAATGGCAGCAACGGCGGAGAAGGAAGACTTCGGAACAGCGTAGCTGGCAGATGAGGCAACCCTCCTTTCTGGGGATTAAATGAGAAGGGAACCACTGCCTTGTGGTGGAGGAGAAACTCCAAAGGCTAAGGGAGACAACCCCAACAGAAAATCCTTTCTTGCGTTAGGCCTAGCAAGCCAGTAGGAAAGTCTTCATATATTGCTTTCAAAACACAGACGAGCCTCGGAACGAACCACTCAGGAATTGACCCCACTGCTTCTTCAAGTACTGGTGCAAATGATGGGAGACCTGATGATATTCATCAGTACAAGAAGATGAAACCAACTGGACTAAAAAATAACCTAAATATTGGCACCCTTGATATATTAAGCCTCAATGGAAAAATGGAAGAAATGACAGATGTACTAACAGAGAAAAGGTGAGAAGAATTTGAGAGGAGGAGGAGGAAAACTGTACTGGAGTAGGAATAACAGGTCTGGAAGAAATGGTGTGGCAGTGATGGTGAATAAGAATGTACAAAGCTGTATTGAAAATGTGAGATATATATCAGACAGGATCATAATCTTAAACCTGATATTCCAAAAAGAAACACTAAAAGTAATCCAGATTTATCCACCTCAAGTGGGATGTAGCGAAGAAGAGAAGATGGACTTTGAAAATGTGTTAGAAAACAATATATAGAGAGTGCTAATATAGTGATGGGAGATTTTAATGCACAGGTAGGCAAAGACAGAAAGGGATTTGAGCAAGTATTTGGATGTTTTGTATATGGAGGCAGAAATGAAGAAGGGGAAAGACTCCTGGATTTGTGCCAGAGGAATGGAATGAAAATAGCAAACAGCTGGTTTATGAAGAGAGAAAATCATGTTATCACCAGATACAGTACAGTTGGGATGGAAGAACCAAGAGTGTAATTGATTATATTCTAGTAGATAGGGAATGGGGAGAGAAAGTAATAAATGTGAAGGTAATTCCAAGTGTGAGTGCAGATGGAGACCGTAGATTACTGGTGGGACAATGGAAAATGAATCAGTGTGTGAAAAATAGAAACAGAAGAAAGTGATGAGGATACGGGATTGGAAACTGAAGGAGAGTGAATGTGCTGAGAAGTACAGAGAATTAATCACACAAAAATTTCCAAAAGAAGTTTTCTGTGATGTAGAAAAAGAGTGGAGTTTATTCAAAGACACTTTAGTCGAAGCAGCACAAAAAGTATGTGGCAGAACATCTGGAAAGGAAAAAATAAGACAGACAAGTTGGTGGGATGATACCACAATCCAAGCAGTTAGAAGAAAAAAACGGAGCATGGAGAAAGTAGTGGAAAACTAAAAATGAAGAAGACCATAAAAGATACATAGAGGAAAAGAAGAAGTGCAAAGAAATAGTGGAAACACCAAAGAAAAAGGCACAGGAAGAGCTTACAAAAAAACTTAAAGATGATGTGAAGAGCAATAAGAAAATGTTCTATAAAATGATGAAAAATAAAAGGAAGGCTTCTGAAGTACCAGTAAAGATGGAAACAGAGGACAGTACTATTATTGAAGATCCAGGGAATATAAAAGACCTCTGGAAAGAACATTTTAAGAAGCTGTTAAACGCTGAGGAGCAGGTACATGAGGAAACAACAAATAATGGAGAAATTGAAAGAAGTTGGGAAGCAGAATTAGGACAAATTACACGGGAAGAAATGAAAAAAGCTGTGAAGAAGATGAATGGGG
Organism: Schistocerca nitens; assembly: GCF_023898315.1. Classification (NCBI taxonomy): domain Eukaryota; kingdom Metazoa; phylum Arthropoda; class Insecta; order Orthoptera; family Acrididae; genus Schistocerca; species Schistocerca nitens. Next base: position 740,113,453 of record NC_064614.1, on the reverse strand, counting down.
GGAAAGTCCCAGGACCTGATGAAGTATCAGTGGACATGATAAGAGCAACAGGTCCAGTGGGAATGCAGTGGCTGTATAGAGTACTATCAAGCGTGTGGAGAAATAGTACAATACCTGATGACTGGAGAACAGGAGACATTGTTCCCATCTTCAAGAAAGGCAATAAAAGACTTTGTAAAAACTACAGAGGAATAACCCTTATGAGTCATACAGCCAAGATTTTTGAAAGAATTTTACTAAATCGAATGAGTGAAAAGATAGAAAAGGAGCTGAGTGAAAACAGCATGGGTTTAGGAAAGGAAGAAGCACGATCGACCTGATATTTTCTATCCACCAACTGATGGGAAAAAGTTGGGAGTATAACAAAAGAGTGATAATGGTTTTTATAGACATAGAAAAGTCATGACTCAGTTGACAGGGAAAGACTCTGGGAAGAAATGAAGAAGATAGATATAGAAGATGGGTACATTAATGTTATAAAGACAATGTACAGAGGACACAATTGTAGAATTAGAACACCATTGGGGAACTCTGAATACTTTGAAATAAGACAAGGACTTAAGCAAAGAAGTATTCTATCTCCTGCACTTTTTAATGTTGTGATGGAGGGAATGAATAGGGCAGTAAATAGTAAAAGAAAAAGACAAAAAGATGATTTTTGCAGATGATATGGTAATATGGGGTGATAAAGAGGTAGATTTACAGTTACAGCTTGATGCGTGGAAGGAAATAATGAAAAGGTATGGATTAAAAATAAATAAAGATAAGAGTGAAGTAATGGTATTTGGAAGAGAGAAAGGGATCAACGGAAATATTTCCTTGAATGGAGAACCCCTCAAAGTGATAGAAAGTTCCTCTTATTTAGGGAGTGAAATATCTAGGGATGGAAGAATAACTAACAAAATTAATAGGAGGTTACAGAAGGGAGGCAATTTCTACCAAACAATACAACACCTGATTTGGAATAATGAAGTTTCAGAAAAAGCAAAACTCCTTATGTATAAGAATTATTACATCCCTATTGTCACCAAATTTCTCAGAGCAGTTAAGGGAAAAACAAGAATGGACAGAGTAAGGAATGTAGAGATTAGAAAGGACCTTAAACAAGAAAGTATGAGAGAAGAAATTGAAAGAAAGAGATTAAGATGGTATGGGCATGTTAAGAGGATGCATGGACAGAGACTCCCCAAAATTATGGAAGAACTAAAGATGGATGGGAAAAGACCTAGAGGGCGCCCAAGAACATGGTGGAAAATGGGAGTGAGAATATCTGTAGAAAGGAGAGGTGTGACCTGGCAGCAAGTGGAGGAAGAAAAGTGGTGGGAGGACCGAGCCAAATGGAGAGGACTCGTCAAAACCCAGACCCGGCAGTAGCTGGAGCGGGATTCGGATATAGATAGATATTTAGTGGAGAATGTAGATGCAGTTGTCAGCCTTTTCGGTTGCATCAGTGCATCACGTTTTATATGTACATCTGCATACGTACTCTGCAAGCCACAGTATGGTGCATGGCAAAGAGTGCCTTGTACCCTTGTGTTGAAGCAAGCTGGGATATTTTACTTCCCCTTTTGTTTTACCATCTTCCTCCTTAGACTTCATTGTTTCACCTTTAACTAATTACCATTAACATATGTGAGCATAATCTGCATTTTCTTAAAAGTGGGAGGTTGGCCCTCAGTTTTAAAGAATAATAACATCACATGTAATTTCGTCCTTACTTTAAAGTATGAAATTGATTTTCTAATTTATTTTGACTGTTACTAGTTAGTATCTTTAATTATAGGGCGAAATCAATAAGTGCCTCATAACTTAAATTCTGTTGTTGACATATTAACAAATATAAATTCTGTGCTAATTATAAACACTTGGAGGAACAACTAATAATATTCTTGAAAGATTCGAAAACTTGTTAGCAAAGCCAGCCCTTAATTAATTCCAAAATAATTAACAGTGTTGTCAAAAGTATTGTTTGCTTAGTGATATATGTTAATTTCATGATTAAAACAAATAATTCAGCTTAACCCTAGTAGTAGAAGAAATTGTTAAAGAGACAAAATTTTTAAAGTATACAGTTAATCAAATGAGTTAAGTTTTAATTGAAACTTCAAACAGTGCGTAGTTTCAGTACCTATTATTGTGAGGATATATAAGGGCCCAATTTTTGGACATGGGACAGTCAGTCCACGGCAGAGTTTCAGATGAGGAAACTATGTAGGTTATAACGACGGTAACACATCAACTTAACAGTGAAATAAGTGTGACACCAAACTGTGCATCTGCAGCTACATCATTTAAAGTAGTCCGTGTTTGACTTCCACACCCCATTTTTCAGCCAGTACGTCGACACCGAGGACAATCGGCAAAGAAATAAAAGAAGGCAAATGTCGCCACACCCTTAGTACCAGTAGTCGTTTCAATTGCTGTTTCACTCACAAATGGAGTGAGGGTGTAGTTACTTCCTATACAACTCCAAAGAAGCTCTAATTTCTCTTATCTTGTCTATGCAGTCCACAAACAAAGTGTATGTTGGTGGTGGTAGAATCGTTTTGCAGCCATCTGCAAATGCCAGTTCTGTAAATTTTCTCAGTAGAATTTCACAAAAAGAATGTCATTTCCCTCCAAGGGTTCCCATTTGTGTTCATGACACTTCTTCAGAACACTTGCCTTTGATCAGATCTATCAGCAAAAAAAATTAAGCAGAACGCCTCCGAATTACTTCGATGTCTTTCACCTGCCGGGGATCCCAAGCACTCAAGCAGTGCTCAAGAATGGGCTGCACTGGCATTCTGTACACAGTCTTTTTTACAGGAAGTATTTCGCAGAAGTGTAACTCACCTTTAAACAGAAGTTCCCCATTTGCTGTCCCTACTACAGAACAAGCTGTCATTCACCATGCAACAGAAATTATGTCTGTCATCATGTATCCTTGTACAGTCCTTCAGTGATAAGTCTCAGTATAATTCTGTGTCATCAGCATAGAGTCCACAGATTACTGTTCACACTATCCATCAGTACAAGAGCAGTCTTATCTGTGAGGCATTACTGCTGATGCCTTTGTCTCTGATGAATAGATGCTGCCCAGGACAACATACTGGGGCCTATTACTTAAAAAGTTTCTGAGTAACTCACATGTTAGGGAACCTATTTGGTATGCTCAGATTTTTGTTTATAATAGGCAGTGGGGTATGGTGGCGAACACTTTCTGGAAATCTAGGAATACAGAATCTGCCTATTGCTGTTCATACATAGTTCGCAAGATATCATGTGAGAAAAGGGAAAGCTGACAAGGAGCCATCAGACCTGTTAAACATAGATTTTGAGGAGTTTTGGGCATGTTGTAGAGACTTGTACTCAGTACCTGGCTAGTGGCTTTATATAAGGTGACCCCTAGTTCCCAAAAAAATAGAAGTTGAATTCTTATGCTAGTCTCCTATGTCTGTAACGTTAATCATATTTCAACGAAGTGAGCGTAGCACAGTAGCTAAGGTTCACAGCTACCACACTGGTGGTATGGGTTCAATCCTACCTCCTGCTTATGTAATTTCTTCCCCCCACCCCCACCCCCACCAATTTCATAATACAGAATATCATTAAATAGGATATTCAGCTGATTTTGATCTTGATTATGCAATTAATACCGATTGTTTGGGCTGCCAGTACCAATCGATATACAAGAGTTGTCTTGCAGAAAAATGAGCAAAAACTGTCCCTGTCCATAAAAAAGATAGGAAAAAGATTAGTCATCCCTGCACAGCGCAGTACCGATAACTGCATCAGGAAAGGGATTCCCTTTGGTTTTCTTATATAGGCAAGAACCATCAAGGGAATGTAGTCAGACTTCAAAAAAGAGTTGATGAGTTGATTCATAAATTAAAAAAGCAATTGTGGCCTGAACAAAATCAGGGAGGTTCACAAAAGTGCTATATGAAGAATTTCCCATATTTGAGTTAAGGAAAATTTATGTTTTACATATGTGAGGAGGACAGACTAATCAGAGACTTTAAGATAAAATATTTGTAGATGAAACAAAAGCATGCACCTTCAGGTCTAAAAATTCTCTCTTCCAAATGTGTTCCACTTTGCCTTCCCTGTGATGTTTATTTTTACAGGTAGTTAAAATTTTGATGAAAAAAGAAAATAAAAATTCCTAGAGACTAATAAAGAAATAGCTTTGAGGGCAGAGTCCATGAAACACATTCTTTAATTCTGATTCAATTTTTGCACCTGTTTCCACAGGAATGATCAAATACCCATGGTCTGCATCAAACTTGATCAAACAAACAGCAGTCTTTCAGGATTTAAAAAAAACTGTTTTCCAGTGCCACTTCTGAAAAACCTGTGTGTTGCAAGGCACTAGATTTCATTAAATGTGCATAATGCTCTATGAATTTGTGTTTCAGTTACTTCTACAACAAATACATCTGTAATTCTGTTCTAGCATGGCAATTGATGTTAATGATACAGAACAAGATGTTTCTGCAGTTTGAGGAAAGTGGACTGTAATGATTGATTTAATGACTATCTTTGAATGAGTTTGCATGGCATACACTATTTAATGATATTCTATGTGATAAAATAAAAAAATATATAAAAGTACACAGGCAGGATTGGAACCTGTCCCGTCGGCAAGCTGGTGTCAACCTTACCCACTGCACTACACTCGCTTGGTCAACATATTATTAACATTATGGGTATATGAGACATGAATAAAACTTTCTCGGAAACAGGGTGCTACACATGAAACTCTGCTAGCTAGGCACACAGGGCAGGGCCCTCTGCAACAGTGGTCTCCAACCTTTCTTAGACACTGCTTCAGCAGAGTTCAAGCCATCATAAATGTAAGGAATGAACACACCCCTTAGTGAAGTCCACAAATTAGTGTTTGGATACTTTTGATGAGATTGTGAAATATTTGTTCTATATATATATATACACATTCATTTAACAATCTATCAATTTTCATTTAACTATTTTAATAACATAGTTTCATATCAGTGTGTACTTGTCTCAAGTTCTCATGAAAAACTGCCTTTTTTTATTTTATTTATTGTTAGTTGTTTATTTCATGTTCCAATGATCCATGCTGTAAATATCTCGCAGGATATGGAACATGTCAGTCTTAAAAGTTTTTGGAGAATACATTATATAGTGTTATGTAAGAATTACTAAACTGTTTCATATTAAGGTGTCTACAACTTCAGTTCTATTAGAGAAAAATAAAATATTTACCTATGTTTACAATAATAAATAAATGTATTATCTGTTTTCGTTTTTTTTATATGCAGTAGACAGCTATGTAAAATATGAGGACTTAATCTTTCGCAGTGCAAATAATTTAGGAGTAAAGGAAACCATTCGTTGAATAGCTGAAGTATTGAGAAAAGAAACTTGCTAGCTTTTGGAATCAGTCCTTTCACGAGCTAGTACGCACATGCACATGCGTGTGCGCTTGCACGTGCTCGTGCCCACGTTTATCTGTTCCTCTACATGGTTTCTTCTGGCAGTGTGTCTGTTGGTTAATGGAGACTGAGACCAGGAGGATTACGGGAGCAAAGGATGTGTTGCAAGGATGACTCACATCTCCATAGTTCAGAAAAGCTGGTGGGGGAGGGAAGGATCCAGATGGTCCAGATTGTGAAACAACCTTTGAACTCGAGCATGTTGTGATAAGCTGCATGTTGTGCCTGCCACAGTTTGACAGTCGCCATTTAGTCTGGTGGACAGTGGGTTGCTAGTCATAGGGATAGAAAAAGCTTTGCAGTGATTGCAGTGGAATTGTTATATGACATGGCTGCTTTCAGAAGTTGCCCTGTCTCTGATGGGGCAGGATAAGCCTGTGACTGGATTGGGGTAGGAAGTGCTGGGTGTTTGCATCAGGCAGGTCTTCCACAGGGATGAGGGAGGGGTTGGGAGTGGCATAGGGGTGGACTAGGATGTTGTATAGGGTGAGTGAGTACACGATGCAATAGCACTTTAGGAGAGAAATATCTTGGGCAGAATGTCCCTCACTTCAGGGCATGATAAATAGTCAAAACCCTGATGAAGGATGGGGTTCACTTATTGCAGTCCACAGGTTAATGGGTCATGAGAGGGGCACTCCTTTTAAGCTGATTCTGGGGCGTGCTGTGAGGATTAGGGGTGTTTGAGGTTTGGCATGTCTTTCTGCAGCTAGGTTGGAAGGGGGGCGGGGGGGGGGGGGGTTAGTGCCTGTCTGTGAAGGCCCTTGTGAGACCTCTGGAATACTAGGCATTAGAGATCCTGTCGCTGCACATATGCATTCCACAGGTAGCCAGGCCATATGGGAGGATTTTTTGGTGTGGAAGGGATGACAACTGTTGAAACAGAGGTATTGTTGATGGTTAGTGGGTTTCACATGGACAGAGGTGTGGATGAAGACATCAGGGAGCTAGAGGTCAATGTCCAGGAAGGCAGCACATCGGGTTGAGGAGCACAAAGTGAAGCAGATGGGAGAGAAGGTGTTGAAGTTGTGGAGGACAGGACTGTCTCTCAGTCCCGAGTGCAGATCATGATATCATCTATGAACATGAACCAGGTAAGGGGTTAGGAGTTTTGGGTTCTACGAAGGGGCACAGGCCTGTTTTTTCTGTGTGTACTCTAGCCTGAGAGAAGATTAATTCCAGAAGATAGCAAGATTTTTTTCTGTTTTGTGTTTGCTTGTCAGCTTCTCAGCACTTCTGCTGTTTGGTGAGTGATCTCCATTACTCCTAAATTATTTACATGCTATCATAAGTTCCCTATTAGTATTAATCTTTCAGGTGTATTTGTATTTGTTGTTCCAATTCACTTTATGTATTCCTTCTTCAAAGAGTGTGTGTGTGTGTGTGTGTGTGTGTGTGTGTGTGTGTGTTCTTTAGTTCCCATCCAACCTGTATTCTTTTGTCAAGTTAAATGTTACATGTTTATATTTTCAATCACATCTTAAAGGGCCAGAACATTTAAGCAAGTTATAATAAATGTTTCTTTTTCAGATATCCGTTGTCAACAACATTCTTAAGGTATGTGTACTGGCTTCAGTGCCTATGAAGTTTTTTATATGAAATAGGATACAAAAAGTTCTGTAATAAGTTTTAATTCCTGCAATACATGCAGCCACTCATCCTCAGGTGAACTGAAACAATAACTGTTTATTAACCATTTGTGAAAAACTTGAAGATTCTTTAACAGTGAGGTTTTAAATTTTTTTTTAAATTGACTGTTCAATAATGTGCTGATATACTTTGTAAATGTAAAATCTTTCTTGATTAAAATGTATTCCATTGCAGTATGGAATTGGAGAGCTGAAGCTGCGTTTAAGAACACGGCTAACACATCACCTGTATGATCAGTACCTCAGGTATGTTAATTTGTGATCTCTATATTGTTAGACAATTTCAGTGTCATATTCTATTCAGTATTACATCAATATGTGATGCAGACAGAAAAGTCGCCATTTTTATGTAGAGCATTCACAACTAAGGTCATGTATTTGTAGATACCTGCCAGTGTGAATTGATTTTTTTCTGCACCACCATTTGTGAAAAGGGCACACTCGGAAAGAATGGCCTGGATTGCTTGAAACTTGGCGACTTTGTGGATAAGCAGTAAGTGATTCAGATCATAGAGTGATGGCACGCACGTAACACTGGCAGCACTTTAACTTGTTTGACTATAAAGATCAGTGTTATGTCAAGTTCAACTAGTGAAAAGCCAAGATATCCATTAAAATGTGAGAACAAGTGCCAGTATGCCTCTTCAGTGAGTAATGGTGCTCTGTCAGTATATGAGTGAGTTCAAACCGAACAGAATGATTGGTGGGTAGGAAGTAAGTTTCCATACTACGAGATTTCTGCTCATACAGGGCATGTAAGCGCATTTGCTGCAACATTAGATCACAACAGAGGCGCAACAATGATAAATCAGATTCTGGACTGCACATTGTAATCAACAGATGACTTCTACGTCAACTTTCTGTTTTGTCTGCATTGCTTTGATCAACACTACAGACTCAACAATGTTGGCTTGATCGCTATAGGACTGCAATGGGTGTGATCCAGTCTGTTTAGCAGTATGTTGCAAGGTTTACTGATGGCCTGCATGCTGTTATGTCAGTTTTGATAGATCGAAAACCCTGAGATAAAAATGAGCATATAAATGCCGCTCCGCTCTTGGCACGCTGAATGACAGAATGGAATGTTTTTGTCTCTCTTCCATTTCAAACTGATGTAGTGAGATGTCCATGTACTGCTGTCCTATTTTTAATTCTACATCAGTTGATGTATTATTCAGTTTTTGTGAATATGCAAGCCAAGTAATTACTTCTTAGTGTCAGATAACTTTAGTTTTTTTATGCATCTATTCCCACCATCCTATTTTCTCATTCTGACTCAACATGTATCATACATACCAGATGGAATAATTTAGTCATGGTTGGCCCTCCCAAGGGACTCAATAATTCTGAGAGAATATCATCTACTCCAGGGGCACTGCGTCAACTTAGATTTTTCAGAGCACTGTCAAATTCTTTTCACTGTGCAATGTCGCTCAGTTCATCTTTGTTTACTTCCTCTTTATCCTACTATGATGATAACTGAAAAAACACAAGAATACAGTAATTCTTGTAAAGCAGAATTTGAATCACCAACTGCAACATTGCTTGTTTACATTTTAGCCCGTTGAGTAACCCACTGCTACATGAAGACATTATACTGATCTCACTAACATCAAGGTATTTCTTGCTAGTGTTTCATTTTTGCAACCAATTTACCACATCAAGTAGCTTAGAACTGAGTTCCAGAAAGTGAACTTTTTTCAGTAACAAAATTTTGAGTGTTCTTTACTTTTTTAGGCAGTCTTTTGCAATCTGTAATGCAATTGGCTTCTATGTAACATTACAGGCAGCTTGAATTTCAATTCCTGCCCTATTTTCAGCTATCAGGCACACCTAATTTCTGATGTAAAGTTAATTTTAGTCTGTGTTGCAGTTTTCATAAACATGGAAGTGTGATTATTGCTGAGATAGCCTACTTTTGATGTGGGTGATTGTCATAATACATTTCTTTTCTTTACCTTAAGTCCTATCTACATTGGTCTATTGTAATTATTATTGCAAGCATAGCTCTGCTTAAGATCTTCAAAGTATAGCTACTGCAGTACATTTTTTTACCTCAGTTTTAATCTTTTTGCCAATTGCTCTTGTTCCACATTCTTCTTTCTTTCTCCCTTTTTTCCCCCTACTCTTCCTGCAACCCCTCCTCCTCTCCCCCCCCCTCCCCCCACCCAGATCATAAGGATGAGGAACTTCATTGAAATGGAAACATTAATTGTTAACCTGTATTTGCATGCGACTTGAAGGAAAGAGGGTAAATGTAGCTTCGGATTTGGAATTACTGGTTTGTTCCACGAGTGGCAGTTGTTCTATCAGTGTAATTTGAAACATTATTTGGTAGAAAACAAGGAAGAAAGGAAATTACTAATGATCCAGAGTTTGTACACAATATATGTCATCAGCCTCTTGAAGTGTACAAGATACCCAAAAGGAAAACAGATGATAGTTCTCTACTCAACCTGACAGTGAACTAAAAAACAGAACTGAAAAACACACTTTTAGCTCTAAATTTCCTCTTATCTGCATTTATATATAATTTGGTTACGTGTCATGTAATTATTCAAACAGTTTCTTTATTTTTGTTTTCTTCATACAGGGGCTTTACATATTACAAAATGAGTAATCTGGATAATCGTATTGCAAATGCAGATCAGCTCCTAACAACAGATGTGGACAAGTTCTGTGATACATTTACAGACTTGTATTCAAATACATGCAAACCCATGCTGGACATATTTATATATGTATATCGTCTGACAGTGTCATTGGGGCCACAGGTATGTGACATTCACATATTTGAATCTCTCTCTCTCTCTCTCTCTCTCTCTCTCTCTCTCTCTCCCCCATCATCACAGCCCCATCTGATCCCTAGAGAATTATTAAGGTAGCTAAAAATGGACAACTCTTTGTCACTCTGTGCCATTCCAGGCTTCACCAGCTCTTTCATATCCTCTTCCTTTTGTCAGTATGAGAAATATTTTGAACATTCTCCAGTTCACAAAGCACTATTCCAGTGCCCAACCAAACTGTATAATGCCTTTTGCCCTTACTGTGTCCCTGCTCACAATTACCTGCGACTTAGTTTCTTAGTCACACGCACATACTATCTGCATATGCGCTACCTTCTACTCCTGTACTGTAACATACACCTCTTACTTCACTTATTTTTTGTTGCTTGATTGATCTGCTTCTTTCAGAAATATTGACAGCTTTCTCTCTTCCCTCCTGAGTGTTGATAAAATTATAATTAGAGCACATACATGTATTGTAGCACAACTTGATAATTAATATTGGTCTAGAATTAGGGCTTAAAGTAGTCATAAAAAATCATTTAGATTTAACGTTTACACGTCACCTTAATTCATCTACATCTAAATACATATTCTGCAAGCCACCATATAATCGATATCCAAATATATATTCTGCAAGCCACCGTTTGTGCTTGGTAGAGGTTACACTGTACCACTACTAATCGTTTACTTTCCTGTATCACTTGCAAATACAGCGAGGGAAAAACAACTGTCTATATGCCAACATATAGGCCCTAATTTCTTTTATCTTCATGGTCCTTATGTGAAATACACATTGTCGGCAGTAGAATCTTTCTGCAATTGGGTTCAAATGCCGGTTCTCCACATTCTCTCAATAGCATTCCTTAGAAAAGACGTCACCTTACACCAATGATTTCCATTTAAGCTCCTGAAGCATGTCTGCAATACACGAATATTTTTCAAATCTACCGGTAACAAATTGGGCAGCCTGCCTCTGAATTGCTTTGATGTCTTCCTTTAATCAGACCTGGTGGGGATACCAGACACTCAAGCAGTACTCAAGAATGGCTCACACTAGTATATTGTATGCTGTCTCCTTTAAGGTAAACCAGACTTTTATAAAATTCTTCCAATAAACTGAAATCGATCATTCGCCTTCCCTACTGCAACCCTTACATGCTTGTTCCATTTCATATCATTCTGAAGTGTTACATCTACATATTTAATCTGTATATAAAAAACAAAAGTGCTCTGACTTACCAAACGAGAAAGCGCTGGTAGATAGACACAATAAAAAACACACAAACACACACACAAATTTCTAGCTTTCGCAACCTAACGTTGCTTCATCAGGAAAGAGGGAAGGAGAGGGAGAGGGTAAGGAGTCATTCCAATCCCTGGAGCGGTAAGACTTACCTTAGGGGGGGAAAAGGACAGGTATACATTCGCGCACACGCGCACACACACACAGGCGGACATAGCTTGTCTGCCTGTGTCTGTATATGTGCGGATGGATGTGTGTGTGTGTGCGCGCGCGAGTGTATACCTGTCCTTTTTTCCCCCCTAAGGTAAGTCTTACCGCTCCCGGAATTGGAATGACTCCTTACCCTCTCCCTTAAAACCCACATCCTTTCATCTTTCCCTCTCCTTCCCTCTTTCCTGATGAAGCAACCTTGTGTTGCGAAAGCTAGAAATTTGTGTGTGTGTGTTTGTGTGTTTTTTATTGTGTCTATCTACCAGCGCTTTCTACTTTGGTAAGTCACAGCATCTTTGTTTTTATATATATGTTGGTCCCATGTGGAATGTTTCTTTCTATTATATAGATATTTAATCTTTGTGACTGTGCCAACCACACTACCAATGCCGATTTGAACATTATAGGTTTGTTTTTCCTAATCATCTGCATCTGCCTGTGTTTAGAGCTAGCTACCATTCATCACACCAACTAGAAATTTTGTCTAAGTCATCATGTATCCTCCTTCAGTCAGTCACTGATGACGCCTTCCTGTACACCATGTGACCATACAAGCTGTGGGGTCGAGATTAGAGCGGCAGTTTCCTGCTGCAGAGTAGGTGGCTGGCAGTTGCTACGGGGCCGTGGCGAGCGGCTAGCGTTTATGCGGCCTTGGAAAAACCCGAGCGCTTGTCAGAGGCGCAGATGGCCAAGTCAGCGCCCTTGGAGATATTTATATGCCAGAGAAAAGTTGATAAAAAAAACTAAGTGACACGGAGGTGCGAGTTGGCACACGTGGACAGAAAAAATATGTAAAGCTAAATTATCTAGACGCGCCACAAAAATATATAATATTTTAAAAGTTATTGTTGTCTTACAAATTGTAAATTTATGAAAGTTCAGAAGCAAATATCTCGGCAATACTTTGGCCGATAAATATACACAATGTGTCTACAGATGCGGCGAGAAGAGCTGCATCGAGCAATTGCCGATTTAGCATAATCTGTACCATTTTTGAATAAGAGGGCAGAATATGGGATTCGACTGAGAGAAACAGTGTTTTTGGTAATAAATAAATTTAGAGAGACGAAATTAGCTGCAGCATTCTAAAGTTTAAAGAGGTGGGTGAGTAATTATGCATTTTTATTTATTTATGTTTAGTATAAAAAATCCAGGAAAAGCAATATCATGTCACAAGAACATTATTTGTGAAAAAACAGTGGCAGATACAGAAAATTGGACCTTAAATTGTTGTTGCATGGAAATTTTCCATATGTTTCAGTTTATCATTTTTGTTTTTGTGTTTGGTTTTAGAATATTCGTAATTCTTTTTGTCAGTCATTTTAAGTGTGAATGGAGCGGCCATCTTTGATGACAGGGGAGTTGGTTCTGAGTGACGCTAAGAGCCGGACGTGCTGCTCATCTGGGGGTAGCAGTGTGTTGGTAGCCTCGTTCGGGGACAAGTATGTACGTAACGATGTTCGAAAGTGATAAAGTGGAGTGCAATATAGTGGATTAGGACAGCAGACAACAATGTATTTTGTGAACTGTGAACCGACTGTCGAGTGTCGTGATCGCGACAAATGAATTTTATAGTGAACTGTTGTAGCACCAGTTATTAACATCCACCCTTACGTAAAAGTCCCTCAGACTGCATTTTAAGTGTTTACTCAATATATTGAAGAAAAATAAACTACCTGTTCAAATTATAAATCAACGTAGGTGACTCAATATTTTAAATTTCACCGGAATACCTGCCTGCAATGTGTTCAGCTTTAAAATTGAGTTTACGGACAGGTGTGAGCTGGCCCCCTGTGACGGAAAATGTTGACAAACATTGAGACCAGCCACATCTCTGGCCACTCTATTAAGCTGAGTGTATCAAAATATATTTTTTCGTGCCATAGCATGTGGGGGCTCAAGCCAAACTATTCAAACTTCAGTGTGTAGTGCCCAGTACAGTAATACCCACAGCATCATCAGCAAACAGCTACAGATTTTGCTCCACATTCTGCCAGACATATTAAAAAAAATAGCAACAGTCCTATCAAACTTCCCTAGGGCACTCTTGGCAATACTCTTATTTCCAATTAACACTTGCCATCGAGGACAGTGTGCTGGGTTCCATTATTTAAGAAGTTTCTGAGCCTGGGAATGTATTCCATATGCTTGTACCTTCATTAAGTTTTTAGTGGGGCACCATGTCAAATGCTTTTCAGAAATAAAGTAATATGGATTCTTCTTCTTGCCCTTTATCAACGGTTCACAGGATATCGTGTGAAAAACAGGCATCAGAGTTTCGCATCAGTGATACTTTTTAGAACAATGCTTATTTTTGGACAGGAACTTTTACATCTCAAGGAAATGTGTTAAATACAAACTGAGAACATGTTCAAGAATTCTATAGCAAACCGATGTTAAGGATATTGGTCTGTAAGTATCTGGGTCCATTCTTTTACCCTTCTCATATACGGAAATCATGAGCACTTTTTTCTAGGCTCTTGGGACTTTGCGTCAACGCCATAGACTACTCTTTGTTAAACCCAATTGGGATTCTGTATGGGCCTGCCAACTCAATTGTTTCCCACTCTCAGTTGCTTCTCTATTCCATGGATCCATATTACAATGTCCTCCATACAGGAGTCTGTGACTATGTTAATATGATTTTTACACATGAACAATTTCTTAAATGTGAAATTTAAACCTTTAGCTTACCTTTTTCTGTCTTCTCCTGCCACACCAAACTGGTCAAAGACTGACGGGATAGAAGCCTTAGACCTGCTTAGTCAATGTATGTAGGACCAGAATTTCCTCGGCTTCTCACCAAGATCTTTCATTAAAATATGACGGTGGTAGTTGCTGTATGTTTCAGGCATTGATCTTTTTACAGGCGGACATATGTCTACTAACTTATGTTCATCGTCATTTGCATGTTCTGTTTTGACAGAGTCTTTGCCTCCTCAGCATTTTTCAGATTTCATTGTTAAGCCATGATGGATCTTTTCCATCCTTAATCCACATACCTGGCACTTAATTCTCCAGAGCACAATTTACAATCCATTTAAACTTTGACCATAATTCCTCACTGTCCATCATACTGGAACTAAATGATGTCCATCCATTGTCTAAATGGGATTCTAGCAACTGCTTATCTGCTTTTTCTGGCAGATATAATCTCCTAACCTTCTTGACTGATTTATTAAGTTTAGTAACAATACTCACTATGGTATCATCTTCACTAGTCCCAGTCTGTATCCTGATGCCATAGATAAGATCAAGCCTATTTACAGCTACAGGATCTAAAATATTTCCATTGTATGTGGGATGTCAAACCAGCTCCTGAAGGCAGTCCAAACCAGCTCCTGAAGACAGTCTTCGGGAAATGTATTCAAAAGTACTTCACAACACTGTCTGCCTGTACCCCCTGCAATGAATCCTTAGACATCACAGTCAATACCCTGTAGGTTAAAGTTGCCTCCAACTAGTATTGCATGATCTAAATATTTACACACTACTGACTGTTGACTTTCTTTGGATGACTCTAGAACTATCAGAATGGAACAGGGTGGCCAGTAAAACATCTAACAGTTTAACTTGGTTTTACCTACAGGAAACCTGTTATAAGTGACCAGATAACTTCATTATCGTGCTCTAATTTGGCCTCAGTACACAATATTTTTGCCAACTGCAATGAACAGTTCCCCTCTCATGGAGTCTAATCTCTCATATGTTCCATTAATTGCTAAATATCTTGGAGCTTTCTACTTCGGCTTTAAGGCAACTAAAATTTTAATGGTGAATGTTGTCTGATGTCACTACCTGCATGTCATCCGATGACTGTTCATGCTGCCTAGCCTAAAAAATGCCAATGTGCATTACAGTCCCATTAAAGAAAGTTCTAGATACTGTATTTTTGCACTAATGATACTTCAGTAATTTTCACAGTACTGTTAACACTAAAAGAAACAATGCATAAGACTAAAACATTTTAGTGACATTTCACTGGCACTGATACTTCACTGTTTTTCTCCATATGAAAGATGTTGTTGTTGTGGTCTTCAGTCCTGAGACTGGTATGATGCAGCTCTCCATGCTACTCTATCCTGTGCAAGTTTCTTCATCTCCCAGTACCTACTGCAACCTACATCCTTCTGAATCTGCTTAGTGTATTGATCTCTTGGTCTCCCTCTACGATTTTTACCCTCCACGCTGCCCTCCAATGCTAAATTTGTGATCCCTTGATGCCTCAAAACATGTCCTACCAACCGATCCCTTCTTCTAGTCAAGTTGTGCCACAAACTTCTCTTCTCTCCAATCCTATTCAATACCTCCTCATTAGTTACGTGATCTACCCACCTTATCTTCAGCATTCTTCTGTAGCACCACATTTCGAAAGCTTCTATTCTCTTCTTGTCCAAACTAGTTATCGTCCATGTCTCACTTCCATACATGGCTACACTCCATACAAATACTTTCAGAAACGACTTCCTGACACCTAAATCTATACTCGATGTTAACAAATTTCTCTTCTTGAGAAACGCTTTCCTTGCCATTGCCAGTCTACATTTTATATCCTCTCTACTTCGACCATCATCGGTTATTTTACTCCCTAAATAGCAAAACTCCTTTACTACTTTAAGTGTCTCATTTCCTAATCTAATTCCCTCAGCATCACCCGACTTAATTTGACTACATTCCATTATCCTCGTTTTGCTTTTGTTGATGTTCATCTTATATCCTCCTTTCAAGACACTGTCCATTCCGTTCAACTGCTCTTCCAAGTCCTTTGCTGTCTCTGACAGAATTACAATGTCATCGGCGAACCTCAAAGTTTTTACTTCTTCTCCATGAATTTTAATACCTACTCCGAATTTTTCTTTTGTTTCCTTTACTGCTTGCTCAATATACAGATTGTGAAGTCTCACCTCATTTGATCTTACGACAAATATATTTGACCATTATGCAATATTAATTTGCAAAGCCTTCATTTGATGACCTTTTTTTTTAGCATACTTCACACAGTTTAGGGTCTACTTTGGTGTAAATTGTTTTACAAGCTTTTGCCATTGGTAAAGTCCTTTCCCAGCTCAGCACTTACATCATTATTGTTGCATTGAAATACCATATACTATGGCATCATGACAGCACAACGTATGCATTTGTAATGAAAAAACTAGTTTGTTTTAGCCAAGTATAATGGGTTTGGGGGATTCTGGTTAATGAGGAAACACATAATCCTGACTTCCACCCTCACTAATAATGAGTATGACTGTTGCATAGTCCACATTATTTCTTATTAGGTGATGGACTCTTGCATTATTTGCTTTCCCCATGTTTATTGCATTCCTTGGTTATTCATTTGTACAACTCCTGCTAGTGTTAATATTATTTTTAGCAGAAGTAGCCTCAACTTTTTGTGTCCACTTATGGAGCATCAGACATCACTCCCTGATTGGGTATTTGTTGATCAGTTGGATACAATCCAATAACCAGAACAATTTCTTTGATTGGCACAGTTCTGTAGGATGCCATAATCATGTGCATAACTCCCTGCTGCATTTAGCACAAGTCTCGCACTGATTACAGGTTGATCCTGCTAGAACTTAGATGTTCATGTGTTGGTGCCAAAGGAAATTGTTCTCATAAGAAGGGCCCTAATGGTGTAGGCATAGTACATCATGAGAAAGACTGAAGTTAACAGTGACTATTGTGGCATTATATTTATAGTTTTATGTTACATGTACATATGTTGTTGATCCAGATTTTAGTAAGATCCACATCCCCCACTCTCTCTGCCTATGCCTATATAATGGGTTAGCATTGAGTGTTTTTAAATGTATGTATTGTTGAGAATTATTTACTCTGGGCACAGTATATGTTCCAGTGAATGTACGTGTTAAGCTAAAACAGTGTGCTACACCAGCCTTCTAACCAGGATCACTGGCTTTCACCAGCAATGTGCTACAAATTGAACCATCCCAGTAAGACTCGAATTCAAATCAAAATATTGACTTGTCACACGTTATGTCAGGTTGTTCACTCCTTTTCTCTCAGCCATTGAATTCATTCTCAACAATCCTGAGACTGTTGAGTCAAATTCTATTCTTTTGTGAGGCTTTTTCATATTGGATTATTTGTACAATTTAATCACTGATTCTGTCTGACAAAATCGTACCCTTTATCAACCTGCATATGGTAGGAATGGAAGGTATTTTCAGTTTTTAATGAAAAACTGCTCCACTTGCTGTTGAAAACAGAGTTCACTACCAGTTCAGCCTTTAGGTCAGTTTCAAGTGGTTCTGAATACTTCTAGAAATGTGATTTTTTTTTATATGTATAATAGAGGGAAACGTTCCACGTGGGAAAAATATATCTAAAAATAAAGATGCTGTTACTTACCAAACGAAAGCGTTGGTATGTTGATAGGAAACAATAAAAAACACACAAACACTCACACAAATTTCAAGCTTTCACAACCCAAGGTTGCTTCGTCAGGAAAGAGGGAAGGAGAGGGAAAGACGAAAGGATGTGGGTTTGAAGGGAGAGGGTAAGGAGCCATTCCAATCCCGGGAGCGGAATCCGTGGAGGGGAAAAAGGTATACAAACGCACACGCACATATCCATCCGCACATATACAGACACAAGCAGACATATCCACCCACACACATACAGACACAAGCAGACATATCCACCCACACACATACAGACACAAGCAGACATATCCACCCACACACATACAGACACAAGCAGACATATCCACCCGCACATATACAGACACAAGCAGACATATCCACCCGCACATATACAGACACAAGCAGACATATCCAAAGGCAGAGAGTTTGGGCAGAGATGTCAGTCGAGGCGTAAGTACAGAGGCAAAGATGTTGTTGAATGGCAGGTGAGGTATGAGCGGTGGCAACTTGAAAGTAGCGGAAGTTGAGGCCTGGTGGGTAACGGGAAGAGAGGATATATTGGAGGGCAAGTTCCCATTTCCGGAGTTCTGATAGGTTGGTGTTAGTGGGAAGCATCCAGATAACCCGGATGGTGTAACACTTTGCCAAGATGTG
The DNA here is from genome assembly GCF_023898315.1 of Schistocerca nitens. NCBI lineage: Eukaryota > Metazoa > Arthropoda > Insecta > Orthoptera > Acrididae > Schistocerca > Schistocerca nitens. The sequence goes on along the minus strand of NC_064614.1, from coordinate 740,095,057 downwards.
CTGGCAGTGCACCAAGTCATGTTTAGCCACAGGGTGAGCCTCATTACCAACAAACACTGTCTGCCTGTGTCCGTTCATGCGAATGGACAGTTTGTTGCTGGTCATTCCCACATAGAAAGCTTCACAGTGTCGGCAGGTCAGTTGGTAAATCATGCGGGTGCTTTCACACGTGGCTCTGCCTTTGATCGTGTACACCCTCCGGGTTACAGGACTGGAGTAGGTGGTGGTGGGAGGGTGCATGGGACAGGTTTTACACCGGTGGCGGTTACAAGGTTAGGAGCCAGAGGGTAGGGAAGGTGATTTGGGGATTTCATAGGGGTGAACAAAGAGGTTATGAAGGTTAGGTGGACGGCGGAAAGAACCCCAAAAGTGCCTCACTTGTGACAGGATACTTTCCAGGACTGGATCAGACTCTGAATGTGGCTCTCCAGCAGGGATAAGACTTCCTCAAATCCTGCCCTGAAATGAGATCCATCCTTCATGAAATCCTCTCCACTCCACCAAGAGTGTCTTTCCGCCATCCACCTAACCTTCATAACCTCTTGGTTCACCCCTATGAAATCCCCAAACCACCTTCCCTACCCTCTGGCTCCTACCCTTGTAACCGCGCGTGCACACACATCCATCCGCACATATACAGACGTATCTTGTCTGCCTGTGTCTGTATATGTGCGGATGGATGTGTGTGTGTGTGGGGGGGGGGGATGTATACCTGTCCCTTTTTCCCCCTAAGGTAAGTCTTTCCGCTCTCGGGATTGGAATGACTCCTTACCCTCTCCCTTAAGACCCACATCGTTCAGTCTTTCCCTCTCCTTCCCTCTTTCCTGATGAAGCAACCGTGGGTTGCGAAAGCTTGATATTTGTGTGTGTGGTTTGTATTGTGTATCTACCAGCGCTCTCCCGTTTGGTAAGTCACAGCATCTTTTTTTAATATATTTTTCCCATGTCCATACCTCCTTTGGTAAAAATGCAACCCTTTGTGGAAGTTAGAAACTATATTTAATTGGGGTGGGGGGAGATAGATGAAGTGCATATGCAATTAACAGGAAAAGGCTGTCAAGTTGTTACAAGAAGTTGTTGTCACTAATCAGTGGAACCTGAGGAGAGAAAGTTGACAAGAAATTGATTTGTTGAGAAGTTCAACTGAAGTACATTGGGAGTACTTTAACACCAGAACACTTGAACAGAATTGTGTACCACACTTTATGTATACTAGTTTTAGCACCTACAAATGTGAAAAAAAGCAGATACACAATACTACCAGCTGAGATACAATTATTCCTGAGTGTGCCATGGAAGATTTGTGATGTTGCATTGTTGCGAAATGTTAAATCTCAAAATAGTCATTATTGATAATATAATGTAAATAGACAGATTAAAAAAATCTACTCACCAAGTGGCGGCAGGGGAAAACACACACACACACACACACACACACACACACACACACACAAAAGGATTTAACTTTCACAAGCTTTCGGAGCCCGAGTGGCTCCTTCTTCTGGCAGAAGAGTTGAAGGAGAAGGACTGGAGAGGTTTAGGGAAAGGGGTGCTGTTTAGAAAAGTCACTCAGGACTCCGGGTCAGGGGAGACATACCAGATGGGATGAGAAGGAAAAACTGACTGATGGGGTCTGCACCGGATGAGATTTGAAAACCTGAGAGCTTAAAGGTGGAAGACAGGGTAATATGCAAGACAGAGATTACTACTAAAGCATCATGCATGAGTTAATGAGAGTGAAACGCCAAGTGCATTTTATGTAACAGAGGTGGGAGGGGAGATAGCGAAAAATAGACAAGTCAGAAAATGAAAGGTGTAGAAAACTGAAATTGAGTGAAGAAAGGAGTAGTTACTGTTAATATATGCTGAGACAGAAGGAATTAATGTAAATTAAGGTCAGGTGGATGGTGAGAACCAAGGATATGTTGTATTGCTAGTTCCCACCTGCGGAGTTCTGAGAAACTGGTGTCTGGGGGGGAAATGACACACGTCATATACCAGCTGTTACACAAACACCGTTCAGCCTTTTACATCAGCATGACTACCACCCAGTTGTCAGTCAGGATGAATGGGCATAGGCAGAGGGTGTATACAGGCAACACACAATATCCTGTTGCAGAGCATGCTATACAACATGACCATCATGAACTTGGTGCTGTTTCACCACATATGCCATCTGGATTCTTTCTCCATGATAGGTTAAGTATTTCTCATTTACATGTCTAGATTATTTAGACATTTCATGTTGACCTCTAAAGAATGCAAAAATTACAAAGTAATAACAGTGAGGGGGGATTGAAAGCATGTTTGAATGAGAAAAATGTTTGTAAATGAGCATTTGATTGGTTAACTTCAGTTACAACTTACACATCAGTCCCCTAAAATGATTCAGCAGTCTTAAGACAACAGAATTTGTGAAAAATCCTTTGATGGTCCTACGTTTATTACTTAACTATTGTTTCGTGTGCAATAAATGCTCTGTTTGCTTTTAGGGGCCTTGCAAGGACACTTTGTCAGTGTGCTATTCAATATGTTAAATAATATTGCAATTAATAGCAAGAGCATTGGAGACAACATTTCAGAATGTCATAAGCATATTTTTATTGTACATATGTCTCTGCTTTTCCAGACTCCAGTGATGCTAATTGCTTACCTAGTTGTATCGGGCTTCATTCTCACGCACCTTAGGCGACCAATGGGCCGCATGACAGTTACTGAACAGAAGCTTGAAGGTGAATTCAGATATATCAACTCAAGGCTAATTACAAATTCTGAAGAAGTAGCTTTCTATCAAGGCAATAGTCGTGAGAAGCTTACTTTATTGGCGTCATTCCAAAAATTGGTAAGTTAATGTGTCAGTAATTGACTCTTTATTTTGTCTTGTGATTCTAATTACAGTGGTTGTCTACATTCTTGAGTGCTGTAGCTTCATTTCATGATATCAGTGGTTGTTGTTTTCTTTGACTATATACTGCACTACTTTTTTACGTTGATTGCAAATAAAGTGAACTAATTGGAAGAAACAAACCAAGTTGGATTGATTTTTTGTTAAAATTTGATGAAATAGTTTTTAATATATTAACAGCAAAATGGATGATTGTTCATTTCAGGTTAATCATATGAGGAAGTTCTTGGAGTTCAGAGTGCTGATGGGAACCATTGACAATCTTGTCGCAAAATGTATGTGATTCTTTTTAGAGTTTGTTTTAAATCTTTGTAACATAAGCTTTCAATCATAGCTGAAACAATTTCACTTTTATGATTGGCTTAAAAAAGTACTGATACAATTTCTGAGTGAAGGTGGCTGTAGTGTAGCTAAACAAAGTTCAGCGCTAACGAAGAATGTGGCAGGAAAGTAAGAAAACAAGTGAAGGATCAGGTAACATATGAGTGGGAAGAGATAGCCAAAAAGGTGTTTATTACAGGAATCTTAGGAAAATGAGAGTAGTCAATATTGTGCTGGCAGTGTTTGGGTCAGTTCGAAAATAGTAAAGAGAAGTATTTAAGCTTATGGAAGTAGGGCACAATTGAAGACATGAGTAAATTGTGTCTTAAGGAGTGTGATCATTAACAGAAACTATGATACCCTGTTGACGGTTAGACTGTATATGTTCATTTTGGGAGCTTTGTCTGTCACAAGCAACTGTAAAATATAATACTTGTTACACCAGCTATGAGTACAACCATTAATGTAGTAATACCATTAATCTTTTTTTCTTAACTGTAGTATTTTGTACCCTTACAAAATAGTAGTAGTGCTAGACACCATTTAACTCAAGGTAATCTCACACTTTGAATTCTGCTTTCACTGTCACCTAGTTGGTGACATTTGGAGTGAAAAAAATATTCTTGATGTTGTATTGGTATAATTTTTGAGAGAGAATGGGTATTTTCCTTTTAGTATCCGATATTTTAGGTTTTTCAGAAGTTCGGATTTTTCAGCAATTCAGTGTATAGCTCTAAGAGTTGAACAGTCTTAGACACTTCTTGTTAGTCTTCTTAAATACATTGGATGTCCTCTTTCTTGAAGCTTCTCATCCAAGTACTATGAACAAAATGCACTTCAGATGTATTTCTGTGTGTTATTATTGAAGAAACAATACCACGTAACTGACTTTCCATTATTTTTTCGATTGACACTGAGTGCACCCGCTGTTGCCATGAAAATAACGAATTTTCAATTCTTTCCAATTAAAATCAAGCAGATAGAATATTGCATAATTCAAACAAGATTAAAAATTGTAGACTCTGTATAATTACAGAAGAATAAAATATCACATAACTAATGTTAGAAGCACCATGAGCCTGTACATGGATGATGCTATTGTCTAGAGGGAGGCTGCAATGCCAGAAGCCTGTAGCAAAATGCAGGAAGACTTGCAGAGGATCAGTGATTGGTGTAGTTGTTGACACTTGGCAATCAGTGTTAGAAACAAATCTCCACTTTTGTATGCTGCTTCAGTAAAGATTTATTTCGCGGTGAAAATACCATCTTAGGAAATATTGTTAATTTTCGTCATCTAAAGCTTTGGCTGAAGAACTGTTTATCAAGAGGAAGAGAGACGTAACTAGCAAAAACAGTGTGCCATGGCTGCATTCATTTTTGCATTTACATGCCAAATAGACACAGTTTATGTGATATTCCTCTTTTATGTAAATTATTTCTGTTGTAATTCACAGGATCTGTAATCAAATATTCATATTTTTAAAACATATAGTGCATGGTTTTGCATTTTTTTATGTTTGCAGCCAGCTGTCAGCACCTTCTAAATTATTCAAACAGAATATTTACAATAATTTACAAATCTTTTGTAGATTTACACTATTGTTCTATACATCCCAATATTTATTATTTGTCCAGTTGTCATAAAGTTGTAATAGGATAATGTACTTATGAAAAGAATAATTCGGGGAACAGTATGGCTCTCATGTTTCTGAAAACTGGTAAACACTATCAAGATCTTTTATCAGTTGAATAAAAGTTAATGATGATAAGGGTGTTTCGCATGTCAGTCTTGTAACACCAGCTGCGTGACAAATGACATACCCTTTAAATTATTTTGTATTCAAGTCCTTCTATGGACACCTAGATGGCTCATTCAACATAGATGCAGCCAATTTTTTATCCCCACCGAACAAGTGCTTACTCTCCCAGGAGATCGATATCAACGGAATATCTAACACTAACTCTCATTCTTACATGTTCTGTTGGCTTTTGTAATATTGTTTATTGATTTACGTAATGAATATACTTGACTAAAATCTTTTCGTCAAGAATGGATCGTACTGTCTTTACTGTTTTTATTTGATACTACTTCACGATTTTTGTGTTAAAAATGGTTGTTGAGGTGGATAGCTTTTGTCTGTATCATCTTAAGCAATTTCTGCAATTGTAAAAGAAAATTTTTATGTTTTTTATCAATGTTTTTGAAAATGTATTACAAATTTTTATACACTGGTGAGCCAAAACTATATGACCACCAACTTAATAGCATGTCTGTCTGTCTTTGGAACGAAATACAGCACTGATTATACATATTAGCAATTCTGACAGTTCGTTGTTAGCTGGAAATGCATGGCATTAGATGTCTATGCAAAGTTCTTGTAATTCATGCAAATTATGGGCCGCGATTTGTGTATGCGGTGTCGGTGCCCAATAGCGACCCAGGTGCGTTCCATAGGATTTAATTCTTCATTTGTGTGGCCATAGTGTCCTTTGTTGCTTTATAATTCATGAGGGTATTTTTGATCTGTCATTGCAACTACAAAAATGCGTGATTCTTTTCACCAGATGCATTTTGCTTTATTGAGGTAAAGCATCATCAGTGGTGGTAGTATTTCGGCTCCATAGGATTTACATCAGAAAAATTCGGTCACCACTACATCAACAGTAGTTCACTATAATGCCCCTCAAACCACTGCAGCATGGTTCTGGCTCCAAAACAAAGACAACTATACTGCTGAAAGATGACATCGCCATCAGAGAAGACCTCTAGCATGAAGGGATGCAGGTGGTGTTAAGCACAGGAGAATGTCTCCAACAGAATAATATTGCTTCCACCAGCCTGTGTCCATGTTGTGCTTCATGTTTTGAGCCACCATTCACCTCGATGACTGTGTTTGTGGAGACAAGTATCAACATAGTGTAGTAAAAATGTGATTCACCCAAAGAGCTGATACATTTCTACTGATTGACGGTCAAATCCTGATTGTCCTGTACTCACTGAAATTGCAATTGATGATGTTGTTGGGTCAACATGTGAACATGTAGGGGTGGTCTGCTGCAGAGACCCGTGTCCAATGATGTATGATGAACAGTGTGCTCCAAAACACTTCTGTGTCCACCAGCATTCTGCTCTTTCGGCAGAGGTACCAAAGATCACCATCTATCCTACTTTACAGAGCAGAAGGCCTCTGTACCCAACTTTCTGTGAAGAGTCATGGAAATTAAAACATTTAGCACGTAATGGTAGTTTCACTGCCCTACCTCTTTCCATAGATGCTCACAACAGGAGCACATGAACATTCAACCAGCTTCACTGTTTTTGAGATATTTGTTCACAGGCTGTGCATAATAATAATCTGCCCTTTGTCAGTAACTTATCTCCATGGATTTCCTCATTACAGCCCTGTCTTCGCTAGGGTGATCCCTCATCCATGTCTACTCTGCTTACATACTTTCGTTACCGCGTCACATACCCGCAACACCATAAGGCAGCATCAGTGTACCTGTCATTGGATACAAATATGTTACCTCATAACTCTTTAGAAAATACCTCTGTGAATACAGGGTAAAGTTTTATAAGTGTACCATTTCAGACATACAGTAGACTTGTCACTATGTACTAGCTTTGTACCCACACAGTACGTCTTCATATGTTGCAGAGATCATCGTACCTGAAAATAATGTGATATTTCATCTGCTACTGACATTGGTGTGTTCTTGTTAAATAGCTTACTAAAATACTCATTTTTCTGATGCTTTACCTCTAATAGAAGTAAGGTAAAATCATGAAACTTACTACAGTTGGTGGAGTAGTTAGGTGCACTGAGTACTGTGGCTCTTGGAGATAGTTGTGCACCACCATAACCACGTTTTTCCTTAAAGTACATGTGTGCAGCATAGTCTCTGAAATTACAGTAGATGTAGACCAATTCAAAAATTGATGTAGGAAATAGAAGAGATCATCTTATTAAAACAAAAGATTATGATGTTAAATTAAAGTTGAGCTTAATTACATATTCCTTTGAAACAAATGAACTTGAGTGACAGAGCAGGTACACTGCGAACGGGCATTAAGCAAGCTGTTGTACCGTGTAACACAGATCACTCCACAAGCCATTAATAATTCTCTAGTGATGTTAAATAGCTCTATCTTCTATTCAATTCTAGAGCAACTGATCTTCCACCCAAGCTACTGTTAAACGTGGATAATGCTATATGAAACTCCATCACTTCCACCAAACCAAACCACCAACTGTTCTTATCACATGACAGAACACCACCATTCACCCACGCTAATTGCAACACTGGCAATCACTACCATATTTTACTGACTGTAAGACGCACTTTTTTGTGTGAAAAATTGCCTCCAATATCCAGGTGCATCTTATACATGAAATTAATATAAAAATTTCCAGTGTTTGATTTAAAATTCCCGCTAGTCATAAAAGTGCCCGTATATTTAATGCCACAGGAAATCTATCTCCATCTGGCAACATTGGATCCATCTAGCAACAGCAATGCACTGATGTGACAAACATCAGTTGTGGGGATTCACAAGCTTGCTAACACTGTCTTCCTCCTGCCCCACCATCACAAGCACAAAACACTGTCTAGCCTATGATGCTTCAGTGCAGTCTGCAGTGCCAGTGAACTTTAATTGAAAGTGACTTGTGTCAACAGTACAATATTTTTCTTAGTAGCTACTTTAGTAATGGAAAAAATAAAAGGTATTCATATGATGTGAGTTGTAAATTGAAAGTAATAGCAAATGCATAACAACATGGAAACACAGCAGCTGTGAGTGGTGTTTTGGTCTTCCGACGACAGAAAAAAACCATTTGCAACTGGTGGACTCGTAAAGATGAACTGTAAAAAATGATGAAGACTAAATGTGCAAGTAGAGAACTGAATGCAAAATGACCAGAACTAGAAGATGATGTATTGAAATGGATTCAAGGTCACCATCAAAATGACATTGGAATTAATACAAAAATGATGTAATTACATGCTTGTAAGCTAGTGCTTCAATGGAACCTGACAGACTTTGAGGATGGAGTTGTTTGGTGCTACAGGTTTATGAAGCATCATGGACTTAGCATGCAAACCAAAACCAAAATATCTCAGAAAACACCACAAGAGTATGAAGAAGAGATATTATCTTTCCATTGCTTTATTATTCAAAATTGAAAGAAAACCAGTGTGGAACTGAGCCAAACAGTGAATATGGACGGAGCTCCTCTGACATTTCATTTGGCGAGTAACAGAACTGTTTCCATGAAAGGTACTAAAATTGTAATTATAAAAACAAGTGGACATGGAAAAAATGCACTACACTGTTATCCTTTCATGTTGTTCTGATGGCACTAACCTTAATGCAACTATCATTTTCAATAGCAAAACAATACCAAAACTTTCTGAAGTACAACCAGGTGTTGTTGTTCACATACATGACGGGGTTGGCTGGACGAGGCTGGTACGAAATTATGGATTAACAGAGTGTGGGAGAGAAGGAAAGGTGCTTTATTGAAGAAGAGTTCTCTTCTTATGCTAGATCAATTTAGTGGTCATTTGAGCTTGCTAGTATTCCAGAAGGACTTATTTCAAAATTACAACCTCCTGATGTCTCAATAAATAAACCACTTAAAGTGTATATGAGAGAGGAATAGAACAAATGGATGATGGGTGAAACTCGACATGAATTCACGCCAAAGGGAGCTTTAAAACGACCTACGATCAAACAAGTGTGTCAGTGGATAACACAGTCTTGGTCTAGAGTGAGAGAAGACTTTATTGTTAAATATTTCAAGAAGTGTGGCGTAAGTAATGGTCTTGATGGCAGGGAAGACTGTCTTATATATGAAGAGGACAACAATCATCATTATTATTATTATTTATTATTATTATTATCAGGGATTTTAAACATCAGTTCAGTTTTATAAACTAGATTTTGTAAAATCCGGTTTTCAATCTACTAAAAATTCTTATTTTTTAAGAAAATTACTTAAAAATTAAGATGTCTTTTATAGTCGGTAAAATACAATACCTGCATACCTGGCTTCCTGTTCTTCTGTAGACTTGTTTTCCTGGCCTCTGATGCCACAAATCGACCTCAGAAAGTCTCTCACAAGTACAATGTAAATTATTGAAATTATTCAGAACTCATTACTATAATATATGCCATTACATGTGTGCAAATGAAACAAGAAAAGGAAGCTAAAATGGTAAATTCTGTGTTGATTTGTACCCAAGACATACACTATTAAATATTGTTCTTAGACTGCGTAATTTGTAGTACAATGGGATGTATGTAAATAACAAAATGCTTCAAAAATGTTGGGTTGTGGTTTGAAAGGAAATTATCTCCTCTTTCTCATTATGTATTCAGAAGTAACAAAAGCTAATCAATGACGTTTTCTGTCACAATCTGATCAATATTAATGAAGATATAAAATTTATAAGTGCCAGCACACTTCATATGGCCTTCCTTCTAAAACAGTTGTTCCAAAGTACAGGTATTGTTATTAGTAATTCCTTCATTTTGTACCCTGTGTTAGTACTTGCCTACTATTTATTTTCTATGTGTCACCTTTAGTTACATAGTCCCTCAGTATGAATATTCTCCATAATCATCAGCCAGCTCAGAACAGAAGCCACTTCCCGCCTCCAGAATATTGGTCTCCAAATTTTTTTTTTCCCAGAGGTAAATCCTGTTGTCTGCAAGTGGTACCTGCCTTTGGCCAACAGCCGCACACTTGTCTACTGGGCCCTCATGCCAGTTTCCCAGCTTACTAGAATTCTTCATCTGTGTACAGAAACAGCCCATGTCAAAATCTATTAGCTTATAACTAGTTTTTTTTTTTTTTTTACACAGTCCACATACCAAATCTGCATAACCTATGTTGATATTGTGCAGCAATCCATCGCATGTACTGTTCATTCTGTTTCAGACTGTGCCACAGTAGTTGGCTTTTTTGCAGTGAGCCTGCCATTTTTGGACCGTAATCATCCAGAGCTCGCTATCTGCGGAGAGCAAGAAAGATTTAGAGTGAGTAATACACATTACTGCCACTGGCACATTTGTGTAATTTTTACTTTTCAGGGAGATGGGTGGTTACTTCCATGCTCACTAGCCATTGTGCATGCCCCTGTAGGAGGCATGCAGTATTGTAAAGTGAGCTGAGTAAGTCAGAATAAATCATTGCAAAATCCAGGCTGGAATATAATTATGAATATGATGACAGATCACTACTAGTCACATCAAAGAGGCTTTGAGCAGCAGCCAGCCATGTAGAAAATTAGCTGCAATAGGTGATAGGCATATGAAAGTAGCATGGAGGGGGGACAGGGGGTGGATACTAGAAATAGAGGTAAAGCGTCCATGCTGGTGTAGTTAAAATAAGAGGATGGTAGAGAGATAACTGGAATCTACACTCCAGAAAAGTAGTACCTTTTTTTAGGACAAAAGTGCTTTCTCAAAGAATTCAGTGAGCTTTTTCTGGAAGCAGTAGGGAGCCACAGTGTTATGTTCTCAAGACAGTCCGAAACAACAACATAACTGAGATGATCTGTTTCTCCTTTGTAGCTCACAACAAATTGATGAACACTGGCTTCGTGACTTGTCCAGTGATAGCTTTGGACCTCATTCTGCATCAAAAATGAGCAGTTCTCTAAAAAATCACAGTATACAGCAAACTGTGAATCTTGTAGGCTTTCTCTAATGTGTTTCATAAATGAATTTTGTTATTTTTTAATAAAGTCATGATGGACCAAGATAGACAGCAAAATAAATTGATGAACTCTTTCATTGATTTTTGCGATGTTCCTAATTCACACCTGTCCACAGAAATCCACTGTTGGAAGGTGACATCGTCCATCAGCTTTTCTTCGAATACCTTCTGAAGTATGGTGTTGATTTCCTTATTCCCGGGCATGAATTACAGTCTCCCAAATGACTATCTATTGATATTGGATTGCACAGAACCTTCGCAAGACAATTTTTATATGTCTATATTTCTCCACTTGTTACAGAGTTCAGCCTAGCATTTTCAATCATAAATTTCAAATTTTGGTGAACGGCACATACACACACTGTGTGTGTACCACAGGGGCCTGCTGGAATACAATTATTAGGCCAAAACCTTCATAAATTTGGAAAAAAAACTTTTTAAATTACAAAGAACAAGTCTCTTTGAAGCATTAATTTTCTGACCGCCACTGTCCTTCATTGAAACACAATCCTTTATTCCAGGCATGGCCCTGCTTATGTTGTTGCTCTCATAAAATGACCAAATGGTGTGGAAAGTTTATACTCGCAGACTTTTCCCTGGTCTTTGATCTGGATTTTCCAAAATGCTTCTGCTCTGTAATAGCTGCTTTGCTTGCCAAACCATGTAGTTTGTTGTTGTTGTTGTTGTTGTTGTTGTTGTGGTCTTCAGTCCTGAGACTGGTTTGATGCAGCTCTCCATGCTACTCTATCCTGTGCAAGCTTCATCAGCTCCCAGTACCTACTGCAACCTACATCCTTCCAAATCTGTTTAGTGTATTCATCTCTTGGTCTCCCTCTATGATTTTTACCCTCCACGCTGCCCTCCAATACTAAATTGGTGATCCCTCGATGTCTCAGAACATGTCCTACCAACCGATCCCTTCTTCTGGTCAAGTTGTGCCACAAACTCCTCTTCTTCCCAATCCTATTCAGTACCTCCTCATTAGTTATGTGATCTACCCATCTAATCTTCAGCATTCTTCTGTAGCACCACATTTCGAAATCTTCTATTCTCTTCTTGTCCAAACTATTTATCGTCCATGTTTCACTTCCATACATGGCTACACTCCATACAAATACTTTCAGAAACGACTTCCTGACACTTAAATCTATACTCGATGTTAACAAATTTCTCTTCTTAAGAAACGCTTTCCTTGCCATTGCCAGTCTGCATTTTATATCCTCTCTACTTCGACCATCATCAGTTATTTTGCTCCCCAAATAGCAAAACTCCTTTACTACTTTAAGTGTGTCATTTCCTAATCTAATTCCCTCAGCATCACCCGACTTAATTTGATTACATTCCATTATCCTCGTTTTGCTTTTGTTGATGTTCATCTTATACCCTCCTTTCAAGACACTGTCCATTCCGTTCAACTGCTCTTCCAAGTTCTTTGCTGTCTCTGACAGAATTACAATGTCATTGGCGAACCTCAAAGTTTTGATTTCTTCTCCATGGATTTTAATACCTACTCCGAATTTTTCTTTAGTTTCCTTTACTGCTTGCTCAATATACAGATTGAATAACATCGGGGAGAGGCTACAACCCTGTCTTACTCCCTTCCCAACCACTGCTTCCCTTTCATCCCCGTCGACTCTTATAACTGCCATCTGCTTTCTGTACAAATTGTAAATAGCCTTTCGCTCTCAGTATTTTATCCCTGTCACCTTCAGAATTTGAAAGAGATTATTCCAATCAACATTGTCAAAAGCTTTCTCTAAGTCTACAAATGTTAGAAACGTAGGTTTGCCTGTCCTTAATCTTTCTTCTAAGATATGTCATAGGGTCAGTATTGCCTCACGTGTTCCAACATTTCTACGGAATCCAAACTGATCTTCCCCGAGGTCGGCTTCTATCAGTTTTCCGTTCGTCTGTAAATAATTCGCGTTAGTATTTTGCAGCTGTGACTTATTAAAATGATAGTTTGGTAATTTTCACATCTGTCAACACCTGCTTTCTTTGGGATTGGAATTATTATATTCTTCTTGAAGTCTGAGGGAATTTCACCTGTCTCATACATCTTGCTCACCAGATGGTAGAGTTTTGTCAGGACTGGCTCTCCCAAGGTTGTTAGTAGTTCTAATGGAATGTTGTCTACTCCGGGGGCCTTGTTTCGACTCGGGTCTTTCAGTGCTCTGTCAAACTCTTCACGCAATATCATATCTCCCATTTCGTCTTCATCTACATCCTCTTCCATTTCCATAATATTGTCCTCAAGTACATCGCCCTTGTATAGGCCCTCTATATACTCCTTCCACCTTTCTGCTTTCCCTTCTTTGCTTAGAACTGGGTTTCCATCAAAGATCTTGATATTCATGCAAGTGGTTCTCCTTTCTCCAAAGGTCTCTTTAATTTTCCTGTAGGCAGTATCTATCTTACCCCTTGTGAGACAAGCCTCTACATCCTTACATTTGTCCTCTAGCCATCCCTGCTTAGCCATTTTGCACTTCCTGTCGATTTCATTTTTGAGACGTTTGTATTCCTTTTTGCCTGCTTCATTTACTGCATTTTTATATTTTCTCCTTTCATCAGTTAAATTCAATATTTCTTCTGTTACCCAAGGGTTTCTACTAGCCCTCGTCTTTTTACCTATTTGATCCTGTGCTGCCTTCACTATTTCATCCCTCAAAGCTACCCATTCTTTTTCTACTGTATTTCTTTCCCCCATTCCTGTAAATTGTTCCCTTATGCTCTCCCTGAAACTCTGTACAATCTCTGGTTCTTTCAGTTTATCCAGGTCCCATCTCCTTAAATTCCCACCTGTTTGCAATTTCTTCAGTTTTAATCTACAGTTCATAACCAATAGATTGTGGTCAGAGTCCACATCTGCCCCTGGAAATGTCTTACAATTTAAAACCTGGTTCCTAAATCTCTGTCGTACCATTATATAATCTATTTGATACCTTTTAGTATCTCCATGGTTCTTCCATGTATACAATCTTCTTTTATGATTCTTAAACCAAGTATTAGCTATGATTAAGTTATGCTCTGTGCAAAATTCTACCAGGCGGCTTCCTCTTTCATTTCTTAACCCCAAGCCATATTCACCTACTATGTTTCCTTCTCTCCCTTTTCCTACTGATGAATTCCAGTCACCCATGACTATTGAATTTTCGTCTACCTTCACTACCTGAATAATTTCTTTTATCTCATCATACATTTCATCAATTTCTTCGTCATCTGCAGAGCTAGTTGGCATATAAACTTGTACTACTGTAGTAGGTGTGGGCTTCATATCTATCTTGGCCACAATAATGCGTTCACTATGCTGTTTGTAGTAGCTTACCCGTACACCTATTTTTTATTCATTATTAAACCCACTCCTGCATTACCCCTATTTGATTTTGTATTTATAACCCTGTATTCACCTGACCAGAAGTCTTGTTCCTCCTGCCACCGAACTCCACTAATTCCTACTATATATAACTTTAACCTATCTATTTCCCTGTTTAAATTTTCTAACCTACCTGCCCGATTAAGGGATCTGACATTCCACCCTCCGATCCGTAGAACGCCAGTTTTCTTTCTCCTGATAACAACGTCCTCTTGAGTAGTCCCCGCCCGGAGATCCGTATGGGGGACTATTTTACCTCCGGAATATTTTACCCAAGAGGACGCCATCATCATTTAATCATACAGTAAAGCTGCATGTCCTTGGGAAAAATTACGGCTGTAGTTTCCCCTTGCTTTCAGCCGTTCGCAGTACCGGAACAGCAAGGCCATTTTGGTTAATGTTACAAGGCCAGATCAGTCAATCATTCAGACTGTTGCCCCTGCAACTACTGAAAAGGCTGCTGCCCCTCTTCAGGAACCACACATTTGTCTGGCCTCTCAACAGATACCCCTCCGTTGTGGTTGCACCTACGGTACGGCTATCTGTATCGTTGAGGCACGCAAGCCTCCCCACCAACGGCAGGGTCCATGGCTCATGGGCATTGAATTCCTACATTATCTTCCCTACACTATGTGATTCAGGCAGGAATGTTAAAATCATGAGTTTTGTTTCTTTCTGCTGCTTAAATTTATGAAGTTGGTCTTCAGATTGTTTAAAACTGTATTTTCTGATACTTCAGTACCACTTTCAGAAGACTCTGTGTTGACACAAAAATTCTTGTTCATAAAAGAATCGATTCTTTTTCTCTTTCCTGCAGAATATCTCCTAGTGCTGTATTTTTTGTGTTTACAGGAGGATCTCCTAACTCTTGAAGACAAGTGTTAAGGGACTGTCAAATCTGTGCCTGAGAAGTAAAAATCGGACTTTGATTGGAGTCGGACCCCATTTTGTTGTCAGCATCTATTTCAGCCTCCTGCTCTTTCCAAAGTATATAAAGTTTTTTCCTACAGCTGTCACAAATTTTTTTAGTTTTTGGCATTCCAGGAAAAAGTGTACATATCCATTCTGAGAGAGTTCTCAGTCCTTTTGTTTGCCAACTATGGTTCACTCTTCCTAAAGGATTGAAGCAATGTAAAATTACACGTCACTTTTCACCAGCTTGTTATCTTAATGTCTTGAACCAGCAACACCTGGAATTTGGAGAAGAAATTAAATCACTGCAGTGGACGTTGGATTTTATGTTCCCTGATTTTACATTTTTCTGATTCTACAAGAGGACAACAGTTCAATCCCGCGTCTGGCCATCCTGATTTAGGTTTTCCGTGATTTCCCTAAATCTCTCGAGGCAAATGCCAGGATGGTTCCTTTGAAAGGGCATGGCCGACTTCCTTCCCCGTCCTTCCCTAATCCGATGAGACCGATGACCTCGCTGTCTGGTCTCCACCCCCAAACAACCCAACCCATGTTTCTACGCCATAATCCATAAGATTAATGCTAAAAATTCCCTCAATTTGTTTCTTCCTAGCAAGGCTTACCTTGATTCTACATTCTTGAGATTGTTCTCGCTGTGGGTGGTGATGCAGTTAACTTAGGCTGTTGTGGAGAGGGGAGATGTTAAAGAGGAAATGCCAATGTAATCCACAATTGGTGTTGCCAACACAACTTGCAACATTTATCTTCACCACACAATTATGGTACAATAAGTGCTAGGTTATTGACTTTTGCAGAAATTGAAAAAGAGGACAGTCGACACAAAGTATTCCAAACAAAGCCAATATGTGACGAAACTGAACTAGGGGACCAGCCGTGCGTTAAGTTTACATTGTCAAACAGGGTGATTTTGGGCACTGCAGTGATGTCAAGTAGTATGATCTATTGGCTTTTTCCCGCTGCTTTGCAATGAATTGCCGCTAATTTTCACCTCCACGTCCCAATTATTTTAAGCATGAGGTTGTGTTTGCTGCATTCAGAGACTTTTATTCGATGTTGAATGTTTACCTTGGAAAATACCCGAGGAGCAGCCACAATGTTGAAAGTTCATACAGTATTATCAAGTAGCAACTTTCTGTTGTTGCGACCAGTGGAAAAGTATTGTAACTGCAGTTATCAACAAGTTCAGTAGCCTATAGCATTGAGACAATCACTGTACAAGTTTGTTGAGGTTTTTGTGTAAAGTTATAAAATAACAATGGTTTTTATAAAAATGTGTGCTTTGTTGGTTGATTCGGACATTGCCGAGAATGTATAAAAGCGAGAAAAGTGCTCAAGTGTGGTGTAATTATGACCTAGAACTTTTAGATAGAGCTGTTTGTGAGGTTAATTGAGGCAAATTATTGTATATAGAAAAGTGAGCGATTTCGATGGTATAACTAGATCGACACATCTGTGTTTCTATCATGTTTACGTGTGCCGTTCTGCTGATCCTCTTTCTGCTGCGGATGACCTACTATTAGATCTAGCTGAATAAAAATGTTCGGGTATTTATCATACAATATATGTCTCTCTTTGTGTGCTATCATTTGCAAAAAAGCTCGTTTCAGTATCTTGAACTATTTATGAAATATGACTATTTTGATGATCACATGATTCCCGATCCACACCACGCATTACTGTCTGTCAAATATAAAAACCAGAACCTTGAGAATGAAGCAAGGTATCATTCTCCTCTAAATTTTAAATAAATTTTGATATCTTGTCTAGATCGTATTTGCTGCATTGTATTAGCTAAAATCTACCATACACACACTCTATGCAGGGTGGTTTTACCTCTGCAAAATAATTTTCATTTTTAAACACTATGTTGGATACCAGACGAAAGCCTGTCTAAAGAACTTTAAAATGACACATTTTGCAGGTCTGTATCTCATCTGGTTCTTGAGAAAATGGGAATTTACTACTCCGGGGTGTTGCAATTTTTAATGAACATTTGAAAATTCAAGTCTTAATTAATTTTTAATTAAATACCAAACAATTTACAGTTTTCATTCACAACTATGTAGGGACACTAAGTACACCAAATTTCATGGAAATCTAAGAGGTTAAGGTAAATTTTCATTCAAAATAGTGCTGATTTGACATAGAATGATCCTGAAGTAGATCCTGATTATCTAATTGGTTTTTCAGCTAAGGATCCAAATATTTGTTAAAGATTGTATCTGTATAATAAATATGTGTTTTAAGGAGTACAGCTGGAAAACTGTAAAGATTTATTCTGACTAGATAAATTTTCTCAACAGCTGTACTACACTTATGGGCGGATGCTTGTAAAACTTGCTGAAGCCATTGGACGTCTGGTTCTGGCTGGCAGAGAAATGACAAGGTTAGCAGGCTTCACAGCAAGAGTTACAGAAATCATGGGTGTACTTAAAGACCTGAACCAAGGACATTATGAGCGTACAATGGTCTCAGACTCTCGCAAGACTCCAGAAAGGGATGACAATGGTCTCATTAGTAAGTTCATTGACATTATTTGAAACTGTAGTGTAAGCACTAGGTTCAAGAAATGTATGAATTGCATTGCAAGTTACTTACATCCCTAAGGTGTGTGTGTGTGTGTGTGTGTGAGTGTGAGTGTGTGTGTGTGTAATGCTATTTACTGCAGGGACAACAGGAACTCTGCACAGGTGTGGTGCTCTCACTCACATGTCTTTCTTAACTGACAGCACACTTCCCCTATTACCTTGTATCACTTTTAGTGAATACGTCATGTTAGATGGCAGTGCAGTCGCACAAGGATAATCGAATGACTTGCATTGAGCTTGGTTTTGTGTTAGGCTATATTAGGAAATTTGCAAATTTGAAGCTCTGTACAGCACATAATAAGAGCGGTATTAGACTGTTACTGTTATGAGAGGATACACCTACAAAAATTAAGCTAGTTTTGCAGCTACGTTACACCAGCAATATTGTGTACACCTCATTGTTCCCTGTAAAATTCTTACTTTATTCAAGCTTTGATATAGAAACAGAGGCAAAAACTAGTGTATAGCACATTGTTAGGAATGGAATAAGTGATTATAACTACATTGTAAAGAAATAAATTTTAGTATCTGGAACTATTCTACAAACATTGCAGTGGCTACATTTCTGGATAGCATGGATGACAAACAGTACAAATTTTCATCATCATGTTGTAATTTTGGTTCACTGAAGTTATAACAAAGTTTGTGCCAGACTGTCAGCACAAGGACAAACACACAATTCTGTAAATTTTCATCAGTTGGGTTGCCATGCAATCATGACTTACTTAGTTTCATAATTGAAAAAAGCATTTTGCACACACACGTAAGGCTGTAAACATTGAAATGACTTTTTGCAACCACGTTATAGAGACAGGGAAACTCTTCCGGAGGGAAACCTTATAGAACTCCTACACGGGTGAAACATGAAGGAATTGGTCTTTCAAACGGGATAAGTTCCATAAGCAAATACAAAAGGGTGCTTTCAACTACAACAGCACACACATTCCAAAAGAGGTAAAAATGAATGTGAGGGTGCCAGTGTCCTAAAAATAGTTCAGAAAACTGTTCTTCTATATTTCTTCCAACACCACAATGAATTCTCCAAACTTCACACTAGAGAGCTTAGAGAAATGGTTGGTGGTGTTTGTCAGAAGTTATCTTCCCCCACAGTGCATTTTCTTTTTAAGTGCTTTCACTTTTCCCATCAAAACACAAATAGTTGCTTCTCATCTTGCAGCATTGTACTAAGAGTGTGTTAAAGTGTGCAGTCATGTCCACTAAACACACATTATCTGCAATCCATTCTTTATCTGATAATATTGGTTCCTACTTTCCTTTTTCCTTCGGAAACTGAACAACAGTGGGGCTTAAATTGAAAAATCATTCCCAACATGCCCCTCAAATTAACCAATATATTTCACAGTAACTGATAACATCTCCATACTCTTCATTTAATTCCATTAAAAACTGTAGAAACAGAAGATGTAAGAACCCATGTGATGTGAGAAAATTTATTATTCGTACTACCAATTTCATCATGTGCTCCTGCTTGCAAATTTATCAGAAAGTGCATTCTGTGAGTTATTTGAATGTGTGTACAAAATTCCATTTTCTCTTTGATAAACTCAGTATTGTTGAACAGTTTATTTGGTCTGGCAATTTGGAACACTATGTTGCGTCTTACTTTCAAAGACAGGCCACTATAGTTGGTTGCTGGCTAAAAAGAGGAAACAGTACAATGGAGTACAGTGGATTTCTACAAGCAAATACATACACGATTTGCAAAATAGTCACAGCAGAAAAGCACAGTGACCCAAGAAGGGATTTATATATTTATTCCAGTTATTAATCAAAAAAATTTATACCAGGGTATTAATTTCGGTCAGTAATGACCATCTTCAGATCTGAGTACACACAATTTTCTAATCACACTGACTGTACTACATTTAAATATGTTGGCTCAATATGATTAGAAATCTGTTGGTGCTCAGGTCTGTAGATCATCATTACTAACTGAAATTAATAACATAGTATAAAATTTTGTGGTCTGCAATTGAAGTAAATATACAAATATATACAAATGCAAGCAGCGCAAATGAAATGAATTGTATAGGGTACTCATGTTGGAATCGGCTCACTGAACAGCATTGCATCTTTTTAGGTTCACCAGCTTGCCTGCTCTTCCATCAACAAATAAATGTGTAACTTCTCTGTGCATGGTGTTGTAGTGCCATTCTATAGCAAATTTACTGTGCCTGGTGATTATGTGACGGCTGAAAGGACTTGATAATTCTCTTCAAAAAAGAACTGTGATTCCCACAATTTTTAAAAGCTTGTGATGAAGGGTTAATAGATTGCCTTTTTTGAGTGTATGTTCCATAGCAACAGTCACTGCACTGTTGAAATTCCTTTATGCCACAAGGAAGTAGCAAAAGTTAAACAGCACAACTATGATGACCCGAAGATGGCTGGGCTGGCTGAAAAATGCCATACCAAATGCCGAACGAAAGTGTGACATTGAACTTTTAAACGAAATGTCATTCCACGTTGAGTAGTTGTAAGAACAACAGCACGTGTGAAGTTCACATACCATGGTAAACCCTTTTTTATGGGTATCTCTTTTATCAGTTTACCACACTGATATTCATTGATACATTTCAATCTTTCAGAGGATCGCAGGCATTACAGTCGTTACAGAATGAAGGCTTTCACAACTGGATGATACAGCTGCGGGTAAACCTTTGGGGATGTGAGGTCATGGTCAAAGACACTCCTCCATTCCTGACGTTTCATCCAGGAGTGCGCTTCACATCTTCAGAGGTGCTCCTCCACTGGGTCTTGCCAGGTCAGCAAGACCCAGCGGAGGAGTGCCTCTGAAGATGTCCAGCACAGTCCTGGTTGAAACGTCAGGAATGGAAGAGTTTCTTGGACCACGACCTCACATCCCGAAAGGTTTACCAGCAGCTATTAGTCGTTAGTCATGAGGGAGTTAAACCAGCTGTGTAATTTATGTATAAATTTCTTCAAAACTGTTCTATGAGAGTGTCTACTTTTTTGTCTTCAGTTACTTTAACCAGCAATTCTAATTAATAGTCTTACTCTACTGGCTTAATCGATTTACTACTGATGTTATGCTAACAGAATATTGAGATTTTGACCATACAAATTCAGTGCATCATTGTTGAAGAGGATATAACATGATGGTGTCATTTTAGAGTATCTTATTGACACTACACACAAATTGGCAGCCACCTAAGATCATTCATGGATTTCATTGTCCTCTCTTTTTTTTTTTCTCTCCCCCCAGGGAAATGCTATAAAATCTAGGGATGATTACAAATAGTTGATACATTGTGTAGCAACATGTGACACAGCAACCATAAATGAATATAAAAAATACAAGTACATAGGTAAGGAAACCTAATGTCAGTCGAGCATAGCATCAGCAGTAAATCAGTTGGGAAAGTACAAAAAGTGTAATGTATTAGAATCACAGATCAGAATGACTGAACATAAATGACATTTACTTTGTTCAGCAAAATGTAGGCACCTTGCAATTTTCCAGTTTACAAAAATTGATTTTTGCGGTATATACAGGGTGGTCCATCTGAAGTTACAGATGAGATTATCTCAAAAACTATACATTGGGTAAAAATAGTGGGTAAGACAAGTTCGTAAGTTCAAAGAGGGACATCAAATGATATTACATGTGACCCGTAGGCCCCACCCCCATGGGTGGGGCGGGGGGCAATATCTAAATCTTAAATGGAAACCTCCATTTTTTATTTCAGATTCGGATTCTCCAGAAAAAAGTAATCAAGTTTTTTCTGAAACATTTTTTAAACCATTGACAGATGGCGCTGAAGTTGAGAAGAATTAAAATTGGGGAAGTACTCCGATTTATTTAAAATGATCGGAGAAGGCCGCGCCAAATTGATACAAAATGTGCACCAATTCTTTCATTATGCCAAATTAAGCTTTTTTATATATTTTTTATTGCAAAATGTGTCCTACCCACCACAGTTTTTGATGGAGGGAGGCGCAATGGTATTAAAATCTCGTTAGGGAACTCTTCACAATTGCATTACTCATCTGACTGTGGCGCTACCATGGCCAAACTGCGAACTATGGCTCAGTATAAAGGTCAGTGCCATGTGATCAGATGTCACTTCACTTTCAGGTTATGAACCGTAAACATCAGCTGATGAAAGTAAATTATTCTTTAGTGAAACAGGGCCCACTATCATCCTCCAGAGATTGTTGCTATGATGATAATATTAGGTGAATGCCATATCAATTACCCTGCAACTGCGCATTTTTATGCAGATCGTTTCCCAAACAGACGATATCCAGGCGAAAACATTATTTGAAATTGCACTCGATGAGCTCGAAATGGATACATGCACCATCCACCATGTCATCGTAAATACAATGAAAATGATGCTCGTACTGTTACCATTCTCGCCTGTGTTCAACTGTATCCCGAAATTAGTAGTTGTGCGATTCAGAGACAAACTGGAATACCGAAATCAGCTGTTTTGAGGATTTTGAAGACACACAAATCTCATGCGTATTGTATCACACTGACACAGGCATTAATGCTGAAAGATATGCAAATACGCGTGCATTTCTGGCAATGGGCCTTGAAAATGATAAGAGGTGACAATGGTTTTTTTATACGTGATGAAGCCACATTCAAAAACAATGGCGAATTAAATGGCCATGATTGTCATTATTGGTCCCCTGTCAATCCACACTGGCACAGACCCATTGACAATCAACACAAATGGTCGTTAATGGTCTGGTGTGGAATATTAAACAGTTGCTTGATAGGACCGTATTTCTTGACCGAAATGTTACTGGGAATCTTATTTACAACTTCCCCGTGATGATTTGTTGAGCTAATGGAAGATGTTGATTTAGAAACTAGGCAACAAATGTGGTTCCAACAGGACACAGCAGCTCCCCATTATGCTACAAATATGCAGAACTGTTTTACATTTACAGTACCCTGGTGGGTGGATAGCACGCAGCAGACCAATTCAGTGGTCTCCACATTCACCAGACCTAACATCTCCTGATTGTTTTACTTGTGGGGTTATTTAAAAAATATTGTTTGTGAAAGACAGCCCACAACCTCAAACGATATGGAGCAACGCATTCGAAGAGCATGCGCCATACCACGGGATGTGCTGTTTGAAACTGGACAACTTTCGCAGATCATTGACTTTATGCATTGAAGCAAATGGGGATAATTTTGAACAATTTCTTCATGGCTAATTTCATTAATTAAGCACCCCAACATGTGAGAGGCAAGGGGACTCTCACTAATTAAGCACCCCATGGGAACATCATTCTACTACGTCCATGTTGTTGTCCTGGGTAATGCTAAAAGTAGTATACAGTACATTTTGTACAAAAATAGCTTAATTTGGGGTAGTGAAAGAATTGGTGCACATTTTTTATTGATTTGATGCGCCTTTCTCAGATAATTCTAAATAAATCAGAGTTCTTCCCCAATTTTACATTTTTCTTAATTTCTGCGCCATATGTCAATGGTTTTAAAAAATGTTTCAGACAAAACTTGATTACTTTTTCTGGAGAATCTGAATCTGAAATAAAAAATGGGGGTTTCCGTTTAAGATTTAGAAGTTTGCCCCCGCCCCACCCAAGAGGGTGGGGGCTACGGGTCACATGTAGTATCATTTGCTGTGCCCCTTTAAGCTTACGAACTTGTCTTACCCACTATTTTTACCTGATGTATAGTTTTCGAGATAATCTCATCCGCAACTTCAGATGGACCACCCTGTATATACAGCAAAAATCAATTTTTATAAACTGGAAAAGGGGGCGGAGGCTGGACGTCACATGTACCATTTGATGTCCCCCTTTGAGCTTACGAACTTGTCTTACATAATGCATACAATATAAAACTGTGTCATGCACATGACCAAAGACAGCGGAAAATGTTAACAAGTTATAAAAAGATCCCACAAAACCATGAACAAACTGCAGTAATCTCACGTAATTGCATTGTGCATGCACCTAGCTTTGAAAATTAGATCAGTGAAACAAAACTTTGGTGAAGGGCAAATGATTTCAAATTCGCCAAGTCTTGTTGGATGCAAATACGATCCATGCTTACCACTAATGTTGTACGAGAGCACAAGACAGCTGCAGTAGCGGGTGAGAATTCTAGCTGTAGCATCTGAGTTCTGCTTTAAGTTGTAGACATCCTGCTCCGCTCCTCTAAGGCCAAGCACACTGCCTCAAGATCCGCAGAGAGGTGTCTTCTACAATGTTCCTGAAGCAAGTGTGTTTTTACCCTCCTCTACATATGTTCACTGGTTTTGCCAGTGTTTGGTTCTCAATACCCAATTGCAGCAGTCCTTGCGACTTCAGACCAATGATAATTTAATAAACGTGATAAAGAATTCCCTACTCTTATTGATTTTGCTATAGTTAAAAATGATGTATAATGCAGCCTTGGTGCACGGAAGAAGGCCGAAATCTCTCCCACTGCATAACAGTGTTCAGTTTACCCACTATTTTTACCCGATATATAGTTTTCGAGATAATCTCATCTGAAACTTCAGATGGATCACCCTGTATATTAACCTCGGTGTTGGTGAAAGTCTAAATTCTGTTGTAACTTTGAGACTGTTACCAGTGTTTTGCCACTCAAAAGAAGTCATTTAAATCTGAAAAACGTGTTCATAATTTTACTGAAAAGCAATAGGTCTCAAATAAGAGAATACACTGAAATAATTAAAATTTTGAAATTCCTTGATTTTAGTTGAACAGAACTCTCAACAAACTTTATGCCTTCCCAAGAAAACTTCATTCATTTTATATGATTGTCTAACTGATGTTAATTAGAAATTATTAAACATGACATTACATCATATACATGTGATTGCTCATAAGTGCATCTTCATAAATGTATGATTGCTCATTGTGTGAGAGTATCATCCCATTGTTCAGAATGAAGGAGTAGGACAGAGCTTCATAGCAAGGCCTATGCCTTCCACAAGTAAGGCATAGGCCTGCAAGCAGTGAACACTGTACCCCTCTCCCAATATCACAGAGATATGTGTAAACAAGGAAGTCAAATCTGAGTGAAATGCCTGGAGAAATCTAGAAAGTCTATGTATTCTGTCACACTGCTGATCAATTACTTCATGCTGCAGGTCAATGCATATTGGGCACTGGAAGCTTTTTCATTTCCCCATTTTGTTGCACTATGGATTGTGAGTTATTTCCCAAAATGATTGGTGCTCCATCATTAAACATGTTACGTGCAGCATTGTACCAGTGATATCCACACTTTCAAAGAGGGTTACTGATTATGCAACAAACTCATTACAAATATTTTGCAATGTGACTCTGAACATCATCTGCCATAACCTGTATGGGACACAAGAGTGGCATGTTTTATGATGATATAGATGTTCAGTTGCTACTACCAAGCATTCTTTTATTAAATTACCACCCATGAAAGGGTGCAAGGACTTTGCTAAAAGTAGTACAGTTTTCTTGCTCCTCTGAATGGCACACTCGCATCATTTTTCTCCCTCTTTTTCTTCCCCTTTAGAGAGCTTCCTTTTTAGTTTTAAAAGTTCTTGTTCATGCTCAGGGCCTTCACATTTTCCATTTTCGTATTCTTCAATGCGGTAAGATATAATATAAACTGAACCTCCTGAAGGTACTCATTGCCTTATGATGAACCAAATATTTTGCAAACCCATCTTTTTGTGTAACAAGATAAGATTCCTGGCACATCAAAATTGACCCTCTCGAGTTTGAGTTGGCACTTCTCTCATGTTGTCACAACTACATAATGTGCGTACATTCCCTTCACTTCACACCACACAACAACTGTTCTGCTTGTGAGCAAGAACCTAAGCATGTGCAAGTGGTCTCACTCAAAATCGGTGAGTTGTGAAGCCCTGGAGTAATGGGGTGTAATGTTTTGCGGGCGCGTGACCAATACTTATCAAATTTTACTGGCGATAAAAGCATGCCATGTCTGGTTTTTTTATCTTAATATTTGGGATTTTCACTCTTTTCTATCCGTTTTACAGTACAAGGAAAACCATGAAAGTGTATATAAAAGATAGGCTTTCATATACTGAGCAAGAGGAATATAATAGACTGTGGGTGACTAACTTGCAACACCAATGTAGTATTGAAGAATTAAGATTGTGTATATGGCTCATATGTACTACCTGTTATTTATCAGAATGGAGATGATTAGTTGTGAAGTCACTGTTTTCTTTTTATTTATCTGTGTTATCTTGACATATGTCAGCTTCCATTTACATTTGTTCTGTTAGATCTAAAGCTTGCATGAAGATTGCTTGCTAAGGTAGATGTTTCACACACAAAAACAATTTGCTTCATAAGTCTCCAATATAAGCAGGAATTTGACGTGTTTTGTCATATGCAGTGTATTCTAAACATTTGATGTACCTGAGTAATAATAACTTTTCTATATTCCAGAGAATGTAATGAAGCCTAAGATGCCACTTATACCAGGATCAGGAAGAATAATTTTCCAGGACAATATTATAAGATTTGATAGAGTGCCTTTAGTTACACCCAATGGAGACATGCTTGTTGAAGAGTTAACCTTTGAAGTACGATCAGGCATGAATGTTTTAGTGTGTGGTCCAAATGGCTGTGGCAAGAGCTCACTATTTAGGGTACTTGGTGAGGTAAGTGCTTTTCTCATTAATATTGTTCATACTTGAAGGAAACAGGGATGACAGCAGATTATTTTCATTGGACATAAAAAGAAATTGCCTTCTATGGAGACTTGGTAGAACGTTACACAAGGGAAAGCTTCAGTGAAACACCAGACACAGACAATAGATTTCTGAGAATTTAAGAAGTGACAGAAAAAATGGCTTGTAAGCTAGATTTAAGAGAGAACAGATAAAGTAGAATACGTTTGCATAGAAAATATAAGTGAGATAGGACAAACCATGAAGAAACACTAAAAGAGAAGTACCAAACTATAAACGAAAGATGGAAAAGGAAAATAAAAACCTGACTGGATGTGAAGATAGTGGGAGGAAAAAACTAATGAGTGTGGAGATTATTTAAAAGGGCTCACTTAAAAAGAGAGATTATCCAAAAATGTTGTTAACCCATTAACATTTTTTTTTACAAATTATGTTCTCAAAAAATGTTTATTGATTTCAATTTCCTTTAATGAAGGAAATTACATATAGACATATAAATATAGCTGTTAAAGCTCAAACAATGAGCTACAAATTTTTGAAGGTTAATAAAATTCTGAGTATGCTCGAGTGCTGGACTTCAACTAAAGTATCCTGAAACTTAGTTATTTTTTAGTTTCTGTGTAGGTATTAAGTCACACCATGTATTTCACAGTTCCCTGTGAACAGAAATCTTGGAGGAGTTGGCTGGAGCACAGTGGATATATTTATCTGATACCACTTATGAGCACTTGTCGATCATCTGACAAATTGTCATCACTTTCAGTCAATGAAGTAACAATTCTTCACTTTCTGAGCCACTAAATTCAATCTCAAACTGGGAATCCATTTTTGGAACTGCTCCTAAAGAACAATATAGGCCAGAGGCAGAAAGTGTGTGTTTTGTTAAGCACTGAAAGCCCCAGAGACTAAAGGTGACATTAAATGGGTACGTCATCAACCAAAACATGACGCACAGAAACTCACATATGCAGGGTTTCATTTTTTCCATGCTCTGTTTCTAAGTTGCCCTAATGTATTCAGGATTTTAAATTTCTGTCAAAATAATAAAAAGAGAGAACTCAGGACTTTATGTGAAGAAGTTAATTGTATCAACAGAAAAATATGCCCGGGACTATCATGATCTTATTTTTGGATGTTTTCACTCTTCCTTTTCCAGAAATTCTTCATTCTCTCAGAATATTCTGTCTTCTGTTCGTCTGTCAACTTTTTACTGGATTGTTGCGTTGTTCTTTGCTCGAACTTCACATTCATGATTTTACTCTGGCATTCATTGTGGTCTTAGAGATTTTCTATGTTGATCTGTTGCATGTCCCTCTGGGCCTCCTTTAGTCACTCCGTGCTACGTTTACTCTTTGTTATGATGTTGAGTAGTTTCTTTTCTGTTCTGGTGTTCTCTATCCTATAGATGTGTATACAGGGTGTTACAAAAAGGTACAGCCAAACTTTCAGGGAACATTCCTCACCCACAAAGAAAGAAAATATGTTATGTGGACATGTGTCTGGAAATGCTTACTTTCCGTGTTAGAGCTCATTTTATTACTTCTCTTCAAATCACATTAATCATGGAATGGAAACACACAGCAACAAAATGTACCAGCATGACTTCAAACACTTTGTTACAGGAAATGTTCAAAATGTCCTCCGTTAGCGAGGATACATGCATCCACCCTCCGTCACATGGAATCGCTGATGCAGCCCTGGAGAATGGCATATTCTATCACAGTTGTCCACAATACAAGCACGAAGAGTCTCTTCATATGGTACCGGGGTTGCGTAGACGAGAGCTTTCAAATGCCCCCATTAATGAAAGTCAAGAGGTTTGAGGTCAGGAGAGCCTCTACCAATCCATCGGTCACCTAATCTGTTGTTGAGAAGCGTATGAACACTTCGACTGAAATGTGCAGGAGCTCCATCGTGCATGAACCACATGTTGTGTCGTACTTGTAAAAGCACATGTTCTAACAGCACAGGTAGAGTATCCCGTGTGAAATCATGATAACGTGCTCCATTGAGCGTAGGTGGAAGAACATGGGGGCCCAATCAAGACATCACCAACAATGCCTGCCCAAACATTCAAAGAAAATCTGTGTTGATAACATGATTGCACAATTGTGTGAGGATTCTCGTCGGCCCACACATGTTGATTGTGAAAATTTACAATTTGATCACGTTGGAGTGAATCCTCATCCGAACAGAAAACGTTTGCACTGAAATGAAGATTGTCACATTGTTGGATGAACCATTCGCAGAAGTGTACCCATGGAGACCAATCAGCTGCTGATAGTGCCTGCACACACTGTACATGGTACGGAAACAACTGGTTCTCCCGTAGCACTCTCCATACAATGACGTGGTCAACGTTACCTTGTACAGCAGCAACTTCTCTGACGCTGACATTAGGGTTATCGTCAACTGCATGAAGAATTGCCTCGTCCATTGCAGGTGTCCTCATCGTTCTAGGTCTTCCCCAGTCGTGAGTCATAGGCTCGAATGTTCCGTGCTCCGTAAGACGCCGATCAATTGCTTCGAATGTCTTCCTGTCAGGACACCTTTGTTCTGGAAATTTGTCTCGATACAAACGTACTGTGCCACGGCTATTGCCCCGTGCTAATCCGTACATCAAATGGGCATCTGCCAACTCCGCATTTTTAAACATTGCACTGACTGCAAAACCACGTTCGTGATGAACACTAACCTGTTGATGCTACGTACTGATGTGCTTGATGCTAGTACTGTAGAGCAATGAGTCGCATGTCAACACAAGCACCGAAGTCAACATTACCTTCCTTCAATTGGGCCAACTGGCGGTGAATCGAGGAAGTACATACTGACGAAACTAAAATGAGCTCTAACATGGAAAGTAAGCGTTTCCGGACACATGTCCACATAACATCTTTCCTTTATTTGTGTGTGAGGAATGTTTCCTGAAAGTTTGGCCGTACCTTTTTGTAACACCCTGTATAGATCTTTGCTTGGCGTTTCCTGATTTCTTCAATTATTGTTGGGCTTTTGATAGAGTTCATTCTGAGGTATCTTCATCCAAATACCGTTTTTGTTGACTGCTTCGTAAACGTTCCTAAGAATTTTTCATTCCTGTTTCTCTAATTTTGGAGTTATGCCAATCACAATTGTTTCAGCTTTGTATGTTGCTTCTGGAAGAATCACAGTTTTGTAGTGTGTCAGTTTTGCATCTGTTGAAATGCATTTCTTGTTATAGTAGGGCCATGTTACTTTATATGCCTTTTACAGCTTGCTGATCCTTTGTTCCTTGGCAGTTCTGTTTAATCCTGGTGACTTTAGTTTCACCAAGATATTTAAAGTGGCTGACGTGTGTGATGTTACTTGTTTCATGATTAACGGGGACTTATTTTTTGGCTGTCTTGCTATATACTAGGTTTTTTTTTCATATGAAATATGCAGTCCAGTTATCTGTAAAATTTCATGTATTTTTTTCAACTGTGTGAATCACTTCTGTCCTGTTTGTGATAATCACAATATCATCCGCAAAGGCAAGGCATTTTACCCTAGAATGATATTGAAAAGAATCAGGGATAGTCCGTCTCCGTGCTGTACTCCCGTTCTAATTTCAAAGGGTTCCTATATCTCGCCCCTGAATTTCACTTAGGAAGATGTTCTAGTAAGTGTGTGTTATATGACTTTCCGGTTATTTCGGTAGATCCCAAATTCTTCCATGGTTTCAAAGAGAGTTTTGTGGTCCGAGTCATAAGCTTTCCTATAATCGATGAATGTAATTACTGTATGCCTGCATTTTCTCATTTGTAGTATTGCCTTTAGGCTCCAGATCTGTTCCGCACATGATCGCCCTTTCCAGAATCCGGCCTGGTAATCACCAAGTAGTGGAATCGCCTTGGGTTCTATTGTGTTTAGAAGTGCTTCGGAGAGGAATTTGCATGCCACTGGGAGCAGGTAGATTCCTCTGTAGTCGTTGTCGCTCTTGTCACCCTTTTTATGTAATGGGTGGATAAGAGCACATTTCCAGTCTACTGGTATTTCCTCCATCTCCCTTATATCTCAGATCAGGTGATGAAGTTTCTGTGTCAGTGTAGAATTATTCAGTTTGCAGAGTTCTGCGACACACACACACACACACACACACACACACACACACACACACACACACACACAGGTAGGTTCCTCTCATCCTGGGGTCCAAGTGATACAACCTCTTTTCTTTCTTCAGCATATCCCTCTTGCCACCCTAAGAAATAAACTAATACTTCCCTCTTGCCACCCTAAGAAATAAACTAATACTTTTGAAAGCTATGATAATTTCTAGTACTTTTGTGTATCTGGTGGCAGTACTGACAATTTCCCTACCTGAAGGTGGCCAGCCATTTGCTGTGTTAATTTGATAGCTGTCCGCCTCACCCCCACCCTACCACCCCTGCCCACTCACTGGGTACACATCCGCATGGATCCCACAAAAAGGTGACTTTCAGGATAGTACCTCCAAAAAAGACTACACTGGTTTCGTTTCCATCCTTGTCCACTCTGATCTAGTGCTCATGACATCATCACTGGCATTGTGTTAAACAATAAACCTTCAGTTTCTTCCTCCATGGCAGTGTTAATTTGGCAGTGTGCAGGATGATCCCACATTCCATCAGTTAGATTTATTGAGTGGCAAGTCTGTATATATCTTCCTTCCTGTTCCCTTTAATCATACTGTCCAGGATTTTCAACAGACAATTTTAAAATATTGTTGTTTTTACAATCCAAACTCAAGCAAAAAATTAAATTCTGCATAAAGAAGTAAAGCAAACTAACAAATACTTCATACCCAAACATGGTTTTATATCAAATATTCATTATCATTGTAACTGCACTGTGGTCTCAAACCTAATAGTTTGCGTGCTATTACTAGCAGATTGGGGCTGCTTATATTTCAGCACATTGGACAACATAAAATGATGAAATTAAAAATTCCACTTCAGCAAACAATATGAATGAAATAAAGTAACAACAAAAATTGTCATGCTATATCACTAAAATGTCAAATGCATTATCTGTTAGTTATTCAGCTTGTGATAAACAGTAACTGTAATCTACTACAGATTTTTTGTCAAATCTACTACAGATTCCCCCCCCATGAACCATGGACCTTGCCGTTGGTGGGGAGGCTTGCGTGCCTCAGCGATACAGATAGCCGTACCGTAGGTACAACCACAACGGAGGGGTATCTGTTGAGAGGCCAGATAAACGTGTGGTTCCTGAAGAGGGGCAGCAGCCTTTTCAGTAGTTGCAAGGGCAACAGTCTGGATGATCGACTGATCTGGCCTTGTAACAATAACCAAAACGGCCTTGCTGTGCTGGTACTGCGAACGGCTGAAAGCAAGGGGAAACTACGGCCGTAATTTTTCCCGAGGGCATGCAGCTTTACTGTATGATTAAATGATGATGGCGTCCTCTTGGGTAAAATATTCCGGAGGTAAAATAGTCCCCCATTCGGGTCTCCGGGCGGGGACTACTCAAGAGGATGTCGTTATCAGGAGAAAGAAAACTGGCGTTCTACGGATCGGAGCGTGGAATGTCAGGTCCCTTAATCGGGCAGGTAGGTTAGAAAATTTGAAAAAGGAAATGGATAGGTTAAAGTTACAGTGGGAATTAGTGAAGTTCGGTGGCAGGAGCAACAAGACTTCTGGTCAGGTGACTACAGGGTTATAAACACAAAGTCAAATAGGGGTAATGCAGGAGTAGGTTTAATAATGAATAGGAAAATAGGAACGCGGGTAAGCTACTACAAACAGCATAGTGAACGCATTATTGTGGCCAAGATAGATACGAAGCCCACACCTACTACAGTAGTAAAAGTTTATATGCCAACTAGCTCTGCAGATGACGAAGAAATTGAAGAAATGTATGATGAAATAAAAGAAATTATTCAGATAGTGAAGGGAGACGAAAATTTAATAGTCATGGGTGACTGGAATTCGAGTGTAGGAAAAGGGAGAGAAGGAAACGTAGTAGGTGAATATGGATTAGGGCTAAGAAATGAAAGAGGAAGCCGCCTGGTAGAATTTTGCACAGAGCACAACTTAATTATAGCTAACACTTGGTTTAAGAATCATGATAGAAGGTTGTATACATGGAAGAACCCTGGAGATACTAAAAGGTATCAGATAGATTATATAATGGTAAGACAGAGCTTCAGGAACCAGGTTTTAAATTGTAAGACATTTCCAGGGGCAGATGTGGACTCTGACCTCAATCTATTGGTTATGACCTGTAGATTAAAACTGAAGAAACTGCAAAAAGGTGGGAATTTAAGGAGATGGGACCTGGATAAACTGAAAGAACCAGAGGTTGTACAGAGTTTCAGGGAGAGCATAAGGGAACAATTTACAGGAATGGGTGAAAGAAATACAGTAGAAAAAGAATGGGTAGCTTTGAGGGATGAAGTAGTGAAGTCAGCAGAGGATCAAGTAGGTAAAAAGACGAGGGCTAGTAGAAATCCTTGGGTAACAGAAGAAATATTGAATTTAATTGATGAAAGGAGAAAATATAAAAATGCAGTAAATGAAGCAGGCAAAAAGGAATACAAACGTCTCAAAAATGAGATCGACAGGAAGTGCAAAATGGCTAAGCAGGGATGGC
Organism: Schistocerca nitens; assembly: GCF_023898315.1. Taxonomy (NCBI): domain Eukaryota; kingdom Metazoa; phylum Arthropoda; class Insecta; order Orthoptera; family Acrididae; genus Schistocerca; species Schistocerca nitens. The sequence goes on along the minus strand of NC_064614.1, from coordinate 740,061,908 downwards.
TAGAGGACAAATGTAAGGATGTAGAGGCTTATCTCACTATGGGTAAGATAGATACTGCCTACAGGAAAATTAAAGAGACCTTTGGAGATAAGAGAACCACTTGTATGAACATCAAGAGCTCAGATGGAAACCCAGTTCTAAGCAAAGAAGGGAAAGCAGAAAGGTGGAAGGAGTATATAGAGGGTCTATACAAGGGTGATGTACTTGAGGACAATATTATGGAAATGGAAGAGGATGTAGATGAAGATGAAATGGGAGATACGATACTGCGTGAAGAGTTTGACAGAGCACTGAAAGACCTGAGTCGAAACAAGGCCCCCGGGGTAGACAACATTCCATTGGAACTACTGACGGCCTTGGGAGAGCCAGTCCTGACAAAACTCTACCATCTGGTGAGCAAGATGTATGAAACAGGCGAAATACCCTCAGACTTCAAGAAGAATATAATAATTCCAATCCCAAAGAAAGCAGGTGTTGACAGATGTGACAATTACCAAACAATCAGTTTAATAAGCCACAGCTGCAAAATACTAACACGAATTCTTTACAGACGAATGGAAAAACTGGTAGAAGCCGACCTCGGGGAAGATCAGTTTGGATTCCGTAGAAATACTGGAACACGTGAGGCATTACTGACCTTAAGACTTATCGTAGAAGAAAGATTAAGGAAAGGCAAACCTACGTTTCTAGCATTTGTAGACTTAGAGAAAGCTTTTGACAATGTTGACTGGAATACTCTCTTTCAAATTCTAAAGGTGGCAGGGGTAAAATACAGGGAGCGAAAGGCTATTTACAATTTGTACAGAAACCAGATGGCAGTTATAAGGGTCGAGGGGGCATGAAAGGGAAGCAGTGGTTGGGAAGGGAGTAAGACAGGGTTGTAGCCTCTCCCCGATGTTATTCAATCTGTATATTGAGCAAGCAGTAAAGGAAACAAAAGAAAAATTCGGAGTAGGTATTAAAATCCATGGAGAAGAAATAAAAACTTTGAGGTTCGCCGATGACATTGTAATTCTGTCAGAGACAGCAAAGGACTTGGAAGAGCAGTTGAACGGAATGGATGGTGTCTTGAAGGGAGGATATAAGATGAACATCAACAAACACAAAACAATGATAATGGAATGTAGTCGAATTAAGTCGGGTGATGTTGAGGGTATTAGATTAGGAAATGAGACACTTAAAGTAGTAAAGGAGTTTTGCTATTTGGGGAGCAAAATAACTGATGATGGTCGAAGTAGAGAGGATATAAAATGTAGACTGGCAATGGCAAGGAAAGCGTTTCTGAAGAAGAGAAATTTGTTAACATCGAGTATAGATTTAAGTGTCGGGAAGTCTTTTCTGAAAGTATTTGTATGGAGTGTAGCCATGTATGAAAGTGAAACATGGACGATAAATAGTTTGGACAAGAAGAGAATAGAAGCTTTCGAAATGTGGTGCTACAGAAGAATGCTGAAGATTAGATGGGTAGATCACATAACTAATGAGGAGGTACTGAATAGGATTGGGAAGAAGAGGAGTTTGTGGCACAACTTGACCAGAAGAAGGGATCGGTTGGTAGGACATGTTCTGAGGCATCAAGGGATCACCAATTTAGTATTGGAGGGCAGCGTGGAGGTTAAAAATCGTAGGGGGAGACCAAGAGATGCATACACTAAGCAGATCCAGAAGGATGTAGGTTGCAGTAGGTACTGGGAGATGAAGAAGCTTGCACAGGATAGAGTAGCATGGAGAGCTGCATCAAACCAGTCTCAGGACTGAAGACAACAACAACAACAACAACAACTACTACTACAGATTCCTTGTCAGAGCATACCAGGATCAATGAGCAAGGAGATGATAGTGACAGCTGTCTAGAATGACAGAGGCATAACTGAACTGGCAGGAGAGGTTTAACTGCACTGAGCTTTCTTTGCAAGTTGAAGTTAATGTAATTGTGTCTGCTCAAAGTAGTAGAAAAGCACTATAAAATAATTCTCTAACACTTTCCAAAACAGTTTTTAAAATACATACCCTTTGAATCATTAGTAGCAATGATAGAGTAGTTGGCACTTGTGTTGGTGAATTAACCTGCAGTACTAATTTTGCATGTGAAGAGCTATGTAGAAAAAAATTGTCTACGGTAAGTTTACTGGCATAGAAAATAAAACTTTTAATGTCATAGTAGTAGATACAAATAAGTACAAATGACAGATTCATCAGATAGAGAGCAGTTATTCAGCTGACACACACATTTTTCCCTTAACACTGTCATATCCGTTTCTATAAATAATAGTAGTGTGTGTATAAAATCTGCGTAGCATTGGAATATATGTAAGGTTTCACTTGATTACTGTTGGTCAGCAATCTGTGTTATTAATGCAACAGAACTAGTACAGTCGTAATATTTCTTTTTTTTTTTTTAAATTTGCAATGAAGCGACTGCATGTGAAACCATTTAATTAAAAAATTGAGACAGAATTGGTAGCAAGTACTTATTTATCATCAGTATGTGAAGCATGTAGTATTGTCGATACACGCCCATAGAAGCACTCAGTACTATGCTAGCTTCTGCAAATATTGGTTCCTTCTTCAGTGATGAGAAAGGGATTGGTGAAAAAGGGAGGGCAGGTCACTCAGAACCTGGGATCACAGGGACTCACCTGTTGCCTTAGTATCACTTGAAGAAGTTTGGGCAACTAGTACAGATTTGTATGCTGAACCATGACATTCTCAACCTTACAAGGAACTCGGTGGGTACACACAAGATATGTGGGATCTTGCCCTTCAGCAATACACATGCTTGCTTACTGTTCGTCAGAGCAAATGATTTTGTGAGGAGTCTAGAATAGCCCTTCCAAAGTCACCTTAAACCACAGCTCTGGCCACACTTGGTTTTCTTATCTTCCCAAACAAAAACAGAAACTATCTGTTGGCATTGTTTGCATGCGCTTGAAGGGTGCTCCTACAAGAAGAGGTGAAGCTAGTGTTTTTGGGGAATTAGGGATTTGCTTTACCCTTTCTTTCTTTCTTTCTTTCTTTCCTTCTTTTCTTCCTTTACTCTTTTTGCAAAATTTCAAAGTGACCATCATATTATAAATTTAAATCTTATGTGTATTGTTTGTGATAATGATATTGTATTGTTTTTTCTAAAATATTTGGCAGCTTTGGCCACTGTTTGGAGGAACACTGACAAAGCCACCACGTGGAAAGCTCTTCTACATACCTCAGCGGCCGTACATGACACTGGGAACTCTAAGAGATCAAGTAATATACCCACACACACAAGAGGAGATGCGGCGGAGAGGTAAAACAGATGCTGACCTAGAACGCCATCTGGAACGTGTCCAGCTTTCATATCTGCTCACTCGTGAGGGGGGGTGGGATGCTATTGCTGATTGGATTGATGTGCTCTCGGGAGGAGAGAAGCAGAGAATTGCGGTAATTATGTTAATTTTTCCTTATTTATTACAGTAATTAAAGTTCTAGGTCTAAGGGTAAATAAAGACGATATAACTGCTGGTGCGTGCGCCCACACACTCACACTCTTCATAATCACATTTCTGTATAATCCTCAAAACTGAGTAGTACAAATTGTATTCCAATTCTTAAGAACTACACTGATGGAAAAAAATTGTAACACCAAAATATAATTAATGTAGATAAATGAAACTTTGGGAATACATTTGCCTAGGTAACATATGTAAGTGATTAACATTGTAAGATCAAAGGTTAATGTTAGCATGGTATATGCCATTGCAAATGTAAAATGCTACTACATTAATAAACTGTGTAACTGCTAGAAGGTTGAATGCAAGCATGCAAACGTGCATGCATTGTGTCTTATATGTTGTGGGTGTCAGTTTGTTGGATGGAGTTCCATGCCAGTTTCACTTGCTGGTTGTCAGTGATGCTGGACTTATCATCAGATGTGCTCAATTGGAGACAGATCTGGTGATTTGAGCAGACCAAGGCAACATGTTGACGCACTATAGAGCCTGTTTGGTTCAGTGGTAACATGTAGGCAAGCAATATGCTGTTGGAAAATACCCCTTGGAATGCTGTTCATGAATGGCAGCACAGTAGATCAAATCACCAGACTGATGTACAAATTTGTAGTCTAGATTCGTGAGATAAACATGAGAGTACCCTTGCTGCCATACAAAACCACATCTCTGATCATAAGTCCAGATTTATGTCCAGTGCGTCTAGCATGCAGACAGTTTGGTTGCAGACCCTCAACTAGCCTCCTCCTAACCAACAAACAACCATCACTGGCATCGAGTAGAACCAACTTTCATCAGAAAAAACAACAGACCTCCACCCTGCCCTCCAATGAGCTATTGCTTCACACTACTGAAGACATAAATGGTGATGGTTTGGAGTCATGAATGCACACTACAGGGTGTCTGACACAGAGCTGTCCTTGAAGTAACTGCTTTGTAACAGTTCATTGTGTCACTGTGGTGCCTACTATTGCACAAATTGCTGCTGCAGATGTAGTATGATGCGCCAGAGCCCTATGTCTAACGCAGTGGTATTCCTTCTGGGTAGTGCCACATGGCCATCCAGAGCCTGGTCTTCTTGCAACCATACATTCTCGTGACCACGAATGCCAGCAGTCATGTACAGGGCTACATTCCTGCCATTTATTTCAGCAATAGTGCAGAAGGAACATCCATCATCTCGTAGCACTATTACACGACCTCGTTCAAACTCAGCACTGTGTTGATAATGGTGTATTTGCCATCTTAAAGGAGTTCTTGACTAACACCAACTCGACGCATCCAAAAAAAGGTAACTAATGCTCATGATCATTACAGTGCGCATGTAAAACAAATCTGATTTGCATCCTCATAGTGGTACTACTTGGGCCACTCTTATGCAGCGCTGGTGTGAAATTTGAATATACATCACCTTTCAGATGTAAAATCATTCATTTTTGTTGCACAACTCCTCCTTGGTGTTGCAACCCCTCCACTTCCCCGCCCCTGCCCCCTTCCAGTTTATATTCATCAGCTGCATAAAATGTCTATGTGCATCAAGCATCAATAGTGCACATGAACTGAAGGATGGTGGTAATTGGAAAGTGATCACTTGATGCAGAATTAAACAGTGGAAACTCCTGATGGGAATCACAATGTAGGAACAGATATATTGCTGCTTACCATAAAGATGACGTATTAAGGACAGGCACAGTCAAAAGGCACTTACACATAAACTTTTAGCCACAGCCTTTGTCAGAAAAAGAGGAACACACACCATTCAGTCACACGAGGAAGCACACCTTGCACAAACGTGACTGCCAACTCCGGCCACTTGGGCCAGAGCTGCCAGAGTTGGCAGTTGTGTGTGTGAGGTGTGATTTCTTGTGGGAATGAATGGTGTGTGTTTCTCTTTTTATGATGAAGGCTTTGGCTGAGTGCCTTTTAATTTTCCTGTTTGCAACTTAGAATCGCCCTTATGGTAAGTAGCAATCTGTATCTTCCTAAAATAGTGTCATGCAAAGACTTAAGTTGTAATCCACCCAATTGAAGGCTCTGCAAGGTCACAGAATATACCAACAAGATATATTTTTCTTGTTTAGCTCTGCTAGCACTATATGGAGAGTCCTTTACACAGCACAAACTGAGAGCAGTTGACAAGATTGAATCAGTTAAATTAAGTCATTATTCTATTGTCAGCCATTTTCTTGAAAAGATTGGAGGCATTGCTCTTAATGTTGTGTGTCATTGGGAGACCTAGTGCAGAAAATGACTTGTAACAAACTGCAGTCAGTCACATCAACAACATACCCAAAACAAAGTTCTCTCCAGTCAAAGAGATGTAATGAAGTAACTGTCACCCACCGCCCGAATAGGTCACTGTCTATTGACATGGGGTAAACCACCAGAGGCCTCTTCAATATGCAATGCTGACAGCTACATCTGCATATGCATACATACATACATACATACATGACAAGTGCCATATGGTGCACGGCAAAGGGTACCTTGTACCACTGCTAGTCCTTACCTTTCCTGTTCCACTTGCTAATAGAGTGAGGGAAAAACAACTACCTATAAGCGGCAGACAGGTGAACTCGAGACAGGTGGAAAACTGCTTATTATTTCAAAAATAATCACCATAACTGTTAATTCATTTATCCCACTGCAAGGCAAGATGGTCGGTACCTTCATGGAAAAATGTTTGCTGTTGCCTATAGTACCTTGATTGTACCCAGACTTGCACTTCTTCATCTGAAACAAATTTCTGGCCATAGAAGTTTTTCTTCAGGGCTCCAAAAATATGGAAATGGGGAGGAATTGGAACTGTATGGAGGATGTGTAAGGGCTTCCCAGCAAAACATCTGCAGCGTACTCTAAACAATCTTGGCAACATGTGGTCTGCAGGCAACCGCAATTTTTTTCTTTACCAGGAAGGCACTGACCATCTTGTCTCCCAGAGGGGATAAATATACTAACAGTTATGGCGATTATTTTTGAAGTATTAAAAAATTACTTTTTTTTCCATCTGTCTCAATTTCATTCGACTGCCTTGTTTTATCTTCATGGTCCTTACTCGAAATGTACATTGGCGGCAGTAGACTCATTCTCCAGGCAACTTCAAATGCCAGTTCTCTAAATTTTCTCAGTTTTGTTTCACAAAAAGAATTTCTTCCCTCCAGAGATTCCCATTTAAGTTCACGAAGCATCTTCCTAACACTCACATGTTGACCAGACCTACAAGTAACAAATCTAGTAGCCCACCTCTGAATGGCTTAGATGTTTTCCTTTCCTAACAGAATACCATTCCTAGTGTACCACATTTCAGTTCACTGTACTTCGTGTGTTGACAAGAGGACATCTCTAAAATTAGCTAAGGTCTTGCCCTCTATTAGGTTGAGGGCAACAGTGCTTAAAATCACAGTATGACCATCAAGATTAGGATTTTCTGTGCTTTCTCTAAATTGCTTAAAGCATGTGCCACGATGGTTGCTTTGAAAGTCACAGTTGAGTTTACTTCCCCAATTTGAGCTTGTGCTGCTTCCCTGATGGCTCATTGTCCTCAGGACATTAAAACACTAGCCTTCCTTCCTTCGTACATCCTTCCCTCCCTTCCTATCTTACTTCCATTGCAGATGGTGATAGGATGAGTGTTGTAAGAGTTTTTTTAAAAAGAGATAGTTGACCTTTATTCATTATTTATGTATGTGCTCAGCTAGCCATTTGGCAGTGCACTTTATGTATGAAGCGGCTGTTAGTCCAGGGTGCCTTTCAAAATCAGTATGTAATCACAGTTACGTTCACCGCATCAACATAATCTGCCAATTTTGTATTATCAGCTCGTAGGTGCAGATGCCCGTGGGTGATGCTGAGCAATAATTGTTTGCTCATTTAAGGCTGTAAGGCTAGTAGCTGAATAGCTCCTATCTAACATTTTGGTGCACCTTTGTATAAGCTGAGTCATAAAGAGGGAAAAACATTAAGTGTACTAAGCACAATAACTTATAAACTGTTATTTTTTCCTCATGAATTTATTGCTTACGAAATAAAGTAGCAGTAAGTTAGTCAACAATGTAGTACTGAAGTTGCTGAAATTTGGATATGTAGATCTTCCACAGATGCATTACATGATACACCAAAGTCCTAATTTGTATCAGCCAGCACTGGTGTGTGTGTGTGTGTGTGTGTGTGTGTGTGTGTGTGTGTGTGTGTGTGTGTGTGTGTGCGTGTGTGTACCCTCCTGGCTCATGCAAGTGCACAGAACCCTCAAAATCTCGCATCACGTTTCTTACTTTTATTAAATTTAGTTACATTTCATTTCTTGACGTATGAGCAAGCAAAAACAATTTTTTGTTGTCTGGCTCAATGTGTGGCATTATACGTGAAATGTTTCCTCTGAATTATGACTCAATGTGTTTACGCCACCAGTTCACAATGTAAAACATAGAGATGTTTCACACAAGGACTGTTGATAGTTTTAAAAATATCAGGAATACGATGTATCGATATGTAAAGGCCTCGTTGCTACTGCTGTGGAGGCCGAGTGGCCACTGTTGTTAACGTAGGCAGAGTTTGTGAGTCTGTGGAATGGCTTCTGGTGCAGTACACCATTAAGACAATTTCTCCCTGCCACTATTACACAGCTATGCCCCATGGTCAGGTAGTAGGATAGGAGAAGGAAGGTTCTACAACACTCCAGCAAATTAGTAACAGTCATACGAATTAGTTTAAAAGGTTTACTTATTTTGTGACTAGTTGAAGGATTAAGTCTGCAGCACTGCTTGTACAATAACACAAAAAGGAAGGCCCTCAATGGCTAAGTGCAAATAATCATAGGCAGACTTCACAGTACATACCAAATACAATTTACAACTACTGTCTGTTCACTTCTAAGAGGTCAAGAAATGACATTGTCTGTCTAAATCAGCCCTGGACAATGATCTATAACAACGTGGGCAAGAGCTGCTCTTCTATCTTCTGAGTAGGCTTCTGTCCATTGTCGTCCAGTCATTAGCGGATTGTACACGGCTGGCAATTGGCCGAGGCAAAGCTCGCATCTTTGTGCCTGTGATGCTTTTGCCCTGGCTGTGTCTTGTTCAGATGACACAGCAGATAAATCAAAAAAAGTATCGATATTGTGGCAGAAAAAATATCTATGTACCGGCCTATAAATAGATCGGCTGCACATTGTAAATATACTGCCGTTTTTAGAGCTGTATGTTTAAGTATTGATTTATTGTTAGATATTCTGTACATCAAGCAGCTAGCAGCTTGCTTATCCCCTTTAGAGCAAGAATAGAAAGGAAAACAATGCTTGTTTGCGCTTGGCGATAACCACGTTGCTAACTATGCTAACTGCGTGTAAGTGGCATAATAAACAGTGTCAAATGGGTCTGTTGTTCAGTTGTCACATATTGGATTTGTCCAAAACACTTCAACTGCCATGTTTTTTTTATTTCTGCAAATGTCAGCGACCTAGCAGTTGTAATGTCAAAATTGTGTGGTGAAATAAAGTGTTGCAGTTCCTGTTGAGGTAGCACTGATTACGTCATCACTTCCTCTCACATATCTCCACCCACCGCAGAGACTAATCTTGTCATTTAGATTTTTGTTCAATATTTTCAGCAGCTGTTTTTGAAGAATGCCGATATGAATAAACAGCAAACTGGTGTGCTATTTCTTCACATCGGAAATCTTGTTGTTCCATTCACGCCAACCACCTCCCCACCCCCCACCCCCGGTGCAATCAGACTTATTCTTTGTGCCACCTATACTTGGTTCACATAGTCAAAGAGAGAGAGATTGGACACGATGAAAGCTCAACAAGTAGTAAGGCACCTTCTCACAGTGAAAGTAGAATTATGTTCTACTACACTTGCAAAAGAACTACTTCAAATATTCACCAAAAAAAAAGTAAGATAAAAATATCAGCACTCGATATTACCATTTCAATATTGATATATCAGGAAAAAATACTTCAATATATATTGATATTTTGTGGAAAAAATATCGATATTTTATCAACAGCCCTATTTCACATGCAGTTTGTTTGTTTGTCTGTATTACAGTTTGGGCTCCATGAAATTTTGCAATTGTCACAGCCATGTATCATTATAGCACAACTTTAATAATGTAAATTTCTACAAGATGTAGTGAATCTGACATCATGCAGCATTGCATTTTTATAGCAGTTGGGTTTTCGTAAATTTTTCAGTGGGAGAAATTCTGCTATGCCTCCGGTTACTGCTTTAAGCCAAAAAATCACATGGTTCACAGTGGCTCCAAGCTTATTTTTTGGAAGCAAGTGCATGTAATAAATTTAAGCATTTGTGGGATAAACTCCGGTGAGAAGAGCAATGTAGTATCCCTGTGCATGGAGAGAGCTGCCATTTACAAAATGACATTTTGCCAGGCTGTATAGAAGAGTTGCATTTTCATTTTATTCACGTACATAACAATACAGTTCCTTGTTGTGAAAATATTATCTCTGTAGGAAGGGAGGGAGCTGTAAATAATAAGTGCATGTCCTCACCAAAGAATATTATGTAGGAGTCTTTGTCACAAGTTTCTTGTTTTCTGTAATGAGGGATGGCTTGGAACTTTGCTTATCTAAGTGAAATGTACAAAAAAAAAAAATTGTATATGATCATAGAATGAATAAACCGGCAAGAGTGCAAACGTTCCAGAAGTTATAACAATGAAATTTTTTTTTACTGTGTTGGTAGGTTAGTAAGCAACAATGAGGCCAGGTTGTTTCTAGGATATGTAAATGGGGAAAACTTATCTGCTATTCAAATGGAAATCCTTAAAGGCTACATAAGAGGTCATTACAGTCAGTAATTGGTGACATGCTTGCCTTATCATCTGGAATTACTGAGAGTTATTGAAAGCATTTTGCAAAGTTCTCATCACAAATAAAGAATATTGTGCTCAGATATTACAAAATTCCCTAGTAGTGCAATTAGGTAATACATTTTTCAGCAAGGCACACCATACGTCTCAATCTTCCATAGTTGTGCTCCTGGTTGGTTCAAATCCAAGATCAAATTGCAACAGTCTTGCTCTATCACAAGTTGTTAAGAATTGAATATATGAGTAAGCCAATCAGATTTGTGTTAATCCTGAAAAATGTGATGTCCAGCTGTATCAAAGATGTCAAAAGTTCATTTTTGCTGTTTGGGACAGGCAAGTGGTATGAATTTCTCCAAATAATTGTATGCTCAGTTCCCTGTCCCCTAAGCATTTATCACAAAAATGCAAATTGTTTACTTCAATATTTATTTGCCTTCATTCCCACAGTTAAATTTGTATAAGTAGCAACGTTTCACTTTTACGTCCTGCGAAGAAGAAGAAAATTTTTGCATTTTCCATTCACTATTGCCAGATTTTTAGTTTGTGATCTATTTGTTTATATTCTTTCCCCCTATATTTTATCAACCTTTTTGCACCATTAATTTCCTTGTGAAGGTATTTTCTTTCTTTTTATGTTCTGAATCTTAATTTTGTTTGCTTGACAATAATTTACTATTCCCCTTTGCATGCATCTTTGTCTAATCCAGACTTAAATTTCCCTGGTTGTGCACCATGCATAGATACCCTTTTTTTCAGACTGTGTATTTTGGTTAATAAAATATATTATTTTCAAGGCATGTGATGGAATTTGTTATTTAATATTTCACCAAATGTTTTTTTACTGTAATGTTGTAGAAATGCTGACTGATAACATAAAGCAAAACAAAACAGGCATGATTTTCAAAAAACTAAAACTGCATTACACTTTTTCTCGAACTATCATTTTCTGTGAACTTTGTGTTTACATTCTTCATTGACAGCTTTCATTGTGCGTAACTCTAGAAAACAAAATTGTGGTATCAAAAGCTGCAAATCTTTTGAAGTAATTTGTGCTATTTGTCCACACTACTGTTATTTGTACTAAGCACAGGTATTTCAACAGTACTTCCTTTCTTACTTGGTAAATTATGTAATTGAGTGATATATATATTTTACAGATTCATGTTTCACAGTTTTTGTATTGTTATTTCAGATGGCTCGTCTTTTCTATCATGCTCCCCAATTTGCCATACTGGATGAGTGCACATCAGCAGTCAGTGTGGATGTCGAAGGATCTATGTACCGGTATTGCAGAGAAACTGGCATCACACTGTTTACTGTTAGCCACAGGAAATCGCTCTGGCAGCACCATGAGGTATATATACTGATCATATCAGTCTATCAGAGTTCTGATGTAGATAGATCACAGTGACTATTTAAAACAAAATCTCTCACGTAACTGGTAAAAGAACCATAAACACTATACATTACTGGAAAGTAAGTACCATTTCACTCTACCCCCCACCCCCTCCACTCCAAAGCATCAGTGTTGCAGTTCCATTCATTCACACTCATCTCTCTGGTTCATTGTCTTACCACTGATGCCATTACAGCTGGTTGTTGTGTTTACATTTGTTAGTGACCGTTCCAAATGTTTGAAGATAATCTCTGAGCCTGTTGACTGTGAAGTACATTCTGTAATACAGTTTTTGAATACAAAGATTGTTGAGCCAGCTGAAATTCATTGTCAACTTGTAAAGATTTTTGGTGAAAATGTGATGACTGATGGAATGGTGAGAAAGGGGGTGATACAATTCAATGATGGACAAACCAATGTTCATGATGAAGCACAGAGTGGGCTGCCTTCTGTTCCCCATGATTTGATTTTTTGGCTGAGAAACTGAATGAGAAGATTCATGAAAACAAGCAGTTGACAATAAGAATGCTTTATGGTGAGTTTTCACAAATTTCAAAAACTGTTTTGCATGAGATTATCACAAATCACTTAAATTTTCGCATATTGTTTCCCCGTTACATTTCAAAAATTCTTAAAAGGTGTCCACAAAATGAAGTGACTTCTCAGTGCTTTTACATTACTTACCCAATACAGTGATGAGGGAGATGAATCCTTAAACAGAATTTTGACCAGCCATGTAACTCTAGAATTAAAACAGTCGGTGGAGTGGAGGCGCTCCCCAGAAAAAAACAAAAATTCTTGACAATGTTATCAGCAAAAACGTTATGTGCATTGTGTTCTGTGACAGACAGGGCATTCTGCTTGTTGAATTCCTTCCCAAAGATGAAAACATCGATGTTGTATGATACTATGAAACGTTAAGAAAATTTTGGCACATGATTCAAAACAAAAGGCACAGAATACTCAATCAAGGCATTGTGTTGCTTCATGACGATGTATCCCCATTCCGCTGATGTCACTCAAAACCTTAAACAGTTCGGTTGGGAGCAGTTTCATCAGCTGCCATACAGTCCCAATCTTGCACCTTGGGACTACCACTTGTTCTTGAACTTGGACTGTTATTTTGGAGGAAGGCACTTTTGACAGTCAAAAGAAACATTGTTGAGCAGTGGCTTCACTGGCGGGCGGGCCGGCCTGGTCAGCAGCGGCGACCTAAATACATGGTGTCAAGAGGGCGTTGGGGGCCTGTTGCTTGTGGGTGTCTCTATGGCCTCCCTCGTGATAGGCACCCTTGATCCAGCACCTTCTAATCAATCTTCTGGCCTCTTGTTTGCCAACTAGTGTGTTGGTGACAGCTTATACGAGATACATTGTTGCAACACAGTGCCAAATGTTGAAATCACTTTTTCCCCTGTCAGTTGTTAAGCAGCAAGTGTAAGCATTTTCACAGATTACATCTTGTTAGTTCACAATGAAGCCAACTAAAAATTCCGTATAAACTATTTCTTGTCGTGAGGAAGGCAATCAACTTCTTACACTAGCACATGTAGTGATGTTTTGAGTTTATCATCATTTTTCTATGACTTATTTGTCTTACACTGCTTTGTAATTTAAAAATACCTTAGATATGTGCATGGCTCATGCGTATAATTGAATTTACAATCTGTGCATGGACCTATGTGGTGAAATTTGTAACAAGGCTCTGATTAAGATGCTTCCCCCTTTTTACAAAAATTTGTTGGCTTAAAAATCCCTATACAAGCGTGGGTTGGTTCTTTTTTTTTTTTCTTCCCATCATTTGTTTTTGAGGTGGAAGCAAATTCTAGGATGGTTGCTTATCTACATCATGATTAAGTATTTCCCTCATTCTAGTCCATAGATAGTTGCACTGTGACTCTAATAACTTTGAGGTAGTTATTTAACTTTGATTAAAGAAAAAAGTCATATTTAACTGCACATCTGTTGTTTTTTTCACATTGAGTATTATTACAGCTGCACACACACTGACTCATTTTTTTATGATATATTGATTTGTGAGACCTTCATATCTCAAAATGCCGGCTATGATTGACCAAGGGGACATTAGGCTTATCACCCAAGTCCAGTTCCTAGCTTGTGGCAGATGCTGGTTAATGTCCATTTTCCATTCAGACATCTTCTCTTTGTGCTACATAAAGTATACAGGGCTCTGTCTGGTCTCCACCTGTGATCCAGCCACCACAAGAACGTCTGTTCTGCAACCTTCAGCGGGCAACATGGTCATTGGGATCCATGTGAGGAAGAGTCTTCAGTCATTAGAGGTGGAGGACATTAGGGTCCAAAGTGAGGGGTGGAGTAGGGTATCTCCATGGGTACTAACGAGGCTGAAGTTACTTTTTGTACAAAAGAGTTGTACACCAGATTATATTTGTAAATTTAAATGTTTTGAGATTTTAAATAACCTTCTGGATTTATTAGTCTGAACAAAGATGGGTATTCTGTCAGCAGCTCCATTCTGTTACCTGACTTTGCCCTTAGAGTAAGATTCCCAGAGCAGTTACCAATTATGTGGAGTTGTTTGCTATCCTGAGGGTACTGGAGCAAGATTCCAAATGTGTTGTTCTTGCTATTAGTCAGAGGCATGAAGCCAGTAGAATAGGATAAGAAGTGCAGGGTGCTCTCCTTCACTTGCAAAGGCAGGAAAGTTTGCTGGGTTCCAGGCCACTGATGCGCTGCCAAGAAGACTTGCTCCCTTCCACCTTCTGATCATTGTTCAGTCCTCCTGCAGGTTGTCACCACGTAATACCATGAGTTGATGGGAGGTCCAATCACTGGAAGTGAGGAGTAATGAGCTGCTATTTGTGAAACCTTCAGTGTGAATGTGTTGCAGAGTGGCTTGGTCACCCATTAGGCCATCATTTTTAAGTAGTCACCTAGCCACAGTAATCTGTCCCCTTTTTAACTCTGTCTGCACTGTTATTTTATCCTTGATCTTATCTAGTTACTTTGTTGTGTTTTATCAAAATTATATGGATAATCTTGAATGAATCCTTGTTTGTTGTTACAGCTGGGTTTTAAAAATGTTTTTTGTAATGGATTTTCATCACACTTGTCAATTTATTTCATTCAAGGACACTGATGTCATTTAATGCTCCAAAACAACAACAGTAATAATAATTACCAGCTTTCCTTATTCAGATTTCACTTATGTGTCTAATGTAAATGGAATAAAATTGCTGTTCATTTGCCATTTTAATTTTTCAGTATTACTTACACATGGATGGCAGAGGATCATTTGAATTTAAGCCAATTGAAGAGGATACACAAGAATTTGGGTCATGAAAGGATGCACCAAACTGGTGATGAAACGTTTTGGCCTGGTTTGGCTGTGTAACTTTGTATACAAAGAGTGCCAATAAGAAACTACACAAAGGAAAAACTCTGTTACAGAAATTACTTAATTGTGTCTACTTCACTTTCATCTGTTGGAGAACTGAACCTGATAAAAATAAAAAAAAAATAGCTTGGGTAAAATAACTCTCAACAGCTGTTTAACTGTTGGCTTCTATATCAGTCTACATTCAGCAGTATGTTGGATAGTTGTTTTGCCTGGAAGAACTGGCATAATTGTGAGTCCCTTTAATGATAGAATCATTGTGCTATAAATTCATTGTTAATGAGGAAACTAATAAGTATTATGGAGTGAAAGGTTTCATTCAGCTGACTGATGACACTAAAACAAAGATAGTGCAACATATTTACAATATGGAACAAATGTTTCTAAACTTTTAGAATGTACAAGAAAAAATTCTTGAGGAACAAGAAGTGAGCTCATTACGTATGTTGTTGGGACAGTATACTTTTGAACATGGGCATGCAGATGGACAGAAAGGCGTCAACAGGATCAGCTCTTCTCGTTTGTAATTGTAGCCATCTTTCTTGCCATAATTTTTTTTTTAAAGGAGAAGAAAAAGGAAAAGGATACTTTAAGAGTGAAAATGCGTTTTCAGTGCTCAGTTCAGTTTTAATACACATTATATAACTGAAGCTCTCCTCTTTCTTATTTCCTGTTCTATTTGTAACATTGCTACAGTATTTTCCTGTTGTGCTAATTGAACTTGAAGCATATTCTTCTTGGCAGAAGGATGGTGATAGGGGAATGTCAAGTTTTAGTAAATAGAAGAGAACAGCAGCTGTATGAGTTTACCTTTGAAGCAGTTAATGATTGGTAAAATAAGTTGTATTAACTATCACAATTGAGATACATTACCTACTGTGTTACATTCATTCCTCAAGGTTTATTTTGTAATATATAAATTGGCTCTTATTTTATTGTATAAAATCTTGAATCTGTTTAAAAATTAAACAGACATTGTATCTCAGTCAATTGTCTTCAAAAGATTATACATAGAATTTCAGTGGGCTATCAGCCACACTCAGTTGTTATCTAAAGAGAGAATGGAGATTTTGTTAAAGTAAGAGTATTTGCACCACTGATTCGGAGCATTTTCTTGCCACAAGGAATCAATTTGTTGTTAGATATATTGCACAGTGTAAACTTTTTTATTGGTTTGCAGTTACTACACTTTATAATAGGACTTCCTTTCTGGTTTTTTTATTTATTTTTTTATTAAAAAATTGGCTAGAGATTGTATAGCTACCCAGCTCACAATGCAGGCTAGGTGTGCCAATTTGCTCATTGGTTATACTGACAGACCATCTTATTTTCCTTTCATACTCATTGTGTAAAATCATTTGCTTGTTTTAAATGAACAGTGAAGGGATGCATTGTATGTTTTAGGACAAACAAAACTAGATAATTTAGTGCTGTCTGAAGGGCATGAGCTTTTAAAACTTAAAAGTATTCTTGGCACAACTTCAGCTTTTATTCAGTTACAAAGTTGGAACTTACTTTTATTTTTACCACAGTTGCTGCCTGGAGTGAAACTATGACAAAGGTCTTACCATGACTACCTGACATTGTTGATTTAAAAAATAAAACAAAAAAAAGAAGCACCACTTATACTGACCAGTATCATTTTTAGTGAAATGGGCAGCATATATTTTATAAGGGCAAGTTTGATCATTGGCAGAAATCTTATTTTTATGTGGCTCATAATGTTGTGATGTCATCTAATTTTAATATGACGGATTTTATCCAGAATGGTACTTATTAACACAGACGTCATTGATATATTTGCTGTTAGTATGATTATGTACACTGAAATCTGGATTTTTTTTTTCATCAGAGAAATACTGCATAGTGATAACCATCATCAGATTGTGTGCCTTGTTTGATTTTTTTTTCCTGTCATTCAGATGACTGGGGTATTTCTGATACGTCTTTAGTGCTTTTTATACAGCAGAACAAAGTTTAATGTGATGTATTTGATGCTGTGATCCTTAATGTTTTAGTCAAACAGTTGTTGTGTATTTCCTCATTGATAAGTGAACTGTGTAAATTATCATGATTCTGTTGACATTTATTATTTTTGTTAATTTTATGCAATATCTTTGTACAGATATATTTTATTTATAAAAATTGTTTTGTTTCCAACATTTGATTAATTTTATGGAAATCAGCATCATGTAATATATAAATTGCAAATTGTGATACATCAAATTGATGTTGAAAATATCATTTCACTGCACTGTTGTCTCTTGAAGACAGCGTAATTTTTTCATAGTATTCCATTTTATATAAAGAGAATATTATATGTGTGGCTGTGTTTATATGTATGCTACAAATAAAAAAAAATATTTTATTTTTTATGTAAGTGTGATTGCCAGTTTCTAAATCGATAATTTGCTTCCTGTTCTTTACATTTGACATAAATCAAAGATGCCAAAAGGATTAAAAATTTTATTATAATTTTGATACAGATTTCGCGTGGGTGGTGGTTAACAAAACTTACATAATCAACAATACTACTACAAGCAAGCAGAAGGTGGGTAATTCTATTCTTTTGGGATACTTTTATGTTGGAAAACTGCTGTTTGGAAGTTAGATAATACGGTCATTCAGTACCTATGTGAAGATACATCTCTATTGACGAAATATAGGAGCCATTGTACACCAGACTGGCAGTTAGGGAAAGAAAGAAAGCAAATAGAATAGACAATACGAAGGATAATCATTTTTCCACGTGCCTGTCTGCTACTCAGTACCTTTGCTAATAAATGAGTAGTGATCTGCCCTACTATACATTTAAATATTAAAAGTCCTGCATGTCCTATTATTCTGATGATACACTCACTCTGTAGGCCCAAAGTCAGATTAGGATTCAAAAGGTTAGTGGGATCAGTTTACAATGATCATGGAGTATTTTTCCAGTGCTTCATGTGACTGTCATCAGCCACTTGTATCACTTGCGCCTTAAACTGGCTCTGCCTAAGAGGCCACACAGGTTGGTTTCGACTGCTGTAGTTTGTGAAGAACTGATACCAGGTCGTCATGTGACCCTTGGCAGTTGACTTGA
Source organism: Schistocerca nitens (assembly GCF_023898315.1). NCBI lineage: Eukaryota > Metazoa > Arthropoda > Insecta > Orthoptera > Acrididae > Schistocerca > Schistocerca nitens. The sequence goes on along the minus strand of NC_064614.1, from coordinate 740,043,741 downwards.
GCCATGACACTGAAGTGATGAGTATGCTTATGTTCCCGATTTCATGAACACACTGGCACCTTATTGTATTACCACTAGCCTGCTAAATCAGGTTTCCTTAATCCCACAGAAAATGTCTGGGATATTTGGATTAGTGGGTGAAACATTGAATAAACAACCTCACAATTTAGAGCTGTGTGGGATCTAATTAGACGAGTGACTTCGGCTGGACAAGGCATGTCTGAAGGAGCTTCTCAATTCTCTTCTTTGCCAAAAAAAAAAAAAAAAAAAAAAAAAAAAAAGGCCGTTATCATCGCTATAGACGGTGCTGTACGGCTTTAGTGGGATGCCTCCTGGAAGTGACTAATTTTTTGCCTAGTGTGATTCTTTGCTTTCTACTGAATTTATATATTTACAGTTCACATTGATGTTTGTGTTCTTTTATATTTCAGAAGTGACATGTGGCTATTTACTGTCATTAAGTACAATTCAGTGAGTGTAAGGGAACCGACCAGAGTTCATCCCACTATCCAATCCAGAAATTAACATTGGAAAGCTGTTATTGAACAAACAGTAACCACCTTGAGGTATAGCTTTGTGGAGAACATACAAGGATGGGTTCCTCACCAAACCACACTAGACACAGATGCATTATGTGTTGCATGCATGCTGATTGACTGGTAAATGATCATATTGTTGGCATCTGATCAGCTTGTGAACTGGTAGGTGTTGACCCCAGGATCAGAGGATTTGAAAATACTCAGGCCTAGGCTTAAACTGCTGTGAGTAAATCTGTTGTAGCTTAGCTCTGGTCACTTTTGTTTTCAAAGTTTTGGGCTCTGTCCAGTTGTTGTACTATGGTTAGGATTGTCAGAGGTCTTACTACCATTTCTGAGTTATTAGGACCAGGCATTCTGGCCATGCTGAAAAATATAGAAAACATTTGACTAAGGGAACCCAGGCTACAAGGTACTGTTACTTCTGCACCCGCACCATTCTACATCAAGTTTGGTTAAATAGACACTAACATGGATTCCAGAAGCTCAACTACTATTATTTATTTAGAAAGTTGCAGGACGTTAGGATCACAAGATACTTTGTGGTGTCGAAATAAAAGTAAATTATATCAAACATGATATAGTAGGAATATTAGCAGTGCAGAAAAAATAAAGAGCAAATAGAATTTTAATCAGATCTGCTATACAGGTAGAGGGTTGAATGCAAATTCAAGTGTAGACTTTACTGTATGAGTAAATAAGAAAATAAAACAATACTACATATATTGGAGAGATCTCAAAAGCCAAAACTTGTTTTTAAAAAAAAGTGGTAATCATTCAAGTCTGCACACCAACATACATTCTGAAGAGGAGGTTGAAGAGCTGCACAAAGTGTACAGAGTCTGACAAATGAAAGAACAATATGATAATGGAAGATTTGCACAGAAAAGAACAAAGAATGATATTTCAGTCAAACGGTGTGTGAGCCTGTATGAGAACAAAAATGAGATATTAATGGAATCTGCTGAGAATAACATAGTCTTTCAGAAGAAACCATATAAAAATGGACTTTGCAAGGGTAAATTAAATGCATTGTTGTAATGTAGAACTTGGAGAATCACTCAGTAGAGACGTGTTTATACATGAGTGTGACTGATGCATTGCCACACATTCGGCTGCACCACTGAGACATATTTTACAACTGAATACTTCTGTCAAGACACTACTTCCACAACAAATTACCAGAAGCATCTAGTCCCATCACTTCTGTGATTTCCAATGCGTTTCCTGGAACTTCTTTTTAGGATCGATTAGTCCAAAAGACAGAACTGCAGAATAAATCTAGTTACATTTGAAGTAGCTACTAGCAAAATAAAATACTACAGCTTGGAAAAAGTCGTGGTTCTTAAAGTATTTTCATTTAGTATCATTCCTCAAGAAGCCTCATAACTAAAAAAGCTGATGTTCTTACCCATGCAGGTGGAATGTCAGCAGATGATGTGCTTACCAGAACATCACTAATATCAGATACATCTTGACAGGGAGAAGCTAGTATCATACTTCCATAGAATCAGTAAGAGGAAAGGGAGTGTTGCTGTACATACAAAAAATGTAGACATGTCGCAGGCCCTTCAGGTTAGTGAATATTGTGTTGAACAGCTGTTTTAAGCAGTGCCACAACAGTTGGTCATGACAGATAATAGAACTTACAGTTTCTAGTCCATCAGAAGGAAATATCTCAATCTTCATAAAGTAGATGTAGACTGTTTTGATAAGCACATACTGCAACGGACACCAACGATATAGTGTTTTTTAGATCCTGCTACATTTAGTGATTCAGATGTTGTAGCAGTAGTCAGCAGTACAGCAATGAAATATGGTGACCAGTGAGATGCAGAGCATAGAAGAAAAGTGCTGTCTCACAGATCATAAACAGGGAGCTTGTCTGCATGCTAACTTTATTTCTGTTGCTTGATTGTACTTGATTTCCACTCCAATGTGTTGGGAGCTGCATCGGGGCGCTTGTCTGCATGTTGAGTTGATACCTGCTGCTGCAGAACAACATACATTTAGATGGATGACTGGTTTAATACTGATAATCTTGTATGCAAGTCAGATGATGAATAATGCGTTACAAACTCGTAGCAGAGACTTCATTCTTGATGGGTTGTAAGCCTGGATGCTACAGGTGAGTAGTGGATAGAAATCTATAGTCATTCAATTGTGGTGATCCAGTGTGACTTGTACTCTGCAATATGCATCACTATGAAGAGATTATTTATGGTGGACATATCTTAAGTAGCAACAGTATAACCATACTGATCAAAATGACCTCATCATTTTGAGAAAACTGGGGAAACATGTTTGGGTTTTGGTTTAATCCTCAATGAAATGTTGACTAATATGTTAGAAAAAATTTTTAAAAAAATGTTTTATTGAAGTCTTTCTTTATTATTTTAATTGTCTCCATATCCAGAGGGTAGCACATTTTCATTTTCCTGGGCCTCATTGCCACTTTTTCATCTGAGTACACATGAACTGATAGGTAGAATGGATGATGAACTGGTGAACAAACTTAAGAACGTTTTGTTATATCTTACATCTTTTTGTATGGTATTGGCTTTGCTGCCCTATCCTGTGCAGACATGCAATTTTTGAAGGCTTGGCAGAAATGTCTGCAAATCTGCTTCATAAGGTTTGAAGTCAATCACTTTGTACTTTTCTGTATAGTCATCACTGTAATGCTTAAAGATTGAGTCCTTGAAGAATTTCATTTTTTGTGTTTATGATATCTTTGCACCATCTCTAAAAACAGTTTGGTAATCTTTGTCATGATCTGACAGGCTTTCAGAATCCAGGAACTTGCCAGTCACGTCTTGAAACATGAAAGATTTACACATCTGACAGCCAGGCATGAGGTCCATACCTGAGGCGTGAAGATGTCTGTCCACTTGTTTTGCACCTGTTTTAATTTTAATATAAAAGGTTATGAACACTCCAAACTATAAATTCAATTGTAATAATATTTTGCACTTGGATCACTTAAGCTTACACACTAAATCAGAGCCGTAGCTTGGAGGCATAACTATTCGAGTGTGGTTTCTCATTTGGATCAGTGTGACAGAGTGTATTATTCAAGGAAGATCAATTCCAAGGTGGGAGATTGAGGTATTCTTACAGAAGACAGTGGTTTTTGCATGTGGATCAATATGGCTACAAAATTTATATTTTCTCCCATTCAGCCTTGCAAAAAGCTCCGATAAAGAAAAATCACTTAGATCAGTGTGGTTCTACAGTTCCCATGTGCTCTTTGGTTTTGTTGTCAAATATTTATTGGAACACAAAGTTAGCGGAACTATGCCTGTTCTGCAAATTTGAAGTTATAGCAGAAATTTAAAATGTACCATGCAAGGTATCGTTAAGTTGGTGCGCACAACTGAAGGTCTATATCACTAGTCAGCAGCTTAGTTTTGGCAAACGTACTAAAGCTTTTCTGAGACAGAGTAACAACAACATGTATCCCATCCCTTCAACCTATCAAGAGCTTGTTCAATCCATGTAACACAGAATCTCAACAATGAAAAGTGGTGGACCATGCTGTGTGCCCTCCCATGCAAATTTAGTGTGAATTTTACAGGCATAGTATATCAGTCTGTTTATTTGGTCTTTGAACTGTTGAACAAGAATTCACCATGTGCATCTCTTAATTTTCAGTTTCCAAGCAGGACATATGTGTGGGTTATTTAAATTACATTTGGCTGTGGATGTACTCATGTCATAAATGTTACACAAGCAGTATAGGAATGATGTACCCCTCTGGAACCTATAAAATGGTCTGTGTCAGACTGAATCGGCATTTTATTTTATGTACAAAGTAGTAGTTGGCGAACATCATGGTTGGAGCTCTGTAATCACATTGTTATCCCCGCAAATTCATCTGGCGAGGGAGAGTTTGCACTTGTGTGGGTGCAACTTTTCATCATTTTCGGTACTACACATGACGCTTTCAAAAAATTGTTTTAGTTTGTTTGTAACTGAGACAGTGAGGTGAGGCCTGTTGGTACAACATTTATTGTAGCATGCATAATATCACACCTGGAGAGTGAGTGTACACTTATTTAGATTCAGTAATGATACTTTAGTGAGATCTCCATATGCATTAAAGGAAAACGTGTCAGTGCCAACAGGAACATTCTCTTCTTGTGTAGCACAGCATCAATGCTGTAATGTATACCAGCACGTAAAATTCGGCTGGCTGTGGTCAGCTACCAGTTTTTGATAGATTTGGGTACAGTAGTGGTGCTGGCCATTCAGCATTTCTGTTTACAGGCCTCAATCACTGGCACACCAAAGTGCATGATCCATAAGTATTTACAGAGTGCTCCTGCTTTCACCACATGGTCCCTGTTAGGTTTGTGACAGCACTCTTGAGTTATTGTGTTCATATTCCCTCCTTTACATGGAGCTAGCAACATGTGCCGTACACTAATGATAGCTCCAGTCACCAATGATCAGCTGGTGCTGCACTTTGTTGGTCATGGCAGTTCAATTTTTCATCTGGAAGTGCTATGTACGAATATGGGGTAGTCCGTTACTTTCATAAAAAATATACTTTCCCTGCACATAAGTGTCTACCATCAGGAGGATAAATGTACATCTCTTGGCTTTTCAATTTACATCCAGAAGGAGTAAGTACGTTCCGAAGGTACGAGATTTTTCCAGATATTTTGTAGTCATAGTTTGAAATAAATAACTGCGTTGAGTGGAAGTGAAGTCTCTTACTAATTTTAAATATAAATGAAGAAGCATTTTCACAGAATTACAGGCATTCAAAGTAAGAGGATTTATTAGGGGACAAGTCCTGTTTTGTGTATTTTATTATTTGCATGAGGTACCTGCCTTGGCATTGTGTTGTTCCAATAGAGTTGAAGATTTGCTTGGAGTCTTCACAGGTAAAGTCTTCTGTGCCAACCACTCTGTCAAGAAATACCAATGACCAGAAGTTAACATCAATAATGTGTACACGTATGTATTGAAAAAAATACTTGTTATTCATTACCTACAAGGTCTCCTGTAACAAGATACTTATCATCTTACACATGTTGTGTTCAAAGGTGCAATGAAAGCCTTAAAAGATCAGAGTTGAAAACTCCTGGTTCTTATTTAAAAAAAAAAAAAAAAAAATGTTATTCTACTGATAACAAGTATATTTAACAAGTCAGGGGCTCACAGTCTACTCTGTGCTTAAGATGAAAATGAAGTAATTTAAAATATAAATGAACCCTTGCATGTGTGGGTTATAGATTATTGGTGCTTCCCACTAGTGCCCCAGCATTCCTCTTACATTCCCTATTGAGTAGACTTGATTGGGGCGACTCTGGTGCTTACCAGTGGAAGTATTCCTCTCTCACTTCCTACTGAGTAGACTTGACTGGAGCAACTCTCTGGTGTTTCTGATGGTAACTATCCTGACACATTCTATACCGAGTAGACTTGGTTGGAGCAACTATCTGGTGCTTCTCAATAGTAACTGTCCTGACACATTCCCTATTGAGTAAACTTGGCTGGAGCAACTCTCTGGCACTTCTCAATTCCAGTGTTCCCTATGCTCTGTGGTAAGGTATTTGTTTAAATCCCTCCTGGTGTGGAGAGATCGAAACAGGCAAAACAATAAGCAGTGATCTTTGAGTGAACAGTAGCCTGGGAAAACTTGTTGCAGGGTTAGACCTGCGCAAACATTCTTCACCTCAGATGTCATAGTGCCATTATTCCAGAACTAGGATTGTGATGTCATAGAACCCATCCCAGTAATTCAGCTCTGGGCCAGTATGCAACAATTCCACACTATTATAAACAGCACAGCAGGTCTGATTGGATGTCATAGAACCAGCACCAGTATTCCAACTCTGTGGCAGTATGCTCCAGTCACTATATAGTGTTTCAAGTCAGCTGTCTTGCTTCTGACATCATAGTTAGGCTAGTGCTCATATTCCAAGTACTGAAATCATAGAGCCTGTCCCAATATTTCAATTCAGCCAGCATGACACTGTACCATTTTAAATTTCCTGCCAATTCGTACTTAGGACAACCGTTCTATTCCCACATGAAAGACACTAGCAGAATTGGACTGTTTTTTGTATTTCCCACTAATATTTTTAATTTCCTGTTAAAGTTTGGATTGCCGCCAGTCAATACAAAGGCCTTTTTCAGATGGGCATGGGTAAAACCCATTATGTCATTGATGATGTCACGGGGGTGGGGGGTATATTTTGTTGTCTGTGAACTGACCTCCAATACCTACTATGGGAGATGGAATGTTTATTGCAGTCAACAAAAATATTGTGTCTATTGAGGTCAAAATTGTCTGTGACTGAAGTTATCTGGACATGAGTAGCAGGCCTAAATGAACTCAAGTTAATTATTTGATGTTTTTACGAGCCATCTGATTCTGCCATAACAGTTGTAGAATCATTCAAGGAAAGTCTACACTCAGTAGCATGGAAACGCCCAGATCGTGCAGCATTAGTTGGAGCCAACTTCAATCTGTCCAGTATAGGCCAGAACTCCTGTGGATTCACTGCAGGTTGTACAGACAGACAGCCCGGTGAAGTCCTTCTGAACACGTTTTTTGAAAATTGCCATGAACAATTACTTAGACAACCCATAAACAATGGAAATATCTTCGATGTTGTAGCTACCTACAGGCTTGACCTCATCGACAGTGCCAGTGTGGAGATGGGTACTGATCATCATTTCATAGCAACGATGGTTACTGAAGTTAATAAATTTGTCAAGAAGGCTGGATGAATATTTTTGCTAGATAAAACAGATAAGCAGTTGTTAGTATCTCACTTAGACAATGAACTGACATCATTTAGCTCCAATATATTAGACGTAGAGGAATTATGAGCAAAGTTGAATGTAAATTGTGCTCTGGAGACCTATGCACTAAGTAAGTGAAGGATGGAGAGGACCCTCTGCAGTTTAATAACCAAATTTGCCAAATGCTGAGGAAACATAGATTGTTCCACTCTCAGTTCAAAATAGAACGCACAAATGTTGACAGGCAAAAGTTAGTATAAATTTGTGCCTCCATAAGATCAAGGGTACGTATGTAAAATCATTAAGCGGATTGAAGACTTATATCCCATCACTCGTCAATCAGTCTGGGGTGGCAATAGAGGACAGCAAACGGAAAGCTGAAAAACATTCATGCAAGAGCAGCATACAGACATAAGTTTGACTGTCGTACAGATTCCCACATGGAGGACATACAAATATGCATCCGTGGTGTAGAGAAGTGGCTTTCAGTGTTGGGGGGGGGGGGGGGGGGGGGGGGAAGTCACCAGGTCTAGATGGAATCCCAATTCAGTTTCACAGACAGTACTCTGTGGCATTGGCCCCTTGCTTAGCTTGCATGTAATGCGAATCTCTAGCCCAGTCAAAGTCCCATGCAACTGGAAAAATGCACCGGTGATTATTAAACATAAGAAAGGCAAAAGAATAGACCCACAAAATTACAGACCAATATCCTTAACATCTCTGTGCCTGCAGAATTCTTGAACACATTCTGAATTCGAATATAATAAATTTCCTTGGAATAGTAAAGCTTCTATCCACAAATAAACACAGATTAACAAAGCAGCACTCATGTGAAACTGTTGGCCCATTTTTCATGTGATATCCTATGAACCATGGATTGAGGGCAGCAGACAGAACGTTTGACATAGTGCTCCATTGCAGACTGTTGGTGAAGGTCCAAGCATATGGTTTAGGTTCCCAGATAAGTGACAGGCTCACAGACTTCTTAAATAATAGTACCCAGTACATTGTCCTCGATGACAAGTGTTCATCAAAGACACGTGTATCATCAGGAGTGCGCCAAGCAAGTGCGATAGGACAGTAGTAGGGTAAGGCCAATACATCTGCATTTTATATCAAATTAATAATGCAGATTAATTAATTGATCAGTTAATTACCCCCTTCCCTAGATGACGTCATGGGTTTTCCTCAGCCGGCAGGTGTCCCCTTTCCCCACCACTCCTCTGGGAAACCCACCACCCCTCTGGGAAATCACTGCCCCACCCCTCCCCCTCCTTTACTCTGTTGTTCAGGTCTGGCACACTTTTCCCCTCCCCCTCTTGGTGTTCTGTCATTAAACTCGAGCTGTTTCTGGTCAGGTCACATAAGCCTCCCACTCTATCAAACTGAGTGACTAATCAATTAAATCAAGATCCTCTTCCTTGCATCCTATTGGTAAATACTGCCCCTTCTGGAAATATTGATTGATTGATAGACTCAACTGGCCATTTGGCGGGAAACTGATTGCAATGTATGGAATATTGTGCAAACAATTTCAGGTAGACAAAGTGATGTGTGGAATATTGTTTATTTATTAATTTAAACAATTTGAGGGATACAAGGCAGTGTGTAAAATATTGTTTAAACAATTTGTGGATACGAGGCATTATGTGGAATATTTAAACAATTTGCTATGCTTTTTTCCGATTGCACAAGGAATACCATCATGAAACACTCATGGATCACTTAAACATATCCAGCGAAAAAAACTCCCAATCACTTCTCCGCACCAATCGTGCCAACTTGGGCCAGCCATCAGTCGGGTACAGAGCTTCTGGAGCCATATACTGGGCTTGTGCAACAAACCACCAGCCAGCAACCATCACAGACCAGAATCCCTTGAACAAAAGCATCAGCCAGACTCACTTCCTGTCATGCGCCTTTGCTGGGTCCACATGTGCCACCAGTCACAGCTGGAATGGACTGCACTAATCCATAAACAGAGCAGCGGATATCTGGGAAATCCCCAGACATTCCCTTGCTGGACACTGGCACATGCCAGAAATCCCTTCAAGGCAACATACTGGGATTCAATCCAGAAATACTGCTGAAGTCAATACATTGACTGATTAATAAATTTCTGGTCACATGATCATGACAGCTCCGGATCTACATTCTTTCTCAACTGGGGCAAAAACTTAAAAAAGTGCTCTCGAGGTTTGAAATAGGATGTCAAAAATTCTTAAAAAAGAAAAACAATTTTTCAAATGTATGTTCATTTCGCAGTTCACATCTTTCTGAAGAGATTTATATATAAAACATGAATGTTCGAGGAAATGTAAGACATGCTATTTGGTGTTAAGTGTGCCAAAGTGCAGTGCCGCACCTCTTCACACACCATTCTTCTATTGTATGTCACTGTATTTCACTCTGTGGAATTCAAACCTATCTTCAAGACAGTGGAAATTAAAATGAATTCAAACATCTTTAGGACAGTGGAAATTAAAATGTTCTGTGGTTCCTCTCCTGCTCCCTGTCAGCCGTTTTGAAATGCTACCCCCATAAAAAAAACTCACAATTAATACTGGGTGGGATTATTTGCGACCAGGAGAATAAGAACTCTGCAGAAAATATGCACTGTTTATTGCCTATTAACTAATAACTTTCTCTTCTGTATAACATAAAATTAAATATAGAAAACATAAAACAAGTAAAGACAAGAGACAAACAAGACAATACACATTTCTTCTGTCCTTGGGCCCCACCATTTTTTCCCCACTAATCTTGCTACAGCTTTACACGGTGAGCTTACTTTTCTCTAAAGACTCTAGTACCGCATCAAAGTTTGTCAAATGTTTTGCTGCATGAAAAATTGAAATGTCATAGTCTAATACTGTAAAAGTTGTTAATACGAATAGTACACAGACTGGTGCGGTTTCTTGATTTCATTACGTCTATTCTGTCATTGCTAGATAAAATGAAATAGGTCTTTCTAATATTGCAGCAATTGTAACACATCCCAAATAAGCAAGACTGTTTTGGCACAAATGGGCATTTTTATGCACCTCATTTACATAAATAGCACGACAGAATACAATTCGTGCAGTACTAGTATCAAATGCTTATTAGGACTACTACAAGCAAAATGTTTTATGTTGGGAAATAGTTTCACATTTCATTCACACTCCAGTTTACCAAGTATGAGATCAAAAAGTAGTGCTACAAAATTTTTATATAAACTTGAAATCATCATATTCTTCCATATAATTTGTGTGATGTCTCTGTATCTTCTACTTCCTCATTCTAACAATCAATCTTGTCGTTACTTATTGTATAACTATTCCTGCCATTGTCAAAACTTATTCTCCAGTTAACTTCACTAACCCTGTGAGAATCACCGGTTCAGTTACCCTATGTTTATTCTCTGGTTAGGCATCATTACATGTTCATACAATGTGTTTTCCACACTATTCCAAGAACAGAACTTATTCAGCTGCTAACTGGGGACTGTACAACTGGCGGTACATGTTCATACAACGTGTTTTCTACACTATTCCAAGAACAGAACTTATGCGGCTGCTAACTGGGGACTGTACAACTGGCAGATTATGGCCAAAATTTTCTGTCAAAATTTCACTTTCCTGGATACACTGAGAATATAATATGTAATCTTTTATGCCTGTTATTCCTGTTAGTCATTTATTTCCACTCCAGTAGTCTGAATCTATGAATTTTGCTACTAATTATAACATTGCTGAACATTTGCACACCCAATCAACCACATAAACAAACAGCGATTGGTGTTAACCCATTCGGGTTTATTCGGCTCGTCTGCAGGAAATGTTTCTTATTTCTAGATGCAATGGGAATTCCCCTGACAGAGATGACATGTATGCTATGCAAATATTCAAAAATCAACTTATTATTAGTTCAGAAATCAACTTAGAATGTGTCAAAAATGTTCAGGAAACAAACTGGAATATGTTTCAAAATTGTATGAATAATAAATAGACCAGCGTGTGCTGAATGCTAGGTGCTTTGTGAAACAAGGCTTTTTTTCTTCAAGAATATCAATTTGGCACCCTTTGTAATTGCCGCCCAAAGCAGAGCCTGGTTTACCTCCCCCTAGATCTGGGCCTGGATCACGATCTAGAGGATATTAGGCAAATGCAGTACCTCACTAGCATCAGTCAGAGGCCAGATCATGAAACATGAACAGCAAAAGCAGCTGGGATCGTGCAGCATTCCCAAGCAGCATAATAGGAGTAAGAAGCAAAGAGTAAGTTCCCCTTGCTTAATAATACATGTTCATCCGTCTGTCTGTCTGTCTGTTGGGCTGTTACCATATGTAATGGGTCCTCCTCTGTGTCCACTATCAGTGGAGACAAAATCCAGCTTGTCAGGACCTGCAGGAGCAGCAGCAGACTGTGATCCTCTAGAGGAACTGGTCAGCATGTTGGGACAGAATACTCAACAGATAAATATGGATATAGTCTTTAAAGGACCGTACTGGACTCCAACATACCATTGAACCAAGGAACACTCTAGTGATACTGCATGGACAGGCTGTGAATGGAAAGATATCAATTGCTGCTCTCAGTGTGCTGTTTCTACTATTCAGCTCTACATATAAGTTAACTGCTAGTGGATCAAAACATCTGAATATAGGCATAGAAGCAGCATACAGTGACCGGCATGTTTTGATGGAGATTGATAATGTGTTGAAGTATGTTAAAACCAAGTGCATGTAGGAACTGATATGTCATTCAAAGAATTTGTAAATATACGTGAGGATTGCTGGTATTACACGCAGTACATGTTTCTTGTTATTGATATAACAAGAAAACTGAATGATGGTAGGTATAGATGAAACTTTCAGGAGGTTCTATATATAATGCTATGAAAAGAGGTGACTACATCAGTATATATCACACCATGGACAAGTTAGCATTTGTGTTGACTACTCAACTTGAGAGGATGGGTGTATATAGACAGAACATTCGCTTATACATGGATGGCAAAATCCAATCTCTCAAAAGTAGAGTTGAGAGTGAATGCAAGGATCCACTGACATACTGTGAATCCCTTCTGAGGGAGATCAGTGCATTAAATGATAGGATTAATGTAATTGAAAACCAAGTAAACAACTTAACTGTAAAGGTCAATGCAGTAGAAAGGAATGTATGTAAGGTGTACCCTGCACAGAACTCTGGTTAGTATGTAACAAGATGTCAGCTAAGTGAAAAGCCATCAAGGCACAGAAGGCTGTTCGAGAGAAATTATGCTTGCTAGGGTTAGGACATCTGGAGTGGGACCAAACACTGAGAGAAACCTTTAAGCCAGTTACTGTATCTCTTGGGCAGCTCTTGGCAAAATTGCACGATGATGACCAAGATGCTACCACTGATTTAATTAACCATCACAGCATTGCTATGATAGACAGAATATTTGGAGTCAGTAAGATGAAGCCTTATGTGCTTGGCACGCAGTTAATAAGTTTAACAGATAGAACACCAGGTCTACTTAACATTATTTTCCTAAGTCCCTCAAAAACCTTAAAATATTTGCCCAATGATCTAGAAATGTATAGTGAAATACTGCATTTGATTGAGCTACATAAGAAAGCAAATTGGAAACCAAAAAGCCAAAAGAAGTGTGAAATACAATACTGTTATAAAGTCTGTATTAGAGGGTGAAAAAGGCTACAAGTGCTCAGGGCGTCAGCTGCCACTGGTAATACAGCTCATTCAAATGAAGTTATTTCAGTAATTTTAGACCTTAAAGAGAGAGGTATATGGAGACAGTAGTTCAAGAACTGCACAAACTGGCATGCAAAACATACCCTTGTACCCATGTTATGATTAAAGATTTGGATGGCCTATAGCAGGTGGATCTTGTAGTTATGAGGGAACACTCACTCATGAATAATGGTTTCAAGTACATTTTAATGGTAATTGATACATACTCAAAATTTGCCTGGGCTTTACCTGTGGAAACAAAAATGGTGAGTTATGTAGCAGAGGTGTTTGAGAGTTTGTTGTAGACAGGAACAAAAACATTGTCTGGACTGCCATCAAACAGATCATGGTGATGAGTTTTACAATAGGTATTGCAAGATCATGATGCAGTAGTATGGAATACATCACCACTCAACATTCACTCATCTAAAGGTGAGTATCATGGAACATTTGAACAGAACAATAAAAGGTCAAATGTGAATGTGATTTAATCTTCACGCTTCATATAGATGGATACATATCCTCCCATGAATAAGTGCACATTATAATCTAACCAAGCACAGCACAGTAAAAATGAGACCAATTGACATTCATGATAACAGACTCATGGATACGGTACACAATCACATGAAAACGCTGGATCCAAGCACACAAAAGTGTAATGTGAGTGATTTTGTGCATATTTTGAAACAAAAGATGGCATTTGAGAAGTCATGCCTATCAAACTGATCAACTGAGATGTTTACAATTTCCAAAGTGCAAAGAATGAATTCTAGAATGTACCTCTTAAAGGATAGAGGTGGTAATGAAATTGCTGGATGCTTTTACACAGAAGAGTTAGAGAAAAGCTTGGAACTGGATGTGTTTCTCATAGAGAGGGTCATAAGACACTGAAGGAATAGAGCACTAGTTAAATGTCTTGGTTTTCCCACAACACAAAATAGCTGTATTGATGCTGACAGTTTGCTGTTTAATGGGATGCACAGACTGCAACCATCACATTATTGTAGCATGCGTGATTGGAGACACATTAGAGGAGGTGCTGGTATTCTTGACAAACTGCTGGTCAAATTATACGTTCCCAGATACAACTACTGTGGACCTGGCACAAAGCTTCAAAAATGGTTGGCACGAGGTGATAAGGGGATTAATCTGCCAACGAGGTGTGTGTGGAACATGACATTGCCTACGCAGCAAATAAAATTCTCCCAGGATGTCTCACAGATCAAATTTTAGCAGATAAAGCCAAGGCAATACATGCAAGAAGGTATATCAATTTAGGCCAGTGCCTTGCAGCATTTGCAGTTGACAAAATGATACTTGGTAAAATTAAGCTGGGTTTGGGGATGAATTTCAAACAAGTTATGAATGCTGCATATTGTGCACTGAAGAAGAAGAAGAAGAAGAAGATGGAGCCAAAGCATTTAAAAAATAGTGTCCTGACAGTGATGCATGCAGCTAAAAGCGGTCTGAAACATAAAGGACCAATTAAAGCACCCATGTTCTACCAATATCCAAGACATCATGTGGAATCATTCCCTTCCTCATCCCTGCCCTCGCAAATCTCTCAGCAGGGTTCTCTGGCTGGAGGTGCTGCAGCTATTGCCAAGACAGCCAAGAATGCACAAAACTCCCAGGAGCAACTAGAGGAAGCAAGAAGACATAACTGCATAATACAAGCAGTAGCCATTGGAAAACCTGAAACCACATAAGAAAGGTTAAGTCTCTTCATGTACATATAAGAAAAAAAGCCCATTAGCCACCCTACTGAACAGACCTCTTACAAACACAGATTTTCTCAAGTTTATTAGGAAAATATTCAGTGTTTCAAGATTCGGTGGTGTGTTTATACAGGCTACATTAACAAAGGCTATGTGGAAATAAAGAGAATGCAGAATTGTGAATTTAGATGTAGCTGGGGACCTAGAACCCAGTGGATGGTGTATGTTAAGAAAAATACAGATAACATCTACTATTTTGTCTCATTTGTGACTGCAACCACCAGAAGAATGCAATGAAACTTCACCGGCAGAGGATGTGTGTTCCACAACTTCAATTGCTACCAAGATTTTAATAATTACCTATGTGGACATCTGTGCATCATGTCCCTGCAATGAAACTTCACCGGCAGAGGATGTGTGTTCCACAACTTCAATTGCTACCAAGATTTTAATAATTACCTATGTGGACATCTGTGCATCATGTCCCTTCTAACATTTATGAAGAAGTATATATATGGAGATGCATTAAGAATCCACCCATCAGTTGAGGTTCAGACACAATGACACACACTCTAACTTTAAAAGAACGATTGTCAGTATTACACACAAATTACTTCCCACTACTTGATTTAACCAACAGAGGGTAGAGTATTGTGCTGATCAGACTAGAGACATATAATATCATTCCAAATATCACATAGGGTAACAATAAACTACATCTAGAAATTAACGGCAGAAAAGAAATTGTGAGAATAGAACACAATGCACACAGTACAGACAATTTAAACAAAGTTCTAAAACAGTCTGGGAAAGGGATTGTGCCATGTTCAAAAAGCAGTACACTTAAATCTGAAATAAAGACACCAAACCCAATGATTGAATTTAGCCAGAAATGTTCAATGGGACAACTACTACATTTCACAAAAGGGCAGGTTTTGAAGAAGGATCATAATATATTCTACAAATCTGATCTGCCAGTGGGTATATTCCCTATCAGTACAATCCATGTCAAGTGTAATATTGCAAAAAACTCTTATCTCAACAATAGATTGATTTACACAACTTAACAGGTTTTTCTCATCAGTTGGAACTGGGTATAAGATTGTTGAGACCCCAAATAAAACTATATATCTCCCAGTAACAGTTCAGACATTGGACTATCTAAAGCTGTGTATTGTAGACCAGAATAATCAACTGGTTGACTTTCATGGTGGGGAAATCACTACAGGACTACATCTAAGGCAGGATGAGCGTAAAGCATAAAACCACTGCACGCAACTCACAGCACTGCACTTTGCAGCACAACCTCAAGAACGTGCAAACTATGAGTTTCTTAAAGCCCCACAATGACATCGCTCAATATAATGGCCCAAGTAGAACATGATGTGTGAATCATATGCCAGGAATACTTCTTGTATAAACCTTATGCTTCAACCACACTTAACAGAACCATGAAATTAGGATCATCATTCAACACCAAGACATTGTGAACCTCCCATGCAAGCGTTTTATATATTTGGATGGAGCATTTAAGAAAAAGGATGGTTCTCCCACATTGAAGTCAAGCTCATGCATAATGCTTTTGCACTGCTGTTTCAAGAAATATGTTATGAACTTAACAGGGTTTAGATTGACCATACACATAATGTAGGCATATTATCAACCCTTAAAACATATGTCTCTGCCTCATCATCAGATTTGACTGCTTTAGAAAATGCATGATAAGCCAGTGGATAGAACAGCAGAGGAGTACATGAGATTTACTACATGTGTACCTCTAAAACTGCTGATGGGGTACTTTGAAGAGATGCAACGAATTATTGTGAAAGCTAAAGAGGAGCTTATTCTGATACAGAGCACTATGGATAACAACCCACACATTCAAGGACGCCAAGAGGAGAACAAGATTGTCATCAATAAAATACACTCCTGGAAATGGAAAAAAGAACACATTGACACCGGTGTGTCAGACCCACCATACTTGCTCCGGACACTGCGAGAGGGCTGTACAAGCAATGATCACACGCACGGCACAGCGGACACACTAGGAACCGCGGTGTTGGCCGTCGAATGGCGCTAGCTGCGCAGCATTTGTGCACCGCCGCCGTCAGTGTCAGCCAGTTTGCCGTGGCATACGGAGCTCCATCGCAGGCTTTAACACTGGTAGCATGCCGCGACAGCGTGGACGTGAACCGTATGTGCAGTTGACGGACTTTGAGCGAGGGCGTATAGAGGGCATGCGGGAGGCCGGGTGGACGTACCGCCGAATTGCTCAACACGTGGGGCGTGAGGTCTCCACAGTACATCGATGTTGTCGCCAGTGGTCGGCGGAAGGTGCACGTGCCCGTCGACCTGGGACCGGACCGCAGCGACGCACGGATGCACGCCAAGACCGTAGGATCCTACGCAGTGCCGTAGGGGACCGCACCACCACTTCCCAGCAAATTAGGGACACTGTTGCTCCTGGGGTATCGGCGAGGACCATTCGCAACCATCTCCATGAAGCTGGGCTACGGTCCCGCACACCATTAGGCCGTCTTCCGCTCACGCCCCAACATCGTGCAGCCCGCCTCCAGTGGTGTCGCGACAGGCGTGAATGGGGGGACGAATGGAGACGTGTCGTCTTCAGCGATGAGAGTCGCTTCTGCCTTGGTGCCAATGATGGTCGTATGCGTGTTTGGCGCCGTGCAGGTGAGCGCCACAATCAGGACTGCATACGACCGAGGCACACAGGGCCAACACCCGGCATCATGGTGTGGGGAGCGATCTCCTACACTGGCCGTACACCACTGATGATCGTCGAGGGGACACTGAATAGTGCACGGTACATCCAAACCGTCATCGAACCCATCGTTCTACCATTCTTAGAGCAGCAAGGGAACTTGCTGTTCCAACAGGACAATGCACATCCGCATGTATCCTGTGCCACCCAGCGTGCTCTAGAAGGTGTAAGTCAATTACCCTGGCCAGCAAGATCTCCGGATCTGTCCCCCATTGAGCATGTTTGGGACTGGATGAAGCGTCGTCTCACGCGGTCTGCACGTCCAGCACGAACGCTGGTCCAACTGAGGTGCCAGGTGGAAATGGCATGGCAAGCCATTCCACAGGACTACATCCACTATCTCTACGATCGTCTCCATGGGAGAATAGCAGCCTGCATTGCTGCGAAAGGTGGATATACACTGTACTAGTGCCCACATTGTGCATGCTCTGTTGCCTGTGTCTATGTGCCTGTGGTTCTGTCAGTATGATCATGTGATGTATCTGACCCCAGGAATGTGTCAATAAAGTTTCCCCTTCCTGGGACAATGAATTCACGGTGTTCTTATTTCAATTTCCAGGAGTGTAATATAACATCACTGTAGCAGATGAGGAGCATTTGAAGCTTTTAAAAGTTCTGAGTCCAGGTGTGCATCTATCTTTAAGTTTCTCTTCAAGGGAGCTTTTTGAACACCCAGTGCTACTGATGGCAACCAGACAAACATGGGCTATTAAGCTCTCTGTTCAGTTGGAGACACACAGATTCATACTTGCATTTCAGACCAATAGAAAGGGGAATACAGCAAATAATTCCATCAAATTTGACAACTGCAAGTTAACTAATGCCAGAGTCTACTTGACTTCAGAATTTTATACATATGACAATTTACACCTGCGGTGGGATGAAAATGTATACAGTCTATACTTTGAACCGAGCGAGGTGGCGCAGTGGTAGCACACTGGACTCGCATTCGGGAGGACGACGGTTCAATCCCGCGTCCGGCCATCCTGATTTAGGTTTTCCGTGATTTCCCTAAATCGCTCCAGGCAAATGCTGGGATGGTTCCTTTGAAAGGGCACGGCCGACTTCCTTCCCCATCCTTCCCTAATCCGATGAGACCGATGACCTCGCAGTTTGGTCTCTTCCCCCAAACAATCCAATCCAATCCAATCTAGAATTTGACATACATGCAAAGTTCCATGATTATGACTATGATGATGAGGGATGTCTACTCATCCCACAGAAATTCAAGGTGCTGGAACCAATCATCATAAAATATTGCTCAAAGCAGAAAGACATCATAAAATCAGGACCTATAGATGTGCAAATTGAATTTGAATCTTTCACAAATTTCCCCAGACGTACAGCAACATATGCTCTAGTTGTAAATGACCGCGTGGTTAACTATTACTGGTGCTGTGCAGCAAGCTATATAAATGAACAGCTGCTGTGTCATACTCGGAGCATTTCATAATGTCATCTCAAGCTGTGAACATCACTGCAAACATTCAGGGTTTCTATGATGATGAGTACAAACAGCTCATATTTAAACATGTTGCATTCATCCATAGCAGATAATGGTATAATAGAGACATCATCAGCAAGCATTGCATCTCCAAGGTCTTTCAAGGACACAGTGTGCTAAAACACACAGGAGTGCAGAGTAGTTAACACATTTCTATCGTGGAATTCACTGGGATGATCCTGGTATACCCTATAAAGATATGACAATGTCACTTTGATTATTCGACAACATGGATACCACCATCTATGTCATGGCAAAGGAGAAGTCACATGGATGCATCGAATTTTCAAGTATGCTGTTATTCAAGATTTGGAATTTCACAGGTGCCCTGCTCTCCATTGACTCAGGAAGAATAAGAAGACATGTGAAACTAGTGTTGTATCTGCTTATGAAAATGTAAAATTACTTTTAAGTTGGATGAGAAATAACTGAACATTTTACCTTACATTCTGTATACTTTTTTACTGATCTTACCCTGCTCACACTTTGATAGCACACAAAAAGTTGCCCAGATACTATGTCTGTGGTTCTCCTCAAGAACAGGAGATATAGTTTTAGACATTTTTGCTGTGTCTCTGGAAGGGGTTGCGGTTACATGCTACCTACTCCCAAACCCAATATGTAAAGCACAATATTACAATTCAGTTCTTCAAATACAATTCAGTTCTTGAGATTGCAATTTGATTCTTTTCTACTTTTCTTTTAACAATGACAAATAAAAATAATATTTACTGCTTGAAATATTTACACTTTTCAGACATATTTAAATCTATGCTAAAAACTACTGCGGAAATAGTTTTACTACAACTAAATTGCAGTAACAATAGCATCAGTTACCGGTCATTATACAGTAACAATTTGGACGGGCCGTGAACTATACTGAAGCACCAAAGAAACTGGTATAGGCATGCATATTCAAATACAGAGGTATGTAAAAAGGCAGAATACAACGCTGAAGTCGGCAATGCCTATATAAGACAAAAAGTGTCTGGTGCAGTTGTTAGATCAGTTACTGCTGCTACAATGGCAGGTTATCAAGATTTAAGTGAGTTTGAACATGGTGTTATAGCCAGTGCATGAGCGATGGGACAAAGCATCTCCGGGTTATCGATGAAGTGGGATTTTCCTGTGCAACCATTGCAGGATTGTATCATGAATATCAGGAATCCGGTAAAACATCAAATCTCTGACATTGCTGTGGCTGAAAAAAGATCCTGCAAGAACTGGTCAAATGATGACTGAAGAGAATCATTCACCATGACAGAAGTGAGAAGTGGAACCCTTCCACAAATTGCTGCAGATTTCAATGCTGGGCCATCAATAAGTGTCATCGTGCGAACCATTCAACGAAACATCATTGATATGGGCTTTCAGATCCAAAGGCCCATTCGTGTAGCCTTGATGACTGCATGACACAAAACTCTGCGCCTTGCCTGGGCCGATCAACACTGACATTGGACTGTTGATGACTATAAACATGTTGTGTGGTCAGACAAGTCTTGTTCAAATTGTATTGAGCGGATGGACATGTACGGGTATGGAGACAACCTCATTAATGCATGGATCCTGCATGTCAACAGGGGACTGTTCAAGCTGGTCGAGGCCATGTAATGGTGTGGGGCATGTGCAGTTGGAGTGATATGGGTCCCCTGATATGTCTAGATACAACCCTGACAGGGCCACATATGTAAACATCCTGTCTGATCACCTACATCCATTCATGTCCATCATGCTTTCCAGCAGACTTGGGCAATTCCAGCAGGACAATGTAACACCCCACACATCCAGAATTACTGCAGAGTGGCTCCAGGAACATGCTTCTGGGTTTAACTGCTTCTGCTGGTCACCAAATTCCCCAGACATGAACATTATCGACCATATCTGGTATGCCTTGCAATATGCTGCTCACAAGGGAACCTCCCCATCGCACCCCCCTCAGATTTAGTTATAAGTTGGCACAGTGGATAGGCCTTGAAAAACTGAACACACATCAATCGAGAAAACAGGAAGAAGTTGTGTGGAACTATGAAAAAAATAAACAAAATATACGAACTGAGTAGTCCATATGCACGATAGGCAACATCAAGGATATTATGAACTGAGGAACACCGTGGTCCCGTGGTTAGCACGACAACTGCGGAACAAGAGGTCCTGGGTTCAAAATCTCCACTCGAGTGTAAATTTTACTTTGTTTATTTTCGCGAAGTTATGATCTGTCGTTCGTTCATTGACGTCTCTGTTCACTGTAATAAGTTTAGTGTCTGTGTTTTGCGACCGCACCGCAAAACCGTGCGATTAGTAGACAAAAGGACGTGCCTCTCCAATGGGAACCGAAAACATTTGATCGCAAGGTCATAGGTCAACCGATTTCTCCACAGGAAAACACGTCTGATATATTCTATACGACACTGGTGACGGCATGTGCGTCACATGACAGGAATATGTTGTCGGCCCACATAACTTGTACACTTAGCGAATGGGTAAAAAGATTCTTCTACCTTGCCCGATTTAGGTTTTCTTGTGGATGTGATAATCACTCCCAAAAAAGCGATGAAAACATAAGAGTTTGTCACATAAATTGAAAATAAAAAATTAAACTTTTCACTCGAGGGAAGACTTGAACCTAGGACCTCTCGTTCCGTAGCTGCTCTCACTAACCACGGGACCATGGCTCTCCTTGACTCGCATTGTCCTTGATGTTGCCTATCTTCGAATGGACTACTCAGTTTGTATATTTTACTAATTTTTTTCATAGTTCCACACAACTTATTCCTGTTTTCTCGATTGATCTGTGTTCAGTTTTTCAAGGCCTATCCACTGTGCCAACTTATAATTAAATCTGAGGGGGGTGCGATGGGGAGGTTCCCTTGTCAGAAGAGATCTCCACCCCCTCATACTCTTACGAATTTATCGACAGCCATGCAGGATTCATGATACCATTTCCTTCCACCACTACTTCAGACATCAGTTGCGGCACTTCTGCATGGTCACGGGCGCCTAACACGGTATTAGGCAGGAGTAACAGTTTCTTTGGCTCTTCAGTGTATTTACACTTAAAAACTAATGTGGAGATACTTTTACTACAGCTAAATTACACAGTCCCAACAGCTCCAGTTACATGGATGAACAATAATTCTGATGGACTATGAACAACATACACTTAAAAACTAATCTGACTTGGACAGCTAGTGGAAGGTGAAACTAAACTATTTTATTTACAAATGTACATGGCACACACACAAACACACACACACACACACACACACACACACACACACACAACATGCAAGATACAAGATTCACATTTGTTTTTTCTCCGATGTGCTAGGTATGTTTTTTTTGTGACAGTTGTATACATTTATAGTTAGTACGCATGGTGTGCAAATATATTTACATGGGTGTAAACAGCACACAGTGTGCATAAATAAGTATTTACACAACAGACAACACACACACACACACACACACACACACACACACACACACACACACACACACTTCCTTACACTATGATAAAAGGGCATACTATTCAGTCACATTTGCACCCAGTCCCATTCTCTCCCTCTCACTCAATGAGGCCTCCCATCCCCTCTCTTGCAACAACTGAATAGTGTGAGTATGGGTGAGTTTCAATCCCATCATTACAAATGACCCTTTTATCATCACTGGGTCACAGGCTAATTTTAGACTGCAGTACAGTGCACACCTTATATCCACTCAATCGAATACTAGCTTGCCACACCAAGTAAAGTGGCTGTGATGGAGCACCGTGTGCATCACTATACAGGTGCTGCAAATAGTCTTCGATCGAGAGGGTTCTTGATGCCACACAACGCACGCTCTAGCCCACCTCTGGATGGCCCCTTCCAATGTGTGATACATATATATTTTTGCTCACAGAATTGGTAACCCATTCACCTTGTCTTTTGTAAGTCCAATAATCTTTTTGTTCTGTGGAACAACACTGTAAGGATTATAGGTAGTGTATCGAGATGCATTGAATTCTTCACCATAGTACCTCATTATTTCAAATGGATCACAGTTCTTTGCCCAATAGATGAAGCTATCTGTATACACATAAAGTAACTTTGGACATGCAAAATGAGTTTTCACAAACTCATAGTGGAATTGGTACATGTGGAAGTTGGATAGGCCTAGTAAGCACATCCCCACATAAATAGGTTTTGAGAACTCTATTGCAATCTTTGCTAACACCACAACAACAAAGTTCTCATTGAATATGGTGACCTGCTTAAAATTTGATCTGGTGATGCATTTTCTTATGCTCCAATGCCCATCCCATTTGGTTCTAATCCAAATTCTCCATTGTTTTGACAAAAATTGAGCTATTCACTAATTTATAAAAATCTTTCTCAGAGTTGCATGTTATGGAAGCTTTCTGTCTCTTATTCAAATCAATATATCAAGGAATTAGCCCAGGTGATTCTAACCAGCTCCATTCCCACACTGAGACAATGCTGGAGATTACGATAATGAATAACATATCTCCACTTATTCCCCAGCATCAATTTTGGGTCGGAGCCCCCTCATGGAACTAGTTGCTCCGAACATAGTGGCAAATCAGCATTTGTATCGTGCAGACTAATAGGGTATGTCAGTTTTGCCTCCACCACATACCCCATATCAGAATCAGCCATCATGCCCTCGATCTCTCGCATTTGTCTTCCGGCACCCAATAAAACTCACCAATCGGCAGTGATTTTGCATGGCATGCCAGTGTAAGTTATTTACATCCAAGTTCATAATGTAACTCGATCAGGGTATGCATCCCATGCCAAACCTGGGTGCTGTGTAATAAAAGGCAGGATCAAGAGAATATGTGGTCATGCATAGACTCGAGAATTTCATGAAAACATCTGCAAGCAAGTGCATGTCTGTGTCCATGTAAAGCTGTGCGTACTCCCCTAAAGTGGAGATGTATTCCTACCAGACATTCACAGCATTCTCATACTCTGCATTTAATATGGCATTGCCTGTAAGATTGCTTGAGAATGCAGTTATGCCGGGTAGTCTGGTTTCACTGAGTTTGGCCATACAATCCAGATGCTCATATGGGAAGATCCCCTTCCTAGTCACAAGTTGGAACTGTTCCTCATTGTGAAATGCAGCTAGAGTGATGTGCATATCCTCCTGAGGTGGATATTCAATGAGTTTCTGGGGTGGTGCATGCACAAAATGTAGCAAGTCGGGGAAGGAGAGCATAATTCTTGGTGTCATTCCTTTGGTGAATGAAATACATTTCTCAACATTTTCAGACAGAACACTAACCTGATTTTCCTCCCAACTGAAACTAGCCAAGTCTCAACAAGAAAGTGAGCGTCATATCCATTTAAATTATGGAACAAAACAGGTATTTGTTGTGGTTTTTGATACTTCAAGTTGCACATATTGTGAGCTGCACTACAGGGCTTCCCTGTAAGATGGCAGTATTCCCTGTGAGCAGTTTCCACTTTCCAGTCTAACAGTAACCAATAAATATGACAGTCAACCACAATATTGTACAAATCTTCATTTTCCTTCAATTTCATCATGGGAATGTTGGTGCTGTAAGACTCATCAGTTCTCCGTGAAAGTTTTGCGAGCTTAGTGAGCAGTCAAACTGCAGGATTATCTCTGACAAAAGAATTTTAGTGGTTGAGACTTGAATCATGGGATGATACAACTTGGAACGCAGTTGTGTATGGTATGTGTTTCGCTGTGAACGTAGTATGTGAGGCTGTGGCATCAGCTTCACAGTGGGTCACAGAAGTGAGGAGGCATTCAAAGTCGGTGTACACCACAAATCAGCATCACTCCTGATGGTGAGCATTTTTGAACTTTATGAATTTATTGTCCTCAGTAGGCATAATAACATGTACTGGGTCTTTGGAAGCGCAATCTACTAGGTGCTTTGCTAAATACTCACTTCTTCCAAAGGGATTGAGGCATCTTAAGCAGATATACTTTTTATATCTGTGTTTACCCAGTTGGGAGGAAAGAAGTCAGGGCATGTCTTTTACCCAAACATAATAATTGCCTTCATTCTTCTTTTTCTCATTGGAGAATATCAACATATTTATATGTAGCTTATGCTCACCAGCAAATTTTGAGAAATGGAGGGGTGTGACGACTATACATTTATCCTGCTCATTCTGCTCCTCTGACTTGCGTTTCTCCAGGTCATAAGCATGAACCGATATACCGGTATTCTGTACTTGGATCTTAACAGGGAACTAAATACTCTCAAAGTTATAACACCCATGGGTATTTCGTTTTTTACCATATCAAGTTGTAATCTGTATATGTTTCTCGTAACTTCTTTCACAAGCCAGGATAGACTACACAAAACAAGCCTGATCCTTTTCATTTTTGATGTTAATGCATGCCTACTTGGTTGCTATAACCTTAGGAAGCTCGAGATAGCTTGACCCTCCATTTACCAGATCATAGTTATATGTATGGAGATCCAGATGTAGTATTCATCTGAGAGCTTTAGCTGACTCTCTAACTTCCATCTCAGAAAACGATTCTATTGTAGCACTCATGGTGGACTCACAAAATCTCTCGGCAATTGAGGTCCTCCACAATATCATGCCATTATTCCCCCAAATATAATGAAGACATGTCTCTTCAACACCAATGGTACCTTTGGCGGGGTGCAACAGTTTACTGCACAACACTGTACCATATTCAATGGTGGGAGACTGGATCATTAACAACCACAACGAGCTCTGTTTCCACAACAGGAAGGCATGCTTTAAGGAATCCTATAGGGTTACAGTACCATCCTGCCAGAATCTCGATACTAGTGAATGAGATTTGCACCTCAAAGGTGTCCACAATCACCGAGTGTTCTAATTACGGTATGGTGTCACTGATCTGATGTCCAACACTAAAAGGATGGGAGAGGGAACTGCCACTAGCCACAGGATTATCACTATTACTAATACTAAAACTGGATGACGAGATCCACCACATCGGTGAAGGTAGTTGCGGTGAGGTGCCGAGGGTTACGCATCGAGGTGCACGTACCTTACGAGGTCATCGTCCATTCAGGCTAGGACGTGGGGGAGGAGATGCTGCAGCACTGGGCCAGTGTGAGGAACCTGGTTGTGGCTGTGGCTGCAGCTGTAGCCTCGAACCACTTGCCCGTGAGGTGGGAGCCCGTACCTCTTCAACGACCCACAGATGCCAGAGCAGTGCTGGGGCAGCAGCACCAGGGGCGGCGGTGGTGGGGCGGCAGTGGTGGTGGTGACGATGGTGGAGGCAGCTAGCCACATGGCGACCAAACGTGCCCTCGCTGGTGATGCGTGCCTCACTTCGATAATATAGGATTCGCCATCCCCAGTACCTCTGCCACAGCATACTGCAGTGGTTGTCACCCAGACGCAGCCACTGTAGAAGAGAGACTCATGAAAACAATTAAGTGCGACATTCCAGACATCACCAGCTGCTGCAAGGAAAGAAAGAACACTAATTATTATTTGCTCTGGCTTCATAGCATCTCCACCATGTCCTCCAACATCTCCTCGTGCCGACGAAGGTCTCTCTCCATCTCCTCCACCCACTCTGGCATTTCATCCTTGCCTGAATTGGGGTAGAGACATCAACCCATCTCACTCATATCCCTTACAATGGCATATTAATTTTAATAAGAACATATACACACACAAAAATACTAGTAAAAGATTTTTTTTAGAATATGCACTTACATGGGATCTGCTTATACTCAGCACATGCCCCTCCCTCTTCTTCTGCCCGGAAATCATCTACAACAACAACAACAACAAAGTATATACAGCGAATTTTGTATACTATGAGATTTTAGTCAAACAGTAACATGTTACTTATACACAGTACCATGAAGAACAGGGTGGTCCATTGATCATGACTGGGCCAAATATCTCACGAAATAAGCGTCAAACGAAAAAACTGCAAAGAACGAAACTTGTCTAGCTTGAAGGGGGAAACCAGATGCCGTTATGGTTGGACCGCTAGATGGCGCTGCCGTAGGTCAAATGGATATCAACTGCGTTCTTTTTTAAAAAAAGGAACCCCCATTTTTTATTACATATTCTTGTAGTACATACAGAAATATAAAGGTTTTAAATGGACCACTTTTTTCGCTTTGTGGTAGATGGCGCTGTAATAATCACAAACATATGGCTCACAATTTTAGACTAACAGTTGGTAATAGGTCAGTTTTTTAAATTAAAATACAGAATGTAGGTACGTTTGAACATTTTATTTTGGTTGTTCCAATGTGATGCATGTACCTTTGTGAACTTATCATTTCTGAGAACGCATGCTGTTACAGCGTGATTACCTGTAAATACCACATTAATGCAATAAATGCTCAAAATGATGTCCGTCAACCTCAATGCATTTGGCAATATGTGTAACAACATTCCTCTCAACAGCGAGTAGTTGGCCTTCCGTAATGTTTGCACATGCATTGACAATGTGCTGAAGCATGTTGTCAGGTATTGTCGGTGGATCACGATAGCAAATATCCTTCAACCAAGGTCCGTAAAAAAATACCTTCAACTTTCCCCACAGAAAGAATTCTGGGGACGTCAGATCCAGTGAACGTGCGGCTTCGACGACCAATCCACCTGTCGCGAAATTTGCTGTTCGATACCACTTCAACCGCATGCGAGCTATGTGCCGGACATCCATCATGTTGGAAGTACATCACCATTCTGTCATGCAGTGAAACATCTTGTAGTAACATCAGTAGAACATTACGTAGGAAATCAGCATACATTGCACCATTTAGATTGCCATCGATAAAATGGGGGCCAATTATCCTTCCTCCCATGATGCCGCACCAAGGTCGCTGATGTTCCACTTGTCGCAGCCATCACGGATTTTCCGTTGCCCAGTAGTGCATATTATGCCGATTTACGTGACCGCTGTTGGTGAATGACGCTTCGTCACTAAACATAAAGCACTCAAAAAAATTGCCATCGTCCCGTAATTTCGCTTATGACGAGTGGCAGAACTGCACACGACGTTCAAAGTCGTCGCCATGCAATTCCTAATGCATAGAAATATGGTACGGATGCAATCGATGTTGATGTAGCATTCTCAACATCGACGTTTTTGAGATTCCCGATTCCCGTGCAATTTGTCTGCTACTGATGTGCAGATTAGCCGCGACAGCAGCTAAAACATCTACTTGGGCACCATCATTTGTTGCAGGTCGTGGTTGACGTTTCACAAGTGGCTGAACACTTCCTGTTTCCTTAAATAACGTAACTATCCGGCGAATGGTCCGGACACTTGGATGATGTCGTCCAGGATACCGAGCAGCATACATAGCACACACCCGTTGGGCATTTTGATCACAATAGCCATACATCAACACAATATCGACCTTTTCCACAATTGGTAAACGGTTCATTTTAACACGGGTAACGTATCACGAAGCAAATACCGTCCGCACTGGCGTGATACCACATATTTATACGTTTGTGATTATTACAGCGCCATCTATCACAAAGCGAAAAAAGTGGTCCAACTAAAACATTCATATTTCTTTACGTACTACACGAATATGTAATAAAAAATGGGGTTCCTATTTTAATAAACGCAGTTGATATCTGTTTGACCTATGGCAGCGCCATCTAGCGGGCCAACCATAGCGCCATCGGTTTCCCCCTTCAAGCTAAACGAGTTTCGTCCTTTGTAGTTTTTTTGTTTGATGCTTATTTTGTGAGATATTTGGCCCGGTCACTATCAATGTACCACCCTGTATATTTACACACACACTACTTGCAATGCTGCTGCTGCTGCTGTTGAGGCTGCTTGCTGGCTTTCAACAGCCAAGGCATCAGGTATATGCTGGATGTATACTGAAACAGTAAGACAACATGTATTCAATACCACTACGAAATTCTTAGTGAAAAAATTAAAGTTATTGATTTTGATCCTCGAAATCAAGTACGACAGCAAAGACTCACTGACCACTAAATAAAAGCAGCATCTTATGTACATAAAGAAGATAAAGGTACTTACAATGCTGTTGCTGCTGCTGCTGCAGCCTCTCCATCTCCAGCTCATCCACAATTTGGTAGATATATGCTGAAACAATAAGATCAAATGTATTTAATACCATTACTATGTAATTCTGATGAAACAGTTGTAAAAACTTACTGCTGTTGATTTGGATCTGATCTTACACGGTAAGTCCGATTCCTGTGGCTGCCTTGGACATTTGCTGTCACTGGAGCTGCTGCTGCTCGAGGACTCTGCAGAACAATTCATGTTAGCTGAAAGACGATGAAGCGAACAGACTATTAACGCGTGAGGAAGGATACAATTGGGCTCACCCAACTGTGGATGATAGCAGAATGTGACCAGAAGTGGAGGGGGTAGGGCTTAAATAGACTCAAGTTCTGCCTACTAATTTGGCAGGAACCAATCAGAATGCAGTATTTGGGGACACCTCGGTCTACAGGTGTGGACAGGTTGGTTCACGCAGAAACAGGAAGTAACCACTTGAGAAAGAAAGAGACAGGAAGTGAGTCTGGATGATGCTTTTGTTCGGTGGATTAGCACAACCCTGTGGCTGTGGCAGTCCCCAGCTGGTGACGTGTGCAATGCTGCTCTGTGTGTGCAGCCGCAACCCTGTCATCACCCGCTATTCTGCAAAAAGTGTGCATGAAGAAGCACATGTGGGGAATCGGAAAGTGTTTTTTTTTTTTTTTTTTTTTTTTTTTTTTTTTTTTTTTTTTTTTTTACCAGATATGTTTAGAATGATTTGTGACAGTGTGGTGGATATTTTATATCGATGTTGACGATGATAAGAAGAAAGGGCCGCATATTGCTCGTATATTCAACATATTGTCTTGTCACTCACAAATTGTTTAAATAAACAATATTCCATACGCTGACTTATATCCAACAAATAGTTTAATAAATAAATAAACAATATTCCATACACTGTCTTGTCTACCAGAAATTGTTTAAACAAGCAGTATTCGACACACTTCCTTGTTCACTAGAAATTGCTTAAATAAAAAATATTCCACATGCTGCCTTGTCTACCACAAATTGTTTAAACAATATTACATACACTTCAACAGATTTCCATCAAATAGCTAATTAATCAATATTTCCAGAAGGGAGCAGTATCCACCATTAGGATGCAAGGAAAATTGTCCCACAGAAGAGGATCTCAATTTAACTGATTAGTCAATCAATTTTATGAAGTAGAGGACTATTCAGATGACTCGGGCCTGAACAGAAGCAGCTCATGTTGAACAACAAATATCGAGAGGGGGAGGGGTGGGGCAGTGATTTCACACAGGGGTGGTGGAGGAAAAGGACACGTGCCTGCCAGAGAAAATCCTTGATATTGTCAGGGGGAAGGGGCTAATTAATTGATAAATTAATTAATTTTCATAATTAATTTGATATAAAATGTGCTTGTATCACCTTTACCCTACTGCTTAGAACCACTTTTATTCTCTATACAGGGTGAACACTAACAAACCTGACAAACTGTAGGGACGGATTTGTGACAGAAAATGGAAGAATAAAGGTTCTATCAACATGTGTCCTAAACTGCATTGTTGCCACAGTAGATGGCACTGATGAATGACAGTTCTGACCATGTGCCGTGTGTGCATTTTGTGTTGCAGGTTGTATGATTGACACAGCGTACTGTAAGCAGCAGAATGGACCAGTATTCATGTCAGGATCAAGCTGAGATGGTATTTGTGTACAGTCAAGCAGTTGGACATGGTGGAGAGGCAGCATGGCTGTACTGAAACAAGTACCCTCACAGACACCAACTGTATCACACAACCTTTGAAGACCTTTTTTGGGTGTTTGTGTGATCATGGGTCGTTTCGAGCAGATGAACGTGCAGGCAGCGGACTGTGCGTACACCCGATTTGGAG
Source organism: Schistocerca nitens (assembly GCF_023898315.1). Classification (NCBI taxonomy): domain Eukaryota; kingdom Metazoa; phylum Arthropoda; class Insecta; order Orthoptera; family Acrididae; genus Schistocerca; species Schistocerca nitens. The sequence continues at coordinate 740,012,810 of NC_064614.1, read as the reverse complement.
GACGAGGTTCTACAGGATATTTAGACAAACCCTAGGATAAGCTCAAAGCAAGTGGCAGTATTGTTCGTGTGTCAGATTAAAAAAGACATCGAAATAATTCAGAGGCACACTGCTAGATTTGTTACCATTAAGTTACATCAGCACACAAGTATTACGGAGATGTTTCATGGACTCAAATGGGAATCCCTAGAGGGAAGACGATGCTGTTGTCTCCAGGCACTATTGTGGAAACTGAGAGGACCTGCATTTGAAGTCGACTGCAAAACGATTCTACTGCTGCCAACATACATTCTGGGTAAGGAGCACGAGCAATTAGGACTCGTGCAAAGACTTTTATACAGTCGTTTTTCCCTCGCTCTATTTTCGAGTGGAACAGGAAAGGAAATGATATATTGTAGGCCCTACCCTCTGGCATGCACCATATGGTGGCTTGTGGAGTACGTATGTAAATGTAGAGGATGACAATTGTTGAACTACATAAAATAAAATCGTCATAATTTCTTAAAGGTTTGCGTTAGGATGTTCAAATTCCACAGTTGGCCGTGGGGCATGATGAGAATTAGTATGCGCACGCACACGCGCCTTGTTGATGGTCATTTGCGTGTGAAAATGTCACGGTGCAGCGTGCATGAGTGTATAGTGCAGGTGAAGGCCTACTACGTGAGCAATAACAGCCCAACTGCGACTCAAAGGAAGTTTGCCACCAAGTTCAAGCTGAAGACAACCAGTCCAAGTGTGCTGACAATCAAAAATTTGATTCGCAAGTTTGAGAGAATGGGTAGTTTTCGTGATGACAGTGATGGCAATGTCGATCGTCAAAAAATGGCGAAAATGCCTGAAAAGATCGGGAAGACATGCGCTGGGTTTCAAACCAGCCTCAGGAAATCGGTCAGATGAGCTGCACAACAGCTGGGAGACACTGCGACAAATTGTTGTTGAAGACCTTCATCTCTTCCCATACAACATTCAAACCCATCAGTCGATAAGTCCCAGCGCCATGGAACAGCGGCTGTGTTTCGTGAAGACTGTTGTCCACAGAACTGACGAACAGGATTTGATGTGAATATGGTTTGGTTTAGCGACGAAGCCCACTTTCATTTGGTTGGGTTCATCGATAACCAAAATTGGTGCATTTTGGGGGGACTGAGAATCTGCATGCCGCGACCGAGAAGTCTCTTACCCTCAGTAGGTGACTGTGTGATGTGCAATGTCCAGTCACGAAATAATTGGTGGGATATTCCCTGGTGGCACAGTGACAACCGAACGGTACATGAAGGTTTTGGAAGATGATTTCATCACCATTATTCAAAGTTAAGCTGATTTCGACAAGTTCATGCAAGACCAAGTTCGTCCCCATCGAAGCAGGAGAGTGTTCTTTGTCCAGGAGGAGCACTTTGGGGACCGCATGCTGGCTCTGGGGTGCACAGAGGCCACTGGCATGGGCCTCGATTGGCCGCCATATTCGTCGGATCTGAACACATGCAACTCCTTTTTGTGGGGCTATATTAAAGACAAGGTGAAAAGAAATAACCCCCAAAAACCATTTCTGAGCTTAAAAGTCATTCAGGAGGTAATCAACAGCATCAATGTTCCAACACCTCAGCGGGTCATGCAGAATTTCGCAATTCGTCTGCGCCACATCATCGCCAATGATGGCAGGCATAACCTAAATCTGAATATCGGTAGTGACGTTTACATGTTGAATAAAGCGTGCGCAAGCCGTAGTTTGTAATTAATTTACGTTTTTCTCCATATAGTTCAATATTGTCACCCTGTAAATACTTAGCGATTAATTTCTCTCATGCGAGCAATTTTCAGCTGGACAAACTCTAATGTGCAAATCATTCTTTGTGAAAAAACTTGTCCAGTTCTGTTGCACGTATATTAAATGCATGTCTCCAAATTTCTGTTACGAGTAATCCTACGACAAACAGCCGTGAAATGTAAACAATGGTAAACTCCACTGTGGATACAATACAGACGGCTGTGCATCGTTTTTCACGGTATACTCACCAATATCGAAGCGCGATGCAGTTGTCTGCTGTGGAACGTACGCTGTTTACTAAGTCGGCACTTACAATTGTGTGTCTAAAGGTCCGAACATCGTGTGTATTGTATCACCTTTTTTATAACCAAATCTCACCTCTTTGAGACGTCTTCAGTCCCCTGAAAAAGCCCCTGGAAGGCACATCATCACCTAGAAAAATTACTACATTGAAGGTTGGGTGTTTTTTAGCTACAACGGATAGTACTTTGATGGTGCTGCACATTTTAGCAATTTTGATCGAGATAAACTTACGCTGCAGTGTTCTTCGGCACTGAAGTGTGCAGAGAATCAGCTAAGTGAAAACTCCGTGAAATACCGTACGCATCTTTATTTATAACAGTCGAAAAAAGTTCTAGATTCGTATATTTTACTGGTCGCGTCGCTTCTGCGTGATCTTTCATTGACTGTATCAATACCCGTTTGTATTGTGAAATTTCGAACATTCGCTAGTGCCGAGATTATCTAGTACTGCTATCGTCAATTGTACGGTACGCTTCAACCAAATGTGCTCTTTTTTCCAAAAAAAATTCCGAATAGTAGGCCTATCTTCGTTCAAAGCAATCGTTCTTTTATTTCTTGGTGCAATTACGTGAAAAATAGATTAGTTTGAGAATTTTCGGACGCTTACAAAACTATATTTTCATAAGTTACCGTTACAAGTGTTTTGGATACGTAATTTATTTCGTTGCAAACCAGCGTTTGTGGTTTAGAGTTAAGTCAAAGAATACATCACCCGTGAATTACATTATACACGCTATCAACGCAAATAAACGTGAGCTTTTGAGAATTTTCTGTCCTTCACATAAACTATGAGCAGTTTGTATCAGATCGGCGTTTATGATTTAGTTACTGTAGCAGATGTTCTAACATATTGTGTTACATCTAGTTTTCCCTTAAAGTGGAGTAGCCCTATATATTGTATGCATTTATTGTATATTAACTCTGTTTTAGAGTTTGTAACAACTACAACTAACATCCAAAAATTTTAGGAAGCTAGTAATTTTTACCACAGGTTTTTGTGCTGTCTTAATAGAAACCTCGTTTTGTGTATCTTCTTCAGAATTAGCAATTTTTTAACTTTACAGATTAATATATAAACAGCGGGCTTAGTTTAAAGTTATTTGTTCACTGCCTTGTAATACATTGCCCCAGACAAAATGCAAGTGCTGTTCTCTAACACATATTGAGTTGTTGACGTTCGTGAGAAGCTGGAAATCGCACTGACTACTGTCAAACGATTGGCAGCTGCTGCGAATCGTTATGTTGAAACACAGCCAAATTCCTGTGATATCTATACCAGAGGTACCTCATGTACTATCCTCTCCTGTGGATCCTGTGTGCTATACCCGTTCACTTGGCTGCAAGTGGCGTGTCAGTGGTAGATATTGGCGTCCTGTACAAAAGGTGGATGGGGATGAGGGAGGACTCAGAGTATTGTACTGATCCCTCGAACCAACAGTCTGAGGTGCTGTCTTGCACTGAAACTAAAACTGAACCTGTGGGACTCACTTCCCCTGTTTTGAAGAAACCTGTTTTGTCAAGAGTCAGGAGAAGGCATCACAAAAGGGTAAGGAAATATTAAGTGTTGGCAGTTCAAACGTACAGCAAATGACGGAAATCCTTAGGTAAATGGCAGCAAGGGACAGGAAAGGACACCAGGTGCACTCAGTGTTTCTGCCTGGGGGCCTCATTCAGCATGTTGAAGATGCTATTCCAGGAGCCATTGAGAGAACAGGGTACAGCCAACTGCTGATAGTCGTGCACGTAGGAACAAATGACGCCTGTCGTCTGGGCTCCAAGGTCATTCTAGCGACTGGAGGAGCAGATTGAGAAGACCAGCCTTGCACATGGAGTTTCAACGAAGCTCACAATTTGCAGCCTTGTCCTTAGAGCTGGTCGTAGCATTTCAGTTCCGAGTCGAGTTGAAGAGCTGAACCAGAGACTCCGAAGGTTTTGCGACAAGCTTGGCTGTGACTTCCTGGACTTGGGCCATAGGGTTGAGAACAATAGAGTTCCCCTAAATAGGTCAGGTGTGCACTACACATTAGAGGCTGCTACTAAGGCAGCTGACTGTGTGTGGGGTGCACACAAGGACTCTTTAGATTGGGTGACTCTCCAGCTAATCCAGATAACAGTATCTGTAGGAAACCCAGAAGTATCAGTGTAAGATTGAAAGAAGTGCATCCCACAGGTGAGAGTATTAAAATCCTAATGGCAAGCTGCTGAAGCATTCGCTACAACATGCCAGAGTTTGAGGCATTCATGAAAAGCAGTGAAGCTCACATAATACTAGGTACAGAAAGCTGGTTGATACCCAAAATCGATAGCAGTGAAATTTTTGGTGAACATTTAAGCGTGTATTGAAAGGATAGGGAAATGGAGGTGATGTACTTCTCGCAAGCATTGGGACAAAGGGGACATCAGCATAGCCTGCATTGTTGCCAGATGTATCCAAAACGGCGGTGATGATGTCATCCAATATGGCGTCGTGTAGACTTGCAATAGTGCATGACGACATCCAAGATGGCAACCATGACGTCATTCAAGATGGCGGCTTTTGGCGAGACGTTCGAATTTTGGTGAGAAAGTGCCATGCCCACATCGCCCCAAAAAATGGCAGGAAGTTAAAATTCCAGCAGGATAATACATCACACCACAGTTATCTCTACTATGCAAGGAAAATTGCGAGAAGATAGGCCACTTGGGCTACCTCCACTAACCTAAGTCACCTCCCCCCCACCCCGCTACTTCCTCCTATGAACTGGCGCCAAGTTTGAATTTTGGCAGTAAACAAAGGTCACTTCGGGTTTTGTTGCTAATCTACGAAAATGGCGCAAAAAGAAAGGACACTTGTACTAACCTCAGTCGACGGACCGCCACCTCCTCCTAAGGATTCGTGGGAAATGGACTTGGAGATAAGTCTTTATTTAAACAGTTTCAAGCAGTATGGCCTACCAGTGTGTTCACCACGAGGTCTGAACTCCAACTGACATAGTACACATCGCCACCACCAGAGGGCGCTCTCATCTGTGATGTAATCCAAGATGGCGGCAAACAGAGTGTTCACCACGAGGTCTGGACTCCAAATGACTTAGTACACAGTGCCACCACCAGAGGGTGCTACTGTGACGTCACGTGATGACGCAAGTACCATTATCCAAGATGGCGTCAAACAGTGTGTTCACCACAAGGTCTGGACCTAGTACACAGTACCACCACCAGAGGGCGCTGTCGTCTGTTTTGTGACATAATCCAAGATAATGGGGGTAAATGGCGGCAAAACAACTCTGCCTGTGCTGGACATAAGTTTTTATTTTGCAGGCAGTGTCTCCACCATGAGATCTAGACTCAAACTGGCCTAGTACACAATACTGCCACCGGAGGGTGCTGTCGTCCATTTCGTGACGTAATCCGAGATGGTGGGAGGGAATGGCGGGAAAACGACTCTGGACACAAGTCTTTATTTTGCAGGTAGTCTCTCCATCGCGAGATCTAGACTCCAACTGACCGAGTACACAGTACTGCCACCAGATGGTGCTGTCATCCCTCCTGTGATGTAATCCAAGATGGTGGTCTATAGGGGGAAAATGGCGCGAAAATGACTCAGCCTTGAGCTGGGCTGCTGTATAGAGTAAGGAAGGAGTGCACTCTATTTATTTTGGAACATTTTATTTAGGTATGGAGTACATTTATCACACTGATACAAAACACTAGCCCTGATGTGCTTGGGGCCATGTCACACAGCCCACAGACCTGTAAACTACTTGTAAATAACGCTCTCAAGACATGCAAACAACTCCTAAATTAACGAAATAATTTCAGTACACACTGGCAAACTCATCCTAAATAATGCAGCACAGTAATGTGAAGACACACTCAGTACTCGTAACCTGTCAACACACAACGCAGCCTAGAGACCTGCTCACAAAATAATGCAATCAAAACATGCAAGCACCCTCCGCCACCCCCAGGTCCCCCGCGAAGTGACTTGGCCGTTTGCTGTCAAACTACACACAGGTACCCTCAGGCATGAGGTGGCGACAGCCTTTTCATACTTGACACCAGAGAAATTCCTATCGCAATACATGTTCACCTAGATGCCGATGATGATGTGATCGGACATGCGCGAAGACTTATTTAGAGTGCAGGCGCTCCAAGCTGGGCCACACGCGCGTGTGGTCGATGCAGCCAACGTGAATTGGAGGGAGCACGCACAGCCACTAGCCGCCACCAGACGCAGGGGAAAGTTGTCTCTAATTCTGAGTATAAAGTCACGGTTGTACCGACGTCACAGAGCTCCAAGGTGCGTTTATATCTGTCTCATACTCGAGGCACCTCAAGGCAGCACTTGTCTTTACTGCTGATGACAGAATGGCACAGGTTGCTTGCCCCCTAGCGTTTGTAATGGACTGTGCGTGCTGTGTTCAGCCATGCGTACCCGCCCCAGCATGGCTCACACCTCGCCTCGCCGCGAAACGTCCGCGTGGCGACTCACCATCTAAAAGGTTCTCAATGTTATTCTTAAGTCACATGGCTTTGTAAAAAATATCAACCAAGTCGACCTCTCAGGAATTGTATAGTGTCCCAAAAATAGTCAACGCTCGTGATCTTCATGTCTCAGCTTGTATGCACGAAAATTCTACCCTAACAGAACCTGTTTACGAACCAGGTGCTGGGGCTCAACTGAGTACTGTAAGCATTTCTTTCCGAAAACTACACTGAAGCAGTTGTCTCCAAATTTTTCTATTCCTCAGATATGGGCCGGCCGCTGTGGCCGAGTGGTTCTAAATACTTCAGTCCAGAACCGCGCTGCTGCTACGGTCACAGGTTCGAATCCTGTCTCGGGTGTGGATGTGTGTGATGTCCTTAGGTTAGTTGGGTTTAAGTAGTTCTAAGTGTAGGGGATTGATGACCTTAGATGTTAAATCCCACAGTACTTAGAGCCATTTGAACCATTTGAATCCTGAGATATTTCGCAATTGACAAAGTAGAATGAAATATTTATTGTGAAGTATTTATACGTCATTATCAGGAATGCCGTTTTTTATATAGTTACGGTAGGGCTAGTTTTTTAAGATATTTTTATGGCGGATGGTGATTGTAAGGGAACCTTCACAAGTAACATAACCTTCAAAGAATAAAGTTTTGATCACAACTCAACAAACAACACATTTTCTGTCTTATTTTTGTGTTAACAATAGAGACATTTAATAACAGCATAAATTCCAGATACACAAATTTTACAGTTGGTGTTTACTCACGTACTTGTGTACAAAAAATAACCAAATGTTTCTTAAAATACCTAGTTGTGATTAAAAAATAAACACCACTTTTGCAAGTGCCAATATATGGGCAAAAACTAATAAACAGGAATAATTCATTACATTTAATGTTTACAAATTACCATGTAGGTCCCGAGCCTACATTTCTATATCCGAGCAATATTACATTTCAATTTTTTTGTTGTATGAAAACGGCATTCTAAATACCTCTATACACATTAATTGCTGTTCTTTTATTTATATTGAACAAACACCAACCGACTACAAAAAAAATTTTGTTCCACTCTTCTGGATAAGTTAGAGCCTTACTTACCAGAGTTACATATTATTGCCTGGTATTATTATCTACACAATTTTTTCTAAATTTAGTCATGAGAATAATGTTACATATATGGACTGTACATAAAACAATTTACTATTGCAATCCACAGATTAAAAAATTTACAATTTGTGACACAGTCTTCAGATCTGAGATTTATAATTTGTGACACAGTTTAAGATCTGAGATTCATATATTTTTAGAAGAAGGTTATTCCATCATATGAGTGTATTAAATCTAGAAACTCATCTATTAAATACACAGGATCGTTTAAGAGCAATAATTTTAATTTCTTTTTTAGTTCTGTAATAGGCAATTTGGAGTATTAGGGTGGAAGCAACTCAATAGTTTTATGCCTGCATAGTGAGGGCTTTTCTCATAAAGTGTGGTTCTATGAGAGATATTGTGGGATCTGTCTCTACCTCTAGTGTTGTGGTCATGTATTTCTTTATTAAGTGTTTTGTTGTTATTTATTACCATAATGACTATCTTAAGTACATATTGGTTATGAATAGTTAGTATTTAAAATCCTTTAAACAAATTTCTGCAGGACTGCCTGGCATATTTCTTTCCCATAATTCAAAGAGCCTTCTTCTGTGGGATAAGTATTCTTTTCATGTTACCTTTACTGCTGGATCCCCATACCTTTATCCCATAGCTTATTAGATGGGATTCAAATAGTGCAAAATATATTTGCCTCAAAGTGGTAATGTCACAGAAAGGTGTCAGTTTTCTTATGGCATTTATGGTAGTAGATAGCTTTTTGCAAATATCATTCGCTACCCTTCACACATGCAATATCAAATATTTATAAGACATATTGTAAAAAGTTGCATAAATAGGTATCCACCCACAAGTTAAACATTGCCAAATCCTCAGAGTTGTGGAGAACATGGCAGACGATTCCTCCTATTATACAGGAGCTCTATATCTACTCTCTGCATCACAGCCTGCACACTGAGACCTTGCTCATTCGCTCCCTAAGCCGGCAAGTTGGGTGCTGCGCAGCCCTGTCCGAGCCACGTTGACGATACCATGAAAAAGACCAATGTGAACAAAATATCCTACTGCCGGAAGAAGAGCGAGAGCGCCACCAGTTGTCGACATAATCCTCTATACGATATTCTCTCTTACATATGCATGTGACATTGCTTCCACTTGTCTTAAATTTTATATCCTACTTCCCTTTTTTATGATGCACATGTGCATCTACATGTATACGACTACTCTCCAATTCAAACTTAAGTGCCTGGCAGAATATTCGTCGAAACATTTTCACACAATTTCTCTACCATTCCACTATCGAACAGCATGCGGGAAAGACGGTCACCTAAATATTTCCGTGCGAGCTTTGATTTATCTTATTTTATGAGGGCAATCATTTCTCCTTGTGTAAGTGGGCGCCAACAAAACATTTTCGCAATCAGGGGAGACAGCTGGAGGTTGAAATTCAATAAAAAAGATCTCGCCGCAACGAAGATCACCTTTGTTTTAACACTTTGCGGTCTTGCTGCAGGCTATGCCCACAGTCCCTGTACTGAGCGTTGCCGACGAGCGACGAGCTATGCCCGTAGTGATGTATAAAAATGCATCGAAAACAAACTACGGGCTATACTCGCAGTTCGTGTGTTCAGTTACGCGGCTTGATGGTTTAGTTATGCGAAAAATCCGCTAGATAGCAGCACCAACTGGAGAAATGTTCGTTTCTATAGATTCTGTCACATCCATGCATTACCAGTGGCGGCAAGAAGTCACAGTGTAGACAAAGGCTTACAGATGAAGAAATTTTGGATGTTCTGTTCAATGATTCGGGTTCTGAAGAACTTAGTGACGATTCTGAAGATGATAGAGATACTACAGGTAATTATAACATATTTACTGGAATTTAGACTGTGATATGTTGAAACATGTAAGAAATAGTAGGCTGCTCATACACGTTTGCTATGTATATTTCGAGTAATATATTTTAGACTTATAATGATAATACAAGTTTATCCAGTTGTACACATGACTTATTTATTTACAGAAGAAAAGCTTCAGAACGATTTTGACTTGACATCTCAGCAGGAAACGTGTCCAATAGATCGTGAATTTCGGAATGGTAATTGCTCTCACTCCCTCTCTGTGCTTATAAATAATCAGTAGACTGTAATAAAAGTAAAGAGTTTTGACCAGTGTTATGTAATAACTTGTTTAGGTATTTAAGTAAATAATACAATACATGTTAGCAAATCCTACATACGACTAATTTACAGAAACTGAAGATCAAACTGATGGTGTGGAGACACCCCAGCATGCAGAGCAAGCTGCTCCTGATCATGAAGTTGAAAATGGTAATTATTCTCAATCTTATCTTTCTCATTACCAATAAGAATACTGTTGATTTAGAGCAAAATTATGACACCCTAAATTTACAAGTCTACTTTCATATTGTCATTTTAGTTCATCAACCGAAACCTCAACCTACACGCCGAGTACAACTAGTAAGAAGACCCAGGGCAGACAGCGATGCTGACTTGGGATGGGATGACATTCCTGTGTCTGCACCTCCTGTAAGGAACACTGTTTATGGAGAAGTTCCGAGAATTACAGCTCCGCTTGATGCCAAATCAACTGAATTTGACTTTTTTGAAAACAATTTCAACAGGAATATGGCGAAGCTTGTGAAACAAGAAACAAACAGGTATGCTGCAAATACCATTGCAAACTTGAGGCATACCAATCAAATCAAGGAACACAGTTTGTGGTCGCATTGGAAACCTGTTACTTTAGCAGAGGTTTATTAATTTTTTTCTATAGTAATTCACATGTGCCTGGTAAAGAAGTCATCCATAGCAGATTACTGGTCCACAGCTCCCATTCTTCACGCCACATTTGCAGCTAGACTGATGTCCCGAGATCGTTTCAAGTCAATTTTGGCAATGCTGCATATAAATAATAATGATACATACATACAAAGTGGACAGCCAAATCATGATCCTTTACATAAAATCAGGCCATATTTTGATTATCTTGTGCAGAGCTTCAGAGACTCGCTAGTGCCAAGTGAGAATTTGACCATAGACGAAGGAATGTGTGCCTTTAGAGGCAGGATACATTTTAGAGTCTATATGAAGAACAAACCAGAGAAGTATGGCATCAAACTGTTCTGTGTGTGTGACTCAAACACTGGTTATGTTCTAAATATGGAGGTTTACACAGGCAAAGGTGATGACTTCACAATTATTCCATTGTTTGAACGTCTACTTTCACCCTACTTATCTGAAGGTCACACTGTTTACATGGACCGGTTTTATACTAGCCCTAAAGTTATTGACTTCTTATGGAGCAAAGACACTTTAGGTGTTGGCACTGTTATGCTAAACAGAAAAGAAATGATTAAGAGTTTCAAAAAAGCTGTACTGAAGAAAGGTGAAATGACATTCAGACACAGACCACATATGATGGCTTGTAAGTGGAAGGACACCAGGGATGTGACAGTGTTGCCTTCAAAACACGGGCCAACAGTATCTGACGTAACTGTCAGGGCTAAAGGGGGCCATATAAAAAAATTCAAGCCTGATGCAGTCCTTGATTATAATATAAACAAGACAGGTGTTCATCGAAGCGATCAACTTGTTGCTTACTATCCCTTCAAAAAGAAAAGTATGAAATGGTGAAAGAAGCTTTCCTTCCATCTTTTCATTCGGGGAATAGTAAACAGTTACATAATGTATAAAATGTCACACAGACAATCATGTTCTCTGCATAAATTCATATCTGTGATTGGAGAAAAACTGGCCATGACGGAAGGGGAGGAACAAGTGGGAGTGAACCCTTCGACTGTAGGCGACAGACTAACTGGGCGTCACTTTGGAAGAAAAATTCCTCCAACTGACAACAAAGCGAGGCCATGCAGATCGTGCAAAGTGTGTGGTGACAGGGCTAAGAAAGAAACTGGAAAGTGGAAGTGGAAAGCTACAACTTATTATTGTGCAATGTGTGATGTTGCGCTGTGCATGCCAGAATGCTTTGAACTATTTCATACGAAAGCCAATTACGTATAGAAATGATTTATACAAAATGTAATGTAATTTAGTTGTGCATTGTAATTTTTTAAAATAAATACCTTTCATTTTGTTTTTATAAAACATAATCCAGTGCCGAGCGGTTCTAGGCTCTTCAGTCTGGAACCGCGCGAGCGCTACGGTCGCAGGTTCGAATCCTGCCTTGAGCAAGGATGTCCTTAGGTTAGTTAGGTTTAAGTAGTTCTAAGTTCTAGGGGACTGATGACCTCAGATGTTGAGTCCCGTAGTGCTCAGAGCCATTTGATCCATTTCTACCAACAAGAAATCCTACCTATAAGACTTTTTTATTTTCCTTGTTTCAGCTATCAGCTTGTGATAACAGTGTAAATTTAAGTGAAGTTGGTAACTATAATGTGTTACTTCATTGTAAAGTTTAAGTTACAGTGGTAAAAATGAAAAAAAACTGTAATGATTTATCTCTAACCGTTCCTGAATTACGATTTTTTTAAAAATGACAAAAAACCCCAGTCTCGTGTGCTAGAATGTCGTACTAAGTCCCAGACCTTAAAGTGTTAATGACTCCCGCACCAACTCGCGTACCATAGCCGTGACACTCTCTCACCTTTTTCTCGATGACACAAAACGAGCTGCCATTCTTTCAACTTTCTCGATAACCTTCGCCAGTCCTGTCTGGCAAGGATCCCATATGCACAGCAATACTCTAACAGAGGACGGACAAGCATAGTGCAGGCAGTCTCTTTAGCGGATAGTTACATCTTCTAAGTATTTGCTCTGACTTCCCCACAACGTTGTCAATGTGATCGTCCCAGTTTACGAAAGTGGTTTGAAAAGTCTGGTAATAAAGTAAAAACAAAAAGTTTTGTAAATAACTCACATTCGTTCTCGACAGTCTCCTTTGGTCCAGCGATCCTCCAGCTTTTCTCATCCAATCGGAAAAATAGGTTCTGTCAGACTCTGCACAATACTCGTTAACTGCAATTACCACTTCCCCATTTGATGAAAATCTCTTCCCAGCAAGCCAAAGTTTCAAGTTAGGGGACAGGAAGAAGTCACTTGCGGCTAAGTCCGGGGAACTGGGTGGCTGAGGAACCAATTGAGAGCTCAGTTCATGCACTTTCACCATTGTTATCACTGACGTGTGGTTTGGCGCATTATCCTGGTGAAAGAGCATTTCTTTTGCAAGTCAACCTTAGTCTTTTTATAGCCAACACAACATTCAGATGAGCCAACAATTAAGGATCATAAGGTCCACTTATTGTTCTGCTTCTTCCCAGTAATATATGAGAATATATGAGAATTTTTCCTTGGGAATCCCCCCCTCCCCCCAAAAAAAGGCCATCACTTTACCAGCTGACAATATGGTCTTTGCCCTCTCTTTTGACTCTGGTATGTAATAATGGATCCAAATTTCATCAAAAGCCACAAATCGGGGCAAAAACTCTTGTGGATTACGGTTAAACATCGCCAGACATTGTGTTGAAATGTAGTGCTGGTTGCGCTTTTGCGCGACTGTGAGCAATCGGGAAAGCACCTCGCACACAGCTTCGTCATAGCCAGTTCTCCGTCAGGATAATACGCACTGGCTCAGTTGAGATGTCTACAATATCAGAAGTGTCACGAATTTTTATTCGGCGGTCTCACAGTATGAATTTTGTTAATGGTTTCCTTCACGATGATTTTAAAAGGACGAACGGAGCGCGGTTCGTCTTAGATGCTTGTCAGAATACGTTAAAATTCATTAATTCAAAAGAGAGTATCTTTAATGATGGTGGAGAGTCCGTGTGAGCTTCATCCAGTTCAGTTTTGATTTGTGTTGCTGTCCAAGCCTTCAAATGAAAATGTTTAGTAACAGCATGAGACTCGGTTTTCTCCATTTTCAATCGCCATCAACACACCAAATCAGTCGACTGTCGACAATGAACTGCACGCTGTACATTGTTGAAATTCGTAACACGATCCTTGAAGGCGCAACAAAAATGTTCCATTCTTTCACGGAAATTTATCAAACTTATCAAAATATCCTCGTAAGTTATTCGTAGTTGTAATCTCTAAACTTTTAGTTGAATTGATAGCTTTTAGATTTGCGTGAGTTATCGTGTAACCGCAATTTAACGAATTCCTTTTAGTAATCATATGCATGACCTCACAGTATCATCATTTAGGGTCACAATGGCGACTCATCGCGCCATACAGCTATTTAGTTCGTTCGGCGTGGGGCACTAGTGAATCACGTTTGATGAACTAGAGAAGACAACATGTCTATAAGATGGAACTCTCTACACCATTACACCATTATCCTTGAGAATCTGAAGATGAAGAACGTGTGTGCACAGTGGAAATTCCATTCCCTCACCGTTGTTGTAGTTGTGTTCTTCAGTCCTGAGACTGGTTTGATGCAGCTCTCAATGCTACTCTATCCTGTACAAGTTTCATCGTCTCCCAGTACTTACTGCAACCTACATCCTTCTGAATCTGCTTCGTGTATTCATCTCTTGGTCTCCCTCTACGATTTTTACCCTTCACGCTGCCCTCCAATGCTAAATTTGTGATCCCTTGATGCCTCAGAACATGTCCTACCAACTACCAACCGGTCCCTTCTTCTTGTCAAGTTGTGCCACAAACTCCTCTTCTCCCCAATTCTACTCAATACCTCCTCATTAGTTATGTGATCTACCCATCTAATCTTCAGCATTCTTCTGTAGCACCACATTTCGAATGCTTCTATTCTCTTCTTGTCCAAACTATTTATCGTCCATTTTTCACTTCCATACATGGCTACACTCCATACAAATACTCTCAGAAACGACTTCCTGACACTTAACTCTGTACTTGATGTTAACAAATTTCTCTTCTTCAGAAACGCTTCCCTTGCCATTGCCAGTCTACATTTTATATCCTCTCTACTTCGACCATCATCATTTATTTTGCTCCCCAAATAGCAAAACTCCTTTACTACTTTAAGTGTCTCGTTTCCTAATCTAATTCCCTAAGCATCACCCGACTTAATTCAACTACATTCCATTATCCTCGTTTTGCTTTTGTTGATGTTCATCTTATACCCTCCTTTCAAGACCCTGTCCATTCCGTTCAGCTGCTCTTCCAAGTCCTTTGCTGTCTCTGACAGAATTACAATGTCATTGGCGAACCTCAAAGTTTTTATTTCTTCTCCATGGATTTTAATACCTTCTCAGAATTTTTCTTTTGTTTCCTTTACTGCTTGCTCAATATACAGATTGAATAACATCGGGGAGAGGCTATAACCCTGTCTCAGTCCCTTCCCAACCACTGCTTCCCTTTCATGTCCCTCGACTCTTATAACTGCCATCTGGTTTCTGTACAAATTGTAAATAGCCTTTCGCACCCTGTATTTTACCCCTGCCACCTTTAGAATTTGAAAGAGATTACTTCACCACTGTGCAGAAACCCATAGTTGGTGCAACAGTTCAGTGTAGATCCAGTGGAGGTCTTTGAACATCTGGTCACCATCAACTAATCATGGTTCCTCCACGACATTCTAGAAGAAAAATGACAGTCTATGCAGTGGAGGCTTAATTGGGGCCCTCATACCAAGAAGAAGACACAGCTAGGACTATTAGTGCAGATACAAATGGTGACTGTGTTCTGGGTTCAAATGGTTCAAATGGCTCTGAGCACTATGGGACTTAACATCTGTGGTCATCAGTCCCCTAGAACTTAGAACTACTTAAACCTAACTAACCTACGGACATCACACACATCCATGCCCGAGGCAGGATTCGAACCTGCGACCGTAGCAGTCGCGCGGTTCCGGACTGAGCGCCTGGAACCGCTAGACCACCGCGGCCGGCTGTGTTCTGGGATCAGGAATGGATACTGCTGGTGGATTGGCTCCCTCCCAATACGACCCTCAACCATGATCAGTACCGCAGTTCACTGCACCAACCCTTCCGATGCATTTTACACTGTCGGAAAATCAGGCCGTGGAACTCTGCTGCCAATGCCTGGCCGCCAAGGTGTACGAACTGGGGTTTGCTGTGTTGCCACATCCTCTGCATTCGCTGTATCCGGCTCCTGGTGACTATTCTCTATTGGACGCAATGAATGGGACCAAGCGGCGTAAGAAGTTCACCACTAATAATGAACTTCATGCAGCTGTCCACCACCAGTGGCACTGGGATATACCAAAGAATGGTTTGCTCCATTAGTATAGAAACTGCCAGAACGATGGCAAAAGTGCACAGACATTAGCGGGGAATACCTGTGATATAATTTGTTTTCGTTTGTTCAGTAAATGGTTCCTACGAATACAAAAAACGTGGTGCTAATGATTTTTGAACGCCCCACGTATTTCGTCTAAATCACTTTGCAATCGGTTTCTATATAATGATGGCTTAACTATACGGTAAATGACAGTATCATTTGTAAACAGTCTAAGGCGGCTGTTCAGATAATCTCTTAAGTCATTTATATATATCAGAAACAGCAGAGGGCCTGTAACACTACCTAGGGGAAGTCTTCTGTTTTACTCGATTACTCTCCGTCAATTATACTGCGAACTGCAACCTTTCTGACAGGAAATCACGAAGCCAGTCGCACAACTGAGACGATATTCCATATGCATTAGAACTCGCTCGTAAGGGACTGCATCAAAAGCCTTCTGGAAATCTAGAAATATGAAATATTTGCTTTGTCTTCTGTGGTGAAGGAATTTCGGAAAACCATATTTGGTAACTCCCCTATGGTGCAACTATCATCGGTAACATTACCAAGCATACTCTGTCCTAATATGAAAAATCGTTATGATTTGTCACCTTAAAAACTTTTTGTTCTTTTGTTATGTAAATTATGAGGTTTCGTAAGTTGTGATGAATATGTTTTTTTAGAGCATCTTATTTAATATATATTTTATAATGCTTATGTGTCTTCCACTTTACAATAACGACAACGATGTCTAGAAACATCCAGGAGTATTGCTCCTGCATACACTCTAAGACAAAAAAATTAAAAAAAAGTTACGCATCACGAAGGAATTATCCGAATGGGACGACGGAAATCGTTATATGTTATGTATATGTACAAACAGACAAATGATTACAATTTCAAAAAAACTGTTTGGTTTATTCAAGAGAATGATTCACATATTGAGCAGGTCAATGATGCGTTGGGCCCCCTCTGGCCCTTATCCAAACACTTATGTGGTTTGGCATTGATTGACAGACTTCTTCAATGTCCTTCTGAGCGATATCGTGCCAAATTCTGTTCAATTGGCACACGAGATCGTCGAAATCCCGATATGGTTGGAGGGCCCTGGCCATATTGCTCCAAACGTTCTCAATTGGAAAGAGATCCGGTGACTTTACTGGTCAAGGTAGGGTTTGGAAGCACGAAGACAAACAGTAGAAACTCTCACAGTGTGTCGGCATCATGTGATCATCAGGGCAGAATTCGAAGCGGGAAACATCACTGAAAACAATTCTACTCCTGTCAATGAGAATTCAGGCCGAAGATGTGTCTGGAAAAGCCTCGGACAGCGGTGGGATAACAACCATACCGTGCCCGCCATACGGCCCAACAACTGATTGTCACATTCTGGGGCGTCATTTCTTTTCAGAGCAGGGCCCCTTGGTTGTCCTCCGCAGCCCCTTAAAGCACACTGATACGTCAACGATAATCTACGCCCCGTTTTGTTGCCCTGCATGGCAAGCCATCCTGAGCTTACATTTCAGCAAGATAACGGCAGCCCACACACAGCGAGAGTTTGTGCTGTTTGTCTTCGTGCCTCCAAACTCTACGTTGGCCAGCAAGGTCGCCGGATCTCGCTCCAATTTAGAACGTTTGGTGCATTATGGACAAGGCCTACAACCATATCGGGATCTTGACGATCTAACGCGCCAGTTGGACAGAATTTGGTAATCACTGCAAAGCTGAATAACTGCTTGCATAAGCGCCAAAGGGGGACCAACGCGTTATTGACTTGCTCAGTTTGTGAATCTCCTTCTCTTGAGTGAACCATCAAATTTTTCTGAAGTAGTAATAATTTGTTTGTCTGTATGTGTACATCACGTGTACCATTTCCGTCTTATTCGCATAATCTTTTGGTGGTGCGCCTTTTTTTTATTTTTTTGTTGTTTTTGTTTTTTGTTTTGTTCCCTTGTCTTAGAGTGTAATTCTCGCACCACTACAAAGAGAAGTGATATAGATAATAGTGTCAGAGGTGTAGAGAAAATCTGAAATTGCTAAAATCTAACAAAGGTTCAGCACCCGACGGAATCCTTATCAGATTCTATACCAGATTTCAGTCCGATTTGCCTCCTTTATAACCATAATGTATCACATAACCCTCGAACAAAAAGCGGTGTCCAGAGGTTGGAAGAAAGCACAGGTCACAACCACCAACAAGAAGCGTATGAGATGTGAACCACAAAATAACGTCTAGTATTCTTAAGAGGCATTAGTTGTGGAATCTTAGAACACATTCTAAGCTCAGACGCAATGAGGTAACTCTTCCATGACAAACAACATGGATTCCGGAAACATCTACCATATGAAGCTAAACTCTCAAATTTTTTCACGTGACATCCTGAAAGCTATGGCTCGAGGCAGTCAGATAGATGCAGTATTTTTCAATTTCCGAAAAGCTTTTGACTCGGTACCACATCTATACTTACTATCAAATGTACGATCGTATGGGTATCGAGCGAAATTTGTAACTAGACTGAGAAATTTTCGATAGGGATGGCGCAAGAAGTTATCGTGGAAGAAAAGTCGTCAACATATGCAGAAGTAACTTCGAGTGTGTTGGGATCCTTGTTGTTAATGTTGCATAATAATGAACTTGCAGACAACATTTTATTAAAACAGACTTTTCTCAGGTGATGTGGTTATCTATGATGAAGTACTATCTGAGAAAAAACTGCGCAAATATTCACTTAGATCTTGATAATATTTCAAAGTAGTGAAAAGATTTGCTTTAAATGTTCAGAAATTTGAAACTGTGCACGTAACAAAATGAAAACAAGCTGGTACCGTATGACTAAAATATCAACGAGTCGCAATTGGAATCGGTCAAGTCAGAGAAATGCCTCGACGTAAAAATTTGTGGGGGTGTGAAATGGAGCGATCACGTAGGCTCAGAGGTAGGTAAAACAGGGGGCAGACTGCGGTTCATTGGTTGGATGCTACGGAAATCCAGTCAGTACACAATGGAGGCTGCGTACAAAACACTCGCGCGACCCGTCCTAGAATATTGCTCAAGTGTGTGGGAGGCTTACAAGTAGGACTGACAGGGGATATTCAACGAAAAAGAGAAAGGCAGCGCTAACGGTCGCATGGTCGTTTGACCAGTGTGAGAGTGTTAAGGAATGCTGGTGAAACTGAAATAGTAGACGCTTGAAGATGGAGGCAAACTATCCCGAGGAAGCCTAGTTACGAAGTTTTCAGAACCGTCTTTAAGTTATGAATGTAGGAATATACTACTACCCCCTAAGTATCGGTTCTGTAGCGATCGCGAAGACAAGTTTGGTTACAGCGCCAAGTAAGGCGTTTAAGTGATCATTCTTGCCGCGCTCCATATGTGAATGGAACGTTCTGAAACCTTACTAATAGTACAATGGGATGTACCGTCTGCCACGCACTTCACAGTGGTTTGCACAGTATGCATGTTGATGTACAATTATTGTTATCAAGAAAGTTGTTTCCATGGTTTTAAGTCCCGTACTGAGGATGTGCACACGTAGCGCCAGGATTGGGAGACAATTCATGCCTTCTACACACGGTGAACCAGAAAACCACCGAAAAAGTTCAGGGTTTTTTCAGGGACATTTTCTGGACATTTTGGTATGAAGACCGGCGGTTTCCGGTGGCGCGTAACGAAATAGTAACGTAATTATGACAGAACAGACTTTGTTACTAGAATTATCTTTGTGAAAATGTTTCCACAACAGCGAAAAAGCTTGAAAACGTAGTAACACGAAAGGATCACATTAATCGTGAGCGCCTATGTAGAGATGCAAAACTGCTGTTATAAGGTTGCCGTCGTTCCAGGAACAGCTGAGCATATCGTCGTTGTGCCGTTTTTCCATTGCATTCAGTGAACCGATAGACGAGATGGACGTCGGCCGATTTTTAATCAGTAGACCAATCCTTACGGTTGGGCATCACTGTTAACATACAATTAACACTGCCAGGAAAACCAACCCGAGGCTGGGGCGTGCAGTACTTAAGGCAAGTTTGAGAAACAAGAGTGAAGTAGGCCTTACTGTTGTCAACGCCAAGTACCGTGAGTGAATGGAACAAGTTTGTTTCCAACCAGGGTAAACAGATCATACCGTCGACGTTTTCACTGTTGTGCAGATATTTTCAGTGCAATACCCAATACAAGGAGTAAGAAATTAAAAGAAATATAATTTCTGTGTAACAAGCCACTGGTGGCCACGGACCCCTTATAACAAAGTGCTCGGGAAATATCCATGGACAACAAGAGATATTTTGTGGGTGGAGTTCTGGTTCGCTCCGAACACATGAAAAAAGGCGTTTTCGTTAGAATGACAACGCATCTTATGTACATAACATGTGCCATATGCTGATCCATGGGTATATACCGTATTTTATTTTAAAATATGTGTTGTCTAATGGAGGAAATACGGTCTTTAATATCCCTGTTTGTAATTCGGTTTTTCGTTGCATTTTCTGAAGATCTACAAACGTTGGAAAAATTCTCCGATCGGAGCACAAAAGACTGTTTGAAAACCGGGGTAACAGCTGCTTCATTCTACCTTACTCAGCGTCTTTACAAACTTTCCCAAAACCTTTGGCATGTAAACATATTTGCGATTTTTCTTAAAACGCTACGCACCTCAAGCTGCCAGAATCTCCCTAACTGTAACTCACTCCCACCCACTAGTCCATCACTCTGAAGTCGCTCATACCCATCCAGTCCCAGTTGCCCTTTCTCACTCACTCATTCAGCCCAACTCATTGTCATTATCTCTTTGTGTCTGTCTGTCATTGTCTTCTCTGCCCCATCTCTTTCTGTCTGGCTGCTAATATCTCATTCCTTCCTACTGCTGCTGTCTGTTCTCACTGTCATTATCTCTCTCTTCCACAATGTCATTCTCATATACTCAGTGTCTCATTTTCACTAGCTGTCACACACTTCCACCGTGATGACTGGGTGTTGTGTCATGTCCTTATGTTAGTTAGGTTTAAGTAGTTCTAAGTTCTAGGGGACTGATGACCACAGATGTTAAGTCCCATAGTGCTCAGAGCCATTTGAACCACACACTTCCACTTTCTCTTTCTGTTTATGCCTCCTCCCTCCCCCTTATGGCACTGTCTCCTTCACTCTTTTCCTAGCACTGTTCTGTCACTGTCAACTATGTTCCACTGCCACTGTGTACCTCTCTTTCTCTCACACTGTCATTGTCTCCTACACTCTTTCTGTAACACGACGACTATCTTCCAGTCTTTATTACTTTTCCGTCTTTTTGCCTCTGCCGCTGTTTTCTTCTCTTTCAGCATAAATAGCGTGAATATGCTTGCATGTCAATATTTTTGGGAATATTTTAAAGGTGCTGAGGGAGGTAGAATGAGGGAACTGGTACCCCAATTTCCAGTCAGAGTCTTTTAAATAAAGAGAAACATATTCGCACTTTCTGTGCTCCGACAGATGCATTTTATGCGGGTTCCCTCCTGTCCCCTGGACATGTAGTTCATATGAAAAGAAATGTATTGGTCAGTAAAATTTATATAGTTTGCTTATGTGAAATTGAAATAACGCAAAACTAATGTTACACCGCAGACCGGATTTTACGTGTAAATGAAAATTTTGAAGATTGTTCGAGATCGGCATCTTACGAATACATCGCATAAATTGTAGCCACGTCTTGGTCCGTCGATGATGGCGAAAATACAGTAAAAAAACTCTTTTTATCGGATTTGCTGAAAAACCGCCTGTGAAGTAATGGAGTGTCCATAAGTCCCTTCAAGCGCATCGTAGACCAACATCAAATACAACTACTACCATCCGATTTGCTCCACTTGCCCAAGCAGGAGGAAGTGTGTAATATTCATATTTTTCCCCTCTACTGTAGGATAGTGACACTAAGACGATCCTTCAGTTGTGTATATAAATGGTCCCTAGCTCTAGGGATGTCCAGAACACTTGACCCTACCTTTTTATCACCAATAGAAACCGAGGTATGAACACCAGAAAATCCCGTTTTTATGTGCGGCGTTTAGGAACGTACTAAGGGGATAAAACCAGCACGAGCACATTTCGTTAGTATGAGTTGCCTACATCAGGGACAAGTATACATTCAGAGGCAAACCTATTGCTCTGCTTCACATCAGCCCTTAACTTACTGTTCTCTTTTGATTGACCAGTCCTTAACCTATTGTTCTTCGCCACTTTTGACACCAAACTGATATCAAATTAATTAAATTGTGACAGCTGATAGATTTATGACCCACTCCCCTTAACTTATTGATCTGCTAAGTTGTTTACGACTCCCTGGGGATAATATGTCCTCCCGAGAAAGCCTCTCCACACCTCCCCCTCCCCCTCCCTTTCCTCCTCCCCCACACCTCTGGGAACTTCCCTCACCAATACAAGCACACTTTCAGGTGTGAGTTACTCGAATAGCCTCCTCCCATTCTATCAATTTGATTAACTAATTAATTAAATAGATAAATTCATTAACCACTCCCCCTGTGAGAAACCCCCAGCCCTCCCCTACCTGGAAATCGGCTGGAAAAAGACTCAGTTGATTGGCTGTCTGGCGGGAAATCGGTTGCAGTGTACAGAACATCGTTTAATCAATCTCTGGTAGATAAGGCAATGTATAGAATATTGTTTATGTAAACGATTTATTGCATACAAGACATTGTATGGAATATAGTTTATTTATTTATTCAAACAATTTGTCGGGAAGTTGATTGCAACATACGGATTACTATCTATTAAAACATTTTGAGGGTGATAAAGTAGTATGGAATATTTAAACAATTGCGACACTTTTTATTCTGATCGCACAAGGAATACCATCAACATAACTAACCACACTTATACTGCCCAATGGGCCGACCACTCCGCGTATTCCCTCATGCGCAGGCCCTGCAACCACTGCAGTCTGCACCACGTGCTAGCTACCTCGTGATACGCTCAGTCTGGATGTTTGCGCTAATCCCCAAACAAAGCGTCAGGTGGGAGGAACTCTTTGACATTTGATACCTGAGAAATTCCTGTCGAAACACATGCTCTCTCTCCCACTCTCTCTCAAGCGGCCACATCCCGCCATGTGCCACTGCCAGGCCTGCACATGCTGTGGCTGCATTCAGACTGAACAGCAAACAAAACAACGTTTATCTGGTAAACCGCTAGCTGTGGATGTTTTGCAAATATTGCCACACTCTATCGCATTGATTGAGTGATTAATTAAATCGATATCCTTTGTGTGGGACACTTTTTCCTTGCTTCATATTGGTGGATACTAGGACTGAAATATTTGGCGGTATTCGATCATGCAACCACCTCATCCCCATACCCTACTAGTTTTTCCCCCCTTCCCTCCTATCAGTGGCTACTGGCACAGTTAGGTGGTAAGAGTCTGTGGGACTAAACTGCTGGGGTCATCGGTCCCTAAGCTTATGCACAACTTAATCTAACTGAAACTAACATACCCTAAGGGCAACACACATCCACATACCAGAGGGAGGACTCGAACCTCCAACAGGGGGAGCCGTGTGAACTGTGACAGGGCGCCTCTGACCGCAAGGCTATCCCGCGTGGCCAAAGTTAGGTCATTTGGTACGAAGAGGTTTTCACTCCGCAGCGGAGAGTGTGCTGCTATGAAGGTAGGAGACGAGATACTGGCAGAAATAAAGCTGTTTGGATGGGGCATGAGTCGTGCTTGTGTAGCTCAGATGGTAGAGCACTTGTCCGCGAAAGGCAAAGGTCCCAAGTTCGAGTCTTGGTCCGGAACACAGTTATAATCTGCCAGAAAGTTTCAGTCTGCAAGTGGGTTGAACGGCTGTGTGTGCTCGCAATACCACTATCAGAAATAATAAATTGATCAATAGGGAACTTCATGTTGCGACTGGGCTTTTAAAGCGCTATATAATCCCTATGTTGGTCCTCTCAGCTACGGCAGGACGAAGAATGCATAAGAGGAGGATGAAGAGGAGGAGGAGGAGAAGAAGGGTCTACCAATTGATGGGACAGTAACAACAATGAATTCCACTGCCACCTTTCTGCTGCAAGACAGAGCCCACTGGACTCTATTGAGAAGCAGTAAACACCACACACTTAAATCTCTTCCCATTCCATAGTAGCAGTTGTTATGGCTAGATGTCAGAGATCACTGAAACATTCATGTCCCAATGTCCACATGCAGTGCCAAAGGCCAGAGAGTCAGGCAGCACCAGTTGCCACAGTGTATGCATGTCTCAGCAATTGCACCAGGTCAGCGGCCGGACTCGGCCCACCAGAGAGGACCACTCAGCTACGGAGGGCACCTGGCGATGACTGGAGTGGTAGGAATTCGAATGTTATCAATACTTCGAGTGCCAACACTTGACAGTGATCGATATTGAATCTTCTCAAACATTCACATAAAAGTCAGAGAATATCGCAACATGTGCGATCGCAAAGGCTGATAACACATACTGAGTATTAGTTGGCTATTCAGCTATCCAGAGGGTGCCGTCGCTAGGACCTACCCCTACAATTGTGGGCGAGAACCAAATTGCCTGCCGGCCGGAACTTTTCTTTGTACCCGCTGCTTGCAAGGGCCATGTATACCGAACAGTGTCGTCCTAGGAAACAAGCCACATATTTACCACTGTAATTACAATTAAATATTACGATTGCAGCCCCAGTCTGATGGCGTTCAACAATGAGCAAGGTGTCTGACATACCTCCTCCTGACGGCTTTGGCTCTGGAAATATCAGTATCTATATCCTTCTTATGACTGGACATTATTTTCCATATAAAATTCTTCATCCCCATTAAACCTATCATAGCAATAAAATCGCAGTCTCCCTCATCAAATCCATACCCCCTTATGACTGGACAGTCATTTTCTTTGTACACGTCAGAACAATAACCACAGTAACTTACACCCCAACGCAAACGTTGTAAGTGAGCCGATCACAGTGAATTCATCACACATCCCCTACTAAGCACAATACGTCGTCAATAACTGTATGCTGGTGGGACCAAATAATACTGAGCGAAAATCCGTGATGGATGGACATGCCTCACTTGGTTTTCTTGTGAGTGGTAAGTGTGTCTAAGGAAGAGATACGTAATCGTCTTGTAAGCGACCAGCTGTTAAAGACACAATCGCAATGACCATGTCTTAGTTCTATAGGCACACTCTAGTATCACTAACGATACTCATGTTTAAAAAAAAACTACACACGCTTTAAAAATGATATTGTTTCCAAATAAAGTGGTGTTCTGCAGAAATACCATGATGCTGAACATAGACGGTGATGACGGGGTGTGTATTAACAGATCGAAAGTGCGGGTGTACATAGCGGTAGTGGTACTAAATATGTACGACGACACACTGCATTGCTGCCAAATTAATTCAAGATGGCGGCGCTGACGTCATCCAAAATGCCGGTATGTAGACTTTTCAACAGTGCATGTCGTCATCCAAGATGGCGGATTTGGCGGGAAAATAGGCCAATTGGGCTACCTCCACTAAACTAACCCACAGAAAAAATGACGGGAATTTTGAATTTTGGCGGGAAAATAGGTCAATTGGGCTACGTCCACTAACCCAACCCTCCAGAAGAAATTGGCGTCAAATTCAAATTCCAACAAGATAATGCATACAAAACGTACTTGTCTTTATTATTATTCATTATTATTGGTAATCATTTATTAACATTCATTATCATTTATTATTATTTATTATTATTTATATCATGCACGTGTGTATACAGTCCAACTGTGTTGGTTCATTGAATTATTGTGGTCACTTATGCTTCTGCCACTAAATTATTAAAATCTCGTCATTTGTACTACGCTAAGTCACAAGGTGGGAAAATGACTCTTTATTTCAGTCATTACCGTCATGCAGGTGTGTAACAACTCACTTAGTAAACATCCTCGAGATGCTCACACCACAAACTGCAACTGGAGTATGCACGCCCGGCTGAGTAGCTCCGCTATCTCCTAGGCCCCAGGTAGGCAGTGCCCAGCCCCCGGCTACTGGCGTCGCAGAGCCCCCACACTACTCACCTTAAGTAAACATGTTTTGGCGAGCACTTAACGCTGGACAGGATGGAACCTATCAATGGCTACGTCACAACGGTCGGCCGTTCGATCCAGCACGCGGTGGAAAGAGAACGCACTCTCGCACTTTTGGCGGCAAAGTTGTTTTTCTGGACAGGTTAGAACAGGTCCATATTCATGTCAGACATCCGCCTATTGGTCCGCATTCTCAGTCTGGACAAAAGGACACGTTTCGTGCCAAAGCTGTTTTTCGGGACACTGCAATCTTCCCTGATGTCACACAATGGTCCGACATGTTTGCTACAAAGTTCTATCACATGACCCACTAAAAGCTATTCTTTATTATTATTCATTGTTATTCATTATTATTTATTATTGTTATTCGTTATCACTCATTATCATTTATCATCATTCATTATCATTTATTATTGTTGTTATTATTATTATGTGACTGAGAACGCCGTGCTAGACTTTTGGCGCCAAAGTCTGCTCAACAGTTGAATCCGTCATGACTGTACAAGTGCACATTTGGTCACCACGAGACTCCTCGCTAAGTTAGTTGACTCTCTCTCGCGTGCGCATTATAACCGGACATGCGCCCCGCAGACGTCAAACAACTTACGCCACACACCTTCGATCGCCCACTCAATACACGCGACATATTCTTCTGTAAATATGCTAACATCCACATCGCACATCTAACTATTAATTCCCTAAGTACTTAATTAATTCCTTTTCAATTTTAATCATATTAAATAATTCAATTTACAATTTCATATACGTATGCATAGGTGTTCAACTACCTACTTTCAACTACTTTTAGAGGACCAGACCGACACCACTTCCTAGCAACCCTCGCCGAGTTTGAATTCTGGTAGTAAAGACAGGTCACTTGCGCTTTCGCTACTAACCTAAGAAAATTGCGCGTAAAGATTGGGCACTTGTACTAACCTCATCCACCCGAGCACCACTTCCTCCTAGGATCAGGCGCGATATGTGAAATCAGCCAGTAAATAAAGCTCACTTCCGTCTTCGCTACCAACGTTAGAAAATTCCTGAAAACAAAGCATACCACCACCACCACTTCCTAGGGTGGCAGTGGTAAAAGGACTCAGCCCACACTAGGCTGATGGAGGGAGGAAGGAGGGTAGTTTATTTATTTGGGAACAATTTATTTAGGAATGGAGTATATGTATCACAGAACACATGCTCTGACATGCCCCCACAGCAAACTACTCCTACATAACTCATGTATAAGGTTCTACACACACGCTTGCTAATTGTAAACCATCAAAAAATTCACAGCACAGCCCACAGACATGTGAAGCACACCTAAATAATTCAAAACATTTACAACCATAGAACCGAACTACTCTTAATTTCTCTAAATAATAATCCATCTAAAATAACCTGCTCGCTAATGGTCAACTTTTGCAAATCATACACTTGTCTTCATTTAAACAACTAGAGATAAACAGCACCACCACAATCTGTATTCGCCACTCAGTCCACGGTCCAGCTGACTTAGCACACAGAACTATCGACACAGGACGCCCCCCCCCCCTTATATCAGAATATGTGAATAGTTTCACATTTATTTTTGAAACGTTTTCATGTCATAGGTTTCGATATGTAAGGCTGGCCTAAAGCAGGTTCTGAACTCCAGTAGTACACTACACTGGGCAACACAACCACACCCATCAAGATATTCATTCCAATCCAGGCCTGTAGCTCCTCTACAGAGAAATTTGTCCATTTATTTGTTGACTCACTGACAGTCTGACCAGATTGCCACTTTTCAGTAAAAACCACTCAGACTGCGCTATACTGCTCGGAGAAGAAGAGAAGGACTGCACTCTATTTATTTCGAGCCCTTTTATTTAGGCATGTAGTATATTTGTCACAAAACACCCGCACTGATCTGCGGTGGTCAAGTGATACAGCCCACAAACACGTAAACAACTCCTAATTTCACCACACAATAGCAAACAGCTATTAAATAATGCAGCACACAATATTCGGAGACGAGCTCGGTACTCTTAAACTCTCCAAATAACGCACAGCACAGTGCACAGACATGCTCGAAAAATAGTTCAACAGACGCACCCAACCACCCTCACCCAATACCCTGCCCCCCAGCTGCCAAGCCGGCCGGAGTGACCGAGCGGTGCTAGGTGCTACAGTCTGGAAGTGCGCGTCCGCTGCGGTCGCAGGTTCGAATCCTGCCTCGGGCATGGGTGTTTGTGATGTCCTTAGGTTAGTTAGGTTTAAGTAGTGCTAAGTTTTAGGGGACTGATGACCCCAGCAGTTAAGTCCCATATTTCTCAGAGCCATTTGAACCAGCTGCCAAAACGATCAAAAGTATCTGCTCAGCCTCCCCCAAACATGACCTCCTCACAGTCGCATTCGCGCCTAACACCGGAGAAATTCATATCACCTATGCGCCTTAGATTATGCTCCAAGGCAGGCCGCAGGAGCGCGCGGTCGCCGCGATGGGGGGTTCCAGAACCTCCACCCAAGTTCAGCTTCCGCGCGCTCGTGACAGCCGACCAGAAAGGGCGCTCTTCTCTGACACATGTGAAAGCTGCTTTGTTGTTCTCATGTATACCTCCGGCGTCTCAGGTCTGGACCTGCCATCACGTCTATTGTCAGAATAGCCCATAGCTCGTTGACACACACACTTAACGCCGCCGCCAAAACACTTACTACTCGTCTGCAACCGAGATGGTTGTAACGCCGGAAATGCATATCCTCCTATTTCCATCTGTTGTACTATAAAATTTTTCCTTATTTTTTTACCTGAATATATAACATTTCTGTGTCTTTGTATATTGTAATTGTTTTACTATTTGTATATATATGCATTTATGTCGATGTATAATTGGTTTGTTTTGTGAATATTATTTGTATTTATACGCTGGGTCCGGCCTAGGGAAAACTATACTATCGAACGAATACATCGATAGGTCGTGTGGAGAACGAAAGTGTTTAGGATCTTTGGTAGTGTTAACTCTGTCGCGTGGAACGCGGGCAGGGGGAGTCTGGCTGGAGTAGTGCAGTGGAGCAGGTGTGTTGTGTGACGCTCCCGCGAGTTGCCGCGCTTTCGGGGTTGAGCAGCATGTAATTGCGCTCGACTTGCTATGATAGTTTCTGACACTGTGTCGCGGACGGGAAGCATTAGCTGGCGCACATCAAGAGCCCGTTTCGCCTGGTGACCGTGTCGAGAAGAAGGCGCGCCAACATCCAGCTTCTGCAACAGCGACGGCCGACAATGAGTGACTGTCGCCACCTCCTCGATCGACGGCTTCAAACCTTCAATCAACCAACAAGGAAGACTGGAAGCACGTAAAGTTTTAGAACTGTATGGCAGACCTCAGCTTTTCAAACTGTTCCATTTTCATAACCAAATTACAGCAACGTAGCATGAATCTTTGTTGCTCATTGTCCCAACTGCATTACCAAGCAGGGTCCCTTCCTTTTCTGGAATGAACCCGAGTGTCATTGAAATTCAAACGCCAGCATCATTCGATTTCACTGCTTTAATTTCAAAGTTCAGTTAAGGTATTCATAGCTGGCTACAATATTTAGATTACACCAGCACAAATTAAGAGTGTGAGTTTTGCTAGCATATTTTCGCTTACCTGTGACTGCAGCTCAGCTTGGTACGTACTAAATTTTACTATTGTTAATTGTTCAGAATCATTTAATTCAAGTTCGAAGTTAAATCTCTTATTTCTAAATTGCGTAGATTCAAGTAGCTTTTGAAATGATTGTTGAGGTAGCCCAAGACTAACTGTATTTTCCTGAATTTCGATATGCTTCAGAAACAAAGCTGACTATCAATTTCTGTCACTAAATTAACGTTCAATTTTCCGGTTTTATTAATTCTTTTGCTAAATTAAGTCAGAGTGTAGCGAAATTTATTACTTCTGACAAGCTTTCAGTTTTCACACTACAAGTGTCAACCTTCAGTTGCCACGCTTCTAGTGCTAATTATATGTGTAATAACATTTCTTTTTCAGTTACTATAGTAATTGTCCATAGGACTGGCGACCGTAATTTTCCCCAAATCTCAAATATCTAATTACCACTAGTTAATTGTTGACGTAACGGCCGCACATTTACTTTATTTACTAACTTTACCCCTTTTCAAAATTAATTTCCACCAGTTTCATTTGCATTTTTCCTTTCATTTAGATGTAACCCTTTCCTCCCTCTTTACCGACAGATTAACTTCGGTGACGATTGCTTTTCCCAAATTTCCATTAGGTACACGCGGTTTAATTTTTCACTGTCATTAATGTCGATAAGTGAGGGGGAGGTTACATGGTGACGGAAAACCAATCGCTCTCATCTGCGCTACAGGGGCGGATAATGATTGACAGCACTCTCTTTGTAGTGGCGTGGCAAGACAGCCAAGCCACTCGGAGGTAGCCGAAAGGCACGCGTTAAGCTCACGCAGATTGGCGTGAGGTCTGGAACAAGGTAAAGTAATTATCCTATAAAGAACAGAACGTAGTTCTTGGAATACTTAACTTTAATCCACAATTGGAGAACATCGCTCTTGTTTAGACATTATTACACTGAATATAAACTGGTAATGGCGCCTTGCTAGGTCGTAGCAAATGACGTAGCTGAAGGCTAAGCTAACTATCGTCTCGGCAAATGAGAGCGTATTGGTCAGTGTAGCTTCGCTAGCAAAGTCGGCTGTACAACTGGGGCGAGTACTAGTAAGTCTCTCTAGACCTGCCGTGTGGCGGCGCTCGGTCTGCAATCACTGACAGTGGCGACACGCGGGTTCGACGTATACTAACGGACCGCGGCCGATTTAAAGGCTACCACCTAGAAAGTGTGGTGTCTGGCGGTGACACCACACTATTTATTTTTTCAAACAACTTATTTAACAATGCAATATATCTATCACACTATCACAAAACATCCACCCAGATGTGCCCTAGGCCATGTGCAAGCCCACAGTCACGCAACCAACTCATAATTTCAGTACACACAATATCAAACTGCTACTAAATAATTCCTCACACGGATGTGTAGATACGCTCAGTACTCGTAAACTATCCAAATAATGCATAGCAGAGCTTGCAGATCGGCTCGCAAAGTAACTCAGCAGACGTGCACAGGTACCCCCCCCCCCCCCCCCACCGCACTATGTCCACAGAATCGTGAAGTCACGCATCCGTCTGATTTCACACTGCGCACAGCCCTTGCTCGGCTTCCGCAAGCGTGAGTTGGCGCGGTCGACGCGCTCTTCAGCTGTTACACAGACATCTGTCCAGGACCCCGATCCGTCACAACCCCGAGCCGCGACCACCGAATGCTGGTGAAAGTCAACTTTGTATCAACGTAGCGTAATTCAAAAGCGCAGCCTCCATACGCTAGACACATCATAGCACCACATGTCTTTACCTCCTATGACACAATAGCACACTGCCCATTGCTCCTGACATGACATTACACGGCCCTTTAACTAAACATAACTACACACAACTTCTCTCGCCTCGTCGCCTGACCAACCATCTAAAACCTTCTCAATATTATTCTTACTTTACAACGTTTTTTTTAAAATAAGATCTAATTTACTCCTCCCACCACACCTAACCTCACACCCGTGCCACCATCAACACATGCAAACATCCTCAACCCTATCTTGACGTTCATATATCACCCCACAAACCATGTCCTTCAATCAATTTACCATTCTCATACCCTCTTTTCGAATTACAAACGTAGCCTCTATCTAAACACCAATCAACTCATCTTTCTCACACTTTCAATAGTAAAATTAATTTTACACACAACCCGAAATACCAACGCAATTAAAGAGTCCAACATTTATGCAGACCATTAAGCACATACCACACTCACACCAATATTCAAAGGCTGGTCCATATTTACCACTTTCAACTTGAATTAAATGTTATTACCATTGCCGCAACATTCTGCCAGCGCTCGATGTGGACCTGTTTTTCCGCTCTTAACTGTTGTCACTAGTGGTCAAATATCACTATCTATAGATTGCATAAATTTCCACATAAAAAAAATCTCGCCCAGCCGTTTAGAGACTCCTATATCCAAACACATAGCATCATTCAACTACTATCACTTGCTCTTATGTAATAACTCATCCATCAGGTCTGGGGGCTAGGTCACCCCTTTCTTTCTTTCTTTCAGAAGCAGACAGCTATTTTTTACAGTGGTAGCTAAATTGTGCCATCAACTTAACATCACCAATCGCGAAACATATCATCAAATACGTAAACACTCTTACTCAATTACACAGCATTCCCGCTGAGGACGTGACCTTCAATATTACAGTCCTTAATCCATTAACCACCAAAACAGGTACTAAATGCTCAAACTAATCCCATAGCACCTTACAAAGCGATCGTCCGAGCGCCGGCGGCGGCATGTCAAAGCCACATATCTGTCCATCTAAAAAGCTGTCCACTCAGCCCCAGGACCAGCATGCGTAAGTGGGCTCTCTCTATACCTACTCTCCAGCTATTGTCTAACAACATACAGTGCACAAATGGATTCCTGAACAGCCATTGAACCCGACGTCATTCACGCTGCACTGACAATTTCCACTCACAAATCTTAAAGACTCGCATATATAAAAGCCTATTCACTCCTGCCAAAACTCACTTAATAATAAAAAAGCATTCTCTCTTTTTAAGCATAGATGAGTATGCATTTAGAACAAATAGACAAACATAATTCCAAGCAGAAGTTATACATATGATTAAAAACAAAAAATGAGCTAAATTTAGGTTATCCGACATTTATGTAGATGTCCTAATAATACAGTCATAGATGAGTCGTGTCATCCACTCGCTCATTCCTTCAACACACGCTTTCACAGAACTTGTTCTACTTCTCTGCCACCCACCCTGTTATAATCATTTTTGTACAAGCATTTACACCCCCACAGTCAGTGCAGCGTGAATGACGTTGGTTTGCTGGCTGTGGGGAAACACTGTTTACATGTCCAGTTGGAGATGCAGGGAAGGATAGAGTTCTGCGCTATTCAGGAATCCATTTGTGCACTGTATGTCGTTACACAATAGCTGGAGAGCAGGTACAGAGAGAGCCCACTTCCGCATGCTGGTCCTGGGGCTGAATGGACGGTTCTTTAGATGGACAGATATGTGGCTTCGACATGCCGCCGCCGGCGCTCGGACGCTCGCTTTGTAAGGTGCAATGGGATTAGTTTGAGCATTTAGTACTTGTTTTGGTGGTTATTGGATTAAGAACTGTAATATTGAAAGTCATGTCCTCAGCGGGAATGCTGTGTAATTGAGTAAGAGTGTTTACATATTTGAAGGTATGTTTCGCGATTGGTAATGTTAAGCTGATGGCGCAATTTAGCTACCACTGTAAAAAATAGCTGTCTCCTGCTGAAAGAAAGAAAGAAAGGGATGAACCTGCAGCCAGACCTAATGGATGAGTTGTTAGATAAGAGCAAAAAAATGGTTCAAATGGCTCTGAGCACTATGGGACTTAACTTTTGAGGTCATCAGTCCCCTAGAACTTAGAACTACTTAAACCTAACTAACCTAAGGACATCACACACATCCATGCCCGAGGCAGAATTCGAACCTGCGACCGTAGCGGTCACGCGGTTCCAAACTGACGCGCTTAGAACCGCACGGCCACACCGGCCGGCAGATAAGAGCAAGTGTTGCTACACACTAGTGAAATCAAGGACACAGTAAAACTTCTGCTCACACACCTTTATTCTCACACGTCCATTTTACAGTTACAGTTGAAATATATCCGCTGCAGAGGGCAGCACAATGTACAGACTTAACAGAACATCAACAGATGGCGTAGGAGTCTTCATTCCCCGACATCCTCCCCACCCTGGTCCATCTTGAGGGGGATGACCAGCTGGACCCGTCGACAGATCTTCATACCATCTGGCTGGCGGAGGATGATGCACCGTATTTTACTGTCTCTGCCATGCCGCACTTCTTCTACCACAGCCCTCTTCCACAAGGGCCGTGGTTTGCTGTCTTCTTGGAGCAGAACAACCTCTCCAATTCTCGGTTTCCTTTGCGAAGGGTATCCCTTCACCTCATGATATTGTCTTAGCAGCAGGAGGTATTCTGTCTTCCACCTGCGCCAGATGTCGTCATTGACCTTTTGTCTGAGTCGGAACTCCTTGGCAAGGTCCTTTCTAGTTGCTGGCTCTGGCCCACATGGAATTGTTACCAATTTCCCACCATTTAGAAAGTGGGCTGGCGTCAGTGCAGTGTCACTCTCTCCATGAGTGATGGGTCGTGAGTTTATTGCGGCTTCTATGCTGATCAAGGTGGTGTTTAAGCTCTCTTCATCCACGTGGGAGCGACCAAGAACTTTCCTCAGGCAGCGCTTGACTGAGCCTATCATGCGTTCCCACTAGCCTCCCCACCAAGCCACACGTGGTGGTATGAATTTCCAAGTGATTCCATGGTGGGCACAGTAGAGCTGTACGTCAGTATGCTGCATGGTTTTGAAAAGCTCTGCCAGTTCTGAGTTGGCTGCATGGAATGTTGTAGCATTGTCTGAGTAGACAGTGACTGGTAAGCTCCTACGTCCTGCAAAGCGTTGCATGGCCATCAAAATCTGTCAGTGGACATGTCAGTTGCAAGTTCAATATGAATGGCCCGTGTTGTTGCACATGTGAATAGGACCATGTAGGACTTTTTTGTTTGATGTCCAGATTTCACATATAATGGTCCGGCAAAATCGATGCCTGTTACTGCAAATGGTCTTGAAGGCTGAACTCTGTCCAGTGGTAGTGGGGCCTCCATCTCTTCATACCGGCGACTGTGTATTATCTTGCATGGTAGGCAAGAGTGAAGAGCTCCCCTAACAGCTTGTTGTAAGGCGCGAAGACGCGCTTCAGCAGTTGTGTGGTTGCAGGAGAGAGGCATATCCTTCTTTCGAGGCAGAGATACAACTCTGCGACCATATTCCACACAGTATGATTCTCGGAATTCCTGATAAATTGGGTGGTCCATGGGTTTTAATGCTCGCTCTTGATTTCCTGTTATCCCGATTGTCTCCAGGTCCCAAAATCGGCGCACTGACTCATCAGATATATCACTGCAGCTGCCCTGAATAAAGTTGACAGTTGCTCTGTTGATGGTGGTGCTAGATCTGTTTCCACTGAGAACATATCCAAAGATTGTTGGGTGAAGAACCAATGATGGTGATACCTTGATTGGTTGTTCCAAAGTCATGATTCTCCAGTAATAATCAGCTCCAATCAGGATCTCAATAGGTAGATCTTCAGTGTCTCCTTTAGGATCTGCGAGTGGTGTACCACCCCTCAAGGCCATATCTCCTACATCTTGTGGCACTGTTGGTTGCTGTGAAAAATTATTTGTGGTTTCAAAGGCTGTTACTGATATGCGGGAATTAGTGGAGCATCCCATCGTATTAAAGTGCACCTTCTTCCTTGAGAGTGATGAACTGTAACTGGATTCGAAAGTAGTTATCTCGAGAGTAGTGCTTCCAATGACACTCAGTTGGAGAGATTCGATAAGTGAATGGTGAATGAAACTCGATTGATTCCCTGTGTCCAGGATGGCACGTGTCTGTTTGCTCTTACCAGTGGGTCCTGTGATACTCACACGAGCAGTCTGCAGGTATGTGAAGTTAGAAGTCATAGTTTCAATTTTATTTACTGTTGTGGTATGGCTACTGCAGATAGAAATGTGATGCTCCCCCTTACATTTCGCACAGGACGCCTTTCTCCGTTTGAAACACTGATTTCTGTTGTGGCCACGTCTCAGGCATAGAAAGCAACGGTTCGTTGTCTTGAGGGCGTCGATTCTTGCCTGCAAGCTTGCAATCTTTTGGCAGTCTTGGCCCCAGTGCCCTCTTTCGCGGCAATACACACAGAAGCGCTCTGAATTCTGTTGTTTCTTTTTGTCCCTCTTCGTTTTAACCTTTACATGGAAGGCAGATGCTGTTGGTACGTAATTTTCGTGTGGTACAGTATCTTCACGAATTTTGCGTGTGTTGATAGCTCCTTCCACCTCTTCATTTAAGAATCTTTTGCCTTCGGGCATGAACAAGCTAATTTTTGCAAATTTCTTCAGGAAAGGCTCGAAGAAGTTTGGGTGCAAGCACTCTCCCATAAGAGTCCACATTTTATCCTGGTGCTCGTAGTGCTTGGATGCGCTTATGGCACTCAATGTAGGTGGAATTGAGAGCCTCTGGACTGCCTGAAGTCAAAGTGTTAAGATTCTCCAAGAAATCCAGGTGACTTTGGATAATTCTGTTCCTATCCCCATATTTAGATTTCAAAATTTGCTTAGTCTGCTCATATGTATCGGCTGTAACAGCAATCCCATCGACCAAGTCCTTAGGTTCCCCATCAAGGTAACCACGGAGGAATAATTGCTTGTTCATTGTTGACACCATCGGATTCTCGTCTATGGAAGCTGTGAATTGTTCCCAAAATCGAGGCCAAGCTTCTATATTCCCTGAGAATGCGTGCAGTTTGATAGTAGGCAATTTTATGTCCATACAGGCGTGTTGTTGAGCCGCTGACGTCACGTTTCTGTCTCCTGAGCGCGCTCCTCCTAGAAGGCCTTTCGCCTTTCGGAGGGCCCGTTTGCATTTATCAGTATATTCCTCACAAGCTTCCGTGTCGGCTTCGTATTCAGAGTCATCCAGCAAGTCCTGTATTGTATCGTTGAGTCTGGTCAACTCTTCTAATGTTTCCTGTAGGCGTTCCTGTAAGTGTTCTACTTCTTCTGCAACTGTAGAACCATCGAAGGCGTTTATTTGGCTGACGAAACGCGTCGCATTCGATCGCAAGGTGGTCCGCTTCCGGCGCAGACTCCCCAAGTTCGTAGCTACTGCTTCTGCCATGGTGAGTTGGTGGTTTTGCTTTCTGTCGCGAGAGTGCGTTCAAGGTCAAGAAACCCCGTCAGTTGGATGCTATCGCTAAGGGATGGCGCTGTCCTGGAGTGTGAACCGTTAGCAGCCCCTAGTGATGTTTGTAGTTCTCAAGAGATGGCGCGGCCGTGCAGTTTTCAACTTCCGCGACCTTTAGTAGTGGTCGCTGTTGCTAACAGATGGCGCTGCAGTCTACCAATACTTTAGCAAGTCCCATTTGTGCTTTGCAAATAATACACCAACTGCCCTCTATTGCTCTGCCACCAACAAACATGCACCAAGTAACATCACATACAAATCAATCGCCCCGCAGTGTCCTTTGCTACAGTTTCAGAGCAATGCCGCAACTTATCTGTGTGAGCTGAACGTGGCGTGACGTGACCGGATTTTGAGATTGAAGTCGCTCAAAACCTTCTCCGCCGGCGTCGAGTCCTCTTTAATGTGTAGTAGCACTCTATCTCTTCATGTTCTCCCGGGTTTCGGCACCAAAATGTTGCTACACACTAGTGAAATCAAGGACACAGTAAAACTTC
Organism: Schistocerca nitens; assembly: GCF_023898315.1. Taxonomy (NCBI): domain Eukaryota; kingdom Metazoa; phylum Arthropoda; class Insecta; order Orthoptera; family Acrididae; genus Schistocerca; species Schistocerca nitens. Next base: position 739,975,462 of record NC_064614.1, on the reverse strand, counting down.
TGCTCACACACCTTTATTCTCACACGTCCATTTTACAGTTACAGTTGAAATATATCCGCTGCAGAGGGCAGCACAATGTACAGACTTAACAGAACATCAACAGATGGCGTAGGAGTCTTCATTCCCCGACAGCAAGTGATAGTTGTTGAATGATGCTATGTGTTCGGATATAGGGGTCTCTAAACAGCGGTGCGAATGAATGTGTATGTTGAATGGATGAAGTGTATTGCAGGATGACAGGAGTAAGACATTAGGACATCGAGGACGACCGAATTCGACACTTTCCTTGTTGTTCAATGAAATGTGATGATGATTACAGTACACAAACCCACGTCGGCGATGTCTTCACAGACCAGACGCACACTGGTCGGGTATTCATTATGGGGGATAGCGACTGAGGCGTGTCGCTGATAGAAGTTGTATAATGACTAGAGAAGATGAGTTTGTATGCTATCGTGAGAGGGTGACGCTTGGTGACATAGATAATTGGACTAGATTTTTTTATGTCAAAATTTATGCAATCTGTAGATAGTGATATTGGACCGCTAGTGACAACACTATTTTGCGAGCATGTCTGTGCACTGTGCTGCGCGTTATTTGGAGAGTTAAGAGTACAGAGCTCGTCTCCGGATATTGTGTGCTGCATTATTTAAGAGCTGTTTGCTATTGTGTGGTGAAATTAGGAGTTGTTTACGTGTTTGTGGGCTGTGTCAAATGACCACCGCAGATCAGTGCGGGTGTTTTGTGACAAATATACTACATGCCTAAATAAAAGGGCTCCAAATAAATAGACTGCAGTCCTTCCTTTCTTCCCCGAGCAGTATAGCGCAGTCTGAGTGGTTTTTACTCAAAAGTGGCAATCTGGTCTGACTGTAAGTGAGTCAACAAATAAATGGACAAATTTCTCTGTAGAGGAGTTACAGGCCTGGATTGGAATGAATATCTTGATGGGTGTGGTTGTGTTGCCCAGTGTAGTGTACTACTGGAGTTCAGAACCTGCCTTAGGCCAGCCTTACATATCGAAACCTATGACATGAAAACGTTTCAAAAATAAATGTGAAACTATTCACAATTCTGATATAGGGGGGGGGGGGGGTCCTGTGTCGATAGTTCTGTGTGCTAAGTCAGCTGGACCGTGGACTGAGTGGCGAATACAGATTGTGGTGGTGCTGTTTATCTCTAGTTGTTTAAATAAAGACAAGTGTATGATTTGGAAAAGTTGACCATTAGCGAGCAGGCTATTTTAGATGGATTATTATTTAGAGAAATTAAGAGTAGTTTGGTTCTATGGTTTTAAATGTTTTGAATTATTTAGGTGTGCTTCAAATGTCTGTGGGCTGTGCTGTGAATTTTTTGATTGTTTACAATTAGCAAGCGTGTGTGTAGAGCCTTATACATGAGTTATGTAGGAGTAGTTCGCTGTGGGGGCATGTCAGAGCATGTGTTCTGTGATACATATACTCTATCCCTAAATAATTTGTTCCCAAATAAATAAACTACACTCCTTCCTCCCTCCATCAGCCTAGTGCGGGGACCGAGCGAGGTGGCGCAGTGGCTAGCACACTGGACTCGCATTCGGGAGAACGACGGTTCAACCCCGCGTCCGGCCATCATGATTTAGGTTTTCCGTGATTTCCCTAAATCACTTCAGGCAAATGCCGGGATGGTTCTTTTGAAAGGGCACGGCCGACTTCCTTCCCCGTCCTTTCCTAATCCGATGAGACCGATGACTTCGCTGTCTGGTCTCCTTCCCCAAAACAATCCAAAAATCCTAGTGCTGGCTAAGTCCTTTTACCATTGCGCCCCTATTGGGGTGGTGGTGGTGGTACGCTTCGTTTTCAGCAATTTTCTTAAATTGGTAGCGAAGCCGCAAGTGAGTTTTGTTTACTGGCTGATTTCACACTTGGCGCCTCATCCTAGAAGGAAGTGGTGGTCAGGTGGATGAGGTTAGTACAAGTGTCCTATCTTTACGCACAATTTTCTTAGGTTGGTAGCGAAAGTGCAAGTGAGGTTTCTTTACTGACAGAATTTAAACTCGGCGAGGGTTCCTAGGAAGAGGTGGTGGTCTGGTCCTCTAATAGTAGTTGAAAGTAGGTAGTTTAACACCTTTATATATGTATATGAAATTGTAAATTGAATTATTTAATATGATTACAATTGAAATGGAATTAAGTACTTATGGAATTGATAGTTTAGATGGGCGATGTGGGTATAGCATATTTACAGAAGAATATGTCCGTTGTGTGTGTTGAGGGGGCGATGGAAGGTTTTTGACATAAGCGGTCAGACGTCCGCGAGGCGCATGTCCGGTTAGAACGCGCGCACAAGAGAGAGTCAACTAACTTAGCGAGGGGTCTCGTGGCGACCAAACGTGCTCTTGTACAGTCATGACGGATTCAACTGTTGAGCAAACTTTGGCGCCAAAAGTCTAGCACGGCGTTCTCAGTCACATAATAATAATAATAATAATAATAACAGTAATAAATGATATTGAATGATGATAAATGATAATGAGTGATAATGAATAATAATAATAATAAATGATAATTAATAATAATGAAAAATAATAAAGAATAGATTTTAGTGAGTCACGTGATGGAAATTTGTAGAAAACATCTCGGACCATTGTGTGACATCAGGGAAGATTGCAGTGTCCCGAAAAACAACTTTGGCGCGAAACGTGTTCTTTTGTCCGCGATTGAGACACGTGGTGGAACGGGGACCGATCGGCAGGTGTCTGACGTAAATATGGACCTGTTCTAACCTGTCCAGAAAAACAACTTTGCCGCCAAAAGTGCGAGAGTGCGTTCTCATTCCACCGCGTGCTGGATCGAACGGCCGACCGTTGTGACGTAGCCATTGATAGGTTCCATCCTGTCCAGCGTTAAGTGCTCGCCGAAACATGTTTACTTAAGGTGAGCAGTGTGGGGGCTGGACGCTGCCTACCTGGGGCCTAGGAGAAAGCGGAGCTACTCAGCCGGCCGTGCATACGTCAGCTGCAGTTCGTGGTGTGCGCATCTCGAGGATGTTTACTAAGTGAGTTGTTACAAACCTGCATGACGGTAATGACTGAAATAAAGAGTCCTTTTCCCACCTTTTGACTTAGCGTAGTACAAATGACGAGATTTTAATAATTTAGCGGCGAAAGCATAAGTGACCATGAAAGTTCAATGAACTAACACAGTTGGACTGCATACACATGTTGCATGATATAAATAATTATAAATATTGAAAAATGATAATGAATGTTAATAAATGATAATCAATAATAATGAGTAATAATAAAGACAAGTATGGTTTTGCATGCAGTATCTTGTTGGAATTTGAATTTGGCGCTAATTTCATCTGGAGGGTTGAGTTAGTGGACGTAGCCCAGTTGACCTATTTCCCCTCCAAAATTCAAAATTCCCGCCATTTTTTCTGGAGGTTAGGTTAGTGGAGGTAGCCCACCTGGCCTATTGTCTCACCAAAAGCCGCCATCTTGGATGATGTTATGCACTGTTGCCAAGTCTACATACCGCCATCTTGGATGACGTCAGCGCCACCATCTTGAATAAATTTGGCAGCAATGCAGTTTGTCATCGTATATACTTAGTCCCACTACTCATCGCCAGTGGTGTAAGCTCGAATAAAGTCACCCTTGTCACCAAATTTAGAAAGTTATTCGACAATGGAATGTAGTATTAAACCCATATTTGCAAACCCCGTATCTCGCTTGTAGATATTAGCCAAGTTAACAAATGGTATTTGTAACGCATTCTGTCTCAATACTGTGTAGACAGTGTATTTTTGTGAAATATCTACAGAGTTACAGGTTCGAATGCTTCAAATGGCTCTGAGCAATATGGGACTTAACATCTGAGGTCATCAGTCCCCTAGAACTCAGATCTACTTAAACCTAACCAAACCTAACCAACACATCCATGCTCGAGGCAGGATTCGAACCTGCGACTGTAGCAGTCGCACGGTTCCAGACTGAAGCGCCTAGAACCGCACGGCCACAACAGCCAGCTAGAGTTACAGATGAGGGAGGATGATGGTTGACTGAGAGTGAGCACATACAGCACTTGGTATGCAATGTGAGGAATCACTTGCAAAATGCAATGCTAGACTGAAGTTGTAAGAAATGTACAAAATCCTATGACCAATACACTGGCTTTTAAGATCTATCGTGTTATGCTCTCTGGTGAAATGCTGTCTGCAATTTGGAACCAAGAATCTCCATTCAACCACACATTTGCATTGGGTCCTATAGAGATATCTTCGAATGATTGCAGCCATTGATGAATCATATTTGTGGCACTCTTATATGTGGAAACGAGTCACCTTCTTCGAACCTAGCTGCTAAGGACCCCACACAGCTAAACTCCAACATGGTTTTAGACAGTCCCTCTGCATTTTGTAAGTGTTCTTCAGTCTCTGCCCCGCCCTCCCTGTGGCTTTCTCCATGTGATCGTACTGATATACTGGTACTGCTCCAGTGGAGCAAGTGGCTATTAATCGAAATCACTTGCACAGACCTGTGTGATGTTTCATCACCTGTACTGTAGGAGGATCCCATCCCACAGACAAATCAATCACAAGAGAGGGTCCCTTTCATAAGCAGTTTGATACATTGTTTTTTTTGCTGTAACACAACCAAGCAGTGTATGACTAGAGCTCTGTACACCACCATACATTTTGTTTTTCCACCACGACTTGGAGGTCTGCGTCCAGTGCTAAACTGACACTAATGTGTTTTGATCCATTGACTCTCACACAAAGCTGGACATTGAATAATGGAAACTATGTTGCTCCTAAAACGCACAGCATACTTGAAATAAAAGACAGAGATGGTGTTCCTTATTGACAAAAATGTGAAAGACATAGTAGATTATGGAAATTGGAACGCTTGCGACATTGTTGAGCATTTCCAAACAGCTGCCTGGAAGTGATGATCTCTACATTTAATCTCATCTTTCACGGTGATGGGGTAGCAGATATCTAGATGTTCCACTTTGAAGAGACGAAGAGCATTGATTCCTTATATTGCAGCCACGTCCGTGATCACTGTTTCGGTGCTGCCCATCCCTAGAATGCGTTGTTCCTGCCAAGGCTCTCTCCATGTCAGACAAGTGGTATCAGTCAGTCACTGTGTGGTAATGAAGATAGTATGAGTGGACATATGAGGTGAAAAGGACACTGTCGACTGGGATACTGTACTGTAATAAACACCACAGTTGATAGTGTGGTCAATTTTTCCAATTTTACCAGTTCTTTCGTAATTTCAGTGCCGACCAATGACACAGCAGCATGCTTCCCATTGTCAGTATCATCACTAAACCATCCCTGCGCTACTTTGCATTCACCATATACTATATTGTGAATTTAGATAGATGACTGTGCAGTATGTCCATTCATAGTTAATTCTCAAAACATATACAGCAAAGTATACTAGACAGCTTTCTATACTGATGCAGTTATGTTATCTACATATTTCTAGTACTTCAATCATAGTATAGTTAATAATTATGATTATCCATCTTTCCCTATGTGGACAGGAGTCACAAGTCATTCTCACACTCTTAGGATAAAGCTGGAGATTGAAAGATCACCCCGCACTATATTTGACTAACCCTCCCTACAACACTGTCACTGTTTTAATTTGCAATTGACCAGAAGTTGGAGGGTGCTATACCCACTAAATTCCACATCTCATGTAGGAACAGAGCACGCTGAGTCCATAACCTGTTCAGTGACGACTGTTCCACACCAATTTTACTCATAGCACCTATCCAAGTGCACAAGATCCTTCCAGATACGCGAATGTCTAGAAGGTTAGCACCCCTTATCGATGTATAGGAGATAAGAGGGTGCTGTGATGATATAACAGATGGTTAAGAAGAAGCATGTGGTTTGTGGAAGATAGGGCTACAGATGGATGGAGTTTGAAACATTTTATGTAAATCAACTGTGCTGTCAATTCTAAAGAAGTATTCTAGTGTCTTGGGTCAATACCAAGAAGGTATTGGCAAGACAGAAATGATCATAGAACATAATCACTTGTAATCCTAAGGCTACACAGTTCTGCACTTAAACACACTATAATGTTAAAGCCATATTAGACATGTGGAGTGCAATGGTCTTAATACTCCAATGCAGGACATACATCCACCTTGCCAGTTTTCTATCCCACTAACTGCAGTGATAAACTTTAAGATGATAAAACTACTTCCTTCTACACCAAAGAAAAAGATAAAGTCTTTGTCATACATGCACAATATATCTTTCCGGAGGTGTGTAGCACCCACTGTTCACATCCGTTTATGGTTCAGAAATTGTAGTATGGTTGCATCAGTCCTATAAAATGATCATCAGCAACAGAGTATGTCTCTTACAAGGAAACAGACAAAGGTATAGCAGCAGTATTTGACACATTAGTTTCCACACCACGCTGTACTAACTCCTTAAACAGGATAACTGCCAAGCGAATGTATATGTAGAATTTGCAGCACTTGACAAACAACTGTCACAAGCTTAGAATCACTGCAGTTATGAAACTGAAGATTTGATTTATGTCCAATGGGGTACTTCATATACATCTTCAATCATCTTGAGAGGGTGTTGAAACGGGATTTCCGTCAATGGACATGATTCGTCACAAATGTGTTGGAAGTCCTCTGCTGACTGTGATATGGAGACATTTGCTGTTAATGATGGCAGGTAGATAGCGCTCTAAGTCACACACAGAGCACGCAGCTCTATATAAGTCGATCTCAAGTTACATCACACACAACTGATGCACCTCGAGAGAACAGCGAAAAAAATGGTTAAATGCGTGATAAATGACCTGCAGCAACATCTACCCTCTCTCTAGACTGCATCATCAGTCTACCATTAAATCATACCTCGTTACAAACCGTCTCAACCGATCACTTCACCCACTTTCTATCATCCTTTAACACAGATCCATGTTATTTAGAGGCAAATTGTTCTGTTTTCCAGGAAAGCATCATAAAAAGCAGTCAACTCGCATGTATCACCATTATGTAAGGGTTTACAGGTTGCACGCAACTGGCCGCCGTCTGCAGCGTGGCCTTGGGCGCGAATATGTCCCTTTCCTTAGCTCACCATGGAGCCTCTCGATACGACCGTGACTAGGATGTCAGACACAGTGATGATGGGTGCGCGTAGCGTGCGTTTTTTATAATCACCCTTTGTAAATAAAACTGTTTAAACTTACTTCTGCCGGCCGGAGTGACCAAGCGGTTCTAGGCGCTACAGTCTGGAACCGCGCGACCGCTACGGTCGCAGGTTCGAATCCTGCCTCAGGCATTGATTGTGTGATGTCCTTAGGTTAGTTAGGTTTAAGTAGTTCTAAGTTATATGGGACTGATGACCTCAGAAGTTAAGTCCCATAGTGCTCAGAGCCATTTTTGAAACTTACTTCCCGCTGTTCACGTATTGCCGTACCTCAAGGACCCACCGCTTACAAATCCTGACAAATCTTTCGTCTAATTATCATACGGGCTAACAACACAAACAAACAACCCCCATACAGAAGTGGTGTCATCATAAGGATAATTATGGAAAATCTACAGTCCTGAAGAGGTGCAGCACAACATGAATTTCGAGCAGCAGCAGCTGCGTGAACATCTTCCGACTATGCGGGTACATCCAACGCTGGAATTCAGGTTGGTCTGCCCCAGTTTGGCTAGAATACGAACGGCAATGAGTGACTCATTGGCGTTAAATTAGACGAAATGTTGCAATCCAGTCAGAGTAACGTCGTCAATCTATAAACTGCTATTAATGAACTGCAAGAAGAGATTCGACAGTTAAAAGTAGAAAGAAACGAGCGTAACATTCCGAAAGACTTGTCAAATGATAGTTCATGCAGTACAGGTACAACTGCAATAAAGAATTTTTCATTATTGCCATCAGTACCAGTGTTTAGCGGGAAACCAGAAGGTGATGTGAAAGTGTTTTCTTAGTAAACTTGAAGATGCCGCCCTGTCAGGATCATGGACAGATTTCGATAAGCTAGTGGTTTGCCAAATTAAGAATTCAGGGAGCAGCACAAGGTTTCATTAGCGCGGAGCCTACTTGCGTGAAAACGGAAGATTACAATGAGTTTAGAACGATTGTTGTTCAGTGATTTAGACGTAAAAACGAGATCAGATTTTACAGAGAGCAGCTTTACAGTTTGCGAGTGCGGCGAGACGAATCTATCGAGCAGTTTGCCGACAGAATTCGAAGCATCAACGCTCAAACGTACGAGTTAGTAGAATTTGAAAACGAAAATTGTATTCAGTTGTTCGAAGCTGACCAGAGAGCCTCGGACACATTCATTCATGGGTTGCACGGAGAGGAAGTAAGCAAGGCTGTTACATTGGCACGATGTAAAACGTTTAAGGAAGCAGTAGAATCAGCTGTTGGTTTCGTTGAAATATTAAGACGACCGAATGAGATGCAGAAACAGGAACTCAAGAGTTTTCAACACAACAGTACAGTGCTACAGATGCAATAGCTGGGTCACAAGCGTAAGGATTGTAAAGAGAATCGAACCTGCTATCATTGCGGGATGCAGGGTCATGTTTCAAGAGATAGTCGCAACAAGACGAAAGGTAATGCGAACAACAGACAATCTGCCAGATTTTTAAACGAGTACGGGGACGTACGGGCCACCACTCCGTCCGCCCCTTGCCAGAGACAGTGACTCCTGTTAGGCCGGTATTACACTATCAAATTTCTTTGTCAAAGATTTGATCAAAGATGTGATCCAATATTCCGTCCAATATATTTGACAAAGATCTTTGACATAGCGCTAGAAGGGGTATTACACTGTCATCAAATTTTTCGTCAAAGTTCAAGATGGCTGACAACAACTTGTTATTAACCGCAGCAGTTGTACGTACCCCAATTGCATTGTGTGCACATGCAGAAAAGAAGTGGGGGAAAAATGGAACCATACATACGAGGTTGACAGTCTTAAAAGTCCTAGGATTACAACTTGATAATAAATTCAGTTGGTAGGAGCACACCACAGAACTGCAGAAAGGCCTTAACAAATCTGTATTTGCAATTCGAGTGTTAGCAGACATAGGCAACATAAAAATGAAAAAGCTTGCATACTTTGCCTACTTTCATTCAATAATGTCATATGGGATTATATTTTGGGGTAAATCTTGAAGTCAACCAAAAGTTTTCAGAGTCCAAAAGCGTGTAATACGTATTATTTGTGGAGTAAATTCACGGACGTCCTACAGAAACCTCTTCAAAGAACTGGATATACTAACTACTGCCTCTCAGTATATTTACTTCTTAATGAAATTTGTCGTAAATAATATATCTCTTTTTCCAACAAACAACTCAGTTCATACATACAATACCAGGAACAAAAATGATCTGCACAAGAACTTAAAAGCACTTACTATAGTTCAAAAAGGGGTCAACTACTCAGGAACACTCATCTTCAATAATTTGCCAGGAAACATAAAAAATTTAGTTAGAAATAAAGATCAGTTTAAAAGGAGCCTGAAAAACTTACTACTGGCCAACTCCTTCTACTCCATTGGCGAAATTTTTAATAGGAACAAATGGTGTATTGTATTTATTCATACTATTAGTATTGTTATTTCAGCTTAAAAAAATCGACATGTTCCACATCCACGAGGATCTCCTCAGCACGGATCTATGGAACGAAAAACTAATCTAATCTGGGTGAAGCCGTGGGTTTTACGACGACACGATAAAAGCATTCAACAAAACTTGTTACGTGAGCTTACAGTGGAAGACGTCAAGTCATACATCAATTACTTAAGAATGGATGAGCATACATTTATGTATGTGCTCAATGAAGTGTATCCTAATATCACAAAGCACAATATTCACTTAAGAACTGCTACATCTTCAGAAGACAGGCTCACTACAACACTCCCATTCCTTGCTACATGAGAGGGTTATGTTATGTTAGGTTAGGTTAGGTTAGGTTAGGTCAGGTCAGGTCAGGTCTCCAATCTTCTTAATCTATTTTTGTATTCAGGGTGCCTCACGTTGTAAAGCGTCTCATCAGCTTCAGACATCTTTATTAATTTTGTAGTTGTCGGCACACACCAATTGTATTTACCGGCAATGGTTATAAAAACACTACAGACGACAGAACGCTGCAGCGATGCTAGCGCTCCATGTGGTTACATGTCACATTGCAGTGAACAGAAGACAAGCGGTTTCTTTGATCAAATATACAGCGAGGCCCTAGATTTGATCAAATATTGGACGACATTTGACAAAGTCCCTATTACACTATCAAATATCTTTGACAAAGATATTGGACAAAGATATTGGACAAAGAAATTTGATAGTGTAATACCGGCCTTAGTTTCAGTGAAAATCAGACCGGAAATGAATTCGTGGTAGGTGCTACATATCGTGGGAGAAACATCAAACTACTTATTGACACAGGAGCACAGTCCTCATTAATGTGGTGTCGCATAGATAAACGGGATAAATTGAAACCGCCGCTATTAAAAGTGCGAGGGTGAAACGGAGGAAAGCTACGTCAACTGTGGAGAAGTTGACGTAGAATTAATTCTTAGCCAAGGCCAAGATGAAGGTGAAAATAAGGATAAAGATAAATACACAGCAAAGTTGCAAGTAGTTTCAAATAATGAAACGCGTTATGACGGTGTACTTGGATTTGATTTCTTGTCCGCTAACGGGGCAGAGGTATTTGTCGCAGAAAGAAAGATCAGACTAGGCCGTAGCAACTACAACCTAGGAAATCGTTCTTCAGATCGTACTCAAAGGAGCAGCAATACTGACGTCGTGGGAATGGACCGCCCAAACGATGCATCAGTTCAAACCGTCCGAGCCGATGTTCAAATTGATCAGTCTCAGCAAGTTCCCAAGGGAGCAGGAAAGACAATCTACGTTGTACTTAAGTCACCCCGTTGCAAGGAAGGAACTTCGTTATTAATTGAGCGATCCAAGAAAAGTGTGTTCAAATGGCTCGAACCTGCGACCGTAGCGGTCGCGCGGTTCCAAACTGAAGTGCCTAGAACCGCTCGGCCACACAGGCCGGCGAAAAGTGAGTTACTGGATAAATGAATTGTTATGTTGCTAGAAGTGTAGGTGTCGCTACAATGGCGAGACAGATTACTGCGAAAGTCCAAATTACAATAACGAATATGAGCAATGAGGTTGTTGTTTTTCCATGAGGAACGAAAGTTGCTGGTGTCGAGTGTAAGTAAAAGTGACGTAATACAGATTCCAGATGAGATAATAAAGCTCCAGTTATAAACACAGATTTTTGTAACTGCAAAATTGCAAAGAGGAGACAAATTTAATAATGAAACTGAGGCGCAAAATTTGGAAGAAGATAGAACATTTGACAGGTGATAAATAGAAGATTTTAGCGCCTGTTTTGTTGGAGTATGCAGATTTATTACGAGAACGTGCAAATTTACCTGTCACTCATTTAATTCAGCATCGTATTCATACAGGGAATGCTGCCCCAATCACACAGAAACCTTACCGAATACCATTTAGTCAAAGAGAGTTGGTAGAAGACATGATTAAAGAACAGTTAGAAGCCGGAATTATAAAACCAAGAGATCCTTCAGACCCGCCGTGGTATTCGCCTGTTGTAATTGTAAAGAAGAAATCAATTTCAGGAGAACCACAGTTCCGTTTTTGTGTTGATTACCGATCTATGAATGCTGTGACCACACCCGACATTTACCCCATACCAAATTTAGTGGAAACCTTGGATTACTTGGGCAGATGTCGAATTTTTTCAGTATGTGATTTAACAATTGGTTATCACCAGTTAACAGTGCATCCAGATGATCAAGCAAAAACATCGTTTGTAACAGCAACAGAAGTTACAAGTATCTTCGTATGCCGTTTGGACTACATAATGCTCCAGTTACATTTCAACGCCTGTTGTATTAAGTTTTACTCTCACCCTCACACAAGCAGTTGTTTACCTTTATGATGTAATAATTTTTGGTAAAAACGTGAAGCAGCATACTGAGAGACTACAAGCTGTTTTTGAGCGTATAAGAAGAGCAAACCTGTATTTATCAATAGATAAATGTCATTTTCCACCAAGTAAAGTTAACTACCTCATGGTATAATCAGTGAAGGTGTTCGACCTGATCCAAAAGTAATTGAGGATGCAAAGAATTTTTCTGAACCACAGAATTTGAAAGCACTACAATCATTCTTGGGATCTTCAAATTTCTACAGATGATTTATAGCCGGTTATGCGAATGTAGCACGTCCAGTGACACAGCTACTGAAGAAAGGAGCCACATTTAATTGGTCAACAGAGTGCAAAAAGGCAGTGGAAAAACTTCAAACTGGTTTAACCACAGCCCCAATGTTAGCCTATCCGGATTTCAGTAGACCTTTTACTCTTTCAACGTCGCATCTAGTTTAACCTTAGGTGCAAATCTAGTCTCAAGAAGTTGATGGTCATGAACAACCAATCTCATCTACTTCCGAGCAATTAAACAAAGCAGAATGTTATTATACTACCACTGAGAAGGAGCTTTGTACTTTGGTTTTTGGTATAACACGTAACAGATGTTTCTTAACAGGAAGAGAATTTACAGTTATTACAGATCATGTCGCACTTAATGGTTATTGAGCTTAAAGGATGCAAGTTGAAGATTACCAAGATGGGCATTAAGACTGAGTGGTTACCAATTTAAGGTTATTCACCGATCTGGTAAAAACATGAGAATGCTGATGCAATGAGTCGAAAAGTCAATGTTTGTTTTACAATAAGTCGAGAAGAAGAGTTAAAGGCAGCTCAAGAAGAAGATCCACAATGCAAATTATTAAAAAATGATCAACGTTTTGTCAAGATAGATGGATTATTGTACAAAATCACTAGTAAAGGAAACCGCTTAGTTATTCCAGAAAGCATGAAAGAGCAAATCGTGAGAGAACAACACGATTCTTTATTATCAGGACATTGCAGTAAAAAAGCACCAAACATTAAAACAGCTCAAATGCTTTGGTGGCCGAGCCGACCGTTGTGGCCGAGCGGTTCTAGGCGCTTCAGTCTGGAACCGCGTAACTGCTACGGTCGCAGGTTCAAATCCTGCCTCCAGTATTGATGTGTGTGATGTCCTTAGGTTAGTTAGATTTAAGTAGTTCTAAGTTCTAGGTGACTGATGACCTCAGATGTTGAGTCCCATAGTGCTCAGAGCCATTTGAACCATTTTGGTGGCCGAGCCACAGAGCTGACGTTTTCGAGTTTGTTTCACAATGTGGTTCCTGTAACAGACGGAATAACCGTAGAAAAAGTAGAGCACTATTGCAAGAACTGTCAGAGACAAGTGAACCATTTGAACGAGTAGGACTAGATGTCGTAGGACCATTGCCTAAGACTAAACATGTAAACAAATACATATTGACGATGTTAGATCATTTCTTTAGATACCTTCTCATGATACCAATACCTTGTTAGAGCGCTGAGACTATAGCTGAAGTTTTTGTAAAAGAATGGATTCTTAAGTTTGGATCACCATTAAGTATAATTAGTGATCAAGGAACGAATTTTATGAGTGAATTACTTAAACAAACTTGTAAGCTCATGTAAATAACTCAGTTAAGAACCACACCAGCACACCCTGAAGGAAATGGAAGAGTCGAGTGAGTCCACAGAACAATTATTAAAATGGGTAGCCATTATATGAGCAGCAAACACGACAATCGGGATGTCTGTTTACCGTACTTGGTAAGTTGTTTAATGCCAAAATGCACAGCTCAACTGGTCTAAGTCCATATGAGATCATCTACGGAAAAAGAATGCATTCACCCTTGGACTTTGCACGATCGACTGCTGGAATCAGCAATGAACACATAAGGGATCCAGCACGCAAGCTAAAGGAAGCATGGAGGGGAGCGAAACAGCAGAATCATCAATCCTTTCTTCAGCAAGCAAGACAGCACGACCACCAAGCAGCAGTGCCACAGTATCGAGTTGGAGATCTTGTGTGTCTGAGCAACGTGGTGTTAAAAAAGAGTCAAGTCAAAAAGTTTAAGAAGTTTTGGAAAGGACTATATCCAATCTTGGGGGTGTTGTCGTCAGTCACTCTTAAGCTCCAACTTCCCTATCGTTCGATTGTCGTTCATGTCAATCGTGTAAAGCCATTTCTGGCTAGATTTCCTGTAGTTTCGCAAGATGACGAGGACCGACCGAGATGCGGACCTGCTGTTCTCAAACCCAGGAAGCGAGAATCGCGAGGTCACAGTCCAGACTTCGAGGCCGAGGCATCGCCACGTTCCGAGTGATCCTGTTCCAGACACTCCTAAAATCTGTGTAGTGTGTGAGACTGCAATGTGTGTGTTTATTTCAGCCATGTGCTTATGTGGATGTGTTGTGAAAATTTAGTATTGAAGCTATTGCACAAGTGCACAAGTGAAACTAAACCTTTTATTCCACAGGTTACCTCAAGAAACTCATTTATTTTATGTTAATTGTTAACTGTAGTATTTAGAACTAATTAACCATGTTTATTCTTATTCTAATGTTTGCTATGATAGCGAATTCTACTAAAGCAGTAGTAATAATACCACAGAGTACAGGTGTTTTCTTTGAACCACGATCAGACATTGTAGTTTCAACAAGTAATGCAAAACTTGTCCTCAAGTACAATCTGAGTGAAATTCAGCAGCAGTTAAATTCTGTAAAGAAGAAAATTGATCTAATTCGTTCTGTTAAGGATAATGATACAATTTTGGAAATGGGTACATCTTGGTATAATAACTGGATCACAGCCAAAATGCGGGTAGAGTCTACATTTGCTAATTAAGAACAACAGATTTAGTGTTTTTTTAAAGATTTTTCCACATAAAACTTTAATTAGGCATTGATTTTGGAGGGAGTATCCTTCATAATATATTTGGTACTTTAAATAGTCGAGATCTACTGGAAATTAAAGGCAAAATATTAGCTCTTGAACAAAAGTCCAGTACAGATTGAACTAACCTCTCTAATGAAATTATCGTATTAAAGAATATGCAAAGAACCATTACTAACCACACAGTTTTCATTTAACAGATTGTAAAGCAATTTATCTCACATTTCTACGTACTTCGTAATGAAACGAACGCAAATATCCAAGAACTATTCCAAGGATTAAATGATGTGAGTGCACACTTAGATTTAAACACTCTTTTGTTAAGGATTACTGATAGTTTATCAAATGCTAGAATTGATGCCCTTATCTTAAGAACAGCCTTAGAAAGTAGTTCAAATGATTGTCTGAGCAGCGTACTACTACATCCAGAACAATTTTTACAGATCCTACTATCAATAGAACGAAAGCTAGATGCAACTTGTACCATGATTTACCCTGTTAACTCTTACAATTTATATCCTTACTATAATTTAACCACCACACACAACTTAATGATTGAAGATTAATTAACTGTTATTGTTTCTATTCCCATTGCTAGATCAAAGCATAATTTTGCAATGTAAAAGATTTATACTTAACCTGTGAAATGGAGACAGGCAGGTATTCATGTAAAGTATATGCTGAATGATTGTCTACTGATCAGCAAGGATCGAAGATATTTTGTGTCCTTAAGTGAAAATGATTTGCATATGTGTAAATGTAGTCATAAGTTAATTTGCCCTGAATCGGTAGTATCCTTAGATAGTAGAGTATACAGCTGTGAGAAAGAATTGTTTATTAATCATCCCTCAAGAGATGATTGCCCTAGAATTTTAACACATCTTTATCATCCATTTCTTAAACAATGTTCTGAAGGTATAATTTTCTCATTTAACTCCACCCTTGATGTCACATTTACATGTAAAAATTATGATACACCCAAGCTACCCTTTACACTCAAACTGAATAATAGTGGATTAATCTTGAATGCCACAAATTATGATTTATCATGTGAACTATTTGATATGCCTAGTGTGTTGCCAACTACATTTCATGCAACTGGACATTTGCCATTAACGAGAATGTTATTTGTACATATTATCATATGGAAAGCATTCCTTATCAAGTTTTTCTGAAGACAATAATTTAATTTAGGATATCCACGATAATTTGATTTCTTCCAATGATGAGTTAAACTTCATTGAAGCAGCAATTAGGATTAAGTCCTTCGATTTATCCAGTAATGTTAATGCATACTTGAGTGTCAGTATTGTGTTTTTATTGCTTTTATTAATTTGTCTTTTGTCAACAGCATTTGTCATGTATGAAATTGTCATCTTGAAGGCACACTTCTCTGTACCGAACGTTACTGTGTCTGCAAATGAAATACATGTTGCAATGCCTTCTGATATCACAAATGGCGAAATAGATTCATAACTCCCAGGAGGTCGTTTTGAGCCACCTACGGTTGCTCTTTTTCTCTGGGGAGAGTGATGTAAGGCACTGCGGATTGCGCACAGCCGTACGATGCGTTAACACGCGCTCGCCAGCCGACGTGTCCGGAATGCAGACAATTTGCTTGGTCAGTAGACGCGCGTCCGGCCGCACTGCGACGGAGAGTACGTGACTGACTGCCGTCCACAGAGGCAGTATTAACTAGCACGGCCTCGGGCGCGAATATGTCCCTTTCCTTAGCTCACCATGGAACCTTTCGATACGATCGTAACTAGGATGTCAGACACAGTGATGATGGGTGAACGTAGTGTGTGTTTTATAATCAGCCTTTGTTAGTAAAACTGTTTAAACTTACTTCTCGGTGTTCACGTATTGCAGTACCTCAAGGATCCACCGCTTACAAATCCTGACAAAACATTCATGTAATCATCATCCGGGGCAACAACACAGACTAACCCCCTTATAGATGCTTGACTGGCCTGCCCTGTCATGGAATATGTACATGGTGCATCCGGAAGATGTACACTTTCATACTATCCTCCAGTCAAAGTCTTCATCAACTGATAAGGCACGTGTCTCAGGTGTGGCAAAAAATTCCTCGAGATGACATTCGGAGTTTTTTTTTGCTTCTGTGGAAAGACAAACACGTGGTGTATTCACTACAGTGAGACTGAAACTTCATGATGTAACACTTGCCATTTCTGTCAGTGTAGTTAATGATTTCCGATTTTTGTAGGTGAGTGCTAAGCTTTAATGCATGAGCAAGTAATCCTTCACGTAAAATTGCGGAACTGTTAAATAGGTGGTGGCAATGACCTTGCCGCAGTGGATGAATGAAGTTAAGCGCTGTTGGGCGTGGCCGGCTCTTGGATGGGTGACCATCCAGCCGCCATGCGTTGTTGACATTTTTCGGGGTACACTCAGCCTCGTGATGCCAATTGAGGAGCTACTCGACCGAATAGTAGCGGCTCCGGTCAAGAATACCATCACGACTGGGAGAGCAGGGTGCTGACCCCACGCCCCTCCTATCCGCATCCTCCTCTGAGGATGACACGGCGGTCGGATGGTCCCGGTAGGCCACTCGCGGCCGGAAGATGGAGTGCTTAAATAGGTGGGGTAGTGTTGACGAAAAAAAGACGAAGCTGTCAATGTTCCCATGGAAACTTGAGTTGTTTCTTTATTTTGGGTGTGACTCTTTACCTAAGCTACTGTGAATGGTTTTATCTTTTCGGAGATTTCTGCCAAGGTCGCAAGTAATGATCTGGATGCGTCGTTTTGACTGTTGCTTGTGTTCTTCTTCCAGACCAGAGTTCGGATCTAGAAAAGTTTGGACTACTGATTGCTGATAGCCATTATCATTGGCACTGGAGAAGTGGCTACTTTAATCCCACTTCGTGCAGGCTGCCAGTCCTTATGACGTCGATTTGAGATGAGTAGCAATGCCGAGAATTGGTCCAGGATGGCACATCGCTAGAAGCAATTGCTGTCCCAACCAAACGGCAAATTTCACATATAATGGTAATGATGCACACTATCTCATCAAATAGATCTAGACACCCTGTAGGGAAGCAGCCTACTCACGCCGTAATAAATTTCACATCAGTCTTTCCATTGTGTGCCAGCCAGTCCGCTGTAACTAGCTCTGACGTCATAAATGTTGCGCAATACTTTAAAAATCAAGTAAATAACCTAAAATGTTTCTAGTATGTCAGGATTAATACTGAATTAATATGTGTTGAATATCAGTTCGATAACTTTAGCCATTTTCGAAATTTGGACGTTTTTCTGTAAAAATCATTGGCGCAACAGAAAAGAGCTAGAAAGTTATAAATATATAATTAGATTCATTTTTCATAATTATTTAATAAAAACAGTACTTTGGATTTCACAAATTAAAATTTTAGTGGAAATTCATGATTTTCAGGTTTTCGTCTTAAAACTTAAGGAAGCAAGATAGATTAAGTAGGCTAATAAATAAGGCTAGGATGTTTCTATTTAAGTAGAATGGAGATCCGCTATCACCATAAGGATGTGAGAAGTTTCATTTGAATACCTATAAAACTATAGCGATAGCGTATCTCCAAAGGGCCAGTTCAGAGCTCGTCTACTGCGTGCAGTGTAATTAAATTAATTCTCTCGCCCAAAATATTTAACTTAGCCACATCAAAATTCTATTATGATTACTTACCTGTGTGCTGAATGCACATTTAAATTGAGAGCTTCATCGGCCATCAGCAAAAGAAACTATGATTTATTCAATAACTTAATGTGGTGCATTACTAGCCCAGCGGCTAGTCGGGAGAGCCGATTTGATCAGGCGTTCCCTTAGCCGTCCGCACCGCGGCTTTTATATATAAGAACGCTGCGAGAGGAAGCAAGGCCCCAGTTCTCTCCAGACGCTGAATAGCACACCATCTGTGTCGGGAATCGCGTCGCGTCGCGTCGGTATCGTTGCTACAAACAGCCTCGGATGCCGTATTAAGTTACTCGAGATACGCGTAACCATGAAATCATTTTCGAGTGAAGTGTTAATTCTGGGATGACTTTAAATATCGATCTTCAGTTTGCGTATTGTCGTATTTTCACGTGCCGCCGCGGGACAGACATTCTACCAATTATTTAGCGTGGCGTTTGATGAACCTTATCATCAAATTATGGCGAGCATTCATTTAAATATTTAATTTGGACAGTTATAGTTGCATCAGCGCATTAGACTCTGAACTGCTCTGTTAGTCAGATTGTGTGGATTCTTTGTTTTATCTGTGATTTTCAGAATATAGAGAAAGTTTTTTCACGATAGTTTTTGATCATAAATCCCAGACAATCTCCTAATTCCTCAGAGCTATAAGCTGTAACTATAAGTGTATTCTCAGATGAAGTGGGCACTAGGAATTGTAATTACAGGCTTCACGTTTTGCTAATCACTTTCTGGTTGCCAATATTGTAGTTAGAGAGCCAGTGTTGAGAACGGCGAAAGACAGCATAAATAACATTCTAAATAATAGGAACATTTTAAACAACTTATTCCACCCGCCGCCGCACATATGGTTAATCGGCCGGGAAATGAAGTGTTTCAACATTCTACAAACATATATAATACAACAATATTTCCATCCGCCGCCCCACATATGGTTAATCGGCCGGGAAATGCAGTGTTTCTACTTCTACAGAAATTTTATATAATACAACAATATTTCCATCCGCCGCCCCACATATGGTGCATCGGCCGGGAAGTGTTTCTACATTCAAGCATTTATATAACAGCTACATATTTTCCTACCCGCCGCCCCACAAATGGTGCATCGGCCGGGAATGCATCTGTTTCAACATTCAAATATATTTATATATAACCACATTATTCCCACCCGCCGCCCCACAACCCTATGTACGAGGGTCACTCCAAAAGAAATGCGCAATACTTTTTTTTTTTAAATCCATCTTTTATTCTACATGTCTGAAAGTTTTACAGTGTGTAGATACATCCTTTAGGAACAATATTTTAATTTCTCCACATAATTTCCATTCCTCTCAACTGCCTTACGCCATCTTGGGACCAGCGCCTGTATACCCGCACGGTAAAATTCTGGACCAACCCGTTGGAGCCGCTGTTTGGCAGCATGCACAAGGGAGTCATCATCTTCAAACCTTGTTCCACGAAGAGAGGCTTTCAGTTTCCCAAAGAGATGATAGTCACATGGAGCCAGGTCAGGACTGTAAGGCGGATGTTTCAGTGTTGTCCATCCGAGTTTTGTGATCGCTTCCATGGTTTTTTTGACTGACATGTGGCCGTGCATTGTCGTGCAACAGCAAAACATCCTGCTTTTACCGATGTGGTCGAACACGACTCAGTCGAGCTTGAAGTTTCTTCAGTGTCGTCACATGTGCATCAGAATTTATGGTGGTTCCACTTGGCATGATGTCCACAAGCAACAGTCCTTCAGCATCGAAAAACACCGTAGCCAAAACTTTTCCAGCAGAAGGCGTAGTTTTGAATTTTTTTTCTTGCGTGAATTTGCATGATGCCACTCCATTGATTGCCTCTTCGTCTCTGGTGAAAAATGATGGAGCCATGTTTCATCACCTGTCACAATTTTTCCAAGAAATTCATCTCCACCATTCTCGTACTGGCAACATCCTGGGAACCCACCTAGCACAAAGCTTTTTTAACGCCAACACTTTCAGTATTCTGCAAACACTTCCTTCCCCTATCCCAACGTAGCATGACAATTCGTTCACTGTGATGCGTCTGTCAGCAGTCACCGATTCGTTAACTCTCTGCACATTGTTTTGAGTGTGTGCAGTACGAGGCCTGCCGCTGCGAGGACAATCCTCAATATTGCTGTGCCCACTTTCATCATGTAACCTGCTTGCCCACCTACTAACTGTAGCCGGCCGCAGTGGCCATGCGGTTCTAGGCGCTACAGTCTGGAACCGCGCGACCGCTACGGTCGCAGGTTCGAATCCTGCCTCAGGCATGGATGTGTGTGATGTCCTTAGGTTAGTTAGGTTTAAGTAGTTCTAAGTTCTAGGGGACTGATGACCAAAGAAGTTAAGTCCCATAGTGCCCAGAGCCATTTACTAACTGTACTGCGATCGACAGCAGCATCTCCATACACCTTTTTCAACCTCTTGTGGATGTTTCCCACTGTTTTGGTTTCACAGCACAGGAGTTCTATGACAGCACGTTGCTTCTGACGAACGTCAAGTGTAACAGCCATCTTGAAGACATGCTGTGACGGCGCCACTCCCGGGAATCGGTTGAGCTAAGTTTAAAAACAAGCGGGAAGGATGTATCTACACACTGTAAACTTTCACACATGCAGAATGAAAACTGTATTTTTACAAAAATAGTGTGCATTTCTTTTGGAGTGACCCTCGTAATTCGGAATTGACCACTAGATGTCATGAGATGCGCACGCGCCAGTATAAAACGATGCGAGTTGTCAGTAGACTGATACAAGTCATGGCAGTCACTCGTAAAACCAGACATAAAAACCGCACAAGAGGACTGCAGGTAAAACATCAAGTGTTGAAACTGGATGTTAAGCTCGCGCCGTCTTCGTCTTGTTGTCAGTAGAGAAGCTGTAACACCAGAATGGGTCGCTCAGGACAGCTCAGTGATTTCGAATCTGCACTAATCATTGCATGTCACCTCAGTAACAAAACAATAAGGGACATTTCAACCCTTCTAAAGCTCCTCAAGTCGACTATTGGTGATGTGACTGTGAAGTATGCGAAGAAACGACCGCAATTAAACCGAGACCAGACAGAGATGGTTGAGCATTACGAAGTGTGGGTGTGAAAAAACGCATGAAATCCGCTGAAGGAACCACTAGTGAGTTCGGGAGTCCTACTAGCGAGGAGTTAAAAAAAATGGGGGAGGGGGGGTACAGTGATCGAGTAGTCGACCATAAACCACACAGCTCTCTAGTCAGTGCTAGGTGACGTTTGAGATGGTGCAAAGAGCGGCGCCACTGGCCAATGGATGGCTGGAAGCGACGTATTTGAAGCAATGTTGTTGCAATCACATGGAAGGATTTGGATTTGGTAAGCGCCTGGAGAACGCTACCTGCCATCATGTGTAGTACCAACAATGAAGTACGGTGGAGGTGGTGTTATGATATGGCGGTGTTACTTGTGTTCAAAGTGTTCAAAGTGTACATTGGGTACAGATTTGTCAGGAAGTCGTTTCAGAAAGTATTTGTATGGAGAGTAGCCGTGTTTGGAAGTGAAACGATAAATAGTTTAAGCAAGAAGAGAATAGAAGCTTTCGAAATGTGGTGCTAGAGAAGAATGCTGAAGATTAGATGGGTAGATCACGTAACTAATGAGGAGGTATTGAATAGAATTGGGGAGAAGAGGAGTTTGTGGCACAACTTGACTACAAGAAGGGATCGGTTGGTAGGACATGTTCTGAGGCATCAAGGGATCACCAGTTTAGTATTGGAGAGCAGCGTGGAGGGTAAAAATCGTAGAGGGAGATCAAGAGATGAATACACTAAGCAGATTCGGAAGGATGTAGGTTGCAGTAAGTACTGGGAGATGAAGAAGCTTGCACAGTATAGAGTACCATGGAGAGCTGCATCAAACCAGTCTCAGGACTGAGGACCACAACAACAACAACAGTGTCATAAGTAACAGTGCTCATTGTTGAAACTGAACTACAAATAGTAGTGTATTGTAAATATACCACTGATGATAGAGATGTAGGGAACTATTTTATTTGGAAAACACCAATCTATTCATATAGCTACGAAACTACCGGGAGTTAGACCCTTGCTATTTCATATAAATGAGGAAGCAACAGATTTTTCATCGTAACTGTATCGTTGCTAATTTAGCACGATACATTTGGCTCCCATGAGAGATTGCAGGGCATCTGACTTCATACATCATGATGAAAAGGTTGGCAGTAGTTAACGCTCTTACTTGTGTGCTCTAATGAAGGAATACCAGTAAGCTTTACCTGCATTCAAAGGAAGAGGATGTCCATTTAAACGACTGCAGTAAAAGCATACGGAACCTGCCGGCCGAGGTGTGCGTTTTTTCTGCACAACCTGGGTGAACGCGTTGCGGACTGCCCAGTTCCTCGGTCTCATTGAGCAGACGCATGGATGGCGCCGGTCGGTCGGCGGCCTCGTCCAGGTAGGCTGACTAGCGCAGAGGAGTTGCTGCAGCTATGGGCAGAACATTGATGACGAGCAATAAAGCAGAGAATGGCCCTTGTTAGGCAGGAAGCCGTTGAGAGGATTGTGTGTTTTTTACGAATTTCTGTGGGACAGGTCAGTGGCGCCCAGACTCTGCTACAAAACATATTTGTGAAAGCGTGGACACAACAGGGGAGACAACGATCTTTTTATGGAGACCTGTAGTTCCATCCAGGTCATGCTTTTAGCAAAGACATAGTGAAAATGCTTGGGAAAGAGGCCGCGAAGCTGAATCTTTCTTCTTTTTCTCCCAATTAAGTTTTTAAGTCGCTGGTTGGTCAAATCTGGGTATGCTGAGCAAAGGGTGGTCTCCCAGCTTTCAATGCCACACTCCAGCTCGTGATTGGCCTGGGCAAGAGTGGGTGTATTCTAAGCATGTAAATGTGCTATGTGAGGAACGCTGAGAGACAGGAACACTTTCTTTCACTGGCACTTCGCTAGTAAAAAACTGCAGGTCTTTACCTAAACGGTGATACTTGTGTCCTTTGCTAGTGTGCCATTTAGAGCCTGTGCCAGTCACCATCTGAACCATCAGAGGTACTACTTCTAGCATCATGCACACAACGAGTGATGCATGGGCATACTTATTTGTTTTGAGTTGGCCATCTAAACATTTGACATATTTCGTCACACATAGTCGTGGCACAGAGTCAGATTGGTTTGGCAGATCAAAAAATGGGTCCATCTGCACACCGGCGTTTCAGACGCTCATAGCGAAGTACCTGTGTTCCGAATTAGCCAAACACGAGACCATGTACTTGCATTTTTTTTTCTGCGCCTCCCATTAATAACAAACTGCTGCCGTCCATGACCGCAGTCGCCAGATGCTTTGTGGTGTGCTGCCCTGACCAGCAGGAGGGTCAAGTATTCACTGCTATGGCGTAGGGCTCCAACATATGCTTCTCAGCACCCTGTTCTTTGGAACCACATTTTTCTTTATGGAGTAGTAGATTACAGATGCTTGACTTTAGTGTAGTTTTTGGGCCATACCACGGATTCACATGTATGAAGTCAGGTAAAGCGATTAGTGCTCTGGTTAGTGTCATGTGTTGATCTCCAGCTGATCACTTTGTTCACCATAGACCGCATATCATTGAAAGCGTTTGACCAAAAGAAAAAAAATGTTTGTGTACCATTTCTTTAGCCTTTTTTTGTCTTATGATGTTAAGAATAAATAAAGCTATTGTTATTTAGACCACAATTCCTCCTAGTTTTATGATTAATACTACCATTGCCATTTTTATCAATGTCTCGATAGTACTTGAAAGTTGGAAGCTTACAGTTGGTGAGCCACGCCAGGATCTACGTCCTTGGCACTTCTGTGATGATGTCATTTAGTGTCCTTGCGACGCAGGTCCACATTATGATGAAATTAAAAAAAAGAAAAATATGGTCTATTAGTATGTTGTAGATACTTTATTCTCTGATTGTGTTGTTTATGTGTTTATTTGATTTATTTACATTGTATTTGTGTCAGTACTTCTATTTCACATGTCGACCATTTTCCCGTCGTTGCTAACGGCGTTGTATTATTTTTGTGGTGTTGTAAGGTGGCGTGGTCTCCTGACCTTCATTTCTTACATATTCCGACCTCACTATCGTATTTTGCGTATCAAGATGTGTCATTTGAGCCCAAACTCGATAGGGTAGTCAGTTTTACGTATTTCCATTTAATGGATATGCAAATCTAATAAATAAATTGCAAGTGCGCACGGAGATTAAAAAGTCGAGGCTGGCGCACACAAACATTCAAGACACGACGGCCACATGGGTTTTTGTTCGGCAGAGGCAACCAGCCCATTGGAAAGTCCGTAGGTAGGTGGGTTAGCACGCAGCTGCACCGGCCGGCTGACCGCCTCCGGACCAAAACAGTTTTTGCCAAAGAAAAGGGATAATAGCCTGCGTGTTCACCTTATTGTTTGGGAGTGCCCCAGCATACACATTTTTTTGACGGACCTAGTGCACAGTTTCAGAGTTCTCACAAGTGGACAGTAAACGCCTAATGCAGATGCTATATATTTCCGGATTGGTCAGCTTAGCCATTCTCCTGTTTGTTAGAGTAACGCTGATGGGTGGACTATTGCTGATGCAATGAGCCGGAGGAGTGAGGGAAAGACAGCGGATGATATACCCTTTCGTTTTTTGCGTGGAGGGAAGTTGTTCCAGTGCGCTCTAGTAGCAGGAACACGTAGCAGGAGCAAGTGCACTCGTGCGTGTACGCAGAGTGTGAGGAACAAAGTCTCTACTCAGTACTGCACTGAGAGAGCAGTTCTGTCACTAGCGAATCGGGGTGATACTCTATACTGAGTCGCTCGCAATTAAGCGTTTGTTCACTATGTTGGCCGCAACACTTAATGTGCAGTGTGAACACAGACAGATTATTAGTTAGCGCCTGCAAGCGAACATTGAGTGGCATTGTGGTGGACTGGTTATCTGACTGCCAATAGTTAGACTAGGGGCAGATAGGAGTCCTTGACTTCATCAAGGGGTAGTGAGAGTTCGATAGATGAAGGTCAATCCAGATAGAAAGAGAGTTTTGTAATTTTTCAGTGGCAACGATGCAGGCAGCAGTCGTCGCAGCTCACGGTATTCTGCACTACAGCGTAGGCGAGCTCCATCTTTCCTCCATTAGAAATAACATACTTCATTCACATCACTCCATTACATTTCTCATTTCTCTTGATCGTACTTAGAAAAATTCAGTCGGATAATTATTCAAGTTGAGTAAGCGTGGCTCTCAACCATCCTGCCGAGTAAATAACATTCTTAAAGAAAATGGATAAAAGAGCTTTCCCACACTTAGTATACAAATGTCATTAACAGGGTTCCTATCCATAAGTGGTAACCTCCTGTTCCGAAAAGAACCCGGAAATCCGTGTATCAGTTTATAAATAAAAGTTTCATTTGATTTTTCCTAAATTTTGCAATAAATAATATTTTCCGTTCGTTTAATGTATCTCTTACGCTAACTAGCAATACTCCAGTACCCAAGTATCCCACTAGTTACGTAAGAAAATAGAATACTTTTGTGTCTTTTCCTTACAACGGACGACTCCAGAAGATACTTATTGCTGAAAGTTTTTCAGGCATTTCTTTTTGGTACGTTAGGAGTGTCTGTCTGGCTTCTGTAGTAGTATGGGGTGGAAATTGCTTCTTGCAGGAGCCAAAGGGTACTTGTCAGATTAATCCATTGTGCAACTCGTCAACATAACACCCACACACTGACAGTGTTTACTATTGTATTTGTTTTGTACTTGGTTGTGTTTGATTCTGAATCTCGTGTAGTATTGTCGTAGTCTCGAACTGCATACGGGTTTGCTACTTTTTTTTGCGTCATTTTGTTGTACTGTGTATATCTTGTGAGTTAGATAATACGGTTGTCCACGTGTTGCGCGGATAATTAAAGTTTGTTGTGGACCGAGAATTTGAATGATAACGAGAAGTAAGGCACGGAGACAAGTAGACTGGGAGCGGGAAAATAAAGCGTACATTATGGAGGAAGAGCGCAATGAAACGGCGGAGGCACAGTTTCAACGTAGGGGGAGGCGTTGCACTTGAACGATGTTAGCAACAACGATGTCGTGCAACAAGGAAATCAGGGAGACGAACACGGTATGGCTTTTCTTGAGGGGACAGACAGTTCAGATCGCGTGTGATGGAAAGGAGGAGGATTTCAATCTGGTGACATTTTTGATGGGAATAGAGAAGAAACTTGCTAGACTAAAGGGAATGGAGGCTGGACGAAAAGGAGTGGAGGAAAAGATTAATGGACTAAGAGGAATGGAGGAGAAAATTAATGAGTTAGTACGAAATAATAACGAGACGAGGACGGACATCAAAAGTATCGGTGCTCAGGTAAATCAGATGCTGCGAGAGGAACGCAAGTCATGGGCAAATAAACTGCAAGAAAAACTACATAAAATAAACACCAAAGCAATCAAAAGCTTGAAGATTGCGCATGATGCTAAGAAGATAGCAGAGAGCGCAAAGACAGAAGCAAGTTTCGCAAGACGAGTAGCAGCTGAAGCATCGAAAGCGAGTAAACGCACAGAACAGCAAGGACGAGAGGGAGTAGTCAGTTTGAAACAAGAAGGTCGAAAGCGTGGAAAAGCGGCAAAATGACACGGAGCAGCGCATCAACACGAAAATACGTGAAGCCATGGATTTTCATGCGACAGCGGCCATGAACAAATTAGAATCTGAGCTGCGCAAATTAGGGACTGGTTCGGACGTGACAACTGCAACTCCAGTGAGAGACCCTGAAGAGGTCCAGACTCTCCTTTCGTTCAAATCTCAACACGAAGCTATCAACACCCGTATGGAGAAGAAAGTGGATGAGGCACTAATAGTAATAAGCGGTATAGCTAAAGTTATTGTAAATATTGTGTGCAGATTAAGTTTCTAAGAGCTGCTTCTCTCTTGTTAATGTTTGTCTTGAGTCGTTCTTCATCGATAGCTCTCCTTCGTGATGGGGCCTGCAGAATGCAAGGAATGATTGAACTAATTAAGTAATCAACAAAACCTTCCAACCTCACCGAGACCTTGTGCTGGGCTTTAGATCATTTTGTCACCACATCAATTATTTCGATGGTGTTGGGGTTACTATCACAGTTGAGTCCTTAAATACCATGGATATTTTGTGTGTATGTATCCTTTAAACGAACTCTTTTTAACGTTTACTTTACAAAAGATGGCTTCATTTACCGATCAGCTCGAAGAAGAGTATCTAGCTGCATGTTCCGTATATCATATATGCTTTCTTTCAGATGGCAAACCATAAAATGCTTCCCACATTGGCAAAAGGTTTGTGTGCCAGATGCCGGACGTGATTATCTTACGTGATCGTTGGTAGTATCACCTTTATACCATCTGAAATTCGTGGTTCTGATTCTTTCTCCTGTCAACTACGAAGATAGCTCTGTAAAAGTTTTTGAGCACACAGAAAGTAAAGCCGCTGGAATTTCAGCATCACCTGTGTTTCACTGCCATGGTAAGCATGTAGTGCTTTGTGAGAACGTCGGCGTTCTTGGAAAAAATTTTCACCGATTTCTTCCTCCGGTAGATTTGTATGTAACCTCAACGTTTTCAACGATCTCCTTACTCGTCATAGTCAGATTCATCTGTAGCCCGCGTGGTATTTCCTTTTGTTAGCCGATTCTTGTCATGGTGACGTCACGGTAGTAAGGTGCATGTAGACTTCATCCCCTTGTCTCGAATCCAAAGTGGAGTTATGTACTCTGATGGAGAGCTTTTCCATAAGCTTTCGTCTGAATTTAGCCCTATTTGATGACGTGCTACGAAAAAAGAGAAAGCGGAAAATTATACCACTTCCTATGATGGAAAATTGGAACCACACAAAAAAGTTAAAGCCTCGCAAATGCAAACCTACATTTTATAATACCAAAGGCACATCAACATTTATGTTCAGTAGTCAGGGGTAAGTGCAACCTTGGCACAGCGTGCACTGTGGATAAGTATGTATTGGTCAGTCAGGCAGAGCTGTTTTAATTAGGTTGTCTGAACATGAGAGAAGCTGCAGATTAAGAAAGAAAGATTCAACGTTTGCCGATCATCTTTTAACAGAAATCCACTCACGTGATGCAGAATGTGAAGTTTTGCATTTTATTAACAAAAAGAAAAAAACAGAAAGATGATATTAGTGTTAAATAACCAAACTCAATATCCTTTTTCTTCTGTGTTGAATTAAGATTTGGTTAATATACAAATAGTAGATTGAAGTTGTAATTTCTACTTCATTTTTAATCAGTTGTTGAACGCATATCTTCACATAACTCACCTTTACATCTTCTTCTTTAGTTAATACAATTATTTATTCGCGACATAAAAAAGTAATACTCTCCTGCCAAATAGCTCTGTATGTCATCATTTTTGTATTTTCTGCATAAATAATATCCGTGTACGTTGCACGTCATTTTATCTGTGTTTGCGACATTCAGTTGTCACCTCACAATGGCGTGATAAGCTGAAAACCGGTTGGTAACCAAATAAATATAATTTTCCATATAGTTTTGTTACAGACGTAGGAACTTATTTTCTTGAAAGTAACAACGTAATCAAGTAAATGTTGAGTTATCAATAGTCGATAAATAGCATCTGTTTAATTAACCGAGGAAGCAGAAGTAGTAGCGTTCTTCCTGTGTTACTAGGTTGTATTTACTGATATAAGCAGTATAGAAATAGTTTATTATTAGTTTATGTAAAATTTTGCTTACGATAGCGGCGGCGTGGTGAGCTGATGTTGACAACGACCTGCCGTGAAGTAAATAATTAATGCTGTTCCTGCTCTGGGGTTAACAGGTTGCTATATGTACCCTTGTGTGCTCAGTAAATTAATTATCCTCGTAAAGCGTACATTTTATAACAAAACTTTTGCGTTAATTTGGCCGTCACATAATTCCCAGCATTTAACGGTCGTTGGCAACATCAGCACATTACATCGCCGCTCCTATAAGTGAAACTTAACCGTAGGTAATTTCGAAGAATGATTGCCTATCGAAGTCGCGGGATCCAAACGATACATATCGATCGTACGATTGTAAATCGATCATGCGACTCTGGTGGCGGGCGTTACGATCAATTATTTGTGATCGTCATTTTTATCTGTTTTCCGTCATTCCCTTAGTTGCTCTAAGTTACATACCTCCACGAATTGATGGCAAAAAGGGTATTGTTCGCGCAGCGTAGACATCACATGGCCTTTCATATGACGACAACATCGAGGACGAGTAAGGTAAATCATTTCCTTTGTAATTGCAAGTATTTTTGTAACGGTCTTCTTTTGTCATTTCTGCAGTGACCATGTCTTATGTTACTACGCAGCTTAACTTGTTCAACATCTCAGAAGATTCTGATTCTTGATTGGATCCACGGAACATGGTAATTCATCAATGAATCTTATGCTGATACTCAAGAACGATTCCCCATGCGTCACTCAGAGCACTTAGTTCTGTGCAGAAGTTACGTTGGGATGAGGGCTGCCCATAAGGCGGAACGGGTGGGGGCGCATGTGAAAAAGTATCTCTATATGTATTTCTTTTCTTAATTCAATTGCGATTTCTTTTTATGAATGAAATTTTCACCGAGTTGTCTGTGCTGGGCGATCGTTAAAGAACGCACGTTCATTGTTGCTAGCGACGGTTTTGTTAGTTTACAAATTTTAAGTAACAGAAAATAAACCGACACAACAAACAGATTTTATAGCGTGTCCAATTTTTTTTAAATTTAAAATAACAGAAAATAAGCCAACATAACAAAAATATTTTATATAGCTTGTCCAACTTTTCTTGGGACAGTGCCCCCTTCTGCTTCTTGGTACTTGTCTATAGAATTCGTAAGTTTTCATGACGGTTGCCACTGTTTTTGTCACTGCTGCCAACGTATGCCAGCTGACACTGAGCGGCGCTGTAGTAACTATTACGTAATACTATGATTATTGTTTGACCTTGAGTTGATTGACAATAATAACTTTTCTAGAGATTGAATATATGGATTGAACGGTGTTCTGAAATGCCTTTGGTGGCAAGAATAGGAATAATAAGGAATACAAGGCTTGCCCCCAGGGTTTAAACAGTGACCCAATTATATTTGGAAAATTTTTGATAAGTAGCCCAACAATAGATGGAGCTGTTCCAATAAATTTCCAGGAAACCGTGTTTCTGTTTGCGGCGCTAGAGAAAGTCTCTTTCTGAATCATCGTAGCATTCGTTAACTATGTCAAACATATCGAGTTAAAGAAGTTATATACACATGGTCCATTCGAATGATGATTGTTAGACTATCACATACAGCAATGAGAAATTTGTAAAGGCATTATTAACATACGTTTTATCCAGAGTTGCCACCTGTCCCTACTTTGCCGGGACAGTCCATATTATCTTGGTTTTGTCCCGCCCCCCGACAGCACATCTGTTTCGTCCTGAATTTGGTAAGGTCTCAGCGAATTTGTTTGTCTTACGTTGATGCACGAAACTCGCACTCGATTCAATTTTGCCGTCCCGCTTCCGCCACACGCGCTCCCCACCACCCCCGCCTCGGCGCAGTCAATGCATAGACAGGCCAGTTTGGATGAGACAGTACAAAGACATGCGTGTGTTCGGAAAATTTACTACTGTGTTATATTCACATTGTTTGAGTTGATAATTGTTTGTGGTGAGTATCTCAAAACTACACGTAATTTATCATTTCATAAATAACAATAAACATTTTGTAGTATATAGTATTGCGTGTGTGATCAGTGATGTCTGACAGTTCGCGGGCCTTCGGAGCTTTTTCAAATGTTGAGTGGGGCTGCACGTTGCAAATTTTGTTTTCCTCTCCGTTGTCGGACCATATTTATTTATTTATTTATTTTATTTTATTTTATTTTTTTAGTTTTTATTTTATTTATTTTATTATTATTATTATTATTATTTTTTTTTTGCATTACAGCATTGGATGAACCGCGCGCTACCCTCATGCCACACACACAAACGAATAACCCGAGAACGAAAATAGATGTCGCTTTACGGTCAACCCTAAATAAAACTTTTATATGTTAGCTACATTTCAAAGCCAATAGTGTTTAACCTGAAGTAGGCCACAAGTAAATTAGTAGCAAAACGAAAAATTCACTGTAAGCACATTCAATGGCTTACTTTATTTCAAACCTGAACAATAAACGTAACAAATTACGAAAAGATTGTCAGTTCATTATCAAGCTAATATATTTGAATATGAGATGCTTAAAGTTTAATTTTTTTATATATTGAATAGTTTCCTTAAAATCGCGTGAGAAGTGTTCCTGAGAGGCTGTCGTTTTTGCGGTAGCGATTTTCCTCCTTTAAAAATATAACACCATGAAGAGTTCTTACTGTAATGCTTCTGTAAATATAGTTGAATGAAAGGGCACTTTTTGTTTCGACATATACGCTAATTGTTGGTCAGTGGCCTCATTTTTTTTCCACAAAGAAATCTGCGCATTTCTCCGTGGCGCGCTGCCGCCCAGGCAGGACGATTTAAACAAGAGCGCGCGATGCTGCCCTGGAGTCTGCTTTACGGAGTGCAAACGGTTTACTTATCACTTTCTTCCTATGTTGCACTCCTTGCATTAAAAATAATAATATGTAATTTGCATTTACACGTAGCTAATAAAGTAACAAATCTTTCGCAACTAACGCGACACTAGGACTTGATGAGTTAATTGATCTAGCTTAGTTTTATTCTTTTTGATTAAGGGATAGGGTTACCAGGATTGCCATATAAATATTTATACGTATATTTATTTAGTTTAGTAACATTTTTAATTTTATTTTATGATACCATGGTGGCGTGGCTTGGCATGGAATAGCGCGATGTTTTCCTCACTTTTCAGAAAACAATTTGTCACGATGAGTGATCCTGAAAGAAACAATAATTATGATAACCAAATGGAGAAATTGCAAAAATATTTCAGTTTACTCCCAAGAAAAAGGCAAACCGTGTATGCAAATTTCGTGATGAATGGTAACAAAGAAATTCATGGGTAGCCAAAGGCAGTTCAATTTTTTACGCACGATGCAAAATTTGCGATAAGGATTTGTCCATATCTCACGGCGGACTGAGCGACTTAAACATCTCGCAAATGAAAATGAATATAAAAAGAAACAGCTTTCGAGAAGCACATCGAACTTAATGACAACTTTCTTTCCAAAATGTAATTCAGCAGAAATTAATATGATAACCCTAACTGAATTAACGGAAACATTGTGTTAAACATAATATTTCATACTCATCCAAGGACTGTGCCATGAAGTTACTTCCTCATATATTACCCGATTTAGCTGAAAAAAAAAAAAAAAAAAAAAAAAAAAAAAAAAAAAACTGTGGTAGAACTAAGTCTGAAAGTATAGTCAAAGATGTACTCGACCCCAAAGCTAAAGAAATTGCAGTGACTGCTCTCAAATCTTGTGGTCGTGACGGATATCCTTAAATTTACTTCATTATCGCTACAGATACATCTAATAAAGGAAGATTTTTTTTTTTTTGTCAATTCGAAACTGCTGATGCTATAAGTGACGCTGTTGTAGCCATGATTTCAAAGTTTGATTTGGGTATCGCATGTCTCTCGTCATTCAGTGCCGATAATACCAACACCAGTTTTGTAAAAAGTAGGTCTGTGTTTACTCCGCTGAAGGATAAAAATACAAATATATTTTAAAGCTGGATGCCTGGCTCATGTTTCGAATAATACATTCAAACACGCTATGAATCAATTGTAACTCGATGTGGAATCTGTGCTTTTCAAAATTTACCGTCATTTCTCATTTCCCGCCATAAGAAGGGAGCATTTGAAAGAGTTTTTGAAGCCTCTGCGCAATTGGAATGGACGGAGCTAAATAAGCATGTGACTACAAGGCGGCTTTCTTTGGAACAGCTATACAAAAGATTTACCCAGCAATAATTTCCTACTTCATATCGATTGGTAATGAATGTCCCAAAGCCATTAATGCATTGATATCCATTACAACATACAATGAAAGCGACGTGGAATCGCATATGTTTAGTAAGACGTCTCTATACTTACCTTTTTGTGCAAATGTATGCACAATTTATGAAAAATCTTGGCGTTGGAGGACACGACAATCGCTTCGACCCATCTGTATAGAATTTTAGAAAATGTGGCAGAAAATTTGCAGACAAGAATTGATGAAAACGTTTTAGGGTCGCATTTACATATTGAGCGATACCGTGCTGATGAAAAAGTTTGTGAAACACTGTTTTAGATTTTAAATTATTTTATCAAAATGCACTTGCTTATATCCAAAGCCACTTTGATTTTAATGAATCAAATCCATGAAATAACTGGAACCGTTGTAACTCAATGGTGGGTTGACATTTAAAGAACATTGTGATACTACTTCTGTTTTAGGATTCGATTCAGATGAAGGATTTTCAACCGATGAGCTGTTTGATGAATATAGTGATTTAAAGAAAATACTTACATCGATCAAAATCAAAGTGTAAATAAAAATGCGTACAAATATTAAAACCGCAAAAGATCGTAAGTTTTATGTTATTTGGTATTGTATCTCGCGCTTTAACTTTACCACCCTCAAATGCATATTTGGAACGAGTTTTTTTCTTTAATGACGATGAAATGGACAAATATCCGTAACTGTTGTTAACCGTGCACTTAATAAAATCAGAGTTGCAAATTTCGCTTAATACGGACATAACATGTTCGGAATTTGTTAGCATCTACAGAAATGACGCCACATTGTGGAAAGCGACTCGTAGTAACAAAAAATATTCATGCAAAAATAATAAATAAATATGATTATGTAATAATGGTAATAATAAAATAAGTATAAAAGCGTTTTTGTTTGTTTTCCTACACTCGATGGTCCATAGCCACCCCACCTCCCCCTAGCCTGCGAGCAACTGTCCCGATTTTTGTACCCCGAAAGGTGACATCTCTATTTTTATCACAGATATGCCGGACAGCCAAGAAGATATTCCCCGCCCCGCCCCCCCCCCCTCTCTCTCTCTCTCCTCTCTCTCTCTTTGTGGACGTATTTTGGACTGGATTGTGTTATTTCTGGTAATCCTTACGAGTGATGAATTGTATTGTGAGGTGCCAGTAACTACATCGCCTACAAGCTTTATACCTTTTCGAGCATGTAACTGACATTCATGTTTAACACAGAACCACAAGAGGGTGGGGGTAGTAAAAAATACGGCAACACGTTGTTTCTTCGAAAGTTGGTAGTGATACGAAAAACAAAATATTTTTGACTAATGAATTTAAGAAGCTCTGTAGTATGCATCTCGTAAATTGAATTCCTATCAATGAGCGCACCTACAATATTTGAAGGCTTTAACTTGTTGGCTGAATCTCTGTCATATGTTGATGTAATGTGTTTTAGGGAAATTTGGGTACGCTGTTTCTCGCACGGTGTCGGTTTTCGTGAAAAGAAAATTACGTCATGAACTTCTCGTTAGCTTCATTTTAAACGATGTGTGTAAACTGATTTAATTCAGTCGTTCGTTTTATCACACGAACACTACAAAACGAATAAGCTGATCTCCAGAAAAGAGGATGAAATTACCTCTGAGGTACCGAGAAGAAAGTTCTCGACAAAACCGAAATAGTGAAAAAAGATGGCGTACCCGAATTCGCCGACTTGTACCTGCTGGTGGGAAATGGAACACTCAAATTCCGCAACTCTTCCCAAAGCGCCTCCTTCGCTCACGTACGAACTCGAAACTTCTGTCTGCTCGAGCCAGACCAACTGCACAAACTTGGCAAACTCTTCGAAATTTGAAAAGAGCAAGTGCACGAACTCCGCCACTATTTACAAAGCTCTTAAAGAATATTGCAAATATTAGACCAATGAACAAAATATAAAAGGTAACAAATCATACATAAAGATAAAAAAAATTATTACAAATTTCACATACAAAATATTTCCTGAAAACAACTGTATTGCTTCTGTATTATGTTCTGCTCACTGTTGCTTTGTATGAATTTCTGAATAAATCTAATTTCTTTTGTAGGAAAGCTTGCCTCTTCCTGATTTTTGCGTCCTCTTTGGTGATGTGACCGTTTTTTGCAGAGTTAATTCTTGTGAAAGTTTCAATTTGTACATGTTTCAAACATATTACAAACTTAAAAGCTGTCTAGGTGAGGAGATTCACACGAAGCACTGAAACGAAAATGGAAGCTTACACAAGCGTTTAGTCGTTCTCCGTAAATAAGCGCAGTCTGCTGCCGAAATGTGAGGTGAAAACAGCGCATCTCCTTCGTCATCAATGTAATTTTCAATTACACAATCGTTAAATTTGGGGAACTTTTGGCCTTGTTGCTGTATGCTCACGGTCAGCAAAAATATCAGGGACATCTTGAAGACTTAAGTAACTAAGCCCAAAGATGTAATGCAGATGCTGACCGTTTTCATTGTTCTAGTCTTTGTACATCGAAGCCAAACCAAACGTTGGTATTTCTTGCCACCTGAAATATGCAGAAGAATGTAATGTTTGTGGAGATTTAAGAGGCAACAGTTTTTTTAAGTCCGAAACTTAAGCAATGTACACAACCCTTGGTAGTGTGACTGAACATAGCTAATTTTAAGGAATAGTGTAATTTTAGGAATAACTGTATTAAACAGTGTTTACAAAAAAAGGTCAAATAATATTCTACACTAATGGCAGTGTAGTGTTCAACAGTAATAAGGTTTTTTAATAACATTTTCAGTTGTATTTACGAAGCTTGAAACAGGTGAAACCGACTACCTGTAATCAAGACTTACGGGAAGGCAACCTCGATTCTCACATGAATGGGCTGTTTCTTAGTCAATTACCACCGTTTTGGGTTAAAAGACAGTTGCATCTTCCTACAGCCACCTTGAACTCTTCCTACATTCATTATGAATATACTGTATACCTTTCAAATATGTTTCCTTCTTCTTATCTTTTATAAGGCTGAACACTAATGGTATTTAAGAACATCCAGAGTAACTATGGATAGTGAATAAATGGAGAAAGTTGTTTCGCTACGTATTGAAAAATACCACCCATCAATAGTTTCCTGCTGACATAGGTAATGTAAATTTGAGTTGGTTGAAAAACAACATGGCCATTTTTCATATCATTATTAAGGACAAATGCTTCGCCTTTTGTAGTTTTCACTTTCATCTGCGATAAAGCAACCCGAATTTCCATCGTGGATGTTAGGGGTTTGTCCCATCCATAAAAAAGTCTTGTTTAGTCTTTAGAGTCTCTCTTCCTGCTTTTCCGTGAAACACTATGATCCTATCTCCAAAGCTGTCATCACTTAAGAGAAAACTGCTGCCGTCATTTAAGATTAGTAACTCTTGTCTGAAGATCATCTTGTCGTATTTCTGGCTATTCCTGATTGCTGTGTGATTTGGCCCGCTGCGTGTATAATATCCCCCTCACTGCTTGCTGGTCTGGCATTTCGGTAACATAATCATATCCTCGATTGTGCAAGTCGCCTAACTCTTCGATATATATTTTAGGAATGGAAGTCTCTTCCTTTCGTGATCTCTTCTTCGCCTGGTTCAAAGTCTTTTTTACTTCTAAGCGAGCGTCACCCGGTGCCCCAATTGATGCTCGTTTCAACTAAGCACGATGCAGTCTTTGGTCTTAAGCGTTCCTCGGCAATATGTTGTTTTATGTTTCGAACAGCGACATATCACAGTCCCATCTGCTTTGGTTCTCTTTACGATGTACGAGTAACCATCATAGTGAACACATGGTTTACCGTGGGTGGTTGTTGACAGTTACATATCGATATCAAACGTATAAGCACGCGGAGATACAAGACGAACAAGCTGAACACTCCGAAAGTTAGACACACTGGCAGTGACTAGCCAAGCGGTCAGTCACTTGAATGGTCGAGGGCTTCCCGAGTTCAGGTAGGCCGTGCCGCACGGGGATCGTCCGGTGGATGACAATTCCAGCCGGGGGCGCAGGTAGGCTCTGCCCTTGAGCAGGTAGCTTCCAGCAAAACTGGGTGCGATTTTCACATATCCAGTGTTCCTGGCCCTAACCGAAGTCGTCAGTCCAGTGAACGACAGCAACTAGCTAACATCGGTGCAAAATCATATAGTGTTCCGTTACGTAGTTGTATTTAGTCACCTACGTGAAGAATATGGCAGGAAGTCACGTTTTGCAACCTATTTTCAGTGATCGTTGCAGTACACATTTAACCTGCGATGCTTATAAATTCGGTCTAACCTTACAGAAGAGTTCTAGGAACTGAAGAACGTGGATGGCGATGCTGTGGTAAAAATTCGCGGTGTTCTGTTAAATTATTTACAGTAAGAAACGAAAACTTATTTTCGCGTTTTAAAGGCACTCATGACCACACACCAGTTCAAGAACACTTGTCAAACAGGAGAATGTAGTTAAATTCTTTTACAGCAAAATGAGACACGTTGAGCGAGAGACGACCAAAGCTTGCACGCAAAGAAGTAGATGACAATCTGAAAGCCGTAGCATGCAATTTTCACAAATATATATTATTCATGCAGACTTCGGGATTTCAAAGCACGAAACAAATAACTATCCTGTGGCTTTTGAATTCTTACCAAACAAAAGAGACATATATCCGTCTTTTCCGCAATGTTGTGGATAATGTACCAGAATGGAAACCTAATAATGTCACCGTTGATTTCGAATCAGCTGCGATTTCTGCGCTAAAAGTTGTGATCCCGTCGGTTCAAGTACATGGCTGCCATTTCCATATGAAGAAATCTCTCTGGAGGAAAGTGCAAGACTTGAGACTTACTTGCAAATACAGAGAAAACGAAGAAGTAAAACTGCTAATTCGCATGTCTGCTGCTCTGACGTTCCTTCGACCTAAAGATGCCTGCAAGGGCTGGCTGGTGATGCATTCAAATGAACCAGATATCGCCAAGCTTTCTCAGTTTTTCGACAATTTCATAGATAGATGATTGGAAAATAACGAAAACCCGATCAGTCTTTGGAACTGTTACAGATGGTGCCATCGTGCTACCAACACTGCAGAAGGTTGGCACAACAAAATTAATAATCGTCTCGGAAAACCGAATACTAAAATTAAAGACGTGATCGAGTGTATGAAGTCAGAAGCAGAAATCTCGGCATGTGCATTAATGAGGTCAGAATTAAGTATGGAAGGCAAACGAAAGAAAACAACATATACGAAACTTGATGAACAGATGGAAAGAATAGTAGAAAAGTATGAAGAGGATGGTGACATCAGGACTTGTCTGAAAGCAATCTCTTATGTCCAAAAATTTGAATGAAGCCATATGTTAGTGTTGAACGATATATATAAAAAGAATGTACAAAACGTGAATACCCATAGTAACTCACAAATTTAAAAATAAAATATAAAAGTTAAAAAAATTAAACACAAAAATAAAAAATATAAAAATACCAAAAAACTGATTTTAAACACGCCTAAATGACATTTTGCTCTTGCCATTTAGCCAGTCCAAAGCCTAGATAAAGTGTGATGGGAGTCTTTTTATTACGAAAAATCCATATACACAACATTATCACTTCCTGTAAGAAACGACGTTTCATGTATGGAGTACCATGATTGACTGTTTGATATTTTTTTATTTTCTCTCTGACGCAAACACAAAATTTTCACATATGACATGTATGCCCAACGTCGTCCGTCTCTATAAACAATGTAAAACATATGTATAAAATTACAAACATATAATTTAAGAGTCGTAACTCTTCCACTTGTCAAAAGCATACTTTAAAATAAATTTTGGCTCATAACTAGGGATAGTATTCATATAAATACAGTATAATGTAAAGCACATAAAATACGTTGTAGCATAATGAGCGAAGATGCAGGCGCCCAGTGCAAGGGCTGCGCGTATGTAGCGCTAGGTGTGATGTGAGATGCCGTGTACAGCTAATTTCACCTATATTCGTGTGTAACCCTGAACTTTTAGGACAACGTGTCTTAGATACATTACATGTACCATATGCTGATCCACGGCTGTGGACCATATTTTACTTTATGTTTATTTTAAAGTATTCTTTGTGAATTAGAAGTGATTATATCTTTAAATTCTGTGTTTGTAAATTGGTTTTTCTGATTTAGATTATAGTCTCTGAAGATATAGTACTAAGTACAAATCATCTAACGGGAAAAATGATCACTTCTCGTAATAAGTAATGTGGCATTACGAATCTTACTCGATCACCACTAGTCCCCTTCACCTGTATGCCATGTAAAAGTACGTTTACATGGACTGTAAAAATTGGCTATTGCTGGCAATACAGGCCGGCAGTGTTGCCTGGCAAAATCACGGCCACACGAATTACAGTCAATGTACAACATTGCCGGCCACTGTTGCCCGGAAATGTTTGCGGAAAAACATTTCCGGGCCAATGTGTTTACGTGAGCCACGCTATGGCCGCATAATGAACAAAAGCAAGATAGTGAATGTGACTGAATCTCTCCCACATTTGCATTCTACAAGGAAAAACATTAGTAACAACAAAATAAATAGGGCATCATGGATGCTTTCGTTTTTAAAGCAGGCGAACTGCTTCCGAAACTTAAGTTTGTTAAGTGATACTGGGAACATACCTTTTCCAGATTTCGAATATATTGTTTAAATGTAATAGCATTATTATATACGATATACGAGTTGCAACTGTTCAGTTTTCGGCTAGTGGAGGTTGATACAGAGGTCTGATATTCCTCTTTCAAGAACTGAAAAAAATACATTTTTAAAAGTTTACACCAGAGCTGCTAGTTATTTAGATTTGGCTGACAAGTTTCGGGATATGCCTATTTTCAGATGCCACCTGTTGCAGAGAATAAAATTTGTAATGAGTCGATGCGTCGAATGTGGATAATAAATGTAACCTATCAGCAATAGTATGGTTTATATGGTAACTGCTTACGTATTTTGTATTTAGGATGTGTTTGCTGTGGACAGTTTTATTTATGTCATAACACAGACATGTATCTCAGATCTGCGTTAAAATATGTCACAATTGTAGTTACACCTTACTGTATAACGTTGACATATCTGCATAATATATATTTTCCTTAATTGTTGTGCCTTCATTACCTAGCATGGTGTGATTCACGTGACAACGATATTTTACATACAGTAGAGAAGTTTCTCAATGAACTACACTGTGCGTTACACTGGCTTATTTATCGTAAATATTATCACAACTTTGACAGATGTTGATACAACGAATTTTATTATGTATCTTATATAATCTGTGATGTATTCAACTTACTACAGGATTGTATTATGATCAATGACGATATCCAGTGTACGACACTGCTTCATCACATCATCACAGTTGTATAATAAATATTTCATTTCCTTCAGCACTATATGAAAGCAAACATATTGTTTAATTTGTATTTCAATGTAATCTACATACAATATTATTCTGCTGTTACAATCCTCACTGTATAGATTGCGATACATATGCTGATTAAGGTACTCTTGAAGGTTTCTAGGAATATATTTGTAGTCGTGTATTTGATGATTGATGCATGGTGGAGTGCCTTTCATGTGCTGATTAAGGTGCTAAGGAAATTTTCTATGATTTTTCTGCTGCTCAATTCTGTTTGTTGATTTAACATTTGCTCTGGGAGATTAGTCGTGTGAATGTAGATTTGTACAGGGATTTCTTCTAGCATATCCTTCAATTGGCCTTTGCAGACATCTGTAAAGTAGTGAAATTTCTCTCGATATTTTCAATGGAGTGTGTATTATTCTCTGTGGTGCGTGCTGAAAATTGAAAGGTTATTTTCGCTTCTGTTTATGTGTCCTGTATATCTCGTTTTAAGGGGACCTGAAGTTCAATGGCTGCTTATCTACACCTCGCTTTCATAGCGTGTTACTCAGGGCTTAACAACTGGCCGGTTTTGAGCACGAGTACTCGCGTCTGCTCAGGTACTTGCTCATGAGCAGCTGCAAGGTCGCGGAGTGGGGAGGGAGGGGAAATGCGCGCGCACGTTTGAATAGGGCTGCAGCGTGCCTATTGAATTCGCGCCGACTGTGTAACGTTAAAAGTACTATGATCAGCTCGTAACAGTCACTTCGCTGGTTAAGAATCATGTGAAGTCGCCGTTGTGTAACCCCAACCATGCTTTCGCAGTTCAACCCCCATTGGGAGGAATTGTATCTGTTTACTGAAAAAGATGGTGTTGCAAAATGATTAGTATGTCACAAAACGCTGAATTCTTTCACGAAATTTAATTTGCAGCGACATTATACACTCCTGGAAATTGAAATAAGAACACTGTGAATTCATTGTCCCAGGAAGGGGAAACTTTATTGACACATTCCTGGGGTCAGATACATCACATGATCACACTGACAGAACCACAGGCACATAGACACAGGCAACAGAGCATGCACAATGTCGGCACTAGTACAGTGTATATCCACCTTTCGCAGCAATGCAGGCCGCTATTCTCCCATGGAGACGATCGTAGAGATGCTGGATGTAGTCCTGTGGAACGGCTTGCCATGCCATTTCCACCTGGCGCCTCACTTGGACCAGCGTTCGTGCTGGACGTGCAGACCGCGTGAGACGACGCTTCATCCAGTCCCAAACATGCTCAATGGGGGACAGATCCGGAGATCTTGCTGGCCAGGGTAGTTGACTTACACCTTCTAGAGCACGTTGGGTGGCACGGGATACATGCGGACGTGCATTGTCCTGTTGGAACAGCAAGTTCCCTTGCTGGTTTAGGAATGGTAGAACGATGGGTTCGATGACGGTTTGGATGTACCGTGCACTATTCAGTGTCCCCTCGACGATCACCAGTGGTGTACGGCCAGTGTAGGAGATCGCTCCCCACACCATGATGCCGGGTGTTGGCCCTGTGTGCCTCGGTCGTATGCAGTCCTGATTGTGGCGCTCACCTGCACGGCGCCAAACACGCATACGACCATCATTGGCACCAAGGCAGAAGCGACTCTCATCGCTGAAGACGACACGTCTCCATTCATCCCTCCATTCACGCCTGTCGCGACACCACTGGAGGCGGGCTGCACGATGTTGGGGCGTGAGCGGAAGACGGCCTAACGGTGTGCGGGACCGTAGCCCAGCTTCATGGAGACGGTTGCGAATGGTCCTCGTCGATACCCCAGGAGCAACAGTGTCCCTAATTTGCTGGGAAGTGGCGGTGCGGTCCCCTACGGCACTGCGTAGGATCCTACGGTCTTGGCGTGCATCCGTGCGTCGCTGCGGTCCGGTCCCAGGTCGACGGGCACGTGCACCTTCCGCCGACCACTGGCGACAACATCGATGTACTGTGGAGACCTCACGCCCCACGTGTTGAGCAACTCGGCGGTACGTCCACCCGGCCTCCCGCATGCCCACTATACGCCCTCGCTCAAAGTCCGTCAACTGCACATACTGTTCACGTCCACGCTGTCGCGGCATGCTACCAGTGTTAAAGACTGCGATGGAGCTCCGTATGCCACGGCAAACTGGCTGACACTGACGGCGGCGGTGCACAAATGCTGCGCAGCTAGCGCCATTCGACGGCCAACACCGCGGTTCCTGGTGTGTCCGCTGTGCCGTGCGTGTGATCATTGCTTGTACAGCCCTCTCGCAGTGTCCAGAGCAAGTATGGTGGGTCTGACACACCGGTGTCAATGTGTTCTTTTTTCCATTTCCAGGAGTGTATG
Organism: Schistocerca nitens; assembly: GCF_023898315.1. Taxonomy (NCBI): domain Eukaryota; kingdom Metazoa; phylum Arthropoda; class Insecta; order Orthoptera; family Acrididae; genus Schistocerca; species Schistocerca nitens. Next base: position 739,932,217 of record NC_064614.1, on the reverse strand, counting down.
TTGTACCACGCGAAAGACTACGGACGTGGAAAATGGGATTGACCAGATCGTGCACAGGAAGTTATTAAACTTAAAAGGAAGCTATCCGAAGAAGATCTGGACGACGAAGAAAAATCAACTGAGGCAGCTCTCAGAGTGGGTTACAAAATTGCTTTGCTTTTAGCAAAATCCCTGTGCCCCTTAACTGATGCCGATTTAATAAAAGAATGTTTGGTAGCTGTAGCGGAACATTTGTGTCCATCTCAAGTTGAACAGTTTCTGATTGTGCCATTATCTAACATGACCATTATGCGTCGCATACGGGACATGGCAGACGACGTCCAGAGCCAGTTTGCAAATATCTGTAAAGATTTTATGGCGTATTCTCTAGCTCTGGACGAAAGTGTTGATATCACTGGAACAGCGCAGCTTGCCATATTTATTAGAGGTGTTAATAGAGATCTTCAGGTGAGGGAGGAGCTCCTCGATGTAGTGGCCATGAAGAACACTACAACCGGAGGTGATATTTTAGGTAGTGTTGAAGAAAGTGTTGAAAATATAGGATTGTCGTGGAATTCTATAGTTTCAGTGTCTACAGATGGTAGAGGCATACACTAATCTAATAAAATTATGAGGCACGTGTACATTCTCCTTTATTTGTTTCATTTGTCGCAGTAATAATTCGTGAGTGATATCCCTGCAGGTGGCCGCGGATTTACATCGACTGGCGGCAGCTGTTGTGTACCCCACGTGACTCTCCCCACTCTCCGCTCTGGTCCGGTAGTGGGGGTAGCGTGCTCGCGCTGCTCCGTGCTCGCGCCTTGCTGCTCACAGCTTGCTCCGCGAGCACGTATGTTGTGAAGCCCTGGTGTTACTCGTGATCTACCATGCGAAGCAAGTCGCAGTTTTGTACCAACACTGAACGACATTAACTAAAGCTGTACAAGGAAGGTTATTTACTTATCTGTTATAGTTTAAGAAATACGACATTCTGTATAATAGACGATTCACTTTGGAGGAATTTGGTGAACATAGCTCAAATCATTGTGAAGATATATGTACCTAATGACCTGAAAATGAAGTTTCGAGAAAATAAGAAAAGTGTTTACTCACCGTATGCCTCTTTCAGAACATTCCAGCAGCATTATTCTTGCTGGCCAGCTGCTTCTTCATCCTTTGCAGACTTTTTCAGGAATCTTTTCCTTACTCTGGACAGTTAATGCTTACTTTCACAACCCTTTCAGTTTCAACTACTTGCTGACAATCTTTGACATTGAATACAACTGTCATATTATTTCCTGGTTGGATGCCTAATTTGTCCTTTAGTTTTGTCTTATTAATTACACCATCACTGAAACAGACGACAGCATCCATTACACATGAGTACTGTCAATCGAACAAACACTTTTTGTTACTCTTTTCGACATGCAGCTGTTGAAACTCTCATTAGGGTTTGGTGTATGGCCATTTAGACATCTGCTAAGTAATTTTGTATCTGCAAGGTCCCTGTATATTGGTTTCATTGTTTCCATGACTCTGGAAGGCAAGAACTGTTTATGGTGATATTCCTTGCCTGTCACATGAGCGTGGCTGGTTCGCAGACATTTGTTCAAAGAGCGTTTAAGACCAAAACTGTGCAGATATAAAGCATATACAGCACAAAATCAACAATGTAAATTGTGTCACACATTAGTAGCGTCGTGATAAAATCGTGTAGCTGTCACATAAACTAACCACTGTGTCATCTGGTATCTCACTGAAAGTACTTTAAATCCAGAATGTATTTTCAAGTAAACCAAAATGTTGCATTAAAATCTCATTAGCAGTACCGGTAAATGTTCTAAGTATGTGAGCCTTATAGTCGTTACGAAATCGTGCAACTAACAAGCAAGAATGTACACACACAATAACACTGTGTCGCCTGTTCACAATAACAATGCATTCGTAATTACTTGTCTAAGTTCCCTAGGTTCTTGAATGGATAGTTAACTTTAGAACATAGTTGCATGTTAACAGTTTGTAAGTGTGACAAAGAGTACCAGTAACGTGAAGTGAAAGATTTTATGGCAAAGACTAAGTTAAAAGGCAGATTATCTCTAAATAAACGGTTTTACATGTGAAATGTGGTGCAATCTTTTACTCTTCCTAGAACGCAGAGTTTCAGTTTCAACGCAATTATCATGTGGTTACGTCGGTAATGAACACTGGAATTTTTTCTCAAGATTAGCTTATGTTATTTTTCTCAAGCCCAGCCGGCGCACGTGGCTGCCTGTCGGTGCGAGTCATTGTCTGTTTCTTTGTTGGCGCGCGTCGTTATTGGGATTTGGAGACCTAACTTCTACAAATTCACCTTGCCGAGAAGGCCCTGCCCTGTTTAAATCTCGCCAGTTCTGATGCAATTCAAGTCTGTCGTTACGATCATATCGTCTGTCGTCATGTCGGTAGATTCCATAGTTTCTTTCTTGTCGGTCACGTGGTGGAGAATTTCTCCCTGAATCGTAACTGCGCGGTGGACCGTTGCGTCTGAAGTTATTCTGTCTCCCTTGATAATAATTGTTTTGGTTCCCATATTGTCTGTTTCTCTGATTGTCTCTGTGATAGTCATTACTGCGGAGAGGTGATCTTTCCCTGTAATTATTACTACTTTGCCAACGGTTGTCATACGGGTGGTGTCTGTTTTGGTCACGATTTACGTTGTAAGAATAGCCTTGTCGTGTATTATATCTGTCATCGCGGAATTGTGACAGATGTGACCTGTAATTGTTGTGCTCCTGTTTTCGCGTTCCGCGATTGTCAGTGTCAATTTCCAGTTCTTGTAACAGTCCCTGAAAAGCTTCAATGTCGTCTTTGCAACGTCCTGCCAAAATAATATGTCGTAAATGTTCAGGTAATTTGATTAAGCAAATGCGAATGAGTTATGAGGGGCTGTATGGGTTTGACAGGTACTGATTCTTATGCAACATGTCTTCAAAATATTTCACAAGACTGGAAAATTCAGATTGTTCGAAATGTTTCATCATTATGATGCCATGTTTTACTCGGTCTTGTGTGGCTTGAGAACAATATGCTGAGAGGAAGGCATGGTAAAATTCTCCTTCACTGTGGCAATCGTGAATGACCGATCGCATTCTTACAGCTGGTTCATTATCTAAGTAGCCACATATAAATTGTAATCTGTGCTCTAATGACCAGTTAGGAGGAAAACAATGAGAGAATTGATGGAGCCATGCTTGTGGATGAATGTCGTTCTCAGAATTCTTAAATGTTTTGAATTTACGTGTAGTAATGAACAGCTTATAGTCAAAATCATCGTGTCGGCGAGTAGCATATCGGTCATTGTTACGTCGTGTCGGCGGTTCCATCTCAAAATTCGGTGCACCTTGCCAATTTCTTGCATAATTTCCGAAGTACCCCGTGTTATTATTTTGTGGCTGTTCCGTATTTCTATGTCTCTCTTCCCGTATTGGAGCGTGAGTGTCCTCTGAAATACGTAATTCTTGTATTACCTGTGTCAGCTGATCTTGTACTTCCCGGATTTCTCTTTGGTGTTGCATATTAATTTGATTCTGATTTTGTTTGAATTTCCTAATTTGTTCGCACTCTTCTGTGTCATTAAAGACTATCGGTTTTGTGTCATTCAGATTATCATCTACCTTCGTAGATAAGTTAGTGGACTGATCTGAAAGTTCGGCTACTTTATCCGATAGTGAAATTATTTCCTCTGTGTTTTTCTGAACCAAGTTTCAGAGTGTCCATTTGTGTTGAAATCGTATCTACTGTGTCCTTTAAGTTTTCCTGAGTTTTGCAAGTTGCATAACCGTATTGGTAGATGCAACTGAGTCAATTTTAGCTTGCAAGGTCTCATGATTTTCATGAACAATAATTTGCAGTTCTTTTATGGCTGCTTCGTGATTCTGTAATGCATTTTCATGCCGCGAAAAAATAGGTTGAAAATGCTCACAAATTTGTGTTTTTACGTCATTACAGGCTTTTTGACATTTCGATTCAATGTTATGTAACTCAGTAGTTAAATCTTCACGTGTTTGTTCAAGAGTTTGTTCCAATGAGTCTAACTTTTGATGCTGTTGCTGTGTTTGTCTCTGATTTTGTTCCATCGTGTCTAACTGTTGCTGTGTTTGTCTCTGGTGTTGTTCCATTGTGACTAACTTTTGAAGATTTTGTTCCATTGTGTATAACTTTTGAAGATTTTGTTCCATTGTGTCTAACTGTTGCTGTGTTTGTCTCTGATTTTGTTTCATTTGCTGCATTAATTGCAATAATAATGTATTAGTGTCTGGAATCTGTTCCTCTATGCTTTTCGGCAGTGCATTTGCACCGGCAACATTTACATTTTGACGAGCAGAAAATGTGTCTTGACTTCTCTGAGAAAACGGTGAGGACCCAAAACCTGAGTCTACAGTATTTGCAATATTGTGTTCTGTCATTTCGGATTCCTGAGGCGAGCTGTTGCCGACCGATCGATCGATAATGCTTCCTTGTTCACTACTTGTTTCACTGTCTACACCATTATTTGTCGCCCGCTCCATTTCCCTATGCACAATTACCAAATTACTACTTTGAATGTCTGTTAAATCATTACACAGTGGTGCTGATAAGGTACGCTCGTCGTCACTATTATTTCTCAGTTTACTTTGGAGCCTAGTGTTACGTTTTTTACATGCCATTATTGTCACAATATTTCACACGATAACACAGAAAAGCTCAATTTGAAGAGCAAAAATAAGAGAACACATTAACATAGCACTGAAAATAATATCTAGTTAATTGCAGCTGCGAAATACTTGGTGCAAATCTACATGCATGCCACAACTGTTTTACTGTACAACAATGAAAGACTGCAACTACAAAGGAGATTTTCTCTACAATTACGCGCTTGCAATAAACAAAAGCTACACTAATTACACAAACTACAAGAAAAAATCAGAAGATTCCAGTGAGGTATCCTCGGCTAAGGGTCGACATATGAAACGTCCCCTTGGAAAAATTGTACATGACTGTGCTTAAACTGACACACAATATTTTTAGCGCAACGCAATCTGACTTTCAAAAATCCCTACAAAAGAATGGCCCTGAATAACATTAACCTATACCTTTCACAAATCACTTACCTCACAAAAATCTTCGTTACTCAAGCTACAGCAATACAGCGAGCGCCACTACTGCCAGCTAAATAAAAGATTCAAACTACGGAAGGCACTAACTACTGATAGGCATAGTTAGCAAATGAAAGAGTTTAATAGAGAACAAACAATGTATTTACCTTAATAGTCATAATATATATAGCAGTTCATGACATCCAGTCTTACAAATTTCAAAACTCCGCCATCTCTCTCCCCACATCCACCACTGCTGGCGGCTCACCTCCAACTGCGCAACGCTACGCGCTGTTCACATCCAGCTGCCACTGCCCAACACTACAATGGCAGACAACAATGCAAACTAGCCACAGACTGCACACAGCACAGCCAGTGATTTTCCTACAGAGCGCTACGTAACGTTGCCAATAAGAAAACATAAACAGCCTACTTACAGCACTATAGGTTGAGGAAGAAGAATCGAGGCTAAAAGTGAAAGGCAAACACCTACAGACAAGAACTGAGACGGATATGGCCTGGGTACTGATGCATTGCAGCAATATTGCTGGCAACAGTATTGCGGCCACAGATTGTCGTAAAATAAGGCCTTCGGCTCTCCTACCTGCCGAGCGGCGATTCTACCTGCCGGTCGGAGATCGAATGGAGAGATTAGAGGACCTTTCCTCTGTCTGTTCTGGCTGCAAATTTCACTGGGTGCGAATTTCGGTACACCAGAAAGCCACCACAGGTGACTCATAGCTAGGAATCAGGTCGTCCAGCTACCTGCCTACAGAGATTCCAAGTACGAACGTGGGAGTAACTGACCCTTTCACAGTACCCTTCTTGTGGGCATTTAAAGTTGCCGGGTTCGAGTCTGCCCAAAAATGAGTGGAGCTCTCATATACTCTCTCTGACAAATTGGGGAGAGGTGGCTTGAAGTGCATCAACAGTGATTAACTGTTCAGATATACAGGGTGTTTCAAAAATGACCGGTATATTTGAAACGGCAATAAAAACTAAACGAGCAGCGATAGAAATACACCGTTTGTTGCAATATGCTTGGGACAACAGTACATTTTCAGGCGGACAAACTTTCGAAATTACAGTAGTTACAATTTTCAACAACAGATGGCGCTGCAAGTGATGTGAAAGATATAGAAGACAACGCAGTCTGTGGGTGCGCCATTCTGTACGTCGTCTTTCTGCTGTAAGCGTGTGCTGTTCACAACGTGCAAGTGTGCTGTGGACAACATGGTTTATTCCTTAGAACAGAGGATTTTTCTGGTGTTGGAATTCCACCGCCTAGAACACAGTGTTGTTGCAACAAGACGAAGTTTTCAACGGAGGTTTAATGTAACCAAAGGACCGAAAAGCGATACAATAAAGGATCTGTTTGAAAAATTTCAACGGACTGGGAACGTGACGGATGAACGTGCTGGAAAGGTAGTGCGACCGCGTACGGCAACCACAGAGGGCAACGCGCAGCTAGTGCAGCAGGTGATCCAACAGCGGCCTCGGGTTTCCGTTCGCCGTGTTGCAGCTGCGGTCCAAATGACGCCAACGTCCACGTATCGTCTCATGCGCCAGAGTTTACACCTCTATCCATACAAAATTCAAACGCGGCAACCCCTCAGCGCCGCTACCATTGCTGCACGAGAGACATTCGCTAACGATATAGTGCACAGGATTGATGACGGCGATATGCATGTGGGCAGCATTTGGTTTACTGACGAAGCTTATTTTTACCTGGACGGCTTCTTCAATAAACAGAACTGGCGCATATGGGGAACCGAAAAGCCCCATGTTGCAGTCCCATCGTCCCTGCATCCTCAAAAAGTACTGGTCTGGGCCGCCATTTCTTCCAAAGGAATCATTGGCCCATTTTTCAGATCCGAAACGATTACTGCATCACGCTATCTGGACATTCTTCGTGAATTTGTGGCGGTACAAACTGCCTTAGATGACACTGCGAACACCTCGTGGTTTATGCAAGATGGTGCCCGGCCACATCGCACGGCCGACGTCTTTAATTTCCTGAATGAATATTTCGATGATCGTGTGATTGCTTTGGGCTATCCGAAACATACAGGAGGCGGCGTGGATTGGCCTCCCTATTCGCCAGACATGAACCCCTGTGACTTCTTTCTGTGGGGACACTTGAAAGACCAGGTGTACCGCCAGAATCCAGAAACAATTGAACAGCTGAAGCAGTACATCTCATCTGCATGTGAAGCCATTCCGCCAGACACGTTGTCAAAGGTTTCGGGTAATTTCATTCAGAGACTACGCCATATTATTGCTACGCATGGTGAATATGTGGAAAATATCGCACTATAGAGTTTCCCAGACCGCAGCGCCATCTGTTGTTGACAATTGTAACTACTGTAATTTCGAAAGTTTGTCTGCCTGAAAATGTACTGTTGTCCCAAGCATATTGCAACAAACGGTGTATTTCTATCGCTGCTCGTTTAGTTTTTATTACCGTTTCAAATATACCGGTCATTTTTGAAACACCCTGTATGAGCTGCCAGCGGCAGATTCGAGAGTGTTGTCATATCGTTTAAGTAAATACTACAAATCTCACAAAGACAATATTTCCAAAGAACTAAATTGCAAATATTTTGTCACTCACAATTTTTATCATGTTCAATGCCCTATGTCCTTTCTCACAATTCAGCAAATATAAATGCTCTTTCTTCCTGCAGCAGTGAACATCCATTTGCTCTTTTCTTACTGACATATTTGCATATCTTTCTGCTACATTTGTGCCGGCTCTTCAGTCAGGAACCGCGCTGCTGCTACAGTCGCTGGTTCGAATCATGCCTCGGTCATGGATGTGTGTGATGTCCTTAGGTTAGTTAGGTTTAAGTAGTTCTAAGTCTAGAGGACTGATGACCTCAGATGTTAAGTCCCATAGGGCTTAGAGCCATTTGAACCATATTTGTTACTTTTGTTCCTTGGTTACCAGCAGTGCTACTCGCAATCTGAACCTAATTTTTTTCGATATTGAGCTGTGTACTTACCGTGTGACTAGTTTATCCTCCCACGAGTCTACACTCATTCCCTGGGTTTTCTTACTTCATGACGTTTTCTGTTAAGCTGCATTGGAGCTCCACAGATCTAATCATCTGGCTATGCGCAAGGACATATTGATTGTGATGAACTTTTCGTCTTCTACTTCCGCGTTGATCAATTTGGTTGAAATTGGTCGTAACGTCAGAACACTGCGATAGCTGGCCACACACGAGCGGATTTCCGCCACTGACCGGATCTCTCACGGATCTGGCCCAGCGATGTGAAACCCGTCGTTTCCCACTAACGGGCAGTCTCCAGCCGTCGGATCCAACTCGCCGATCTGCCCACAGGTTGGGTCCGTTCATGTGTGGGGGCAAATCGGTAGGTTTTCGTGATTTATCCGCGGTTGTGGTACTGCTGCAAATGCTCGACAGGCCAGAGGCCACGGGAGACGAATTTCAGGAGTCGCGACTGTGTCTCACCGCAAGTAAGTTGCTCAGTACGGCCTTTTATAAGCGTTTTGTTCTGAAAGTAGTGTACATCTTACAATTAGAGAGAAAATATGCTAGGAAGAAAATTGTGGCAGTCGCCGGCTGTTTTGAGCCTTTGTAAAGTACAATTCGTAATACCTTTAAATAATGTATTAACACAATTATGGATAATATCTACAGTAATGAATAGCAACATTTACTGGTGCTCCCTGTAGTGTTGGTTTGTACAACTCGTCATCGCCCCCACCCCCTTTTACGATTCTTTAAATTGACCTACACCTTTCTGAGATATTTCTGAAATTACTGATGGTATTTTAAATCCAACTTTCGCAGCTGCAACAAAATGTATGTCTTTGTCACCAGATGCGTTTATTTTTGTTAAGATAAAGCACCATCAGTGGTCTGTAATAAAATATATTTTTCATCTGGCTTGCTTTCTGCATCTAACCACAGTTCGTTACAAAAGACGTTGCTGTTACTTACGATAGACCTATATTATGACCGACTTTTGCTTACATCAGGAAACGGTATTGGTGTATTTTTAGGGTACTCCTTTGTATGCCAATGTTGTTTGTTTTTATAACACTTTGGTCCACAGTTGGGATAATGTCTAGGAACATTTCAGCCATCTCTGTGTATGCCCTACTTTGTTTGTCACTTGAAACCCACTCATTCATCAGTAGCGAATTTCGAGTGTCACATACAGTTATCTGGTTGCCATGCTAAAATTTGACATCACGTCGCTAACATCCTAATGGAGTTGCAGTTGCGACAGAATACTGAAGCACTGGTTTATTGTACGAGGAACTGTGGATCAACCAGGCCGAAAGCTTATGAAAAAGCACATTCTCGTATAAATATTAAAGTGCAAGTTCTTCACTTATCTTATTACAAAAACACAATCATTCACATTTCAGGAGCTCTAAACGATCATTAACCCATTGCCTTGTACAGCCGGCTCACAGGAGGCCGCAGGTTTCAAGTCCGTATTACCTTGCCGGCTGTGAGACAGGCCGACCAGTGTTTCTTCTTCTCTATTAATAGACGACCTGACATATTCCACTGGAAAGCTGTGAAATCGATTATTTAGTGATTTCTTTCGATATCCTGCGAGTTATAAGCAATAGTTTTCAGGTTTTGTTAGGTTTACCCCCCCACCCCCAAATGCCATCAAGAAAGCACCCACTAGAAATTGTGTATTCTGCAAAGAAGAAGAAAAGTGGTACACGATATGAGTGAGTGTGAGAAATGTCTAGTGGCGTTGCATATGCCTGGATTATTTCGGCCACATCACGAAAAACTTCTAAAACAATATCTTCATTCCTCATCACTTCAGTAAACAGTAAGAGTAGATTTATAAAGAATTCCTTTCAAAAACTTACATAATTTTGAGAAAAGTGTGTAAGACAAAATATGCTGATTTTTGTAAATTTAAGTAGCGTATATACGGTCGATTATGGGGAAAGACATTAGTAAGTCAATGGGTTACAAAAATTACATCAATACATTGCAAAAGTCTGCAACTACACTCCTGGAAATTGAAATAAGAACACCGTGAATTCATTGTCCCAGGAAGGGGAAACTTTATTGACACATTCCTGGGGTCAGATACATCACATGATCACACTGACAGAACCACAGGCACATAGACACAAGCAACAGAGCATGCACAATGTCGGCACTAGTACAGTGTATATCCACCTTTCGCAGCAATGCAGGCTGCTATTCTCCCATGGAGACGATCGTAGAGATGCTGGATGTAGTCCTGTGGAACGGCTTGCCATGCCATTTCCACCTGGCGCCTCACTTGGACCAGCGTTCGTGCTGGACGTGCAGACCGCGTGAGACGACGCTTCATCCAGTCCCAAACATGCTCAATGGGGGACAGATCCGGAGATCTTGCTGGCCAGGGTAGTTGACTTACACCTTCTAGAGCACGTTGGGTGGCACGGGATACATGCGGACGTGCATTGTCCTGTTGGAACAGCAAGTTCCCTTGCCGGTCTAGGAATGGTAGAACGATGGGTTCGATGACGGTTTGGATGTACCGTGCACTATTCAGTGTCCCCTCGACGATCACCAGTGGTGTACGGCCAGTGTAGGAGATCGCTCCCCACACCATGATGCCGGGTGTTGGCCCTGTGTGCCTCGGTCGTATGCAGTCCTGATTGTGGCGCTCACCTGCACGGCGCCAAACACGCATACGACCATCATTGGCACCAAGGCAGAAGCGACTCTCATCGCTGAAGACGACACGTCTCAATTCATCCCTCCATTCACGCCTGTCGCGACACCACTGGAGGCGGGCTGCACGATGTTGGGGCGTGAGCGGAAGACGGCCTAACGGTGTGCGGGACCGTAGCCCAGCTTCATGGAGACGGTTGCGAATGGTCCTCGTCGATACCCCAGGAGCAACAGTGTCCCTAATTTGCTGGGAAGTGGCGGTGCGGTCCCCTACGGCACTGCGTAGGATCCTACGGTCTTGGCGTGCATCCGTGCGTCGCTGCGGTCCGGTCCCAGGTCGACGGGCACGTGCACCTTCCGCCGACCACTGGCGACAACATCGATGTACTGTGGAGACCTCACGCCCCACGTGTTGAGCAATTCGGCGGTACGTCCACCCGGCCTCCCGCATGCCCACTATACGCCCTCGCTCAAAGTCCGTCAACTGCACATACGGTTCACGTCCACGCTGTCGCGGCATGCTACCAGTGTTAAAGACTGCGATGGAGCTCCGTATGCCACGGCAAACTGGCTGACACTGACGGCGGCGGTGCACAAATGCTGCGCAGCTAGCGCCATTCGACGGCCAACACCGCGGTTCCTGGTGTGTCCGCTGTGCCGTGCGTGTGATCATTGCTTGTACAGCCCTCTCGCAGTGTCCGGAGCAAGTATGGTGGGTCTGACACACCGGTGTCAATGTGTTCTTTTTTCCATTTCCAGGAGTGTACTTGTATATCGCGGTAGATAGGAAAGTTCCGCTTGTTTATCACATGGCAAAATACTTTCCTCCTTTGCGTGGAGTGCGCAAAATAACATCAGTTCACATGCAGCAATAGGTACCCAATGTTAGGGCACCAACTTCTGGGAGTAGAGCGTCAGCCGTCTGCTCGCCGACAACTCACAGACTTGGCTGAACGAGGCCCGTGCAGATGTCCGAACGTGTGTGTACGTGCCGAGAGGGTGGATCAGCAGTTCTCATTGTCAGACCTGCAAATAATACAAGGGCAGGGACTGCACGTCTTCAAAACATGCTGGAACTGTCTTTTCCATCACCCAATACCGCTAGCATCTGACGAGCTTTTCTACACTCCTTCAGATTCATTTCTCCCTTCGTGACAAAGTATTATACGACACCTATTACAAATATGAAGATACTGCGCGTGAATCCACATCCAGATTCAACTCTCCCCTCGTGACAAAAGTACTATACGACACCTATTACAAATATGAAGATACTGCGCGTGAATCCACATCCTGATTCAACTCTCCCCGCGTGACAAAGGTACTATACGACACCTATTACAATTATGAAGATGTTGTTGTTGTTGTCGTGGTCTTCAGTCCTGAGACTGGTTTGATGCAGCCCTCCATGCTACTCTATCCTGTACAAGCTTCTTCATCTCCCAGTACCTACTGCAACCTACATCCTTCTGAATCTGCTTAGTGTATTCATCTCTTGGTCTCCCTCTACGATTTTTACCCTCCACGCTGCCCTCCAATACTAAATTGGTGATCCCATGATGCCTCAGATGCGTAAGAACATGTCCTACCAACCGATCACTTCTTCTAGTCAAGTTGTGCCACAAACTTCTCTTCTCCCCAATCCTATTCAGTACTTCCTCATTAGTTATGTGATCTATCCATCTAATCTTAAGCATTCTTCTGTAGCACCACATTTCGAAAGCTTCTATTCTCTTCTTGTCCAAACTATTTATCGTCCATGTTTCACTTCCATACATGGCTACACTCCATACAAATACTTTCAGAAACGACTTCCTGACACTTCAATCAATACTCGATGTTAACAAATGTCTCTTCCTCAGAAACGCTTTACTTGCCATTGCCAGTCCACATTTTATATCCTCTCTACTTCGACCATCATCAGATATTTTGCTCCCCAAATAGCAAAAGTCCTTTACTGCTTTAAGTGTCTCATTTCCTATCCTAATTCCCTCAGCATCACCCGACTTAATTCGACTAAATTCCATTATCCTCGTTTTGCTTTTGTTGACGTTCAGCTTTTACCCTCCTTGCAAGACACTGTCCAACTGCTCTTCCAAGTCCTTTGCTGTATCTGACAGAATTACAATGTCATCGGCGAACCTCAAAGTGTTTATTTCTTCTCCATGGATTTTAATACCTACTCCGAATTTTTCTTTTGTTTCCTTCACTGCTTGCTCAATATAGAGGTTGAATAACATCGGGGAGAGGCTACAACCCTGTCTCACTCCCTTCCCAACCAATGCTTCCCTTTCATGTCTCTCGACTCTTATAACTGCCATCTGGTTTCTGTACAAATTGTAAATAGCTTTTCGCTCCCTGTATTTTACCCCTGCCACCTTCAGAATTTGAAAGAGAGTATTCCAGTCAACATTGTCAAAATCTTTCTCTAAGTCTACAAATGCTAGAAACGTAGGTTTGCCTTTCCTTGATCTAGCTTTTAAGATAAGTCGTAGGGTCAGTTATTGCCTCACGTGTTCCAATATTTCTACGGAATCCAAACTGATCTTCCCCGAGGTCGGCTTCCACTAGTTTTTGCATTCGTGTGTAAAGAATTCGTGTTAGTATTTTGCAGCCGTGACTTATTAAACTGATAGTTCGGTAATCTGTCAACACCTGCTTTCTTTCGGATATTCTTCTTGAAGTCTGAGGGTATTTCGCCTGTCTCATACATCTTGCTCACCAGGTGGTAGAGTTTTGTCAGGACTGGCTCTCCCAAGGCTATCAGTAGTTCTAATGGAATGTTGTCTACTCCCGGAGCTTTGTTGCGACTCAGGTCTTTCAGTGCTCTGTCAAACTCTTCATGCAGTATCATATCTCCCAATTCATCTTCTTCTACATCCTCTTCTATTTCCATAATATTGTCCTCAAGTACATCGCCCTTGTATAGACCCTCTATATACTCCTTCCACCTTTCTGCTTCCCTTCTTTGCTTAGAACGGGGTTTCCATCTGAGCTCTTGATATACATACAAGTGGTTCTCTTTTATGCAAAGGTCTCTTTAATTTTCCTGTAGGCAGTATCTATCTTACCCCTAGTGAGATAAGCGTCTACATCCTTACATTTGTCCTCTAGCCATCCCTGCTTAGCCATTTTGCACTTCCTGTTGATCTCATTTTTGACACGTTTGTAGTCCCTTTTGCCTGCTTCATTTACTGCATTTTTAAATTTTCTCCTTTCATCAATTAAATTCAATATTTCTTCTGTTACCGAAAGATTTCTACTAGCCCTCGTCTTTTTACCTACTTGATCCTCTGCTACCTTCACTACTTCATCCCTCAAAGCTACCCATTCTTCTTCTACTGTATTGCTTTTCCCCCTCCTTGTCAATTGTTCCCTTATGCTCTCCCTGAAACTCTGTACAACCTCTGTTTTAGTCAGTTTATCCAGGTCCCATCTCCTTAAATTACCATCTTTTTGTAGTTTCTACAGTTTTAATCTACAGTTCATAACCAATAGATTGTGGTCAGAGTCCACATCTGCCCCTGGAAATGTCTTACAATTTAAAACCTGGTTCCTAAATCTCTGTCTTACCATTATATAATCTATCTGAAACCTGTCAGTATCTCCAGGCTTCTTCCATGTATATAACCTTCTTTTATGATTCTTGAACCAAGTGTTAGCTATGATTAACTTGTGCTCTGTGCAAAATTCTACCAGACGGCTTCCTCTTTCATTTCTTAGCCCCAATGCATATTCACCTACTACGTTTCCTTCTCTCCCTTTTCCTACTGACGAATTCCAGTCACCCATGCCTATTAATTTTCGTCTCCCTTCACTATCTGAATAATTTCTTTTATTTCATCATACATTTCTTCAATTTCTTCGTCATCTGCAGAGCTAGTTGGCATATAAACTTGTACTACTGTAGTAGGTGTGGGCTTCGTATCTATCTTGGCCACAATAATGCGTTCACTATGCTGTTTGTAGTAGCTTACCCACATTCCTATTCATTATTAAACCTACCCCTGCATTACCCCTATTTGATTTTGTGTTTATAACCCTGTAGTTACCTGACCAGAAGTCTTGTTCCTCCTGCCATCGAACTCCACTAATTCCGACTATATCTAACTTAACCTATCCATTTCCCTTTTTGAATTTTCAAACCGACCTGCCCGATTAAGGTATCTGACATTCCACGCTCCGATCCGTAGAACGCCAATTTTCTTTCTCCTGATATTGACATCCTTTTGAGTAGTGCTCGCCTGGAGATCAGAATGGGGGACTACCACAAGAATCCACATCTCAAATACAGCCAATGTTTATATTTCATTTGTGTGGGTTAATTAATTAAAATTAACCCTTTCTAGAGAAAATTAAAAAAGCAAAATTGTCGTGTTGCCAAGCAATTTGTAGAGGCTGATATTTATAGCGGAATTGGAGATCTACTGCTATCAAGAACGCATTAGTTTATCACAGTTTCACTCGGTAGAAACACTTCGCTTGTCATCCAACATTGTCCTTTAGAACTTTAACATCGTCTCTTTGCAAAATATGCAGTAAAATCTTATTCTGTAAAAAATAAAGTTAAATATTTAATGACCGAATACTTACGGCGTTGAGCCCGCCATCTACAGAATTTTGCATGAACTACTTGAGCTATCCCTGACGTTCTCGTATGCTTCGTCAAACGTTTTAGTGGAGTTATTTTCCTGCTGAGAACTTTTACGGGCACAAAATCCATTTTTATTTACGATTTAGGTTTCTTAACAGATTTATATCAAAGTCATGTAAGCATTAAAGTTTTCATATTTGGGTAGGATGTACGTTCGCTTGCATGACGCTAGAGCGCACAGTTGTTACTGAACAAGTGAACGGAGTGACGACTGCAGCGCCACTGTCGCGCCTCTCTCCACCACGGACGGTGGGAGGGATACGAGATTGGATCGTGCCTCAGTCGCGGACGGAAGGTGGTGGGGTGCGGTACAAGCCCTAGGGAGTAGTGTAGTTAGTGCGGTTACTTTTTTATTTACGTTTACTTTGTGATAATTTTGAGTTTTTGTACCGGACACTTGCTGGAAAATTGTGCTCCGAGGCAGTAAATAAGCTATCCACGGCTAGTAAAGAGTGTGTGCGTGTGCTCCTTCGTGCGTGAGTGCGCGCAGACACACGCAGACAATGGATAGTGGCAGTGCGAGCAGCGGTGGAACGTCGGAACCAGCGAAGCCGGAGGCTGCTGCGACTACGGCAACCTCGCCGCACCCGGGGTGTGGCTGCGCCGCGTCGGCGTCTGCGTCTTCCTCGTCGTCGTCATCAAGTCTGACCGTCAGGGTCACCCCGACGACGGGCGGGCAGTTCGATTTGCAGGCTTCGAAGACGGACACAGTTGAGACACTGAAAAAACTGATTTCGAAAAAGCTGAAAGTGCCCAAGGAGCGCATATGCCTGTTACACAGGGACAGGTGAGACAGCTGTCTTATTAAATACCCTACATCCCGGCGTAGGCTACGTGGCGTTTGCTTGGTATGAGAAGTGGTACGGGGAACTAATGAATAGGCCAAGCGATGTTCATTTAATATAAGGGACAATGTATTTTCTGTAAGATTCAGGGCGCCTTAGTTTAGAATTAGGGACGTCATGGTTTCGGAGAGGGCGACCTTTTAGAATAACTGCACGTTGTTACTTCTTGTGAACCTCATTAGAACGTGCTGATACAGCCTTTCTGTTATAGGCAACTGCGCGAAGGAACTTTGCAAGAAAACCAGCTTGTGGACGGTAGCAGACTAACCTTATTACCCAGTGTTGAGACTGGTTTACTGGTGAGTAGAACAGTCATACTTCAGCATTACACATTTTGGGGGTAGCGGACAAATTGTGAACGTTTGTGTATCTTGTCGCCTTTCTTACTGTTCTTCCTTGGGTTGCTAAGGTATCCCGTCTAGATTTTGCAGGTCGTTTGAAATCGTGGTTTCTCGGCTTCACATGCTCTGGGCTCTTCTTTTTGGTGATAGTCCTCGTGCACTGTTGCCGCTTGTTGCGTGGCTTTGTTGCTACGCTCTGGCTGTCCGCCGAGCAGAAGCTGAGTGCTGCCCCCCCCCCCCCTCTCCACCGCCCCCTCACCCGGCGGGCATCTCCCTGTCCCGGGAGCTTGGCGTCGTGCTCTGGGGTCCGCAGGGGAGTTAGGCTTGGTGCCCGCTGCCTTGGCCACACCCTGGCAGGGCCCATCTCACCACTGTTTACCAAGCTACTTCTTTCAGTAGGTTACGATCAGATGTAGCCTCCAGAAGCTTGGCGCTTGTGTTCCTAGGTGTATTGTCAAGACTTCGGTTCGCCACATGCAAATTGATGTATTAGAAGAAATGGGATTACAACCGTCGTCTGTTCAATCGCATAACCATGGTTTTAGCAGTTTCACGGCTAATTAGAAACGGAAGTCGGATACCGTACTGCTGTATTTGCATTTCTTCAATAGAAGCCTGTTATTCATAGAATATCAGAGGAAAATTGCCTCGTCCTAAAATTTCCTGAGCAGGAAAAGACTGCCGAAAAAGCTGACAAAGCACTGAAGACCAACAGGGACAGCTCAAGTAGATTAACAAAAGGCTGTAGATGGCGAGATGAATGTACGTCAGATTCACCCATTAAATATTTAACTTTGTTTCGCAGATAACATGTGAGATGCTTGCTGAATAGTGAGCCACCTTTGAACTTTGTATCGAATCTGGATACATGCTTGTGGTGGAGCATGTAAGACAGTGGACTCTCATTCGGGAGGAAATTCCCGTAGACCACCCAGGTTCTGGCTTATTGCGAATTCCCTAAATCTTTTAAGAGACATTAGAATAATTCCTTCTAACAGAATGCTACCGATTTCCTTCTTATCCAAATAAAAGCATGTGGTCCACACGTAAATGTGAACGGGACGTTGAACTGTTGTAAAGCCGTCAAACAGGCAAAGGATCTCGCTCAATACTGTGACACTCCATATTTCGGTAGCGGAAAAGGGCTTGTAATAGGCTGTAAGGGGCCTCAAGACACTTACCTGGTAGTGTGGCAGTGTATGAAAACTTAGTTTGGCGGCGGGATATACGTTCAAAGCTGTGGAGCAAATTTGTTTCAGCGGTTTAGATATACAACATTGGACACTTACAGTAGTATAATCCAGCGCATCACAAATAGAGGCCACCCTTCAGACAGTCGCTAATACACCAGTGTACAGTTTGCTGTGGAAGGTCTCGTAACATATCCTCAATACAGATGGTAACATTGCTAAGTTTCACATTCAGAGAAGAGCCAATGATTCCAAATAGAAGAAATCCTATACCGGCATTATTACAGCTCTCCACTATCAATGAAACAAAGAACAAGTGGACTCGGCGTTTGCAACAAAATCTAAGAAATACTACGTTGATTTTTACTTCATCAGCCCAAATAAAAACGCAAAGTCACATTGTGTTGATAACCTCAAGAATATATCTATGATAAATAGTACTTTTGTGACTAGACGATGGGGTCCTAAACAAGGTTTCACAAATGTGGCACCCTGGGTCAAAACTGGTATGGCATGAAGCCCTCCAGATAATGTACAAACCGAAAATAGTTGTTCAGGAACACAGTTCAACAGGAGACTGAAATCTCAGTAAACTTGTAATAGACAGATAACGAAGCCCTCGTGCACGGTACTAACACATCGGTACGCTTAAAAAAGACACGGCTATATTTTTGGTATCGCACCAGTCTTAACCAGCTAATATGATAGGTTGCAAGTTAAAATTCTTGGCCTTCAGTTAGGACAACGTGCATCCTGAAACGTAACACTAGTGGGGAATCTCGCTAGAGCCTATTGCTAAGATTTACCAGAGAATAAAGTCAAAGAACATACTTTATATCGTGCTCGCAGTCATATGTGAGAAGTGTGGGATCATTACCGAGAGCACATCCATAAGAGTTAAGACTGGTAACTCTTGTTAATTTCGTTGTTAATGGCTAGTTAATTTTGAGTCGCTGTTAGTCAGTATCCATTATACTCTAGTGTTTTCAAAGTGATACTGAATTTATAAGTATGTGGCAGGGCAGAAAGCTAGCGCGTTTTGAATATTCCCTCGAGGGAATGGGGAGGGGCAGCTCCCCGTGATTATTTCCCGTAAATATTTCCACGAAATTCAGGAAAGCGTGCCGCAATTAATTGCTGTTGAAAATATACGATACGATGCGGTAACTATAGTTAGGGCCTACTGTATATGGTCTTTTGATTATGCTTGTAACGCAGCCTTTAAATGGCAGGTGTACTGTAGCTGCCATAGGTTTCTGCCTCTGCAACAATTAACGTGGTACTTTAACTGTGCGATTGAGGAAGATTTTCAATCTGCCGCGACAGCTATGTTGAGACTTGTAACGCACGAAGGAAGTATGTCGTAACCGTATAGTTCGGCAGTGTTTCGGAAAGTTTGCGTTTCACCAAGACTTTGATGTTACGGGTTAGTTACCGGGACAGACATACTAATGTCACCTAGTTCAAAATCACTGAAAGTCAAAACATTCGCGGCTACCATTCTACAGTGGCAATTTTCACCCCCACCTGAACATGAAAAATGTCAGATCATGCGACAACAAACCTCATAGTTCATACGCTAGTCATTCGACTAACCTCACATAATCTGACGCTTTTACTGTTCAAAAGCTATTACGAGACGCTACTACTTCGTGGCCAAAGAGTAAAGCTGTTGCAACCTTGCCAACGTTATTTAAGGGGCCTGCCAGTATTAATTTAACTACTGAGCTCAAGTGTTTGTAACCAAAATATTACGAAAAAAAGTTTTGAAACTGCAGGTTTCTTTGGTGTCAAGATTTACTTTCGGTAGGGACCTTCAATATACGCACTCAAAATTGCCAGCGCGTTGTTGTACGTTAACATAAGTCACTTCAGGACTTTGTGCTACAATAATGCAGTGGGAATGTATTAACATCTGTTGGGCGAATGTTATGAAAACACACACCAAACGGACATTTCACGTCACATGCAACGAAAATCTGTAACGCAACCATCTGTGTGGCGTGTTTATAGTTTTGTATTTACATTTTAGGACAATTAATCTGTAAAAAACACACCACATGCCATAAAGCGTGTAAACCGTCTGAGGATGAATCACAAAGATTCGAAACCGGTAACGATACCCTTTGAATAAAGGAACTGAAAGTAAATTTGTGGCTGGTTGCTGTCCCAACACCAACTTCGGGACTTTAATTTCAAAGATGAAGTACAAAGTACACTCCAAACGCTGGGTACCTTGCATCTGATTTGTGAAGTTCGAGCTGGTGTCCCATTTTCGACGGTTGATTGCTTGAGGCGAACCCATTGTATTTTGCTTTGGGATCGTAGCTGACATGACCTGGACTGCAGTAGTTGGATGGTGTAGCTGGTTTTCTGATAAAAGGCTCTTAGTTTTTCGTCACACTAAGACTTAGTTTGAGTTGCATTGAGAAAGGGGTATGTCAGAACACATTTATTTCGAAAGATTCATTCTGTAGTTATTCTTTAATCCTTCTGACTCGTCGTCTAGATATGTTGGCTAGAGCCACTTATATCGCCTTTAAATATATATAAAATATGTAACCCAGCAACTGGAAAATATTGTGCAGCATATAAAGCATATACACATTTTTCGCATTGGTAATAGTAAAGGTACTGGTTCTCGTAACTCGGTAGACACAAATTTTTTGTCACAGGTGTCTATAAACCAGCAGTGGCGTTGAACCGAAGTGCAGTACGTTGCCTTTTCTGCGAAATGAAGACGTTGCATTTTCACAATTCTTCGATGCATGCTGACACGTCATTCTCGCTTTTATCGACACAGTAATTACATCAGTTTACAGTTCAATAGCCGGACTTGCGTGACGTACTGCTCGCAGACTGCGGAAAAGTCTGGCGTTCCGAAAAGATCGTAGAATAACTATCGTTCGGCTACCGCTGGAACATATTTCATGGTATGTAGTGTAAACGGATCACGCGCTCTTTAAAAATATGTACCAAAGTAAAAGCTTTTTTATATATCACAGTTGAAATAGATCGATGACCTTGCTGTTTAGTTCCCTCCTCCAAATCAACCAACACACACTTGAAATAAACACGCTGTCTCTTAGCCGTACCAGTGTTCGTATCTTCACCATCCATTTACATTACATGAGATACCGTATAGTCAGGTAAACACCCCAGGAACCGATTCAGTCTCACAGAGGAATGAATTAAGAGATTCTCGACAGAAATAAGAAACGAACAGAATCTTCTAGCATTGACAGGAAAGTCCGAGCTTTCAATGTAGCTGGCAGTTAAGTTTCATTTGGCTCCGAGACTTGCACAACGTAGGCTAGTTTGGAGAGCCCCATCAAACAAGTCTTTTGACTGAGGACCATACGTTAATTACCCGTCCACGAACTCACCTAACACAGTGACACTGAAACATTACTCTGCCTTTTCACATGAACTTTGAGAATATAAGCGGAAACAAACGTAAGAACTGCCATTTGTCCTGAAAATCCACGAATGTAATTAAAACTACACGAGGATTATCAATTATAATAAAAATTTGTAGACTATAGAAGCATGTATCACATGGCTAAGAGGGCATTAAAGCAAATGTAAGCAATTAAAAAAAAATACTGTTGTACGACACAGCAAGCTACAAAATTAAGCAGAAAGCTTAATACTAACGCAAATTTAAATACATTCAGCTTGTGCTATAAATATCGCTACCTAGCGAATGACTTGTGAAGTGCATCATACCACACCACAAGACTACCAATTACCGTTTGATATAACATTGAAGCAACTGAAGAATCTTTTAGCAAACTAAGCCACGAATTACCATTGTTTTGTCTAATGGACTCGAAGAATGGGTAAATGACTTCAAACTGCACAAAACTGTCTTGATTGCACTAAATCTTAGTGACTTAAGATACTGTAGGACTCGAAAGTATAACAAAGTTCTTAGTTAATATCCTAATGCTGACATGATCAGTAGTTGGTATATGTAAAAAGAAAGCTTTAAGATCTGTTTTCTATGGTGTAAGGTAAGAACGTTGTGAACTTGGTAGCACAAATTGTCCTCAAATTTGACTGCTGTTAACCTTGTCCGTGACGAATGCAAAAACTATAGGCTGGTTCACACTAGGCCGTAATTTAGTTATGTCAAATGAGGTAGTAACTAAACTTTTCTGAACGACGTCTAGTAAAATTGTGAGTAAAATTGTTTAATCGGCAAGATCGAATAATCGTAGCCAGTGAAGTGGCTTCCCCCAGCCCAGCTCACTTGCCTATGAGCTTCACTGTACCCGTGTGAACACTCTTCGTTCAGCTCTCTTCTTAGTCACTGTTACTTGTAGGTCTGCAACATGGCTCGTTGGCGTGACGGTATAGCGGTTTTGTTTCTGTAAGAGTTTTTGTGCCACGTGGAATGTCCTCTGTACAAAAATTAAAAAAAAAAAACTAACATAGCAGGAAAGACGGGAAAATGAGGGCTTCAGTAGAAGATTAAACAGAAAATCAGAAGTATCAGGTCGGTATGCAGTTGTTTTTTCAGAAGCAAATTGGATGCTCATTCAAATCTTTGCCCAACCCATTTTCTTTTTATCTTCTTAGTTTCAATCTCTTCTTCCACCTCTTCCGATATACCGAATCATGTTGCAGCGCACATGCGACAACAGTGGACACATGCCTGCCAACCAGATCTGTGAATGCGCGTTCACTTATTCGCTACTTGGCCCCGAAGTAGAGCTTCTAAATAACTTATTTCGCTGAATTGCTGGCATAGGGTAAACCAGCCTTTCTGGTGGTAAATGGTTTTTCTGCTGCTTCGGTATCCCGTACATGAATTTCTTTTGTGACGTAGTGGGATTTTTGTCTACGCGGATACAATCCCACTTCATGTTCGAATTCTTCAGTGAGTTATTGGTAGGTGGTTGCTTGCGTATATAACTTTACTGTGCTGAGTTCAACTTCTGATGAATTGAGAAGCTCCATGTATGAGAACGCGCCATGTTATTTTAGTTATTATTTCTGTATTGGAGGTAATGGATACAACAAGGTAATGCAGAAATAAATCCTAAGGTCGGTTTGAACACGACAGTGGCTTACTAATGGAGGTGGAATGCCGTTGCACTCTAATTTTTTAACTGACTACTCCAGCCAGTTTCCTGCTGACAGACCGTGTAACGTGGACTTACCTCAGTGCAGCTTAATAGTGCCCACATTAAAAATGCCGCTAGAGGCGATTAAAGCACTGGGCCAGTGAGCACTGAAATATTTTTATTGGGATTGGAGGCGGTGAAGTGCCTAGTCCAGTCCGTAGGCGTCCAGGGAGCCTTTCTCGCGTGTCGCAACGACGCGCTGAAGAGGCTGCTAGCGCGGCCGGCTGACCTTGGTAGCCGTGGCGGCGGCGGCCGGCTGCTGCGGCGGGCCGGCTGGTCGTGACGTCAACGGCTATCGACCGTCGCGCCGGCCGGTCGACTGTGGCCGCCAGCGCGACATCCTGCTGCAGCGCCCCCTCCCCTCACAGTCTCTTGCCTTCCGGGGCATTTCATTTCTTTCTGCCCGCCAGCAACACGACTTCGTGAATCACATATACTGCGTACGACTTATCGGTGGGTTCTCTGGGTTGTGATATTTTCACCTCTGATAGAATTCGTTTCCTCCAGTCGTTATAGCTGGATATCATTCGTCCGCGTTTGCTTAAAGTTGCCACACAGTGAAGCTCTTAGTGTGCAACACAGGTAGATTTTATCATCCTTGTGAGGTAATGGATTCTATACCTCCCTTATTATAGAAACCTCACTGTCAGGGATAGTCTCCTTAAACCATATTTTTAGACATTAATATAGATATATGTCCACCGTGGTGCTGATAAACCATTCCATGAATATCAAAGAATGAGGTGACCATAACTTTCCCAGCAGAAGCAACCACTTTCGCTTTTTTGGGGTTGGTGATGGAGACTTCCACTCTGAGCTCTGCTGTTTGCTCTCAGGATAAAAATGGAGCAAAGTTTAATCATCAGTGATTACATTTGAAAGGAACTCCGGATCCTTCCTCTAAAGTCAACTTTAACTGCACTGCATGCGAATGTCCTTTTGTTCGGGAATCTAACAGTCTTGGAACCCATGGCGCACAAACAAGTGCCTTGTGTAATTTTTCTGTCACCAACGAGCGGGTGGCACCCAATGAAATGTTCAGTATTTCAGAAAGTCAGGAAATTGATCGATCCTCTCAATGAGAGCAGCTGTGTTTTCTTCCGAAGAGCAGTAACTGGAACACCGTGTCCACCATCCTTTGAAATCGTCTCCGTTCTTTAAACATTTTAAACCATCTTCGAGCTGTGGTGTAGGGAAGAACTCCCCATAGGCATCTTGTAACATTGTTGAGACGAAAGCATAATTTCAGTGCCGCATATTGTTCCTCACGTGTTACCTCCATTGCAGCGATAGGCGATACTGAACATGTCTGGCCTTGCCTGCCACTCAAAAGCGGGGACCAGGAGACCCAAAAGTGAAACTACTATGGCGTGTTTGTTG
The DNA here is from genome assembly GCF_023898315.1 of Schistocerca nitens. Classification (NCBI taxonomy): domain Eukaryota; kingdom Metazoa; phylum Arthropoda; class Insecta; order Orthoptera; family Acrididae; genus Schistocerca; species Schistocerca nitens. The sequence continues at coordinate 739,907,910 of NC_064614.1, read as the reverse complement.
CACATTAAACTAACAAATATAATATTAAATTTTAGTGCGAGAAATTAACCATCAAAATAATTACGATCATTCTTTATTGAACAGTTCTCATAACTTTCGTCGTTATTCGTCCATTCAGACTAGGCATGGGAAATAAGAACGCAATGTGTCTAAAAGTTCACATGTTCTTCACAAAGCTTCCCCCCCCCCCTCCCCAAGAAGTCTGCAAACACGCATCTTAAGTCATGATTAAGCGGTACACTGAGAACAAGGTACCTTGGATTTAATGATCAATGCAACCATTTCAGCTTGACTACTTAATTGGCCTGACTAAGATACACATACCAGTTAGTGCCTCCATTGGACAGCGGTTGCTGTCATTTGTTGCTCGTGCGAAAGCCCCGTCCACATAGATATAATCAAAGGATACTTCTTATTTGATAGAATAGAATTAGCTAAATGCAGTATTACCTCAAGTATACCAGAACTTCGTATTAAAAGGCAAAGCAGATGCACATCGTATAATATGAGCATATGCCCGTAAGAGTGCAGCACTGTTCTCCAGAGATGCTTTGTCTCCAAAATTCCAGAATTTTTCGTGACGTCGGGAAGAAATCTCCACACACTACGAAACTTTAGGTTGACAAGCCTGCCTTAAGCTGTCGTGAGGTTTGCCCGTGTTAAACTGTTTTCGCAAGCGTAATTAACAGCAGGTTCTTAGAAATTTTTAAAATTTCTTCGCAGTGGAAGAAAAAAGAATCAGGCTCCCTGCGCACTTGTCACTTCTGCATTGCAGAACGAGGGGACGTAGTGATTGACAGTGAACTATTATATTTGTGCTCTGCATTCCCATTCACTAATGCAGGGATAATTCTCGAAATGGTTTACTCGCTATCGCCCCTTCGCCATCCAACTGATTGTGAACTCTGTACTCGTGTTCCTTTCGACCTTAGCAGAGAGTGCAATATTTCCTTTCATCTCGTCACGTTCTGGGAGAGCGATCTTTCACTTTGAGGGAGTGCGCAGGTAATAGCGTTCTCGCGGCTGCAAGGGAACTGGTTACCTGAGCACTATGCTGTCCTCTTAACACAGGACACTTGGGTAGATGGAGGCGGCACTCGCGTTAAATCCAGCCGTCCGGTGTCAATAGAACTGAAGGCTAACTTAAGTGCGGTTGGCATGGTGAACACAAACGGGACACGGGTAGTCAGAGCCCTGAGGAATCCGCCGATTACGAGCACTTTCAGTCCTGTTGTGCGCTTAAGACCCCTGTCCACACAGGCCAAACATTTGGACATAAGGACGTCTGGAATGTTTCCTACAATGTGTAAGGAGAACGCGGTGTCAAACCCCCATTGAAAGTCCCCGGACTTCCATAAACAAGCATTCCCGGCAGATGTTTACTTTGTCTGTTCTGAATTCTCGATACGGATAAGCGAATATATTTTGTTGGTAGGAGCTGGTGGTTGTGCTTGGAGGTCTCGGAATGGTGGAAATTTATGCCCCTTTTAGTGACTGGCCATAAAGACTGTACGGGGGTTTTCTCGGAGGTCTGAAGCGGGCCACAAATGTATTTGGGTGACAGTCTTGGTCTGATAACTTGGTGCAGGAGCAGCTAAGTGGTTTATACACGGCTGCACTCTACACGTAGCACTAGCAGCCAGGGACAGCGCAGCTATGGTAAGAAGGCAATTAGGTAGACACGGTAGTGAAGTACGTATGTCAGTAGCGTGGACATGTTTGAACCTGCCTGGTGTCGTACGCACTCTCTCGCGATGGTTCTTTCTCTGATACCACGCGCATCTTAAAAGAGAAACTCCTATCGCACCCCGCTCAGCTTTAGTGGTCAAATGGGCCAGAGGAAAGCCCGTCAAAAACTGGATACAGATAAAGCATGAAAACAGGAAGGTGTACTGAACTTTGAAAAAGGAAAAAATAAAAAGTGAACGGTCCAATCTTAAGTATCATATGAAGAGAACTTGAACGGCCGCGGCGTCTTAGTTAACTGGTCACGGAGTTGTGTTGAAATCCGGACGACCCGTGTTCAAAACGCCCTCGTACCATTACTTTTGTTTTTTCACAACAGTATGAACCGACAGTCTGGTCATTGAAACGTTTATTCTCTTTCTGTAGTCTTGGCAGTTTCAATACTATACGTTGGTTATAGAATGAGTCTTGTGGTAGGAATGCGTTCCCGTCGCATGTCTAAATGTGATGCATAATGAGCAGACGAGATACCATAGACGTCTCATAGAAATGAAAACAACGAACGGGTGTGAACTATGTCACAACGAACGAATTAGTCAAAACTTCCTAAACAGAACGCAACTTCAAAAACGTTAAAAACATCTTTTGGCAATAGCACAGAGAAACTGTGATTATGAAACTGTTGGGTTCATTTGTTGCAGCTCATGTGACGAACTATTGTTTCGTCATTTCCTTGGGAGTGATCATTCACGTTCATACTAATACCTATATCGGGCAAGGAGACATCTCATTGTTACAGACGTACAAATTGGATGCGTCGGTAAGAGATTCCTATCATATGACACACGTACTGTCACTAATGCGGTGTAGGACACACCAGACGTGTTTCCCGGTGGAGGATTCGGTTGACTTGTCGCCTTGTCATCAAAGTCTGCGGTTCCCATTCGAGCGGCACTCCCTTTCGGCTGCTGATTCAGTATTTGTGCAGAATAGTGTCGTTAAAAGTCCCTACCTTAAACCTCGCTGTTGCAAACGAACGTTACACCACGACACACACAAATCAGAATACAAGAAGCAACGAAAAAAAAATTCGGCATGAAGGTGGCGTGAAAACGGCTCTCGCCCTTGGCGGTCCATCACTGACCATTTATCCACGACGCCTTTGCTTTTTCAAGCCACTCTATATTGCACTTTGCTTTATGTTCACTGTTTCTATTTTTCCTTTTTTCCACTGTCCAGTAAACCTTCCTGGTTTCATTCTTATCTGTGTTCAGTTTTTGATGGGCTGTCCACTGAACCCTCTTACCACTAAATCTGAGTGGGGGTGGTGGCTGCGATGGGGAGTTAACCTTGTTAGTGTCGGGAAGTCACTGTCTACGAATCACCGTTTAAATAACCAAAGAAATGTTTCCATGGTGCTAAGTTTTGTTTTCCGTCCCATTTGTTAAATCAGTTTTGTGCTCGCTCTTTCCTGTTGCATTAAAATTATGTTCAGGGTTTTAAGAGTGCAATCGCCTAACTCACATATGACCGGGCCAACAGATTTTCCAGCATCGCGCTGGTAGCGATAGTATTAAACTCTGTATTTTGTATGAAATAATTAACAAATTGCAATCGCCTATCAGATTCATGGTCACTTGAACTTTCATAAGCACCTTTTCTACGTGAATAAATTGTGCATTTACCAGTTCAATATCTTTAATTACGTATTCAGCAGTTCCTATTTTTCTTTACATATTGTGTCCAGGTACTTCTAGTATAAACGTTACATGGGGCCCCTCTTGACAACCCATGGGACGTGTCTTTAAGGCGCAACAGCTGAATTTTATCAAGTTGCCTAATCATTCCATCGGGTAAACTATCATTTTTGACTGATCTGGGGTGATATTCTGCAATTAAATTTGCGTTTGGTTAACCGAGGAGTACTAATACAGATGTCCCTGCACATCCGTCATTTGGAGTCAATACCTAGATGGCATTATTGAATATGTTACTCTTTGCTAATGCACGCGAATATTAAGTTCCTATAAAGTGAAACAGTTGTATAAAGCTGGGAAAGCGCCCAATCTGCATTTAGCGTCACTGCTTGTTGCAAGGAGACTTTCCGTCGCTGTGCTTATAATAGTCAAACATTATGTAACGCTGTAGCACAGGAAGGCTCCATTCACGAGGGCGTCATCGCCAGCATGGCTGAGGTGCTAATAAAATAAGTCTAGAGTTTGTGTCCAGATAGTGCACTAGGAAAGCGCTGCCATTCCCAGAAAGGAGCGATGGTACAATTTTTTGTATGTCCAAGGCAGCTATTGTATAGTCAGTTAAGGTACCGGGCCAGGTAACATTGTTTACGATGTAGAAGTGGAATGAAAACTTGAGTTACTGAGCCTTACCTTATACCCGTTCGCGGAACAGCCATTTCGGGAACAAGTTGCTTTATCACTGTAGATAAGAAATCAGCTCCTTCAGATCTTGCACAGTAATTTACCATGAACCGGCTGCTTTGATTTCCGGAGTAATTCCGTTCGTAAGTGCGAATTATCAAGAGTGCTATAACCAGATTGCAATAAATCATATAAACGACGCGTTTATGTCGAACACAGCACTCAGCGTTATAACGTAGATATTAATGTGCCGTTTTGTTGTTTCACAATTACAGTAGCTTATTCCCTTAGTTTGCTGAAAGCATGTATTGTTTAGCGGTGTAATTATTGGCGTTATTGCCGCAGTGTATCTCGATATGTAGGTATTGCTGAAATGTGTGACATTCGCTTCATGAAACTAAATAGTTTACAGAAGAATGTAATGAGAAGGCCAAGGCAGTTCGAAGGCTCTAGTGGTGGGAATGGATGAGTCATCCCTTCGCAGCTTAAGTCTGGTTCATGATTCATGGTGTATGGTCCCAGTTGTAGGTTGTCTAACGGCTTACAGGGGCTGCAGATTTGATTTTCAATATTTCATATAATTACCGACCAAAATTAATCTATTCAAACGCCTGATATTTCTCATTTCTGAAGCAGTCAGGAGTTTGAAGCGAAAAGTATTGCATTCTGTGCAGAATCGGGCTGGGGTTTTACTGGTGGGGTGACTAACAAGGGCTTGCATCCCTGACACTAGTGAAAGTGTCACTGGTATACATTGTATTGCGACGTGCTATCGTATCTTAGGCCTAAAAAGTAAAACATGTGCACATTTCCCCATTTTCCTCGTCTGAAGCTTGCGCTAGTTGTGAGGGTGGAGGTAGCTTGTTTTCATGCATTTTTGTCATATGCAAAGTAATCGGAATATTAATTTTTTATGCTTTCGCAAAGGTACCAGTGGTATGTTCTGTGCGTTTTTCCGTCTGAAATCTCGCTTTCATACACAGAAAAAAGATTTGGTAAAAAACTTACAGGTCCATATTCAGAGAGTCTGTTACTGTCACCGCTCACAGTTAAAATGGCGGCACGCTGGACAAAAACAAAACGACGAACAAGTGAGCGGCGAAACTATATGCTTAACTCAATGACTGAGAACGTTGGGATGAACAGTGAACAGCATTAGAGCCAGCGAAGAAAACACATCAAATGTAAAATATGACAGGAAAAGGACGAAACATGCATCACTGTTTCAGCCAAAAAAATCAAATATTTCTCTTCAGGCAAAGTGGATGTATATCTCTTTTTGTCGAATCATATTGATGTTGCCATTGTAATTTCTATTAAGATAGGCCTTTATCTTGATTGGTTACCTTTAATTTTGAATACAATCGTAAGCTTTAAACCAGGTATCTTTAAATTCTTCGGATTACTATGCAGGTAACATGCTGTGAAACTGTGAAAACGAATAAAAGCAAGCCAGTCTGTAAAATTCCATCTGAACGATTGAGTCTCAGGTAAGCTATAAGACAGTCTTAAATAGAAAATAAGCTAGGAGTACGTATATTTTTTGTGGAGAAAATGACCCAGTGTAGATGACGCTGTCTTGATACACAGCTGTGCATACGTGTTTGGGTAGACAGAAAACAAATTGTAGAATGCGCAAATAGTAATTGTGGCGATTGAAGCCAGTGTGATTAAATTTTTGTTTAGTGGTCCAGTCGGGCTACTGGATCCAAGATGGTGAGAAACTTTTTGGTAGGTGTAGTTTGTCTGTGTGATGGGCTGTGGCGTTGCTACCTGCGGTAGGGGCCCGGAGGTTGGCCGCAGGGCTGGCAGGTCACGGACCGCCCCTCGCCTTCTTTCCAGTCTGGTGTCGACCGTGGGAAAGTGACTGCGCCGGCCATCCAGGCTGGAGCAGGCACAAGGTGAACAACCGTTCGCGTATGCCACAAAGAGCAACCGAGAGTGGAATAATAAAGTAAGCATTACAATTTTAATGGAAAACTAGTCGTCGTACCAGCACGCCATTTAATAGCAGATGGTTTCAAAGTAGACGGAACTTATCTCTCCGCTTTTGACGCAAATTTACCCTTATTTTGTTCAAAACAGAGCTTATGACTACTGTGGATAAGATAGTTTTCGCATTGGCGAAATATTAAGTCGTAGGTAGCAACAAGTGTGGGCGGCACAACAGCAGCAAATGTGCTTAGCGTACAGCCCATTGTGTAGTGTGCAAGCTTTTAGCAACGCGGCTACTATCAGTCGAAAGTGATGGAAAAGGACTTCGGACTAAAACTACTGTGAAAGAACGGATGCTCGGAATTACATGACGATACATAGGTAAGGTCCGCTTATTGCTGGATTCTAGCCTAGAGGAAAAGAAGCTGCTCTATAAAAATGGACATGGGGTCATAAAAGCAACGCCTGTGAAGTACAGCTTGTTTTTGCAAGTTGTACCTGTATCTTGCAAATTAGATTTAGGTTGACACGTTGCGCCAGTCTCCAGATAACCGCTATGTTTCATGAATTGTGAGCTGTGGATCGACGAACCATAATATGAAACACGATAAATTCCGATATTTACTGTTACAAATCACGGAAGCACCAAGCTCTATTAGAAAAGATTTGTGGAAGCTTGACTGTGAAAACAATGGGTTTATTCATAAATTAACTTTTCTGCTACCAGTCAAGATTTTCTTCTCTTTGTATTTTACACGACCCGTTTCGGGAAATGATTCCCATTCTAAAATGCGTTTTTTGTGTACTGTGCCGTTTTTCGTATTGGCTTTGAAGTATGAAAGGCTGCTTTATTATGCTCTCATTACTTCATAAATGAAAAACACGAAACTTTTGAGTGTTCATCTTTACATATAGTTACTGCTGAAATTTGGTAAAACTTATACTTAGTTCTCTTATGGTTCATTTGTGCAAAGCCTCAAATGTTAATCACAATTTTCCGTGCACAGTGTACATCGAGGATAGCAAACTTACATAAACAATTAAAACGATCTTTTTACATGTACTTAAGAGATAATGTTATAGGTCTTCCACAGAGTACGAAATGCCATTGTACAGTGGATATTAAGTTTGGATTAAGATTTGCTTATATCTATTAATGGAAAACTTTTAAAGTGAATCCGTGAATTTCTTGTAATGCTTAGACAGTATACTTAAATAATAGAACCGATAAAATATTGTAAAATTATGAAAGTCTTCTAAACTTTCGCTTGCTGCAGTTAAATCAGGGTCTCAAACTCGTTCGATGAGTTACTCGCATCCTCATTTGTATACATATAACTGATCTAACGTTGGTTCACTAAAATAGTCTTCTCACATTCGGATGACGTTCGAATTGCTGGAACCGCAATAGTTGGATGATAGTAAGAAACATCAAAAATTCCAATGGGTAGCAGGCGCAGGCAGTGTACGTGAACACTATGAAGCCACTTGGGGAAGACATGACTGGTTGAAGAAGGAAGGTCAGGCCACCCAAGAGCCCGGTTGACGTAATGTTTCTGAAAACTAGTAGCACATAGAAATAAGCACCACTGTAAATAGACGGAAGCAAATCATGACCCAGATTAAGATAAATATCTTCTGTACCAAGGCATGGAAGACCTACATTCTCTGACTACACCTAAAACATTTTTGTAACTGTTTATGTGAGTTTGTAATTATCTATGTATGCTGTGTACAGAAAATTGAGACTGCAGAAGTGTACCATAAGTGTAAGTGGCTCCAATTTACGCCACTAACTATATTTAAAGAGCGATAATAATCAAAAAATTGCGTTTCTGTATATAGTGCAACTAAATCAACAGAACAAAGCAGGTCCTTACAAATGAAAACTAATGAAAAATGGCGTAGTATACAGAAAAAGACTTAAAAATAGGAATCATATTCTGAAACGCACAGTTTAAAATACGAATGAAAGAAAATCGTGATTGGTATCAGAAGTTACGCATAAACATATGCATTACATATGCACGTTTGGTGTAGACTGTCATACTCTCCTGAGAAACAACCATCACGACACAAAAGATAAGTTAGTAAATTAGTTCTGCTTTTAAATATATAGCCCTACCAACGTAAAGGTTAAAATACGTTTCTTCAAATGTACGCTGTTTAATTTGTAACTAATAGTGTCCAGTGCGTTAAAAGACGGCGAATTTTCAACAGCAGTGAAAGTAATGCCGGCCTTGCATGGATGATAATCAGGTAGGTTTGGCAATACTATCTGAATGCTTGTCGGTAATACGCGTCTACAGCATAATATCCTCGCTGGGCGAGCCTAGAGAGATCGAAAAGACTGTAAATTATTTCTGCTGGATGCACTCACCAGCAGCTCATTTTAATGTGGATAAATGTAAAATAATCTCAGCAAGAAGAAACACAAGTCGTAAACCTGAGGCTGATGTTAAATATTGTAGAAAACGGGCACATAAAATCGGTTGTACGGAAGGTGGATGGAAGGCAGATTTTTGGGCGTATTCAGTTTACAGAAAGTTCATCTGCAAAGTGATGCAGGATACCAGTGCGAGCAATTAAGTGCTGCCCCAGCTTCTAGACACATTATGAAGGAGCCACGACAGCAAATATCGAACAGTAGGATCGTACCTGGTAAGTCCGCGGTCTGTGCTTCCACGAAAGCGGAACTGAAATAACGGTCATCGGGCACGCTGATTACTTCTGTTGTAAAGAGACCGCATTCAAATTCCTTTATACACCAGGATTAGTTTCTTCACTCATTTCAAAATAAGAATAAAAACAAGCAATCCACAACGAAAAGCAAATTGAAGTACAAATACACACTGCATTTGACAGGGCTATAGCAAAACTGTTCGCTGCGGATGGCAGTGATAGTTCAGGCCCGACTTCTGCGTTTTACGCAACCATAGTAAAAACTGGTTCAAATGGCTGAGCACTGTGGGACTTAACTTCTGAGGTCATCAGTCCCCTAGAACTTAAAACTACTTAAACCTAACTAACCTAAGGACAGCACACACATCCATGCCCGTAGCGGTCGCGCGGTTGCAGACTGAAGCGCCTAGAAGCGCTCGGCCACTTCGGCCGGCATAGTTCAAAAGATTACCCGTAAAGCTGCTACGGTATAGTCTCCTCATAAAAGTAATTGTAAGAAAAAGATTAGACTGCAGACTGAGCATGTCAATGTTCCCGAAAGTCATATGCGAGTAACCTTTCCAGTGAGTTTGCTAATGTTGGTAGATAAACAGCCCTCAACCACACACTGTATAATTGATATTTCCGTTGCAAACATGGTTTTCAGATCTCTGCGCAGTTCTTATGGTGATAGTTTCGTAAAATTCCAATTAGTCGTCGTTTGTTTTCAAAAACTCATTAGCTTGTTACGAAGTTCGTAGTTTCTATTTATGCTAACATGAACGTTCTCATGCAGGCGGTCTTAAGTTTTTCACGTCATTTAAATTTCTTCATCTAGATTATTATTGATGTTGGGAACAATTTTTGCTTGTGAAATAGTGTACGGTCTGTGAATGTGGCAATGTGATGGCAGTGTTTGGGTTTGGCGAATGACCGAAGAGCGTTACTGCCATAGTGCCAGAAGTAGTACTGAGGTAGTGGTAGTGCAGTATGGGTGGTTGTCAAGCCCCCCTATTGCACTCAAGAAAACGCCAAAATCTTGAAAGATATGAACACATTGTACGGCTTTGCGTACAGTAGAGGAACAGCTCGAAGACAACAGCACGAGAATGCGTCAGGTCGTCTAGCAGCATCTTTGAGGCAATGGTTTGTGGACCATAACATTCCTGAAATGGAGTGGCCTGCCCAGTCCGGACCTGAATCCAATGCAACAGCTTTAGGATTAATTATATCGTCGACTTCGCTCGCGACGTCAGCACTCTACATCACGACCTTCTGTGTCTTTGGCTGCTGTGAAAGACTGAATGTCTGTAGGAATGGCATTCCAGATTATTGTTCCCAGCATAGTTAAAGCGATCATAAAGCCGGCGGGTGTGTAAATTTATCCAGATCAATGATCTGCCCAACTTAGCTTGTCATGTTGGTACTAAACTCGAAAAGTGCACCGTGAAATGTTGTGAACTCGCTTTAGTTAATTGAGAATAGTTTTTCAACGATTTGTGGTGCTCGGCGCGCAGGGTAGGCGTGGGAGCGACAGCGGTTAGCCGTTTCGGCCTTGATATTGTAATTGAAGCGCAGTACCGTGCAAGGGAGAAGATTGCCGTCCCAATACGGCACTGGGGCTAATCTCCGGGATACGACTGTGCGGTGGGCCAGAGGAATGCAGTGCGTCACGCCGCAGCCGCCGCCCCCGCCCCCCCCTCCCTGCCACGTGGGAGGCCAGGTCGGGCGCCTCAGTCGGCCGCCTTTGTTCTCCGCGGCGCGGCGCGCCCACGCCTCGCGTCGTCACCCATTCTCACAACAAAGGCAGTTATCTCCGCTGACGACCGCCTTGCTCGCCTCAGCTCTGCTCCAGCACTTTCCCGTCTACTCCCTGGGGCCCAGTTGGTCATTTCTCTGCTCCTACGTTTTGTGCCATGCATAGGAAATAGTCGCCAGAATTATTCCCGGAACAATGGAAAAACGGACAATTATCTGTAGACCTAGAAAAATATAGGAACAAGAGAAGCAATGTTATCACTGAGGCAAGCGAAAAACAGCTGCATAAGGGCAAGAGTAAATTTGTAGGTATTGAGAAAACATTTAATACTAACTGGAATGTATTAAGTATCTTTCGCCAATCTGGAATGAGCTTTAGAGAGAAGACTTACATGTAATACCTACATACGGCAAATCGAAGTTTGCTGTGTTAATAAAGAAGAATCAGCATTCAGAAGGGGTACGGCAAACTTGCTCCCTATTCCCAGAGTTATCTAATCTGTACATATAGAAGGCAGTTGACAGGGTGAGAGTAGTAGATGTAACAATTCATGGAGCTGAAATACATGCTGAGATTTGTCTATATAGCATTAATTACTGACAATAAAGCAGACCTGCAAAAAATCCTGGACATAATGCGTAAAATAAGGGAGCAGGAATTCCGTATGCCAAGATACAAAACAAAGGTTATATAGTCTGCAATAGAAACAAAGACAATAATAGGAAATCTAAAAAACGAAAAATGAAGTGAGTTTAATTACCTGTCAAGAAAAATAGTGAGGGAAGAAGCTACAAGGAGATAAGAGGCAAAATTGCCCATGCCAAGAATGCTTCTCATAAGGAAAACATTCACTACAAAAAGAATATAAGCCTTGATGAGGAAACAAATGTTCAAGACCTAGGAGTGGAGCATTGAAACAAAAGGCTTCGAAGCCTGGACAATAGGAGAGAGGGGAAGATATTTGCTGCATTCTAAATATGGTGTTACAGAAGAATAATGAAAATCAGCTGGAGAGAAATTATCGCCAACGAGGAAGTTTTCATTATAGCAAGAACTTTGTGAAACACCTGAAAAGGGCTCGGCTGATAAACCACATAATCAGACATGGTTTATCGAAAAGAATAGAGGGAGGAGCAAAAGACAGAAATTAGAGAAAGATACAGACTGGAGTACATTAAACAAAGGGATATGAATTTTTCTTCACTTAGAGATCAAACGTAAAGCGTACAAGCGACAAAAATGGAGAGACACAGGGATTAGATACTCTCGGCAACAGGACATGTTATGATATTGAAGTATTGCCCTACCATAGGATACAGTGCAAGAAAGTTTTTATAAAATGTGGGTCGCACAAATTTTGGCTGAGCGGTTCTAGGCGCTACAGTCTGGTACCGCGCGAACGCTACGGTCGTAAGTTCGAATCCTGCCTGGGGCATGGATGTGTGTGCTGTCCTTAGGTTATCTAGGTTTAAGTAGTTCTAAGTTCTAGGGGACTGATGACCTTAGAAGTTAAGTCCCATGGTGCTCAGAGCCAACAAAATTGTAGACAAAGTAAAGGTCGTTTTCAATTGAAAGCCAGTTGAATGCAGAAGAGATGGGTAAGGTAACCTGTATTGAAAATAATTCTGGTAAGTCTGGCAAAAATCGGATTGTTACCTTAACAGTAGTCTACACTGGTGTTAACGAACGTGAAGTTCAGATTGCGCATTTGTGTAGTGATCTTTGGCCTAAAGTGTACTGTTGAAGTCTGAGGGACGGATGGAAAAGTTGAGCTGTTTGAATGTGTGCATCCAGTTTTACCTTTTGGGTTGGTAACGTGTTAAGATAGAAAATTTTATTATGCAGATTTTAAATTGCTGCCGTTAGTTCAATTTAGTCATTAAGGAATGACATTTCTAGTTGCCCCTGTTTGATGCACCTGGCAACAAAATTCTTCTATAAAAAAAACTGTAGCGAGATGAAATATTAGAATAAATTTGCTTAACATTACAGTAGAATGATAAATCAAACTTGGGCTGCCCAAGATTTGCAAATGCAGACTCTTGGACGTTATGAATGCAGGTATTACATTATTCGTGACTCCACAAATCGTATCGTTCATACTGTGCGTAGCCTCATTATGGAAAATTTTCCGGCGAAAGCTTAACTTCAACTTCCTGAAAGTGTGATAGCCATTGCAAAGAGAACTGAGTGTTCCATCTTAAGTCTTTGTCTTTGCTTTATCATGACCCATACTGAAACATCCAAACTAAAGACGCCCACATTTTCTTTGACAGTGGTGTGACTAACAGGTTCCAGTACGTAATACTGGACGGCAAATGTCTTGTAGAAACAAAAGTAAAATCGCGGGTACCCAAAGAGATAGAGGACCAACGCGCCGACCAGAAAGGGAAATAGTTACTGTCAGCTTTCTTTTTTTCTTCGGAAGGCATGGCCATTGATAGTACGTAAGGTAATTACGAAACTGTTTTGCGTGCATCTCGCTTTCCGCAAACGTTAGGTATGGTTTTGAAGAGATTCGGCAGCAGCTTATTTTAAGTTTGCGCACACACTATTTTGCTTTAAAAACAAACCACATAGTACTGGAGACAATATGGCTCATAATAGTACAGCGTAGAACCGCAGCGTAGAACCGATTTCCACTTAGTGGAATTAATGGTAACGCTCATCAAATGTGGTTAACTGTGTCATAATGTATGTCACACGGACGGACATATTATCGGGTTAATGGCGAAATACTTAGGCTTGTTTCACTGTGGAAGTATTGGGAGTAACATACATTAAATAAATTAGGACGATTTAGTATGACTATTGTTACTGAAGACGAATTAAACAGTTAGATATGTTGGAAGAATTCTGGTGAAAGGGCATAGCACATACAAAGCAAATAGCAAGCAAAACGCTAGGGCAACAAAACTTTTAACGTTCTTTGAGTATTGAACCTGAATAGTCAGTGCCCCTGTCCTGCTGCCAGCATCGTGCATCTCGCGAGTATGATGAAAAGAACAGGTAAGAGCGTGCAGACACACATGCAGACAGTCGTTTTGTTCTTTCGCCCAATAACTGAAAGGAGTAGGGAAAAATATTGGTAAGGAGTACAGTCTGCCATGCATTGCAGTAGTGTACGGTTTTTGTATTGAGGTAGATCGCAGACCCAACAGCATTATCTTGTTGCTGTTTGATGGGACTAATTGCTTAATGGAAGTGTTTGTCGTTCCAATGAAAATGTATTATGGAAAAAGTGTCAAACCCAATTGGTAACGGCACTGCTGCATTAACATACGTAGAGAGTAGAACAATCACTTGATTTTAGCGGAATGGCGAAGGAGTGATGCACTCTTCCACCTCCCAAGTGCGCACAACACCGCACGCTACTTTGTTGGAAGTGAGACAGTCACCGAAATGCAGTGATGAGAATGAATCAGCGTGGGACGTACCCGTGCGTAGCACTGCGCCTGAGCCAGCTAGGCCACTGCGCAGTAGCTTTGCGGCCACGTGCTGCAGATAGCGGGGTTGCGTCTAATCTAGGGCCCGCCATGTCGAGCCGTTGCCGTCACGGCTAATTGTAGATGACGCTCACAAGGTGTGGTCCGGCACCACCGTGTTGGCTCTGTTTACGAAGGACAGAGCTCTATAGTTCATAAAAAAATTACTTGGTAGTTAACGTATGTCACATGGCCCTAGAGTGTTGCCACATCGGCTATCGCTCGGGTAAAGACTACAAGCAAACACGGCGGGTCACTTAGTGCTGAAATGCTGTTCATGTAACGCGGAGCAGTGTTTTAAGCTCCTTCCACCAGGTATGGTGGGAACGCGAGATGCACTGTCCACGGCTGATTTTTTTATGAACAATGACAACTACAGCAGACAACGCGTTTTGTAGTCAAGACTCTTGTCCTACCTAGCCACAAAACTCTTGACGTACACTGTATCAGAGAAAAACGGCGATCAGTAATGTGCGGCAGAACTAATAATCACGCTCGCTTTGCTCACGATGATTAAAGCTGACCTGTACGAGCAAATTGAAGACAGAACAAATATTCAGCGCTAAAAGCGAACTGTAACTTCTTCCTTGTGCTATGTGAGCCGACGTCATACTGAACGATGACCAGCCCTGGTTGGAACTCGTTTACGGGTTACAGGCGACACGAGCAGATTCCAAAAGAATGATAGGAATAAAAATAAGTCAATGCGACGATGAAAATGATGTAAAGAAAAAATTTTTAAAAACAGAACTAAACCAATTAAATTGAAAATAACACTTGGCTAAAGATTTAGAAAAAGTAAATTATCTAGCCATATTCGAACCTGCATACTTTTAAAACACAGATGTTACGCCTGTGCTACGGAAAAAGTCGAGGATATGTACTTACATTTAACTAGAGAAACAGTTGCAAATATTTTTTGCCTTAAAGTTAGGTTCTACTCAATATCGCTTAACATTTACCTACTGCAGGCCGATGTCAGTGACGAAAACCGAATATGAGTATAGTCTTAACCATTGCGCTGTATAGTTAGATCGTCCACAAATTAAGGCTTACGCTATATTCCGGTCTTAGTAGCAAACAGGGACATCTTGCAAATAAGAGCTACTTCATCCAAAAGATGATTAAGATAGATCATGGTCTGGTGATTGGCGCAAAGCTACCGAATTCATTCGCGATGAATCGTCGTGGGAAGAAGTAATGCTCTTCTGGTTGCATGTGTTTCACTGGTCGCTTATCAGCCCCTATGGGAATAACTAAACGCGGTTTGGCTTCCTTAGGTGTGGGGAAACCTGAGATAGTCATCAGGAACCGAACTCTATAACCCCCAGCCGTACCCAGCAACGTAACCACAGTTGATAAAATGACACTGTCCACGGAGATTGATAACTTCGGTTCACTTAATTTTTAACGAATCACGTGAACATTTCAAAACATCGTAACCGATTCGCTAGCTGGTCGAAACCGGTTACTGTATTGTGAAATGCGCATGACTGTGTCGCAGAAAATTAATAGTAGGTAAGCTAGCCACTGTGACGGTCTACTACAGTCAGTGTGTTCTGGCTACTTTCTTCTACTGGGTCTTTCGGAAAGCATTTACAAACAAATTAAGATGACGGCACTACTGCGAAGTTCGTTCGCCCTTGTTGTATGTAAGCTTAGTTTGTCGCCTAGAATAAGCTGCGACAGTGGCGAGCCCACCTTACGCGCGGCTAAGCCAGCTGGCAGCAGCATAAAAGGTGGCGCGCTTTACGGACGGCATAGGTAGACAAATACCAGTACGAAGACCCTGTCAGAAAGCGTCACCTGCTTTCCAAAAATCACCGAAAGTGACCTGGAACAACATACACACATCTCAGTAGACATAAGCAGATGATTGCAAACTCCGGTTCTCCCCACCTCAATGGCATTTGATCAGTTCCAATAATATCGTAGAATACAGAAAGGCGAAAGTAGATAAAGGCGGAACATCCGGCCACATTCTTAGTTTCGCAATTAGAAACAGCGTATGTCGATATATTTCTAATATGTAACTAATATTTACGGAAATATCTTTTCGTGTTTGAGTGTAGCGCTGCAAGTCCCAGTAATTTTCGAACAGCGTGCTCCGAGTTTTTGAACAGTGTGGTTGTTTACAGTAACGAAGTTTTTGACTAACTTTGTTTCGGTCCAGAATGAACTTTCGCTCCGCAGCGGAGTGTACGCTGTTAGGGAACTTCCTGGAAGATCAAAACTGTGTGCCGGACCGAGACTCGAAATAAGGACATTTGCTTTTTGCGGGCAGGTGCTCTACAAACTGAGCTACCCAAGCACGTCTCACGACCCGTCCTCACAGCTTAAATTCTGCCAGTACCTCGACTCGTAGCTTCCAAACTTCACTTGCCCGCGAAAGGCAAACGTCCCGAGTTAGTACCGGACCTTCACAATTTTTTAATCTGCCAGGAAGTTTCATTTTTTGTTTTGTGGGGCGGACGTCATACACAGTAATTTTTTCCTAACGAAGTATTAGCTGCTAGCGTAGATTGGCGTTAGCTTCTCGTAATAAATGATACTAATGGGGTACAGTCAATCCTTGATGAAACAGTGTAAGTCCTGACTGTTGAACCGGAGTACAATCAGTGTAAAGTCCTAATTCAGCTTCGTGTGTTCGCCTTGAAATATTAACGATAAAGTTGATTAGAGAGTTGGTTTCATTTTCATTTCCCTAATTTTGGAATGCAGAAAATCGCCACCATAACCGTACTGGCGAGAAATATTTAGTTTTCGTATCGCAAATGTTACCATATAAATAATTCCTATGTAAGTAGCAGGAAAGCATCTAACAGGTCTGTGATGCGTATTCCAACAGAAGTTCACATGGTGAAACAGGCGAAGTCGAGGGTCGAACTATCCCGCTGCAGCCGTTAACGGTCCGTGGGCCGTTATCGCCGTCAGCCCCCCCCCCCTCCCTCGTCCTTAGCTCCGCCCCCTCCCGGCGTGCCTGTAGTCCGTTGCACCCCGCAGTGCTGCCCCAGCCGCGGCGTCGCGCGACAACAAATCTGGGTATAACACAGTTCCGCACTAAGCGAAGCGAACATCGTCGCTATTTGCTGAATCAGGAGCGTTACTGCAAGAGCGCGAAAATGTTAACCCTCTCCGGAGCAACGCCATGAACCTGTTGTGTTCTATGAGAATAAAACGGAAAAAACTTACTTGCGTTGCTGGTAGAAGTTGAATCACGCGATGAGGTACTTCACGAATGTCATAAAGTCCTGTTTTCTACCACAACGCCAAAGATATCCGTAAAATAAAATTTTATTCAGGCAGATGCAGATATCTGCCACGGAAACACGGAAAGGTTGGAAAAAAGGGGATTCCTTAGTAAAAATTTCACATGACAGAATACTTCCTTTCCGTAATTAAGATATTTGTAACTTACTTTAGACAGATAGCAGTAAAGTCTATACTGGAACAGCCTATCTGAAAGAAAGACATTAAACTATTACCTACTGAACTTCTGAAGATTTCTTACACTTTACATCTAGTGGTCTCCTAGGGTTCGCCAAATCTGACTCAACTTCAGTAGGCTACGAATTATGAAGTGGTTTGTTCCACATCTACATGTCACCTTGTCTAAAGCTGTTCATCATTATTTGATCAAAACTGAGGGGTGTTAACGACCCAGTCAGTTTGCGCCACTCCTCTCGTTAGTAAAAGTCGCTGGCGATCTATTCCACAATTATGTAATGTACGTGGTGTAACTGACAGGCTGGGAAGCAGTGGAGCGGAGTCTGAGCAGTAATTGTTGCTTAATTGACGGAGTTAAACATGGACTTTAGGGGACGTAATGTCGAGACAGGTTTCGGCCCATTCTGGGATGCTATATGATGAGATTCCTGGTTGAGTTGTTCTAGGCGATTACATTACTGAAACGTGTAGGTGTCTATTGATTCATCGTAGATGGAAGTTTTTTGATTTGGAAGGAAATTAAGAATCGCCACCTAGACGTCGAATAATCAATTTCAAATCACCGAAAACGTTGGTTTTGCATAAGCAAATTACAGCGCCTGAATCATTGATGAAACCGCCGTGGTACAGGCGTTGTTGATGTATCTCACATAGGGTATGTACCATTTTTTCCCCGCCAGTGTTATAGCCATACAAAATGGAAGAGTGCGCTACGCCTCGTGGCCGTAGGACGGATCCAGAGTCGCGTAGGCCGTAAGGGTGGCGGTGAGCGTGTGGGAGCTATTGACGCTGGCCAGTGGCTCATGTATAATGCAGGGCGCCGCCTCTATGCCTCGACGAACCCGGCCATTCCCAGTACCGTATAAACTGAAGACTGTAATCTGCTACAGAACCCATGCCATGCTGATAACGGGGATCAGCGGCCGCGGGGCACGACGTCTGTAGCAGAAACAAGAATTCTATGGGTCTTCGTCAGACAGGAAAGCGATCAGGCTGCATCTTGTGGCAGCTTTTGTCCCTGGTGACCCATAATGATTTCGATGTAAAGCGCCGAATGCTGTGAGGGGCTCCTCCCCCGTCTGGAATTGCTATTGCACCTTAGTGTCAGACTTCATCTGTATAAACCGTCCAACTGCAACAAACTTCCCATTTTCGGCGAGACTAAAGGCTTCGATCGTCATGTAACCGAAAAACCGCCCGCACATTTATTGGGAGTCGTGAGACACTTCTCAGGCAAGAAGTATGGGATGCCTCCTTATATCGTGTCGGACCTTCCTTTGCCCAGCAAAGTGCAACAACTCGGCATGGCAAGGACTCAAGTCTTTGGAAGCCCCTACATCAATGCTGAGCCATGTTATCTCTAGCCGTCCATAATAGCGTCAGTGTTGCCTGTGCATGATTTTGTGCACGAACTTACCTCTACGTTATGTGATATAACGTTTGATGGATGGCCAAATCATTCGAATTGTCTAGAATGTTCTTCAAACTAGTCGCGAACAATTGTAGTAGGTCACACGGCGCATTGTAATCCGTACAAATTATATCCTTGGCTTCGTGGAGTCTGCGGTACACTAGGACTCTACCATCAGGTCTTACCAGCTGAAATACTCATCTGACCAGATTACGGTTTTCCAGTTGTTTTAAGGTCCAACCGATATTGTCACGAGCCCAGAAGAGGCGCTGCAGACGATATCGTACTATTAGCAAAGATAGTTATGTACGTCGTCTGCTGCCACAGCCCAGTAACGCCAGATTTCGCCGCACTGTCCTAACAGATAAATTCGGCTTAGGTCTCACGTTGGTCTCTTCGGTTATTTAACGCAATGTTGCTTGTCTGTTGTACTGAAAACACCACGCAAACGCTGCGGCTCTCGATCGTTAAGTAGAGGCCGTCGGCCACTGCGTTCTCCGTAATTGAGGTAATACGTGTAATTTGGTATTCTCGATATACGCTTCATACCATGGAGCTCGGGATATTGAATTTCCTAACTGCTTTCGAAATGGAATTTCCCATGCATCTAGCTCCAATTACCAATCTGTGTTGAAAGCCTGTTAATTTCCGTGGTGCGGCCATAATCACATCGGAAACATTTTCACATGAATCACCTGAGTGCAAATGGTAGCTCCGCCACTGCGCTGCCATTTTATACCATGTGTAAGCGTTACTTCTGTCTTCTGTATGTGCATATTGCCAGCCCAAAGCTTTTTTGTCACGTCATTGTAACAGACGATTATAGGAATGCCCTGACTAGCCAGTTAGGATTACCTCGATTTTTATTACTAAGAAAACAATAGAACGGTAATTAATACGTCGGACAAATTACAAATAATTAACACTACAAAAATCTTGCAACTTCATTTGCATAGTGTCGCAAGCAGATCTTATTCTGTGGGAGATGCAGGATATAGTTTAAATTCTATAGGTGCTCCATGGTCTGTGGTTCTCCAGTTACCATTTGTGATATACCGCAGGAAAGTGCAATTTCTGAATCTTATTCTTGGGTCTCCCGGCACCAGGAGCAAGACGGTTGAGTGATATCAACACGATCAAATTCTGTTCTCGTCCAGGTGGGTTTCCGAAGAGGGAGGCGAGACAGTTAATCTAAAATCTAGACCCACAATATTGTTAGCTTGCTTTAACTGCTGCTGTTTGCAAGACTGAAGCGGTCCCGAGGAAATGTCTTCTGGAGCTCAACATTGCGGCTGCTTGAATGTGACAAAGTAGGGGAGGCTTCTCCTGATAAGCGTGATTCGTTCCCGCCGCGCTGGCACTTCGTTCTAGGCAAATACCCGGTAGCGCTATGCCAGCGAGTTGGTAGTTAAGTGACGGAGGTTTGAGGCAACCTGTAGTAAGCCTACGCGTTTCGTATAGCGCTTTGTCCATTTTCTCGTTATCGCGGCAGTCGAAGCCTTTACTACTCCTGCCAGGACGGTCATTTTAGAAAGAATCCGCCTGTTTTCTTCCCCAATAAGAGTTGGGTCTCTTCGCTAATAACCAAAGAACTTTAAATTCTAATATTCCTTCCTTCTCTAATCGTTATAGTAAGGCCCACCATAGAAACCGGCAGTGCGATGCTTCCTGCGCATCGTCGCCTGTGTGCCCTCTGCTCCACGTCTCACGCTCTAGTCCTGCCTACCCTGGTAATTGGGAACACAGGGATGAGTGTTGAAACGGACCACCGTTCCTGCTTCTGATTAGTAGGATTTCAATGCTCGGAAAACTATTGCGATCGCTCATTGACGAAGTACTTATCGTGTTTACTAAGTCATCAGTAATGAACACTAGTAGCTCAGTAACCTCACCATGCCTACCTCATCATGAAAGTCAACGCTAAGAGTTCTGCACGCACCCCGATGTGCTTGCTAAAGGAAGACGCGGCAGAATGATGCTATTGACTGGAAGATGTAGAACGTCACATGGTACAGTGCTTCTTGCCATTGCGCGTCGTTCCACCACCAGCCTTACGTGCACACGCTGTAACATTGGTAACCGGAACTAGTCCCAAAATATGGCTTCGCTCAGTATGGTCACTTGACCTTCCAATGGAAGATAGACGCGTTGCGCAGACCTGGCGACAGTTTTTTTCCTAGTGCGATCTTACTCTCTGCTACCGAATATTTATTAGTCATCCTTCTGAATGCTTTTGATGCGGTCCGCCGCGAATTCCTCCTCTGTGCCAGCCTTTTCATATCAAAGTAGAGATTGCAACCTACGGTCTCAATTATTTGCTGGATATATTCCAATCTCTTCTTGTACAGCTCCCTCCAGCATAGTGGAAGTTATTCCCTGATTTTAATAGATGTGCTACCATCCTGTCCTTTTTTGTTTTCCCCATATATTTCTATCTTCGCCGATTCTCCGGAGAACCCACTCATTACCAACCTTACCAGTCCACCCAATTTAACATTCTTCTGTAACACCGTCTCAAACGTGTAGATTCTTCTGTTCCGTTTCAAACCCCCCCCCCCCCCGTGTCTTGTTACTATATACTACTTTGCTCCAAATGTACTACATTCTAAGAAATTTGATACGCAAATTAAGACATATATTTGACACGGTAATTGTGTCCATCCAAGATCAGTACTACTATCACTTAGGAACAACCCCTTAACTGCAAGAGACCGCAAACTCATACCAGTGGAAGATTTGAGTCTGAGTATGGCAAACATTCGGAACGGTACTGATGCACTAAGAGTCCCGGCAGTGGTTCCGATCACGTGGTCTTTATTTGCTGCGAGTTATTCCTTACACCGGTGAAATGAGTCATATTGAGAGTACAGATGTTACCTGCTCCTTGGCGCAAGTAGCCGGTATCATTATTTCCCCATTACGGAAAAGCCAATTACGGCAGTTGTTTGACGTCAGTTCTTAGTATCCTTAGTAGCCCGCCTTTGCTGCTTACAACGACGACTCATTGTGGAGCAAGTATCCTGGTAAGTCCCACGGTAGAAGTGAGCAGAAAGACGCACGGAAAATCGTCGCTCTCATACATACTAACATAGTTTCTTGCGGAATGTTGGAATCAGTACCTTCAGCCTCATACACAGTCACAGGCGTTTCTGTGATAAAAATTCTGTGGGGTCACTGAACTCCTAGAAGCAGTCAGCGTCCAGATAAACTTATCGTGGATTTAATATCCTAAGAGCTAAAGATTACGGCGTGTGGACGGAATACCCGTTCTTAAATAGCATCTAGTTTCTAGTTTTATCATGAAAATAACCAAAGTGGCTCCCTCTTAACATTAGTTTTCATTTTTATTTACTATTTTCATCAGATTTCAGCTTTCCAAACCGTACAGATCTTGGTCGTGTCTGTGTAAAAATGGAATTTTGTGAAACTCTAAATACTTATTTAACGCTCTGTATCAGGGTTTCATAAGAAAATTAAATCGGTTAGATTATAGAGTATGACTCAAGACGGATTTTGTATCCAACCATTAAAAAAATTAAAATGTAGCAATTTCGAAGTCTTTTGGATGACTAGAAAACCTTACAGTAGTTTCTAATGACCGTATACAGAATAAACCCTTGCAGAGATACGGTAAATTTGGTTTGAAAGTTAAACTGAAAACTCAAACATAAAGGAAAAAATAACGAAATGGTTGTTGCAGAGATGTTACTGCTGCTATCGAAATGGACAATTTTCAAAATATGTTGCCTGACGTATGTTGGAAATGTGTAATAATAAAGACGAAATGCATATTTAAAGAAACTCCTGTTGGACTGTCGAACATCATGCAGACTGTCTGCTAGGAGATGGTTGAGTTAGTGATATGGTGGCATACTGCAACTATTCGTTTCTCCGTTGGAACGAATGTTTTTATGCCATTTCAAACACAAGTTACTTAGCAGTATGGGGTGAATCAGACAAATCTGTTCAGATACAGTGTATTGATGAAACTAGCCGATATACTGCTTACCGGTTCAGTGCTGAATACTGTTTTTGAAAGTAAAAATTTGCCTGCTAAATATTTTAAGTAGTTTAAAACATAACGAAATTCGGAGGCAAGTGTTAAGCTTCGGTACCAGGTCTATAAATAAAGGCTCGACCAGTTACCAAAGTCGAATCATTACGAGCGCCGCACAAAGCGTGAAAGGCCCTGTGTAGAGAAATCCATTGGCTGTGACGTAATTTGTCTGGCAGCAGCGCGCGGGGCCCGCCGTCTGTAGACAGGTGTAAAGCAGACACGGCAGCGAGGCAGTCAGCTGACGTCAGCAGCTGGGAGGGGTTTCTGCAGAGGACATAATTGTTGTCGGAAGCGCACACTTTTTGTGTATCTTCTATTCACTTGCAGGAACTAAGACATGCGCGGCCCTGTACAGGCTGGAAATTCTTGTCTCAGAGCAGCTTGTGTGTGTGTGTGTGTGTGTGTGTGTGTGTGTGTGTGTGTGTGTGTGTGTGTGTGTGTGTGTTCTGTTGGGCAGCGTAGAACTATAGAGATGTAAGGGTGTGGAACACATAGCGCTTTATAGGCGTAGTATTTGAGGTCCCATGCCATTCTTGCTTTCTCCTCGTACTTCGAACTGACTTCGCGTGCCACTTAAGAGAGGACTTAACTTTATATGGACCCCAGATAATGAAAATTTGCATTTTTCACGCAAATAATTGTCAAAGATGAAAGTGGCGGATTCTATACCACGATCAGCCGAAACTTGAAATAAGTCCTTTTACTTGAAGACAGACGGTTAGCACGTACCCACAGAGCCAGAAATTCACTAAAATTGTGCCTTAATATACTATGGTGTGGTAAAATAGGTGTTATTGAATGAGAAAAGGACAGGAGCTAATTTTTTTAGATTTCGTGTATAATACTCGTTTAGTAAAATTCATGCTGGGATGCAGGACATGCTCCATTTCAAAAGTTTCTGCGCTCTCCCTGCCGATACTGTTTATAGCCAGTTTCACTATTCATATAAAGCTACACATAAATTAATTAGGAAGTTCCCAACATATCAAATTTGTTTGATATTTACATTTTCTCAAAAGCAGTTTTATATCTAGTTCCGGTCTACATTTTATACAAAAAAAATGTTCAAATGTGTGAATCTTATGGGACTTAACTGCTTAGGTCGTCAGTTCCTAAGCTTACACACTACTTAACCGAAATTATCCTAAGGACAAACACACACACACACCCATGCCCATGCCCACATTTTATACCCTTCGCTTCTGCGGTCGTCAGATATTTTTGTCAGATACTTCCAGCATCTAATATCAGAATTTATTTCTAATCCCCCAACTTCTCAGTTTTTTCTTCTTGCACCAAATTGAGAATTAACTGTCACAATCCTATCTCAATTGCTGACGTGCCCTCCCTACCCACTCCTCATTGTGAGGAGCGATGATCTCCATAATCCGTGGAGAAAACCGGAATTGTAACGGTCGGATTGTCATCTTCGTAGTCTTGTCGTTGTCGTGGTGGTGTCGGAGAGTGTAGAGTAGACGTACCGATGCACTGGACGGACAAGAGGCGGATGGCGGTGTCTGGGACAGTGGGGCACCGACGCGTGGACCGTTAGCTCCATCTGGGACGCGGCCAGCCTCACGGAACTCACAAACCTGCGCACGCTCGGCGAACAGAACGGGAAACCTGTCGGCGCAGGCCGAATTCGCAAACCGAGCGAGGCGGCAGTTAAAAGTACAAAGTTTCCGTAAATCGCGTAACGCAAATGCCCGGCCCACGTTGAAGAGGGCTACACGGGTTACCGTCTCTATCCTACACTAATCACTTTGCACGTAGTCACTGATGACCTCATCGCCGACTTCTCTCTCTCTCTCTCTCTCTCTCTCTCTCTCTCTCTCATCGTGCGTGCGTGCGTGCGTGTGTGTGTGTGTGTGTGTGTGTGTGTGTGTGTGGGGGGGGGGGGGGGGGGGATACGGATACGAGTACGAATATGAATTTTCCGATCACAAGTTTCACGCTAATGGTATCCAGTGTGTGACGTTTACATCGGCACGGTGAATTGTTGGGGGGGGAGGGAGAGAGAGAGAGAGAGAGAGAGAGAGAGAGAGAGAGAGAGAGGGGGGGGGGGGTGTTTCAAAGCACCCCTTGCCCTTGATAGGAATAGCTCCTCCCGCCTACACCTTGTCATTGTCATGAAGTAGAAGGCAACGAAAACTATTTTACTAGATACAACTGATACGAACCTAAAGTGCAGTTTTGTAACATGTTTGCATGTGAGACCAGCTGAAAATTACAGATGCAAACTATCCTTAGAGAGCCTAATTATAAAGTTTCTAGAACAAACTTTAAGCGATGAATAAAGGAATATACAATCCCTTACATGTGACTCCCTTGGAGATTGCGATATATGCATGCACAGGCACTTACGCAATCATTATTTCGGCAGTTCATGTACAAACGAAGCAGAAAAACCTCTAATAACTGGTGCAAATGGGGCGGTATCCTCTTCCATGCACTTGCAGAGTAAAGTAGTATATGTAGACATAGTTTCAAATAGTTTTGCAGTTAAACCATGTCTCGTTCGATTGCCATAATGCATTTTAAGGAGAGCGTAAGTGGAACATAGTTGTAATAGTCTAGCACGAGACGAGTACACAAGACGAAAACTTCAATAAAGTGTGGAAGTGTGACACTCTACAAATGATTGCCCTCGTGAGGCACTTGAAATCAAATGTAATAGGGCCGCTGTTGTTTAAATTTTGAATGAGCAGTTTGATTTTTTGACGATCAGAAACAGTAAATTGTTTTCGTTGCTAAATACTCATTTTCACTTCCGGCGACAATATTTCTTTAATAATTAGTATGTTGAGCTATACTTCACATTCCTCGTACATAAATTAGTGACATTGTGCTTTTTAATACTTGATTTTCAAAGCGGTATCGCGTCAGGTGACAATTTTATCAATATTAGAGAAGATTTCTGCCGTTCTTATTTTGCGTGAAGTGTCATCAAATCTTTGTTTCGGCTTTCGCTAAGGCCTATGCCCGGCCCTGGAAGTTTAACATTGTACCTAGACACAACGAGGAGGGATTAAACAACGAAAGTTAGCCTATCCACACGAGAGATCCAGGATGAAAGTGCTGTCGGGCTCTCCAGAATGTAGGAATGCATTTCGCAGTGGTGCGAAGGGGTAAATACGTAGACTACCGCATACTGAAGAGGCGACCAGTCAGGAACTTTCCGACGGCTGTTTTGTAAGCCCACTGCGTCCTTGCCAGACCTGCTGAGTCAGTTTGGCACGAGTGTGCAACAATTATCGTTGACCGCCGTGCGTCGTCCGTGTCGTCCTGCCGCTTGCCCTCAAAGGGCACGCCGTCTTCCCTCACCTATCGGTTTTCTATTTCTGGAACGCCTTCGTCAACCTTGACGTCACGACGGTTAAGTGGGCGCACGTAGCAAATCTTTCAGAACCGCGCCCAGTCGGCCACAAACTTCTTTCTGATAAGATTTTATAACGAAGATTTGCAAGTCTTGATGAGGAACGCTTGTCTACGCCTGCCCGTCTGGATCTCTGGAGACGACAGACGAAAGCTATCCAGAGAGTACTATTACCTAGACAATAAATAAAATTGCAGTAGTTAAAAGCGGATATATTGTGTAAAATTTAAAACTTTTCGTTACTTTTCTCTAAAATCGCGGTTCAGATTTAGGGGTTTCTCCTAACGAACAGACACTAATAAGTCTGCTTCCTGAGGTCACACCCAAACGCGTGGGAGCATCATGAAATTCATCAAAGCATTGAGACGGGAAGCCACTTTCTCATGTTCATGACGATCTGGGAGTGACTGTAGTTTTAAGCCGTGCTGTAGAACGTACGTACGTAAGTCCAGTTTGATCTCTGGCAACAATTTGTATTAGCGAATGTCTCGCAATAGGCTTAAGACTTGATCGTCCTTTCACGTCCATAAATTTGATTCCTGTAAGCGCCCCCAAAAAATATAGCAGTAACTCATCTGGATGAGTTTGACATGTTTCTTGATTTGACGTGGCGATATGACCCTATACCAATGTATGCAGTTTTCCTCAGCGGTAGCGTGGTGTATCAATATCTCGTCATTGGTCCTCATTATTTGGTAGACCTTCCTCTTTCATTAACAAGAATGTAAATATTCTACTGATAAATAACCATGATTTCAAATCATTCAAAATCCGTAAAATAGGCTCACTCAAATTAAAGATGCTAAGACAAGGGTGCTAACAGGCTCAATTAAACGGAATAAAAGTAGGTAACTTGCAGTGCTGAGACTTAAATGACCACGGTAATATGAACCATGTAGCATGTAAAACTGTGCTCGTGCGTTATTGTGTAGGGGCTAGTTTCGTTGAAAATACCGCTTCATTATTTAAAGGAGCAGATTTGTGTATCTGAGCATAAAGACAGTATTGAGAGGAGACTATCGGTTATGAAAATAGGAAAGTAGCACGCATGTAATGACAACTTCCAGAAAAAGGAATAAGTGTTGCAGTGGTAGAACATAAAGACCTCTCGTTCGGGAGGTGACATTTCCTGCTACAGTAGGTTTATTAAGACTTGTTTTTATTTACAAAATTGGTTTGCCAAGCCATCTCACTGTACTTCAGAGCTCGCTGCTGTAATGATGTGCATGGCACCGCCCTTCACGTAAACAAAGATGGCTGTAAATAGAATCTCACGTAACTGTCTTTATAAGTAAACAGCCTACGTGGGAAAATTTCGTCTTCATTATTTGTCAATGTCAGTTGTTCCTAAAAGCAGTGAAAACTAGAAGACTTGTTGGCTGTTGGTCGAACATGGTGATTTTGTAGCATGGTATGTAGCTGTGATCGTTATGTACGAGGAAAATAGAGGAAACTACACTTCGGAGGAACGTGACGCTGATTATCGCATCGATACTAATACAGCGTAAACAGTCGGTCACTTTCTGTTCGTGCCCTGTTTCGTGCGAAGCACGTGCCACAGGTACTGACTCAGGCTGGCCCTGGATCGTTTTCTCCCTGAGCTGTGCGGCAGCTGGCCGAGGTAAATCACTTAGCTCTGGAGTACTAACAGTTTTAGCAGAGCCACGGGCACTGCGCAACGTGTTGCTGCGGAAACTAGGACTCAAATGTCCTGTAGTCTCACGTTGTGAAGTCTTGCGTTACTAGAGACATTAGGTAGTCGTAATATTTCAGCGCCATTCGTATTCGTGTAGAAGGGACACAAGTTACGCGTCGAAAACATGATTTACCTATGTGGCTTCGTAGCAGAAGTCAAATTCAGTACGTTAAAGTGGCGTGTACGCACATACCTAGCAAAATAGTGCAGCGGTAAGAGCACTGAAGGGGAGGCTCGAATCGCCGTTTGGGCGATACGGATTTAGTTTGTCCCCCTAAATCGCTGAGGCATATCCTGCGATGGCTCCCTAGGAAGACACAGCCGTTTTCCTTCTAGGTCCTCCTCGTATCTAAGCTGGTGCCCGTTCTTTGCTGACCAGTTGGACGCCGACTTAAACCCTAGATTACTTTTTCGTGTACACATCTGATGAATGGTATTTTAAAAGCAGTTTTATAACTTCTACATCTTATATTAAAGGTAGGTGTGAGGGGGTTAGGTTGAAGGCTTGACAGTTACAGTGCATCAGAATACTGACGGACTGAACTTAGCTGCTGCAAGTATTTAACAGTGATACATTAGCGTCTTGCACGTGAACATGTGCAAAACAAGAAGTGTGCTTTGGTGGTATCAGGAAACATCACATAACTTTGGCAGGCGGCGACGCAGTTCTCTCGTGCAAAAGCACGTTGTACACCATATAGGAAGTAGTGAAGTTGGCGGTACTTTGAAGATAAGTTGCGAATCACATTCTTAGTTGCGTGGAACAGATAAGGCTGTCATTTATGAAGGCTTCGTTGCCTTGGTTGAAGCTTCTTGGATAAATTTAAGCATCTGGGTTGTGACGTTTATGCGACGTATGTTGTGCGGAAGATGTGATTTGTATCACTTCATTTTCGTAATGATAGTCAATGTTCTCTTCACGCAGTAAAACTAGATGGACTCGCGCCAGATGAATTGTTAATAACACTGCTGAAGGAGCAGCCCAAAAACTTGTAGATAAAACACTAGTGTTAACTCTTAATTGCGTTTCACAGACAAGCTTCTAACGTTGTCAAAGGCGTCATGCCGTTACCACTACTGTCCGTCGGACGGTCGGATCATCAGTATTCGCTGGAGCAGAGTATGAACTAGACGTCTGCTGAACTTGACGTCAGCCGCAGCTCGACTAAACTCTGCGTCGCAGACCGCTTTTTATCAGACTTCTGCGCAGACTTCAGTCCACAAAAGCCCTCCGTGACATTCCACGGAGTGGTTTCCCGTTTTAACTGAACTAGAACTCGTGCATGCTAGCCGTAAAGTACTGCAGGACTCACGGCATTACACGGTTGTTAAGAATTATTTTGAAGTTTCCACTGATTGTTGGAGTCAGTCTTTGTGGGACAAGGTCAGGAGCGCCTGTGGAGCACGGACATGCTATGCTACGAATAGCTATTATGAAGCAATGGTAGCTCGTGTTGGCTGCAGACACAGTTGCCGCCAAGTGTCGTAAATGTGGAAACAAACCTGACAAACAAGGTCTCTGACGTAGCACACACACCTGCTAGCTCTTGTTCCCTGCAACTTGGCAAAGATCAGCGTAACAACGCTTACATCAGAGCTACATTAGCTGGCTGAAATGCCAGTCAGTATTTTTTTCCTTATCATTTACAAGTTTCCTAATTTCTATATATTTCTAGATTGCAGAGAACAGAATCACAGAACCTCGGAAGGAAGCAGTTTCAAACTGAAAGTTGCCTGCAACTAAGTGATGTCTAAAAGTTAGCTTACTTTGTTCAATACAGTAGGACTTAGGGCGTACTGACATAGAATGCTTCGGATTAATTTCTTAACATAGACATAACAACTTGGCTGTATCGACGCAGGAAGAAGCATGGTATCGGGAAAAACTGTCAGTAGCTTTTTCAGTTACAGTGGTAGCATCAGTTCTTTACAGGGGACATGGGAGGCAGCAATTAACAATGAGAGAAAGCTGTACTTCTCACGTTATTCAGTCTCTGCACCGACAGAGATAAAATTTTGGAGAGGGAAATATAATTGGAGGAGGAGGAGGTGGAAGTAAAAACACTTTCTATTAGTCCAGTGAGTCTGTAGTATGCAGAGACGGCGACTTAGATTAGTTTAACGAAATCTGTACTGTCTTGAAAAGTTTCAGATAAATATAAAGAAAAGTATAAAAGGTACTAGTGCAGTCGAATTAAGATCTTGAGGCCCGAAGATAAAATGAGGAAAATGGTTTTCAGTGTAATTTTTGTAGTCTTACACATTACATTGTTTTTATTTTTTGTACAGTCCAAAATATTTCAGGTACACATGTGGACTTCAGGTCTTAACCAGTAAATAATACATTGAAAAACATAAAGTTTTTATTTATGTAATTTTGCCAAACATTTTTTGTCACAAATAATTATTACACTTCTTGCACAAGGTTCTTGTGAGGGCTTTGCAATCTTCAAAGCGACATTTAGAAGTTTTTTTCTCTAAGTATTGGGGAAGATGATCAGTCCGGTCTTAGAGTTGGCTTCCTAAGTATGGAAATAACTTTTCTTTTGGGTTTGATCTTCATCTTCTGCTGAACTGTCACAGATACCGTGTTGATCCTAGGTTATTTCTTCGGAGAGTTGTGAGGAACTTCTGTCATGAACAATTTCAGTGCATTAGACAAATTGTCTGAAGTTCATTGGGAACAGTCTGTTACCCTTCGGTACTTCTTTTGCTGAGGTTCTTTTGTTCATAAACCAGCATTCAGTAATAGCTAAATCAGTAAAATGGTTAGACTCTGTCCCTTTTCTTCTGGTATTTCATAACTTGAAATACCTGTCCTGAGTCATAGACTGAAGAGGCAGATCAAGTAGTCTACTCAAGTACATGTTGGCTTGTGCTAGCTTAAGTGTAGCCATTAGAATTTCAATCCTAACAAAAAAAAGATTTTCGTTCATATTCGTGTTTAAAGTCTGTCACTTTGAACACGGCATGATATTCTTATGTTATGATGTTCGTATCATAATATTGAAGTATTCAGCAGGATCCCTTAATACACCAACCATCAGATTTTTGAACTTATCTTCACCTGGCTCCTTGTTTTCCATTTTTTAGTAAGTCCATTGCAACTTGTTTACGTCCACTGTCCTGCGACCTATGAGGCGTAGGGTCTTCTGTTTAGATTTCTGCGTGTTCACAAGTGACTGCGGATTCAGGGACAGTCTCCTCATCCGAAAATTGACTCTCATCGTCTGAAAGTGAACAGAAGTCACTCTCCTCAAGCATCCGAAGTATTTCTTCAGCGTTAATTACTGAAAATAACACCATAAATTGATGTTTAAACAATAGAAAACTTAAATTATGTAACATTGACCCCGCAATTCGATAATTAAGAGTATTTTCTAACACTATACCATAACTAAAACTTCACAATGAATAAGGTAAGCCGGCCGCGGTGGTCTGGCGGTTCTAGGCGCGCAGTCCGGAACCGTGCGACTACTACGGTCGCAGGTTCGAATCCTGCCTCGGGCATGGATGTGTGTGATGTCCTTAGGTTAGTTAGGTTCAATTAGTTCTAAGTTCTAGGGGACTGATGACCACAGTAGTTGAGTCCCATAGTGCTCAGAGCCATTTGAACCATTTTTTTGAATAAGGTAAACAGAAAAACTTGGAGGTTGAGACCTGAAGTACACATACGTGTTCTTGGACTTCAGATGTCTATTGTATTCACAGTAACAGAATTTTGGAAAATATATATATAATCACATTTGTGACTATTCTTACATACGGAAAGAAAGAAATTTATCGTATAGAACAGGGTATTGTTTTGAATTACCTTCAGAGCGCGCGCGCCGTGTGTAGCCATTTCGCCGACCCGTGTCTTCAAAACATCACAGTGGGCACTGCAAGCAGATTGTGGTGCAATATAGTGGACTGGACTGAAACTACGAAACTTGCACAAACGTGTATTAGTTTTTAGTCGATAGAAACTTTATAAGCTTTATGAAATAAAACCGTGAAGTTCACATGTGTGGACCCACGGACCGAGGTTAAAGTGATGCTGAGGGAAATGGATTAGGAAATGTGGCGCTGCAAATAGCTTGGACAGTGAAATAAGTGAAAGCATATACACTCCCCTATGAAGTGCGCAGAAGCGGAGGAGGAAACCAAGTGGAACTTCGTGTGTTTGAGACGGCATGAAATGATACTGCAGTGATCACAATATCGCATCAAATTTGGAACGAACTTCATAGTAAGAGCTCAGTTATCAGAATGAAGTTACACCCCCTCTGGCCTGAAAGCAAGCACTTACTCGGTTGGGAAGCGCGTCATAAAGCTGACCTAGCATCTTGAGGCAAGCTGGTCTGCAGCTGTTAAATGTGGTCTTAGATAGCCTGGATGCTGACATTGAGACTGAGTTGACTTGCGAGCTGTTCCCATATACGTTCCATCGGTCACAGTTTAGCGGATCTTGCAGCCCACAGATGTACCTAAACTGCAGGAGGACAGCTCAGACACGTGCCGTGTGTGGAGAATTCTCCTATTGGAAAAATGGCGCCACGATACTGTAGCATGAGAGGTAAAAAATGGACGAAAGATGACCGTGATGTACCGATGTGCTATCAGTTCCGCGGCCTGAAGTCATAACCGATGCGTCCTCACACTCACACGTGGAGTAATAACGAGTGAAACAGTTTGCTGTTACCAGTCTGTTTATATCCACAACGCGTTGCGAAGGATTAAACTTCGCATGTGTTAGTATGAAGTGTGTGTGTTGTGTTCAGATTATGGGGTAACTTCTGGCACTCAGTGGTCGTAGCCTCCTTTCTCTGTAATACGACTGTACCTCTCGAAAACGATGGAAGAAGATATATCCAGGTCGCCTCTATACTCACAGACGAAGGCCATCAGAGTTATTGCAGAAGGAACCTTCAGAGGTGAACAGTGTGACACCATTCTACAGAAGTCCGTCCTTCCCAGTCAGGGCACCATTTCAAACACACCCATTTCTGTCGTGTTAACGCCAGCCTACTGATGGGCAGGTAATTGCCTAGTTCGGTTGCTGTTGGTCTCCGGCCTGTGGTGCAGTATGGCGCAGAATGTTGGGTGTCTGTGACTTCTCGAATGGCATGAGAAAATGTGAAGGTGTTAAGATGTGCACGGTGCACAATCGACCAACCGCATAAACGTGGACCCACGATAAGACCCCTCTCACTCAAATGCTGATCACGGTCTCGCACGAGTACGAGGCGTCTGTGCCCTTCAGTGATCACTCAA
Organism: Schistocerca nitens; assembly: GCF_023898315.1. Classification (NCBI taxonomy): domain Eukaryota; kingdom Metazoa; phylum Arthropoda; class Insecta; order Orthoptera; family Acrididae; genus Schistocerca; species Schistocerca nitens. The sequence continues at coordinate 739,874,763 of NC_064614.1, read as the reverse complement.
ACATGTCACGCTTCACACGCACCTTATTCACCCTACCAGGCCTGGTAAAACGCTTTACACGATCAACACTGAACCACTCCGGTGGCTGTTATACTTAGCCATTGTTCAGTGCGGGCAGGTACTAGCAAGAAGTTTCTGAAAAAGTTATAATTACGAGTATGAATTTATTTGCTAGGAAGTCCTTTCAGCAAGTATTTAGAGTCCAATGAAACGTCACAGTGAAGACTAGAAAGAAATACCTATTGAAGTTAAAAAGATATGAAGAGGCTTGCACAAGGTAAATGTGGAGAGCTGTATCAAACCAATACGAAACTTGGGCAACAAAAAGTTTGGAAAATCGTGGATTAAGATAATCATGAAGGTAACAGGGAACCGTAACAATCCCGTTATCGATGACCTGGCGTATTGTTTTAAGGGCGATATGCAGCTAAGATTTGGCTTGAACATGCGGGCACTTCATTGACACGAAGCGCGTGGTTCTAGGGTGGCGTGTTTACCGGAGTATTTCTGGCAACCGCTGGGAGCCGACGGACCTCGTTCATCGTAGCCGCGCGGGGGAGGAGGCGGCAGCCGCCGAATCCATAAATACGGGGCGCCACGAATAGCCCGCCGGCAGCCGACACGCGCTGCTTTGCTTCGCATGGGGTCCGTGGGCGTTTCCGCGAATCGCCTCGGAGATGTTCTAGCTGAGGGCTGGTCTCCCTGTTTAGAAAGCTTCGGCTCGCCTGCTAAGTGTCCAGCCGTGCGCACGGTGACCTTGCTGGCTGTTTGCTCAACTGCCAACTGGCAAACCAGCTGTTCGCCGCTGGCCTCGAGGCAGTGTGATAGGAAGCCCGTGTAGGACCTCAAAGAGCGACTTGGCAACGTGGCCACTTGAGTGTAAAGAGACGAGTGGTCCGCAGCAACTAAGTGCTACTAAGAAGGGGGTGTTCCAACGTGCGATAACATTGCGAGGCTGTACTTTGACCGTTCGCAATCAGAATAAGTAGTAGGTTTTAACGGCGAAAGATCTTCTGGTTCTGTTGGCATAGGTGATGGCAAGAACCCCTTGCGTAGAGAAGCCGCACACTGGCGGTTTGCCAAGAGTAGAGTATTGTGACAATTATATGTTAACAATTAACGGGATTAGTCATGTGTAGCAACGATGACACCAGTAGAAATGGAACTTTAAAAATGGTAAGCATTCTGAGACGCTGCTACACACATCAGCTTTCATATAAGAACTAAAAGCAAATGTGCTGTCGGCTTACCTCCAGGTTACTGTGAGCTTACTAACACTAGTTGGGTAGTATTCTAGTGGTGGTGGTGGTGGTGGGTGTTTAACGTCCCGTCGACAACGAGGTCATTAGAGACGGAGCGCAAGCTCGGGTTAGGGAAGGGTTGGGAAGGAAATCGGCCGTGCCCTTTCAAAGGAACCATCCCGGCATTTGCCTGGAAGGATTTAGGGAAATCACGGAAAACCTAAATCAGGATGGCTAGAGACGGGATTGAACCGTCGTCCTCCCGAATGCGAGTCCAGTGTGCTAACCACTGCGCCACCTCGCTCGGTAGTATTCTAGCAGTTCATGAACTGTAGTTGTGTAAAACCATTGCTAAAATTGATGAAGCTGTACGGTACGGTTACCGCTTTAATGGGATTACTCATGAATGGATCTAAAGAAAAGTGGCTTACATCCAAACCTCCATATGTCAGATACTCGGATCGGTACCAAACGTCGTGTGTCGATAAGAGTATCAACCAAAACACCTATTTAATTCGTGCTGTGCGCTCTCGTCCAGTGCAACATGGTACACGTGAGGCACAACTGTAAAGATGTGTAGTAGATGAGCTGGTACAGCGCGAGATCGTCGTACTAAATGTCCCAAGTTCGAAACTCGCTGACGGTGATTTTTTAAGTTTACGCGTGAAACAGATATGGGAGAATATTTTTGACATGTAAAAGGTTTCTGAGTTTGTAGCTATGTTCTTTTGGCGGTCTGTCTTCGCTTTCTTAGCTGAAAGTAGCAAACCTATAGAGGACATTCGTGTGGATAATATCTATACAAATGTACTCTATAGGTTTGCTAATTTAAGCGAACGAAGCGAAATCAGGCTGCCAAAAGGACACTGCTACAAACTCCGAAACGTCTTGTTACATGTAAAAATGTTCTCCCGTATAAAAACTTCACGCAAAACTGTTAAAAAAAAACTCAATCATGGGGTTTAGAACTCGGGACCTGTAGTACGACGATCTGATCATAAACCATCTCACCACATATCTGCGCGTTTATGCCTCACAGATACGCTTTTCCTGTACTCCGTAGAAGGTGTTATTTTTAATTACCTTTTAGGCATCTTCTACTGGACGACAGCTCACAGCACAACTAAATCGATGTTCTCATATTCTGTCGTCACACAACGTTTGGTACCGATTTCAGTGTAAGACATCTGGAGGTTTGGGTGTAAGGTAATTCTGGTAACTGAGATTTCTTTGTCCTATTCTGTTAGCTGTCACGTTCTGCATCTTTAATAATCTCATTAATAAGCATGTCATGGTGCTCTGATGGTCTAATTGTAATACTTAATAAATGTTTCACCTTACGCTTTTCTTGTCTTTTCTAAGCCCGTTTTACGCTTTTAATGCACATTGACGTTACATTCTCTTAAACGTACTTCAAAATCATTTCTATGGGAATAATGACCCTGCCAGTAGTAAGCCTGATTTGACTGTGCAGTCAAGTGTGTCTGATGTAAACCAGGTTTCGTAAAATACGCACCATATCACATTCCTTGTCTTCGCCAACTCATTTAGTCACATTTCATCCTGACTTAGACCATACGCCATATTTGTAGAGCACTGTCGCCGCAGTCTACATTCCAAAAAATATAAATGCAGAAAGTATTCTGTGCCACGCACATACGTCACACACCAGCCGGGGTATCTTAAAGTTCGACGCAGTGCTTTCCCCTTTGACTCACATTCTGATCGTCCAAAGATCAGATGCCGTGTGCGTTTCTGCTACATTTTCTTTTTCCCATATGTTTACTGACTGATTTCCTGTAATAGTCCCTCGTCTCAGTTGAGTGATTAATACGCTTTCACGAGAAAGGTTTCCTGACGGTGATATATCTGCCCTTTCATTTTAACTTGATACTGCCTTCCGTGACTAAATAGTACTTAGTTTCGTTCGTTCCTTATGGTTACCCGAAATAATTCAGCTACTTCAGCGGAGTATTTCATTAGTGTCTCAGTATTTTCACGCGCTCTTATGTCAGAGCGCTGGTGTTCGGGGGAACAGAGTAACCTTGAAAGTAAGGGGGATGGAGCTACAGACTTCTGCTGTCTCTACTTTTAAGCTGGCGCCGGCATGTTAGATGCCCCAAAACATTAGCAGACTTCTTTTTACGATGGCTTCTTAATGTCTGGTGTCTGCATCGGAGAGTTTTAAACACACAATGTTAGTGCTTTCGTGAACAACACGGCACGAGGAACGCATTTTTCTGAACTTCAATACATATTTGCGCCTGTAATATGACCCATTTCGCCTCTTTAATATAACTTCCTGTTTGTTACAGTTTTAAAATAACCGTAGCACGTGATAAAAGGCTACTTTCGTAACCCAGAATTTCCGTCAATACGCAGCGACGATATTATTCGATGTACGTAGTTTTTTTCCTAAATGATCATATTTCGCGACGTTTGGTCGGTTTCCAATCTCTCCTTCTCAGTGTTCTCCCAGAGAACTTGGAGCTTGACTGATAAGAAATCCATAGTCAAATAACATAAATAAAACCACAGTAAAGATATACAGCCCAATAAAAATTCCTGTATATAAAAGAAAATACTGCGTGAAAGAGTCAGTTAACGAATTAAATGATTCCTTTACACAATAGTTCATACAATTATTAGTAGACACGCGTATATGACGAAAGCTGGCATTTCTGATCCAAACGCTACCACCAGTAGCTAACTTTAGCGGCAACTAACAAAACTGACGTGTCAGTGATGTTACAACACTCCGTATTATACCTTCGCGAGAATAAGGGAGCGGTGGTCCGCTATTGGTGTACAGTACATAACAACCAACGGGGAAATTAGCACGGTGACACCGTCTGATATCAACGTTGGCGTAACGCTCTGGTACATGAAGTGCTCGTCACCAGTCAGTTCCAGACGGCACTTCAGAGCTGTAACATACCATATAATTCGTTTTATTGTTTGTATCGTCTCCCTATTTGACGTGGGTGTTTGACGGGACAGAATGCCTGAAAGGAGTGGTGAAAGTGGACGGGAAATTGACGAGCGATTTACCATCCTGTTAAACAAACGCGATAAAACTCCTGGGGCCGACAGGTGAACTGGGCTAGAACTAAAATGCACAGCTGTTGCCACCGCAGTAATTCCGTGCACGTTGGCAGTGTCGAACTGCAGACATTACCGCGTGCTCGACAGTCGATCACTTTGATGTAGAAGTAGTGCGGCAGAGTGGCTGCGACAGACGGTGGCCGGGCTGGACGTGGGCGCGGCCCAGGGCGTGCCCTAGCCAGTCCGTCTCGCCTCGCCTAGATCGATCCCGTCGCCGGCGCCCACAGCCGCACACACGCCTCCTGCACGGCCCGTCCGCTCAGCTTGTCGCACCACGCCTAAGGCCGTCGGCACACGGAACGTGAAGTCGAACGTTGACTGTGCAGTTTCTGATGTCCTAGCGTGGAGAAGTCATTACGAACGTGCAGAGCAATATTTAGCGTGAAAGATATTCTGAAAGTGAATTTGTACATTGATCAATATTAGTTTCAGAAAAGAATATTCTCTAATATTCGTTGTTTTGTAAATATAAGTGCGCTGTTTCTGAGAAGTGGATTCGCTTGATCTATTTTCGCTACTTCCATTACGATATTTTGCACTTCCTTCTGTTGCCTGCTTAATATGTTCTAAAAGTTCTTTGCAGAAACAGAGATAAAGTAAGACTGGGTTTAGGATTTTACTGAAACGAGAATTTTGAGAATTCTTTTACGTAGAAACTGTTGAAAATTAGTGTCGCACTATTCGTAATATAACGTATATAAGCCGATGCTCTTATTGATTGGACGCGACACTTCCCCTTTCGCCATAGATACTGAAGTTTTATGTATACTACAGACAGGACAACAACATGACTAGCATATGGATGAGGGAGCAAATGTGCTTAATATAGCTAACGTAAGAATTTAATGCCCGTCCATTTCGTAACAGTGTGGTGTGCGAGCTGCATACAGCCGATAACTGCGTCTTGAGAGCGCTGCGCTCTCTGAAAACATTAGTGAGAGAGTTGGTGTTTACTTTAGTGTGGAATTCTACGTTACACTGCATTGCGAAGCGTGAAGGGTATAATTTGCTGTGTGATATTGTGCCTCGTGGATAGGAACACAGCCAGTGAGATGAAGCATCGGATTTACGTCGCAAACAACTTGAAACGCCATATGTCTTACAGTATTTGGTGGTTTTGATATTATAGCGTACGTGGTATGAATGTGTTTCAAAGGACCAGCACATTTCTCGAAAATGCGTAGTTTGAGGCACAATAAAATGAAACTACATATCGGTAGTTAAAGCTTTCTGTATTTGATGCATTTTGTTTACTTGCATCTGTGAAAGCATACAGTTCCGTGTTGAGGTACAACGGTAATTTATAAAAGTACGTCGTTTATGGTACAATTTGCCATAGTTAAATATCAAACGCCATAGTTACAGCCTTTACCCATTGTATACCTGTAGCTTTACGACAACTGTCATGATCTAGGGGTTTACTTTGAAACACTGTAAAATATACATACCTCTATTTTGGTTCTATGAATTGCCTCATAGGTCTTGCCCGTAAGCAACTTTTAGTTATGGTGAATAACTTTCAAAATTCCTCTTATGCGAATGATACTACAAATCTTGATCTTCAAACCTATATGACGTAGTTCAGTCTGCTGAGATACTGAGTTACTGAATAACCTTTACTAGCGTGTATATCAGATACATGCGTGGTGCATATGTAGTGTTGCTCTACAAGCAGTCCGTTGTTGAAGCCGTCACAGAGTCCAGAATTTGCTTCGCTATTTTCCCCGGTCTTAAACGATCGCTGATAGTTAAAGCAATTATTTTACGCGCGCCCATTTTCATAAACTTATTAGTGCGTCAGATGCAGCAAACTGTCACTGGAGAGCGCTGCGGTCGCAGAGAACACTGCGGAGCAAGTTCTGAGCTTAGCAGATCTTTTAAGAGCGTGCAGGATCCACGGCGGAGACCACACCTGTCATGTCTTGCGATGAGAAACATGTCCCGTTTGAGGACGACTTGAGGCCTCCCTTCCCACCGGCACCGTTTACTAAAACATCGCACGTGTTGCATCAGTCTCTTCCATATTGCTCCAATAATTCCGAGAATCAGAGGACTAAAAGATAATGGTCATACGAAAAGCTATCGCAACTTTTCTGTAGGTCACAAACATGTCGAAAAAACATAAAACCAAGTAATTTAGGCATAAAATGTCAGTACTGCGGAACCACCAGTTTTTGAGTTGCGGTTTGAAAATCATGCAAATTACTTACTGAACCTCGGAGATGATCAGTTTGGGTTCAGGAGAAATGTTAGAGGCAGTACGGACACTATTTGGTATTTACGTTAAAGAATGGTAAACTTACGTTTATAGCATTTGTTGATACAGAGAAAGCGTATAACTGTTCAGTGGGCTATTTCAAATTCGTAAGGAAGCAAGGAAAACATACACGAAGCGAAAGGTTATTTACAACTTGTACAAAACCAGAGTGCAACTGAGTCACACCAAAGGCAAAGAGTAGTTGAGAAGGGACTGAGACAGGAATGCATTGTATCCTCGTGCGCAGAAATAAGATTCGAACAATGATGATGTTGCTAATAAATGGGTATGCATATGGCAAGTGCTAGATTTCTGTGGAAAAATAGGTCGAGAGTGGTGTAGTAAACTTACCATTTGAACATTGTGCTCAAGCAGTCATTTTGTCGAATTAAAATGAACCGTGTCAATTGTATTAAACTATGTAACTCAATGGGAGCTCACAACTGACATAGCGGCTTCATTTACTAAAATAGTTGTGTGGACCAAGACGTAAAGGTAAACTGAGAAGTCTCTGCACATCGTCAAACGTGAAAGTGCTCCTTGGCATTCTTCCTGGCACCAAAACATATTTTTCCAACTTAATCTGTTGGGAATGTCATGTTATTGAGTCCTAGCAGGATGTCACACTAGCAACAACATAATTCCGAAAATAAAAACTTCGTTAACTGGAAAATTGGGTGGGGGAGCAATGTTACTAGCGCCAACTATCGTAGTTTAGCGCTTAACGTTATTGCGCTCGTTATTTCTAGTAGAGAAATATTTATCTAGAAAGGAGATGCAAGTAAATACGTCTCAGTAAAACATGCATTCTGTCGCCATTTCTAATTGATCCAGAGTTAAATTACATAATGAGTGGTAATAAATACCACATAATTTTTTGACATGATTGATGAATGTTTTCACGATTTTGCTCAAGAAATTGGCAGGTTAATGGGCTGGATATAAACATACCCGCTAGTAAGAAGTGTGCTGATAGCGCTGTGAATAAAGGTAAGAATATGCAGAGGTTTATGAAATTGTCATTGCTTCATTAATACGACTTCATAAGAAATTCTTAATCAGGCCTGATCACTTTTGGAAGCATATGTAAAGCCAAGTTAGTCCAAATGTAAATACAATGTTTGATGTATTGAACAGTAGCCCTCGCTTTAGCTTTCCTAAGTGAGACATCCGGTGAAAAAGCACCCCAAAACTCTCAATACAGTACGATAAATTAAAACATGATCGCCGCGAATTACTAAAGACACAGAAGCAAGCGCTGTACAAACGAGACCGTCCGAAAGGTCACGGGAGTTGGCGGCTTCATAGAGGCCACGCGGACGCAAATAGTCGTGCTCGCCCCCAAACCAGGTCGGCTGCAGTATTTAAGTGCTGCACGGTCGGCGCGGCGGCTGTCTGTCGCACTTTCTGTACTGAAGGTAGACAGGCCGTCCACATGAGGCTGTCGCATGTACGTCTGCGGTCGTTTTCCGCGGTACTGGGGCTGTGAAAGACAAAAGGACCGTTGCCGGCTGAAAGAGATTTTCACACTAGCAGCTGTGGACGGTGATTCAAAAACTCTGAATCTAAGATGGATACGAATGTTTTCTCGCAAATAATTTTTCTTCCGGAGGTGATAAGTATTGCTAATCGAAACGGCCACAATCATAAAGATTAAAATTATAAATTAGTGCTGTTTAATTTAGCACAGAATTATGCTGAAAAAATAGTTTTTATCAACTTGAAGATAGGTTCGAATACCACAATACAAGGCATGGTTCTACTGCAGGTACTGCCGTAGCTAGACTTTATCGAGCCTTTTGTAGGATGAACGAATAATTGTCAGACAGAAATAAGTGAAAACTTGCAGAAAAACACAGATGGAATTAGGTTTGAATCCTAGAAATTTGGATTTGTAGCGTGGTACTTACCCACTACGCCAACTTTTGACCGAATCCTTTCAGATAGAGCTCGTGAGCTAACTACTACGGCGTACACACAACTATTGAGAGTAGAGCGAAGTCCTTTAGAGAGCGCGACGGTTAGGGAGCACCGAGCGGACATGTGGAGGCAGGAAGTGAAACTATGACGGAAAGCGCGCGGAGCTCGTGTCGTGAAGTATTTCATGACCAGCTGTCGCTGGACTGCCAACCGTTAAACGGGGCCTCGTTAGCTGCTGCAGGTGTCTAGTTGATAGGGTTAGCTTACGCACAGGAAGTACCAGCGTTCACGAAAAACGATTCAGTAATTTTCATCCCATTGAAAGTATTCTACATAAATGCATTTTTAGCATTTTTAATCCAGAGTGATAGGTTACGGATGTCCATTGATGTATCTCAGAGCGGTTTATCTAATTGGAGACTTAAATGTTTGGTATGTACAGAAACGTAATGCCAATTAAACAGACATGGTGTGAAAATTTAATCGCAAATTCAGCGCTTAGGGGTAGTTTTACAAAAATTCTTATATGCCCTACTTCATGTATTGCACAACTCGTGCCATTGCAGAGGCAGTTCTTGCTAATGGTTACAAGAAAGGCTTTCCTTAGAAGCGACGACTGAAGTTATGTTTTCGTCGAGCGGCAGTAGTGTCGAATACGGCCAAGTGATCCCATTTCACGCTAGACAGCTCAGATACGTACGCACGACAATCCGTAAGCCACAGAGATCCACATAAATTTTAACGCTATACAAGTTTCATACGTACGTAACATACATTTGATATAATAGTATACAGTGACATTCCTGCTGGTTTTACTCCAAACTCTGTGCACAGCAAGATGTTTAACAAATTTTTGCACGCTGCGAAGTACTGCCACATTAGATTTTCGTATACGCTACAGTAAGTTTCTTGCCACGCAGCTCCGAACCTAAATAGTAATTGAAAAAAATTGACAAAGCCATTAAAAGTATAGGTTCCCTTTCACTTACATTTTTTCCGCTTTGTGTAAATAAAAATCAGGATCTTTCATAGCTTCAGGTTAATCTCCGAATGAATACGTTACTCATAATCGAGACTAGAGAGAAAATCCCATTCCTTGGGTTTTGATAAACACAGTACCGATGGTTTTGCTGATTATCGTGAATCCAGAGTAGTATCTTGATGGCGAAAGGTGGTTTTCCCCATACTTTTAAAATGAGCTTGTGCTTCGCCTCCCGTTAAGTTCTACATACAGTATGTAGTAAAAAAGGCCCTCATTCTATTTGACTTCATAAAAGTACGTTAAGTGCCATTGATAAGAAGTTTATTTCTTTATGAGGATGTAACTTGATAACTATTGAATTCGTAGTTGATGTACTCTTAATGTCACATCCTGTTGTGAAGTTAACAGCTTTGTCTGAAGGTTTGTACAGCAGTGCTTTACTGGGCATGGCTCATTTGGAGGTCGTACACTGTTGGATTCCTCGGGCACCTTGTACTGGCTTACCCAGCCAGTTTAAAGGAGGCGTACAGGTGAGTCAGGACACCGAATCACAGCCGTAACTCAGCATTTTTCACATTAACATATCATGCCGCAGGTAAAAGCCGTTAAATACAAAACAAATCCTTAAGCCCGACTGAGGCTCGGCCTAAGCTCTTCAGATTCGTAATCTAGTGGTTACATACACACAGGGTTACCCATTCACTGCAATTTTTCTTCGGGTGAAAAAACATTCATGTATGGTTCTTTAATAGTCAGAAATAACAGTATGAAAAGTTGTATGTACTGCGGACTCGTTTTCCGGTGCAGGCAGGTGTTAAGTACTTCCGGGCTTACATAAGACTACTGCACAATGACTAAGACGTACAGAAAATACACTAACATCAATGAACAGTGTACCTCAGTTTCGAACTCACATTGCAGGTGTTAAATTTGGACACAATTTGTGTGGCGGCAAAGGTCAATACTTCGAGAATTTCGTTGATAACGAACTGTCCGGTGCGCGAACTAATTTGATGCGGCAGTACGGAGCATATGTTTGGCATTGGAACTTGAAGACATCACAACGTACAAATGCATGCTGTAGTTATAAGAATTTTGTAAACCATTAACATGCGTCTCTTTACCAATGGGCCACTGATAACTTATCGTGGTACATACTACTGAACGATAGTGAAAGGGTTAAGGTGGCGATGCATGCATAAATTAAAGTGCTAATAAGGGAGTTAAGGCAGTGATCTTGCATGGAATCACGCCGATAAATACTGGTGGCGGAAGTGCGGCCTTACGAAGTTCGCGGAAACTGGCGGTGTGTAGCGGGCACTTGGGTAGTTTTTTCTTGCGCGGACGCCAACGGCTGTGTCCCTCGACGAAGGTCAGCTGCCGGCGAACAGCCGGCACGTGTGTGGCCTGCCTACAGCAGCAGAGGCGGACGCGGCGCGGCGCCTTTGACGCAGGGCGCTGAGCTGATACAAACAGCACTGTCAGTGTTTACACGCCTACGTTCGCCCGCGGCACAGCCGGTGGAGCGAGGCTCTGCTGTTCCGGCTGCCACAGCAGCTCTCTCCGATTGGAGGACCATTAAAGTATGGTTTAGAAAAGTTCGGTTCAGTGCAGGAAGCTTACAGTGAGTTTTGTCAGGCGTCCAGGCCCGGTAAAAGGCCCAACAATACAGCCTAAGAGAATCGTGAAACGTCTATACACACTGTTTTCTTCATAAATATTGAAAACGAACGGGTGAAGGTACGATAATAGCAGATATGTATTAGCATCCGCAAATGAGCCGTCTGTGAATCAGTTGCGAATGTGAGTTTGTCGCCACTGACTTCGCCATGAAGTATGGACCTCATTCTAATGTAAACTATTATAGCGTAACTGGGTTAAAGTTTCACCCGAGGCTCACCTTAGCAAGAACTAACACTGCTTCAGCACGTTGTTAGACTCGTCATATCTGTTATAGGTGGTGCTTTTTGTCGCCGCATTTCGATGCAGTGTTTAACTGTCTGCAGTGAGTTACGAAGCGTTCCAAGTACTTGCGGGTTATCTCGTAAGTCTTAACAAGATCACAATTTGTTACCCCAGTCCTTCAGCCTTATCACGTAGTATGTACTCATTACGTTTGAGGACTCTAAATCGAAAAGTCGAGAAGATTGAGGTCAGGCGGCGTTGGAGGCAAAGTTAAAGGCTCTGCGCGACCTATCCACGTTGCACCACATTGGCGCGCTAGAGGTCGTTCTGCGTCAGCAGCGTTATGTACTTGGACCCCATTAGTGCATGTACCAAATCCCCAACTTTGTGGAAGGCGTGGTAGTTGAGTGACATTTGAACCTAATTAGATGGATACTAATGAAGGTTCATATTTCAGGACAATTTATTGAACAAAGACAACGTCATACTGCAGTAAATGGCGGCTCGTTTGCGCATCTGTAATCAGTATAGCCAAGAAGACAATAGCTTTCGAAATATGGTACGAAATATGGGTTGATCACTTAACTAATGAGGTACTGAATAGAACTGAGAAGAATTTGTGGCACAACTTGACCAGAAGAAGGTATCGGTTGGTAGGACACGTTCTGAGGCGTCAAGGAATCACCAATTTAGTATTGGAGGGGGACTCGGAAGTAAAAATCGTAGGAGACTGAGATGAATAACCTAAGCAAATTCAGAAGGATGTAGGTTGCAGTAGTTATTAGTAGGTGAAGAGGCTTTTGCATAGAATAGTGTGGAGAGCTGCATCAAACCAGTGTCTGGACTGAAGACATCAATCAGACCAACGTTTAAACTTAAAATATTATATACTAGATAAGCAGCTTCGCTGAGCTTTTTGTTTTGTCAGTTTCATAAATATAATGGACAAAAAACTGCAGTGAAGAATTTTCCGTTTAGTTTATTATTTGGACAAATCTTAAATATAAAATATTTATATTACATGTTTATATACTATATTTGACTGTCGGCACACATTTTCTTGTCAGGCACGTGCAAATGCAACGTGGAGCTGACAGTGTCAGAAACGGGGTTCCTTCAAATTAACTCAGCAGTAGTGAAAATGCTTGGAACTGAGTCTTGTTATTTCTCGTAAGCTAATTTGAAAGGAATTTTAGTCTCTCAAAAAATAGCATATGAGTAGAGATCAATGCGATTCCTGTTTGTTAACAAGTGAAAAGTATTGCTTCTATATTATTGTGAAGTATTTGTTCGACGCAGAATCTTGTACCTTTACATATTGAGATTTAATGTTTCGTAATAGTATTATTGGCAATCCAGTTTCAGTGCATGCAAATGCAACTGGATGGACTTAGATTAAAAATTCGAATGGAAAGTTGACTCTCCTATATCCGTTATTGTCTCCTAGATTTATGTATTGTTTGTGCTCCTGGAGTCATCTTCTGTGTTTGCTGATTTATTTGTTGCACTAAGTCATCCCTTGGGGTTGAAATCGATCGCTCACTCTTTATTTAGGTAGTTCAGTTCAATTGATGTATACTCTTTACCAATAACTTGTTCCTCGGCTTGTACCACATTTCATAATTCTTGTTCAAATAAACTTACCAAAGTACGGATCAAGAGGGGAGCTACCATTTACAATAAATTTTCGACAAATGTGGGAGCTTTTGGACCTTCTGCCAGCACTGCACGAAAGTTTCTTTCAAAGATCTCTTTTCTACCTTATCCCAAAATATTACTCTTTAAACCTCCGTTTATATTATGCCACTGTTGATTTTGGAATAACCAGTAACGTTTGCCGACAGTCTGCTGACAATAGCAACAAAAACCCCTCCCATTGATCTGTTTTCCGAAGATCTTGTAATGTTACATTGAGTGTTTGAAGACATTTCGCACCGCGCTGAAGATACCGGTAAATTCTAGACAGAGATTACACCACGCAATATGTTAGCAGCGCAAAGTCTTCATTACGTTAGTATTGCAATTTTTGCCGCCCACTTCCACCCATCGTGACCAAAACTACTGCACAATGATAGACTTAAAGGCTACTCGCATGCATAAACGCCATTGGTCTGCCGTGAATAATATTGGCTACAAGTGAATTATACGGACACACGTCCCATTTGTATTGATAGAATCTGTGATACGTTGTAATAAAAATGTTTAAATATAAACAATCATGTGGTGTCTACATTCTGACTAATACGTTTTCATCTGACGCTATTACATTGACAGGCGTGTCAGTTCAAATTGGTGCCTACACCAGTAATCAAACCAAACTCCACAGCGTGAATGCTACATTTGTTATGGAACAGCATAACCAATTGATGAGACTTCTGTGGCGCACAGCCTGAAGACGTCTGCACACATCGTGCACTCGAGCGTAGAGACTGCCGAGTTTCTGACCACATAGTGGAATGGCACGTTACGAAAGACTCCGAATGTGCAGAGCAATATCAAGTCTCTCAGATATTCTGATGTATATGAAAGAACAGATACCACGCGTTCATGTAATTGATTCACATCGATGGGCAATGAATCCCCCACCTTCAGTGCGAATGCACAGTTACGTCCGACCTCCTGCGGGAATCTCAAGGTAGCGAGCATAGAGGACATGGGTAGGTGGCGCCAGGTGGAATGTGGGTCGGTCAAGAGGCGTGCCGAAACGGTCCAAGCGCTTGCGATAAACACTGTGTCCGTGTGGCGCGGTGGTTACTCCAACTGCCGAGTAGATACGGGGTTCGAATCAGTCAGTTAAATTTCACTCGTCGCCGCCGATTCCGTATAGTCCCGATGCAGCTGACATAGTCCTTTTTCTCCCCCTCCAACTTCAAATTACATAAGATAATCTGAACATGCATTTGACGCTTCCTACGTCACATACACGTCGCATGTCTTCAGTAGTCGCGAGGCGCCGATTGGCTTTCATTCGAAGCCCATGTGTATTTATGCCGTTTGTGACAAACAGCAAATCAAGGATCTCTCGAAAACCCGTCGTTAACTGGAAGTCTTAGTGATAAAATGACTAGAAATGTATTCGTGATTAAATAATTTCTGTAACTTCGGTAATGTAATAGTATGCCACTAGAAGGCATCTGCAGATACAGGATCCATTAAAGCATTGTTATAGTCAGTACCATATCTGCGATTAAAGGGTTCAGGAGATAGTACCATACAAAGTATGGTCAAACGAACATTTACGGTCGGTGTACCGTTATCAGTAATGTCAAAGAATTTGCACGAATTAAGTCATCTGTTGGTTGTTCGCGTCCCACTGGATCCAAATATTTTTTACTAACGGACGCGTTTACTAATGCGTTCCGAGACTTTGATTAAAATAAGTATGCTCTATTATTCATTCTTGTAAAAGTGCGTTCTTTCGGAGGTGGGATTTTGATGGACTGGCTTTACCTTCAACACAGCTTGCACTACTTGCAGGAAGATACGTTGCCCTTCTTTTAACTTTAGTATTTCACATGTTGTAAGGATTCTGCCACTAAACAGGAAAAGTGATAAAGTAAGAACGTCGTTAGTGCTTCACTATAAGGTCAGAATGAAATTTTGTAATATGCTATTACTGACTGGGCATGGTACTTCCCTTTCCGCTTACAGATACTGAAATTATTTATGTATACTACAGACAGAACATTGTGGCTACAGTCTGGACAAGGCAGAAAATGTGCGATTGAATAGAGCTGACATAGGAATTTGACGCCCATCGGTTTCGTGAAGTTATCTGCGAGCCAGATATAGCCGCCTGCTACCACTGGAGCGCGCTGCGATCGCGTACATGTTGGGGCACACGTATCGTAGACGTTGCACAAGTCGCATCGTTGCTGAGCGTACAGCAGCACTTGGAACTCGCCGCGCTCGGCGTAGACTTTCATGATTCAAAACGACCAAAGTGTTTTATGCTTCCTCCATAATAAATCCAGCGTAATTATCAGGACGCGAAAATTCAAGAAATTCGAACTAATTGAGAGGGGTATCAATTTTTCCGCGTACTGTGGCATAGTATAATGGTGACAAGGGGAAATGAGACGATACTGTCGCGCTCTCCGGTAAAAGCCGTGCAGAATGTTTCGTGCAAAGTCTGGTAAGTCGAAGAGCTGACATTTTCGATGACTGGGAAAAAATGCAGTCCACGTCCAAGCCACACTAAGATTGACAACACAGAAGGTAACACACGCTACGGAGTAGACCATTCATTCCACAAAACTTACTGTAGTATTTTACGCCATCTTACATTCCTTCCTTACATGTTAACACTCCCATCTCCATGTAAATACTGCCAGTATAATTTGGCGTATTATGATGATTCTGACTGCATTTTTCCACAAGAGTATTCTCTGCAGTGCTGGATGTCGGTACCACACTTCAAATAACTGTGGACGGAATCTCTAGTTTTAATTATATGCGTACTGAACAAATTCGTCACATTCACGGATGGTTGCACCTGTTGGGGCAATGCTTAGACGATTTTCTCGTAAACTGTAGACAGTTTTACGAAACTTTGCAATAACAGAACTATGCAGGCACCAAAGTAACATTCAAAATACGAAACGACAGGAAAACTGATATTAGAGTAATATAAAAAATCTGATCTGAATTTATCACTACAACAAAAGTAGCCACTCTTCAACCGAGCTTTAAGTTTAGGTGTAAGTATCATTAGCGTTGAGATACAGGTAGTTCTCGTTGAATCTAAGCCTAGCAGTAAAGTGTAATAGTTCTGAAGGCGAACTATATAGGAAACGGCACTGGTAAACATATGTTGACAGGAAAACTCAACCCAAAACCGATTTCGAAAAATACTTCAAAAGTTTTAGGCTAATTCGTATAGGTTGTATTACTGCTACCGTTGAAGGGATCGGCAGACGACCGTATGAAGTCTCTGGATCGAATCTTACTGCCAGTACTTTGGTATTTTTCATTCCCACTGACATTCACTATTTTCATAATCTTTATCCTCAAAGGATAAATTGGTAGTGTCTAGAAATAAGGACAGTACCCAAGAAGTTGCAATCAAATAAGTATTTTTGTTTTATATACATTTTGACGAGTATAATATGTAACCTAAAGAGAACTGCACGAATCAAGATACTGATAGCAGAAAAAAGAGGAACCATAATTGCTACGACATACAGCACATGTGACAAACGCCTGATTCTTCTATCTGCATGGTTCTTCCCATGCGTCTATTCATTGCAAAACAAACTTGATTTACCATTGTGAGAAGTTTTCGCTCATTAAAAAATTTGGAAGTTCACTATACATGTTAGAATTACATGGCCATAAGAAAATAAGAGTGATAGTCCATACAAAGATCACAAGCTTACGAAGCTTAGAACTTACTCGCTCGGCTGCGGACTAAATGAATACGAGGGACCATATAAAAATAAAAGCATGCTTACATTTTCAAACCAAATTTTCTGGAGAAAGATTGAGAGTTGCGTCTGCCTGTTAAGTTGAAATTTTAGGAGTCCTATACATCCTGTTGATAACGTAATCGGTGAAATTCCCCACACGTGGCCAAGAATTTTAAACCTTACAGATCCAAGTTTATTTCCCGCCTGCTCATAAATTTGTGTGTGGCAATACCTAAAGTTGGTCCATTGTTCAGATTCGACGTTTGACGCGATGGGTCCTAAATTCCCTCAGATTCCTCAAGATTAAGGCAGGCCCAAAAATGGACTAGGCCGGGTAGAGCTTGTGTTACACACACAAAATTATTTTTGTTGGTGGAAATTCCGCGGTGTTGTTTTTCCTTTATTACACAAGATACGTCAAATTACGGTAGAAAGGGATGCAACTTTTGCAGTAGTTGCGGAAGTGCAGACGAGGGTGGTCATTGAGTAGTGGCGAGTGTTTACGCGGCTCAGACGGCGTCGCCAAAACAGTGCTGCGTTCCAGGCGGGCGGCACGGGACGGCGCCGCGGCGTTGCCACATCTCACCACTCGCCTCAGCAGATATGCCAGCCGGCGGCGCCGTACCTGCTGCATTCGAGGCACCGGCAGGGGATTCACCCGCGCAAGCAGCATTATAGTCTTCTACGTACTCCTAGTTCTGAGGGAGTTTGGTGATCACACACCATGAAAATGACTTAATCGGCGTCTGAAAACGCGTAGCGGGGAGGGTGTATTGTACCAAAAAGTATATATTACACCCGGTTCATGGTGCACTGTCATAGTTTCAGGTTATCTGTTGCCTAATCAGGGGCAGCAAAACTGATTTTTCAGTACTTCATATAATCATTGACCTAATTTTAAAACTTTAAATACATTATCTACAGATTGAAGTGTAACATTGCACTAAAGGTTTAACACAATAAATAATTAAGAGCTAAAAACTGTACGTTCTGAGACAACGCAACTCAAGATGCGCATATTACCCACACTAAACCCATCCAGGTGGCGGCAGCGGTCCAAGCTCCCGTCGAGGTGATAACATTAAAGTTTCTCATGTTTTCCAAAATCTGTTCAGGCAAATATGACTCGTCGAAAAGAACGTTATCGATTTTTTATGTAGGAGATACTCAAGGTACATACTAAAATGTTTGAGACACACACACACACACACACACACACACACACACCACACACACACACACACACCTGGCACATTAAACACTGTAAACAGACATGATGAGCGCTAAATGAAAAATGCAAGAGAAGTGTTGTAGTAAATGTGGGTGAAAAACGCCGGAAATCGGCTATGTGGACTATAAGGAACGCTTGAACACTTCTCCAGAACCAGTCACATGTGCTAGCAACATTGGATATCGTAAACACCACCAATTAAGTTAACCTCACGAAACTAGGGCTACAAAAGTTATTTCTACTCAGAAAAGAGAGAACACAGTAAGGTATCTGACACTACTACGTAATGAATTTATTACGGATATAGAAACATATATTACAGGCCACTGTAGAAGCTTCGTAAATAAAAGCGTGGCGTGCATGGCAAAAACAACCTACCTTTCATTTAGTTGCAATGACGGAACATACTCCCATGAATTTTGAAGCAACTAAGGAAAAACTGAAAAATGAAATATTTCTTGATGTTGAGGTTAAATTTAGATAACCACCTCACGTCCAGTGAATAATCACCACGCTTCAGATTATGTACTAGTAACTGTAGTCCAGGTGGTGATGGCAGCGTGTTGCCAAACGCGTCGTGCAAAAATAGTGAAAACTGTGGAAGTAGGGTTGCCGAATGCGGCCTAAATCTTCTATGTTCGGAAAGAGGGGGCAGAGGATCAATGAGCTGACATAGCAGGGCTAACGGCAAAGGTTCTCCCGTTAAGGCGGACCAGCGCCCGTTGTAGCACCAGCTCCCGTCCCCGTCCATTCCCCTCACCGTCCACCGTGGCGGCTCGTCTCCTCGTCTTCGCTTTTCTAGACTGTCTGCGCCTGCGCCGCCGTTGGCGGTGCCGTTGGCCAACGGTTCGCTTTTGCCCGCCTGCCTGTTGCCAGCCTGCGGAACCGTTTCCACGACCAAGTTAGAGGCCCGTGTACACGTGGGAAAATCCAACCCCCCTCCCCCTACTTGCCTGTGTAGGCATGGGCTCGTGAGCAGCTGCGGGACACCCAGAGGGGGCAGTGATGTATCGGTAACCACACACATTTTCGTGAACTTACTAAATGCAAACGCATACGGGGCTGTCAAAGTAGCGGACTACGGATCCACATGTCTCAGGATAGTTTTCATCTCTTCCGCTATTTGTTAACGTGGAAAAAAGTTTTTGAAGTAGTTTGGCAACACAGTGTAGGTCCCCTCGAAGTTGCTGGGTAGGACAGTTGTAACGTCGGAGGGAGGCAAAGCCGTATCACATCCCACAGGAACATTCTTAATGAACCACTGGGGTGGTATATATATATATATATATATATATATATATATATATATATATATATATATATATATATAGGGTGTCCTAACTATCTTGTCCACCCAAAATATCTCTGGAACAATAACAGCTATTGGAAAACGACTTTCACCGGTATCAATGCAGTGCTGGGGCCCATGAATGCACATATTTGGAAACATTCTAAAACGAAAGCATATGTTTTTTAATACAAACTTGTTTTTTTTAAATGGACCTCCTATATATTTTTTCATCAGCAATCCATAGCATGACAAAGCACATACACAATAGCGTTGATTGCATCGCAATATTCCCATTACATCCCGAGATATTAAGACGCGAAGTTGACGCTTGAAACACCCGACATGCGCTGCTAGCGCACGTCCTGAGTCTCAGGCGTGAACCCCATGCTGCAGGATGGCAGCAGACCGTATTATTCGTTTCGGACCTCTTGATAAGTATGGAAGTGTGATTACGCATGTCAATCACATCGCGATTACGGGCAGCATGGGGTTCACGCCTGAGCCTCAGGACGTGCGCTAGCAGCGCATGTCGGGTGTTTCAAGCGTAAACTTCGCGTCTTAATATCTCGGGATGTAATGGAAATATTGCGATGCAATCAACGCCATTGTGTATGTACTTTGTCATGCTATGGATTGCCGAAGAAAAAAAATATGGGAGGTCCATTTAAAAAAACATAAGTTTGTGTTAAAAAACACATATGCTTTCGTTTTAGAATGTTTCCAAATATGTACGCTCATTAGCCACAGCCCTACATTGATACCGGTGAAAGTCGTTTTGCAATAGCTGTTATTGTTCCAGAGATATTTTGGGTGGACAAGATAGCTGGGACATCCTGTATATTAGTGTGTAATGAAAAGTGGTTTGTCATTTGTTTCATAAATACTATCCTACTGAAATATGCCACTTAGTAGTTCTCACAGGGGCCCTCCCTGTTTCTCGGAAGAGAATGAAAGAAAATTAGTAATCACACAGAAAATTGCAAGAAGGGAAGGTGAGATGAAGAGTCGCATTACCTTCATATCTGATCTAGGGGCACTCTGCATCGTCAGTAAACCTTGTGTTGGTTGTAGTCCAGTTTTCTGCTCAGAATGAAACGGTAAAGGCCCACGTAGTTTTTGGTTCCATTCCGAAATATTTTTCTTCCATAAAGACCGCTCAGTCTTCAAATTTCTTTGCTGCAAAACTTCGTATCAATCTACTGGGGTAAGTTTTATGCCGCATAGGTTATTTTTCTGCTGTATACCGAAAAAATATTGAAGCTTTGAGATGGTTCCGGAAATAATAAACCTAAACCCTTGTCCTAAACAGGCATCTACTAAGTGAGCACCACATTCAAGGCTTTTTTATGGAGCGGCTAGCTCCATTGGCGATCGGGGCAATCGGCCGCGATCGCTGAATAGCAAATATTGCGAGACGGAATAGCAAATATTGTGAGACGTTCCGCCTCCGGTCCGTCAGCGTACAGTCACATTTGCTGCCGAATGGGTAGCATAGTGGCAGGGCCGGCGCCTGTAAGTTGGACGCCCTGTAGCGTCGTTGGATGAAGTTTCCGAACATACTCGATCTGTTCCTCAAGACACCCTCTATAAGTGTCCGAAAGTTTGAAAATTACGAGCCTGCGGTTTTTGGGCGCGAAGCTGGCGGCCTGTAACGCTCCAAATGAGTTGAGTCCGATTCACTTCAAGCGAATTGGGTGGCAAAGACAGTTCACCGTGCTGCTCAAACCAATGTAGCCTGATTCTGGCCCTGACCTTCAGCGGAGACGTACAGCATTGAAGGAATGCAGATGATTTACAGTAAAGTTCGTGTAGTGCTCGGCTGTCATGGAAGCCCACGTGAATGTCCCTAATAGAATACTACTACCCCCAACGCCCTGCGTTACCGGCGCTGTGCATCTTGGGAGCAACCGCTCATCCTGATGACGGCTTAACCGGACTCTACCTCAGATTTGCTGTAACAAACGTGATACATCCGATAAAGCGACACATTTCAATTTATCCACGTATATCTGCACCATCCCGCGGGCACAGAAGTTGGGTCAACACGGGAGCCCCGTGCACTGAACAGTGTGCTTGGAAAAACGTGTGCCTGCACCAGCACTATCTGTCGTCAGATCTGCTTTAGAGAGCGGGCAAGCCTCTAAACTGTGTTCTGTGATGAGGCGTGGACGTCCAATACCTTGCCGTCGCCTCCTCGTAGTTTCACAGTCCTTCAGCGACTTCCCGTAGATTTTCAGGACTGCAGCATGCACACAGCCGACCAGCTTCGTCGTTCACGAGAAACTAAAAAAGAAAATCGATAATTCAACATTACTGTTTTGATTCTAACAGCTGAATATGTCGGCTGCTTGCAATTACGGGCACTGTGGTTACAAAGATGCACAATTTGGCAGTTCTAATTGTGATACTGCTTTACTGGATGTTGTATGTTACAGCCTTGAATATGCACTACCAAATATTTTTAATCCAATAGAAAGTTTTGTCGTTCGGTAGTCGTTCTGGTTTGATGCATCTCTCCAATCTACCCTATATTCTTAAGTCTGCTAATCTGTAACTACGGCACCTTAAACGTTTGTATGAACATGACCTGGATTAGTCTTCTCTCCCGCTAACATGCTTACCCCCACCCGTCTCTCCATTACCAAATTTTAAGTATTGTTTGAATCACTTATTTCGATACATCGAAATCTCAATATAATGAAAATATATTTTGCTGTCTATATATTATGGACACCATCTGATTTAACAAAAAGCCTAAGAATCTGCCAAATGGGCTTTCCTCTACAGGTATAGGCGCAGGACGAGATACTTCTGGTGGCTGGCTGCATACCGGCCCGCTTACTCGCTTGCCTAGCCGGTGCATTTGATACGTTCTTTAGACAGGTTACCTATGACTTTTTCATCGTAATAATCTTTCTGGTTTCGATCTATAGGCACTTACCGTCTCGCACTCCCGTCATACCTGCATGTAATTAAGGATTTGCGGTTACTGTTACTCTTGATGGTTAGATTCCCTACTGGCCTCGTATCCGCGTCCTTCCTATCATTTTGCAACGTTGGAGCCTCAGCGGTTTCTCAGAGATACGTGGCTCGTCATTGTGCTGCCACATCTCCTGAGAGAGGCTGGAGGGATAGTGAATGGAAAAAGGCTGAAAAGATACTGTCGCTTAGCACAGATACCTGCAATGCTTCCTCGTAGCACTCAAAAGGACGGGAATGGTCGTCAAGAATAGAGGGCCCAGAATAGCCCAGCCAGCCACCCCATCTCCTGTCTTTCAGAGGGCTTCCCTGCGCCGACCTCCGAACGTAACACGAAAACAGTTTTGCGCCGCAGTAGGGGGTGCGTACGGTCTAGAGGAGACTTGACTGAATATAGACTTTTGCAGTGCACGATAAAATAGTTTGCTTTGTGTCTGGGAGAGTGTGAAATTGAACATCTATCTCTATAATTCGCAAGTCAGTGTGAGGTGTGTAGCGGAGGGTACTTTTTGTACACCATTGGCACTACCTTCCGTGTTCCATTCGTGAATTGTTAGCTAGATGAAAGATTACCGGTAAGCCTCCACGTCGGCTCCGATCTGATTTTTTTTTTTTCTTCATAGTCTTTCCTCGAGATAAACTTCCGAGGAAACGGTATATTTTTTGACTTCCAGAAAGGTTCACTACCGGACTTTAAACACTGTACCATACTGTGATGCCAAACCTCTTGCAGAGTTTGCCGCTGGAGTTTGGTGACTCTCATAACGTCTTCCAGCGTATGAAAGTTTGAAGATACGCGCTGCTTTTCTTTGGATCTCCCCCGTTATATCAAATCTATCTGGTACGGATACCTTCCTGACAAGCAGTGTTCCCGCACTGCCCGAAAGATTGTTCTGTAAGCTACCTCCTTCATCGACGGATTAAATTTTCGGAGGATTCTTCAAATGTATATCTGGCAGCTGTCTTCCCTGCGATTAGTTGTCATTCTACACATACACACTCTCACTCTCCTAGATGTTTTATGGAGGTAGCTGCTTCCACAGATTGTTTTGCAATCGTGTAATCATACAGTAAAAGGTCTATGTATATGCAACACGTTAAATTTGCGTTGAAGGTACATTGCCAGTCCCTGCGCCAAGCGTCGATCCTCTGCAGAGCTTCCTGCAGTTCGCTAAAATTTTCTAGCGTTGCTACTTCTCTGCACCGTTCGTGAAAAGCCTAATGAAAGTATAAACATGCTACGTTGGCATGCGCGCATTGTCAGTCACGTCTGCGGGCTTCTATTTTGTTGCGTGGGCGCCAGTATCTGCAGCTGGGTTTCACACGATCTTGTTTCTTAATTTTTTCCGGAACACATGTTGATTCCTACAAAGATGGTTTTGTCATAAGACGCGAGCCTAAAACATAGGCAAAAAGTCTAAAACTAACGTCATAGCTATAGGTCTCACGGTTCTGTGCGTCTATTACACTACCCTTCTTGAAAACTGGAATAACCTGTGCTTTTTTCAACCATTGGGAACACTTCGCTCCCCCCAGTGACCTACAGTGCACCGCTGCTAGAAGAGGGCAAGTTGTTTCGTATAGTCTCAGCTACAGGAAAAAAGTTTCGCCTAAGTCATTAATAAAAATTTGTCACTGATACACATCCGCTCCCTTGTTGGAAATCCAGATCACTCTCATTCGATCTAAAATTTACTACAGGACCATGTCTTGACGGGTTTTCGAAGACAGCCTTGGGTTTCTAAGAGTGAGTAGCCTGGTTGATGAGGTCCTGTGTAGTACCCCTTAAATTTGTATATCGTACTTCCTAAAGAACAGAAATAAAAATTTTACACGAGAACTCAATTTCTATTCCTTAGTTACCGATTAAAAGTATTGCCAACCAGGTAGCATTCGGTAACTATACAGCATAAATGAAAGCGCCTAATAGCGAGCAAACCTGTTCAACGCAAAGGTAGAATACTGAAGAGAGAAACGAATACTTATTCGGAGTTGTAATGCGATGAAAATGCATTGAGATTTTTGCGTTTCTTTGGAGGAAATATTAGGACTGTTCCCTACGAGAAAGGGAAAGCAGTCACTTGCTGTACGCATTTGTCAGATGGCACATTCCCAGAGATCCAAGCGTAAAACGTTTCACAATAGTTCGGCATCATGACTATAAACGAGGTAACTTTGCGAGCATTTTGTGTAGAATTACGGAACAGTGTCATACGTGATCATATCGGCGACTTCAATTTTGAACCACTTAATAGATATTGGTGGGATCGCCACAACAATATACTGAGAGGTGACAGAATTACCATTTGGATAAGGGACAGACGCAAATACCTCACAAATTTGTGCAGATCCTTACGGACGTAATCAGAAATCTTACATAAATAGTAATCAGATCATTAAACGAACTGGTTTCAGATCTACAACCAAACCAAAGACTGAATACGTTCGGTCCCAGACCACTGACTTTTTAATCATGTAGGGAATCATAAATTCTGATAGTGGGGCTGATTCAAAATACGTGAAGTGCAGAGGACAGGCTAGCTGTCTCGAAAGATTTAGGCACCGCTAAGCAGCAGGTACTGCGGTGGCTGTTTCTCGACGTAGAGGGAGGCACGAAAGCAACCTTGGGAAAACAGATCCTATTTCGTTGGCGGCACTGAAGCAGCTTTCAGAACCGGCTGTATCCGGCGCCAAATGACACCATCATTTGTTACAGGCTATCGCGGCATAGTCTCATTTCGCATAGAAAGTGAAATACCACGCCGGTCAGATTGTTCCTAGGTACCCTATCTGAGCAAACTTACTTCTTCGTTCCTGCGATAAAATTAAGTCACTCTAAGAGGTATTTTTTGCCTGGAAGGGAGACTTTTATGATAGTGATTCTCTAAGTGAATTCGTATCACAGATTCGGTTTATTTGCAGTTGTCATGTACTAGAATGCTGAGTGTGCCTGATAAGACGAATTGAGGTCCTGCGGTGTCAGGCGTAACTGGTTTCCCTTAAACATTTTCGTATATTTTCACCCAGTTTTGTCGTACTTTACGTGCTTCATAGTTACGGTGTATAGCGGTTGGAAGACACAGCAAATGCTAGTTCATCTCTGCTAATGGTTAGTGTGCTTAAAAACTGCAAATTTGCAGCGTGTTTAAATAGTCCACGTTAAACTGTAGGTCCAGCTGTTACAAACGGGTAAGTTAGCTCAAAAATAGGAAGAAGGCATGAGTAATAGATTAACGTAATTAAAGTGTGGTAATTCGGCACATTCGGTAAACTTCTTACGTTAGAAGTATATATTGGCTCATGAAAATTTTGTGGGGCTTAAACCTCTTACTTAGGCTACCGTATGTATGATATTACATGATGTGCTCTGCCTCTAACGGGAGTTGTAAAGGTCACAAAGTAGTTAAGAAAACTGCGAACCAGCAAGTGAACGCTGAAGCATGCATTTGAAGTCTAAGCTAGTGAAGGTAAGTGAATCGAGTAGTTGGAGGATTCGTTTGGTCACCCGGAGTGTCAGTCTCTGTGTACAGAGTATGTGAAAAATGTTTGCCCGAAGCACGCAAGTCGGAAAATATTTTTGTCATATTGCAGTTGTCAGTGGTATTAGAATACCACGGTTGCGACATTGACAACCTGGCTCCGAAGATAGTGAAAAATCTATCTTTCGTTATATTGTGTATCAACTTAACTCTTAACGGTTTAATTAAAACGTCCATTCCGATTATGTAGAGCCATTACTTAGCAGCCCAGTGTAAGGTTCGCTCGCAGACTGGCTTATCCAAAACTTGCCAATGTGGTCATTAAGACATTCCAGATCATCGAAGTTTCCTCTGCCGTTTATCTGTACTTGGACAATTCTGCCGATTTACAAATTGGCTAACATAACCTTAATTTCAGCTCTGCGTTAAACTAAAGTCCCCGCAAAAATATACGGCACAGTCTGGGGAAAGGAAAAAGCATACCCTGTGTATAGGGATGCCATATCCAGGTAGACCTCGTCGGGACACTTAGATGGGGGCGTAGAAATAAAACTATCTTTAATATAATTACTTTCTATTTTTGAACACAATTGCATTTAACTTGTTGCGGCAGAAGTAGCTGTTACACAATATTCTTTTCGGAAGATTTCACCCTTTTCAGAAAGTCTTTCCCTATTTACGTATTTATAAAAGTCAGCTTAACTATAAGTTAAACTAGCACTGGAAGATTGATTGCTCAGTCCCTGGCAACAGTAGATTTCTTGAATCACTTTACTGCGCCAACAGTGGCATTTTGTGCTGGAATAGAAAACAAGTAGTCGCGCGATTTTTAGCAGTCTCCATTTGCGTTCAGGATTTTAGGTTTCCTGAAAGTAAATCCACTTTTCTTCCACGGATTCATAAGACTTCCATTCTTCAGAGTCACGATTAGTTTCTAAATAGCCCTTCAGATATATTCCTGACAAAAAAATGTCTCCTGAAATCTTGACTCCATTATTAGTCAGGTATATAATAGCTTCCAATCTGGGATTTCAGGTTGCGTCATCCAATCAAATACTTAATATTTATTAAAAGAAATAGCCAGTTTTTCTAAGATATCAAATGATGTGATATAGAAAGAAATTCTCTCTTCCTAAAACATCCAGAAAATTTTCTTGGTCAGGGTTCTGTCTTTAACGTGTTGAAATTCATCTTTCTTTGCACGGAAATAAAACTGGCAGTGTTAGGTTCATTCAGACATCTTTAAGTTCCTGTCAACATATTTATTATTTCAATTGAGATTTCTTCTCCGCGCTTCTTATATTTTTCAAACACAGGCAAGTTTGACTGCTGAAAAATGAAGTGAATGCTCAATGAATCGTCGCATCAGGTCGTTATTAAAATGTGGACTTCCCGGTTCTTCAGAGAGGCGCCGTTTAAATAGTTCAAACTCCGTACTAATCCAGAAGTCGGGTATTTTCTCCAATGATGGCGCTAGATGTAGGTGCTTGCATCGTCAGTACAAGACATTCAACGCCATGTGAGAGACGACCTTGTCTACATTAACTTGTTAACATAAAAAGCTGAGGCTGAATTCACCTGTTGCGCTGACAGGTGGTGTCACTTCAGTACTTGAGCCGGCAATATTTTGCAAAATCGGGACGAAGTTGGGTCTTCCGTGATGCCTGGACAAGAAGGTTCATAACGGTGACTGTCCTGACATGTCGGGGCATATATAGTGGAAGTTCCGGTTGTAGGGCTGAAAGGTTTCACTGCAAACACGATCATTTTAAATAAATTTTAGGAAATTCACCGTAACTGCAGTTACTCTCGATATCTTGCTGAAGTGACATAACTGAGCTGATAATCGTCTATAAAAGACTACTCACAATCCGGCTGATAATACTCAGTCTTGGAGTTTTTCATTAACTGAATATTATATGTCTAAAACTTTGTTCATTAACTAACCAAAGTTGGAATGAGCGAAAATCACTTACAATGTAAGCCTGAAAGTTGTCGGTACTCATACAGTTACCATGCAAATGTTTAATTCGTATTTCACCGAAGTTCAAATTAAATCTCTACAGAATAACCGCTCATCTAACACGTAATTGTGGACTGTGTCTGTGTGTGTGTGTGTGTGTGTGTGTGTGTGTGTGTGTGTGTGTTTTACTACTTTCCAGGAGACGTGGCGATAGCCTTTAGGCCAGAACTAAGTGTGTATCAGAGCCATTTTGAACGGTGAATAACAGCATCATTAAGGAAAGGCAAACCTACGTTTCTAGCATTTGTAGACTTAGAGAAAGATTTTGACAATGTTGACTGGAATACTCTTTCAAATTCTGAAGGTGGCAGGGGTAAAATACAGGGAGCGAAAAGCTATTTACAATTTGTACAGAAACCAGATGGCAGTTATAAGAGTCGAGAGACATGAAAGGGAAGCAGTGGTTGGGAAGGGAGTGAGACAGGGTTGTAGCCTCTCCCCGATGCTATTCAATCTCTATATTGAGCAAGCAGTGAAGAAATCAAAAGAAATTCGGAGTAGGTATTAAAATCCATGGAGAAGAAATAAAAACTTTGAGGTTCGCCGATGACATTGTAATTCTGTCAGAGACAGCAAAGGACTTGGAAGAGCAGTTGAACGGAATGGACAGTGTCTTGAAGGGAGGATATAGGGTGAACATCAACTAAAGCAAAATGAGGATAATGGAATGTAGTTAAATTATGTCGGGTGATGCTGAGGAAATTAGATTAGAAAATGAGACGCTTAAAGTAGTAAAGGAGTTTTGCTATTTGAGGAGCAAAATAACTGATGGTCGAAGTAGAGAGGATATAAAATGTAGACTGGCAATGGCAAGGAAAGCATTTCTGAAGAGAAATTTGTTAACATCGAGTATAGATTTAAATGTCAGGAAGTCGTTTCTGAAAGTATTTGTATGGAGTGTAGCCATGTATGGAAGTGAAACATGGATGATAAATAGTTTAGACAAAAAGAGAATAGAAGCTTTTGAAATGTGGTGCTACAGAAGAATGCTGAAGATTAGATGGGTAGATCACATAACTAATAAAGTACTGAATAGGATTGGGGAGAAGAGGAGTTTGTGGCACAACTTGACTAGAACAAGGGATCGGTTAGTAGGACATGTTCTGAGGCATCAAGGGATCACCAATTTGGTATTGGAGGGCAGCGTGGAGGGTAAAAATCGTAGAGGGAGACCAAGAGATGAATACACCAAACAGATACAGAAGGATGTAGGTTGCAGTAGGTACTGGGAGATGAAGCTTGTACAGGATAGATTAGCATGGAGAGCTGCATCAAACCAGTCTCAGGACTGAAGACAACAGCAACAACAAGAATGTACGAAGTGCTAATGGTCAGCGCTCCCCCTTCTCTAGCACATGCTACCCACGCTCCATAACGAGGCGACGCAATCGTCCATACTGCAAAGAAGAATGTGTTAAGCTTCAGGAACTTCAATCCGGCAGGCGCTAAATTTCGGATCCAAAACTCTCCTAGTAGCGACATAAGACTTTCGTATGGTCAGAAACGTCTGGGAAAGCAGACAATTGAGCGGACACTCGAGCCTTTCAAAGGAACTACAAAAGCGGTATTAAAAAAATGTAGAGAGATCGTCTTACGGGGGCGTTCATAACTATCTGGCGTTTCGTGCTCGGTCGTAACTGCACCTCTAAGTGGGCTAAGCCTGCCAGTATAGCCTGTGGCCGAGCGGTTTTAGGCGCTTCAGCCTGGAACCACGCTGCTGCTGCTGCTGCGTTCGCAGGTGCTAATCCTGCATTGGGCATGGATGTGTGTGATGTCCTTAGGTTAATTAGTTCTAAGTTTAGGGGTCTGATGACCTCAGATGTTAAGTTCCATAGTGCTTAGAGCCATTTGAACCATTTTGTAAGTATAGCCTCTGTCTACTTACATAATAATAGTAAGAATGTATGAAACTCCTATAAACTGCAGAGAAAGCATATATTGTTACTTCCATTAAGAGGTTTTGCTGATAATTAGCTTAATGAATACCCAAGGTCCGAGCTTCTATCTTAAGCAGAGCCTAGAATTTTTTGCCACTAATCACTTCTTGTAATGCCAAGAAGTTTTGCAGTCAACGATGAACTGTGGGTGTCATACTACTGGCTAGATAAGTCGTGTAGCATATATGAGGAAGGCAAGGGTATTCAATGTGCAACAGAACAGAGCTAAGTAAAACACTGCAGTGATCAAACCAACATTCTGGTTATGAACAGCTGTACCACAAACACTTTACACTAAGAACGTACGCATTGAAACATCAAGCCTTTCGGCCGGTCACTGGGTGTGATTACCAAACATGGACCGCTGGGAATTAATGCTAACTCGGAGAAAACTGGGCGTTTGGCGGCCTGCTGATTGGTGTCATGGCTGTCACTGTTCGCTTCTCCTCCACTCGCCGCCTCCGCCTCCGCCTCCTCCTCCTCCTCCTCCTCCACCACCCCCCTCCCATCCCCCTCTCCCCCCCCCCCAAGCCACCGCCAACACTTGCCCCCTTAAAGCATTTACCTGCTGCCAAGCGACGCGTCGTTGCGTCGCAGTAGTGACGTCATTGACCTGTGACGTCAAACCGTGACGTCCCTCTCTCCTAAACTGCGCAGGCCCACAGACCCTCGGTCTGATCCCGCGTAATGTGTTTCAGATGTTGCCGTCGGTGATATTCGCCGAAATCTGTGTAAGTGTAAGCTATTTCCACCTCTGAAAATAACAAGTCAACAGGGAGAAGACAACCAAAAAAGTCCGAGCTGGGTACTAGGGGTCAAATAGACAAACGCCAATAAGCAGCGAGAGGGCCCAAGTGTGTTTCGCACATTCGAATATGCTCTGTCATCCTGGTTGGGACACATGAACTGACGGTTAAACAAGATTTTTCGAAAATCGTATCTATGTAACTGGTTAGATAAACCATGTTTCATCACATTTTATTCAAAACAATCGTATTATGAAATTTTAAAATTAGTAGATGCACGAAATGGTTTACTCAATCATGTTTTGGTTCCGAACGAAAACTTCTGCACACCGGACTTATTCGTAATTTGAGACTTTTTTGCTTAGAAACGGTTAGGCATCCGGAGAACTACATTTCATTTTGGACACCACCAGAATTTTTGGCTTGTTTCTTCCCTTGTGGCACTTACTAATATCAAAACACGTTCTGATGCAGAAATGTTTGGAGCAGTTTTTGTGCTTTTTTTACTACCAGAATTGTTTAACAGTCGTGAAGCCAATAAGACATTTAAAACGCTTCACTACATTATTTTCTTTCCTTTATTACTTATCTGAACATTCAGCTACACGGAAATCTCGATAAATATGACTAAACGTCTGAAATGAAATCGCAAATTTCTTATCCCATGGCAGTGAAAACATCGTTGTCATCGGTTGGTTGCCGAATTCTTGAGTATATGGTTCGATAGAATATAATTAATTTCTTTGAAACAGCATAGTTTGTCCACAGATCATGAATTTAAACGTCGCTCGTGCTGCCGAGGTCGGTATTCTCAGATTTCTGGCAAGTGTTTCATACGGTGCCACACTGCAGATTAACGGAAGCATGAGCGTAGGAATAGGTTACTAGGTAAGAGTGACTTGGACTAACAGACTCCAATACGTTGTTCTCTACGACGAGTGTTAGACAAGCGTACCGTCAGGTTTACTCTAGGGAAGTGTGATAGGAGTAATGTTATTTCCAATACACTGTAAATAAAGGCAGGGTGAGCCGCAATCTGCGGCTATTTGCTGATGGTGTGTATGTGAAAGTATCGCCATTGAGTGACTGTTGGAGGATACAAGGTAACTTAAACAACATAATTATTGTGATGAACGGCAGCTTGCTCTAGAGAAATACAGGTCGGTAGGAAAAACAATGTTGTGTTATAATACAGCAGCAGAAGTAGTATGCAGTTTAACAGTCACTTCAGTTAAATGTCTAGCCATTACATTTCAAAGCGATGTGAAAAGCAACGAGCACGTTAAGTACAATCGTTGGGACAGCAAATGGTATACTCTGGTTCATAGGGAGAATTTTAGGAAGGTAGCTAATCTATAAAGGAGACCACATACACAAGAGCAGAGCGGCCCATTTCTTGAGTGCAGCTAGTGTTTTTAATCCCTCTAGGTCAGATTAAAGTAAGACATAAAAGCAGATAGCAAGCCGTGGCGCTAGACGTCTTACCGTTGGGATCGAACGATGTTGGAATTACAATATTCTGACTGAAATGCAAATCCTTCAAAGGGAGATAACGTCCTTCTCACAGAACACTGTTGAGAAAATATAGGTAACTGGCATTTAAAGCTGACAGTAGAACATTTATACTGTTAGCACCATATGTTTGGTTTAAGGACCAATAAGCTAAATTAAGGCTTGGACAGAGGGATATGGGAAGTTTTTCCCCCCTCACTGAGAAAGTGAAACAGGAAACTACTTATAGTGTTGCAGAGTATGTATGTATAGAACGAGCTGGTTTTTTCTCAAAGTTCTGTCTCTAGAAATGTGATAGAATGTTACAAAATACTGCCGTCAGTTATAGGCCTGTGGTTTTGTCTATATAACTAACCTGTGACGACAGAGACACACACACACACACACACACACACACACACACACACACACACACACACACACACATTATGAGTCTTAAAAACCATCGCACACATCTATGCAGACACTAATAGTTAAATGGAAGAATCCTAAAGTCCAGTCTTAACTAGCCTCCCAAAAATCCAAAAGCCTAATATTCGATTCAGACCGGTGGTAAATTTCAGGAGAGCACCAGCTTACGTACTAAACACACACATTTGCACGCATTCCTACAGAAAACCTACAAACACAAAACGCCTAAAAACAGACATAATAGAGAAAATTAAGAATATCAGCTTCCATAAACCACACTAGAATCTTACGGCATTACATCCATGTACATTTCCACAGGAAAAACGATAAGCATCATACAACAAATGGAAAGCAAGGAAAAATCATCCTAAGGCTAATTACCGAGCGAAATTTGTTTCAACAGAAACAAAAAGGGCTACTCAGGAGGTTCCCAATCAGTAAAACATCAGCCAACATTTCTTGGATCGCATGCAGGGACAGATTAAACAATATTTTGTAACAAAGGGTTCAAACTGACACACTGGTCCTGATATGTGGAAGTCAAAGGTAAAGAAAGTCTTCCCCATCCAAGTGCCCAACCAAATGGTCTGAAAAACATAGGCAGACAACACAACAGATCACACATCAGAAGAAAATGGAACACTAACATACAATAAAATACATTGACTTGGAAATATTGTTAAACAAGGGATATCATTAATAGTCAGAACCAAAAATTAAAAAAAACACTAAGATGAGAGAAAAGAACTGACAAATTCAGCATTTACGAATATTCCAACTCGTATGAAACTTCTGTCCATCCAAATAAGTAGGACAAACAAGCAGGAACTTCGAAACAAGGTACAAATAGCAAATGAGAACTCTTTAAGTGACGACACGCATTCCACTTTCGCAGAACAATAAATGAAAAGCGCAGCTCCACAAATATTGACATCCAAACCGATCTACACATCGTGAAGCAAGATTTCCACCGGGAATTAACGTCAGAAGAAAACCATTACCATCTCATACGTCAGAGGCCTATGTAAAGAACAGAGGTCGTCAGTTCCCACTACAAAGATCGAAATTTTTCTCGCGATACGCAATGCATCTGGCATACGTCCACAGCAAGGTGGCGTAGTACAAGAGTTATTCCTAAGATGAAAGTACGCATTTCTGCATTTTGAGAGCAACTAAAAGCCGACCAACAAACGTAAATACATGAAATTACGTACCAAAGTAGTGAGTGCCCACTAAAATTTTTAACACTACCGCAGACTTCCTATGGCAATTACCACTAACGTTCGTAAAATCAACATTCCATATTTGTTACTAGCAGCCACCCACGTGTTTGCTGGTAACATTCTGGGTGCCGAAAAAAGGCAACAAACATAGCAATCATGCGATTGCTCTAAAACAAAAAAAAATTATTCACTCTAGAACCAAATAGTACACATGTAACAGCGTTTTTCGTAATAATTTGTAACGATGCTACTTTCTGCACGTATTAGAACAAAAACACACTGATAAGGATATATCGCTGAGACGAGTTAAAGTGAAAGTGTTTATAAAGGGAGACCCACAATCTCATACTTATCAACTTCGTTAGCGAATATCGTCCCGAATTTTGAACGTGCGATAGCTATCTTAACATCGGGAATGCTGTGGTTTCGTGCAAATAATCTTCGGTTGCCGTTGAGGATGAGACGGACTAATAACGCTGTATAAAACGTGGTAGTGTCACCAGCGTAAATATCAAATCCGTACAGGGCATAATTTTTTACGAAGTCTTCTCGTTCTAAAAGTAGCTTAATTTGGTTTGCTCGTGATCGTTAGAAGCTTCAAACTACCGTACACATTCAGACTGAAACCAGTAATGTTCATAAAATAATGGGGCAACCGTTAGCGAATACCAATGCCGTCTGCAAAAGTAAAATTCCCGACTATTTGTCGGCAAATTGGATTCCCACTTCAATGCGAGATGGCACGAAAAGGGACGCACGCAGTAATCTCCTCCTGATGAAAGTGAAATTCTCAAATCAAACTAAAATGTCAGACCACTTAGTGCTGCAGCTTGGAAGTTATGAACTGCAGATCGCTATTGTTGCAGCTGAAGTCTCAATGTTTCCCTCTAGGAGGGAAATTCACGTACGGTTTCGTGCGTAGAAATTAAACTGTTCTTCTAGATCTATTACTGTTTAACATACTAGCCTTCGCTGTAGATAGGTTAAGATTCGATCGTAAATGTATTTTCAGTAACCGTTTATTTATTACTTGTGCAGCGTCCTTTTGCATCGAAAGATAAGTTTTAATCAAGCAATATTTCGTGCCACAGATAAAGCTGTTTTAAGAAAACAAAAAATTGCAGCACATGTTTTGAAGTTTCAACGTATGTTCAAATTTGATTTAAAACTCGATGAATGACGACGATTTAGAGAAAATAGAGCGTTAATATCTGATGAAAGAAAAATTTCCTCCTAGACTATATATAGTACAGTTTATCAGAAATTCCCAGTGTTAATGCAATGGTTATCGTTTTAAAGTTCGGCCAGGTGCAAGGATAACAGTTTGACGTTCGTAGAAAGAGGCAGACCTGCCAAGGCAACGTTTGAGTTACAGGTCAGTGAATTATTCGTTCTGTTGTACTGTCATTTAGTTTCCCGCTTCCACAAGAACAGAGGTCCAAAGAAGTTGGGACTGCCTGTAGTTTTCTGACGATTGCTCAACAACGTGTGACCAGTTCTATTAAGCTTCTTTAAAACATTCCATCCCTTACAATCCATAATGTCAGATTTTTATCCAAAATGCTAAATACAATACAGATTAGAGATGAGGCATCGAAAGATAATACAGATATTTGACGTAATCAAACATCGCCATACTAAATCTCGATATTGGTTAAATATATCAAATAAAAAATACATACCCGTACCAGAAATTGTTCTAAAATACAATAAAAAATAAGGAAAACCAAATTTAGTTGTACATAATTTTACTTGTGGAAAAATCTAAGAAAATTGTTAAACAGGTTGTGAAAAATAAGAAATCGCTCGAAATACAGATGATGTAAATGATTCAGTTCAAAATCTTTTTTTAAAGAACTTAAAATAATTTTTCTTAGCGTGGTCTGCTTTTAATCTAGTTCTTTGAGCAGAAATCACTCCAGCTTTTGAAAATTGTGCTTCCGATGGAACTGAAGTCGCTAAAACAGATTAATAATTTTTAGCTATCTGATAGACTGAAACTATGTTGAAATACTTATTTGCAGCTAGTAAGAGTTACTTCCTAACCATCCAGAAGTTGAATTCGTAAATATACTGCCAGTTCCGGAGAAATGTCTTCAGTGTCTTAAGTGTTTCTTTTAGCTTTCATATTTCCAATATTTGACAACCATACTTTAAAGTTGAGAGATGACGAAAGTGTAAAACTGACAAGTCAAGATTTCCGTAAGACCTTCGACGTATTAAAACTGTAGAACCAACCTTGTTTTTCCAAGATTTCAATATACGAGTGTTTTCGCGACGACGACGAAGATAGTGATGATGATACTGTGCGATTATATAGCCATAAAATGTCAATGGTTCCGATAAATGTTCGACAAATGGCGATTAACATATCGCGGTATTCAGATATTTTGCTGCCAGATATCCCAGCTCTAGTGCAGACAGCGAAAAATATCAAGATAAGAAAAATATACGCTAATGCAATAGGTATTTCGAAAACACTAGGGTTACTGTACTACATGTGCAATACTAATACAAAAGGCGTTAAATTAATAAAGTCAGTGTTTGATTTGAGCGATACATGAAACTACAGTAGGCTATGTGTAATGAAACTCAGTTGTTTGCATCTGTTACGTGACTTGGACATTCTTTCGAAATTATAACTTGGCAGAGGGGCGTGAGAAGTCTCTACGTATTTGTGGCCTAGGCTGCCAGGTATCTAGTTGTTTAGAGTGAAATCACTCACTGTACGGTACCTTGGTGTTTACTTATTATTCAGACTCGAAAGAAGTGACTTAACAGTTTGAGCAGAGTTTCGGTTCTTTAAACAAAGCTGACGCGCTGTGCCGGGACGTCACGTCTGTCGGAGCTTCCGCCGGAAGCGCGGCTGACGCAAACGCGACGGCGCACCACTCTTCCTGCCACGGACACCGGCCCTCGTCCCATGACGTCACAGCAGGTGCGGTTCCGGCGACACGTGGCACGCACGAGATGCAGTTAGCTAATCCAACAGCTCGTAGTCGTGGCAGGCCTCGGCAGTGTCATTTTGACGGACATTGGTTGAAGTGTCAGTGGGAACAGAGGTCAGTGCGGAAACAGTGACTCCATTTTAGGTCACTTTATATGTTCGGGTCTAGTATTCTCTTTCCCTGCCAGAAAAATTACTGGGAAATCAATCAAAAGGTAAATTGTGGGCAGTAAATGCGCTAGGAATCCTTGCAGTCATGGCTACTGAGTTTGTCGTGTAGAATGACGAACAGGAACATTTAAAGAGTGTTTTATCGCCCTCCCGCATCTTGAAAGTGAGAACGTAGCGACAGCAGTTAACTAAATATTAAACATCAGCCGTGAGCTTCGAGGTTTTCCACCTCATCTTGAGTTGGGTAAACGTAAATGTATGTTTGCTTGTTGCTGCCAGTTGTTTGCTTCGCCGTTTATTCTGAGGTGAGTTTTTGGGATAACTCTGAAGGAAAAATCAAAAATTTACTTCAGCCGCTGTGCCCACGTTATGATGAGCATTGAGATTTTAAGTTACACGCAGCCGCAGATAAGTGTTAAAATTTATTTTTGTCATAAACAGGCACAGGTTCCATCAGTCCTACATGGCCGGATTAAGGTTTAAACACAGTAAGCAAGTAAACAAATCTGATGATGCTGTAGTCGTGCTAGAAGTTCTAACATATTGAAGACTGGCAAGCAATGATTCTTAAATGGATATGCAGTTAATTTATGTAGGTTTAAAAAAAAGTTGTTCAGCAAGGTTACGGACCTTGCAGGTCATGCTACTCCACGAGGAGAAAACGGAAAGCGACATAACCAGATTTCCCAAAACTTCGCTCTGAGAAGTGCCAGAATAGAGAACACACCCCTCGACGTACCCATAGATAGTCGGCCGTTTCTGGAAAGAATCTCGGTTTTCAACGTAATTTAGATGCATTTTAGCGAACGATGAGCTGAGCGCAGGTGGTAGCGTAATCCCTATCGTCGTGGCCCTTCACTGTAAAGTCCCGTTTTCGAAGATGGACTTGTATGTTTTCATTTATCTACGCATGTCAGTAGGTTACTACACGAATGTTTATCAAGCTATGGAATAAAAGGGCGTTAAATTAATTGTAAAATTAAAAGTTGGTTTCAGAGAAAGTGTCATTGATTATATTCCGTGTAAGGTGTTTTCAGAGTTTAAAATATTTTTAAATTCTCATTCTCATTTCATTCTTACGTCAATTCTTTATTCTTATTTTACTCTTCAGAAAGATTTGATACATTTCCTTGGATGATGACGATCCAGGAAGCATTCGAAAACACAAATTCAGAACACCTCGAGCATCGCGCGATAGCAGGTTTGCACAGCTACATTTCTATACGAATATGTCTTCGGGAAAGAAACGTCGATGACACTGCTGAAGATTTCACGTGTGGCAATAATTTCTTGGCAAACCACGCATATTGGCTCACTTTTCCGAAACGTGGCGCTTGTTGTTATGGACTCGAGAAACAAGGAATTTCACCGAAAACAGTAAATGAAAAACACATGGAAAAAATAGCAGCGTTTCGTACATGGAGCGCAAAAGCATGAAGCCGCAATGGAAGGTACAATGCCACAGCTAGGGGAAACTCTTGAAAATTTGACTGGGGTGGCTTTGCCCACTCTTTTCGAATGGGCAGTCTAAATCACTGCCCTACTGTTCGCTGAGTAAGAAATCACCTGATTGGAGCAGCGTGGGCGTCGTGTAATGAGTCAGCGCTCGTTAAGTCTGTGTGGGCCGAGGTAAAGTAGATAAGATTGCAAGAACGTATAGTCAGAGAGAGAGAGAGAGAGAGAGAGAGAGAGAGAGAGAGAGAACGCATGGCCTGAGAGAGCGTGAGCTGCCGTGTCGCGGTACGTGGCGGCGTTGCCAAATGTTGGGTATCGATTTGCGGGTGTGGAGGGGGAAGAGCCACAAGAGGGGGAGGGAGCGGTGGATTGCGGCGCGACGCGGGCTGGTGGCGCCGAGGGGAAGCCAGGCTAGGCGAGCTGCTCATCGCTATTCGTGCCGCATTGTAAAGAGCGGCGTGCTGCGCCACGCTGCGCCGTGCTTCCTGCGAGTCGGCGCTGTCGTGCCTGCCAATACACCAGCTCCCCTCTCCCAGCCCCCTACTCTCCGCTCCGCTCATTTCTTTTATGCGAGAAGAAACCAAGCCCTACACTGTTCACTCATGTCTGCGGCGCAGGTGGGCTCACCTGCTGGAAAGCCAACCATTACACCCGCTGTTCTGCTAAGTCTTCGGC
The DNA here is from genome assembly GCF_023898315.1 of Schistocerca nitens. Classification (NCBI taxonomy): domain Eukaryota; kingdom Metazoa; phylum Arthropoda; class Insecta; order Orthoptera; family Acrididae; genus Schistocerca; species Schistocerca nitens. The sequence continues at coordinate 739,835,865 of NC_064614.1, read as the reverse complement.
AGCACTAGAGTATGGTCTGATGGGCGGGGATCCCGATCGACACACAACTGTTCAGAGAAAGGTTTTCTTAGCGTAAATCCTGTCTAGTCTGGAGTATGGGCGCTTGCTGCAGGAAGTGACAATAGACCCTGAGCATAAACAAATGTAACGTAGTGTACACACACACACACACACACACACACACACACACACACACACACACACACGACAGAAAGAAGTGTTATTGTATCATTACACGATTGTAGAACAATCACAAGAGTCACATCAGTAAGAGACCTCAGAAGACGAGTAGGGACACAGTTGAAGTGGAACGTCTACATAAAATTAATCGTAAGAAGGCAGATGAAAGGACTGAGATTCATTGGAAGAATACTCGGATAATGTTGTCCGTCAACAAAGGAGGTAGGTTACAAAACATTCGTTCGATCAGTACATAAAATATTGGTCGCCGGTATGGGATCCGTACGGCGTAGGACTGTTAATGGTAATAGATGATCCGAAAAAGTGCAGAGAGTTTAGTTACAAATCCAAATAGCAAGCGCGAAAGCGTCACAGTAATGCTCAGGCAACCCCAGTGGCAGAAGTTGCACGAGACTTTCTGCATACTGTAATTTTCGAGAGCGTACGTTACTAGAAGAGTCAACAAATGAATTGCTTCGGGCTCTATATCGCTAAAGGAACGTGAAGATAAAAATTTGCGAGATTAGAAACCGCACGGGGACTTACCGACAATCTTCCTTCTCTCGAAGTATTCGCGACTGGAAAAGGGAGAAGTGGTACAGAAAGGACTCTCCGAACACTGCAAGACGGCTTGTGTAATATAGTGTTAGATGTAGTAAGAGTTCCGCTCTAATCAAGGTTTGCGAATTTACTGTTACTTACGGAAGCGGCCGGAAGCCCCTCTGTGTTGCCGCGATCGCGAGTGACCCTAAGAGAGAGGGAAGTCGTGTCGCTTATGAATCGTGTAAAAAAAAAAATTTGTATTTCAGCGATTGGTATATCGTATCATCTTAGGCGGAAATTTGGAACAATCCCAGCATTTGCGTGAACGAGCGTAGGAAACCGCAAAACACACACTTAAGGTGGTCAGTGTACCAACCAGCCACGGTCGGACGCGCGGATTCGACCCAGGCCTGGCTCATCCTCGAATCTCCCAAGGTAGTGCGACAACTTCATATGTATACAAACATACAAAACTGAAACCATTTATTGCCCAGAAACGAGCAACTACTACAGCATTTGCTTGTGCGAAGAAAAAATCTTCGTTGCAAGGGTGAGGCAAGGTGAAAAGTTGTATCGTTGGCTGTAAGTATCCACATTCACACTGTGCTGACCACTGTAAGTACCCTCATTTCATTAGGTGGTTCATAAATTTGCCAGTGCTTGTTCGTTAACGGCTCCATAATCCCCATATGGTCTGTAAAGCTGGAAGGCATTCTGCTGGCTTTATCGCTGTATTGAAACCACTTGTTTCGGCTGCCCGCAATTTTTCTATGGCTTAATTCGCTGCTGTATTTAGTGGAGAGGTTGACTGTAAGAAGATTCGTAGACTTGATCCAATGTCTTCAGTGTGCTCGTGCAGCGTATGTAGCTCATTTTCGTGGACTTCTTTCGTTCCGCTATTTTCGGCTACTTACCCACGTTTCGGGAGGATCAATGCCTGTCAATCAGTACAGGTTGTAACAGTCGTTAGACACCCAGTATTTAGCCTTCCAATTTCATTTAGGACTACATTCACTTTCATGTGGACTTTACCTATAGTGAAAGAAATCAAATACTTTGGTTACTGGGCGAGCAGTCTCCTGGATCACAAAATTGCGGTTGTGGAAGATGTAAATGCCATCCCAAGCAGTGCTTAAAATTGTCACACGACAGGTCTTTCTAAGATTGAGGGGAGACAGTTACCATAGGAACTGAAGTTCAGACAGTACATTGCAAACAAGATTTGTGGTGTTTCCTGTTGCGAAACAAATTATTCATCTAACCACAAAGTTTCACAACGGGCTTCTTCGTATAGTAAACTGTTCTCGATGCAGTTGTCGAGTTGTTGCTTGGTTCATGCGGCTCTCCATGCTACTCCATACTGCGCAAGCCGCCTCATCTCTGAATAACAATTGCAACCTACATCCTTCCGAATTAGCTTATTATATTTGTTTCTCCTCTGCCCCCCTCCCCCCGAGCTTTCGACAATAACTGCCAATTTGTCCCTCAAGAAGGCAACTCACTGTAACTGAATCATATAGATGTAAAATGTCTGCTGTTGCCGAACACAGCCTTAGGGCTAAGCGCAATATATTGTTTAACAGGCGCGCTTTCTAGTCCAAACTTGAGGCTGCTGGGGCTCGATTATCAAATGACTGGAAATGAGAAAGCTTTTAAACAACTTAAAACCATACATTGAATTGGCGCTGAGCAGTACGTGGAAGCAGGCACCTGCCGCAGAGAAATTGCGTAAGAGCGTATCTTAGACTGCCTCGGCGGAATCTGAGATGCAGATTGCAGTGGGCACTACTAAGTCCTTGAATTTTTTTCGTCAGTTCCTAAGGCGGATGGGGTATTACCCAATACCTGCATTCTTATTTCGAATTAACCTTACACATGTACCTAGAAATTTACACATTATACATGGTTTTTCTGCCAACAAAAACACTGAGAACTCCTGTCGTGGACACTTCGTTCTCGATATGTCGCTTAGGCCAGATGGATTCTGAAGGCGCCCAATGTAAGCCCAGCAGCGGCAATGATTTTAATAAATTTTCTGTACCTCTGTCCACAGAAATATTCGGTTAGGTAAAAAAAGTCTAAAAATGTGTGTAGTGACACTTGTGTAGAGTGCAAGATACGTCACACTCTATTTTCCACATAAGCAGGCTTAAGGTCACAACCAAACTGTCACATTTCAAGTAATCTAGACCGGAGTTAAATTACCGATCAATCTTTAAGCTGCAAGACGGAAACATTCAGTCCGCCTGTATGCTACATGGGAAACTCCGCTTATCTCAGCAAGAGCGCACAAGTGTTCCAAACCCCAGATATAGCGCACTGTGTAACCATAGTTAGTTCTCAAAGTGCTTATCACAGAAATTAAGACGTTAACTCTTAAAATGCAATCGCCACATTATTTCACTTGCTACAGCTTGCTGATTATGCATGAGATACTGATTTTGCACCAGAGCTCATTATCTGTTCGTTGTCTGCCGCTGCTGAGCTTTCGTTAGTGCTAGATTACTTTACTCTGGATAAGTGTACGCCTTTCTTCTGTAATTGACGATCACTTTTTTTTTTTCTAGCCTTCTCAGCAACTTGTATAGGGTTTCACTTAAGTAATTGAAAATATCTTTTTCACGATGATACCGTTTAAACACACTTCGTTACTTCAGATGGTGGTAATAGTTTCGCTACGCTACTTCAGGGCTCCCGTTACAAACGAGTGATTGTAGAACAGTGAAACGTTTAGGAAACATTTGTAAGGACATGCGGGAGAGAACTAACGAGTAAACAATTTCAAGATTTTAATTTCCAGATAAGAGGGTAAAATTTGTTTACTGCGTACCTTGTTGACGTTTCATGTTAGCAACGTTGCTCGAAGTGACGACCATTTGCATGCACGAAACTCTGGAAGTTTTTGCGGGTACCGTTTCACAACTGATCGCAGCACTTCCCGAACGGTACACCATGGAATGTTCAGCTGTCGTGACACAGCTCGTGCACAGATTGAAGATCGCACACTGCATCCGACATTCGCAGCCATGGCAACGGTAATATCGCCAACAACGTGTGGCGCAACTTGCCGTCGGCCTATCCCAGGAGCAGCTCCCAGATCCCCAGTTAATTCGAACTTCCAAACCCGGTGCGGAAAGAGGACCTCCATTTCTCTTTAATGCGTAGATACTCGCGAAGAGTAACAGAACCATTCCTGTTTTGAAACAGCTTTACGGGTAAAGCCCTGCTCGCCTCGTCCAGACCCATATTGACTGTCTGCAACAATAGTGCACACTGATTCTGGTATTTCAACCGTACATAGCCGTATGAGCACCTGCTCCTGATGGCAATACCACTAACGACACGATTCCTGCAGAGACATTCCTATAAAGTTAGGTACCAATACGGTAAATACTAACCCGTCTGCACTGGAAAAAGTACCGAAACTTCAATTATAACCACTGTGTACATGTCACAGGAAGCGTGAGACGATATCAGATGTGATCGACACGTACCCCTGGCGTCACAGAACACAATCTTATTGTGCAATTTTGACGTAGATGTCGTTCGCGCATGCTGCAGTCTTGTCTAAGGCATCCGTCGTTTCCACTTGTCACGCCAAAAACGTAAATGGCCTTATGCTGCTCTAGCCAGTTAGACTTAGGTGGCTGAAACGAACAGTGAACCTCGTAAAACCTGCTAAATGAAGCTGGTGGACTCCTCTGTGATATTGCCATACTGACCGCTGGCCAGTTTAATACAACGAGCATGTTTGTTACTTAGTAGTCAGTGGTATCCCAGCATTATTAGTTAACATTGTTGATCAAAGCGGTTCCTTATGTTTACCATATTGCAGTGGTGTACGTACTAGCTACCTTGCAGTCATGAAACTTCATCGTACGCAAAGCAAAGTGATTATTGAAACTTACTAAAGTGTGGAAAGTACAAAAATATAAATTATGATTCATGGTAAGACCATTATGTTTTGGTCATTGAGCAATTGTAAGCGTAATCAAATCTGCGTTGAAGTTACTTGTACGGAGAGCCCATAGTCGGTATATTTTACTAGAAGATAGCAGCTGCTTGTTGAAGGCGTTTCGGTGGCGGGCTTGTACATGTTAGCTCGTACCAGGACTGTCTAACATCACCTGTCATTGGTCAAATACGCCATACATATAGAGATAAACAGAATTTAGAAACATCAAGCGTCAACACCGTAACATGCATAGTCAATATCAGAGCAGGTAACTTAAATTTTATCAGTTCTTGGTAAGGCAGTCTTCGTCCATAAATAGAAAGCGGTCGTAGAGACAGTGTTCGCGTCTACAGAATTAAATGTAGAACTCTAACTTGGGCATAATGTTCTCTGAAAGTTAGTGCGTTTGGACGAACTACAGTAGGCTAAAATTCTTGTTTCTCAGCTATCTTTACACATTAACAGATACTTCTATCAGAAGCAGCTAGCATAGGTTATGCTTATGCTTTGGCTGTGAGAGAGCTTTCTTATCAAGACCCTCTATCTGTAGACACAGGTCGTACGCTGACGTTCACTAGTCTGCGGATTGTTGGACTCGATTGGTGAGTTACAAACTGTCGTTCCCCTCTGGAATGTTTGCTGAAAACATGCGACAGTTGTAGTCTTATTACGATGCCATTGCGTTAACGCAAATATTATGGCAAGCGCTGTGTTCGATGTAAAATAAGGACTTTCAAATTGTTTGCAGCAGCATCTCAAAGCTGTGGGCATAAAATTTCGGGCCTTACTCTTCCGGCTTGACAGGTATGTTTTCGATGAAACTACACCGACCTAGCAAGGGAAACAGCACTTCATCAATGGTCACAAATTCTGTTAATTTATCATACTTCAGACACCAAACCTCATGCTTCTCAGTAGGAACGGAAATCTGTTACAGGAAAACGCAGCTCGGCAAACCACCATCCCTGTACCAGTAAGTCTCCAAGCTCTTCGGGCATTGGGCATTTGAGAGCGATGAAGAATAGGACTCCACAAAGAGCTTTCATCTCCGAAGAAGTAAACCTAGAACCTAATCTCTTCTTATATTGAATTTAAATCTCTGTTCGTAAATATATTGGTTTGTGTAACCAACAATTTTGTCGGTCACGACTATGATAAACGCGTCCAATTCAGAGAAATTGTCTCCGCCCGCGCGGTTCGGGCCTGGCAGTACTTTAATTTCTTTATTTCGTTTTATTCGACAGAGATAAGGAATTTGTTATCCAGAGCGTTTCCTCATGTTCTCCATCGTAATAACCGGCATCATTGCCTTGAATATCATCCAAGAGATTTCAAAGTTTCCTGAATTGTCCACGTTAACACTTCCTTCATCCTTCACATTCGTCGATGAAATCGCATTGAGGCTCTACTCCATAGTCTTCCTCACGTAGCCAACTAAGTATTTGACGTATAACTCCATAGATATTGGCCCTATTCCTAGAAAAGAAAAAGGGGGCAAAGGCGTAATTATGTGCATTGCACTCGTCGCATTATGCAGAGAGAGGTTGCATAAATAACGGTTTAAGCAAAGGGAAATTTATAAGTAAATACGTACATGATTGACCGCGCGCGGTATGGAGTGCCGCGTTTACGAAGTTTTCAGTTCATTTGATAGTTTCTCACTTGCTATACAAAGGAGGAGGAGTCACTCGTGCAATACTCTGGAAAGGACGCACCAGGGATCTCCTATAAACAGAAAATGAGGGGACTATAGAACCAACACTGGGGTTGCGGCGCTCTATGCCGCCACGTGGTATTAAGACTTTAAATGAATTTAAGCACCATGGGACTTCAAGTCTGAGGTCATCAGTCCCCTAGAACTTAGAACTACTTAAACCTAACTAACCTAAGGACATCACACACATCCATGCCCGAGGCAGAATTCGAACCTGCGACCGTAGCAGCAACGCGGTTCCGGACTAAAGTGCCTAGAACCGCACGGCCATAGCGGCTAGCTATTCAGACGGTTAACGAAATTCCTGGCACCTGGAAGCGCTTTTGGGAGTTTCCATCTGAAGGCGATTTCACCGTCATAGCACTTCGTGTGCACACAGCCTTATGATGCCAGTGGAGCAGTTCCTTTAGTGAGAAGTAACAGCTCCGGGGCCTGGCAAGCTGACTGCTAGTACAGCGGTGCAGTGACGTCATACCCCCCTGATGACGCCATTAGCAACGGATGACATGATGGCCGATCGGTACTGAATGGCGCGAGAGGGCCAGTAACGGAGCTTCAGCTAATGTGAATATTAGCCCTCGAGATGGATGTATCTGATACATCGTTGCCGTCTTCAGTTTGGACACCGCGGCATTGTATAAAAGGTATCTGCGGGAAGACTGCAACGGAATGAGGCAGTGAAGGCAGCAATCGTGGCGAGTGGTGGGCGCAACAGCTGTGGCGTGGGCCCTGCTCTCCCACAGGCTGGTTTGGCTGCCGAGTCCGCCGGCTCCCAAGGCCGGTTCAGTGCGGGCAATTTGCCTCGGCCGCCTTGATTGGCCCACTTCCTCTGTGGCCGCGACCGGCGAGTACCACACTGGCTGCAGACGACGGGTCCGCAGGTGCACTGGACACTCACGGCCACTGATAGACATTACTCTGTGCACAACGGCTGCTGCAGCTATACACCGGCGGAGTCGTTCCGTCACTGTAGTGGTGCTGAAAGGCTTCCACTGGTAGGGGCTTTTAAATGCCGGTTACTCTATTGAATGTTCTCCAGAGTCCCAAAATGATGTCCATTCAAGTGACTTATTTCTTGGAAAAGTCACAAGGACTCATATCAGGTGAATACGGGCTGTAGAAAAATAGGAATGCCTTTTGCAGTAAATTCCGTGATGCAACTGGCTGTATTACATCACCACCAATCATCCTTACTGTTAGACGCCGGTGTGATGTCATAAGAGCACGCAAGCGTTCGACGTTTTCGTTGGCTTTTGAGGTTTGTCTCCCTGAGAGAGGTTAGTCTTGAACGTGTCCCCCTACAGACCTGTTCAAATTTATGAAAGGTCCCCAAAATATAACGCAACTTGATGATGTAACGTTGTTCTAAATTCCGCTGTTCAAGTTTCATAACACACTACTTCACTGGTGGCGCTCTTAAAAAATCTCGTGATGGCTGTACAGAGCTGAAACTCGGACTGAACATCTGGAAGAGATCAGTACACACAAGTAGAACATAGCGAAGCCATATCGCTTGCAGTGTTAGTTCCATTACTTCCCTCACACACACACCTCGTATTGTCCCGTAATTAAATTAAAAATAGGTACCATCTTCTGGTTTTATGTATCGCTGTGAGCAAATTATCCTTGGTTACAAGACAAAAACCAAAACTCAAATCCCCTCCTACATACTCCCATTTGGGACTCACTGTGGCCACTATCAGGTCGCATAACTATACAGTGGGTCTTTATTCCAACAGCCTATTCTTCCTGTAGAATGAAAGGTCAAGACAAACTACCTGAAATGTACGGGATAATTGACACTACGGCAGACACAAATGTGTGTGATTGAATAGTTTTCGAGTAATTACGAGCCGGTTATTTGTAAGAGTATGTATCACGGTAATTAAATTGTTCAATAACTTACTCGAACATCGCTGGATGATCTGCTATCAATAAAATAGATTCTTATCTAAAAACATTTCGCATTAGGCAACACTGTCAGTACGCGAAGAGAGGAAAAAGACTGCGGTTTTGCTCTAATATGTTGACATGGTCGTTTGTCTTAAGCATTAAGAGAACTCACCCTTTCGTTTCGTTGAAATCGTTAGATAAGTTTTTACAAACGCCCACCGAGATGGTCTAAAATTAAGGTTGCTCAATTAAAACAGCCTCAATATGTGCAAATTCGCACTGCCATTACTACCAACACAGTGTAAAAATGTCTAGTAAAGCAGTGCTCACTACGGCAGCAGAAAGTGACTTTCCTTCATGCAATTTACCGACGGAATTTTGTAGTTCACCGGTAGCAACCCATGACAAAGTTTGTAATGTGTAAAGTGTCCTTTCGTAACTTCTGACGGAGAACGGCGAAGGTCGAAAAAATGCCCCTACGGTCAGTGCGGAACAAAACTTGGGAGGTTCGGTTTAAAAACACATACGCCTGAAGACGGCCAGGTAACACCAACTTTACTCTCACTAAGAATGTAAAACTCCCGTTCCCTAGAAAATTGTTGAACATTGCCGCAGAGCATAAATATTCTTTGTCCCTAGGTTGTCATTGCTATTACTAAATTGACGCAGGAGAATTGTTTCTTCAGGTTCGAATAATGAAAACTATCACATTTTCCACTGTTGATTTTGAAATGTACTTTGGTATGTACCTGGCTAACTTACGAAACTTCTCAGGGATATTATACCAGGGAATTTAAAAAAGGAAAATTTCGTTTTTGTCTCACTAGGTGTCATGGTTTGTTTACTGATGTCATGCATAGTCACTGGCTGGGTGCAGCGGAGTACGTTCGCCTATTCCCTACTCCCCCACTGCTGCTTCTCTCCTTCCTACCACCCCCTCCTCAGTTTGCAGTCAGTGCTGCCACCACTCCTTGCCGCTAACATAGCAGCTACTGTCGAGAGGCAGGGAGGCTGAGGAGTTGTTTGTTAGGGTCTGATTCTGAGAGACTGCAGACGCAGTGGCCGGAGATGACGGTCGTGTGTGCATGAGTTGTCAGTGTGTGAATGTGTGTGCCCTCTCGTTTCTTGACAAAAGCTATGGCTGAAAATTTAGTTGGGAGAGCGTGATTCTTTTCTACGTGGTTGACTGTGGCTTAGCAAACCTATTTACAGTGAGTTGCTACTTACCCTCATTATTCTGAGTATTTGAAAAAGTTCGCTGTTGCATGGATTGATCACCGTGGTCTCATTTCATCGACATTGTCTTTAACCTGTGAATTGCTGGACCACGAGTGGATTTCCGCAACGGGTCAAAGCAGCGGGCCGTTTGTAGGGGTATTTGTAATAGATCATGCCTGCCGATCTCAAGCCATTTGGTTCCCACTAATGTGAAAGCCCTGCCCGTCAGATCAGTCTCACCGACCTGCCCTCAGACAGGTTCTTTTTGTGTGTGGCGTAATTCAGCGGGTTTTCTTGGTTTATCCATAGATCCAGGACTGCGGTGCTCCTCAGCAGGCAGGAATTAAGACTGTCTCGCCGCAAGCACGTTGTACAGTATGGCGTTTCATAGACATCTTGTTCGTTCTAGTACATTTTGGCACTTAAAAAGTAGTTTGTGTTAAAAAGCATCGACGATAAGAAGGAAAAATTGTCGTAGGCAGTTTGTACACTATGTACTTAGATTTTTTCGAAAGAAAAATCACACATACCTGTACAATAATAAATATAACAGTGGGTGATAGCCGACAATAACGAAAATATAGAACCAACATTTTATTGGCGGTAATCTAGTGTTGGTTTACGCAATTTTTCCCCGCATTATAAAAGTCTTTAAAGAGCCTACTATTTTGAGGTTATTTCTGAAATCAGTGAAGGTATTTCAAATTTGTCGTGCGGCTACAAGGAAGTGCGTATTCTTGTCACCAAATGTTTCGTTTTATTGAAATAAAATCAGTTGTCTTAATGAAACACTATTTAAGTCCTTTTTCCATCTAAAGCAGTGCATTTCCAAATGTGTTGATAATATTTTAGACTTTCGCTCTTATCAGGAAACGCCGTCTGCTTGCAAGTTCTTCAGATATTTTCTCGTTTGCACTATTTTCTTGTATCGCAGCTGCACACACATTGTCAATTCACGTTTTAACTAGCGCTTGAGATCGCAATTTGTCAGGGAAAAATCCTAAAACTCGTCTGGAAATAAGGGAAATAATGGGGAATTTTACTCGGGGAAACTTACGAAATCCGGCAAATCATTGACCAAAGCATTTTAAGGAAAATAGGGCAGCATTGTGGATTACAGACGCGTTTCCACTGGTCCATCAGTGCTTGCGTTGAAAATATAATTATTTATAATTGCTCCAGAGATAAGAATCGTCTGAGATAGCCGAATCGTTGCGCGATAGTAGTTTCCCCAGCGTTGAGGTAGAAGTATTGAAGTAATGTTCTTCAGATAGTGGTAGAGCTTGATATGCTTGATTTTTAAAAGACTCTAGAGGACTTGACAGTGTGATTAACACGGAAAATTTACGGTCGGGAGGCTCGAGGGCAAAGAATCCAGACCGAGCCCATCTGGTTTAGCTTTGCTTAGTTTCCTGTAAATTACGCAGTCAGTACTAAAAGGGTACGTTGTTTTAAAAAGAATAATCATGCTGCATCCGTGTCCAGCTCAAATTATGCATCTTTCCGACGACGACGACCGCCGCCGCCGGAACTATATAACAAGGGTAATCAAAGTTACAATTACGGTCTCGAAAAAATAGTCAAATAATTAGTGTTACTTGCAGCGACACGTCTGCTGTCCCGATGCACATAGATATCCCCGCAGCACGCCGCTAGACTGTCCAATATACAATGGCTCAGTACATCTCAACTTAATGAATGATCAATCATTTCGTCTTGGATAGTCTGGCGGCGTGCTCTGTGCACGGGGACATCGGGACAGCAGACGCGTAGCTGCAAATAAACAAAACTGATTGTTTCAGAGGTAATTAAAACATTGTCAAACTTCACAGAAACTTCCTGGCAGATTAAAACGGTGTGCCGGACCGAGACTCGAACTCGGGACCTTTGCCTTTCGCGGGCAAGTGCTCTACCAACTGAGCTACCCAAGCACGACTCACGCCCCGTCCTCACAGCTTTAATTCCGCCAGTGCCTAGTCTCCTACCTTCCAAACTTCACAGAAGCTCTCCCGCGGACCTTGCAGAACTAGCACTGCTGGAAGAAACGAACAAATGTTTCCGTGTAAACTCCGCTTTCTTACTTTATTACCATGGTTATTTCTTCTTCTTATGAAGGTGGGTGTCAACAAAATGCTTTCGCATTCGGAGGAGAAAGTTGATGATAGATTTTCCGTGAAAAAATCCCGCCGCAATGAACAACGCCTTCGTTTTAATGATTGCCACCCTCGCGTCACGTGAGAGATCCTTTACACCCTCCCTCCTTTTTCGTGGCAGTACAAGAGAGCTGCCCTGCTATGAACTTGCCGTAGCCTTGGCTAAGTAGGGAGCAGTTCGGTGTTATGAAACGGCAAGAGCGTTGCTAAGCAACGAAGGGCTACTCGCAAGTAAATGAGTCTGTAGACTGGGGCTAGCAAGCAAGGAGGGCTGCACGAAGCCCCCGGCGCGTTGCTTGGCAACGGCTGCGAGCCATCTGAAAGGGCAGCTGCAGGCTGGCCAACGGAAAGTAATGTTACGGCTGCTCTACGCAGAGCGGGGGTTAAGTCACTCTCAACAAATCCGGTAATGCTACTAATGGAGTGTTTAGTAGTAGTAGTAGTAGTAGTAGTAGTAGTAGTAGTATCACTGAACGCTGACTGTATTAAAGTAAGAGCTCTATGCAGTCTGAAAGGAATTGCACGCCTCGGCACCAAAAAGTTTAAAATAAGTTTCCTGCCATACTTAACTTAATCCATGAAAAAGGCATGTAGAAGCCCAAGCCTCGTCTTGCCAGAAGACAGTGTTTCCCTGTAGCAGCTAATTATTGTCGGAAAGAGCAGAAACCAGCATTGCTGATCAAAATCCCTTTAACAATGTAGAACAAGTTGTCGGATGCCACGCTAGAAAGTTGAATTAGCATGCAGTAGGCAAGCAAGGAGGGAGCCATTCTAAAAGCAGGTTCCATCATTAATGAATCGTAGCGTTATAATTACTTACTGGAAACTGTCGCTCAGTGACTGTTCGAACTTTGTCAGAGGTCAGAGCTACACTGCAAAGCTTATTGCCATAAGGAACTTCGCTCAAAGTTCGTATCAATCGAAGACTAAGTGCGCTCTAGCAAGACGTGTGAAAGACTCCTTCTTTCATGCTTCTTTGTGTCAAAAGCATATCTTTTTCTGGGGTATTGTATTTCATTTTTGCTGCCGATTGACGCATTATTTTAAATTCAATTTACAACTAATTCTGAAATATCTCGTAGCCTACCTACTATAGGGATGTAGGTTATCTCTTAAATTTTTGACCTGAAAGCTTACAGTAATACATAATAGGTTTTTCAGTAAAGGGACAGAATTTTGATGGTGGTAGATCATTCACTGCCCAATATGGGACCGATAAGTGAATCGTTCAGTTTGATAATGTTGCCTAGGAAGAGAGAATCGCGTTTGCACTGTTCAAACATCTGTAGGTAGCGCTTAATGCCAATACTCTGAAGTTGAACTGTCCCCAGGCAGCTGCAATAATTTAAGTTTGTGTGGCCATCCTCCGTAGCAAGCATATAAATACTTGTTTTGTAAATAAAACTTTTTCCTGCTGCTAGTTATTTCATTTAGTTTTAGATTATTAAACAGTTCACTTCGCGATTATATATATATATATATATATATATATATATATATATATATATATATATATATATATATATATACGATGTGCTGATCTGAGTTTCCTCACATCTGGTCTGGAGGTCGTACCACCACTTTTATCACTGTCATATAATCACATCGGTGTGTTCTCGTCTTCCACACATTGTTCACCATGTTTCTCACTCTTTTTTGTGGTGGACTATTGTTATTTTGTCACTCGATACATTTCGTCGTACACTGTTTTTCACAACGTAGATATGACGACTCCATCTTTGGTATGTTTACCTATTTGTTTCCAACCTAACGAAGTATATGCTAGTTCTTGGATTTTGGCATATGGACCAGGTTGCTTTCGCTGTTCGAAGTCTTGCAACAAGTGTACAAAGTATCCTAAACGATACCCAGCGATAATAGAACTTTATTTCATGAGAATTGAACGTCGAAGGATCATTCGCGTAAAGCATACGTACAAAGCTAATTTTACGGTCGCAAATGATAAGTTATTAACTCTCTAAATACCCTACACGTTCTACAATATCCTTTAGTTTGGCAGTGTGCGCTATCTTGGCAGTGAGCGTAGTATATGGATTACACATTGTGAATAGCCGAGGAACTGCTCACAGATAAGAACGTGATACATAGGAAGAAAGCATCGCAGCTCAGCGCTTCATTGCCAGCCACCTGCCATTTACTCGGAGATATCCCCGGCCTTAGAAGTCTCTCAGTGCTAAATAGACGCACGTACCTCCACGTGACAAATCAAACCCGAGTTAAGGCAGCGATTCCGTATCAGCAGGTGCTGGGCACTTGTTCCACTTTCTGTGCGATGGTTAGCTACATTTTCACTGCAACGTGCCCTCAGCGCGTGCCACTATCTTTGTTCCCTTGAACACTCACTTCGCGTATCTCGTGATAAGTTCCTCAGCTGCAGTATCTGCCCGCCCCTGCTGCAGGCGACAATTTCTGTAGCTAACTAGTGTACTTTGCACGCCTTGCCTTCTTAAAAACACAACTGCTCATTTGTGCATCAGTCTTTAAATTTGCGGCGGAGTTTCCGAACGCTTAACTTGTATTACTTATGCAATATTACGCAAATATATTTCATAATATTGTCTTGCGCCCCTCGTAAGTTAGCGCGTTATGTGGAGTGTGTCACTTCGTACTTAGCTACTGCTTATGACTTGCCGTAAGCGATCAATCAAAGACTTCAAATTTCGCCGTTCACGACTCAGAAACAATGATTTTATCGTAAATGTTAAAGGCTTTCCAGAGTTCGAAAAAGGAACAATATTATGTTAAAAAGTATAGGATACGAACGCAAGTTGTTAATATGCCATTTGCTAAAAGCATTCATTTCGTAATCGGTGTAGTGTCAGTAACTTCCACAAAAGTCGGTATCACTGAGAAACGAAAAAATACGTGACGGCGAAATGTGGGAGCTCAGTGTTAGTAACATTTATATTATGACTATTGTTACTCTTTCTTCAGTGAAAAAGTTTGCCTTACAGGGTGCAGCAGTTTTCATCCTCATTTTGCAATGGTTCCCAACTCTTAGAGACCATTACCCCTGAGCGCAATCAAATATTAGCTAGCAACTCGTGTGTGTGTGTGTGTGTGTGTGTGTGTGTGTGTGTGTGTGTGTGTGTGTCTCTCTCTCTCTCTCTCTCTCTCTCTCTCTCTCTCCCCCCCCCCCCCCTCCCTCCCTCTCGCCCCCTCAAAACATTAGCGACAAACTAAACTTCAGCATGAAAAGTAATTTCCTTTGAACATTATTTTTACTATGACGAAAGATATTTAGTTTTATAGGTATTCATTAACGATTTGAGTCAAATATAATTGGTACAGCTTATTTATAACCACCTTTACTTTGAAAAATGATCAAGCGATTGTGTGTCCATCGGCCTCAGAAAAGAAAGCTAACTATCCACACCAGAAACTTTCTACAAAACATTCTTCCTCTTTACCACTCCTCTCCCTAATGACACCGGCTTCAGCCACGCCCAACACGCCCGTTTAAAATCACCCAAGTAAAATGTGTATTCTCTTCTTCGTTCTCAAAGCACTTGATTGCTGGACCCTGTACTTCTAACCGGCAGGAACAGGAAGATTTCAGGCAGCCAATCCTGTGTGCTGCTGCTATTAAAATCAGTTTCTCAGTATTTAGATCTGTTTCATTCTTGTATTGGTTGCTAGCTTCATTTTCCCAGCTACGGAAAAACTAGAATGGGGAAAATACCGCATCCAGAAAGCCATCGCTGAGAACAAACGTATGATAAATGAGAACACGCAGTACATTCTCTACTGTATCTAAGAGAAGAAATAGGATAAAAATTATTACATTTGTACAGGTAGTAACATTAAAACACACGCATAATTACTTAAATAAGTAAAGCAATATACCTTCACCTAATCATACCGAAAGAAGTATTTTACACGCGCATTTGTAAACATATCGGATATAAAAAGAGTTGTTGCCACCAATATTCTAAAACTGGCAGCACCAATCAAAACCTAAGATCAAATAACATATAGTTCCTAGTGCTCTTAATTGTGAACATAAATTCTCTCATGTCAATTATAAGAACAGCAGCACTAACAATGGAACAAAAACACGTTCAGAACAACATTCACGAAACGTGTAAGTATAACTTCAAATTATAGAAAAGCAAACTGCCGTAACTGTTTATAACATACGTATAAAATTTCCAAATTATGAACTACATAATAAAAGCAGATATATGCATATATTCCAGTCCACTGAAGATGCCTTGCAAAGAACAAACTCGAAACGCGTATAGCACAAAATTCATTCGTTAATTATCAGACGGTCCGAAAGTATAAACACAGTATACGCAATTGATGACGTCAGGACTAAACAATCTGAAGACCAGAAAAGCTTCGCTGCAGACATTTCTAATTCTTGTATCGGAAACTGTACACTAAAGAAAGTAACCTGAAAATTGTATGGAATTAAAGTGAAAGTATGAAGTGCCCCTGAGCTGTCCGTTCCGTCCGAAGATGTGGGAGGCTGACGGTTTCTCAACCAAATTAAAATCGCTGCGTAAAATTACCTTTCCATGTTAACACCCAACTTCTGTAATGGAAGTCTTACACTGTCGCTTTCTTTCTCTCATATAACTTTTAATGTAAGCAGCCATGAAATCTGGTGAACACCGCAGTTCTTCCGTACCTGTCTCGTTCGCACAAGTTTCAATACAGTGATACGCTGTTGAACAATGTCCGGATGATGGAACAGATATACCTGTCAGCCCTCTTGCATCAGCTGTACGCTGTGAACGCGAACTTTCGTCGTGGGGCTCTTTATGCATTGACAGATCGGAAGAGCAGCTTCAGAGTCGGTGTGGTTGGCACGCTGCCAGCGAGAGTGTGTAGCGGGCTAAACCGCGCAGGAAGCCAGGCAGGCGCCCCTGAGTCACGGCCCAGCAAGTGGGAGCGCGGCGCAGCCTGCCGGAACGCGGTGACGCATGAGCCTCTCCCCAGAAGCGGCGTCACACCGATCGCAGCAGTCAGGGAACCACCTCCCGTGTCGCTGACGCCCGGTCACCCAGCTAGTGTCTGAAGAAACGCGTCACCTGAGGGTCGGCAACGAGGCATCAGTTTACTGAGTGAGGGCAGTGCGTGCGCAGTGACTATGTTCATATTACGTGAACGACGTAACTTCCTCGTCTGACGATTAATAGGGCTCTCCTACACAGCCGCTACATTTAACTTCCAGCGAAGATTTAACCCCTAACTACTATGGATGGTCTCTCAAACCGCCAAAGTTTTTTGTCCGGTGATTTTTCACCCACCCCTGTGAGGTGAAGTAGACTTTTCTGTGTGCCTTCTTATTGGATATCGAGCTACACGTGCCACAAATTTGGCATTATTGTTGTAATTCTCTTATTTTTGGGCATTGAGAGGTCTCTCACACGTACCGTAGTGTTTGGGTGTCGCATTTTTGTTTAACGTTACAGTTTTTCCGTGTTGAGGAAAGCTAGACCTTCTATGCAACGTTTTCTAGGCGAGACTGATGTGGGTGTTCAAGAATGCCTCAGTGAATCCTCAGACTTTAACGACATTGATAATGATCCTGAGTATTTAGTAATCACAATAGCAATTCGTAGAAGGAAACTGAAAGTGATGTGACAGGTGATGCGTACTTCTTCGGTAAGAACGGAAAAGTCTTCAATGGAGAAAACGGAAGCCGCTAACTAAAGAACTAGACAACTCAACATTGTTGCAGTCCAGATAGCTGTAACAGATTCTGGAAAGTCTAGGAGAAAACCTGCTGTTTGCGAGACATGAACATCAAATACAGAAAAAAAGCTCATTCCAGTTACAATTTGTCGTAACTGAAATGTTTTTCCACACGGTTCTGTTGCGAATCTGTAATACAATCTCCCTGATAATCTGAGAGTGGAGAAGCGCCGTTATTGTAGTAATGTGTAAAATAAAAATAAACTGCAAATTTTCCTGTGTTTCAGTTCTCAATTTTTTAAATTCTGCGTTGTGTAACATGCAAATTTCCGTAAAGTCTTTCCAAGAAGTGTAACGAAGTCTGACTACAGTGCGACTGGATAGGGCCCCCACAATACTTAGAAACCCACAGCAAATTGAAAGCATATCTTCAGAGTTCTGCCGTCCAAAGTTACTGCAGATGTTTTTCTTTTGTACTGCAATACAATGTTATACACTTAACCACTGGTGAAACTGTGTAAAGATAGGTTATGACGTGCTGCACCCTCCAACGTTCAGCCCTGACCTCCCACCATCGGACTTCCATCTCAAAATAATTCATCTGGAAATCACTTAGAAGATGCGGAGACCTTGAAAAACATTGTGCGCCAGCGGCGCACAAGTCAGGACTGACTTGTACCGCATGGTCTTGTTTCAGTGTGGAAAAGAACGAGACGAAGATGAAGTTGTATAAGTGTGACAAATTAATCGTGAATGTGGTAGCTTTCTCGAGTGATTATGGCTTCTACTTTGGTCATAGACCTACTTTCTTGCTGACCCGCGTACCAACAAACGGCACACGTACGTTCTTCTCTAACATATAGTTACTCTGTAACGCTGTTGGTGGTAACGACGCTTCAGGGCAATATACTTAAATCACCCCCATGCCCTCAAAGCTGCACGCGGACTGTAAGAGGGGAAACGGGGTAAGCGTTAGCGGCGCCAGGAAGAACGGCCAACGTGACAAGAACGGCCAACGTGACGAGAGCCGCCTGTTAGCGATAAGCTGGGCGGCCGCGTGGGTGCGCCGCCTTACAGGAATAGCGAGAGGGATGTACCACGTGGCGCCACACATCTGCTGCAGTCACGTACCTCGCCCGGCACCTGCGTTGGCAAGTGAGCGACTACTGGCTGCTATCTTTCGTCACGTTTTATCACTCACCGAATTGCAACAGTTCAACGTCATCGCTGTTTCTGGATAATTACAGGAATACAACAGATTTACATTCGCATCATAGGCTCGATGCACACGAGTGACTTCTTATCACGAGCTCGCGTCGTAATTTTCTCGCGCGTTCCGGTAATTCATGTGAAACAATGGAGCCGAGCACACTGCAGCGGTGACACTGCAAACTCGCCGTGATATTGCGTCTGGAGAACTGTGCTCGGCATCCATTGCTGCAACGCGACGATCTCGGCGAAGTAGCAGTCGCAGTTGAATCGGGCAGAGTTGTTAACTCTGGTAACGGCTGCTGTCAGCCGCCATGGATGCAGCTGGTTTGGACTTGGTCAGTGCAGAGGTGAAGCGGTACTCCAAATGTGACATCTCTCAATCAGTATTACGATAGGATTAAAACAGTCACATTCTTTAAAATATGTGGATGGTAAGTTCACGGGTTTTGCTACAAGCCGGATCATGAGAAAAAACTACGGAGGAATCTTTGTTGAACTGTTCAGTGTTCGTATTCTAGTGGTAGCGGTTTTTCTTGAATGTGCCCATTCAAAATTTGAAATAGCGCTAAGCAGCAAATTTTTTGCTTCCCGGAGTCCTCTTTCAGCTGAGTACATTTTACGTCAATAGCAGCAGTTTAAATTCCGTTCAAAACTTAAGAGTAATACTTCACTTTGTTGCAGCTACAAAATATGTAATTACGCATTTCATTAACGATATAAATTACTAATCACAGTCGGGACCAAATTGATCAGCGTTGTCTACTACTGTTACCAAGTAGTTTGATACATTTGTCTTGCTGTGGCACTTTACATCATTGTCTGTGATGTAATCACGGAAAATTTTAGTTCTTCTATTCAGTGAACCACCACCTTGGATTGGAGATTTCATGATGCAGATTGCGCAGCCCCTGTATCCTGAAAAGGTTCTTCAAAATTGAAACCAGCTCTGGGACATAATCATTAGTGGACACAGCAACATTTGAAAATGCTAATTGTAATCTTCAGCTTAACATTGTTATGTCTTTGAAATATCACCCATTCATTCGTTAGCATTCCAAATGCATACTCTACATATGTCCGGACATAACTCATACTGTTGTTGAAGACCCGTCTCTTACAGGAGAAGAAAGCTCCGGTGTACGGTCACATGACAAAATTAGATCGTGCAGTATTGAAAGGCTTGTTGCATAATCTTTGCGTTTGATGAATGATTGCAGTTCTGTAGATCGGAGTACTGGCACACTTTCGAAAATAAATAACTGACTTTCCTCTTAAATCTGTGAACATAAACACGAACGCTCCTTTCACCAGCCGGGTTTAACCAGTTTAAACCTGCTTTTGAGCTTCTTAATGTAGTCATAAACGAAATGAACAAACACTGCCTGCTTTGTTCTAAGTGCCTGCTAGTTGGCTTCCAATCTAGTATTTCTGTGCATTTATCGCTGCGATGGCGCCGCGTATGAACTGAAGAGATCTGATGCCGCGATCTCGCTGCAACCACGGCTGTTACATTCTTCTGTGTTCGAGCCTTAAATGGAACCTAATACGAGGCCGCAACTGTGAACTGGACGGGAATATGAGCTTCGTCTCTACACCGATGATCACGTACTACAGATGAAAAAGCACAGACGACGACGACGAACTGACACGCTCCATGACAAATTCCGACTCTCCGGAAGCCTTGGTACTTCCAGCAGAGCTGACGGACATTTAAGAGGTACTTAGAACAGGCTGACGACTTAGTCTCATTCGGAGACACGTCTATATTTCTGGTCGTTCGGAAATAAGTTGTGAATAATACCGATAATTAATAGATATAAGAGATCAGACGGCATACCAGAACTACAGCGCCGTAACAAAAATCGGTACGCTAAGAGTAAACGGACACCCTCGTATGAGGAGCAGTGAAACTGTACACGGTCTCGCTGACATCCATCTCGGAACAGACGAAAATTTTCCTTACAGGGACCTTTCTGCAAGACATGCGGCGGCAGATAAGAGAATTGCGAAACAAAAACTGGCGCCTGTTGTACCAATGGAGCAATAGTACCAAGAATGCATGCACGACATAGGTACTCCTTTAGTATATACCACAAAGTTCCTGATCGCCGTCTTAGGTCTCCGCTTTAACTACGAGCGGTTCGGACTGCACCCCTTCACGGCAAAAACTAATTACCTCCTCACCAGTATGAGGGCGTGGCGCGGAGGACAAGATCATACTGAGAGACCAGTGTTCCTTCTGACGTATACAATTTTCAAACAACTTACGGAAATTCAGCCCGGTAATATTTACAGCTACTGTCGGTATTTCGGCGGGAATGCACCTCGCCGTTTCGAAGACACTAACTGCTTGTGCCTTGACTATGGCTGGGTATACTCCCGCCGAAATATCGGCGGTCTCTGTAAATATTACCTGGCTGAATTCCCGAAGTTGTTATAAAATCGACCAAATCATTTTCGGTTGGCTGCTGCAACGTCACGCAACAATTTTCTAAAGTAGAAGTTTCGGAAGTAGGAGATGTAAAACTGAGGACGGGTCATGGGTAGCTCAGTCGGTAGAGCACTTGCCCGCGAAAGGAAAAAGCCCCGAGGTAGTACCTGATCGGCACACAGTTTTAGTCTGCCGGGAAGTTTAAATTTCCTGCAGTATTAACTGTTCTGTGGACAACTGCTTTAAATGAGGAAGAAAAAGCTGCTAACATCGCTTGATGTATCATTGTATAAACGCACATACTCCTGTAACTTTTAGCGGCTGAACGTACGATAAAATTACTATGTTTACAACCATGGAAACGGTCCAGGGTGTATATGGGTCTGCGATGGGATAGGTCATATCATGTATCGCAGCTGGGTGAGGGAATCATTTCCGAAGACCACAAATGAAATTAAGAGGAAAATGATCTGACTTGATCCATTATAAATGGTTTTCGGAAGGCCACGACTGTGAAGACAGTGGTAGCAAAGTTATAAACCCGTTGAGAAAAATAAGTAGATTGAGGGGAAGCGTCGCCAAATCTGATGTAAGGGGGTTGAATGAAAAGTAATGCCTCAACATTCGTGAACTGGGTTTGGATGGGAATATTTTAATAAATCAAACGCAGAAATAATTCTTGGAATGTTATCTTTAATTACCAGTATTCACTTTTCACATAATCCCCAGCCAATTGGATAAATTTCTGCCAACGATGAAGTTTTCTGAAGCCGTCACGGAAGAAGTAGACACTGTTTCCGCAACCACAGTCTCAAAGTTCTCTCAACGTCTTCATCAGAAACATGTCACCGCAGATGGTCTTTCATTATCAGGAACAGATGTAAGTCAGACGGTGCTTTCATTTCGGAAGTCAGCATCCGGGGTACCCATCGAGCACCGATCTTCCGATAGCAGAGCAATAATGTGACCCACACGCTCTTGTCAAATGCCGATTGTGCTTGCAATTTCTGAGTGATAAGACGATCGTTCTGAATCAATCTGTCAACATTTTGCTTGTGAAACTCGATTGCTGTCACAGCACGTCCAACTCTGTCACGCAGATCAGATGTTTCCGCCTCAATTAAACTTACTCGCCCAACGACGCACAGTACTCACTCACACAATCACCATAAACTGCTTTCATCCTCTGAGTCTCCTGTGGGGTGACAACTTCTGTCAAGAATTCAATGACTGCACGTTGCTTAAATCGCATTGACCGACCGTCTGCGCAGGGTTCCATACTTAACACTGAACCGTTTTGTTGTTACAGTGTAAAGGCTTCCCGCCAACTGGAACTGTAGAAAGGACGCTACGGAACAAGCTAGTACCTGGTGCATACCAATGCTGCCAACTGTTGAAGAGTTACGAAGGTGAAGGCATTACTTTTCAGTCAACCCTGGTAGCTTAGGGCGCCGCCGTCGCAAAGTCCGTCCTTGGCCACATTCGGACACGGTTCGTGTCGGGCATTTGGTTCGCGGCTGTACCCGGAATAGCAGGTGCTTCGCGTGGGTAGTCTGTCGCCGGCGGAGGGATCCGGTGACTGTCGGCTGTTCTCAGCGGCCGGGCAGTTCACACGCGAGCGGCAGCGCGCCAGCTCCAGCCGTGCTGGCTTGGCTGTGGTGTCCTGTTCCGAAACCCGAGAGCGGGGATGCCGGCTGGGACCGACACGGTGTCGGCCCGCCCTCTCACCTTTCCACGAGACACGAGCTCTGCGAATAGCTCGCATGCGAGAGTGCTGCACCGGCGTAAGAGTACCACCTCGCGTTCTCTCTCGACTTGCCGGGACTCTGAGAAACAGGACTGGAAACATCAAAAATATCTGCGCCGTTAGCAAGGTTTTCACCCACTAAAGGTTTAAATGTTCCCTTCGTCCGCTCTCGATGCTTACCTGGCTTCGCGCGAAATTGCAATGGCAGGTCGCGGCCAGAATCCGCTCTATAAGCGGTGTGCGTCGCGTGAGACAAACCACGATGCGTACTGCTCAGCGGGTTTAATTGAAAACGTTTATTGGCTGACCCGGGTTGTCTGTACCATGATTTCAACAAATCGGTATAAAAAAGGGCGCCAGCATCACTTTGCGTGTGAGACAGGGTTAACTACACCCAAGCCCAAAGACAAACGTCCTGTAGGTATCAAACTACTACCGTGAAAGATAGCGAGATCTAACCGCTGTACTGTAACACGTTCACAACTACATAGCCAGTTCGCGATCAAACTTGCTCGTCAAATCCGCTAATCTGTATCCGCAGTTTTGTGAAACAAGGCCCCACATGTACCAACAAATTTTTGTTTCACCTCACATGAAGCATATGATCTTGATGTCTGAGTATTTTGACACCAACGGGAATAGCTGCCAAGGCAGACTAAGCATGTTATGCATTCGCTTTGGCTGTGTGTACAAAAGAAAAAGACCCTGTTCTAGGGAATAGTTCAATTTGAGAAATGTACTCAGGAAAATCTGCTAAAGGAAGTATTACATTCGGAAACTAAAGAGTACATAAACTTTCTCCAAATGGATAGTTAAACTTTTAATAACTGAGTTACTTTGCTATCACTTTGAAGAAGTCAAGAGTATGCGAAAATTTTTGCTCTTGATCTTCTACCGACAGTATATGAAAATACCACAACGTGGAACACACACTTCGTCTGTTTCAGAAAGTCTTATTGGACTGCCTCTTTTCTTCTGTCCGGTGAGTTTAAGAAATAACTCTCCCTGCGTAGTACAAGGCTGGGAAGGACTCGAGAACCTTTACCTATCTGGTAACTGCCAGTACTATTCTGCCTTTATCCATGCTCGCAGTTTCGCTTGTTATGGAAATGCGAGATAGTGAGGTAAACCATAACTTTGGCCAGACATGCGCGGCAAATCAGGAACACAATGCCCGCCATCTTGTTAAATATTGCATCTATCGAAATTTCTGCAAAACGTGTCAAAGGGCATCATAAAGGTCAAATATTTCACATACCTAGTAAAGTTTGACATTGATACTTCACAATCAAGTACACAACATTCAGCCGCCTATCAGCAGTTGCCGTCAATAATTAACGTAACGAAACACACGCAATTGAATTAGAACACGTGAAACGCTCATTCAACCACCACGCTCAGATTTTCACGGTAGCAAATGAAATTTATTGGCATCAATTTATACCCGACTCATTGTGCCACTTGCATCCAACACCACCTCCATCTAGCTAATGCATCCACGCCCAGTTCTCAGGCCTCACTTTTAGCGAACAAGTCACTATTTTACACTAGTCGAGAAACAGGAATCTGCCAGAGCAGAGGTATGACGCCCGCGCCCGGGAGCGCAGTTCCGAATGTTGTCAGTTTTCCTTGCCGGAAAAGTAATCACTTGAGCACGATAGATTACCAGCTCCACAATTCCGAAATGGATTGCGTTCAAATTAATTCCGCACCCAGATGGCTCCCCCCCCCCCCCCCCCCAATAACGGCTGCCGGCTGACATCTACCCTTAGCGAACTCGACACATTCAATCAGAATCAGGAGCACAATGTAGGCATCCTCATTGGCCATTTCCTGCTCCCGATTAGAGATTCTGTAAGGTGCTGCCTTATGGCAGGACTTAACGCTCTCTCTGCAACAGACTGGAAACCGCCAGCCGTTCCGACCACCATTTAGAATGATTAGGGAAACGACAGCCTGTCACTGTCACCCGCATAGAACCCTTTTTCCTTGCAAGTGGAAACTTGTTTCTAGAAAGCGAAACACAGCTAGCACAAACAGGGTGACCAGGAAACTACAAAAGGTTCCGTCGGTTACGACTTTACCAAAAAGTCAAGGCAGTATAAAATGTCTGAATTTTTCAACGTGAGAGTGGTTTAATTTTCAGTTAAAAGGTTCTACTTTGCTCCTGGAGCAGGGGCAGGGGCAGGATGGTTGTGGTTGGCGACACTTTTCCAGTGTTCTGATTCTGGGACCCGAAGACCATTCCCCATTGCAAAGACCGCTCCTTTATCCCCCCGTTTTTCCAGTTTTTAGATTTGGCCTACCCTTTTATGCGTACTGTGTTTTAGCCTCCTCGCTTTATAGTTTGACTCACTCTGACTGGATCCGCCCACTAACAGTGGACATCTCCATCTTCAGCAAGTAATTTTTGAATTGTGGGACTGTTGACCTCGTTTTTTAGCCTCATAACCCCATAAAACATATTGCCACATTACGTGCTTCAAAAATATTCCTTGTTTCCATTATTGCTCAGTTTCGGTTGAGAAGTCACTTTCAGAACCTTGTGTGCACTTGGGTTAGGCAAAGCACTCACATCGTGAGATGGTGCAGTAGCGTACAGAGCCATGTAGACAATTATTTCTGCCGTGCTCAGTACGCGAGTGCAAAATTACAAAAAAATGGTTCAAATGGCTCTGAGCACTATGGGACTCAACTGCTGAGGTCATTAGTCCCCTAGAACTTAGAACTAGTTAAACCTAACTAACCTAAGGACATCACAAACATCCATGCCCGAGGCAGGATTCGAACCTGCGACCGTAGCGGTCTTGCGGTTCCAGACTGCAGCGCCTTTAACCGCACGGCCACTTCGGCCGGCCGCAAAATTACAGAAAATATATTATTGACAAGATATGCAGTATGTCCACCAACCGCTGTACAGTGACGTGCGCATCACACGAAGATATTCAATGAACGCAACAGAATCTGGAAATACTGGTGTTTTCGAACAACTGTTATGAAACGGTGAGCATTGTACGTCGGTGTAAAAAGAAATGTGGCGTAACGGGCTGAATTAATCTGCCGCGGATTGTACGCAAATCTTTCTAGAAACACTCTAGGCTGTCACAAAGCCATTTCTGAGACATCGTATCTCCCAGTAGTGCTAGTCCCGTAACGTATCCACATGAACTTCCATGGAGTTAGCAGTGAGTCACGCATCGATAAGAGTCCGTAGAGAATTTGCCAGCGAAAGGGAAAGATTCCAGGTTTGAGTTCCATTCCAGCATTTTCGATCTGACAAAGTTTCAACATACGTAAAGCTAGACAATTTACACAATACATATCTTCAAATGGAACCCTTCTTTGTCCTTTAGGTTAGATTCCATGCACTTCTGCGGCGTTTGGACAGGTAGACTGCATTTGAACTGCCAGAGATACGTCTTACCGTGTGACGGAAGAGCTGCAGAAAAATGGAAAATACTAAAAGGTATCTTGAGCACAATTCGAACACAGAAGTACTACCTCTTTAGGTGGAACAGGAAAGAAGGAAAATGGCTAGTACGCAAAGTATCCTCTACCACACACTGCAAGGTGTGATGTAGATTGAGCCCCACGCTAGTTCATCGTCCTTAAAATGACTAAATCTGAGATGTTTAATCCTTTTCAGTTGTAGGTAGGTTGACTAATCAGTGTAAGAGGTTCGTGGAGGTATGTACAGTCTATGGAACTAAATGAAGGCAGTTTGTTTATTGGCATATGGGTTTCGCTTCTTTTATTTGGAAAGCATCATTGGCATGACATATGTTTCTTTTTAGACGTACAATAAACGTATTATGTTCAAATGGCTCTGAGCACTATGGGACTCAACTGCTGTGGTCATAAGTCCCCTAGAACTTAGAACTACTTAAACCTAACTAACCTAAGGACAGCACACAACACCCAGCCATCACGAGGCAGAGAAAATCCCTGACCCCGCCGGGAATCGAACCCGGGAACCCGGGCGTGGGAAGCGAGAACGCTACCGCACGACCACGAGATGCGGGCAAAAACGTATTATGTGATATAATATGCTGTTATATTACATTTTGTTTTTTCTCTTGCTTTTTAAGTTAAAAGCAACTTTTGTACCACAATATCCGTATTGTGAATGTATCGTTCGGTGTTAAGATTTCCAGCGCTATTAACACATGGGTGTGGTCCTATAGATGTATGTTAGTTTTCATGCTCCAGCTGGCCAGTTTCAGGCGTTCTTTCAACAACATTTGTCACACCCCATGTTTCACTTTCCATGTGGTGATTAACAGGTGTGGTTTTTGTGTGTAGTGTTGGCAACAATTTTTTGTGTCGCGCTTGATGGTTTTTCAGTTGTGTGTGTATTTTGCTGTGTGTATGTATTTTATTTTTTCAAGCCGATTCCAACTCAAAACAACCGGTTTCCAAACTTATTAATAGTTGGATCTTCTCATATAGAACTACGTCATATGTTGTAACGAGTTGCTACAGAATGCCGCAAAGTAACAATTGGCGTGACTAAAGTTCTCAGCCTTCATTGATAAAAACCATCAATGATGAATATCGAGTCTGTTTTAAAATCACAAACTGTAGTCACTTTACCGGTTAAAATGTTCCTGTGGGAGTCTGTAATGCAGCAGAAGTGCCCTTCGTAAACCCTCATCATTGATGAATTTTGTCCATTGAGGAAGTCTGAGAACTTTGCCCAGCCATGTCAACTGTTAACTCTCCAACATTCTGTAAATCCCTATACCGTATGACATAGCATTTATGTAAACCAGACTATGAAACTCAAAAGTTGAGGAATCAGTTAGTGAGTCTTCAATCGATTTAAATACGGCTACAGCGGACAATTGGAGTTCTCATTTAGGTCTATATTTTAATAGCGTAACACCTTTATGTAAACACTTCTTACACTGTGTGATTTTTGTCAATCAGCTATGTGTAACTACTTCAGTTGCGGCTGCCCTAGTTTCTGAATTATCTCTAACTTTCCAGTTGGATGGTAATTTCTAGTATGCAGGGAGTTGGTGAGCCGAGTGCACTAATGTCATTGAAATCTCAATGCTGAGCTAGGGAATTTAAGATGGTTGGCAGTAGAAGCATTGGTGCGCGTTTCGCAGAGTGCTTGCCCAAACGCTAGAGGTGAGCGAGTGGCAGAGGGTAGATGAGGCGGCGTTCGTGCGTTAGTTTTCACCTTACATAAGCTGGAAAGCGGGCAAGCGGCGGATGTGCGCCACCCCCCCCCTCCTCTCTCGCTCTCTCTCTCTCTCTCTCTCTCTCTCTCTCTCTCTCTCTCTCTCTCTCTCTCTCTCTCTCTCTCTCTCTCGCCACCGCCGCATCTTATCGCGCCGACGTCACTGCGTCGGGTGACGCGGGCGCGCCCTGTTTGCGGCGTAGTGGCGCTGACAAGCCCCATTCGGATCGCATAGTGAACGCGCGTAATCTGAACAACCAACGGTTTATGCTGCGGTCACAGTGCCACAGATCTCGGTGGATTAACTTTGCATTACAACCACCAATATAAAGAGAAAATGGATTCTGTAATTAAATGGTTTTATTTACTGCAAAGTAAGATTGCTGTGCTTTGTGAAATTAAATCTTTCCTTCAATTTAAGAAGAAACACACTAGCAACTTATTAACCAATGTAACTTACAAATCTAGTTCACTATAGTTTAAAGGTAATTAAATTTATGTATTTGAATCTAATTTGGTTGCACTGGGTAAAGACATTCAGCAGTTTCACTGCATGAGCCACCCTAGATTCTAACGCCGAGCGGTTTTAGTGACGTTTGGTGTCTGCTTTGGGCTCTAAAGTTAAGAAATGTCTTCTTTACACACCCATAACTTCACTAATCATTAAGTCAGAATTATGTGGACATGTATATTGCATCAGTAGTGAAATCAGGTGCCCCATTTATACTAACATACCACTTCTGGTTTCAGAACGGGGCAGGCAAACATCAAATACACATTGACGAAAAAAGAAATCGTAGACCAAAAATTGCGCAGTAATTTCATTTCAGGAATACTTTCGTGTAGGTAACCGCAAGATTACAGGTTAATGTAAGCGTGAGATAAGCCAATGCTAGTAGATCAATAACCGATGTAACGGCCAGAAAGCTGATCGCAATCATGCGGACGTGCATGCACTGTGTTGTACAGGTACCGGATGTCAGTGTGTGGGATAGAGTTCACATCCTGTGGCACTTGGTCGCTCAATACGGGAACGGTCAGTGCAGTTTCTGGATGACACAAGTGTTCCGATGATGTCCCAAATGTCCTAGATTGGAGAACGATCCGGTGATCGAGCAGGCCACGGCAACATGGCAACACTGTGTACATGTTGGGTTACAACAATGGTGTTTCAGGAAGCGTTATGCTGTTGGAAAACAGCCCTTGAAATGCTGTTCGTGAATGGCAGCACGACAGGTCGAATCATTAGATTGACTTACAGATTTGCAGTCACGGAGCGTCGGATAACCACGAGTGTGCTTCCTTTCATACGAAGTCGCACACAAGACCATAACTCGAGGTGTAGGTGCAGTGTGTCTAGCAAGCAGGCAGATTGGTTGCAGGCCCCCAGCTGGCCGCCTCCTAACCAAAACACGGCCATCACTGGCACAAAGACAGAAACAGCTTTCATAAAAACAAGACACCAGTGAGCTCTTGCTCGGAGCTGCCCTGCAAGTATGATACGGAGCAGTCCACGTAGCTGTCAGTTTTCTTGCGACCGTTCATTCTCTCCATCACTGCTGCCAGCAATCCTGTACGGCCGCTATATTCCTGCCAAGTCTGTCTGCAGCGTTGCGGGATGAACACTCATTCAGCTTTTCGTAGCTCTATTACACAACTTCGTTCGGACTCGGTGAGTTGTTCATGATGGCGTCTTTGTCGCCTTAAAAGCGTTCATGACTAACAGAAACTCACCACATGCAATATCAAAGGCACCTAACGCTGACGACCGTTACAGCATGTATTTCAAACAAACCTGTTTTGCATTGTCATAACCGGCCCAACTAACCCCCCCACTCTTATGCGACTTGCGCGAAATTTTAGTAGAAATCATGTTTCAGAAGTAGGAACACGTGTATCAACATTAGTTGATGTCGCACAGTTCCTTCTTGGGTGCCGAGATATTTTTGTTTATAGCGACAGAAGCTGCACTCTTTAAAAAAGCTGACAGCAAAATTTCATTTAACATCTGAGTGTTATGGAGGCGAACGTCTTTAGGCAACGCTAAATAACACGTGTACATAAAATAGCAAAATTAGCGTTAGGTGTCAAGTTTTGGGTGCACGGAAGTGATTGATTTCGTGAGCAGCAAATCAAAAAGTCTTTAAACATAGTAATTAGCACAGAGCGCAACAATCACAGATGCGCTAAAAAATTCACATGTTGAAAATTTTAAATTATCGTGACACCAGCAGTCAACAGCAAAGGAGAGCAAATCTTGATAGTTTCTTCAAACAAGTATCAGACACCGAAAAACCACATTCATTCATGCAAGATGTAGCGCTAGTTACGTGCTAAATAGCGTGTTTCTTAAGTGAATGTTTGTTGTGTAACATGTATTGGAAGAATAATTTCGTGGTTTGAGTGATAAGGATGCAGATTCCCAAAATTGTTTTTAACGCTGAAACCGGGAAGAGCTAATGTGAGTGCTGCTTTCGCATTGGTAAATAAGATTCTTCCTTTCCATTTGAAAATGGGGCCGTATCTTACGTAGTGAAATTCTCATAAACTAAACGTTCAGCGTCAGATGTTCGTAATTGTGACTGTGTTAGCGCGGTGGGTTTCAGCAGCTTGCTGCCGATATGAGTTCTTTATAGCTATTTACAATTTCACCTTATGGGTGACATTATATAACGTGACGCAACCTGCGTGGTTCTCGTTGCAGTGAGTTTCCCTATTACTTCTAGTGTGTGCCTGGCTACTATGAATTAAATATAAACTTCTTACGTAATAACCTGAAGCTGGCAACACTCTACTGAAACTAGCCGTGCTGGTCTTAATTGGTGACAGGGTGACATGTGCAATCAGTGTTGTGGGCATTTTGTAAAACTCAACGTTTATGGTGATCAGATGGTGAGAATGCATTGGAACAATGTTGAGTTGCCTTAAAGTAGTGACGTTTGCCGTCTAAAAAAATCAGATATTTTAGCACATACAGCACGAGCTGTAGATAGCGTTTTACTTCATATTCGTCGTAGTAATATGGAGGAAATTTAATTTTAAACCGTTTGAGCATCCTCCTCAAAGGGACAGTGATCATTTTGAGATATCCCTCTTCTCCACTCGATTACGCTGTGTTACCGGATTTTATCTTCATCCGATAATGGGCCATCCAAAGTTGACACGAGCGCTTATGACTTCAGCTGTTGTGGGCCCTAAACCAGCTTTAATGTAAATCATATTCCATGGTTCCTGCTGAGATGGGTGTCTGTGAGAAAGTAAAAATGTGGATATTAAGTGTAAGAGAACGAAATTACTTCACATTATAAAAATAGGATTTCGTTAATACTTGTTTCGTAAATAAAACCGCCTTTTCCTGCTGCCACTTAATTTATTTTGTCTCAGAAGTGTTTTGCCTTTTTCTTGTTCTAAGACGTTAGCTTGAACAAAAAGGCGAAACGCTTATGGGGAAAAATAAACGAAGTGGCAGCAGCAAACGGCGTTTGTATTTACAAAGCAAATATTTCTATACTTGCTGCGGAGGATGGCCAGGCAAACCTATTTTGCAATAGATACCCGAAGATTAATACAACCCTAATAAGCTCAATAAAAATTTTAAATTTCTCTAAAATTACGTTTCAATGGAGTAAGAGTTAAAGAGAAATATAGTTAAGTCATTCATATATTTCACTCACTACGTAAGATATTTATTTTGCACAGGTAGATTGCTTTACTCAACCCGTGTGTTAAGTTTCCTTTCTTATGTGATATTAATCCCCTTTAAATCTGTACTGGTTTTTTGTCATAGTCTTTCTTCTTATACACGTATTGTCATCGACAAAGGAGATGAAGGAATATGTAGAGTGCTCCGAAAGATCTTAGGAAATGCGTTGTAGAGACTGAGGGCTTGTTCATCTTCACTACTGTGGAACGCTTACTGCAACCTCTTGGCTACTGCGAACGACATAGTGCAGTAAACAAATAAGAATAACTGCTGTAGTCAGCTTAGTGCTGTTTCCTTTCCTCTACAGTTTTTCTTTGTACAAAGGAACTGTTCCCGAAACACTTTCATTTGCCCCGTTCTGTAGAACTACTGTATGCGTTACAGTTACGCAGAACTGTGATTAGGGTTACTGCGTGCTCTATGCATGGAAAATAAGAGGAATTGTCCTCATTTGTTTACTGCATTCTGTAGGTCGTTCGTAATAGCTGAGGGCAGACTGCAGAAATCTTCTTCACGGTAGCGAAGATGGCCCTCATAGCTCTTAAGGTATACATTTAAGATCCCATTTTTTACTGAGAGTATTCTCATTTTGGTCTTCACTACCACCTCTCAAGTAGCGAAACGGCCACATGACGAGATACCAAAATCCTGTCCTACAACGAACAATACATACATTTCTTAGGACACAATATTCAGGAAATATTATCCCTGTAAATTGAGTTCGCCAAAATATTATTCTGAGACGCGTTAGTGAATGCAGATATGTGGAATAAAATGGGTCAGTTTTTAATCGCCTGGCTGGTGCACTTTCTACAACGTTTATCGCGTTGTTTGAGTAGTTTTCTGTAGTTCGTAGATTTTAATGAAAAATCATCTGTTTATCATAATTTGTAAAAAAATTACTGATTACTTGCCTTCAGCCATGTTACGCCACTGACGTGTTTTTTCTTGTGTTGCAGGCGCAGCGGCCGGAGCAGAGCGTGATGCAGGCCCTGGAGAGCCTCAACGATTCGCAGGTAAGCCCAGTCGGACCATTGTTCTCCGCCTTTCAGCGCCCGGAGTAGTGTTCGGAAGGGCCTCTCTCCTCGCCTCCCCCTTTCCGCGCTTCTCATTGCGCGACCTCCCCCAACATCCTCAGTCAGCCTTCCATTACCTCCGCTTTTAATATTAAAAGTGCAATCCAGGCCCAAAACTCGTGTCGGGCATAGGCAGCGTGGCTTCACCGCTTTGCTCGACCATCGGGAAAGCGTTGCTCCGCGTGTTCAGAGCGGCAATGAACACGATTATTTTAAGCCAGCCTTAGTTTACGGTGCTATGCTATGTTGGTAGGATCTGTTGAACGGTCGTTCGCCTCTTCTCGGAGATGAGCTCTTGTAGCTGGAATTCACTCGCCGTAGCGGGAGGCAAATGACGTCACGTTTGACCAGGAAGCGTCTACAGATAACAGAGTACGGTTTTTGAAACAGTCTTGACAGGGATCGCCAGCCCCTCTTTGGTCGGCGAGACGTCGATTCAGATTGTCACTGCTGAAACATGGGTCATAAATGCCATATAGAGGACTAGATGCATTCAGGAAAAAGATGAGATCCGACCATTCGACTGGGCGATTGGTACTGCCGACAGGCATACTCGTCGACTCAGCGGTAAAGTCAGAGACCAGTGAAGGATTCAGGCCCTGTCAATCCTAAGAAGTTACTCTGAACATTTCTTTCGCCTCCCAAAAGTTCGTGAGTGTGAAAAATGCCGATTCTCACTGTGGTAGGTTGTCCGCATTGAGCTATAGGTCCGCCTTGTACTTCCTTAGATCAGTCGGTTAAAAAATCGGAGGAAGGTATGATACACTACCTCCAGTAGGACCATTCCCAATAAAGCACTAAAGTGTTGAAACAACCTTATATTTCATGACCGATCCCACTTTCAGTCCACTGCTCCGAACTCATTATTCACACCTTACGCAGAAAACCTTTTGCAGCAAAACGGTGTATTATTTTAGAGGTTCATTGGTCGAAAGATACATAGAAATAGTTTTCTGGGAATTTTGTTAGAACTGATTAAGCGTCGCCAAGTAGGTCCCTTGAACACTATTACTATCAGCTAGCGGGAAGCACTACGGTCTGAAAAGAGGCATCTGCCCATCCAGCAACGACGTTGGCTCTCAATGAGCCGCAACACTGTATGAAAACGATCACAATTACACTATCAAAAGGCACGGGCACAATACTCACTTTATCTATTTCCATAGTAAGAATGCTTGTAAATTACTATAGCATAGACTACAAAGGATTGACATCGGAAAGTGGGAACTCTTGACTGCATCTCCACCCCAAAATACCCATGAATGGTGTCCATCTAGGTGGGCTTGTGATTGGTTCCTCTGTTTTGCGGATACCAACGAACTCCGGAAGTTGTACACGTTGTGACAACCGAAAATCTGACACACGGTGGCTCGAACCAGCATTTCTGCATCTACAAACATATTCCGCATGGCAGAGGGCTGTTGGCCATTCATTAGGTTTCCTGTTCCACTGGCAAATGTAGCTAGGGGAAACTGTAAGAGCCCTAAAATTTTCGTTGTCTTCCCAGCCCTTACGTCATACTCAAGTTGCCTATATTTCCTCCAGCCTCTCGAAAATGCTGGTTCTCTACATTTTAATCAACGTTGTTTGACAAAATAGTTTCTCCTGTAGATACTCCCATTTCAGTTGACGAACGATCTCCATAATAATTCCAGAGCTGATCGAACGCAGCGGTAACAGTCTGGTTTAAAGAAAGACATCGTAACAATTCATATGCAGACAGGTGGAATCCTAAACACGCGAGAAAGAGTCACACATATCTTATGTACGCGGTCTTCTTTACAAAAGAGGTACGCCTTCCTAATTTCCTCCAGTAAATGGAAGTCGATTATTCGCCTTCCCTACGGTCGACCTTAACGTACTCGTTTCATGTCGCTCTGCAACGTTTCGCGTACATGTTTGTCGTGACTGTCAGCCAGTACACCGTTAATTAGGTATTCTTGAACATCACATTTCTTGTCCTGCTCATTTGTTAACTTAAATTTTTCCACATATAAAGCAAGCTGCTGTTTATCACATCAGATACAAATAGCAGTAATGTTGCTATCTGTAGTTTTCCTGTATATCGCGACCAGGCAACTTCAGCATTAGGCTATCTGATCACGTCCCCATGTCAGTGTCAGCGAAAGTGACAGTTCTAGTCAAGCTCAGGAATGTGTAATGGTTGAGTCGACAGATAGTGATACACAAATAACTTGGCTAGAGTGCCGTGGTACAATCTTAAATTGTCCCTACCTATGTACTATGAGGGTTGTAAGGAGATCTGAAAGATTCGGACTGTTATCTTCAAATGATAGTTCCTGTAATTCATTTCACTGACGAAATAGTGACGTTTCAGCCAGTCATCCTCAGGAGCACAATAAGGCCGTAGTTCTCAATCGTAAACTCCTTGTGTCGTTAGCAACTTTCTTTCGGAAAGCGCTGTCTTCCGTTCAGACATACCTAAATTTGTTTGCAAGCTAACATAGTAGAACCAGGCTCCAGTAGTCAGGTTGCATTGTGTATTTGTACTAAGACACACTTTCCGCGATTGGTGGAAAAATTTAACCATCCGCTCCAGACAGGAAAAGGACCAATTACGCCAGTCGTCTGCTCACTCAGAAGAAGGAACCCCCTGTCGCAATAAAAATACGATCGGTTAAATTTTTCTCTAATCTTCTCGTTCAAAAAAGCTGGCAAATATGTGAAAACTGTCACCTTAGATTCCGAGCCTCCGGAGCGTACGTAAAGAGCGACACGAAAACAGCTGGATTTAAGTAGTACTCTAGTCTCAAACGACATTTTCGAAAACCTTACAGAACAGCGGCTAGCTGCGGTGTTACCTTTATTTGCGGTACTTACTCGATGAGTTGGGTGTCTGTATTGGTCATAGGCCTCATGAGGATCCAAAGTTGCCCGCATCTCGTGGTCGTGCGGTAGCGTTCTCGCTTCCCACGCCCGGGTTCCCGGGTTCGATTCCCGGCGGGGTCAGGGATTTTCTCTGCCTCGTGATGGCTGGGTGTTGTGTGCTGTCCTTAGGTTAGTTAGGTTTAAGTAGTTCTAAGTTCTAGGGGACTGATGACCACAGATGTTAAGTCCCATAGTGCTCAGAGCCATTTTTTGATCCAAAGTTTTGGAGGGCTGTTGCTGGAGTTACGTTGGTAACATGTTCTCCGAACTAGTTCTCCATTGTGTCGGGGGAACTAATCTGACCATTGGCTTCGTAAATAGTGTGAGGTCTTATCTGGCGGTAGCACTTTAATGTGGGTTGCGATTAGCAGACGAGTGGGTAAGTCCAATGATAAACCTCCAGTGACGTTGCACCGTGCTGCGGTTAGACAAAACTAAAGAAACTGCTTTAGTTCCGTGGAAACAAAACTGTTTAATTTTGTGTGTCATATTTTTGAACCGTTGTCTGTGCTACAGGGATCAGAGTAGTGGAGTGAGAGTTGCTCATTCAACCTTGTTTCGTGGAAAGGAGCGAGGCCGACGACCCTTACAAAGACATTCAAAAGTAAGGGCATCCAGGTCCACAGGTCCTCCTGCACACACCTCTGGAAGTGCCTGGCTCGCTGCACCTCGCTTGGAGAGCATCTTTTACTTCTAGGAACATGTGTGAAAGTTAAAGGTGTTCCCGATATAAATATTGTTCAGCCGTTCCGATCTAGGTATGTATATGGAAGGTAGACCAGCAGAAACTGGCCGATCAAGAGAGGAGCAGAATATGTAAAACTATAACTGGTTTAATCACGCCGAAATTTAGACAGTTTATCCCGTGTCACCATCTAGCAAAAATATTTTGTTCCTTTATACTCAACTCACAGCTGTAGTAACGCAATGTGCTTTGAAGCAAACCTTCAAACCGTGTTAGGAAATTTGTATTTGCTAAAACTGTGGATCGGTAAGAGAAAGGCATAGGTAATTGCAAAAATATTAGCAATGGACGCAATGGCCAAAAATTCGTCTAGCGTTTCTAAGAACCGGTCCACTATACAACAATGGCATGCAACAATAATAAACGCCCAAATTGTTAAATCTGTGGTGAAAATATTTAGGTATGAACACGAAATTGCTCTTGCAGTAATGTGGACACTCTTAAATGTTCCCAAAGTGTCGCGTTAGACAGCTTCTCATTTCACTTCCTGTAAACCAATGTAGCGCGTACGGGTAGAAATGATGCAATCGAACGCTGGTACTTAAATGACGACGAATGTTACTCCAGGCATCAAGAGTTCTCGCTAGGAGGTCGTCTGAGTATCTCGTGTGACGCGTAGAGTCACGAGGAATTTTTCAAGCTTTCCACCCATTAGCGCTTGGTTTAGTCTTCGCGGGACTAATTTAGATACAAGATTATTCTCGTTCCGACAGCTTCCATCCTGCTCATGGCCTTCCGGCAGTTTCCATTGATACCTCTCTCTCTCTCTCTCTCTCTCTCTCTCTCTCTCTCTCTCTCTCTCTCTCTCAGCTGAGACGACTTGGTACTGACCTGTCGTCCAGTCTGCTGTAATTTTTTTAGATGTACGTTAGTTACTGATCCTATTTCTTGATATTTCTGCCCATGCGCTATAATTTCGTACTGGAATAAGACTGAATTTCTTCAAAGCACGTGCCCGATAAGAATGTGTGTCTAAAACACAATGTTGCTGATATCTTGCATTAAACTGAAAAATGTTTTTAAGGCTTGTTGTCCCTTTGATTAAACTATAAATTAAATAAGTCTAGTCACTGAATTTAAATCATTTGAGACTTATTTCGGTCGCTTCGCTCCACCATCAGACTACATTTCAGGATTTTACGGTTGCATTGTTCGTAAGAAAGCAACAGTGCCAATTTCTAGAAATGCCTTAAATTCAAAATCAACGTTGTAAATACAATTGGATTAGTAAACCGGATCACTTACAGAACTGCATCCTGATGCATACGTACGCTCCTCTGCATCTGTGTTGTGTATTTTCCTGAAACGTGTCCGCATCTCGTGGTCTTGTGGTTAGTCGTTGCCACTAGATCGTGGGGTCCCAGATTAGACTGCCTGTCTTAGAGTTTCTTCGCTTGGCGACTGGGTCTTTGTCATGAATATGAGCCGAAATGATGAGGAAACACACAGACGCGTAAGTCGCCG
Source organism: Schistocerca nitens (assembly GCF_023898315.1). Classification (NCBI taxonomy): domain Eukaryota; kingdom Metazoa; phylum Arthropoda; class Insecta; order Orthoptera; family Acrididae; genus Schistocerca; species Schistocerca nitens. Next base: position 739,798,087 of record NC_064614.1, on the reverse strand, counting down.
AAGTAACGGTCGAATAGAAAGGTCTCTTGCACCACCCGACCCAAAAACTCCAGACAGCGTCTCTCACCCAGTAAGAACATACGATCAATTAACTTCCAGTAATTCTGCACATCAGCTTGTTTTTTCTGTCTACAGACTTCAGAGATTCTGCAGGTTTTTGCGTCTTCTGGTGTCTGTTGTTTTCGGATATTTCTACAAAAGTCCTGTTCTTAGATGGCTTTAGAAATATATTATCGCTAGCATTTTAAAAATATCTTGTCTCTCTCTGGATGAAGAACATAATTATAAAATACAAATCAGTCAGTTTATAAACTGCCGGGAACAAAATGGCAACACAAAGGAGTTACGTGTTCCTAGGCAAATTTCGCGCCCGGCGCAAGTAGCGTCACTGAGGATACAAATCGTTTCCTTTAAATACACGCGGTCACGGTCGAGAGCGTTAGTTACCTTTGAGATCGGACGTGGTGAGTTAAAGACCGCCTTTTAAAGCGTCAAAGACGCCATTATCAGACCTCTCGGAGTTTGGACAGCTACGAGAACTGGGTGTTCGTCCTGCGATATTGCAGAAAGACTTCAGAGGAATGTAGCCACTCTACATAATTGTTGGCAAAGAAAGAACGGGCTCGGGAGGGCACGTGGCCCTACGGAGAGGGAAGACCACAGTGTTAAGAGTATTGCTTTGCCTCGTCGTACTGCATCTGCAGCAGCAAGTTGAACAGTTTGACCACAGTGACACAATGAAATGATGCACGTCGGTTACTTAAAGGACAGCTCCGAACCAGACGCAATGTTGGGTGCATTTCACTGCCCCCCAAACCACCGCCATTTGCGTGTTAAACTGTGTGTAGCGAGACCTCATTGGTCGACAGCGTGTAGTTCTGTCGTTTTCTGATGGCAGATTGTTGTGCGTTGGTGCCAGTGATGGCCGTCTGTTGGTTAGGCCAGTTTGAGGGCCAGCAACCAACCTGTTTGTGTGTTGTACAAAGTGGCCCTACACTTCATGATTTCGTGTAGCAGAAGCGCACTCACGGTTATCCCACGCACCCTGACTGCAAATTTGGACGTCAGTCTGGCGATTGGACCTGTTGAGCTGCCATCCATGAACAGAATCGCAGGGATGTTTCATTATCAGGATAACGCTTACCGACACAATGCTGTTGTATTAAAACATGTTTTACGTTGTGTCGACATGTTCCGTGGCCTGCTCGATCACCATTTGTTTCGAATCGAGTAGATGATGCGACGTCACCGGGCGAAGACTCCGCTATCCACAAACTTAAGACACTATGGACAGTGCTACAGACATGGAACTGCATCCGAGAAACTGACATACGGCATGCGTGCAACACAATGCGTGCGCGTTTGCATGTTTAATGTAAACATTCTGGTGGGTACCCCGCTTATTTATGTACCAGTATTTCACATTTGCAATGGCTAGTCTCGCGCTTGCGTTAATCTGATCTTGGAATGTTAATCACATAAATACGTTACCTAGACAACTGCATTCCCAAAATTTCATTACTCTACATTATTTTTCTGGTATTCCGAATCTTTTCGTCAGTGTATATCTTATACAGTTGGCATAACACAATTGGCTGGGAGTTCTCAGTAGGGATGTTGAGCCGTCTTTTTTGAAAGTTTTTCCATCTTCGTTCCTTAACCTGCCCCAGTGATATCCTACAAGGGGAAGGGAGCCACACTTTATCATAGAATCCCAACAATGTAATCTGCTTTAATAGAAAAAAATATCTGACAAAAATAAAGTTTTCTACGTATGAGTGTTTCAGGACAGAGGTACGTAAAGTTCCTTACACCCGTATGTTCATTGTCACCCTGTTAGTTCTCAATTACACCTGTCTGTTCAACGAACCACATCCACAATTCTCTATTGCTCCAATCTCTTGAGGCACGGGGAAAGAACGAACACCTAGATCTTTACCTAAGAGCTCTGTTTTCCCTTATTTTATCTTGGTGATCGTTTCTCCCTATGTAGGTCGGTCGGTTTCAACAAAATATTTTCGCATTCGGAGGAGAAAGTTGGTGATTGGAATTTCGTGAGAAGATTCCGCCGCAAAGCAAAACGCCTATCTTTTAATGATATCCAGCTCAAGTCCTGTATCATTTCAGTGACACTCTCTCCGATATTTCAGATTATACAAAACGTGCTGCCTTTCTTTGAACTTTTCGATGTACTCCGTCAGTCCTACCTGGTAAGGATCCCACACCGCGCAGCAGTATTCTAAAAGAGGACGGACAAGCGTAGTGTAGGCAGTCTCCTTAGTAGATCTGTTACTTTTCTAAGTGTCCTGCCAATAAAACGCAGTATTGGGTTAGCCTTCCCCACATCATTTTCTGTGTTCCTTCCAATTTAAGTTGTTCGTAATTGCAATTCCTAGGTATTTAGTTGAATTTACGATATTTTGATTTGACGTGATTTATCATGTAACCGAAGTTCAACGGATTGCTTTTAGCACTCAAGTGGATGACCTCACACTTTTCGTTATTTAGGGTCGACTGCCAATTTTCGCACCATTCAGATATCTTTTCTAAATCGTTTTGCTATTTTTGATCTTCAAATGACTTTATTAATCAATAAAAGACAGCATCATCAACAAACAGCCTAAGAGGGTTGCTCAGATCGTCTCCCAAATCGTTTATATACATACGGAACAGCAAAGTGCCTACAACACTACCTTGGGGAACGCCAGGAAGACTTCTGTTTTACTCTGTGACTTTCCGTCTGTTACTACGAACTGAGACCTCTCTGACAGGAAATCACAAATCCAGTCACATAACTGAGACGATATTCCATAAGCACGCAATTTCGATACAAGCCGCTTGTGTGGTATAGTGTCAAAAGCCTTCCGGAAATCCAGAAATAGGGAATCGATCTGAAATACCTTGTCAGTAGCACTCAGCACTTCTTGTAAAACACAGCTAGCTCGTTATTCACCTGAACGATGTTTTCTAAACTCATGTTGATTGTCAATAGACCGTTTTCGTAAGGGTAATTCATAATGTTCGAATGCTATATACGTTCCAAAATCCTGCTGCATTCGACTTAATGTAATTAATGTAATGTAATTAAGTGGATTACTCCTACTACCTTTCTTGAATATTGGTGTGACCTGTGCAACTTTCCAGTCTTTGGGTACGGATCTTTCGTCGAGCGAACGGTTGTATATGATTGTCAAGTATGGAGCTAATGCATCAGCATATTCTAAAAGGAACCTAACTGGTATAAAGTCTGGACTGGAAGACTTGCTTTTATCGAGTGATTTAAGTTGCTTCACTACTCTTACTTCTACGTTGCTCATATTGGCAGCTGTTCTCGATTCTAATTCTTGATTAATTACTTCGTCTTTTGTGAAGGCATTTCGGAAGGCTGTGTTCAATAACTCGGCTTTGGCAGCACTGTCTTAGAGTTTCCCCGTTGCTATCGCGCAGAGAGGGCATTGATTGTTTCTTGCCGCTAACATACTTCACATACGACCAGAATCTCTTTGGATTGTCTGCTAGGCTGAGAGAAAGTTTCGTTGTGGAAACTGTTAGAAGCATCTCGCATTGAAGTCTCCGCTAAATTTCGAGCTTCTGTAAAAGATCGCCAATCTTGGAGATTTTGCGTCGAAATAATTTGGGATTTTTGTTTCGTTGTTTCTGTAGCAATGTTCTGACCCGTTTTGTGTACCAAGGAGGATCAGCTCCGTCGCTTAATTTATTAGGTATTAATCTCTTAATTGCTGCCGATACTATTTCTTTGAATTCAAGCCACATTTGGTCTACACTTATATTTTGGACAGAGTGGAGATTGTCTCTCAGGAAGACATCAAGTGAATTTTTATCCGCTTTTTGATTAGGTATATTTTTCGTTTATTTTTGGAGGTTTTGGGGGTTACAATATGAAATCTCGCTAGGACAACCCTGTGTTCACTAATCGCTGTATCCGTTTTGATACTCGTTATTAACTCAGGATTATTGGTTGCTAAGAGGTAAAGTGTTACTATTCGCGTGGGATCATGAACCAATTGCCCGAAATAATTTTAGAGAATGCGTTTAGCACAATTTCGGATATTTTATGCGTACCTCCAGAATTAAACATGTATTTTCGCCTACATATCTAGGGTAAATTAGTCACCACCAACTATATTCATATGAGTCGGGTACGTGCTTGAAATCACTTAAGTTTTCTTTGAACCTTTCAGCAACTGTATCATCTGGATTGTTTGCTCACTATCTGTTTCTGATGGCGATAGATTTGAGGCATTCCCGAAGAAAAATCTCCGCACGATACATATTTGGACGAGATGGTGTAAGGAGTTTCCCGGCATGCTTCTGAAATGTGAGGTTGCGCTGGGAGTCCGCACTGCACCTGCAGGCAACCAGCGGCCCTACTCGCATCCGGCAGAAGCGGGTCAGCGCGGGCCGTACAGTTACGTGAGCTCAGCTAGCCTGCCCGTCTAACGCGGTCACCGGACCACTCTGCCCTGTACCCGCATTCCGGCTCGCTCAGGTCGCGGTTCGCGAGATGCACCAGCTACGTAGGTCTGCAGTCACATTCTCGTTTCAACTACACTGACCGACCGTGACGATTACAGCAGCTCAGAAAACTTCGGCACGCGTTGACGTACTTGTTCAGGAAAGCCACGTAATAGTCACCGACGTGGGTAGTTTCTTCCCTTGGGTGTCCTGTAACTGAAAGACTATAGGAAACCTACAGGGTGAGCATAAGTCTTTCGCTGATTAGTCAAGATGGTTATGTGAACGTTGAACCGTTCGTACTGGCCCATCTGCCCATAAAGGTTTCAGCTAAGACTGACTAATAAATAACTGTGTGGCGGAACACTATCTTGTTGTAACACTACATATGATTGAAATCTGTCATGGAGATGGAACGTGAAGTTCAAACATTTGCGGATGAAATGCTGCCCTAATTATAGGCCGTGAAAAAGAACGGTCCAGTAATTGTTGTGCATTAAGTCACGTTAAACATTCACTTTAGGACTCGCGTATCTGCTATATCACGATATATGGGTTCTCTGAAAGTCAGTCATTCCGGGATGTTCGCAGCAGTCGGAGCTACCACTGCGTAGAAAGACTACAGGACCTGCATGTTGGTTGCCTGGAAATGCAGCTGTTTGTGTGAAATCTTCACCACAGTGCGCCGAGTTATGCATGTTTCAGCGTCTCAACAGCGTCGGACTCACTCCAGGTTTACAGTTTCTTACCTCGTCACCAACACTTAATTCTCTTCATTTTCATGCCGTCCTTTGATATCCTTTACATTTCGCAGATCTCGACCGTAGGCACTTTGGAACTAACTCAGCTGTAATTGGCGACTGTGTTCATTGCGATGTCACCTTGTGTAGGTGCCAATGTGACAGGACTCCTAAATTGCTCTGTTACAAGAGAGCGAAAAAGATCTTATACTAGCGATGCACAAGTCGAAGTGTAGCCATAAAAACCTGAGTGAAGCTACCTTTTAAAAACAACCTGCGTATGTCTGTCGCAGTTCCTAAAGGCGCCTTCTCACGGGACGTGAAAAAGTTCGTGGATGCGAGGCACTGATGTTAGAGCGTGGAATTTATGTCCTATCGAACGTGGTGTGAATTTGTTTGAAAGCGCATATCGAGGATCTATCTAAAACTCTTTAGTGATATTTATTATAATATCGGTTGTTAAAGACTTGTCATATTTGATGCGATGCGTATTGTAGCTTGCTGCTATGAAAGTATGTTTAGACACTGCAACACGATTCATGAAAGCACCGTTTTTGCTGCAATTTTTTTATATTTGTCAAACAACGCCTGTTACAGCAAGCAGACATTTGTATACCATGTAATTTGGTCGCCGCTGTCATGTTTAAATGGGTTTGCTGCAGTGTGTCACTTCACCCAACTTTCGTTGTTAACCAATTACTACGACGCTGATGCGGAGGGAACGAAGTCTACGTATCAGGGCAATAGTGTGTCTTAACTACTTTTCAGCAGTTTCAGCTGTGCAAAATACGGTTTGGGTTATTTCATGGGCACACCACGAGCGATGTATATTACCCGAAAATCCGGTACCAGGTGTAGGTTGCCAATTTTGCTTTGAGAGCCAACAAAAATTTGGTTTTCAGGATTTCGCTTAATGTAGATCGAATTTAAAAAATTAGTCATGCACACATTAACTTACGTTAGAAGTTTGACAGAAGTTTGCCAGAAACCCTGCGTTTGTTTGGAGACTGAGCAAGTGGCGGCGCGCAAATTCCCCAACTTCATTTTTTCAGATATATGAGGGTGAGAGGACGTGGGCAATTTTATAAACTTTACACACAATTTCAAACCATTTCTTTTTCTTGCTTGCATGCTTCACGAAAAGTGCTTGATATACATCATCTAATTTATAAAGTACTCGGAAGTTCGAAGTTTTTCGTACATTGGGAATTGTGTTCTGTAAACAATCCGAGGGTTTACTGGTGTAACCTAAACGTATTAAATGGTTAATAGACGGCCTCCGTTCACTGAAAATAGTTTTGATTCAGAGAGCGTTTGAGATAGTCCAAAATTTTATTAAAAGTGATTGCTTACGAAGCACTGTTTCAGTGACGCAGAAGAGACCCACTTCACGCAAGGTCATCACTTACAGTTGCATGGAGCATGGTCAGACGATTGGTCAAACGATGCTCTTTCGTTGGCAATGAACAGAATACGCAGTATACCATGCAGTTTTTCACGGAGCGGTAAAGGAGTGGGTGCGGGGAAGCAAGAGACGCCTCTGTTTAGCCACTTGTCCCTGTGGCAGTCTCGCATTCTTTGTGACAGACTGCCGACAGTGACAGCGTAGCCGCTGCCGCCACCTGGCAGATGCAGAAGAGAGTCCATCCGGAAGGTTGCGCGTCACGGGACGAACCCGCAAAAACGAGGCCGCCCGCGGCCGTGACGGAAAGCTGCGCGCCGCGCTTCCTGTGTCTGTGTGCCGCACGTTTCACCGGTACCGGTTCCAGAGACCACAAGAGGCTAAGTCGTAAAACATTCCTTGCCGAAGGGCCAATACTCACATCGTAGGGCGGCACTTCGGACTACATATCTGATCTTACTATTAACTGGTAACTTACAAACATTGGTATGTTGTGAGCCCCAAAAGACTAGCTACAGTAAAGGCGCATTAAGTTGCCACAGCGTCCTCCGCCTCTGGCAGCCACTTACAGCACCTTTCGGACCAATTCCTGTCGACACTTAAGTTTCAGGTTGCTGTCACCTCTCAGCGACCCAAAACTTGACACTAACTGCGTGAAGTGTTGTTTCGTTGGCTGTGTGAGGGGATGAATGACCAATAACAGGAACTGCACTTGTACTTCAGCGCATTAGTCAACTGTCACACTCCGTATCAATTTCATCTTTTGAAAGTACTAGACCCAAACAAGAATTACGCGTCACAGCAGTCGTTGTAACAATTCACCTTTATAACTACTAAGGGGGTAGAGAAAATAAGTGTACACTAATATTATGCCTTATTAGAGTAAATTTTAATTTTTTAATTTTGGTACAATGTTACACCGTCATTCAGTTTAACTTTAGTGTTGCAAAATACAGCATTTTTTCTGCATCTGATGATATGAGCAACTTAAGACTTACCGAAAGGAAATCAGGTGTTAACAAAAAGCAAAAATAAAATGGTAATTCAATATTGCAGGTTTACTGTCGAAAGATAATCGTGAAAAGGTCTTCACATCCAATGTAATTAAAGAACAACCGCAAGCCTAAGAGTTTGTAGGAAGGTGGAAGTTCAATTAAAATTTGAACTAGAAAACCTTTCAGTACAAAATAACGAAAGTTGGTAGAACAGAGCCATCTGAAACAAGAACAGTAAGAGGAAGAATATCCTGACAGGTAAGGTTTCCCTGGTTGTACGCAATATGCAACACAATCAAAAATGTTTATTAAATATTTTGAATAGCATTTTTGTTGCGGTCACCTCGTAGTCTTTGAAGAGCCCTAATGTTCCTCGCTACAATAAAAATGACCATCTCTGCAACGCGCATTCGCGAATCCATTGCTTCCGTGTCAAAATTTACACTATAGCAGCTGATCGGTAAGAGTCGCGCATGCTTTTGAGTTAACAGTACTAGAAAACAAAGGATTAACTCACACCATCTAATACTTTAAAGGGCCGTGCTGTTTACCCCTCGAGACCTGGGGTAAGCGGCCAACTTTACTTAGCTTAAAATTAAGTTACTGACACGAAGAACGAAAACGAAGCTCTTCAGACGCTCTTAACGTTAGCAGACTTATTTGGATTTAGCTGTTAGTTGCTAGATGCATATTACAATATGCGACTGAGAGTCGAGGGCCGCTCGAATACTTGATTCGGGCCGCATTTCTTTGACCACTGGTCTGTCGTAGTTTTCAAGAGTGAAAGAAATTCATGTATGGTTACTTCCTCGTTGTCACAAGTGGCAATGTGAAAAATTACATTTCCCGCCACTTCGTTCTGTTAGGCGAGGAAGGCTGGAGTAAACAGGGTTATTCGTTAGTACCTTCGGGATTTCAAAAGACGACTGCGCAAAAACTAAAAGACCACAGAAAACTGCGAATACAGTATCTCATAAAGTATTAAACTCTGATTATAGGTGCCTAATACGGCCACAGTTGGTGACGCGGCAGACGTCAACGTGCGTGCAGTTCATTGACACGAATTGCCCGGGAAGTCACGACAGCAGCTTGCTTTGCAGATCTGTTCATTGGTTTGCCTGTCTGCAGGCATGAACTAATTTGATGCTACAATGCGGAACGGGGCATAGGGATAACAAACGTCCAAGACATCGCAACGTGAAAGTGCAAGCTGTAATAACAGTTCGGCAAAGCACTAGCAGGCTTTTCTTTACCAGTGCTTTTCTGATAGTTGATAATAGCAATGGCATGCAGCAAATTCCGACTAGCTGTCTGATGCCTATCGTGGGCAACACATTTCCCAATCTTACTCGAAGGGTAACCCCCGAAAAATTCAAAGCTCTCCAAAATAAGCTTTCTTTAACGATGACATTTCAGCACATTCTTTGGTGTGCGAGAAATGTCATGTTTGGAAATAAGCACGTGCTGTAGGTCGGGCAGATGTTCGAAAGATGAAGGGGGTGGTGCGGTGCGGAGTCACTTAATGTGACTCAGGCAGTTCAGTGGCAACACCAGATGTTTTTTTTAGTTCTTATAAACAACACTGTTATCATCCTCACAGAGTTGATAAATGGACATTAGGCCTTAGTATACGGCATTTTTGTTGCTAGACATCTCCAGAGGCTAAGAAGATACAGCAAACACAGTTGTTCATAAGTAACTGCGCAACAGTCTGGTTAGGAAATCATCCACCCGCTGACAGAGACCACGAAATCGCGCCGTCGTGTCTAATAAAGCTTATACTGCTGAAGAGATGGCAGTGTGAGCTATGCTTAACATTACGGCTTTCAACTTGTCTGATTTCTGCCTTCTGTTTCGGTTAGTTCGGCTTCGAAAATTAGGTTAAACTGAAATGAATTAAATTTCATAGTCTCTGAGGGTGCCTAATGCCTGCGAAACAAATTGCTAAGGATGTAGTAAATACCCCCCGGGAAGTTCGCGTAACAATTTTCGCAAATTGGGCAGTGTTTTCTTAAATTTCTTGACGAAGTGACCCATCGTAGTATTGCCTGTTGCTAGTTTTCCTTTTTTTTCTGGAAAATATGTTGTCCATCGCATACTAAGTCTCCGTTTTCTGTGGAATAGTTTCTCCAGAACCAACCCGGTTTGTTTGTTGCTAGGTTTCAGAGGTATAATGAATCTAGGTCGCATCAGTGGTGATAACAGAATGCAAAACGTCGTTCAAACATCAAACTACTCGAAACACAGGGTGTTGTCTGATTAGCAATACCAGCACTCATCGGGCAGACGTTTTTTCGTCGTCAGCTGATGGTATGAAATATTACGTGGCGTTCACCTCGACGTACATTCCGCCTTCACTAGTCGGCGCATTTTCATTCGACGATCACCGAGAATCATTTCGTGAACGCTTTCCAAAGATTCCTGCCGAGGGTAATGGGATATTCTCATCAAAGTGTGTTACAAAGCACCTTCAGTGCTCTTAATATGTAACTGTTTCATTGATGGTTTACTTATAAACAGCGTCCAATATCACTGTTTGTATTTGGACAGGAAAATGTCTTAGGCGTCTGGCAAGATGAAAATACGTCACTGAAAGACGTTGCACGTTCTGTCTCGACAAAAATCACATCACGTCTTACTGAATGGTGCCCGATCCAAATTAACAGGGCTCTAGCAAAATCAACAGACCTGACGTATAGACAGCGGTTGCTGCTTCAAACAAATAACTGGTAGAAAATACCAACTTTATAAAGGTTAAGTTTGAAGTTTGTCAATGCTACGTTGTTTAGTGTTAGTTCAACAGCCACAAATAGTGAACATCCTCAGCGACGTCGTAAGCACGAATCAAACGGATCATGCGTACAACACTTCCAAATGAAATGTTTTGGTCCAACTAATACTAAAACTGAGCTAGATTCTACTCTGGAGTGTCTACTCATTCGTTTACAGCAGTAAGATATTGTCAGAGGGCATACGAGCTGCCAAGACGAATATCGCAGTGACAGACCAAACGAGGTAACAACGCCGGGAATTGTGAAGAAAATCCACAAAATAATAATGAACGAACGTATACTCCGCAAGCTAGCAGACATCGTAAGTATTTCAAATGCGTTGTACATCGCGTACTGACTGAAGATTTCGACGCGAAAGCCGTGTCGAAGAAGGGTCCGGTATTTACTCGCAGTGGAACAAAGAGCGTCGTGAGATGAGATGTTTCGGCCGAGTGTTTGGCAGTGTTTCGCCGCAATAGAGTTTATGCGTAGACTCATAACAGTGGATGAAATATGAGTCCATCATTTCGCACCTGAGACGGAAAAGTCACCAAAGCGTACTGAAAGGGAGAATCAGGTTCAAAAGAAGGCGAAGATAGAGCCATCAGCAGGCAAGGCCATGGTGATACTTTCCTGGATGCGTTTGCTAGGAATTAAATTGACTGTCCAGGAAGGAAAAGCAGTAAATGGCGAGCGCTATGCGAATTTATGGCAGCGTTTGAGTGAAATAAACTAAAGCGGGTGCATTTAGCGAGTTTTTTCATGAGAACGATGCAAAAGTTCACGTATCCGTTATTACCATGGTCAAAATCGAGGAGTTAAAGTTTGAATTGCTTAATATTTAGCCTCACCCTGATTAATTTCAGTTTTCAGACTAGAAGAAATATCTTGGTGGAAAGATTTGCCAAAAATAAAGAGGTGGAGTCTGCCGTGGATGGATATGTTGCGCAGCTTCACGGTTCTCCCTATAACACGATATCAAAGCTACTGAACGTAACTGAAAGTTTGCAGAATTTAAGGAAAACTGTTCAAAATTAAAGAGGTCTTTTCCCCACAGTATGTCTCCTGTGTTAGGCCGGGTACTTTCGGGATAGCCCTCGTGGTCTGTGAAAGTGACACTTTAGTTCTACTGTCTCTTAACAAATGACGGCATAGATGGTTAAACGAACTTAAGTTAGCAACACTATCTGACGTTAAACGTGCACTCGTAACTGCAAGATAGATTCAGCAGTTGTTACCTGGCACATTCGTAGTAGTCCGTAGATAGTTCTTTAGAGACACAACTTAGAGCGCTGACGATTCTCGACGATGAAACCGTAAAGGTAACTACCCGGAAACAGCTTGAACGATAAAAGAGAGACTGAAACTGGAAAGTGTGTGTGTTAACTGCTCAGGGGTAAGATCTGCCTATGCAGAATAAATTGACGCGGAGGTGGACTGGTTCTTTAACGTCAGAACTTATACAGGCTCGGCTGCCAGCTGTGTGTAAAACTACCTTCACACATCCACATGGCCGCTATTAATCGTACAGACGTTTTTCATTGATCAGAATTGTACCTTTCCCTTCTTAACCTTTCCCTTATTATTCGGTAAAAACATGACAGCTACCCTGGCAGTCATTAATCCTCGTTGTTCTGCAGTAGCCCTAGTGATGAAGATATAGTAGTTTGTTAGAGGCTATCTTCCGATGTAGATCGCTCCGTATTGTAAGTTAATCACATAAGGTATTGAGTGTTGGTATGCATAGCTCACGTTTCCTTGTGCCTACGCCGTTATTGAACTGCAGTCTAATGCCTGAAAGCAAAGCCAGGACTTACCAGTAACAGAAACAGTGCGTACGTGGTATTTCATCGTGGTGATGTGATGTCTAAAACGGGGTCCATTAGCCTCGAGTCCAAATAAGTTATTCCACAAAATAATCAGAGATATTAACACAGTTACTTAGGTGGCGTCAACTCTGAAGGCTTACTCCAAGCTGGGAGCCAGCCTACATTACCTGCCCATCACACTCAAGTATTAAACAAAGTATACAAGTTTTACGGCTGAATGATGCACGGAGCGAAGATGGCGCCATTTGTGTTGTCAAAGCCTGCAGTGCTTTTAACAGAAGGTAAGATACCTTTCCGTAGAAAGGGGTAGTTTAATAGCTAGTTCTTGCAATAGTATTGAATTAAACAGGGCGACCCTGGAGGAATTGTCATTATTCAGCGATATGACAGCAACAGTCATTCGAAGCAAAAAGTCTTGTAAACGTGGGCTCAAAAATGCATTTCTTAAGAGCTATGAGTAGCTGTTTCTTTGCAGCTGTGAACCACATCTTTTTCACAGACCAAGTGCTCATAGCTGTTAAGGTATGCATTTTAAAGTCTATATTTACTCGACAACTTTTTCTTCTTTTGGTCCACACTACCTCCGAAAATATTGAAAGTAAAAAACTTCCAGTAGAACAGATTCGTTCGCAGTATACTACTACTACTACTACTACTACTACTACTACTACTACTAGTAGTAGTAGTAGTAGTAGTAGTAGTAGATGTTTAGATAAATAGTTACTGAGGTACTGAATAGTTGTGGAGGGAAAAAATGTGGCACAACTTGACTAGGAGGAGGAAATGGTTTTAAGAATCATTCAGACATGAAGGAATAGTAAATTTAGTATTTCGAGGGAAAGTGCGTGTGCGGAGCTTAAAGGGAGACTGAGATGAATACAACAGCAAGCGGGTTCAAATAAAGATACATTGCAGTACGTAATCAGATAGAGGCATGCACAAGATGACGTGGAGACTGGGTCATACCATCTTCAGATTGAAAACAAAAACGGTTGAATTAAGCGAATAAAAAACTCTGCGGCAATGATACCTTAGCACACCCTCGAGGGCTCGCACATTACATAATTGTATTGCTCTGTGTCATCGGCTTCGGAGAGTTCTCTGGTAACTGCTTTAAGCAGCTTTGGATTGTTTATCGCTAGGTTACTTCATTAATTTTTTTACGTAGCGACTTAAAGGCTGCTTCAGTGCAGGTCGATTTTTCCTTTATAAAACGAGCTGTAGGTGTCAGTTGCTGCTTAACTGCGTAAGTATTACAAATTCGAGTCTGGGAGATGGATATTACCCTCGTCGTATAAAAGATACTAAAAACGTTGTCCATTTGATTAGCCCACTTTGTAATCAGCTATTTGTGGGAGTCGTTGATGACTTGTTAAAGCAGTGGAAATCTTGAAGACCGCCCTGTTACAAAATTGGTCGTCTTGCGGGCGCTGGACTGTCCGCCGGACGGAGCTGTGGCATTTAATGACGTTTGCCGGGTGCCTGTCGGGCAGCAGGAGCGATAAGTATTTCCCAAGGCCCATTGTTCGCTCTCCGCTCTGCCGTGTGGCAATGCGTCAGTGCGGCCGGTTCCCGCCGTTAGGTAACCGCCGGGAGCTGCAAGTGCTGTCGCCGGGCAAAAGACGCGGAATCCTTGGAAAATGCCGCCCCGAAAGGCGGGCTATCGATCAGTATCTGGCACAATGGGCGAGCTGTCACGTAACGGGCAAATGTCGCGCGGGAGCCGATCCTCCCGAAAGCCCTTCGCTCGCAGCCTCTCGCAGTTTCTCAGGCCTCTGCGAACGTGTTTCCGCATTTCCGTTGCGGCCCAACTCAGGCAGTAAAACCCTGGTACTTTTTACAGACATTTCATAGAGCTACGAAAATTAAAGAATGGATAGATCTAATTGTAGTCTACGCAAACTGTAGACAGTTATACAGCGTTTAGTGGCGGCGCTTAACTGGTTGCCCATGGTGAACCCCAACTGAGGAATGCCATTTCCTGGCTGGCATCGTACCTCCACCAATTAGAAGGGAATCGCGAAGAACCGAACTATACACTTCCGCACGGCACTCACGCGATGCATCGCATACGACCAGCTGCTCCCCACGGCCGAAGTACAGTCACAGTTCTGTTGGATCTTCTGCACACTGGGCATCAAGCCTCTTCCTGACTGCAGAGATGGAAAAAACGCAACACCACTGGATCCCCGACAACCAGAAGAACTTGCAGCTCGATGCAAGGAGAGGTGGATCACGTTGTGAACTGAGAAACTAATTCGGACTAAAGATGCTAAATGCAATGGAACACTGCAACTGGAGTTCCCTTGTCGTTCTAGATCTGTTTCTTGGCTAAAACTGTATGTAGCTAAATTTGTCATTTATTACTTTGTAGTTAATTATGACCTGTTTTTTTGTGTGCATGTGAGAAGACACTCAAAGTAGATGAATTTTGCTATTTGAGGAGCAAAATAACTGATGGTCAAAGCAGAGAGGATATAAAATGTAGACTGGCAATGGCAAGAAAAGCGCTTCTGAACAGAAATTTGTTAACATTGGGTACAGATTTGTCAGGAAGGCTTTTCTGAAAGTATTTGTATGGAGTGTAGCCATGTATGGAAGTGAAACATGGACGATAAATAGTTTGGACAAGAAGAGAATAGAAGCTTTCGAAATGTGGTGCTACAGAAGAATGCTGAAGACTAGATGGGTAGATCACATATCTAACGAGGTATTGAATAGAATTTGGGAGAAGAGAAATTTGTGGCACAACTTCATTAGAAGAGATGGGTTGGCAGGACATGTTCTGAGCCATCAAGGGATCACCAATTTAGTACTGGAGGGCAGCGTGGAGGGTAAAAATCGTACAGGGAGACAAAGAGATGAATACACTAAAGATTCAGAAGGATGTAGGTTGCAGTAGTTACTCGGAGATGAAGCAGTTTGCACAGGATCGAGTAGGATGGAGAGCTGCACCAAACCAGTCTCAGGACTGGAGACAACAAGATGTGTTAACTGGCGAAAAGAAAATTTCAACTAGTGCCATTTAGTGCTTAAAGTGACAGGTTTCATTCTAGGACTCCATCCTTTAAATAAAACACCAGAAGTCTCCTGTTAGCTTCCAAATCAGCGCAATATTTAAGAGGCTTAGGTACAGAATTTTGATTTTTGGAAAAACTATAAAAACGGCGAGTAGACTGACCATGAAAAACTTATCGACAAAATAAGATACCATGTTCAGAGCCTCAAGGGGCCGATAGGATGTGTAACTGACATGTTGGCGACCATATGGTTTCTCTCTCTCTCTCTCTCTCTCTCTCTCTCTCTCTCTCTCTCTGTGTGTGTGTGTGTGTGTGTGTGTGTGTGTGTGTGTGTGTGTGTGTGTGTGTGTGTGTGTCAGAAGTTGAGAACTGGTATCAGTAACCAGAAATCTGTACACAAGCAGTTCGTAGGACTGCTGATGGACTATAGACGTGCCAAAAGTGATAAGAGCTCAGAATTAACAGCAACTTACCCTTTTTATTTCGTAAGAGGGAGACGACTTATTTGTTACGTAATCGGCTCTGGTCAAGAAATGTAAAAGTGCATGTATGCCAGGGCATACTGTCGGCTAGGTCGGACGCTTGATGTCTTCCTAGTTTATGCTCCCTCGGCGAATTGTGTCGATTGGAATGGAATAACACAACACCTAGTCCCCGAGCGGAGAAAATCTCCGATCCGGCCGGAAATCGAACCCGGCATTCTACCTCGCTGACCCCACAGCTGTGAAGTTGAATTAGGAAACGTGAGTCATACGCAGCTGTAGCCCGTGTTTAATTCAAATTGGGTCAACTAACATAAATTGATGTCAAAGAAAAAGGGTGGTTCTCATCTGTACGTGACTACGAACAGCGCATTCATTGGCAACAGAAATAACAGCGGGAAAAATAGCAAATTTTAGCTATTAACATAACTAATGAAAAGTAATAGCTTGGCGTGATCAGAGAGGTTAAAAGTCGGATATATTTACTCCAGTTTCATTGGAAGCCTGTTTGAAGGCTGCTGTTTCACAATCTTCAACCGTAAAACTGTGGACTACTACATGCATAGAAATAAAGATGGGTTACTGCTTGCTTCACACAGCCGTGCGGTAATAGATTTAAGTCGACGGCGCAGTGATCGTAGAGAGGGAGAAAACATACGCAGTGCTTACTACATTGAATATTTAGTTGTGTAAAGTAGCCACCACATGTCAGGTTAAGTTCCACGCTGTATTTCTAAACACAATACGGATCATCTTCAAGATTGCTGAGGTATTTCCAACTAGGGTTTCCGTATATAAGGCAATGTAGCTCATACATTATGTCGTAACTATTTTGGCCTAAACCACTGGTTGATGTAAACGTAAATAATCATTCTGCTGGTACAGTTGAAAGTGTTGGAATAATTGTAGGGATCCAAACTGTGTTACCCAAATACAACGTGACCAGATGTCGATTTGGTGCTGTTGTAAACGTCATCAGCATACTGTGACCTTGCCTGTGGAAATAGGTATCGATTACACTAAGTAAAATTTCTTCATTGAAGCTAGAGATAAAATGTGATACTTCTGCTGTATTACGTTTTAGGAGCACGTATTCTGTCATTTTCGATAACGCCCTTATCAGGGTGCTGATGCTATTTGAATCCAGTTATCTGCAGGATCAAACAGATAACTGAAACTGTATACCATTTGCATTTAATTTTCAAAATAGCTGCATGCGAGAACTTGCTTTGTGTTGAACAATGTGCGTGTAGTGCAGCATGGTCCTTCATTTGTGGAAGATGGGGGTAAGGAAGTTACTTGTCGGGAGGATGCTGATCTGTGACACAATGGTTGGGTTAATGTTGCAATCACGAATCTGGTTTGCTCGAGCTCCGGTTTGTTGAGCTTCGGTATAGTTTCTCGTGGCACTGCCTAACTGATCGATTAGAGGTTGTGATCTGTTAAAAATTTCTCGTGGTACATAGCCTTAGGGCGAGATTTTTATAAGCAAAAAAGATTTTTAGCTTAAGTATCTTAAACAAGATTTTTAGCTTAACTATCTTAAACAGTTGCTTATTTTAATAAATTGCGGGAAATGGAATTGTTAAAGTAAGCCAGTGGGTTGTTAATTAAGGTTTGTCGTGTGCAAGACTTCCTTGTTGTACCTGGGACGATAACATTTTTACATGCGTTGTCGTGCCATAGAGGAGTTGTACATCGCTACCCCCCCCCCCCCACCCCCGAATGTTAAAAAATAATCTTTATTGCAATAAATTCAGCCGAAACTCCCGCAGAAAAATGGATTTTTCCCGACGTGAAGAAGACATGCACATACGATACTGTTACCGCAGTGAGTATTAAAATTGTTTTTAATATGAAGAGGTAGGTATGTAATTAAAATACCTTGCTGTGCGTTTTTCTGGTTAAACAAAGGGCTGTGTTGTAATCACATAGCGTTCTGAGAGGCTAAAATCGGCTCTAAATATTGGAAGAAATGCATTGATTTTTGTTGTTTTCAACGTATGTTTTCATGATTAGTTCATCGTTCTCTAAGAGTTTTACGAACGGTGCAAAATGTTTTTAAGTTTCTATTGTTTTACTTTTTCTGCTTAAACATTGCCTCATGTGATAAACCATGGCGAAGGAATGGCGGAGACATTATTTGAACTATATTATTGCGTCATATATATAATTTTCGAAAGATAGCTTCACTGTGTCCTAAGTGTGTTGGCATGCGTAGTGGAAGTAAGAAACAAATTATATAGAAGTTAGTGAATTCAACTAAAATCTTTCTCTCTGCCGAGAAGACCAGGAAAATGAATTACATATTAGTAAAAGATTTTGTATCAATAAGCATAAAATACTGTAGCCTAGAAAATTTCAGTTCCCCAGTTTGCATAAGAGAGCCTCTGCCGATGCTACAGAAAGCATTTTCTCTTCTGTGTTGTTAGCATTGCTTTCCAGTCCGGCTATGCTGATATTTGAGGCTGGTGTCCACATTGTCTCCGCTCCGCCATGTGGACTCCGGAAGGGAGTCATTGCTTGTACTATGAACAGTTCGAGCATTTGAGCGGGGAGGCTGCATTCCTGCCTTATGCACCTCTTTTGCTCGGAGCACTCCTCTCTTGATTTTCCATTATCATTGCTTCCTCTAGATTCTGGTAGCTACTGTCAGCGGTTTCTCTTATAGTGTATATGTATTCAGATTATTTCAAACGTTTTCTAGATCGACAGATTGTAAAAGGGTTTTGACTCTTCCGTATGAGGTGACTTCAGGACGGTACATGCTGTTACAGAACCCAAACAAAGGGCTGTGTTGTAATCACATAGCGTTCTGAGAGGGGCTAAAATCGGCTCTAGATATTGGAAGAAATGTAAATGTAAAGAATAAGTCACCAGAGGATTGCAGCGTGGTACCGAGAAGATAAGTACTAATTACAATCAGTTCATTCGCACTGAGACAACACACTTACACTGTAATTTATGGTACGTACCGGATATGTAAGTCCACACTGGAGAATATTACTTAATTGTAGACTGAAAATGGACACCCTGAAGTACAAAATGTCACATTGCAAGAAAACAGGAAAACAAAGATTCGCATTACAAATAATTATATTTGAAAGAATGCAGATTGATAATGTTAAATAATTTGCAACGCCTGACAGAAAAATTAAGAAGTTCAGAATTTAAAAAAAATATAAATGACAGTTTTGGTAAAGATGTAAATGCCTTCCTTCACTTTAAAGTAATCAGTGAATGTGCACAATAGCACCTCAAGAGCAGTGACGAAGAATATGGTAGTAAGACAGAACGCGAAATAAAACTCGAGGTACTTCACTTCAAGAAAATCGACCACGGCTAATGTTTATTTTTAGCACTTACTGTGTCGATAAACAGAAGAGGAATATTTCCTAGTATGGGAAGATCGTGGAGCTAGATCTCCAAAATAACACTATTTTAGTTCGTTACGCTGCACAATACGCAGTTAAATTCAAATGATTCATTTCTATCGCGTTGTGGTTCTTTAAATAACCAGCGGTACTTTTGATCCATATGACTTTCTTTGAATTAAAAGGATCATTTTCGCATGTGCGAATATGACTAAACTTTGGCTCCACTATACATCAAGTGGAAATTACTCGAATGGCAGAGGTGGTCAAGGCTTGCGTCTAGCGTTACGTCCGGGTTAGTCCCGGTATAGCACAAATTTTCGTAGTCAACAGTGCATAATGCAGCCAGTAAGCCGTAGTTGCAAATCCGAATATGATTCTCGCGTTTCATGGGCTGTCGATCGCTGCAATTGTAAAACACATTAGAAAAACGTGGGCACTGCAGTGTAGTATTCCTCGAACTGTTAACTCAGTATTAGTCTTTCTACATATCTACCCTGCAATCCACATTACGGTGTGTGTGGCGCAGGGTACTTTGTGCACCGTTGTCAATTCCCAGTTCTCTGTTCGACGCCAATGCTAATGTTTCTATTCTTGCGTTTCCTGCACATCGTAAAGAACCGTAAACAAGATAAGCGTCGAAGATCAATAAATTCAGTAAACCGTACTATTGCTTGTCCCTTACAGGAAACAGAGTTAGGAACAGCTTATAAGTATTTCCGTGGCGGTCGGACATGCTTGGAACATTCAGCGTTCCTCATGACACGAACAAAATAAATTAAACTTTGCAGCTATAATCAGATTTAAATTACTCGATAGTGCAAGTTTGTCGCTTGCTGCTACAGTGTTGCCAATCCGCTGCCGGCTACAACTGGGTTATAGGCGAGACACAAATGAGGCGGGTCACTTCAGAGACTGTTAATGTGTAAGTGGAAGCAATGTTGAAAGTGGCCGCCACGGGGTATGACGGAAATAGGAGAGGGTTTTGTCGACAGCTGATTTTAAGTGACAAGTGACTGAACAGCAGCAGACGGATGGTTTTGGAACCCCCAGTTTAAACTCACGACATGACAAAATCTAACCACAACCACGTGATGTGCAATGTATCCGATAAAAGGGCGATCAACAGTGTGCGGCAGAACTAAAATAACAATCGCTTTGTTAACGGCGCTAAAGGTGAACCTCTACGAGCAAACGCAAGACAAAAATTTCGTAATATCTTTGTCTGCATTGTCATCCTCTGCAGAAAAATTTAAATTTAAGCTGTGAAAACAAAACGGTAATTTCTCGCAGCCGGTTCTTGCCTGAAACTATACTCTTACTGGCTATTATACAGGGTGTTACAAAAAGGTACGGCCAAATTTTCAGGAAACATTCCTCACACACAAAGAAAGAAAATGTTATGTGGACATGTCTGGAAACGCTTGCTTTCCATGTTAGAGCTCATTTTATTACTTCTCTTCAAATCACATTAATCATGGAATGGAAACACACAGCAGCAGAACGTACCATCGTGACTTCAAACACTTTGTTACAGGAAATGTTCAAAATGTCCTCCGTTAGCGAGGATACATGCATCCACCCTCCGTCGCATGGAATCCCTGATGCGCTGATGCAGCCCTGGAGAATGGCGTAGTGTATCACAGCCGTCCACAATACGAGCACGAAGAGTCTGTACATTTGGTACCGGGGTTGCGTAGACAAGAGCTTTCAAATGCCCCCATAAATGAAAGTCAAGAGGGTTGAGGTCAGGAGAGCGTGGAGGCCATGGAATTGGTCCGCCTCTACCAATCCATCGGTCACCGAATCTGTTGTTGAGAAGCGTACGAACACTTCGACTGAAATGTGCAGGAGCTCCATCGTGCATGAACCACACGGTGTGTCGTACTGGTAAAGGCACATGTTCTAGCAGCACAGGTAGAGTATCCCGTATGAAATCATAACGCGCTCCATTGAGCGTAGGTGGAAGAACATGGAGCCCAATCAAGACATCAACAATGCCTGCCAAAACGTTCACAGAAAATCTGTGTTGATGACGTGATTGCACAATTGCGTGCGGATTCTCGTCAGCCCACACATGTTGATTGTGAAAATTTACAGTTTGATCACGTTGGAATGAAGCCTCATCCGTAAAGAGAACATTTGCATTGAAATGAGGATTGACACATTGTTGGATGAACCATTCGCAGAAGTGAATCCGTGAAGGCCAATCAGCTGCTGATAGTGCCTGCACACGCTGTACATGGTACGGAAACAACTGGTTCTCCCGTAGCACTCTCCATACAGTGACGTGTCAACGTTACCTTGTACAGCAGCAACGTCTCTGACGTTGACATTAGGTTTATCGTCAACTGCACGAAGAATTGCCTCGTCCATTGCAGGTGTCCTCGTCGTTCTAGGGCTTCCCCAGTCGCGAGTCATAGGCTGGAATGTTCCGTGCTCCCTAAGACGCCGATCAATTGCTTCGAACGTCTTCCTGTCGGGACACCTTCGTTCTGGAAATCTGTCTTGATACAAACGTACCACGCCACGGCTATTGCCCCGTGCTAATCCATACATCAAATGGGCATCTGCCAACTCCGCATTTGTAAACATTGCACTGACTGCAAAACCACGTTCGTGATGAACACTAACCTGTTGATGCTACGTACTGATGTGCTTGATGCTAGTACTGTAGAGCAATGAGTCGCATGTCAACACAAGCACCGAAGTCAACATTACCTTCCTCCAATTGGGCCAACTGGCGGTGAATCGAGGAAGTACAGTACATACTGACGAAACTAAAATGAGCTCTAAGATGGAAATTAAGCGTTTCCGGACACATGTCCACATAACATCTTTTCTTCATTTCTGTGTGAGGAATGTTTCGAGAAAGTTTGGCCGTACCTTTTTGTAACACCCTGTAGATTATAGGAGATACAAGGAGACACAAGCAGACTCAAAACGAGAAAAAAATGATAGGACGAAAATAGGAGCAAATAAAGTCAGTACAATGATGAAAATGACACGGCAAAGTATACAAATAAAAAATTACATGTAAATCAATTAATCGAATAAAAACGATGGAATTTTGATTGTATTTATAACAAATACTCTTGTACTTCATGAAATTAGAACCTTCTACATATAAAGGTTTATACTGCAAGAACTTGTCTTTATAATTCTTGTGTCCCAGTCGCAACGTTTGACAGCCATCAAAAATTCTGCCTCGTGCAACGTTGTGCGAACCTTACCTATTGTAAGCCGGTCTCTGTGATTATAATAACTGCATAAATAATGCTGATTAGCGCCTCGTATGAAGGGATACAGCAGTAGAAAAGGGCCTGATCCTGCATTCGAGATCTAAACGTGTCAAGAATTAAAGCCGGACGAAAAACTGGAAGTGAACTAATTATCAGCTTGGTAACGGCGAAAGGTTCGGGCGTGACGTCCAGCGGTCTGAAGGAAACCCGCTACAAAGCGTGAATGTCAATGATAAAGTAGTTTTAATCGGACTGCAGGTAATGTTTTGAAGTACAAAGAAGCTTCTCCGGAACTTGCCATTCTATCTTACACTGAAGAACCAAAGAAAGTAGTGCACCTGCCTAATATCGTGTACAGCCCACGCGGGCACCCACTAGTGCTGCAACACGAGGTGGCATGGACTCAGACCATTGTCTGAAGTAGTGCTGGAAGGTGTTGATACTATGAATGCTGCAGCGCTGTCTATAAATCCGTAAGAGCACGAGGTAGTGGAGATATCTTCCGAACAACACGATGTTAGGCATCCCAGATACGCTCAATTATGTTAGTGTCTGGAGAGTTTGGTGGCCAGGGAACTGTTAAAACTCGGAAGTGTTCCTGGAGCCGCTCGGTAGCAATTCTGGAAGTGTGGGATGTCGCATTGTCATGCTGGAATTTCCAGAGCCCGTCGGAATGCACAATGGACATGAATGGATGCCGATGATCTGACAGGATGCTTACGTACGTATCACCTGTCAGTCGTGTCTAGACGTATCAGGAGTCCTATATCACTCAAACTGCACACGCGCCACACCATTACAGGGCCTTCACCAGCTTGAAAAGTCCCCTGCTGACATGCAATGTCCATGGATTCATGAGGTCGTCTCCATACAGGTACACGTCCATCCGCTCGATGCAATCTGAAAAGAGACTCGTCCGACCATACATGTTTCCAGTCATCAACAGTCCAATGTCGGTGTTGACAGGTCCAGACGAGGCATAAAGCCTTGTCGTGGAGTCAAGGGTACATGAGTGGGCCTTCCGCTCCAAAAGCAGACATCTATGATGTTGACTGGTTCGCACGCTGACACCTGTCGATGTTCCAGCATTGAAATCTGCAGCAATTTGCAGGAGGATTGCACTTGAGTCACGTTAAACGATTCTCTTCAGTCGTCGTTGGTCCCTTACTTGCAGTATCTTTTTCCGGCCGCAGCGATATCGGAGATTTTGCGTTTTACCTGATTACTGATGTTCTCGGTATACTCGTGAAATATTCGTACGGGAGAATCCCCTCCTCATTGCTACCTCGTAGATGCTGTGTGCCATCGCTCGTCCGCCGACTATAACACCACGTTCAAACTCACTTGAATCTTGATTACCTACCATTGTAGCAGCAGTAACCGATCTAACAGCTGCGCCACACACTTGTCTTAGATAGGCATTGCCTACCGCAACTTCGTATTTTGCCTGTTTACGTGGGTCTCTCTTTGAATCCGCTTGTCTGTACCAGTTTCTTTGGCGCATTAGTGTATTAGCAATGGGATATTCCGCGTTTTACAGGGAAAAAGCGCAAATATCAAGTTTCGGCCTTCAAGCGTTTCGCACAAGGTCTTAAATTGTTGTTGGCGAGTACTACACTGTACCGTGTAAAAACGTAGGTTGTGGAATATACAGTAGTCCGGTTTCGCGGTGGTGGGTGTTTTAGCAGCGTGTGGCGCGGTAGCCAAATGCGGGGTCATCTGCGAGCGGACACCTGCCTCCGAAGCAGAGCAGTGTTGTCAAATCGCGAAAGTAATAAGTTGATTAAAACATAGTCCGTTTAAAATAACATGATAGTTAACACTGCACGGTTTGGAGCTACTTTCCTCCAATCAGTGCTCTCAACTTCACGCCTGAACCATTCGCCGTTGCCGAAGTGCCACAACAATTGGTCACTTAACTTCCTTGTTCGGCTTTCACTCCTGATGTGTTCAGGCCCCAACACAAAAGATTCCCCTCCACCCCCTCCCGCGCACGCGCGCACACGATGTGAAATTCCCAAGTTCCATATACACGAACCAAACACTGCTGGATCTACAGTTATTCAGAGATCGGCTTAGATTAGATAAGTTTCACACGATGCTGCGTGAAGCAGATTTTTTTTGAGATAGTCATTTACGCGTTGCGACTGGGCCAACACTCATAAATACTAACCGAAGATTGTGTCGTAGTGCAATGGACAGCGTATCAACCTGACGTGTAAAAGATTACAGGGTCTACTTTCGTAAATTTTAGCGAATTTTAGTTCTCAATCAAATGAAGATACTACTATTTTTATTCAATGAATAGGTTTAAATGGATTATTTGTTTTTTGTTCTTTGGCGCGTCATTTTCACAATCGTATTTGCTTTCTTGTTTGGACTTTCCTTCCTATCACTGTGGTTTCTTTTCGTTCGGAACCTGCCATGTCGTCTAGAATCTGCAACTCAGTGGTAACGAGGACTGCTAATCGGTTGGTAACGTGGAATCTCTTCCAAACCAGTGTGACGATAGTCTCAGGTAACAAATGACAGCGAGAAATCAGTTTGCTTTCAGCGCTGGAATTCTTTCTGTATTTTGTTCGCTGGTAGATGATGGCCTTAAACACCTTCAACAAAGCAATCGTGATTTTAGTTCTGCCGCAGATTGGCGAGAACTACTTTCTCGGAAACTTTACACATAACGAGGTTGTTGTGGTTAGATTAGGACAAGAGTTCGAATTTCGGGGCTGCAAAACGCGTCCTCTGTCGCTGTTAAGTCATTGGCCACATAAAATCAGCTGTCGACGGAGCCTCTCGCATTTGCGACATAGATCGCGGCGGCCCCTTCAAACATTGTACCGCGACACACACACACACACACACACACACACACACACACACACACACACACACACACACACCCACCATTTGTTAAGTGACCTGCCGTATTTGTCACCTATACCCAGTGGTAGGGCAGCCCATGTGGCAACACTAGCGGCAAGTGACAGACGTCAGCCATCAAGTAATTTTAATCAGACTATAATAGTTTCCCATTCAAAGCTGCTGCAGCTGAAGCGTCTCACCTGTCATCACAAAACTACTTCTGGGGTGACATGAAAAACGGAGAATGTGTTCATCAACCATCTTCTTTTCCAGGGCATCAGCCTTCAAATAGTTTGAGGGCCGCCACGGTTTCTTTCACTGCCTCCGAATATCTATAATAACCGTCATAAATTACTGGTTACATACAAAATATCAAATTAGTAAGTCGTCCTTGCAAAATACAGGCACGAATTATTTACAGAATGCGAAAAATGCCAGAAGCCAGCCTCAGATCAGTTATGGTCCCAGAGAAATGTAGAGACCGGCGAGACAGTACTGATCCTATTGATCTTAGAAGATAAATTTAAGAAAGGCAGATCTGCGTTTATAGCATTTTTAGACTCAGCGAAAGCTTTTGACAATATTTACTGCAGTACTCTGAGAAGTTTCTTATCAGGGATTTTTTAATTGGAGGGAAAGGTTATTCGCAACTTGGGCAGAAACAAGACTGTCTTATGCAAGTTAATATAAAAAGGAAGCAGTGGTTAAGAAGGAATGAGACAAGATTGTAGCTTATCCCCGCTGTTAATGTATTTGTACATTGTGCGAGCACTAAGGGAAACTGAAGGAAAAATTCTGAGAAGGAATTGGTCAGGAATAATACACACTGAGGTTTCGCGATGACATAATTCTGAGACAAGGGACGTGAAAGAGCTGTTGAACAGAACGCAGAGTTCTAATATAACGATAAACAATGGACTGTCTTAGAGGCTTTAAGATGAGTATTATCAGAAGTAAAACAAGGGTAATGGAATGTAGTCTAGATCAGTGATCTGAAAGAAAGACACAATTAGGAAATGCGACGATAATTTTATTTGGGCATCAAAATTGGAATATAAATTACGCAGTCTTTTCTGTAGGTATTTGCTGGAACCTAACCTTGTATGTACGTGAAAGTAGCTCAGTATGAGCAGCGTTTGTAAAGCGACAAACGGAGATGTACGGGCAGTTCATTGACACGAATTTGGTGGGAAGGTGCGCAGCATCCCACTTGAAAATCTGTTAGTTGCGTTAGCTATCGCCAGGCGCAAACTAATTCCATGCAACGGTACGGAGCGGAGCGTTGTGTTAATAGGGAAACGTAGATATAAAACCCTGGATGTCAAAGTTAGCTGGCTTACATTTACCGGTGAGATATAAAAACATATCAGTAACATGCAGCAAATTACCACTGGGTGTCTGATAACCTAACGTGGGAGACACAAATCCCAGTGGCGGCGAAAGGGTTAGACAACCAAGGAAGTTATAAGTTGTAAGCATTAAAAAACGCTTTTAGTGAGTGTGATAAACTTGTATGTAATTGAAATAGGTAGTAGTAAACATGTAGGTCTTAGTTTAGTGTTTTCGCTCTTTGTTACACATTACAAGCTTCGCGCAAAATTCATGAGACCTTAATCAGCTGTCAAATAAGTGCAATTTGTATAGGAGTAAACGATAATTTGCAGTTTTTTTGTTTCTTCCCGCGTAACTGCCCTTCAGAAGCAAGCATTGGCTTCTCGGTTCTCCTCCAGTGTCACAGCAAGCACACGAAGGGAGGCACGAATCAGATGTTGAGCATTGCATGACATCTCATTCATCTATTGGTGCATAACTGTCAGTTTTCGTTGTACAGTAGTAGAATACAGATGTGCGGAACAGATAAAGCAACAGAAGGAAGAACAAGATAAAGCAACACAGGGAAGAACAGGCTTCTTGTAAGGAGTAAAAAGGGAAGCCTTTTTAGCGCCATAGTGGTTATGGGGGGGGGGGGGGGAAGAGGGAGAGGAAGTACGCTGCAACCGTGATGTGGTGTGCTACCTGCAGGCCTAAAGTCAGGTAGCACGTCTCTTCTTCACGTCACACGGCAGCGTACAGTTTTTCCCTTCCCTTCCCTTCTATTGCCTCCCTTGGGCCGACGTTCTCCCACGCCCGCTTTCTATGGCAGCGCGGCTTTCTCTGCAAGTAAACAGGCGCTCTGCCCTGCCCGACTCGCCCCGCTATACACTGCACTCCAGGGATCCCCGGGCCTCGCCGGGCTCGGCGCCCGTCCTGCAGCCCCTGCACGCAGCAACGGGTTCCTGCCCGCAACCCGCCACCAACGGTCCCACCTTACAACCACTGCCTTGCTGGGGCCTGGCAGTAGTTCCTGTACGCCGTATTCCTACTCGCTAGTATCGTCCAAAGGCTATTACGTGATCAGGCGCCCCATTAAGAGAATTAGTTATATAGATGCACCGTAGATCTCACTGTATTGTGATTCATCTTGAATTTCGGTAGTTTATCCCAAATTATCGTGGAAGAGCTTTACGGCTGCGGATTAAAATACCTGTTGCTTTATTTCTGACAAGAGGAGTTACGGATTTTCACACATTTGCAGATGTTGTACATTATCTTCATCAATACGTCTTATGTCGACGATGCTGCAACTGCTTATTCTGAAACTTTTTCGTTCGGCCACAATCGAAAGAACTGAAACCTGACAAAATATAAAAGTATTAAATCAGCTGAAAGTCGGATTTGTTAAAGTTTTGGCGCAATTTAAGCTCTACAAAAAGATCTGACTACTGTATTTCCTCACGGAGCTCGTCCAGATAAGAGTAGTCTTCAGGTGTCGAGTAACCGAATAAACACGAATATTTGTTTGACCCCAAAATGTTTTTTCGTCTCATTAAAAATAGTTCTGTGACAAATCTAATTTGGAAGTAATTAGTCCCGTTTGCTTCTTGCACTATACAGACTTGAAACTTATTATTCTGTTAGCGTTGTGAATCGACATGACTCCGCAGATTAGTCTTAAATCGTGAAGGCGCACTCTCTTCCATATCACAGCGCTCACTGTTGAAGATGCATTACCGTTTACGTTTATGGAGCAACGTACACAACTTAAGCATTTGAAACAAAAAATCTAAGACGTCGGCAGCAAACCACCTAATTTGGTTCCCATTCTCCAATGTTGGCATGTTTTTCTATATACGAGAGGCATAGAACAATTCTTCCTCAACGAACGTCTTCATTCGTGCAGCCCAGCGTTAATTATGTTCATGAGCACACAAGTCAACCACATGGCGAATGCTGAGCTGTAACGATGGAGCTAAAAATCTGCACTTCATACATATACTGCAGTATTAAAAACGCCGTCGAACAAAACGTTTTGATGAATGTATAATGTATTATGCATATTGTTCAGTGGAAATTCGAAACGCGTCTTGTTATAAATAAACTATATAACGTGGATGGTTTCGTAGTGTCGCGAAATTTTCAGGTCACATACGTCCGTATTAAGGTTGTATTTGGTCTCGGACAACTCCACGTTATAAAACTTATATCTCATTGTTCGCAGTAAACTGTGACTGGATCGCAACGTAAAAGCATGTGTTTAGCAATCTAGACTTGTCAGCTTTATTTTTTTTAAAAAAAACGTACTCCTAACTGTGAATGGTACTTCCTGTATGCAACACACAACGTAATAAAGAGCAAACATACAATGGGTACGTTCATTTGCGCCTAGTTCTTCATTGGTCATATTTCAGAAACAGTTTATATAAATAAAGAGTCCAGGCGAAAAACAGTTGGTTAACATAAAAATTTTCAGTGGGTAACGTTTCTGCGTCGTCACTACGGCAGTGCGTGCATTTATGGTAGCATTAAAACGAAGTAGTCACTCTCCCTCTTGACGACACGAAACCAGCAGAGGTACCTGATGATATTCATGGCGCAACAAGCTTACGCGAAATGGAGCACTAGATTGGTGCTGAGTTAACTAAACCTTATAAGAGGAATAAACATCTATATATTCAAAGAATAAGAGTATGAGAGAAGTGGTCATGACAGAAGTACCACAAACAAGGACACAGCTGTTACATACACAACACACAGTTAATGGCATAAAACTGTAGAAATATGAACATGGAAAAGTTCAAGTAGAGCTGAATACTATGTAGATTCTGACCGCACGCGCACTGCTTGGCACGTGTTAGTTGTCACAAAGCCGGCCGCGGTGGTCTCGCGGTTCTAGGCGCGCAGTCCGGAACCGTGCGACTGCTACGGTCGCAGGTTCAAATCCTGCCTCTGGCATGGGTGTGTGTGATGTCCTTAGGTTAGTTAGGTTTAAGTAGTTCTAAGTTCTAGGGGACTGATGACCACAGCAGTTGAGTCCCATAGTGCTCAGAGCCATTTGAACCATTTTTTTGAGTTGTCACAAAGTTTTTAATATTTGTGTTTCGTATCTCGCGAGTATTTCTTAATCGAAGAATAGGGCTTTTCTGTCTCTCGACGGACAGAATATTATTGCTTAACACCTGAAACTGGGTACATAAATACTGCTAGCTGCGCAAATAGGCACATTTTTCTCCTTCTGCGTAAGTGGGAGTATTGCTACGCCTTGTGGTGTGAACGGCAGACTATAAAAATACTAATTGGTGGCTGGCTCAGTCCGTAAACAAAGCATCATCTGAGCAAAATTTTGACTTCGTGTCGATGCGGATGGATTAGATTTGTCTCGAAATTTATCAAGCTATCGGACTACTTTTTTTTGTTAGGCAGTGGGCGTAATATATCAAAATTAGTTGTTTTGAATTAATGTATCGGTATCTTATCGTTAGCGTCATTACAACCGAATGTTTTCACTGTGCCAGAGACTTTTCCAGAAGCAGCTATTTTCTTGAGCTAGACAGTGGGTCATGGACAGTAGAAGGATTATGCAAGTTGCTCAATGTCACATTGTGCGACAAAAACAGTTAAAAGGTTTTCTGCAGGTAAGGAACTGCTGAATGTTGAGCAAAAATGCTTTAACAGTAACCATAGCAAACAAAACGTGCTTCAGTGCGGTAACACATTGACAAATGCTGTCTTGTTTTGGGCGGGTGAATCATTAACAGAAATCGACAACACATTTTACATTTATTGCGGCTAAATACAACTACTGTATGTAATCAGTAACATAAGGGAATGGTCCTTTAATTCATAAGGATGTTAGATTGGGTGCTGTGGTGGTACTTAACGTGAAAACGCTGTAGAGTCCAGTTCTTCATATTCGTAGAATAGAGGAAACGTGAACAGACTTCCTGCCCACTGGGCAATTCCCAGGCGTGGCCGTTGTTGACGCCATTGGACATCAGGCAGGTGGGCTGGGACGTTTTGTCCAGTGGTCAATACCTGCGAAGGAACCTCGTAAACAGCTTTGGGGACCAGTCCACCAGCTCGTGCAAAACAGCCGGGGGTGAACGACCTGTTTGCTTCGCTTCTTGTTTTTCTCCCATTGAAGCCAGCTAGTTCGGTTTCCGGAGTAGCATTATTATTGCTTTCCAGTAGTAGCTTATTCATTTTCTACCCTGGTGAAAACTTGTGGCATTAAGCTTGTCCAGTTACTCTAAAAGAGAACCTTCCATTCATATACAATAAAATATTTTAAATTACGCTACTTCAATTAAATATGAACGACTCAGTGTTGAATAACTACGATGTGATATACCACTTGGCATATATTCATAAGAGCATGCTGGCTAATATCGAGCTGAGTAAACACCTCAAGGACAGCTAGTCAGAGGTAAACCGGAACGGCAAGATAAGCTCTGTGTCCAGTTTATTGAATACTGGGCCACCCCCATTCAATTTTAGTAATGCGGTACCATCGTTATTCATTGTAACCCAATACGTCAGTTTGAAGGGCATGTAAGATATGTTATTTCTAATTAAGCCCTATCTCTATTTTGTTCAGCCGACTAAAAGACCAATTTTTGTTTGAATGATAAATCTGGTGTGTGTTTCATACACCCGAAAATTGCTGCAAATCCGCATCTGTGTAACAGTGAAGATTAAAACAATTTAATCGAAGTAACGACAACCAGTGCGACAGATAGTCATTATTATAGTTTTTTAGGTATCGTCCCCGTTGCAATTAAAATATTAGTTTTATATTTTGCTAAAGTTCTTGTATTGAACAAAGGTTAGAAGGCGTTGGAAAAGAAGTGAAAAAGGCTTCTCAATGTAAACCAAAGATATAATATCTGCAGCAAGGCTCAGAAGAGAAGTCTTTAAAGATGATAAATACTTTGTAGACAGTTGCCCGAGGTTTACTTAACAAGCTCCACAAAAGGCCAAAATGTCACGGGTTATTGCTGTCATAAGACGTACAAATGGCTGAGATTTGTGTAGTTCCCTACCGGGCGGTATCACTCATTTTAAGAAACCGCAGATCTCTTTGAACTGGATACATAACTGGCGTCCAGTTCGTCGCATAGCTTCCCTTTCCTATTCCGGTTATTACGCGTCACGCAGTTGACCATATTCCCCGTGCGTAAGACAGTGAAAGTGCGTCTGCCGCTTCCAGGCACAGGAGCAGCAAGTGTCCATCAAAATACACAGCAGTCGGATGTCTCCACTGGCATCACCTATCACTTCCTCTTTATCTCGGTTTTCCAGTTCTCCTTAAGACATATATTATTTTTCCGCCCATGTCACTCAATATTTTTGCTGTCTTTTTAGCTCTACAGGATTTGACGTGTGTTAATAGTATTTATAAGAAATAGAACAAGAATGAGCCGTTCCCGAATAAGGCAGTGCATATTCTACTGTGCAGATATTCTCCATATCAGAGGTCTAAGGAGTTACGCATATCTGAGCAGAAGGAAAGGTTTTATTACGACATGCACATAACTTCAGAAGATTCCGGAGTGTTTGAGTAGACTGCCTTGCAAGCAGCGAGGTCATTTTGAGCTTCAGGTTGGCACGCCTGCGGCCACAGATCGAAGCGCTTGGGCAGGGCGACGTGGCGTTGCGTGCCTCTTCCCAGTTCTTGCGAACTGGCATTGATCACCTGTTCACAGGACCCGGACTTTGCAAAATTTAAGGCGCATGGACTTGGGACGGTACAGTTGTTTGTACATTCAGAAATGTTCTGCTCCTCGATATTAACAAGGCGATCGTTAGAAACACATACGTACTTTCAATATAAGTTACTCATTGTTACAGTTACGTATACTTGTATAATCCTTGTTAACTGAAAGAGTGCATAATAAATGAGTGCTGCTTTTCGTGAAGGTGTATTGCGATAGCTTATCCTTCTGAAAACTACTTTTCAAATTGGTCGGTTCGTTGCAGTAATAAACAAGGGACAGGGTTCTA
The DNA here is from genome assembly GCF_023898315.1 of Schistocerca nitens. NCBI lineage: Eukaryota > Metazoa > Arthropoda > Insecta > Orthoptera > Acrididae > Schistocerca > Schistocerca nitens. The sequence goes on along the minus strand of NC_064614.1, from coordinate 739,765,574 downwards.
GCTTACGTGGAAAGAATGCTCTGCAGTACAATAGAGGCATTCCATAAAAAAGTAAAATTTTACTGAAAAACCTGAGTTCAGATGTTTTTCAGGAACACGCACATTCTGTGTACTCATGGAGTACTAAAATAACACTGAGAAAGGATATAAGAAATCTGGACGTCTTTCACACCTCATGTACAATGAATGCACGGTCTCTTTAGGTCCGTATAACTCAGCCAACGGACATTATGCACTTAAGAGCCAACCTTGACAGAGGAAAATAATGGTGGCGGAAGGGAACTGGCATGCCGCCCAAACCCTGTCATTAAGACGAACAGTTGTGCACACACTAAGCTACGGGAAGTGGAAATACTAAGATTCATAGGATTGTAAAGCTTATCTGCCGGTAGCTTGTAACCTCGGCGTGTTAAAATAAAGGGCATCGGTACGTAGCACTGGGCTGTGAAGTGCACAAGGAAATCATTGTTGATAGGTTTACCGGATGTAACGATCGCGCAGAGTTGTAGAACGTGTAGTTCAGACAAGTCTTTCCGGATGTAATAGTGTAAAATCTCCACGCAGTGCTGAAACTGGCAAGCCTCCTTTCTACATACTGTAGAAGTTGATTGGTTCCACATAATTTAGAGATGAATATATAACTTGATACGCACACATGATTTAGTGACTGTATGCGCCGGTAATCAGTACCAATACGTCCAACGAAAAAAGCGTTAAATAACGTTTTAAGATGCTAAGTTCCCAAAAAACACCCCGTGGAAAGTTACAGTATATGAATCACTTTTTACAGATAAAGATCCATAGTTGAAATGAGTAAATACAACCACCTCAGTAGTTGTTAAACAGAAAAAATTGCTTGCAAATTGCCGAAATCAAACATCAGCTTTCGGACTCGAGCTGTGAGCACTCATTATTTATGGAGGGTGCAGTCATTTGATGATGCTTGTGCTGGGGATGAGAGGTGTGTCATCAGGTAGGTGCTCTTCAGCAGGCAGCACTGTCGTAGACGGTTAAGGTGGGCCCAGTTCGCAGAGCGGAAACTGCGCACGGTCCTGCCCAGACTCCCAGGCCCTAAATGGCCGTCTGTGCGGCTGACACTGACAACGCTACACCCGGCAACGTGTGGAGGGCACGCACTCTGTCTTCGTTTCGCGGTTTGCAAGTTGTAAAAACTGCCATTGTTCTTGAAGCTAAATTTTTGATGTGACTCGTCGTAATAGTTTGTCACGGACTTGCCGTGACGTCATCTCGTCTGACAGCTAAAGAAATAATGTATCACCTCGAAAAAATGAAACTGCGACCCTGAGATTTGGTGGCGGTGTCAATCCTAGTCTGTGAATCAACCCTTCAGTGCCACGCAGTGAACGTAAACGTCTTATATTAAGGCATACAGTCGTTTGCCATTGCGAGTGGAACAAGTGAGGAAGTGAATAATAGTAGTGGTACAAGGTACAGTCGGGCAACTTATGGTGGCTGGGGAGTGTGTGTGTGTGTGTGTGTGTGTGTGTGTGTGTGTGTGTGTGTGTGTGTGTGTGTACGTACGTACGTGCTACTGCATTGTGGCGCGAAGATGTCATTGTTTACTGGGGCTGTAGAAATATACCTACCATCAAATAAATTATATAACTTCATTTCTTTTTTGGAAGATCTTCCGTAACTTCATTTTATCTAGGTTGTAATATTAAAACTCTGAATACCTTTTACAACGTAAGAAAGTTTGCTGCTATAAATTATGGTTGAAATAACGTACAAGAGATGGTTTCCTCACAGATGCCACTTCGGTATGTGCCTGGCAGTCTTTCCAGAAAAATTCGTTTGTTGGCAACTTCTCATTCGCCGGTACATCAAACACTTTTTGTCTTTGTTCCCTAATGATTGCCGTTTCAGGCATTCGGCACAAAATTAATTTTTCATATTGAACCACATCCGCTCAGGTTATGGAGTGGCTTCAACTCAGAATGTTCAAAGAAAAACTTTTTTCGTTAGTACAGAAAAAAGCGTCAAAACTGAGACAGTGCTAGTAAGACGAAGGATGTAAAGATCATCGTGGCGAATGTGTTAAAACCTGTAATGATCTGTGAAAGTCATTGCTGTATGGATAGAGATCATTAAAATATTGCTCATTGCAACAAAAAACTCGGCTTCCTCGAAATTCAGTGAACAGTAGTGATTCTGCGCGCTGAAGAAAACGCTCGCAGGCACCGAATCGGCGAAAGTAAGACTTTCGCGGCTGCGTCAGTGGGAAAGTGACGAGGACACAGAGCAGTGGCGGGCGCCATCGTTGATTTGCCCGGGAGAAAGAGTGTACTCGGCCGCGCCGCGGTTGGTTTCTCTCGCAAAGACGTCTCAAGTCGCTGCCGCATTTCCTTGCTCGCTCTGAGACCAGTGGTGCACAGTTCCATTGGAATATATATATTTATTTTCCAATGGAACTGTGCACTGTGCACAGTTCGTCTAGATGCCAAAATGTGACAAAATAAGAACGCGATCGTTGGCTATTTAACTTACTGTTGATGCAAGTATATCTAATGCGGCAAAAAACGAAATACTACAACGAATGTTTCTACCAGTTAGAGGAACTGGTAGCAACGAATTAGTGTTGGACAGAAGCTGATGGTATAGCCATATAAGCGTCTCTCACGAGTTGTAAAACTATCAGCAAGTAGTTTGTTCGATCGCCTTATGTACATGCCAGTATATTTGACACATCCGTTAGACTAACACTAAATAGTCTACCTGCGAACGTTCAAATACGCTCTAGCAATCTGTTAAGTCAAGGATGGTGATAATTGCCACACAGAGCTTTTGAGTGTGCTACATTAGTTTTTAAAATTTGTGAAGCAGTACTCTGATGTCAGGTAAAAGTAAGAACTGTGCTTCAGAGCTGTATTAGCCTGTGCAGATCTGGAAGAAGGGATTATAACCTACCGTACAAATTTACGTCCATCAGCAGAAAGTGTTAGACTAGATTAATCATGATTTGCATTGTTATTAATTTTGCACGGCGCATTTCGACAGCTTACACATCAGGTGGGAGTTTCTGACTGAGGAGTAGATGGCAAAATTCTGTCCAGAAATGTTTATAATTGAACAACGCTCCTTGAGCCAGGGTAGACGACCAACTTTTACCGTATGGGTGCGTAACTCCATAGGAATGATCATCAGACTGAGAGTTGCAGGATTTACATTGTTAGTAGTGCTATCGTCATAACTTGCCGTTAGATGCGGTACTGGTACGGCGATGTACGGCTGGAACAAAAGTACCTGTGTGCATTACAGCTAGTCATTCTACATGGGTCTGTGCAAGGTGAAGAGAGCTTTACTTGTAAAGCTGTTTTATCAATACAACAATAGTACTGCTGTTGCTCTTAGCAAGTATCAACGCTTTAAAGGTACACGGAGAGGTCCTCTTTTCGCGCCGGATTTGGAGAACATGACTCGGAAGTTCGAATTAACTGGCGATTTGGTAATGCTCCAGGGAGAAGTGGACGGCCAATAGCGTCACAGATTGTTGGAGACGTTACTTTTGGCATGGCTGAGAATGCTGGACGCAGTATTTCGTGAGCTGTCACGATAACTGAATATTCCATAGCCCACCGTTGTTTTGGGTTGCAGTAGACTAACATCTAGTACGGTCTCCGACTGTCCTGAAAGATGATGGTTGTCACATTGAGCAACGTTTGTAACCTGGAACGTAATCATGGTACGCATTTAATGAATGTTACCCTCTCATGTGGAAATTAAAATGTTCCTTTGAATGGTTATTCGTTAGTCCTCCATTTCCTTAGATATTTCCACAAAGTTTCATAGTCCCACCATCGCTCGTTTTTCACGGGGGAGGGTCCTCTCAAACAGCGAAAGTTCAATTAAAAGCAACCTGTGCAATGGTTTCAGGTCCATACTGTCTCACTTCAGCATGGCATATGCTCATTGGAACAACTTTTTACTTTAGTGAAACTAAAAACTAAACCCCGTCCGAACAGGCCATTAAGGCCCAACGATACTGAGGGTACGGGCCGGCCGTCGTGCCATCCTTACCCACAGGCGTCACTGGATGCGTATATGGATGAGTCAACACGCCACTCTTCCGGCCGTATGTCAGTTTACGAGACCGGAGCCTCTACTTCTCAATCAAGTAGCTCAGCAGATTGAATGGTCACCCATCAAAGTGCTAGCCCAGCCCGATAGAGCTCAACTTTGGTGATCTGACGGGAACCGGTGTTAATACTGCGGTAAGGCCGTTGCCAAGGAAAAATATATATTATGAATATGTATGCTAATTTCTGGCTCATCTGTCGCTAAACGGGGAAAACGCTGTGTAATGTACTTGCGAGGTACTATGTATGTTTTTTAGTAATAGCAAATAAGTATTAAAGTTACAAACTGCGTATGTATTGAGGCGAATAACTTACGGCGCGCAAATTATTCTGATTTTTATCCAGTATTTGAGAATTAGAGCAGGTAGACTTTTCAACACACTTTAGCACAAAATAATGAAAGTATATAACACGCCGTCGGAAGAACCGCCAGCTTATATTGACTGCAGCACAGCAGGTAACATGGCGAACTGCGCTGTGAGGGCGTAAGAATTCGGGCGCTGGCAGCGATAGCGGGTATAGCAGAGGCGCGAGGCCGGGGAAACTCGGCCGGCGCCAGCAGACAAGACGAGGCGAGGCGCAAGCGTTTCTTAATTTCGCAAGCGGACGGGCGATCTCTCGCGCTGTGCTGCGCCGCGAGGAGGTCGCAGGCGAAAGCGGGCCCCCGCGCCACGCAACGTCTCAGCCGCACGGGCCACGCCAGGCGGATGCTACTAACGGGGCCTGTGCTCTCTGTAAAACAGCACAGAGCAGCCTACTGTGCGGTGCGACGCCAAACTAGTGCAGATGTGGGCACTATAGCTTACGTTCAAATTTGCTGAGTCTCTTATGCGATTTATACGTGCAACGCATAGAAGTCAGATGCTCCGTAATCTGTCGCCACGCGTTCATCCGTCGTGTTCTGTCTTACGGGCACATCAGTTAAAAGGTTTCCATTTCCGAGAAATGGTTTCCCTGAGCGTCGAATTTCTACAGTAGAAGTAAGCTGAAATTCACAAGGTGCTGGTTTGCACTTAAAAAAGGAAAGGATCATGCTAGCGTAAAAAGTTTCCATTCCAACTAATCGATGAATATTGCCTGTCGCTCTGGTATCCGTACAAAAGTCGATAAAAGGCATATGTGTGGTTTTTAAAGTCGTAGCATCAAAACACTACAGGTAATAAACCATGTCATGGTGAAAACGTTTTGTTAGAGATAAAATGTACCTAACTCTTCCCGGCCACCTGATTGAATATGTTGATCCTGGGACAAAGAGATGTCACTAACTACAGTCTACAGCCAGGTATGCTGCATCTGCATATTACCTACCCCAGTAAATTGCTAAAACGATTTTAAACAAGGAAACTCTCAGAATTATTCACTCTAAGCGGAGAAAGATACTTTAGGGGCGAATCAGGAACTTCAATTTTGCTCTTCCTTACCTTACACCCCCCCCCCCCCACTAAACGACTGAATTGTAGGCAACACTCACAATATATGCGTGCCGCAATTGCCTGGCCTGCATTGTACCGCTTCTGAGGAGCATAACCAAATTCGGAAATTTGACATACTTTAAACAGCAAATATTGTAGAGGTAGGCATGGGGAACAAACTAAGAACACCTTATGATATTATGCGGATTTAGAGGTTAGGCAGGGGGCGTGTGCATGCAGGTGGAAAAGAGAAAACGGGAGATATGTAGGTAACGCCTACACGAGACTGTGTTCTGAGCTGTTTACATCACGCATTTTATCATTGAAATGAGAAGCGCCTAAGGCCTCCTACTTGCACCTGCAATCAGTATCCTCTGTTCGTGCTGCCTTGTTCATTTCTTTATAATTTTTGAAATTTCGTTACCTCCAGTCCATCTTCCACCATTTCCTTTCGTGGTTGCATCCAGTTCTTCTTTGCCAGCTTTTACGTTCAGTGTGTGTTCATAACTTGTTGGCTTAATGAATACACAAACGTTTATCTTTAATAGGTACTGTGGGGTTTCCTCTTTCGAAATGTTCGTTTTCTTTCTGTGTAGTTGACTATCGGTAGCCTTCTCCAGTGTCACAGTTGCATTTATTGTGAGCGGGTTCTTTCTATCGACACTGTCGAGCTTTCACAGCCGTACGGGAGCACAATCAAGACTGTCGCCTTGACGATTTTTTTCCTCTTCCTACACTAGTAGACTTGGATTCTGTCACTGAAAGCATGTTTTTGTGTAATCTTACTTCTGGTTTACTTGCGGCGCCTGTTTTTTGTAATTAAGGTACGCAGATAACATCTGTCAACTTGCCAATTAAATTTCGTCCCATTTAGAATTGAGGTGTACTTGCCTTTGACTTGCTTGTTAATATTTTAGTCATTAATCCCGAGGTTGGTTTAATTCAGTTCTCCATTCCACTGCTTGTCAGCTACCCTCTCCCCTTCGGAGGTTGTTCAGTGATATATCCTTGGTGTTTTGGTTTCAGGTAACCGTCGCCCGCGATGGCTCGTTGAAGTCTAGTAATGTAATGTATTCAGTTTACTACCAGATTGATCTTTGTAAAAACACCCAAAACAGTGAAGAAGCATATGATACGGAATCACGAAAACGCTCTGCACACGAGAGTGCGTAATGAAACAACCCTCTACAGACGAAAAAGCCCTAAGATGTGGTTGGCGTCGCTGTGGAGACAATCTAGCAAAGCGTCGTTGTGTGTTGTTTTTACATTGCATTCGGTGAATCCATGCACTATGTACATATCGGCCAAATTCCAGTAAACGTATCCATTGTGCAGTGCTACCGTTGGCCTAAAAGTAACGCAGCCGGAAAAACAAACTCGAGGCACAACCGAGCTGTACTGAACGCAAGCTTGTGGACGACGAGCAAACTGGGCATTACTGTCAACAGTGTTTCGTGAATAAATGAAACAAGTTTGTTTCTAAACAAGGCGCAAAGCGCATGCAGGCAACATTCGCATTACATTTTTCATTTTTTCCGTGCTGTACATCGACTACTAGGGCCCGCCATCTGAGTTTCTTGCAGTCCGTAATGCACCATTCCGACCTCTCAACAGGAAACAAAGGCCCCCACGGAGCAACTTTCATGCTACGCAGGTGTGGCGGCGGGCCCCGTTGCATATGCAGCCCACGTTGGCGGGAGGCACTGTGGAATCTTTGGTCCTCTTTCTTTGCGTAAATGTTAACTGTATTAAATTCAGAAAACTATATACTTCATACTGTAAATAGAAAATTATAAAACAAAAAACTTGACTTACGAAAAGCAATAAAAGGTAGGATGGACTGAAGAGTCGGTCCTTTCACCTGCACTATCCATGGAGGAGGCTGGGAATGTACTAAAGGCTGACACAGCTGTGCAGTGGTTTCATTTACACAGTTGTGCAGATATTTTCACTGCAATGTAGATGCGTCATAAATTGGAAGAGGGTGAAAAATTAAACAAAATTAAACAAAATGAATTTACTCTGTAATGAGCAACCGCAGATGCTGGTCGCTTACATAAAATACTCATAAAATATCCCTGATCAGCCTCCGAAATTTTACCGGAATTTAGGTTCACATTACATACAAGCGCAAAGGCCTGTTCTTGGGTTCAATTCTTTCCACCATCGCGTACGCGCCTAGTTTTAACAATGACAGTGTCTGAATATGTTCCCAGTCACTCTCTTCGATTGGTTATCTTCAGTAAATTTTCTCCTTCATTCCTAACTTTAGTTCTCACACACACACACACACACACACACACACACACACTTACAGTGCGGTCGCCCGCACTGAACTAAGCTGTATCATCCGTAAATCTTGTGCAGTGATCAAAAGCTGAAGAGTACCGAAATTTATGTTGGTGTAATGTAGGAAGTGTAGAAAGTATATGTGAGAAGGGGAGAGTGCAAGAGGGAAGGGCGTCGGTCGCCGTGAGGTGACGGCCGCGCACCTGACTCACCGTCGCCTCCGGTGACGGGGCGCGGCACGCCCAGGCCACGCCCACCAGCCGGCTCTCAGTGTTTTTTGAGAGGCCGCGGCCGCCGGTCTGGAGGCGCATCCTGCGGTACTGCGAATTCTGCAAACATACCGGTGCAACCTACAGCACGGGCACTCACAGCCGTGCAAAGCTGTGCGTTGTCAGCAAATGATACTCCTATAATCACTGCCACTAAGCTTTTCCAATAGCAACTTCATGTTAAACAAGAATTCAGAATACACGACAGAATGTACTTAAAAGTATGGCTCAATCGGTGTTACACTTCCAATGAAAACTTGTGCTGTTGGATTCCCACTTCTCGTCGGGTAGGTACGAAACTTAGGCGCGGTTCTCACTGAGGCGGTGCGATATGCGATAGAGGTTACGATACAACGCAGAAGCAACCAGCATCGGCGAAGCGCGTAGAAACGTAGTTGAAACAACTGTTCTGGTTCAGATTGCGACGACAGGGAGCGCCCGACGCGAGTGCTGCTTACTCTGTGCAACCTTGTCGTTAGATGCACGGGGAGGAAAATTTAAAGTTATCTGATGTGCCTCAAAATTTGTTGCATGTAGACGAAGCAATGCCACATCCGCATCTGTAGTTAATTTCTCAGTGAAACTGTACTTCTCGCATAAAAAGTTTAAAAGCACTGTTCTGCGATTCGCGTGCTCGCCAGATTTTTACATAATGTTGCGGATACCGCGATAATGTACTGGTTTTCTTTTCGCTGTTTCCCATAGTTCCGGTAATTGAGAATTAAGTAAAACGCAGCGCACGTTTGGAAAGTTGGCGGTAAAAAATGTAATTGCTGGCCAGTTTATGTTCGGTATGCTTTGTTATACAGTGCTGCCTACCAAATGTAGCTTGCATATGGAAATGAGTTTTTAATAATGAAAGGACTTAATTGAATGTTGTCCGTGATGAGACTGGGCCACGCACCACATGCCACACGCTTGGAGTGTCTTGTTGCTTCTTGTATCGCTCATGTGGGAAGAACAGTGTCGCACTGGTAACCGTCGCGTAGCGCGACTTTGGTTGCAACATCCTGTATCACCTCGATGAGATCCACGCTTAGATTGTTTTTTGCAGTCGTCCTGCGTACACACGAGTAGAAAGTTTTATGCTTGCACCAAGTTCTGTAGCAGTTTTATGGGTGTTGGCCTCAGTACGTAGATATCAGTGCAAATGTCGAAAGAGCCTGTAAAACAATTCCTAACCACAATTACTGAGTGCCATACGAAAGACGGAGAGAATCAAAGTAAGTTCCCGGGCGTGGTATTCTACGTACTCTCTCTTACTAGCTTTCCTCGGTAAGTGTTGCGGAATCGGGAACGTTGACTCTTTTTGGAATAACGGAACCTCAGAGCTGACTGAAGCCATTAGCTTGCACGAAAGTTTATTCGGTGGTAAGTAAATAAAGCAGTCGTTAGTCAGAAAACTGTTTTGAAAACCACATTACTGTATTAGGAATGATCCTGTTGGAGGTGGTATGACGTTGCCTCCCTCTGAGCTTTGAACTGAATTAACCGGATAGTTACAAAGGACCTACAGTTTAACGTTGCAGCTCGGCATTTATCTCACTGAAAGAAGTAAGTGACGGATAAAAATCTTCGCTGTAGAACTGTGTGTTCCATGCGGGTACGTTTTACATAACGTACTTCATATTTCGGTTGAGTTACTGCCACAAAAAGCTTGTAAATTACCACGTTCTGTAATAGGATATACTGATCACGTGAGTTACATATCAGTAAAACAGCTGAATGTGTTACCCAGTAATAGGATGTCAATGAAACACAGCTGAAAACCTGTGGAGGTCCATCCACGAATGAAGCTCATGCAGGAACAGTTCAGTAATTCTTGTGTGTGACAGTAAAGGCGTATAGGAAGATAGTTACCGTAGTGTCTCGTTTGGCTGGTATTTTTCCCTCAGTCTAATAGAACAGTCGTGGAAAAATGTACCGGCAGGGTTTTCTTTTAACCGACACCTACTCTCTCTTTCACTTTCTTAATGTTTGCGTAGAATCGAACACTGTAGTTACAAATCTTCTTTAGCCAGGTTTTTGAAATTTGTAGCTGGAGTCGATCCAAACAAATAAGAGGGGGCGCTCGAGAAGTTTTTAGCCTGAGATAGTTACCGTAATGTCTCGCACAGAAAACACCACCTACTTTTTATGGTGACTGTTTGTGGGTATGCAAGTCAAATTTCGCGGCTCCAGCTTCGTTAGTTTTGCCGCTAGCGTGTGTTCCACACCGTTGTGTAAGCAAGAACCGAGCTGTGATTGAATATCTTCATTTGAAGGGAATGATGGCCAGAGAGATTGCGGAGACCGTGCGGAATACACTTGAGGGCAGTGCTCAGTCTTATGCAACGGTGAAAAACTGGACATCGGACTTCGAACGTGGAAGAACGAGTGTGGAAGAGGCGCCAAGGAGCTTAAGGCTTGTTGCCATTACCACTGATGAAACAGTGACTACAGTTAGACAAGATTTTACAGGATCATTGAACAACGTCGCAGCACATTGAAACCACATTTGGAATCTCCCTTGGGCATGCTCATGACATTGTTGTAAATATTTTGGGACTGCTGAAAGTTTCATCTCGATGGGTCCCGAAAAACTTGAATGCAGGTCAGCGGTGGTGTGCAGTGTTGTGAAGAAATCGTCCGCCAATTTGAAGCGGATGAAGACGGCCTTCTTGCAAGGTGTGTGGCAATGGACAAAGTGTGGGTTCACAACTTTGATCCTGACACAAAACTACAATCACAACAATGGAAACATCCTTCATCCCCTACCCCAAAAAATTCCGGGTGCAAAAATCAGCCGGTAAGGTTATGGCATCGGTCTTTCGGAATGCAGAATGGGTAATCGTGGTGGATTACTTGCAAAAGGGCGTAACAATTAGTGAATCATACTGTTGCACCCTCTTGTGACGTTTGAGAGAAGAGATGAAGGAAAAAAGGCGCCGAAAATGGCGTGCGGAGTTCTTTTGCATCACGGCAACGCACCGGCGCACAAAGCCCTCGCACCACTGGAAACTGCGTGACTGCAGGTTCAAATTGTTATGTTATCCTCCGTATTCTCCGGGTTTGGCTCCCGTCAGACTTTTCTTTTCCCGAACCTAAAATAGACCTTAAAGAACGATGATTTGACAACGATGCAGTAATTTATGCTGTGAACGCTTGGTTGGACTATAAATCGAAGGCATCTTATTTGGATGGCTTGCAGAAGTAATCTGAGCGTGCCTGCAAGTGTATTAATGTACACGGGTATTACATTGAAAAATAAACTGGTATTATGAAATTTGTCATTCTTTGTTAGGCTAGAAACTTTTCGCTCCCTCATCGTATATCGTGCGTGTGCTTGCTGTAGGTTCAATCACAACATTGGCACAAAGTCTGGTGATTATGAACTTCAGGCCGGAGACGGAAAGGGAAAATTGCCAACGGCGAGTGGCATACGCGGCCCGTTACACATCAAAGACTGGCGTTGCTTATTTCGGTGATCTAACTGAAACCGGTGTGTCAGCTGTCTTCCTCTAGCATCTTAGTTGCGCAAAGCGACACTGGAGGCCATCAGTTACATAAAGGGAACGTGGTCGGGAGGCGTATGGACGGATGGGCGGAAATAGGAGCGGTGCGCAGGTGCTTCGCCCACAGCGCGCCGGATGCCGCCTCGCAGGCCTCAGCCTACGTCTTTACCTCTCGGTGGGTAGTGTGTTGGCGGCGAAACTCTGTCGCGGAATTTCTGTGGGCAACAGGAAGCGGTGGCCTCGTTGCACCGCTGTCGTCAATACACTACTATGGCAGTCGTGGGTTAGTTGCTTATTCTCGTCGTGTAAGACTCAAATCTCGGGCGTGCGGCAACTGTTAGCGGAAGCAGCGCCAATGGGTCGAAGCCATGTGGCGAGATACCAGGCCATCTAATATCAGCAGCCTTCCAAAAGTCACGAAGACTTGAGTACTGTCCAACAAGGACTCACCTTTCCATCACATCTCGTAAATTCTCTCTAGATTCGGCGATCATTTCTCGATGTGCTGTTTTGTAAACGCCACTTAAGCCACTGTGTGTGTGTGTGTGTGTGTGTGTGTGTGTGTGTGTGTGTGTGTGTGTGTGTGTGTGTGTGTGTGTTTTACGCCACTGTCATTTTACCGCTGCTGAAAGCCAGCTACCACGTGGGGCTATACGAGCGTTTTGTTTCTGCGCATATTGTGGATGACGTTTTTATGTAAGTGGAATGCGGGTCTTGTACTTGTCACATGACTCGTGTTTGCAAGGTTTTGAGTGAGGTGAGTGTGTGTGTGTGTATACGCCACCGTACGTATTTTCGTTCAGTCTGCAGGAAATCAGTTCCAGCATGTCACGACTTAACGTATAGTGAGCTGTAACATCCCAAGTAAGTACTAGTTCTGTTCAGTATTAACGCTTGAGTGACTTCATATCTAATATCAACATATTTCATTTGGTGACAATGTTTGCTTCCAGTATGCTCAATTGGAGTTGCAACTAATACTTAAAACAGCCACTACCGGAACAACGACGTTCAATAATTACACAAAAGCTGTTGACCGAGGACACATGTAAATTTTCGTTGTCCTGTGAGCGCGGCAATTTGACACACAAAGATTCGGAGGCCGTGTGTTTTAAATATTACGTAAAGATAATATGCAGCAAAATATGGTGGGGACCTAAAGGTTTGGACATTAGAGAAACATTTGTTCGAACGGCATTTATATGGGGACATAATGTTTTGCAGAACTGTGTGCGTGCGTGCGTGCGTGCGTGCGTGCGTGCGTGCGTGCGTGCGCGCGCAAATTCTTTTTTACCATAGTCTGCAAAACCAACCATGCCGAGCTAATTGTGGTCCTTTTAATGGAGAGGCTTACATCGCCAACACGTCCTTAGACTCACTGCCGCAAGGTGACGTGAGCTTCGTTTAGAAGTGGCCTCACCTTCGCAACCGGATTCTTCGATGGTCGCAACAGACAAAGAGCGAGAGGCGCCTGTCCCTGACCGCGTAGCGATTTTGTGATCTGTCCTATTGATGGTAAGCAGTTTATCGATAGCGGCCAATAGAGGATAATACGAAGTTTCATTGCCATCATGAATCTGTCTTTTTCCATAGACGGCTCCCGGACGCTGCTGCAAAGTGTAATAGTACGAAAAAGTAACTTTTAAGCTTTATAACAATCGCTTGAAGTGTAGTAAAATTACACTGAAAAGACTAACACAATGATGTAATGTAAATATTGCAAACTTCTTGTCCTTCATAGTCAGGTTTCCACACGGAGATGCCTTAACTTCCAGACCTCATGTACATAAATAACTCGTAAATACAGCAGAACCTCCCTAATCCGTCCGCTAAGGGACTGTGAGCATGATCGATACGCAAAAAGGATCGGATTGTCAGAGGAACACTTCTATTGACCCCTAACATCATTATATAGTACAGCATGACTTTTAATGTCCAACTGGAGATATTATCTGAAATACTGTTCCACGTTAATACAATAACAAAGCGAAAACATACACACAAAGTTTTACACGAAAGTGTAACGTAGAATAGCGCATGTACTGTAAAATACGGTTGTATCGTATGGTAATATATTATTGTGAGTGGAAATTTAACATCTGCGTACACCTTATTACAGTGTTGCAGTGACACGCAACTGGCTTGCACTAACTGTTTAAAACATGAGAAATAACACGGTGAAAAGTGTTCTGGCTATTAGCAGGACGAAAAGTCTGTAATGTTCTTTTGATTACCGACGACAGCTTTGATTTTGTAGCTATGTTCCGCGATTTCCTATTCCACAAAATACCTATTAGGGTAGGCCTAAAGCTTCGTTCGAGGTATTGAAGGCCTATATCAAATGCATTTTCAGTAGCTGTGTGTGATATTCGAGCCGTCTTAATTATCATTCTCTTCATCGGTTGCTAGTGTCAATGAGTTGGTCGTCAGTTAATTCTGCTGCCATTGTGCGGTCAGCATCAGCTGTAGTGATCCACTCACTCTCTGTGGGCTCAGTGTCCCCTTGTAAAGACAGCATCACATGTTTGCATTTAGTTGAGCCGTAATGTAGTTTTACGCATTTCAATATGCAAGGGAAACATTGTCACTAACTTAGAAGTGTGTGCACAATAACACGTACTGATAGTTTGAAACAAATTATTTCATCCTAAATGTGATCGAACTGACGCAGCTGTCAACTGTCTGCTGATCCATGTCGCAGACGATGAGCCATCGGTATAGTGATGGGGAGCTCGTGAATGAGTCGTTAAAATGAACGCTTCACTCCAGTGAAGTGTGAACTAACCACTCAATTTCAACGAACTAGTACTTCAAACTCTTCACAGATAGCACACTCCACACTTTTTTCTAGTTCACTCACTCTCTTCCCCTCTGCCTCTCCCACTACATCGGCGCTACGTCACTCATTCTCCCTTCACTTTAGTCCTCCCTCTACTGCCTGTCGACGAATCGCGCGGCGAAATACTCTTAGAACAACAGTTGCACTTTGCTTTCCCATCACCTAAATCGGCGAAGAAACCCCAAATTTCGCTACTTTTACGCGATCGCGAGTTGCTAGCCATTGTATAAGCGCGAATAAACACAAAAACTGCTTTCCGAATAAAATAAAGAGGGATTTTAACTGAAATAGTATCAATGACTACAGTTTTGAATTTTGAGGGTTATTACTCTCAACAAAAATGAAATCTATAAGAAAACTTCTGAATAATTACTTAACGTAGGTATATAGACTTTGTGACAGTGGTAAACATACTCATTCTATTTTGTAGTTTTCAGTCCATGAATACAACAAATAAGGTTTCACTTGGCAGATACTTTTTTGGGCGCTTCGTGAGAAAATGTCTAGCTTCATTAAACGTAATACCTTCTTTATATGTGACAGGCTTCTCTGTTTATCTTTCCTTTGTCCCCTTCGACCATGCTCAGTTTAAGTAAACTCAGACGCTGTAAGTGTGTAAAACGTTGCGTGCACGTTACTGCATAGTTCGGCCATCGGTTGGTAAACTTATGAAGTATTACGAACCTTTATTGTACGAGCGAGGCGATGCCAGCGTAGCTCCGCCTGAGCGGCGAACTGGGCAACTTCGCCAGGCTTCCGTACTTCATGAATGAACTACTTCATTTGAACGCTTCACGGCAAAGGGTGAAATGAATGAAGTAGTTCACGGGAATGAACGAATTCGACCCATCTCTACATCTGTAAGTCCAGTCATGACGGTAGCAGCGGCCCGTACAGGGAAAATCAGAAAACGGGATGGTTGGAAGGGTGGCCGAACATCCGAGGTCGGATTAGCGACGTTATACTGTATTCGGGATTTTATGCGATAGACTGGCGCCTTATATAGACTATGCAGATGACCCATCTTGTTTCTTCTCTGTGCTGTCGATCATTAAAATTGGAACGGAATGAAAAGGGCATGCAACAAACGCGAAATCGCAAGAAGTGTCTTGCATTGTTGGTTACGCAAGTGATCAGGATTTCAGGGCAAGCACGTGTCGCAGTAACAGCGGAAGTCTGCCGCGCATCGAGACTGCGGTGTATTGTACCGTGGTATTACTGTTCACGTAGGTCGAAGACCACGACTGTCATGAGAAAATGAAATCCATGGATTACAGGATGCCGTAGTCGACGTGCAGGGACACGAAAAGGCATTGCGAGGCTAGCGCCCTAGACGACAGATAAATTGGTCTTTCGGCCATGCGGGATCGTACATCCGCGTCAACCTTGGGACAGAAAATGGGCTTGTTCGCAGTGGGCCAGGTGCCCACAAAGACACTAAGACGTCTGGAGCGCCACAGGGTGTCGGCACTTTGACCGTTCTTACGGTTTCCCTCGTCCCGGCAGCTGGTATGGGCCTGCCGCTGGTAGTGCGCCGAATGACATTACTAGACACTGGAGTGGAGCTATGTTCTTTCACAAGACTCTCAGTTGTACAATGCACGTTTTAGTGTTACGTGGAGGCGCAGAAAACGAACGAACGTTGCCCGTTTGCATTCATCGGAGTGGAAGCAGCGTGGGGATATCGTCCGGACTGTTACCCTCGACGCCCAGCCGGGTTAGAACCATAATTACTGTCAGGGTTGGTGGCTGTGTGCCGTATGTCGCACCTTGTACGTGCCCAAACCACCTACATATTAAACCATGTATTCCTTCCCGCGGTATTATATGAACATATGTAAAATTTCCTTACTTTCTACTCGTACTCGTGTTGCATTACAATGGTTAGCAGCATTAAAATGTTGATATGGAGAGACTTGGACTGGGCTTGTAACAGATGGTAGTCATCAAAGGGACAGAAGACAGGTTTGAGCGTCACCTGTGCTGGGTGCGGTGTGGTGGGATGTGGTGCCGTATGGTGAAGCGTGACAGGTGGCTCGATAGTGCGGGGTGTCGTTGTTGGCGTAGACATCGGGTCCGTGGCCGGCCGGCGCGGCGGTGCGACGCTGGGGCGTGTGCAGGGCCTGCCTGTATCGACCAGCGCCACGCTTCGCCACGGCGAGGCGCCCGCCGCCCCTGCAGTGGCGCTCCTAGCCGCCAGCAGGCAAGCCTGCGATCTGGGAATCCATATCTCTGTTGGCTACAGCGCCAAAAATAACGTAGCTGCGAAACTGGTTTTCTCGTCCGTAAGCCGCTTTCCTATGGGGGCATGAACCGTTGGCGTGCAACGCTTCCTGTGTGAGCAAATGGTAGTTAGCGCTAGCTTCACGCTTGAAACGTTTCTCTACAGACACAAAATGGCAGCGAGCGCACCACCATGCATTGAAATTGCAGCACCAGAAAGGGTAGCGTGCAATGAAATTTTACTTACTGCGCATTACAGTAAAATGGAAAGAATACATCATTATACATTTTAAATTAATGTGGTACATAGAGGTGCCATCTTGGGCAGAAACAAGGCAGAAACAGTGTCTAAACAGACAGGGCGGAGAGCGGAAGTGAGCTTGGATGATAAAAGTGTACGTCATTCCGGGTTGCTTCAGCTCTATCAACTCTATGCCAGATCTCATCAATCGTTGTGGTTGGCGAGTGGTTGAGTGTCAGACCCTCCAAAACCCGTGACTAGTAGTTGTCAGTGGCTGAGAAATCTGTGGACGGTGCTGCCCAGGGCAACGCCCTATCTATCGAGGCAGGTCACGGCAGCATTGATAACATTCCGACTTTCGATGTGCGGAAAGTCACGTATATCACGAAGATACGGCAAAGCTGTGGTACTTGGGTGGACGGCCGATCAAATCCCCGCCCGGCCACCTCGGTTTTATTTTCGCAAACCGCTGAAGTGCCGGACCGGTTCCTTTGAAAAGACACGGCTACTGCTCCGTCTGTAATGCCTCCTCGGCGTCGGAACGATTAACTCTAATCTTTATTCCTTCCGTATCAAAAATCCAACTTGCTATAGCACAACTAAGATTCATTCATCGTGTAAGGAGCAGACAGCGTAACTCAAACAACTGAGGACGAAATACAAAAACGGAAAATCTGTGGTGGTCCTGAAATCGAAGGATTTGCCAGCCAGTCAAACTGTTCCAGTTTTAGCGTGCTTCAGACACCTCCCAGTGAACATCTCGCTCATCATTGGTTTTTCGTCGACGACTGCCGTTGACACTTTGGTCTGCGTGATCAGCTCGCAAATCTAGAGGTGTGATAGCACTCGGCACGCACACCCCCGTGGGACCGTATCTTGATAGAGAGGGGCGATCCACTGAATGCCCGCGGAGGCAAGAGAAGACTGTTGACATTATTGGACGACGACTTGACAGTACAGCTGAGAATGCCCAAATCTAGTATCTGTGGGCAACGTAGGGGCAACACTAATTGTCCGTTTAACAAATAAGATGACATAGTGGTTCAGTGATTCACGGAACACTTAACGTAAATTTCAATGCTCTATTGCCTACGTAGTTAAAATGGGTGTGTGGGTGTGTGGGTGTGTGGGTGTGTGGGTTGCCATCAAGTTCTTAGCTCTCACCATTGACATCAGTACACACACACAGTTTCAAAATTTACAGAAAAAATACTACTACAGACGGAGTAATACCTTCTTGCTCACAACATCCCATAGCTCACAAACATGCAGCTTTCCACTCAGTGGTACACCGTCTCATATCTATCCCCATGTCCAGAGATGATTTTAAAGCAGAGTTAGATACAATAAAATTTATTGCCACAGCCAATGGCTACAATCCAGTTCTTATTGACCACATCTTGCACAGGAAACAAAAACGGAAAATTATATCCCCCCTCTATGCCCCACCTGCTTCCCCATCCAGTCTGCAAGAAATGGTGGGCACTACCATTTCTAGGTCAGGTATCCCAGACTGTAGCCAAAGCACTGAAATCCTGCAAGTATAGGGTTTCCTACTATGTCAGGAACACTATAGCCCAGTGTGTTTTTAATAGCAGAGACAAGATCCAGTTATTAGCCAACAGTGGGTATACAAAATCACCTGTTCTGATTGTGACAAATTTTACATTGGTCAGTCAGGCAGAGATATATCAACTAGGCTGGCTGAACATGAACACAGCTGGAGTTTGCAGAATTCAGACTCTGCAATTGCTGAGCATGTACTGAGTGGGGGTCACAACTACCAGCCAGTGTCCCATGTACTTCACTTAGCAAACAGAGGCCATAAACTCAACCTGCTGGAAGCCCTGGAAATTAACAAACATCTTGCTCACAGTCCAGATCTCATCCTAAATGACCAGACACAACTCAACACTTCCCCTCTTCTAAACTTCATATAATCATTGTTGTTCATTACTTCCCACACTCTCTTCCTACATATTCCCATTTTCTTGTATTCATTAAGTTGCTTTATTTGTTGCAGTTTTTTTAATTGGTTGTGTATCACCCTTCATGTTTCATACCTCTTGATGCAGCCTTGACTAGTACTAATTTTCTTATTTTATTAGTTTTGTTTATTAATAGAAACTTATGTAGGCATGCTATTGCTATTTTGTGCTAAAGGTTTTCCTGTCAACTCCATTGGTATGTATGTGCTGTTTAGTTTTTAGTATTTCATTGCAAAGATGTTACTTACTGTACGTTTCTACTTCACTGTAGATGTGTTACTTCTCTTCCAATGTTGTCTGCTAACATTCAACTTCTTTGGTGATAATACTCAGTAAATGTCTGAAGATGGCCTTGTAAGCCGAAAACCGGTTAGCAATAAAAGTAATATTGTAGAACAAAAGCAAACTGGTGCTCTTCATTTATTATGTTCTACCAAGAACCGACGGAAGATTCTGTTAAGACAGAAAATACTTCTGCATTCATATAGTATAATGGACTGAAATACTGTTTCACGTTAACCACTTTCTGCCCTTGGCTGTCTATGATGACCGCCATCACAGGATTGAGTGCATTGTCAGTTTATGTATATGTAAGCTGGTAGAGAAAAAGATATCGCCGGACCAAAATGAAATACACTGATGGCAATGCCTCTCACTGTAAAAGTAGAAACTTGACATTTGCAAGAGACTATCTCAGTAAAAGGGGTTAAGGGTTATACACTGAGATTTGGTTTCAGTACCAAATAATCAGTGAAGTGAAAATTCTGGCACTACAGAAATGTAGACGAACTCGTGTCCACCCAGTATATGCCAATGTTATTAGAGGGCAACAAGAACTGCTGGAGTATGTCGGTGAAGGTGAAGTTTACTTCAGAAATTTCCTCATGGGAAGCAGGTCAAGTAGAACTAGATACCAGCTAAGGGCTTTGACCAGTAACGTAAGTGATGGCTGCTTTGATGCGTATTTTGAATTTTACTCTCCGTGGCGGCCTTCGTTGTCACTTCATCGCTGGCTTTGGAACATTTTTAATCAGTGGCTCAAATGAGAAAAACTATGTGTAATTAAATTCTTTAAGTCGGCCACCTGCCGAAAGCTGCCCTGCATCAAAGAAACTGTGTGGCGTTGTATTTTTCTATTGCGAACGCGGTGGATGGGGCTCAGAGTAATGAGATTCTCTTGATATTTTTCACGAGTGTCGATGCAAGATTTTTAGTCATTAATGTCGCATGGGTCCCACTTTAGTTGAACTTTGTTTTATACAGTAATCAGTTTTCATTACGACAGCTGTTTCCTCTGTCAGACTGTAACAGCTTGGTTTTCCCCGCTTCGCAACACTCCTATTCTGTTTGCGTCACTTACGGCTCAAAATATAATTTACAGATGTGACGTTGGGTACTGTGTCGGTAACGTGGTGTGACGCATAGCAGCGGAATAATTAAAATTACTTAAGTGGTCAAATTGGAATGTTACTGTCGATTTGTGCTTAGAGGCTGCGCGGCGCGGGCATTGAGCTGTGGTAACTTGGTGCAGCTGTACAGGGCTGCCGAGGAATGCAGCGTTCCCAGCTGTGATCCAGGGCCCCTGAAAAGCAGAGCCGTATACCTGCTCGCGCGGGACACAAAAGCCGCAGCCGCGCTGCCAGCTCCGCTCACTCCCACGACTTCGGGCCGGCGGCGGCGTTGCCGCTGCGCGCCGGCCTGTTGCCAGGCAACCCGCATCCCTAAGCCGGCGGCCCGTCTCCCTCAGCAGCGCTGCTTACGTCACCGATATTGTAGTATCCGAATTGTGCGCGGGGGCGTCCAATTACGCGTTGCGTTTACCCACTGACGTCAGGGGGAGGAGGATTGTACTTGTGTTTGCTCTGAATGCAGGAGAAGGCGCTTCATGACGGTTTTTTGGGATATACAGAATATGGGATACACAGCAACCCATTTTTGTTACCTTTACAGACCTTCTAAAACATTAAAACTGTATTGCCCCTGTACAACCGTCTGAGAATGACACTCGGTTCAGAAGTCGGAGTATGGCTGTAGATGTAGTAGTATTCACGCAGAAACACATTCCTACCACGTATAATGGAGACAGCGTTCGTTAAATGTTTGTAAATAAACGAGAATGCTTATAACAAGAGAAAGGACGGTATCTGATTAAAAGAGTAATGGTGTACATATTGCGCACGTTAAATCGTATAATTACTATTGAAGCGTAGTACTAAATGGCGATGTGGAACGAATACGAAAAAAATCTCTAAGCCAGATGAATGGAAGTCGCGCATTCTGCCAAATCGTTATGAATCTGCGAATGCAATACCATAAAAGACGCTATTGCAACAAATTTCGAGTACTGCTCCAACTTATGGAGTTCCTGTAAAGTTAGGCATGGTAGCCGACACTGAATGAGTTGATGTGCTGCTAAGATCGTAAAGGCCGGTTCCCACTAGAGCGCGGCAGCGGCAAGCATTTTCCGCGTTGACGCGGCGGCTCGCGGAATTGGCGTTCCCACCTGGAAGCGGCAGACGCTAGCGGTAGTTAATGACGGACAGCCACTGAGGTACGGGGTGGGACCCACCGAAACGACCGGTGTGTTTGAATAACTATATCTTACACCTACGTGAAGGAAAGACGAAGTTGGGTGAAGACATTCCAATTTTTCATTTTCTGTACAATGTACTCTTTCACATATTTCATTATTCGTGTTTTCTCATTTCAGCATAAACAGATTTCACGACTACCGTTCGTGATTGGTCACTATCTCCTAACACATTGAAACAATGTACGATAAAAGAGATTATTCAGATAGTTAAGCGAGACAAAAATTTAAAATGTGATACGGTAGCGGGTACACGAAAACAGTAAGAACACAAAGGCTAGGTGGAAGGGATGAAAGTGGAAACCACCTGATAGAATTTCCCACAGAGCATAGTAATCATCGCCAGCACCTTCCTTAAGAATCACAAAAGAATAATATATATTTGGAACAGAGTTTTCGAAACCAGATTTTAAATTGTAAGGCATTTCCTGGTGCAGACGCGAACCTGACTGAAGACAGTCAATAGCAAGAAAAGCGTTCTGAAAAAGAAAATTTGTTCACATCGAATATAAATTCTAATGGTTGGATACTAGTTTACAAAGGTATTTGTGTGGAGTGCAGCCTTGTATGTAAGTGAAACGTGGACGATGAACAGTTCTGTCAAGAAGACAATGGACGCTTTCAAAACGTGGTGATCAATAAGAATGCTGAAGATTAGATACGAGGATTGTGTGACTAAAGAAGAGGTACGGAATTAAATAGAGGAGGAAGAGGAAATTACGGCACAACTTTGACAACAATAGGGGTTAGTTGACAGGACGTATTATGGGGCATCAAAGAGTGAGGACAAAGGGTTGGGTGATAGTATTCTGATAATAATCTGTTGAAATACTATTCTACTATTTTATCTATTAATGTAAGCAGTGAATTTACTCTTCCATGCACTCCTCCACAAAACATTTAAACCAAAACTGAAATCAGCTGAATACCAAATCTTTCAACCACTGTCTTGACAACTACTGGATTCACTTTCAACTTTCTATAACTATCACTGGCTAGCAACACACACATACAGATATAAGGAGAACAAAAATAAACAAACATTAGTTTTCAGCAATAATTCTGCAGGTTGGCAACATGTACATAAACAAACTAGACAGGAAGGGACGTGAGGTGAACAAACTGTGGTTACGACCTCAAATCAGAGTTTTCGGTAAAACGTCTACTGCTGGTGACAGAAGAAAAAAAGAGCGAACATGAAAATGTGCTTATGTTCCATAATCAAAGTTTTAGTTCAACCTCCAGCATGTGACCAGCTGAGGGGAAACGTATATGTATGCCAAAAACTCTGATTACTTACAGTGAATCGTCATTCACGTAAAAAAAAGATGTGAATTGTTTTATAATCTGCAAGTATCACACTGCCGGCTGCGGTGGTCTCGCGGTTCTATGCGCTCAGTCCGGAACCGCGCGACTGCTACGGTCGCAGGTTCGAATCCTGCCTCGGGCATGGATGTGTGTGACGTCCTTAGGTTAGTTAGGTTTAAGTAGTTCTAAGTTCTAGGGGACTGATGACCACAGATGTTAAGTCCCATAGTGCTCAGAGCCCTTTGAACCATTTTTGCAAGTATCACATATCAAAACAAAACTGAATCATTCTAGATTACACCGAAGATGCCTTAAATTAAAAGGCGAAATGCGTCTTGAATCAGTAAAGTACACTGGATAAAGAAAAAAAAGTTTGTTACTTACCAAAGGAAATAATCAATAGCTGTAGATATTTAGTAAATTACATCTTATGACATACCAGCAAATTAGTTTCGGTTTAACTTCTCATTCCACATGCTATTAAATGCTGTTTAAAAAAATTCATCTATCCCTTCCGGAAAACTGTAGTTACTTTCATATCTCGGTAGATAAACAGATTTAGGATATTTATCATGCGACGAAATACGTGACTTTTCACAAGTTATCGTTTGCAAAAAAACAAGTTTGATTTCTTGAACCGTTTGCGAAATTTGCGGTTGATACAACCACATGGTTTACGACGAGCAGGACGAAGTACCGGTCGCGTCGCGAGCAACCCGCGCGCGTCACGGCACAGCCCGTCCGCCGACTTATCATTCAATATCTCGAGAACGGTGATAGCTATCCATCTGCTCTCAGCTTTAAAAACAATTTCGATATGTTGACTAAATTTCATATGCAATAATGTATTACCTAAAATGAACTGTACGGAAAGTCCTCGCAATGCGTTTTTACCTCTGCACACTCATTAAAATTTCGCGTAAAGGTTTACGTAAATGCGATACAAGAAGTAACCACGACGAATAACGAAAAGAAATTCGGTCCTTTATCGAGAGAAGATATCGGGCTGTAACATGCCCAAGAATGAAATTTTTCTGCCGAATAGTTTTCTTGGAATCGGATGATAAGTATTTCATAGCTGCCGCCGCGTCCGCGTCCGCGCCAGCGGTTCGGCGAAAGTTCGTGTGGCCCGGGGTTCCGTACCTGACGTCACGCTCAGCGCGTTCTGTGATTGGCGGCGCGCACCTGGAGCGCGTCACGCGGCAGCGGAAGCGGTTCGACATGTGCAAACCGCGACGCAGAGCCCGCCGCGCCGTGCCGCTGACGCCGTTTCCATGGCAACCACGCCGCTGACGCGCGGTTTTGACGCGCGGCAGCCCTAGTGGGAACCGGCCTTAACTAAATGGGTCGTTTGCAGACTAACGGGTTCAAAGGAGCGGTTCACCAAGATGAACGGAAGGAGCGAGGAACGAATTCTAAGAAACGGCCTTTCAAATTTCACTTCGGTCGCGGCTTTCTACTTACAGTTCCCGGGAAAGGGAAACGGTCGGTCTCGTTCCAGCCTCGAGCGCGTTCCCGTATCAGTCTATCTTCGGTCTCACTCAGCTGGACTCCTTCTTCGCGTGGCCACTCGTCGCAGTTCCACTGCCGACTGCTCCTATGTCGTTCAGTATCGGAGTTGTTCGTTTCGTTCGCTGTGCACGCCCGTTCTAGATGTTTCAAACCTTCCGTGAACTCTGGACTTCTGATTCTTTACGTATTTTATTCAGCGTCCACGACTGGTAATTCAAATGTATTACGGAAGTTACATAAAAATTACGTTGTGTGAATTACATCTTCTCAGGTAAGAAAAGGACATATCAGCTTACTTCATTATTTCGATAAACAACAAATGACAGTTACAAAAAGGCAAGTTTTTTCTTTATTATATCTGCAAAGGAAGTCACACGAATGGCCATTTTCCGTCCTTTCTGATCAAAGGTAAAACAGCATGTTCTTTGTTATGGAAGGCATACCGACCTAAAACCGTCACAAAATTTTGTAAAGAGAATATAACTTCTACAGTACTATTTCAGTGGTACAGGGTGTCTCACGAAAAATCGGCCGGAGTACTGGACTGCTCTGTGTCGCCCAGCAATCGTCAGCTATTGTTTCGAAGTTGTTGTTCGCTGCCTAATTATTACATGCTTATCTATTCTGCTCGTAGCAGTCAACAAATCGTGCGTAATTGGCGAGCAGTCTGTACTCGGAGCCGGTTTTTCGTGCGCCACCTTGTATTATTTCACTGCGATCAGCCACATAACGCTACAGTTCCCTAAACGAGAGGGTTTGCAGAATCACAGAAATTATGTAAAGTATATGAGAATTCTGTAATGAATAAAAACACCGTACTTCAGGGGGAGGCAAGTGCTCCCTCTTCGCGCCTTCCATCCTTAAGTTTTTAGTAAGAACCATGTACCATGCACAAATGATCGGTGAAAGAGTAAAAATGAACGGTTCCCAAAAAAGAGCGATAACCAGTGAACTGGTCCCAAGGATGAACCAGTCTGCCATAGGACCCGAGCGGGGTAGCGGAACGGTTAACACAATGGACTCGCATTCGCTAGGATGACAGTTCAAACCCGTGTCCGGCCGACTAGGTTCAGGTTTTAGGCGATCTAGTTCTCTTGAAATGCCGATAAATTCAGAGGAACGGCATGCGAAGAATAGATGAAATTTAGACAACGTGTACCCGAAGGCCGCGACCATTCTGTTGACACCATATACCTCGCATGGGGATCACTCTGCCACTCTTTAGTGGCTTGCGGAGTACAGATGTTCCTACATTTTCGGGATATTGTGGTTCCTGTATATTTATTTGCTTGCAAAAATATCGGGAGACATTTTTATCTTGTGCTAGGTGGCTTTTCTATTACCTATCCATTTTACAGCGCTGGGAGCTATCTTCATATGTTTTTCCCAGTGAATAGTTAATGAAATGATAGGACATAGTTACGTATTGTGGGTATTGATTTGATTACTTGTTTATGAAGGGTGTGCATCGTATAAAAATTGTTTCGTGAAAAAGAGACAAAAATGTTTGGTTAATGTGGCAAACTGTACAGTCAGTAGTAATAAGCTTCATATATAGCACATAAACAGTATGAAAAATACGTACTTAAGTTTTGCATAAGGTGGAACTTTTATCCAGTAGTACTTTGGTGTTGAAATCATTATTTCATCTGGGGGACAACATTGAGTGATAAAACATACGAACTTATTTTAGGTTTTTCTGGTCGCATGTAGCAAACTGTCAAGTACCGCGCTTTGTTAGAAGCCATTCCATCCAACTTTCGGCTTCGTTGAGCAATAAGATACTACCGCATTAAACAAGGAAGTGGAAGTAGTGCAGGTTGATGATGCAAACATATCGTGTGTGTGTGTGTGTGTGTGTGTGTGTGTGTGTGTGTGTGTGTAAAATTATCTTGTTAATACAAGATTAATCCGATAGTGTTGCTAGTTCTAAAAATAGAAAAGTCGGACGTGCCATTATATTTAGTCGGACATCTTACCCCAAAAGCTGGATGACTAGCCTTAAATAGAAAGTCACTTAGGAATTTTCAGTCGTTCATTAATGATCAAATACAGTAAGGTTTTTGCTCGAGCGTACTTAAATTAAAATCATGCTTGTAATTTGTCAATTATGATAGTAACAAAGTGCAGTCTTATTGGTCTTCCTTCTGAGACCATCTTCCGAAAATAAACAAAGTTCATCAGCTTGAGACGAGCCTTTGTTGTGTGTTCTTAGTTCATCGCTGGAAAGCCTGACTGGCCGGACCTGCGATCTTAAAAAGCCGAACTGGCAACACCATGTCGGGTGGCTACGCAGATGGAGGGGATTGTGTGGCCTTAAGAGGATTGTTAATAATTGTCGTGATGATGTAGTGTGTTATCGTTGCCTGGCAGTAACTAGACGTGATGTTATACCACTCTTTGCTGTGTTTTACACGCATCAACTGTTTCGTGAGCGAGGAAATGAACGTGTAAGCTGGTGCGGCTCCTTAGGAAGCGCGAGCTGTGCTCGACTGCTGCGGCCGGTGGTGGAGACGCATTCCCGTGTCCCCGGCAGATGCTGCTGGAGCACCACCTGCCCTCGCAGCTGTGTCTCCCCATCCAACGTAAGCAGCGTCTAGACGTAATCTTATCCGTCAAGAACGCCACTGCAGAAATCGCGAAGAAATGGGCCTTAAATTGGTACGTTAAACATTTGCAAAATGCGATTTCTTTCGCAGAGAGTTGACAGTGGCGACCGAGCGTCCGTATTAGGCTATCTAACGCATACCACGGCAGTTACTTTGGTACTCATAATGTTAACTAGGGTAGCGCATTGATTCTTTGAGGAAGGGAAAAAACTCCAAACAGTCTGAGGGCGTTGGCTACTTTCGTTTATAGGCCAGATTGTTTTCCCTCTCGGAAGCTTAATTAACAAAGTACATTCGCTTAGCTTGTTGAAATTTAAGCAGGAAATTCATATTGATAGTTTTTGCGGGATTGTGTATTGCAACAAGTCAGTGGCTATAATTGACTTCCAGTAATTATACAGCCCTTTTCCTCTTACAGTTCGCACATTAAACACACTTAGAAATAACATAGATGGAAAAATGGTTTTTCTTAATTTTCGATTTCATTCAAAGAGGCAGCACAAAGACTCATAATTTTGGCAAATGTGTCTACCGGTCGAGAAAGAACGTTCCGTGTGCTAATACCAAAGAAAATTACATTTTTGTTGCAAGAGTAACTTGAACTCGGCTTTCTTGCCCAAGAAGCAGCGGTGCGTTGTGTACGTCATACCGTCTCGTGGAACAGGCTCAAAAGGTAGTATTTGGAACGGACATACCACGGTTCAAAGCGAAACAGATCTGTGTGTTTAAGATATGAAGTGCTGCAACCTAATTACAGTTACAGGGTGGTTATCAGACTTCAGTTATTTGAGCTAGTGTAGCTGGAAAACTATTTACCATATCGGTGCTAAACTTTATAGGAACCATGTTGAGACGGTGCGTTGTAGAATCTGCGTTGTTCTGTTAGTGTGATGGCTTGCTGTTACTCGCCTTTACTACTACAGCTACGTAGGGCTAAAAGAAACAAGTGTCCATTGCAGTTACAGAAGGTTAACACGGGTCTGAGCTAGATACGCAGTGATTTATTCGTAAAGCTGTTTCATCAAAACAGCAATAGTGCTACCGCTCTTAACTAGTATCGGCACGTTAAAGGAATACGAAGAGGTCCTCTTGCCGCAACGGGGTTGAAGAACAGGATTTGAAGTCCGAATTAACTGGCGGTTTGGGACTAGCTCCTCCGAGAAGCCGACGGCCAGTTGGCTCTGTTTGTTCAAGCGGTCACTGTTGCCATGGCTGAGAATGCTGGACGCAATGTGCGATCTTGAAGCACTGCACAAGCTGTGTCCTGATAGCTGAACATTCCTTCGAGAAGTGCTGCGTACGAAAGTAATGTTTAGTGCGATTCCAGGCTGTGGTGGATGTAGATGGTCGTCATACTAGGCAACGTTTGTAACCTGGAACGTAACAAATTTTACAGTCTCACGTGAAAATTAAAATGTTTGTTTAAACGGTTAATTCATTGTTTCTCTTCCGAATATTCTTACAAAAGTTTCTACAATCATTCCTTTATCATGTGGGGCCCCCCTCAAGTTGAGAAAGTTTGATTACAACGACCGTGTACACTGGGTAACTTTTTACTTCAACATGGCATATGCGCATTGGAACAGCTTTCTTACTTACGTGTTAAATGAGTATCCATTCCAACTTGGTTTACAAAGAGTCACAGAACCATGTCGCCAGTGGTTCGCGTGTTAGTGGGTTAGTAATTAATTTGGAAGTTGAGGGGGAGGGGGGGTATAAAAACTACACTGTGTGCGAATTTTGAAAGGTAAGCAGTGGTAGTTAGTTCGCGGTATCGGGCATTTCATGTATTCTGATAGCCATTGCATTGGCGGACAGTTGATATTCTGAATTTCCGATAGACTTCCCGCGCTCTGCCGCCGGCAACAGAACGTTAGACTCAGGTTAGGGATGGCATTTTGCTAAAACGTGTTTTAAAACCACGGGCAGCAGTCCCCGTGCATCAGGAAAAGATATCGATTGCGGCGACGGGCGGGGTGATGACGTAAGTGCAGGGAGCCGGCACGTGTCCATGTCCGCTGCAACGTGACCCAGCTGATTAGCAGGCGACGGCTGCGCGGCGCAGACAGGAGGCGCGCGTGACGTAGCAGCTGCGAGAGCACCGTCACACTGCACTCCCATGCTTTTTTTGGACGTTAACTTATCCACCTCCGTAGTATGCGCTGATTCAAAAGCGAGTTGCTTGAGCTGCTGAGATATGAGAAGTCTGCAAGTACTTACAACGTTTAAAAAGCCTGTGACAAACGGGTATCTTACGGAACAAAAACGTACTTAGATCATTTGTACAGAATGTTACATTGTCGAAGAGTAACACGAAGACGCATGAAAACTCGTGTAATTCGTTTCGGAAAGTAGAAACAGCTACTACTAATTACTCCATTAGTTCAGAATATAACCGGTCCTGCTTCGGTATTGCCATTTTTTTTACAAGTCTGTAAGAGTATCACTATTTACCAGGCGTAATAACTGCAGCAATATCTGCGATTTTTAAAGATCCAATTAAAAACTTTCTGGTACTCAGAAGTAACACTAGTTTCCTTTGGATTCCAAGAAACATTAAGCACGGTAAGGAAATTCCGACATGTCAGCATCGCAGTGTAAATATTAAATAAAATGTGTACATATGAAATGAAATGTCGCGTCGAAACTAGCAATGGCTTGGTTTTCAGTAACATAATTGCTCCCTAGTAGTTTTTGTAGGCTAGTTACCAAATCGCCTGTCTATGATAGGTCCGGCTGTTTATTTTTATTGTTGCCCTGTTGACATTAGCAGTGACTGTAGTTCATGCAAATCGCTTTCCTAAACAGATTCCCAAATTATTACTATGTCTTCATGCGGAGCTTTACTAACAGCTGCGTTAAGTCCTCAGATCAAAATGGTAGTGAGGCATGTAACAGAAGTGTTTCGGCCCTGAAACTAGCATTCTACAGAGGCACATAGGTGGTCCAGAGACTGCGGACGGAAATATGCTCGGCAGTAAGACGTATCACTGAATACAAACAGAAAGAACGCCTTGCGAACAAAGGAAACGGACGCGGTGTGTGGCTGGCGGACAGGCGTTGACCTTGATATGCGGCGGGCCGGTGGGCCACTGTCTGTTCGCCGGGCTCCTGGGCTAGCAGCAACTGGTTCCGCCCGCCTGGCCGTGGCGTCCCGTGCCGCCCACCCACCCGCTCGGCCGACTTCGGACGTTGTCGGCGCGGTTCGGCGCCGCCGCTGCGGCGAGACGCACAGTGTCGGCTTGCTTCCCCCCACCATCGAGCTGAGCGGCGGGCGGTGCGCGTGGGTCCTTGACCCCACCCGGCCGCCGGCGGTGCTGCTGCTGCGTGTACTGCAAGCGCACGTCCCCAGGTCGATAGCTTCGAGTCACGTGTACCGAACGCAGAAAAGAGCGTTGCTCAACATCTCACATTCCCAAGCCGTCAACAACTAGTCTGCAGTAAGGAGTAAGAGCTGGTAGTCACTGATTGATAACAGCGTGAAACAAGGCTCTGAGCTGTGAGCATGTTGTTGTACAATGTAAAGGAAACTATGGAGAAATTGGGAAAGGGAATTGAAGTCAAATGGTAAGAAATAAAAACTAAGATTTCTCGATGACAATGTGATTTTGTCAGACAGCAAAGGACTAACTATATGAGCTGAACGATACGGATAGTCGGCTAGATTTGTGACAAACATAAACGAAAGTAAAAGATAAGTGAAGGTGGTCGATTTAATACAGTAAATCTGAGAAAGCTCTATTGGGTACTGAAACACTGAAAGTAGAACAGTTTAGCTATATAACGAGCAAAGTAAATCGCTATGGCTGAATCAAAAAAATGTCTAATACAAATTTAAGTACAGTAGAGCGTCGATTATCCGAACGTAGGTCAACCGAACGACCGCTTAACCGAACTGTGTACTCGCTCGCACCTGTTACTCGCACCCCCCCCCCCCCCCGCCCCCCCACCGTCCATCATCCCCCTCACTCCCAAACAGTTTGCTGGCGGAACATTGCTTCTAATGAGACCTTCACAAGGCGCCGCTGAACGGCCAAGCCGCGAGTAGCTGTGTTCCAACAATCAGCACACTTCCGTCGGCTTGGCACTGGCAGTAGAAGCAGCGGCAGTATCAAAGCTGTTCACAGGAACAGCTGCGCCAGCTGTGAATTAAGGCGTGCCGCTCCGCGCAGTTTGAAGGATTGCGCACCTCCAAGAAGAGCTTCTCACGGTGCAAACAGTCACCTTCTGTTCTGTTACGACCACTTGTGTGGTGCCGCGTGAAGAAGTGAACTTGACGATACAAAATGCTTAAACGTAAGCTCGTAAGCGTGTGGGCTTGCTTAGACAGACCAAAATACAGGATTTTTAAGGTTAATTTTGTATACTGTGTTCATTCGTGCAAAATGCGTATGTAATATGTATATATTTGTTTAATAAACTGTGCCACATTCCTACTGAAGTTTTGTATGTTACTTTGTAATACTAAAAGATGCCTGTTTTTATGAATAAATTTACTGTACAGTACTTCTTTTTGGCAAATAAACATGTACAGTTCGATTATCCGAACAAATCAGTTTTCCGAATACCCATGTCCTCCAATTACTTCGGATCATCGACGCTCTGCTGTATTAAGAACTACTTCTGGAAATATATGAAGATATCCGAAAGAACAGATACCATCTTCATATAGATAAGGCATACTGGCCGATGATCTTCTGCACTCACATTGCTCAAACTCCTACTGGAATCGCTAGATTGACTGCCGCGACTAATGAGTATAGTGACCAGGGGCACTACAAATGATGTGTACGGACAGTAAGTTGGAAATGTGAGCCTCACGGAGCGCGTGCCAGAGAAGTTCCTGCAGTCGCATTATCCTCGTGTCCTCGGTGGCTCAATCGGATAGAGCGTCTGCCAAGTAGGAGATCCCGGGTTAGAGTCCCGGTCGGGGCGCACATTTTAGACTGTACCCGTTGATATTTAACAAGGCTTGTAAGCAGCTAATGGTTTGGATTTCATTGTAATTTTATTCTTCTAGAAATAGTCATTTTGTAGCATTACATGGTGGACGATAAGAAGGTACATGTAAGAAGACACTGGCGGCCGTTGAAATGGTCTCCTACACGATTGTACTGAAAGGTTCATACGTAGATAGAACTGATCGAGGTATTCGATCGATTGTGCGTGAAAGCTTAATGGTGAAGGGTAAATGAGTTTTGTGGAACAAATTGGCTACAAAAAGGGGTCGGTTGATTGCACACACCATGTTGTATCCAAGTTCCCATGGAAACAATGGGAGGAGTGGGGATAAATAGTGTAGAGGAGGAAGAGTGCTTCAGTATAGTGATAGAATTCAAATAGGTGTAGGATGAAGTAATTACGCAATCGTGCAGTGATGCAACATGATCGATTTTCTGCATCGAACTAGTCTTTGAACTGATTACGGTCTGAAGTGCATGGCAATACTCAGAGCTAGAATGTTACCGCTAGAGATCTGTAAGCGAAGAGTCGTATGGTGGAGACAGTTTAGCGTTTCGCGGCGCATATACAGATGCTATTTAGAACAAAATGGCTGTTTCTCCTGTCAGAGATGGTGACTCAGATAGCGTTTGCAGATTTCACTTAGTTTTTCGTGTAGTCAAATGTCTCGGTAATGTCACCGTAACTCTCGCACGGTCTGTCATTACTTGGGTAACAATTTAACCCATAGGTGTACTATGCCTTAGGTAGGTAATAAGCGAAGTGTGTGCTTCCTGTGGGTAAAAATTTTAGTGCTTTTACCTTTCGATATTAACAACGCTTGCAGCGTAGTAGATGCTGCTGAATCGTTCCATCAAATGGTGCCTCAAAATTTAGCACAGTAGCTCCCAATTTGTTCGCGAGCATTTTTACCAGACGTCATCCTCGTCCCATCCGTAGGGCGCAGCGCGGTAGAATGAAATTTCCTTCCACGTTTGTGTAGCTTTAACACCGCTCCCACGGTCGACAGACATATAGGGAGCTTGTGCTGTCTGCTTCACGTCGTCCCCAATGAACGCTGTTCACAGGGAGCGGCGACGATGAATGGCGCAGCTGCTGGTTAGCTTGAGATTGCCGGTGCCAACTTTGAGATTACGTAACGTCGAGCATAGTGGTGGTGGTCAGGATTCGCTGAGGTCGCTTTCTAGAACTAGTAATTTACTTAGTCTGTACGAAAGTTGTTATGCAACTGTGAAAAGGTATATTGGAAATTAATTTCCGTGCTGTGGTAAAACACTGAGCAATAGATCACTGATACACTAAAGTACCCCCCATGAACCATGAACCATCGACCATGGACCTTGCCGTTGGTGGGGAGGCTTGCGTGCCTCAGCGATACAGATAGCCGTACCGTAGGTGCAACCACAACGGAGGGGTATCTGTTGAGAGGCTAGACAATTGTGTGGTTCCTGAAGAGGGGCAGCAGCCTTTTCAGTAGTAGCAGGGGCAACAGTCTGGATCATTGACTGTTCTGGCCTTGTAACACTAACCAAAACGGCCTTGCTGTGCTGGTACTGCGAACGGCTGAAAGCAAGGGGAAACTACAGCCGTAATTATTCCCGAGGTCATACAGTCTTACTGTATGGTTAAATAATGATGGCGTCCTCTTGGGTAAAATATTCCGGAGGTAAAATAGTCCCCCATTCGGATCTCCGGGCGGGGACTACTCAAGAGGACGTCGTTATCAGGAGAAAGAAAACTGGCATTCTGTGGATCGGTGCCTGGAATGTCAGATCCCTTAAAAATCGGGCAGGTAAGTTAGAAAACTTAAAAAGGGAAATGGATAGGTTGAAGTTAGATATAGTGGGAATTAGTGAAGTTCGGTGGCAGGAGGAACAAGACTTTTGGTCATGTGAATACAGGGTTATAACTACAAAATCAAATAGGGGTAATGCAGGAGTAGGTTTAATAATGAATAAAAAAATAGGAGTGCGGGTAAGCTACTACAAACAGCATAGTGAACGCATTATTGTGGCCAAGATAGACACAAAGCCCATGCCTACTACAGTAGTACAAGTTTATATGACAACTAGCTTTGCAGATGAAGAAGAAATTGATCAAATGTATGACGAGATAAAAGAAATTATTCACGTAGTGAAGGGAGACGAAAATTTAAGTCATGGGTGACTGGAATTCGTCAGTAAGAAAAGGGAGAGAACGAAACATAGTAGGTGAATATGTATTGGGGGGGAAGAAATGAAAGAGGAAGCTGCCTTGTAGAATTTTGCACAGAGCATAACCTAATCATAGCTAACACTTGGTTCAACAATCATAAAAGAAGGTTGTATACCAGGAAGAATCCTGGAGATACTAAAAGGTATCAGATTATATAATGGTAAGACAGATTTAGGAACCAGGTTTTAAATTGTAGGACATTTGCAGGGGCAGATGTGGATTCTGACCACAATCTATTGGTTATGATCTGCAGATTGAAACTGAAGAAATTGCAAAAAGGTGGGAATTTAAGGATATGGGACCTTGATAAACTGAAAGAACGAGGGGTTGTAGAGTGTTTCAGGAGAGCATAAGGGAACAATTGACAGGAATGGGGGAAAGAAATACAGTAGAAGAAGAATGGGTAGCTCTGAGGGATGTAGTAGTGAAGGCAGCAGAGGATCAAGTAGGTAAAAAGACGAGGGCTAATAGAAATCCTTCGGTAACAGAAGAAATATTGAATTTAATTGATGAAAGGAGAAAATATAAAAATGCAGTAAGTGAAGCAGGCAAAAAGGAATACAAACGTCTCAAAAATGAAATCGACAGGAAGTGCAAAATGGCTAAGCAGGGATGGCTAGAGGACAAATGTAGCATTTGTAGACTTAGAGAAAGCTTTTGACAATGTTAACTGGAATACTCTTTCAAATTCTGAAGGTGGCAGAGGTCAAATACAGGGAGCGAAAGGCTATTTACAATTTGTACAGAAACCAGATGGCAGTTGCAACAGTCGAGGGCCATGAAATGGAAGCAGTGGTTCGGAAAGGAGTGCGACAGGGTTGTAGCCTCTCCCCGATGTTATTCAATCTGTATATTGAGCAAGCAGTAAAGGAAACAAAAAGAAAAATTCGGCGTAGGCATTAAAATGCATGGAGAATTAGTAAAAACTTTGAGGTTCGTCGATGACATTGTAATTGTCAGACAGCAAAAGACTTGGGGTGCCACAGGGCTCAGTTTTGAGCGTCGCTCTCTTCGCCATCGCGATCAATCCAATAATGGATTGCCTCCCTGCTGATGTATCAGGCTCCCTTTTCGTGGACGATTTTACCATCTATTGCAGCGCGCAGTGTCCACGTGTCTTGGAGCGCTGTCTTCAGCGTTCTCTTGACCGTCTTTACTCCTGGAGTGTCGCCAATGGCTTCAGTTTTTCTGCCGAGAAGACGGTCTGTATTAACTTCTGGCGCTACAAAGAGTTTCTCCCACCGTCCTTACGACTCGGTCCCGTTGCTCTCCCACTCGTGGAGACAATCAAATTTTTAGGCCTTACCTTTGACAGGAAACTTAGCTGGTCTCCACATGTGTCATATTTGGCCGCCCGTTGTACCCGTTCTTTAAATGTCCTCCGTGTTCTCAGTGGTACGTCGTGGGGAGCGGATCGAACCGTCCTACTTCGTCTATATCGGTCGATCGTCCGCTCCAAGCTGGATTATGGGAGCTTCGTATACTCCTCTGCACGGCCATCCATCTTACGCCGCCTCAACTCCATACAACATCGGGGTTTACGACTTGCGATCGGAGCATTTTATACCAGTCCCGTAGAGAGTCTTCACGCTGACGCTGGCGAATTGCCACTCACCTACCGGCGCGATATACTGCTTTGTCGGTATGCCTGTCGGCTACTGTCAATGCCCGACCATCCTTCTTATCGTTCCTTTTTTGACGACTCTCTTGACCTTCAATACGGGTTGTATGTCTCTGCCTTGCTACCCCCTGGAGTTCGCTTTCGTCGCCTCCTTCAACACCTTCATTTTTCACTCCCTGCAACCTTTCGAGTGGGCGAGAGCCGCACGCCACCTTGGCTCCAGGCTCAGGTCCGCGTTCACCTCGACCTCAGCTCGCTCCCAAAAGAGGTCACCCCCGGTTCGGTCTACCACTCCCGTTTTTTGGAACTTCGTTCGAAGTTCAACAACATGACTTTCATTTATACAGATGGCTCTAAGACCAATGACGGGGTCGGGTGTTCCTTTATTGTCGGGGCACAAAGTTTCCAATACCGGCTCCATGGCCATTGTTCGGTCTTCACAGCTGAGCTCTTTGCCCTCTACCAGGCTGTTCTGTACATCTGCCGCCACCGACATTCTGCTTATGTCATCTGCTCAGATTCCCTGAGCGCCATCCAGAGCCTCAGTGATCCGTACCCGGTTCACCCTTTCGTACACCGGATCCAACGCTCTCTTCAGCAGCTGGTGGACGTCGGTACGCCGGTTAGCTTTATGTGGGTTCCTGGCCATGTCGGTATCCCTGGGAACGAAGCTGCAGATGCCGCGGCCAAGGCTGCGGTCCTCCAGCCTCGGACAGCTTCTTGTTGTGTCCCTTCGTCCGATTTTAGCAGGGTCATTTGTCGGCGCGTTGTGTCGCTGTGGCATGCCGATTGGGCTGCACTTACGGACAACAAGCTTCGGGCCTTAAAACCTCTTCCCGTGGCTTGGACGTCCTCCTCACGCCCTTCTCGGCGGGAGGAGGTCGTTTTAGCAAGGTTAAGAATTGGACACTGCCGGTTCAGCCATCGCCATCTGCTGACGGCTGCGCCGGCGCCGTTCTGCCCATGTGGGCACTTGCTGACGGTTCGTCACATTTTAATGTCCTGTCCCGATCTTAAAACACTGCGCCTCGATCTTAACCTGCCTACTACTTTAGATGCCATTTTAGCGGATGACCCACGAGCAGCTGCTCGTGTTCTTTGTTTTATCAATTTGACAAACCTCGCTAAGGACATTTGATGATGTTTTTTAATCCTATGCCTGTCAGTCTGTCTTTTATTGTGTTTTCCCTTTTAGTTGTTGTTGTCAACTTGTGCCTCGCGGTGCATTCTTAGAGTAGTCAGGGCGCTAATGACCATTGAAGTTGTGCGCCCGAAAACCACAAAAAAAAAAAAAAAAAAGCAAAAGACTTGGAAGAGCAGTTGAACGGAATGGACAGTGTCTTGAAAAGAGGATATAAGGTGAACATCAACAAAAGCAAAACGACGCTAATGGAATGTAGTCAAATTAAATCGGGTGATGCTGAGGGAATTAGATTAGGAAATGAGCCACTTAAAGTAGTAAAGGAGTTTTGCTGTTTAGGGAGCAAAATAACTGATGATGGTCGAAGTAGAGAGGATATAAAATGTAGACTGGCAATGGCAAGGAAATTGTTTCTGAAGAAGAGAAATTTGTTAACTTCGAGTATAGATTTAAGTGTCAGGAAGTCAGTTTCTGAAAGTATTTGTATGGAGTGTAGCCATGTATGGAAGTGAAACATGGACAATAACTAGTGTGGACAAGAAGAGAATAGAAGCTTTCGAAATGTGGTGCTACAGAACAATGCTGAAGATTAGATGGGTAGATCACATAACTAATGAGGAGGTATTGAATAGAATTGGGGAGAAGAGGAGTTTGTGGCACAACTTAACAAGAAGGGACCGGTTGGTAGGGCATGTTCTGAGGCATCAAGGGATCACAAATTTAGTATTGGAGGGCAGCGTGGAGGGTAAAAATCGTAGAGGGAGACCAAGAGATGAATACACTAAGCTGATTCAGAAGGATGTTGGTTGCAGTAGGTACTGGGAGATGAAGAAGCTTGCACAGGATAGAGTAGCATGGAGAGCTGCATCAAACCAGTCTCAGGACTGAAGACCACAACAACAACACTAAATTAGCCCCTACAGTTCTTGCCAGTTCTGCAGGCGAAGGTATTCAGTTGTTTCCATCAGGCTGCCGTAAAGTAAAACCATAGAAGTAAACTTGCCTTTGGAGTCACAAATTTGTGTTTATGGCAAAATATGATGCCAGTTCGTGACATTGGCAAAACAAAATACAATGAGGCTATTCTTCCATTGTCTTCAATCTATGCAGCGAAAGACTATAGCATAAAGACACATCAAAATACGTTGTACACTTGTACCTGAATATCGTCTTGCTGACGACGTCCGGCGGACGACTGACGTGTGTAACTGTTAATACACACTACTGGCCATTAAAATTGATACACCTAGAAGAAATGCAGATGATAAACGGGTATTCTTTGGACAAATACACTAGAACTGACATGTGATTACATTTTCACGCAATTTGGGTGTACAGATCCTTAGAAATCAGTACCCAGAACAACTACCTTTGGCCGTAGTAATGGCCTCGATATGCCTGGGCATTGAGGCAAACAGAGCTTGGATGGCGTGTACAGGTACAGCTGCCCATGCAGCTTCAACACGGTACCACAGTTCATCAAGAGTAGTGACAGGCGTATTGTGACGAGCCAGTTGCTCGGCCTCCATTGACCAGACGTTTTCAGTTAGAGATCTGGAGAATGTGCTGGCCAGGGCAGCAGTCGAACATTTTTTGTATCCAGAAAGACCCGTACAGGACCTGCAACATGCGGTCGTGCATTACCCTGCTGAAATGTAGGGTTTCGCAGGGATCGAATGAAGGGTAGAGCCACGGGTCGTAATACATCTGAAACGTAACGTCCACTGTTCAGTGCCGTCAATGCGAACAAGAGGTAAGAGACGTGTAACCAGTGGCAACCCATAGCATCACGCCGGGTGATACGCCAGTATGGCGATGACGAATACACGCTTACAATGTGCGTTCACCGCGATGTCGCCAAACTCGGATGCGACAATCATGATGCTGTTAACAGAACCTGGATTCATCCGAAAAAACGACGTTTTGCCATTCGTGCGCTGAGGTTCGTCGATGAGTACACCATCGCAAGCGCTCCTGTCTGTGATGCAGCGTCAAGGGTAACAACAGCCATGGTCTGAGCTGATAGTCCATGCTGCTGCAAACGTCGTCGAACTGTTCGTGCAGATGGTTGTTGTCTTGCAAACGTCCCCATCTGTTGACTCCGGGATCGAGACGTGGCTGCACTATCCGTTACAGCCATGCGGTTAAGATGCCTGTCATCTCGACTGCTAGTGATAAGAGGTCGTTGGGATCCAGCACGGCGTTCCGTATTACCCTCCTGAACCCACCGATTCCATATTCTGCTAAGTCATTGGATCTCGACCAACGCGAACAGCAATGTCGCGATACGATAAACCGCAATCGCGATAGGCTACAATCCGACCTTCATCAAAGTCGGAAACGTGATGGTACGCATGTCTCCTCCTTACGAGGCATCACAAAAACGTTTAACCAGGCAAGATCGGTAAACTGCTGTTTGTGTATGAGAGATCGGTTGGAAACTTTCCTCATTTCCGCACGTTGTAGGTGTCGCCACCGACGCCAACCTTGTGTGAATGCTCTGAAAAGCTAATCATTTGCATGTCACAGCATCTTCTTCCAATCGGTTAAATTTCGCATCTGTAGCACGTTATCTTCGTGGTGTAGAAATTTTAATGGCCAGTAGTGTATTTACAACAAAACTCAGCATAAAATAAATGGCAAATTTAGTGTTGCGGGGGACATTTAAAAAGTTTTGGACATCCTATATACAAAAATTTTCTCTCCGAATGACTGTCATTCTTGAGGTTCTCATCACTGGGCTACGTAAGAGGTTCTGCGTACCACTGAATTAATAACGTAACTCGAAAGTATGCAGAGTTATCGTTAAGATTTCTGTGACAGTCTCCCGAATAAATCTTTTTGCTCGGATGTAATTGTTCCTCTTAGTCTCAGCAGTATTTATATTCTCAAAGATTGTAGCCTTCCTCAGGTGTTCATTTTTTCCTTTTATGTAAGAAAGAGTGGATGTTGTTTAGAATTTTCAATGTTTATTTCATTTGTATGATATCGTCGAAGTACGTTAACAGCATCCAATTGACACAGCGAGCTAATATCCCAAAGGGCTGAAATGCAGTTGCTCTTCGTCGAAATGTCTTGGCTCAAACTCGTCTAGGGGTTGAACCCAACGTGTCGCATTACACGCCCTAAATTACACTTGTGATCCTTTGGTTAACTTGTCTGGCTGATGGTAAGTTCGCGAAATTGTATGAAACTTACAACGTTAATGTAACATGTAACAGTAGTAATATCGGGAGCTAAATTAACGACCCATAAATGATGTAGGCCACACAGTTGCGATTTGGTTAGCATAATGTTTATTCAGAAAGCAAACTAATAGCGAAAGTGGTCGTATTTAGAATTACTCCTGCACTCGAGCGCATATCCGTTTGACACAGTTTTATCATTCACACGCTCATCGCGAATTAAAAGTTCAGTACTCCACCTCATTAACCACGCGAAAAGTTAGTTCGCACCAGGCGCGCGGCTGCTCACCGCTCGGAGATACCACACAACGCGAAATTTTCAAAGTCGTTTCACGTCTTAGCTACCTAAAGACCGACCGTCCAATTTCGCGTCTCCACCAGCACTGCTCCCCTGGCCGCGTTTCCCGCGCGCCGAACATCCACGCTCAACTGACTAGGGCAGTTCCCTTTCCTGAAGCCTTCCATCTGATTGGCTACAGCTAATTCTACATTATTTAACATATTCAAGTAATTAAAGCTTGCCCACTTTCACGTTCTGAATAAAGTAACAATATCCATTTCATAATAAAAGTTAAATTCTTTTACATAAAACCAATACAATTTTCTTCTTAGCTGTGAATGCCACGGCCAAGAGACTTGCGCACACATCTGCTTCCTGATAAACAAATAAAGAACAAAAGTAACTATTATGCACTAAACTTTAACAAATATCCTATTACCTAATGATTCAATAAGGTGTCATGCTGTCATTGTTCAATGTGTTTTGCGTGGAGGAGTGTGGAGGAAATGATCTGATGTTTAACTGAAAATACTGACAATTTAAGTTTACTATGTCTGTTAAACAAAGTTAGAGGTGATATTTACAAAGTTTGTCAGTTTAATTATGTGCTTCTATATGAAATGTCGATCGTTAAGATCGATCAAAGCGTTCTGATTTTATACATAACTTGTTAATTTCACTTTAACAGTAAATCCTAAAATATTATCAGTGTTAAAGTTTTATCACCATGAAAATTTATCAAGGATGGTAGATCAAAATTACTGTGGCTTCATTCGCTGAATTACTACAGAATTAAATAGTATCATGTTTCTCTTTATGGCGGATCTTAGGTTCGCCACATTTAACACTGCTACGTGTCCTGGCCACAAACACCTTTTATGGTGTTTCCCTATGACTTGGGCCCTCGTCTGACTGACTCGCACACTACAGCACTTAGGCCTCATTCAGCACAATAGACGTCTATGAATTTCCCCATCTCGTGGCGAATCTGCACTCTTTGTGGAAAATGGTCCCCGGACGGTAGGGATCGTTTCACAATAACTTCAGGCTGTCCCTTTCGGCCATATACTTCAATGAGAGCGAAATGCTCGTTAACTCAAAAGACCTACTCTTGTGTGAAGATGGCCTCTATACTTCTGCATCTGTCTCGGCCCTGCATGTTTCCGAACATCTATCCACCATCAGTTAGGGCGGTTTCTCGCTCTTCCATTATCCCGTGGGTGCAGCCAAGAACTTCTTAATCTCTTCAGTTCTCATTCGTCTGATACTTCTGTCGCCCACTTCGATGTTATTGTCACTGCAATAATCTTAATTACGTCGTCCGGACCATTGTCCTCTGACGCATTTCTTTGCTTTCCCGTGTTTCCTATTATGTCCCTCTGGCATCGGCTGCATTCGCCGAACACCACCTCCTTCCCCCCCCCCCCCCCCATATCCCTCCACCGCCAAGCCCCGAACTGCTCTTGCCGTACTTTAATAGTTACCACATTATTATACTCCCATACGGTTTGATTGTTGGTAAAACATAAATCTACCAATTTCAGGTCATTATTACGAATTTCTATTCCTGATCAAAGTTCTGTTACTGTTATTCTTCCTAATTTCTATTCGAAGCGCTGGTTATACATTACTTTATTCTTACTATAATTGATTTGCATTCCTCCTTTAAAACTTGCAATAGAAAGTTTGTATTTCTTGACGTTTATCTGCACTACATGCAATCAGTAAATAGATCAGCAGAATGATGGTGGTTATTGGGTGTTCGATGAGCACCTATCCATCCTTTTTCCTCAGTCCAGTGGACACCGTATTATGATGTAATTTAACTATCGACCCCTTCGGCACGTAATCATTTTGAGTATGTGCTGTGTGCATAAATTAATATAAATAACGTCGACTGGAAGAGTAGTTGAACTATCTATTACTCTCTCTCTCTCTC
The DNA here is from genome assembly GCF_023898315.1 of Schistocerca nitens. Taxonomy (NCBI): domain Eukaryota; kingdom Metazoa; phylum Arthropoda; class Insecta; order Orthoptera; family Acrididae; genus Schistocerca; species Schistocerca nitens. Next base: position 739,723,361 of record NC_064614.1, on the reverse strand, counting down.
TCTCTCTCTCTCTCTCTCTCTCTCTCGAACCATCACAAGCAATACAGAAAAATAACACGAGATTCTAGTGATGTAGAACCACTGAAAACAAACTGGAGTACTGAAATATACTAAAATATAAATATACAAGAGCCAGCAGCTTCGGTTACAGCTTGTGTAACTTCAGTGCTGCCTTTTAAACCACTCTAGGTAATGGCATTCTCTCTCCTCCTCCCCACCCTTCCCCACCATTCTCCACTATTCAAGTAGTTCTGTAACGTTGTCTCTTGGAATGTGTGGTCTTGTATTTAGAAGGAACTAAGCTCTTATTCTCAGTCTAACCTCCAACATAACGTTTCTGTAGTTAACCTACGTCATTTTATGGAGATGGCTCCAAAAAGAGCGCGGCTGTAAACTAGTGCTATAGTTCGCGCAGTCCGTCGCTCCAGACTGGGCGCTATGGGTTGCGCGGCAGTCTCACAATGCACAGTGGCAGTTTTTGCAACACTCAGCTGTGCGGGCGCGGAATTTAGGCAGCGTGGGCGGGCCACAGAGTGGTGGCCTGCTAGCGGCCAGCGGAAATAGCATCGTCCCGCTGCCAGGTTGCCGACCTCCCACGGCGTGACGTCACCAAGCGCGGGCGCTACTGGTTTCCCAGGGGTGCGCGCGAACGCAACCTTACTCTTGTATGTCTTTAACAAAAAACGCAGTACTTGTACTTTTCTCCATTTCAGTGAAATTATGGTTGGCAGCGTGACAAAATTAGTTAAAATGTTTTAATGATTCTTGAGACGTATGTGCTCAAAATTCAATAGTCTACGTGGCGTGCGTCATAGAACTTACGTAAAGCCGATTATGGTGATACGTGATATCACAGGTTCATTACGAAACAGACGTTTGGATGTAGTAAGTTGAGCAATTAGCGTTATTTATGTTTGTTATCACATTTAATGTTAACTAAGACGATGTAATGCAGTCTGACACTGCTTTAAAAAGAATTAATAGGGTACTCGAAAACGGCGTAAGACCGAAAGTATAGAACAGTGCATTATTAAACTGAGAACAAAAATTTAGATGGTGTCAAAAGTTGATATACGTAAAACATACATCGTGTAAAATATGTGAAGTACTAAACGAAGTAACAGCTTTACACCATTGAAGATTTATCCAATTGCATTACGAAAGAGTTAAGCTTGCGCCCCCCCCCCCCCCCCAAATTGTTAAATGTGCCACACAACCGTCTCACATAAACGTACATATTTTACACAAATATCGACGCACATGTTAGACTCTTGCATGTAACAGCTTTGTAATTTTAAGAATTTGAAAGCAGCACACATTATAAGGAACGTAATGGGCAACCGGAAATAAATACTTTGGCATTTGAGCTTTGCCTAATCGGTACAATCAAGAGTTCAACCGCAGAGATTACCTTTCGGTGCACAAAAGTTAGTAGAAAGAACGTATGTAGACGTGCGTGTTCTTGTGTCGACACGGTGTCTCGTGATTTCAGCATTTCTTTGGTCGGCGATTTGTGCTGCGTTTGTAATGAACATGCTGTGGTGTGTCAAGGCTTAGGCCTGTCCCACCCCTCATTAAATCGACCAAGACTTACACGAAAAATTGTAAGAACAGTTGGTATTATGTTCTTTAAGTTTGTTTCTTGGGTTCTCAGAAATACTGTGGGAAGAAAGTTTATTTATGTTGCAGATAACGTGGGCAAGGAATAAAACGAATGCTGCAAACTACCGTGAGCCAGGGAAGAGCCTGGGCCGCGAGGGCGTCGAGCTTCCTAGGTCATTGTTGGACAACGTCAAAGGAAGAGATTCTTTCTCTTTGTAAACAGATCGATCGAGTCTTCGCGTAAAAACGTATAGGCGGGTTACACAGTAGGTGGGACCCGATCCCTGTAATACTTCCACAGTTATTAAAAAGGTATTAAACGGCAAAACCAATAGTTCATCATTCATATAGACAGAGTAGTAAAGATATACGAAAGGAAGAGTTACGGCGTCAGAACAGTGATACATCGCTCAGCAACGGAGGAGGACGTAAACCGCGGACGTTACGTTGTGAAAACAAATCAACTTAGGAAACATTAAGTCTGTAATTAAGCATAAAGCCACGTAACACTGCAGTGCGTTATAAAAAAAAGGCGGCTATGGGTAAAACAATATCTAAATAGCAGAGGTTCGAGAAAGACAGTGGTGTCAATGCTTTTTTTGCAAATTTGTGGCGACCATAGAGAGTTTTAATATTTTGTGCTTCGGAAACTGCAGCTATCAGGCTGGCAAGAAAATTTAGTTACGTGGCAACGGGCTACTTCTATACCAGTTAGAGCTATTTCGTATTAAAAAAAAAAAAAAACGTTTCAGTGTTTATTACTGAAATTCGCAAATCTTGCGGCAGATTTTTAGTTCTGTGGAGGGTAATTGAATTTCAGTACGTCATTTGTCGTTTTATGAAACATTTGCAAAAGTGTGTGTGTGTGTGTGTGTGTGTGTGTGTGTGTGTGTGTGTGTGTGTGTGTTTTTCACAAATTCTGCCTTTCTTACATTATCGATGTCTTTCATTTCGGTTTGTAGTAGTTCGTTGAGCTGCAGCTATCTCACCGCCTGTTGTTCAGTTTTCGGGCTCCTCAATTGTTGTTAAGTTACTTTACATCATATTTTGCCCATGTCCAGTTTTCATTAACATATTTCATAAATGTGTAGAGTGCTTCTGTTTTTCTACTTAAACTTGTCTTAATCTTTACAGTCCTATGGTCGCAAACTTTTTGCCTAATACTTGACGTTCAGGTTATGTCATCTTTAATTATTTTTTAAATGATTACTTGTAGCTATAATTATTAGTCTGCAAATGACGTACAGTCTGATGTAATATTATTCAGTACACTGTCCTGACCTTGAGGCGGCAATCCATATGACTTCTTTGTCTGTAATCATTATAAATTCCGGCGTACTTACTTCATACTAAAGACAGTGCAGCACATAAATCACATTAAAGAATAACATAATACTCTGCATAACGAAACGCACATGAACCTCGTTGCCTGTAGTCTGCTAAACAGCGCAAGAGACTACCACCCAACCCGAGAAGCAAGGTGCTTTTAAGTATGGCTTCCATTTAGAGAAAATTATGCATGCACAAAAGCGCATGAGCAGTTGCGTTGTTGGATATGCATGCGCAAAGTTGACCAGAAAAAAGGCATCGCGAGGGCTCACCTTCAGAGATAAGCAGGTACTGGCACTATCTCTTCGCAATACTTTACAAGCAACTTCTACACAGACTTAAATTCTGGAAACTGTTGTAGATTAGCCAACGGTTTGCCCTTGAATAACGCAATCATTCACTGGAATATAGAGGTGCTGCAGAAGAGTTCGATATTGGGAGCAACGAGTTTAATAGTTTTTAAACTGCCGGTCTGGCTAAAACAGCTAAGGTTGCAAGTAGTTTGGACTTAACGGCTTTGCACAAAGGCACTTGACATGTTTAGTATGTTAAGGACCAGACAACAGTTCCTTGCTATTCCGAACACACACCTTCCGTCTAGCAGACAGACTGCATACAAAACTTCCTGGTAGATTAAAACTGTGTGACGGACGGAAATTCGAACTCGGGACTTTTGCCTCTCAAGCCAAGTGCTCAGAGTTCGGAAGGTAGGAGATAAAAGTACTGGCGGAAGTGAAGCTTAGAGCGCATCGTGAGCTATGCTTGGGCAGATAAGTTAGTACAGCACTTGCCGGCGAAAGATGCAGGACCCGAGTTCGAATCTGAGGAAAGCAGAGTTTTAATTTGCCAGGAAATTCCGTATCAGCGCACACTCCGCTGCAGAGTGCACTATATGCTATCTAGAATGATATTTTGTCACAATTTGCTGTCGCTTATCTTCTTGAAGTACTTGGGATTGCAATAGTGGCTTTCGTGCGCAATGAACTCCATATTATCTATACACTGGGAAGTAAAATGGGAAAATAGCTTCAGATTGGCTTCTGTTGAAACCGGCACAGTGAAGAATTCAAACACGCCTCGGCGTAGATCCAGCAACGACGCTTCGCAAACTATTGCGCCATTAGACAGCAGTAGTTGCAAGGAACCAGATAGGACAGATTTGTTTCGGTTGTTATTAAAGTCGCGCTCCGTTGACTGCGACAAGTTAGTTTCGCGTCATACAGGAGATCGGGCCCTATTTCCCGTCCCTCGTGGAGGGCTGTGGGTACACACGCCAAGCAAATCTTAAATTTTGCTCATCATTATACATACCGAAGAAACTTCCCATCAATGCTATGGAAAAAAGGGAAATTCTGTGGTAAGCTGGAGACTTGTATTTATCCCCGATGCGTGGTCGCGTACAGCAATTGGTGGTGCCAGGTTCTCGATAGGCAGAAAGCCTACAAGTAAGCGACATGTTTAAACGTGTGTCACGTAGTATATACTTCACTGAACCTACAGCGTACGCTACGTGGGAATTAAAGTGCCAGTTAAATTATTTTAACTCACGACCACCCATCTATGTATTTCTGTTCCCGGAAACGTGAGCAGAGAATCAGCCAGAGGTAAAAGTGAGGCGGTGTCTGTTGGCAGGTGAACGACTTCCTGTCCGGCAAGGCGCCACTGAACCTGACAATGCGCCTGGGCGACCACATGATGCTGATCCAGCTGCAGCTGTCGACGGTGACGCCGAGCGGCGGGCGGCGCTCCGGCGCGTCGCCGTCCACGTCGGGGGCGAGCAGCACGTCGCGGGTGGCGGCTCCCGCCGCCACCACCTCCAGCCCCGCCCCCGCGCCCGCCGCCTCCCGGCACGCCCACTCTCACGCCCCCGCCACTTCCTCCTCCACCGCCGCCGCTAGCAAACCGTCGCCCTCGCCGTCGTCGTCGTCCGCCGCCCCCGAGATCTGCCGGTGCGACAGCTCGTCGTCCGCCTCCGGGCCCGCCTCCGCTGCCGCGGCCGCCGCCAGACCCACGCTCGACACCCGAGCCCTTGCCGAGGCGTCGCGCAATCTGACGCAGACGCTCAAGCAGCTCTCCTCAGAGGTAAGTCGCCTGCTGGCCATGTCTATCCGTAGGCCGTACTTATCACATCGGAGGGGACTGACGCAATTTTGTGACCTACGTAAAAAATCCGAAGGTCTTTGTCTGGAAAAAATAAAATAATCGTATGGCATTGTTGGTCGTGAGGCCCCATGCGGGGGAGTTCGGCCGCCGTATTGCAAGTCCTTTTTAGTTGACGCCACTTCGGCGACTTGCGAGTCTATGATGATGAAATGCTCGACACACACCGTCATCTCGAGGCAGAGAGAAACCGACTCCAGACAACGAGCTGCGGACGTTGGCTGGAGAAAGTCTTGAAGCAGTGAAACACAACTCACAAAATAATTCGAAAATAACTCTTCTAAGATTAATTTCCGAGCCCTGTTAAGTTCGAAACTTTCGTCAATTATCAACATCGTCGTCGGTAGCTGAGTGCGTTTCCGAATCTCGCTACTAGCAGCATGTTTCTTACATTTAAATTACGTTCTTACTAACAAGTAGAAGTGATGATAAACAAATATTAAGTCATTTTTATACTACATATGTGGTGTTTGTTCCGTTGGACATGTCAGACAGAACACACCTGTATGGTATATCTGTAAGCAGTCTGGTCGAAAGCATGCTCGGATAGCAGAATTCATGAAGGCGACTGCTGACTTAAAGAGGGAAATCTGGGTTAGAGTTCTGGTTCGGCACAAATTTAAACTTTCACCTTTGTAATATTTCTGTGTCCATTTGCGGTTGACGTAGAGACCTCCCTCGAAATACTGAAATCATTTTTAATAAAGTTTTTTAGTTGCTAGTCGTACGAAACCACGTTATAATCAGACGCGCAAAATGGCGTAGTGTTAAACGAAAAGGTATATTCATAAACAGTACAGAATAGTTTCTATGCAAAAAGCAATTTATTTTCTATTTGATGCTTCGCATTTTTTTTTGCAAATTTTAATTGTGAATTCTAAGATCTTAGTGTGATATATAATTAAAAATAAAATGTCACTTCTAATAAATTATCGTGATTCTATGTTGACAGTTGTTAATAAGTATCTGATTTAAATATTAGAAAAAGTTGCTGCTAGCTAGATTCGAACCAGCGACTGTGTTTCAGTATTTCCCGCTATGGACTCGGCTGCCAGTGATCCTACTAATTCTTTAAAATTAAGAAGTCTTCTAATCTTAAGGATACCGGGTACTTTTCCGCCTCAATATCATGTAAAAATAAACACTTATATCTTTCAGGCACTGTTTATAATGTGTGTGTTTCACAGATCTTTTGTTGATATCCGATAATGCAGCACTTTGTAAACAAATTTGGAAGTATTTTGAATGTTTTTGAACATGCTTAGGGTTATTAAAAATTAGAGAAATTTATGCAGTTTATTTTCCAAAATGTTTCCTGAAGTTGAGGTACCATTTGATCCAATGTTATACATTTGAAGGAGACCAAATTTTTACCAGATACGCATGACATGATGACTGAGGTACTAGACCTATTTAATTCCACCTATTATGTATATTAGGATACAAAATCACATCTTACATTTTAATTTTTGTAATTTTTCTTAATAAAAATGTTACTTTTCTATAATTTAGTTGATTCTGTAACAAAGCTTAGGTCTACGGCATAAGTACGAACTACTGCAAGTTACAGAAAAAAATTAGACCAATGCTTTATAAACTTTAGGAAGTATTTGTCTCTGAATTCTGAAAAATGCACCTTGTGGGGAAAATTGAGAATGAAGATGAGTCTAATTACACTGTGCCTCAGTACATTCCTGAAACATGGTCTTCATCCTGCATCATTTCTTAATCTTCAAGCTTCCTCTTCGCATACCTTTTAGCACTTCCTGCTTCTTTGGTAACTTGAAGAGAGTCTTTCAGCTTCATGCACCCGTTGTCACATGCAAGCAATTTATCTTCCATAGTAGAGCCACATTTTATGCCTAAATTACTCAGGACTTCCAACCTTCCTATCACTCCATCATTGAAACATATCACTGCATCTAGTACACTAACTTCTAATGTATTTAGTCCTACAAAAAGCATTCTTTGGTAATCTTTCCCATATGCAATGTCTGAAACTTTAATTTGTATTCTGAGTGCCCCCATGAAGACATTTACTAAGTTTCAGTTTCTATCACTCTGCCTCGACCAGACAGATATTTTCCATCAGATAGCAACTTTCATTTCTCTTCGTAGCATTCTCAATGTAGCACCCATCCTCTTTTACACATGTCCAAAACACTCTAGTTTTGTTACCAAGGTATCACCATAAACATTGAACTCGTTAATTTTATTGAAAGCTTGAGAGTCCCCATCGCCTAGGTACTTCCTATATCTAACATAATAAACAGGCACTGACCTCTGAAATATTTTTAGAGCTCCATCACACTCCATCATAATTCTTAGAACACTGATGTTCAATACGTCCTTCAGTGTTACCATGGCAGGTGTGGCAGTACTTAGATAAGCACTAAACATCAACAACTTTTCCATTCTCCAGAGAAGTAGCAGTTAAAACACCATTCAAGGAACGATGTCCTCCACGTTGCCATGTCCCATAAAGTGCAACAGCAATGTCCCTTGTTCCATTAATATTTACAGGTTCTTCTACTGCACGTTTCATGTCTGCTTTAGACACAACTGTCAAAGCACATAAAAGTACTTTTATGTACTTGCTGAATCTACTGGGAGGTAGGTCCCTCAAACCACAAAACGTTTGAGCAGCCTTTCTCCATTTTCTATTGCACGCATTGCATACACTAACTTAAAATTCACATCATATGAATTATGCACTATGTTCGAAGACATTTTCGAGGTAGATTTATTGCAGGATCTACACAAAACAACTAATTTTGACGCTAAACACTTCATGCTACTTTATTTCCAGTCAGTCTACACCATCAACTGTGTGACTGTATTAAAAAAGTTTCTAGCAAACAGAACACAGCAGGTCATTCTCAAAGGAGAAAAATGTATAGAAATAACAAAGGGCGTGGTCCCAATGGAGTGTTACAGGACTATTACTTTTCATATTGTGTATAGAAATGTAATGTATAACGTCAGCAGATGATGCTGTTAGCGTTGCATCCGTAGAAGTAGCAATGCTAGAAAATTATAGCGAAGTGCAGAAATACCCGCAGCAGATAGACGCCTGACGCAGTTTGTGGCAGTTGACCCTCTACATAAACAATCTATCAAGCATAAATAGACAAAGGCCGGTTGTATGATTACATGACGACAGAACAATTACTGGAAGCAGTCACATCCCTAACTATTTTGTGAAGTATGCGTACGGGGCGATGTGAAATGCAACGATTACTGATTCATAGGAAGAATCCTCAGGAAGTTTAGTCCAACGAACAAAACAGGTAGCTTATAAAATTCTCATTCGACCAATGCTTTTTTATTACTCGTCAGCTTGGGATCCGTACCAGATAGCATTAATAGAAAGAAAGAGAAGATCCTAAACCGAGCAGAAAGTTCCTGAATACGTTCATGTAGTAAGCCCGGGATCGTCATGGAGACACTCAGCCACCTGCAGTGGCAGACGCTCCAAGAGGCATTCTGCAACTTGATGTGGTTTATAAATAAAAATCAGATCAGACATGCCTAGAAGGCTGAACAAATATGTTGATGCCTTCTGCGAATGACTTGCTTAAAGACCATGAAAGTAAAATTAGATATATTTGCACTCCCACAGAGGCTTACCAGCTAGCGTTATTCCTGCGGACCATTCGCGATTGCAACCGGAGAAGGGAAAGTACAGGTGCGTTTACACGTGTACGCCTTCCGCCTAGCCGCCGTGCGACTGCTTGCCTCACGCGCAAGTAGAGGCACTCTTGTAGCTGCGTGCGACTGATGCCATTTACACCTGTGTTTACAGTTAGACTCTTCTACTTCAGTGTGGGACAAGCAACAGCCGCAAGGCGCACAGGTGTGAACGCACCTTAACAATGGTACGCAACGTACCCTCCCACACAGCGAGAGTAGAGGTGTAGATGTAGACATGTGCTGACTACCCCCCAGTAAATGCATATTTTGTGAATTACGATAGTGAAGTAAGAAAACAGTGCACAAATAGAGATGTAGAGGTGGAAAAACTTCGATATTCACACATGGAACCAATAAATTACGGCACAGTGCCGGCTACCGTCTGATAACCGCTTGCGTGATTCAGAGTATCAGTATGTATGTAGATGTATTGTGTGGTGCATAAGTTCGTAGCGCTTTCGTTTTACAGTTTGGTATTGCGGTAGCTATGGGTTTATTTATCGATTGTAACTTTTTATTTGTAGTGCAGTGTTGCTGTTTGTCATTTTGAGAGAGTGGAGCTGTGGACGCTAAAAAAATGGTGCCAAGTGGAAAAATAGTGTTTCCGACATATTCTTCTGTTGGAGTTGGATAGAAAGGTGACAGCAGCGGAGGTAGCCAGGAACATTTGCATTGTGTATGGGGGGACAATGCCATTGGACAGAGCATGGCAAGAAAATTGTTTTTCTCGTTGTAAAAAGGATCGATTTGACGTGAGTGACTATACGTTTAGGAAGAAGTTTGGGGGTTTGAAGAAGATCCTTTAAATCCATTAATTCACGCTGATCCACGTCAGGGTACTTGAGAACTGGCAGATGTGGTAAACTGTGTTCATTTCAGCATCGTGAGACACTTGCACGCAATGGGAAGGTTCAAAAATCGCGTTTATGGGTACCGTACGGTCTAAGCCAAAATCACAAAAATCAGCGGAATGCCATATGTGCTTCTCGGCTTGCTCGTCGGCAGCTGGCTCGTGAACAACACAGACCATTCCTATCTTCTATCGTTACTGGTGGTGAGGAATGGTGTCTTTATGCAAAAACCAGAAAAAGAAATGTCTGAGACCAAAGCAATCCCCATATAAAAGTCCTGTGCGCATCCATTAGGGATGTTATACATCTGGTGGAATAACAGTGCTGTACTACGAGGTGTTTTCCCGAAGTGTGACAATCACTGCTGATACTTTCAGTTACCGAGACGTCTTGCAGATGCAGTCAAAGAACGGCGACGAGGAAGACTGTGTGAACTGATGGTACCTCACGATTCTGCTACACTTACAAAAAAACACTATAGAAGAGTTAGGTTGGAAAGTCTTTCCGCACACTCACTATTCACCTGATCTTGCGTCCTCAGATTTTCATCGTTCCCGCTCTCTATCGAACAACTTTCAAGGAACTTATTTTCTGGATGAAAGTGCGATCCGAATATGGCTCGACGAGTTCTTCGCTCCAAAACCACGTGATTTCTACAGTCGCGGAATCGAAAAGCGTCCCCAGCGTTGGCAGACTGTTGTAAGGTAGTGACGGACAACAGATTATTGGTATCTGAATTATGTTGTTTTTTATCCGTTTATTGAATTTACGTAAAAAGCGCTACGAACTTCCGCACCATCCCAATAGCTGCTAAAGTTCCTCGGTGGCGCTGAGCGCGTACCTGCTGCGGCGGGTCACGTGCAGCTGCGGCTGCCGCGGTCCCGCTTTCCAGGGGAGGCGGCCCCGGCTGCGCTCTGGAAAGCCGCACTGCGCTGCTGTACTTATCACCGGGTGAGAAATCGCCCGCCGATAGGCGCCGCTCCCTGCGCGGCGAAAGTGTATTAGGAGGCGCTGGCACTAGCCCGCTGCTTTCCCTGTCGTTGCGCTGGGGTCGGGCCTCTTACTTCCTTTGCCACCGTTCTATCTGTGTTTGCTTATGTGCAGGCAAAAGAATTAGACGAGCCGAAAAGTCGCATCTGCAACAGACTTTTGTTCGCCAGCAAAACGCTGTAGCCTACATTATCTTCACTTCGCGAGCCACTCTGCAGTGCCTGGCAAAGTGTTCTAAGTACAATATTAGCAATTTTCTGTCCTGTTGCCGACGTTACTGTCGATTCGCTGTAACAGCGTAGGTCAACCATTTCAACGGACGGAGAAATGATACCACCGCAAATACGACAGTACCTAGTACAGCATTGGTGCACGAAACAACTTTGAGGTTAATGGTGTAATTTTATGCCAGTGTACGCGTACTGTCTGCCACCTTATCCTCTGTCCACGAGCACCTAAAGTTGTTTGTAGGAAAAGCGGATGTTCGACTTCGGTTTATAGGGAAAATTTTAGGAAATTGTAGGTCATCTACAGAGGAGACGCGTTCTTGGATACTGCTCGAGAGTTTGGGTTCCATAACAAGTCGGATTAAAGGAAAAATTGAAGGAATTCAGGGGCATGTTGCAAGGTTAATTGTAGGTTCCACAGACCCGCGGGTATTAGGGAGATGCTGTGTAATGGGAATCCCTGGAGAGAAGACTGTCTTTCCTTGAAACACTTGAGGAAAAAAAAAATTCGGGAACCGGCATTTGAAGCTGACAGGGCAAAAATTCTACTGCCGCAATAACAAATTTCGCGTAAGGGTACAGGGACCTTCTGCGATGATCCATATGGTGGAGTGCGGATGTAGATAAGAGTAAAAAGCAGCAGCATAGTACTCGCCCTGTGTTACTCGAAAAATTTCATGACAAACTTCCATCTTCCAAAGATTTCATTCTAATTTCCTCGAGCATTTATATTAGTTTCGTGTGGGATATACCGATCTATAAAGATCCTAGGAACGCATTTCTGCATTCTGGCCTATGCCTGCTGCCGGGCGTAATTTAAAATTATCCACATAGGACTAACAGGGGAATACAGAACGTATACATAAAACGGGAGCGAGTTTCTCTCATGGAAGAGCTCGCAGAATTACTGAGAAACCTTATATGGCAGAAGCAAGAAGGTAAATGCCAAGTATGTCGCTAAAGTTTAAAGAACTAGTATTACGTGAGCAGGTAGGAATATTTACAGCTCCCGTAAGGACAGCAAGAACAGGATTAGACTAATTACATTGCGCACAGAGGCATATAACCAGTGTTTCCTCCCCCGTTCCGTACAGGAATGGTCCGCGAAGAAACCCTACAACAGGGTACAATGGAAGTACACTCTGCCATGCACTCCAGTGGTGTAGAGTTTGGAGGCGTTGAGCATCATCTAAGAACTACCTCCAACCTTTCATCATGTTAGGTCACCTATGTGTTCCGTAAATGGATATCAATTCGCGGTATTTTCAATGGCTACCGGTTTTTGTCACCTGGATAACTAAATATGCGTAGGTCCGATAGTTCCGTGGTAGCCTTAGATTGGCAGGTTACCTTGGAATACAGTGCTTTGAGTTCGGTTTGCGAAACGCACGATTGGCCAGGCGTTGGTGGCAAGAATGTCTTCCGCGACTGGCGTGTTAGTTTCCTTGCGTCGCAGAGTAAGCTTCGTCGGCTTTCTCCTGCCGAGAAAGCGGAGAGCGGGGGCGCGCTGCAGACACTCCACCAAAAAAAGGTCCGCTGGTTTCTAAAGTACAGCCTGTCACTGCGGCGGATACCATAGCTTCCACCATTCCGTCGGCTTAGCTGTTGACGAACCATACAATAATTAATTACACAGAGCATGCAGTAGGCCTTTCTCTTCCGGCATCCCTTATCGGTTCAGCCGTAACGGGAAAACATGAAACAGTTTTCAGAAAATCATGACTACCTAGTGAACAACACATTATTTTATCCTGTCCCGTTTTTGCGCCTCATTTTTCTGCAGTTGCAGTTGCCCAGGTAACACATTTTGTACAATATACTGCCTTCCGCGACGGTAACGAGTTTTATTTAGACCTTATTTGGACCATAAACATTTCGTTTTGTTCTAGAGCATCTTCAGTGATCCATGCAATAACTTGGTTTCGTCACAAATCAGTCTGTCAAGATAATAAGCAATTCCCTTGTTTTACATTACTACTATTAAACTGCAGTAAATTAAAATAATTACTCCTGAGTTTTGCCTCGTGCTTCCTTCCTAATGTTCTTCCATACGTAGGTGCTCAAATTTTGACATTTCGCTTCACTGACGCGCGCTTTTCTTGTGTAGATGCACTTACAACGTTGCAACAAAGTACACGAGGTGGAAGTGCCTACACAACATGAAAGCTAAAAAAGTATACAGTGTCATTGAAGTGCAGTCACTTAAAAACAGAGCACCTGTGTGTGGAATAATATTTAGAACGAAGTAGGAAGCAAAAGATTGTGATCATAATAGCAACTTAAAACGCATGTTGTCTAAATACTTTGTCTACACTTGCAAAAGGCAGTAACTACTCTTCGTGATACACTGGTCGGGCCTGCTGCCGGACCATACAACGATCGTGACCAAATTATCTGAGCAGTCCACCTGGCCACCATCTTCAGGTGAGAACACGGAACTCAGACTGAAAGGCGAGATGTAACAAACCTTAAGATAGCGGCCATGTGGCTCGCTGAAATATTGTAAAGATTGTGTGATCCAGCTGCAGACATGACAATAATATTGTCGCTTAATATACAAGACTACGTAGTCACAATAATTTTCATCGTCTTTAAAGCATTCCCCGCCCGAATAAAGTAGTATTAAACATACTTTCATCTCTTAAATTTCTGTGACTGTCAGCAGTTGCTTCAGTTACTAAATTGGGCCTGGTGATATAGTACTAATAGCATTTTTTTTCCTTCAACTTGTTTCGAAAACGTTGGTAAATCTCAACATAAGAGGCCCAGATGGGGATTAAAATCGCCATTCCAACCTAAGGTAGGTCCGATGGCCCAACAACTAAGCCACCTCAATGGATTTTTCATGTTAAAGGAGAAATAAACGCCGGCCTTTGTGGCCGAGCGGTTGTACGCGCTTCAGTCTGGAACCGCGCGACCGCTACGGCCGCAGGTTCGAAACCTGCCTCTGGGCATGGATGTGTGTGATTTCCTTAGGTTAGTTAGGTTTAAGTAGTTTCAAGTTCTAGGGGACTGATGACCTCAGATGTTAAATCCCATAGTGCTCAGAGCCATTTGAGTTTTTTTTTTTAGAAATAAACTAGCAAGCAACCACGCCCATGTCTAATTGATAGTAAAGATTTCACGTATGAAATATAAGTTTATCTATAGTGGCGGCATCGTCTCGATGTTACTTTCCGATGACATACCTACTTACCTTCTGATAAAAATTACATAGAAATTTTGTCGAAAGAATAAGTGTCAAACGGCTGACAAGCTGGAAATCGTAATCCACATTTCGTAACGGTTAAGTGTACGGGGCTTCGGTCATTAACTGACAGTCATGCAGCCACGCTAATGACGGTGGGTCCGTGGAAAAGAAACATGAATGTGCGTGGCAGTCCCGAAGGTGGACCACTGCTGATGGGCAAAGGGTAGCCGTCCCTCATTTTCCAGGAATTTTGCTTCGTAGAACGTGCAGACTGATTTCCTTAAGGAACAATTGTAGCCACCAATCCTGAACGAACTAAGACTGGCCTGGAATCTTATTGATTGGAGTAGAAGTGTCTTCAGTGATTAGTCCTGCTTCGAATAGTGCCCCAATGACTAGTGAAGACTTGTCTGGAGATATCACGGACAGTGGTGGGATACCAACCTGATAGTCTCTGGCCATACGGCCCGACCGCCAGAAGTCTGGGGATGCTATTTCATTTCGTAGAAAAATCCCTGTGGTTATTCGCGCCACCATTACGGCACAGCGTTATGTCGACGCTATTCTGCGCCCCGTTTAGTTGCCCTCCATGGCAAGCCGTCGTGGGTGACATTTCAGCAAGATAATGTCCGCATGCACACGACAAGAGTTTCTAATGTTTGTCTCCGTGCTTCCCAAAACCTACCTTCTCCAGAAAGGTTGCCGTATCTCTCTCCAGTTGGAAACGTTTGGACCGTAGTAGGCGGGGCCCTCCGACCAGCAAAGAATTTTGACGCTGTAGCTCGCCAAATGGACATAATTCAGCTTGATATCCTTTAGGACGACATCCAACAACTCTCACCAGTGCCAAGCCGAAGAACTGCTTGCACAAGGACTAAAGGTGGATCAAAGCATTATTTGCTCAATTTGTGAAGCTATTTCTTTGCGTCTCACTGAGGCAAAAATGGAGTGAAGCATTCATACAAAAGGTTCAAAAATCATTAACCTAGGCTTGCTGGTGCATCAAAGTAGCGGTCGCTTATTCAGGAACAGTTTCATGTAGGCTCATGCTTTATGTTCGGCAATGTTTCAAGACAGTGCGTGCTCATAAAATGACCCGTACTTCCGCACCCGTGATAGTTGACAGTGGCAACTTCCTAGCCATACATTTACCACGTGCGTTGCCATCGCACATCTGTGCTTAACTGCGTGGCGCGTCTTCAGCCAAGTGGGTCAGGGCAACCCATTTAATTTCGAAACTTGCTTTAAAGTTAGAGCTAACATCTTTCCCACCTACTGCTGTTTCAGAAATCAGCGCTGTCGCTGGGCGCAGCAGTAAACATGGCAAGCGAGCCTCGTCGTGGAAGAGACTAAACAACGTACTGGCGTTTCGCGCGCGTTGGATTCGAGGCCATGCCTTGAAACTGGCATACTGTCATGTATGTTAGACATTGAGTGTTGTCGAGAGTGGTGGAGCGGGCGGGGTGTGGCCAATGGAAGGAGAAAACTCCGTTCTCGTGCGCAGACTAATGTGGGGACATGAGCCAGTTCTACCCGCCCGTCTCCCGTGTGGTCTCTACCTAAAATGGATGTCGAACTGGAAGTGTCGCTGAGCCGGCGAAAGATGTTGGTTGCGGCTACCGTGTTGTAGTTAGGCAAGAAATAGTGTCGCTTTTACGCGGAGAGATTGGTTCTGCGTCCACGTGTGTATATTGTATGCTCTCCATTGCAGAACAAAACATGGACTGCTTCAAAATTGGTGGAAAAAGTGACAGTTCTGTCAGGAAAGAGCACTGTTCTGTCCTTCGTGAACGATTTGTTCTCATTCTTTACATCCACGTGTGCCCAGCTATCCTCTGAGTTTAATATTCTATACTTTTTCGCAATGACTCATTGCGGAATATTCATTTATTCCTTTAAAAAGTAGCTCTTTCGAAGGCTTCCTGTAGTTTCTTCGCCATTGTCCATTTCCTACACCCATATGAAGCCGTGCTGCAAACGTAGCTTTCATTGAAGATCTTCCTGTTCTCGAGGTCTATACTTTGACTGTTTGCCTTGTACAATTATTACTACTTTAGCGCTATATTTATTCTTAACAATTACAGCCTATTACCGGGAAGCTAACGTGGGCCATACTAAAATTTTTGTAGTTAATAATGTATGTATTAACTATTCCTGGTACTTACTAAACACTACTACTACTACTACTACTACTACTACTACTACTACTACCACCACCACCACCACCTTTCTCTACGAAACTGCAATAAAACCCATACAGTTGGCCACCTACTAATGCCACTGTTAGTAATCTGAACATTCTTCGTTGAAATATTCCGGCCGGCCGAAGTGGCCGTGCGGTTAAAGGCGCTGCAGTCTGGAACCGCAAGACCGCTACGGTCGCAGGTTCGAATCCTGCCTCGGGCATGGATGTTTGTGATGTCCTTAGGTTAGTTAGGTTTAACTAGTTCTAAGTTCTAGTGGACTAATAACCTCAGCAGTTGAGTCCCATAGTGCTCAGAGCCATTTGAACCATTTGAAATATTCCGACTAATGAAACTGACTTAATAAGCTGCAATCTGAGCAGATATACTCGAACCATACGTGACAGCTGTTAGTATACACTAGTGGTATGTTTCGATTATTTTCAATGGAAGTCGCCGCAGTTACCTACTTGCAATGGTTATAATTTTGTGCATCACGTTTATAGCTTTTCTACCTGCTTTCTCAGGCATGACGACCCAGAATGACGACGTTCAGGAATACTCAGTTATCTCATTAGAGCCCTTATGATCGTTATGTCGTTTATTTTAGAATTCCGTGCTGGGTTTTCTTTCAGCAGGAGGCACGTAGTTTAGATATACTAATGGAAAATTTGACCCAAAGACAACTTTGCATTATCTTCCTTCTTTGCATGATCTTTCTTCACTCATCTCCCTGTGTAGATAGCAAAATTCGTCCAGCTCGTAGTCTGTTATTTGTATTCAATATTAACTTTCATACATGTCTTAAAGAACACACTGCTGACAATTCACAACTGTGCTAATTACGGTAGGATGTAGACGGTGGGACATTCGGAAGTTTGGGTCGGTCCAGGGAGATAAGCAGGAAATCCGGGTTAGAGTTCCGGTTCAGCACCAATTCTGATACCACTATTGGGTAATAGATGTATACCTAAGACAGCTGGAACCGAGGAATTAGTTTTCAGCGAATTTCGACTTCACAGTATTTCTTGCATATCTGCTTATTACAGCCATCAAGGACTCGCTCTGTCGTCTCTCTCTGGTCACGTTGATAGCACGTAGGAATGTCAGATTGCGCTGAATAGAGCCCTCGTTAGTATCAGCTGCGGCAGTGGCCTGCAGGCACCGTAAATACCGCGTCGTGCCAGGGCGGTACAGTACACAGTAGGTGTCGCGAGGTGAATGGCATTGTGCGTCCTGAAGGCTGCTACCTCGCTTTTGTGCTGCTGCAGGTATGGGGCAGGGGCCACGGTCGCCTCAGCTACCTGGCAGCGTTTCTGTGTGCTACGGCACCATCAGCCCCGGCTACCTGCTGCGACACAGATTGATACTTCCGTCCACCTGTTGGAATGAAGCTTAGAGCCCTCACCATAACTCCTCCCCCCCCCCTCCTCCTTCCCCACCAGCAAAACACGCACACGCACAATTTTTTCCAGCTAACATGGCTGCTGAGACATGCTGAAGGCTCATTCTTCTGTTACGTTGAGTAAAGTACATTGTAACATGAAGTTTGTAAATACTTAAATCAACAGAGATAGCGTTTCAGAGAAATGCTATAAAATGTGACCAAAGAGGACAAAACAAAACGGTTTCTTGCACTTTGACTTTTTGGAACAAGACTGTGTTGTGGACGTCTTTGTACAACGAAAAGAAATATAAATGTGAATGTCTCCAGTGATCAGATTCTTTTCTGGAATGTTCACGTAACTTAATACGTTGTCTGTATTATAGTACGCAGCATGGCATGTTCTTGGAAGCATTATGATAAGTTCGCTTTAACTGCCTCTGCGCTAGAGAAATATTGTTCGGCCGTCAAGCTTGTAGAAATGTTACACATGTTACTGTTCATCTGGGCAACAAAGACGTCCGCAATATTTGGCCACTAGGTGCCTTTGTACACGCCGTCATTTTTTATGATCCCTTTCGCGAGATATGTAGCATAAATGTCGCGCAGTCTCCTTCGAATAATGCGCTGCTCTTTCAAAAAAACCCACCAAAACTAATCCTGCCAGTCACCATCATAAATACTTATTTCACATTATCCCGTTTCATATCGCTTCGTCGTCTTCAGTCCATCTCAATCGTTGCTGGATATAGGCTTTTCCCATGTGTTTCCATTGTCCTCGACTTCATGCCATTGGTACTATAGTGTTTCAACGGCCTTGCCGGAATGGTAACACCGGTTCCCGTCTGATCACCGAAGTTAAGCTCTGTCGGGCTGGGCCAACACTTGGATGTGTGACCATCCGGTCTGCCGAGCGCTATCGGCAAGCGGAGTGTACTCAGCCCATGTGAGGCAAACTGACGAGAAACTTGATAGAGAAGTAGCGGCTCCGGGTTCGTAAACACCCATGTCGGGAGCGAGGTGTGCTGACCACATGCCATTCATATCCGCATCCAGTGACGCCTGTGGGCTGAGGATGACACGGCGGCCGATCGGCACCGTTGGGACTTCATGGCCTGTTCGGGTGAAGTTTAGTTTATGGTACCATAGTATTCCAGCCACCAGCTTTACGTCGTTAAACCATCTCTTTTGGGGCCTGTCAATGCCTCATGTGGACCCTTGGTCTCCAGTGGACAATGTTAGGGGTCTATCTGCTGTGATCTTATCGAGTTACGTGTCCGACCCATTGCCACTTCAGTCTGAAATTCTAAACGTCTGTTAACTTTCTTCTTTTTCTAATGTCCTCTGATCATATCATATCCTATCCCTAAGCCCGCGTCCTGTAAGCGGCCGACAGCGTCAGGCGGTAAAACACAACCGCAGTCATAGATCAGGAATGTCCTACGTGAGCGACATCGGTGTCGCTGCCTTTCTCCCGCTGCAACTAGCGACGTTTGAATTCAAACAGGCGGCCGCGGTGGTCTAGCGGTTCTAGGCGCTCAGTCCGGAACCGCGCGACTGCTACGGTCGCAGGTTCGAATCCTGCCTCGGGCATGGATGTGTGTGATGTCCTTAGGTTAGTTAGGTTTAAGTAGTTCTTAGTTCTAGGGGACTGATGACCACAGATGTTAAGTCCCATAGTGCTCAGAGCCATTTTTGAATTCAAACATGTTTGAATCTTGTCGCTGCAGTACGCGCGACAGACAGCGACAGCCACGTGTCTTCTCAGCAAAGCAGTGCCAGCGGACTCGACGGCAACTATGAATTACTTACCCGATTTTAAGAAAACTATTCGGTGAAAAAAAATTGATTCTTCCGCATCTTATAGCTTGATATGTTTAAACGATAAAGGTCTGAACTTCTTTCGTTATTCGTCATAGTTACCGTGCTGCACGAAATTGAGTACATGGCTGCACGAAATTTTTAAGAGTTTACAGAGGTAAAATCACATTGCGTAGACTTTCCGTATAGTTCATTTAAGGCCATACATTATTGCGTATGAAATGTAACCAATGTATCTAAATTGTATTTAAAGTTGAGATATTGGTTGTTATATCCGCGGACGGGTCGCTCGTGGCGCGTCCGAACCTTTCCTGCACTTCGGGAATCAAGTGGCCGTAAATTCGTCTTATCTCCAACGGCTCGAGATATCGAAACAATTTTTGGAAATGACAGCACCTAGAAGGGGCTATTTTGTCATATGAAAAACAATCAATACGTTATTGTAAACGCGTGAGCAGACGAAAAAGACTCCCTGTGTATTACACCATGAGGTTTCATCCGAATTTTCATAGGTAAACAGGGTATCGAAGTGACCAGCGTGAGGTATAATTTTTCATGAAAATATTTAATTGCTTGAAAGTAATCAAGGTAGTTAACGAAAACTTAATGAGTTGAGGAAGAATTGAAATATTTCATGAAAAGCTGCTGCCAAGCTACGTAAATAGTGTCAAAAATTTCATCTGTTAAAGGCCTAGCTGCTTTGCATATAAAGAAGTCATTTGTGCGGTATTTAAATGTCAAACAGGCTTCCTTCGAATCAAGTACGTTTAGGAAGACCAACGAGGAGTCAATAAGATCATGCTTTCTGAATAAAACTTGAAAATAAAAAATGAAAGAAATAAAATATTTTACGAAATGATTTGTATAAAAGAAATAAGATCAGAGAAACATTCTATGTGCCTTTGAATGATGCTCGAAAACATAACAGAAAATGAGGTGCACCAAACGTTTCCCTAATTTTTTATTTCATACTTTTAGACAAATCATTAAACAAAACGCCAGACTTTCTTTTCAAAAATTTTGTATGCTTTACTTTTACAGACTATTTAGATTAATTGAAACGCTTGGCCATAACACTGACTGCTGATGAATTATGTTTAAAATTTCAAATATCTGTAAAAGTTGATAGTTCATTGCAATTTATTGGGAATTTAACGTGTGTGATAAACTGAGATAGGTGTGTACACTTACAGATAGTTCTTTGCCAAGAACTTAAAAATGTACTTAGCGATGCAGTGCAAACAGTATACATAAAAATTAGTATATAGAATTGTAACTGAGTTAGCTAAAATATAATAACCCGGAATCGAATCCTGGATCTTTCCGATGCTTGCACTCACGAGCTAAAGCGCGAACTCTACACCACCTCTACATTCGTTATTAATCTGTGTAATTTATCTGTATATTTAGGGTAGTCAGTCATTCTTCCGCTGTTATTGGCTGTTAACAGTTCTTGCTCATGTAAAAAAAATTAGTATTTAATTTATTGATGAGATAGTCGAATGCTCCTCTGCTCATTTACGTAAATTCGAAGAATTTGTCTGATCTTCGTAATTGATATTTATGAAATTCTCCTTGGAGATTCCTTCCTTTATAAATTTCATGCACAGCATTCCTTTTCGCTTTATTTTCTGAAGTAAATCTAATTTTGCAGCGTTACTCTCCAGCTACAGTATTCCAGTTTAGGGGCGCTATTTTACAGAAACAGTTGGTTGGCTCTAAGCGGCCATCTTGTAGCGCGACATGGTCGCTCGTACGCAGGACACCCGAGCTTATCGCCCGATGGATGGTCTCTGTGTCGCGTATCCAGAAGTCGGTCGCTCACGTAGGACAAGGCTGGCTCCTGGCATCTGTCGCGCCATAGCTTGTTGCGAGCGCTTTAGTTGACACACTCTTACCTTAGTCAGTTAACATTCTGTAGGTTATTGCAGATACAGATCTTGGCCTGCAGGTTATTTTTGACATCCTTGTTGGTCAGCATAAATCTTGGTTACTGGAATGCTGCCCAGCTCAGTCCTGAGACATTTGTGTTTTTTGGTTGTTTTGCACTAAGGCTAAGGTAGATATATTCATAAACTACTTCTATAGATCGGTTTCCGGTTGTAAGTGGTTGGGCTTCGCATTTTTGTTTTATTGGTGTTCATTTCCAGTCTTTGCAGAGTCAAGTTTTAATTTTTGGATCAAAATCTTTCCTTATTCCAGATCTTCACTTACGATCCTCATCATGATAGCCGAACAGCAGAGATTTCGTGCGAACCATTTATTTTTATTGCACTGTTATTCCAGGTAGTGATTTGAATACTCTTTCCTGTGCAAGGGT
The DNA here is from genome assembly GCF_023898315.1 of Schistocerca nitens. NCBI lineage: Eukaryota > Metazoa > Arthropoda > Insecta > Orthoptera > Acrididae > Schistocerca > Schistocerca nitens. Next base: position 739,701,611 of record NC_064614.1, on the reverse strand, counting down.
GAACAGTTTTGGAGAGAAGTCACCTTGGTATCAGTAAGATCGTAAACGGCAAGGGTGTTTGCCATCTTAATCCACTCTAACTTTCGCCTATTGATAGACTATTTCAGGAGCTTTATATGCATTGATTTTATCCTGGCATTCTCAAGAGCCTTCTTGATTGCCCAAATCATCTTGGAATCGAAAGCTTTTAGATTACCCATAAAGGCCAGATAAATCCTGAGTTGTACTCAGTTCTTAAAGAGGAAGGCGAATAGTCTGGATGTGATCATAGTCTGTGACCCGTCAAAGGCATTTTACTGCGTGAACTGCAATATTCTCCCTGATAAAATGTTTTGTTGAAGTGATGGAATAATTAACCAATGGATAAATCTAACCAAAAGAATGCAAAAAGTTATATTTAATAATGCAATCAGTCAAGCACGGCAGATTCTCATAACTGACTGTGGAGAAGTCATTTCTGGGGTCGACAAGGTCAATCTCAGGTCCAGTATTTCTTGTAGACGTAAATACCGCCTGACTAATAAACAAGCATACCTTAATTTTTTGTGGATCGCAATAGTATAGTAATCAATCCAAACGTAAATATAACAAAAGGAATGGCAAATAATGTTCTTAAGTGTTGTTGACTGGTTTTCTGCAAATGTTTCAAAAAACAACGTATCGAGTTCTACATGTAGAAAGGTAGCTACTACACCGACGGCATGTTTTAACACGTGGAAAGGGAATAATGAAGAAGAAGAAGAAGAAGAAGAAGAAGAAAGCTTCAAAAATATTTGGTGTCCATATAGATGAGAATTTAATCCGAAAAAAGCATGTCTAGTCTCATTTGCACTTATCACCATTATAAATCTTGGTGAGAGACAAATCACTAAGTAGATTTGCGTGTTTTCTTTGTCATATGGGATAGTGTTCTGGGTAAGATGGTGCCCATTGCTCAAAAACGTGCTGTACGAATGTGTGGTGGTCACCCACAATGAACTTGGAGGCATATTTTTAAGGAGTTCAGACATTTTGAATAATGCTTCACAGCATATTTTCTCACTCGTGAAGTTTGTTGTAAATAATCCAATGAAGTACAGAAGGGACAATGATATTCACTAGACTAACAGAACAACAAATGACATTCATTATTCCACGTTAAGGTTTGTCTTGAGCGAAAAAGAGCACACGATGACGCCATCAGTTTTTGAGCGCTTATTGAATAAGTCACACAACAAAGATAAATTTGAAAAGAAACTGAAAGTTTCTTATTGACAACTCCTTCTGTTCCATAGTAATCAGAAAATGTAATGGTTACGTAATACACATCAGCATTTAAAAAAAATTATAAATGATCAGCATGTAGCCGTATTTACCAACGTATGTGTACCGTGAATGTAAAATGGCTTGTTCCACAACGTAAAGATTAATGGTACAAATGACCCACGAAACAAGTAAATGAAACCCTGGTGTACATACATTACAAGGGATAACTCGGAAACACTGCTATCGTTTCATCGTTGCCCATACCGCAGTATTATCCACCAGATGGCTCTAGAAACAGTCAAGTCGCCAGAGATCAAAGCACTAAATGTCGCGGCAAGCGATCAATCAAGGTCGGCACCCGAGCCGGCGCGCTGTACCGAAACGGGTAAATGGGTTAAAGTGAAACGCCTGCGGCTGTGGCGGACTGACATTGCCGCGGTGTCGCAAGGCGGTGTTGCGAGGCCAGGCCGTCACATGGGCGGACGAGCCCGCTGGCTGGCTTTCACTCTCACTGGGCGCCGCCTCGTGTGTGTGTGTGTGTGTGTGTGTGTGTGTGTGTGTGTGTGTGTGTGTGTGTGTGTGTGTGTGTGTGCGTGTGCGTGTGTGTGCGTGTGCGTGTGTGTGCGTGTGCGTGTGTGTGCGCGCAAATAAAATGCAGAAATGCCTAAGTAAGATAGATGCTTGGTGTATGGAGGGCAATTGACCCTCAACTTTAATGTATTACTCCAAAGTACATACAACCAAACAACTTGAGTGGTATAGATATAATAAATTATACACAAAAACCTTTCTTGTTAATCATTCAATATATTAGTGAAAACCATATCAAAAACTCTACATTAGTTTCCTGAGATTAGCAGTCGCAGACAGAATAAGAGTTGGAAGACTTAATTGTAAACATCATACACATGTATACATAGTTGTGAAATCAACATCTAAGATGTTGGTCATACAAAAGCTTTGTCTTTAATCACCTGAAGTAGATTAAAAAGTGACAGAAAAATCAGTAAGTTTAATTGATGTGCTAAGTTATGTACCAAATAAACATTAATGTTGTTGACAATAGGCTGCCCATGACACTCGGTGTGCCCTTCATATGTGGGCATTCAGTAAAAATTTTTGGTACTGTAGATATTTAGTGGCTTGATTCTTCTTGATGATGAATGTAGCAGAAAAGCATATGAATAGTGATGCAATTTTTTTTAGTTTTTCTTCCTGTGTGGTGTGGGCCTTAACAATGCAAAGAAAAATTAAGAACATTTGAGCATTCACTGATAAATATTTGACAACCAAATGTTGTATGTACAGGTTTTTGGTGTCATATCAGATGTACATTGAAAGTCAACCTGTCATTTTAGTGCATCTAATCATAAACAAATTGAACTACAATAGATCTTTCACTCCTCAGTGAAGTCTATTCTGTTCCAAAGCTGTGAGGAATAAAAACTATACAAAATGAGGACATGAGCACAGACGTTTTCCTTTTATTAGGAAGACCCTTCCAGATTGATTATGAGGTGTGGCCCACATCTGGGTTAAAGCTAGCAGCAAGTTTGACTGCTACAGAATTGAAACTTCAGTATGGAAAAACCACACAGGCTGTGGTTAAGCCATTGTCTGTGCTATACTTTCTGCTAGAACTGCTAACTCAGGAGAGTATACAAGAGACCCTCTGTGGATTAGGGTGAATAAAAAAAGTGTAAAGAAAATTAAAACAGCAAGATTGAGTCTAGAGTTCAGTGTAGGTAGCTTGGCCATTGCCTCATAAACGTAGAGGTCTAGTCAGTTTCCAATCTTAAGTCTCATATGAAGTTTCATCTGGAAGCTTAAAGCATAAACAATTCTGCTGTAACATTATTTTCGATTAACTGTTTCTTGTGTAAGGTTAATTATATGAACTAATTAGGCCTACAGATCACTAATTATAAATATAATTATTTGCATGTTGACAAAACAGGGAATTGCAGGTTATTTACATATAACACCCTATTTTCAGGACAATGCAAGAGCACGAAGACAAGGCGCTATAATAGAATCTATGCACCATCATGGCAAGGGAGTGTACTCGGGCACATTTTCTGGTGAGTAATGCAATCACAGTGATGCACAAATCTGTGGTTAAAATATTTTTCAAGTAGAAGCTTATGTACATCAGAGCTGGTATTGTTGCACTTAATTTTTTTCCATCTGGGGGAGGGAGGGAGAAGAATTGTTAATAAAATGATGCAAAAAACTAAGAAAGAAACATATGCAGCACATTCATGTGTAAAGTCTCCCACAGAGGTATTTCTAATAATGGCATCTTTTCTAAATATCTCTGGATTAGCTATTAATCGTGGCAAAAAGCACTTACTGAAATTCCAGTTTATGCCTGCAATATCACTGTTTTATTGTTGTGGTTACTTTTAATAGTACGTAAAATTCCTGCTATTAAATTTGCCTTTTTTGTTAAGTTTATTGGGAAGTTGTTTTACTGATAATTTCTGTTCTCATTCCTGTTAGTCCTACAAATTTAGGTTGTGTTATTTATATCTGCTGTGCATTAAGCATATAGATTCTTACAGCTTTCAGTATCAAAGGAATTGCTTCTTGCAATGAATTGTAAATTCCTGGTGTAGACCGTTAGCTGCATTCATGTGAATTCACCATCACACTTGTAAATGTTCAGATTCTTTGGTATTGTATATGATGATTAAGTATGTAGGGTCACTGGCTTAAGATATGCCAGGCATGATAGGCCCATCCTTCATTTTATAAGCAATCGAAAGTGCAGTTCAGTATAAATTCTACAATGTTCAAATGTGAAAGTCTTAATTTAGATGAATAATGTAATGTTTCCTTTCAAAATTTTGAGCATTCTCAGATGTGAAGGGTGAACTGCAAAGCAGACATTAATATTACAGACAGTAGCTCCAATCTCTCATATTCTTCGTGCCATTGGATACAAAATATGAACGTGCTGAATCATTTGGACACAGACAACACTCAATTGTCTTGATGGTGGGCTTCACTATACTGAGACTGCTTCTTTACCTGAGAGTTTTGTTTGAAATGAAATGAAATGACTGGTTATGAAATATTATTGTAGTAAAATGTTAATTACAGAAACATTTATTTCATGAGTTTGTGAGGTAACTCATCATTGGAGTAAGTTGCTCATTGGAGATAATTAAGTCCTGAACTCCATCACTTTGTCTAAGAAACAAGTTGATAAATGCTTAAGTACATTTAAGTACTTCCACTAAGCTCTTGTAATCTTCTCGTAATTTCATATTCATACATCTGTTATATAAGAACTGAGGATGACAAGACATAAATAAATTTGTACAAAAGTGTCTCTGTTTGAGTAGACTAAATTTATGGTGTGGAGTTTGGAGACACACTGAATTACCTGTTCTAAATCTTGTCATCTAATGATAATCCATTTGCCTTAAGCTCAGATGACTTTAAATTTTCTTTATTGCTGTTTTCAATAACAGATCTGGCACTTTTCTGCTCATATATTTTTGTATCATCATTATAAACAAAATAGTAAAACGTTTGACAGCTCTATTTTTGTATTTTGTTACATGGGGAGAAGTTGTTAAAACTTCCTAAGTTTCTTGCCAAAAATAACTTCCCCATTGAAATATGTCCCACATGATTTAAAATTGTGCCTAGCTAGTACAGTGCATTAAAAAGTGAAGCCCCACTGAAGACATGGTTGGATGTCAATGTATAATTGAACATGTACACACCATCGATTATAGAGCTGTGGTTATATGATAGCAGCCACCAGAGTGCTCTCGTATTTAGTGTTGTTACTGGGCCTGGAGTTTGTACACAGTCAGCAGAGAGGTCGCTGAATCACATGAGTAAACATTCTGTGTCGGACAGTTAAACACCTGACCCGGGTTTGAAAGGCACCTTATTGTCAGGTTTTCATGTAGTTGTCAGGTTGAATTTTGCAATATCCAGATATGTGGGGGCATTTGGATGTGACAGTGGTCCATTTGTGGACTGTATGGAAATGTGGCAGCACATATACTCGTCAAGGTTCCAGTCACCCACATCTGACAAACACAAGGTAGAATCGCAATATTGTGCTGCAAGCACATCGTAGCCCCTTCACATCCAACTCTGCCATCTGAGAACAAGTAATTGACTCATTGCAGTGTCATCATCCTGCACAATTGTTGCAGACAATCAGCATCTAGAGTAGGGTATTACCATCCAATGTGTAGACTGGTGTTTACATCACAACGCTAATGGCTGCCATGGCAGGGAAGCATGGACTATTGACTGGTGATGTGTGCATGGGCAGTTGAGTTGTAGTTCAGTACTACCTCAGATGAAAATCATTATCGAGTATGGCTGTGACCTGGTAAGAGGTCTGGAGAGGAAAAATTATGTTAATCTTAGTGTGATGGTGTGGGGAGCAATGGAGTGTAAGACTTCAGTTCACATCTGGTAGTGATTAAGAGAACCCTGACATCAGACATCCTGCCTCCTCGTGTTATGTCCCACGCAACAGTAGTGCGATTGCATTTTTCAGCGGGAGAATACACAACACACAGCACGTGGGTCTGTTAACTGTATGCGTGATGTTGAGGTATGTACAGCCAGCAAGATCCCCTAGCTCTTTCTGTGGTAGAACATGTGGAGCCAGATCTGATGTAAACTCCATCCCAGTGCCACTACGCAGGATATTGAACAGTTAAAATCTTGGTGGGTGAATTAGCCTCGGGAGGGGATTAAATGACTTGGACATCCATCCCAACCGAATCATTGTGTGCATCCGAATTAGAGGATGAAACTTTGTAATGAAAAGGCAGCTTGTACTGCCAAGTTCTTTGAAAATGTGACTTGATACTGCAATGACTGAAATACCCACATACTTTCTTGATGCGTGAAATTTTTCTTCCTCTTCCCTTCTGAGTGTTTAACAACTGTTCTCACAGAGTGCAAATCTTGGCAGAGGTTTAATGTCATCTTAATTATATCATTTTAGGTGTTTTGAAATTATGCATATCAAGCAAGATCTTTGAAGTTAGTATAGTGGGAGTTGAAATTATTTATAAGAATGTACCACCCTGTTTTTTTACAGGATTTATTTGTGTATCTTGTATTTATCTGGATTTGTAAGTACCAAAAAAAATGTTATGGAATGTCATTTCAGGTACCCTGAATCCAGCACTTCAAGATAGATTTGGACGGCCAAAACGTGACATCAGCACTATAATTCACATTTTAAATGACCTGCTGTGTGCCACCCCCCAGTACCGCCGACACGCAAGTCGTACACAACAACAGCAGCAGCAACAGCAGCAGCAGCCACAACAACAGCAACACCACCACCATCACCACCACCACCAGCAGCAGCAACACCACCATCAACAGCACCAGCAGCATGCTGCAGGATCACATGCCAGTACCTCGGCAGCTGTTGCATCTCCTTCAGCTGTGGCTGCAGCAGGAGCAGGAGCTTCTGCAGTGCCTGGAAAGCTAATAACAGCAGCCAACAAGGTTCCACATGTAGCAGCTATCCAGTCTTTATCAGGTATATAAAAAACATGGGCATATTACTGTTATTGCAGTGTTTGTTTGTCACACATGGAATATGTGAAAGAGCAAAGTTACAGCTGTATATACAGGACAAAATAGTCATTATTTTCAATGGGAATTTTCTTAATACATAGGCTTAACTGAATACCATTGTGCTGGCCTCACACTTTTGACTTTAAATGCAGAGTATCAGTGTATCTTTTTCTTCTGTAGTTCGAAAATATAACTGTACTGCATATTCATGGTTTTGTGCATGTGGTAGTCTGCTCTGCATAAATAAAATTTTAATACTGGAGCAACTGTAATTGTCCATGTAAAATAAGTTTGTGAAGAAAGTGTAATAATTATGTAAATACATTTAGCTAGTTACTGTGACTTTCATTTCAGTCATGCATAAAAAGTGAGATATGTTGTCTGTTTGAAGGATGAAGTAGATGGAATTCAGCAAAAGGCAATTCGAAAATGACTAAAATTTGGTGGTTACAGAACCAATAACAATACTTTTGCTCTAGTGTGTGTGCGTGCCATGGTGACTGACTGCTGCTTATTCCTTTTATCACATTAAGAAAACGAAGGTACCTTAGTCAACTGGATTTGCAATTGCAATGGTCAAATAAAAACATTTTTCACCCTTGGAACATCACCAGTGACTCTTCTTTTTGAGCTAGAACTGAGTCATACAGAATGCTCAGAAAAATAAGGTTAAATTATTTCATCAGAATATTAGAGAACTAACAAGGTAGAAGAGCTTCTTGTCTGTTTAGAAAATTTGGGAGCTGTGGAAAGACACACATAGGATGTGTGTCTGGGCATCACATAACAGGGTGAGAAAAGTACAAAAGATTGCACTGTAGCATATTACTCACGAGAAACTAGAAGGGAAAAACAGTTGTTACATGTATTAAGATGGAACAAAATTCAAAAACATTGAGACAAATAGTTTGTAGTGATCAGCACATAGAAGCATGTGCTTGTGATTAATATAAACAAATGGTTCCTCTAATCATAATATATAGGCCCCATTGAGAAATACTGAACTGTTAATAGGAATTTAAGATTCCTTACTATGCTAGCTGTCAGACAGCAGAAGGCAGTTAATACCTGGTGATTATGTCGATGTAAATTTTCCAAATGATTCTGATAAGAAATATGATCTAGAAACCTCGGATCCTAAGATTTGGTCTCAACAAATAGCTTTTTGCCACAGGTAGATAAAGAAGATAACCCCCTAACCGATAATGTTTCCTGTGATGAAGCTCAAAGCAAGGACAAAACTATATGTCCAGTAACAAATTGTATGTCTTGGCTTGATGCACAGTTATGTAGTATAAACAAGATAATGCTTTATAGAATTAACACCTCCCTTGGAAAATTAATTGGATTAATTGAATCTGGAACAAATGTTTTTAAAAACACTTTGTGAGAGATAACATGGGATGAGATTTATAATTAACCAAATACTGACACAAAATTTAATTTATTCCAAGATAAACTTCTATTATTAGGTGAAAATAACTTTCCACATAAGCTAATCAGAAAGGGCATTAAACAGCCATATAAAAAAACAGCCAATGCATGGATAACTGAAGGGATTAAAATACCTTGTGAAAAGAAAAGGAATTTCCATGTGTTCACAAGAACAAATGAAGATCCTGTAATACTAGCCCACTACAAAAACTACCCTAAATTACAAAAAATTAAGGACCATGTACACTGCCAAAAAATCAGTAATTCTAACTAGTTAAAGCTATATTCAATGTAGCGAAATGACAGGACAACTGACCAAAGAATATAACATATATATTTACTTGAATGGAAGGGCTACAAATGAGGATTCACAGGTAGAGACTGTGATTAAAAGATATAGTATAAAATAAAGGGACAAAAAGTTAAAGCAAAATCACAGCAGTATATTAAAAAAGCAACTCCTGTAAAATTCAATCCCATGAATGTATCACTAACTTCTCCCTCTGAAATTATGGAAATTATACATTCTCTCAAAAATAAAAGCTAACATGGTTTTGACAGTGTTTCCTACAGAGTACTAAAGAATATTTTCCATATGATGAGCACTGTCTTATCTGAAGCATGTAATGAATCACTTACTCCACAAATTTTTCCAGAGATTGAAATATGTCATCGTTAAACCCGCCTGTAAGCAAGGTGATAGAAAATATCTCATTAATTATGATGTATTTCACTGCTGACATAATTTTTCCAAACTTTTTCAGAAGGTGATGTATTCTAGTGCCCCTCCCAAGCAAAAACATCCTCAGTAATCACAGTTTGGATTTCAGAAGAGTTTTTCTACTGACAATGCTATTTACACTTATTTGAGAAATTTCACAAGGATTGCGTAACAAAATAGCAATAGTATTGGCCATGACTTACCTATGGCATTGAATAGTGTGAACCATACTATCCTGTTAAACTGAGGTTTATGATATTGATGGTACAGTCAACCAATGGACAATTTCATACCTAACCAAAAGCATGCAGAAAGTGTATTTAATCATTCAAAAAGTGTAATGAGGAGAGATTTGTCTAAGAAGAAATTCGGGGTGTACACCCCCCCCCCACCCCCACCCCCCTGCCGCCGCCCCGAAAGACTCAATATTTTCCATCCAATGTACAACAAACAGAATTAGTTCTTTTTGCGGTGTCACTAGTATTGTAATCAATCAAAGCATACATACAACAGATAAAACGTAAATAATGTTAACAGGACCATACACTAGTGTTCTGTGAATGGTCTCCCTAAATTGTAGAGATACAAATTTGCCTGTTTCCATCTAAAGGTAGAGGTACGACAACAAAGAAAAGTGTAAAACGTGGTGAGGAAATAGTAAATAAATGTGGAAACTAAAAAATTCTTAGGTACTGATAAGACTTTGAATTGGAGAAAGCACATTCCAGAAGTCCTAAAATAACTTACTTCAGCCACATTTGCTCTTCAAATTGTTACAAATGTTGGAGGCACAAATCAGTAAATTAACATATTTAGGATATTACCATTCAATGTCATATGGAATTGTGTTCTGGGATTTCTCAATTTTAAGAAAGTCAGTCAGTCCTCATGGCCTAAAAATATGCTGTAAGAATATTATGTGACAATCACCTATGATCATCTGCAGACATCTGTTTGAGTTGAGCATTTTGACTACTGCTTCTAGATATGTTTTACCTCATGGATTTGGATGTAAATAATCCACTGCACTTCAAAAGAAACAATGATGTACATAATCACAATACCAGAAAAAGGTATTCATTGCTCCACATTAAGGTTGTCTTTAGCACAAAAAATAGGTTCACAGTGCTGCAATCAAATTTTTTGCTCACATACCCTGATACGCAATGTGCATTCTAAAGTAAGTGCTGATGACAAAGAAAACAAAAATCATTAAGTTTGAAATATTTATTGGAATATTTACATAGGTTCCGTGGCTACTTCTCAACATCACACCACAAATGTTAAGGCATATATCGTAACAGTGCACCATCAGTTGTGCTCTCATCTCATAGGAGTCTGCCACTAGCTTCAGGAGCCACGAAGTCACTTCAATCTGCATTTCAGCATTGTCGTGGGAATATTTTCTTGCCAGCCAAAGCTTCATTAGAGGGAAGAAATGAGAGACTTGGGGGAAGGAATTGCTGTAGGATGGACAGTCAGAGTTCCCATCAAAACTGATCACACATTTCATGTGGCGTTGGTTGTATAGTCTTGCATTATCATGCCCAAGTGTAATGTGTTTTGTCAACATTCCACATGTCTTGCCTTGCTTCATACCTAGTGACAACATGGTCTAGAAATTTGCCATCTTCCTCTGTATGCTGCTGCAGGAATGTCAATGCTGTAGCCAGATGTCTGGTTGTGTGTTCATTTGTCAGTTGCCTTGACACCTATCCTGCACACTCTTTATGAAAAGCGAGCCACCAGGAGACATTTTCGTTGTAACATCTTGAGACATCTGGGGTAACTGATGAGAGTTCTGAAATTAAGCAGTGGATCTGTAAAAATGCATGCCACATCCTTTCCATCAATTCTGGTGTCAGCAGTGCTGGTCAGCAACTACAATCTTGGCCAGTAATATTGATTTGTCCTTTAGCAAATAGCCTGCAAAAAAAATCTGATAACTGCACAAACCTCATAGTTGGTGGGAGACAGTACTGCAGCAGCCATTTTATCCTAGCACTATGTGGTAACCATTACTGTCAGAAGACTAAAACTGCACTGCATTATTCCCACATATCACAACCTGCTCCTGTGCTGGCACATTCCTACTGAACTAATCTTGTGATCTCTGTACATGACTGGAACTTACTTTCTGGGTGCACAATGTAAAATGTCTGATAGACAACAAAGTAAAATTTGAAAACAGTGATAAAAGTTTCTCCTCGACAAGTCCTTTCATTTTGTAGAATAATTTCTATTTTTGTAACATTTAAAAAGTGGTGGGTAGGAATTACTCGTGTATATTTTATGTGATTGTAAAATGATTCATTGCACATCATTATATTTGTTGTGCAAATGCTACGCAGAATGAACTAAAAATACCAATATGGATTAGGGCTATTTCTTGGCGGGTGTTAGGTGCCATTAAATGTTCTTCTTCCCATCCAGGTAGTAAGCAATTGGTGTATTGCTCCTAGGAGTCAGTGTGCAGTGATCTATCTTAAAATGATGGCAAATTAAAGGGAGGCATTTCTGTAGACTTTTGTAAAGCAGTTGGTTGTTTCAATACTTAAAAGCACGGTTAGAGTGGGAGCCTGTAAAATTACTTGTAGACAGAACAGCTAATAAAGCACAGTTTAAAGTAAATAATGAATTTTCAATTTGGTAAAATTTGTATCATGATAATGGAAATTCCACAAGGTGACGGGCAATGGGTCATCTGTAGATAACTATGCCTCCCATAATTATGTATCAAGAATACCAAAATGGTTTACTACTTTACATTTTAGTGTGTGTGAAAATGCAATAATTCTTAATTCTATTGTCTTCTTTAAATTATGTAACTTTCTGTGTTAGAAATCTAAAGTAACAAGTGATTTCATAATGTCGTTACAATTGTTACAGACGAATCTGCAAACCTTTCTCGAGAGAACCAGGCGACTCGTGGCAAGATGGAACACTTGCGCCTGATCATGGAAGAACGGCGAGCACGCAGACGTGCCAGACGCGAAGCTAGGGCTGCACCCTACACAACTCAATGGTCTGCCAAGTCTGAGCAGCTGGCCCCACAGTCAGGTGTCGAGCCAATGGATACAACAAATTCTGCAGAGCAGAGTGCCCCGAGTACCACTACTGCAGACGTGGGGCCACCTGAGCCTGTAGTAGCCTGACCTGCAGCAACTGTAGGTGTTCCTGTGTAATGGGACAGGCACTGGTGCCTACCTGAGGAGCTAAAGTCTCTCCAGCTTGCAAAAGTTGGAGGTCAGTCACTCTGGTGTTTCTTGTGCTGCAGCCAATACCACAGAATTTTATGTATTCCGGTAATTTCTTTGGTAGATATTAATGAAACACTCGTCAATGTGCAAGCTTTTCAAGTACTCGATAGCCTGTTGTTCAGAGTTAAGACTTAAACACCATTCACTTGTAGGAAGATACGATTTGTAATGTAATGTGTGTTACATGAAAACTGTGCTGTGAGGTTGTTTTCCTCTCATTTATTCCAAGAAGGCTACACTTTATGTACTGTGTGAGAATGAATTATGTATATTTATTTGCTATTCCTACTGATAGTTTCCTAATATGTGTGTTCTTAGATTTCTACCTCTGTTATTAAAAGCTCAGAGTTGGGCTGCTGAAGTTTGAAGGACCGAAGTTATTCATTTACTTAATAAGCACATCAGTTTAAAAATAAGTTTCCTCTTTATTTGCCGATGTCTTTGTATGTATTTGCAGATACCTTTATATGGGCCATGCATTTTAGTGTAATAAAAGTTGTTAGATTTGCTCTTTCCGGTGAAAACTCCTGGAGGTTAAAAAATGACTAAATGAATAAATGCTGATAAAAAGAATGTTTATGTAATTTTTTTTCTTGCGTGTTTATGCATCTGGAGCTTAAGTCCATTTCTGTTTGAGTGCTTGAAAAACTGTTATTCAGTATGAAATTCTCTAGCTCCTGGACAATGTTGTTATATTTCTGTAGTGTAATCTATCTGCTTTGAGATACAGCTGTCTTTTGAGTAACAATCGTTTAAGAAAATATGCAGTTCCTGTGGCAGCAATGAGGGAGTTGTACTGGATGGAACTGAAGCATTATTAAATTTTTTTGTAATGCTTGGATTTTGTGTGAATGTATAGCTGCATCCATTAAAAGATTTGCATTAACTTCACATCCTGTAAAATTACTTGTGGAGGAAAAAATAGCAATGAGAGGAAACACGACCATGCTACTGCACTAATAGATCCCTTAGATTTAAAAAATAAGAAAAAAAAATGTTGGCATCATTTCAGGATGAAAATGAGGATAGTAAAGCATGTTTAAATCATCGTCATTTGCATGATCGAAGTGCCCCTCTTGAAAGCATTGTTTCAAAAACTTGAGGAAAGCTCAAGCATTGAGGCTGCGTACGTGCGTTCGTGCGTGCGTGCGTGCGAGCGAGCGAGATAGAGAGAAACCTGTAACAAGAGTTCATGTAAAGTACTTTATTTTATTTTATTTTTTTTCCTTGTGAAGGGAAGAAAGTGATTTAGAAAATGGAGGTTTATTCGTTTCTGTGAATGTCAAGCCCATCGATAGTTTAGTGGAAGCCGCATTCTGTGACTTTCCATATCAATACTAGTTTGTGTCCCAATTAGTTCAAAAGTTCTTGTGGAGTGACTCACTACAGAGAATTTGTTTTAGAAAGTGGAGCAAGATATATTAACAATGTATTATACTGTATAGTGTAATGTATTATATTACTGTAATTGCATTTCTGAAGATGACTGTAGAATGTTTACATATATTGAGTATCAAACAGTCGTATCTTGCATTGTATGTATGTTTTAACTTTGCATTCATATTTCTCGTGCATTGTAAAACAGTTAGTATGAGAGAGAGAGATACATATATTCATTATGTTGTTAAATTTGTTTTAGTTCTATGTAATTTCATTTTAAGATGAAGATAGTGATGTACAAATCAGTCCTAAATGCTTTGTTTTAACTTAAATAATTTAACACTTTGTTGAATACAACCAAGACAAAAGAAACTAGATTTTTGTGATGAAATTCAATAAAAATACTTATGGAAGGTGAACTTTTAAACCAACAAAGATTTATTTAATCTGAAAGCTTTTCTGTTAAGACTGTTTGACAGAGGTACATTAAAGTGTGATATATAACAACATATAAACCAGGAGCTCAGTACACTCTAAGCTTTATGTAAACAATATAAAGGAGAGCTTTATCTGTTCAAATTGTAATTCGCTTGCCTTTGTCTAAATATTTATAGTACACTACTCTTCTACACTGGCAAATTGTTTTTAATTTGACTGGTAATGTGGTTAAGATTTAAGAAAGTAGTAATGCATGGAATATCAGTTACTGGAAAGATTGGAGAGGTTATTAATGAAAGAACACTCACACATGTATAACACCAGTACCCCTGCTATATTCTCTGAGAAAGTTGCAAACATTGCTCAGTCTTAAATAGAAAGTCTGTGGTCTTACTCAAATTGTCTACCTCCAGACTTACTCACTAAATATCTGGAAGAGAGGTAAATCAGTAGATTTGTCAAATCATAGATAAAGTTAAGTTGAATTTCACCATAAATTTAAGTTTCTTTAAAAATTTAAAACTGCATGTGCTTTCATGTATCATGAAAGTAATGCTTCACAGCTGCATAGTAAGAAAAAAAAATATATATATTAGTATGGAATTCAGAATAATTCTGGCGTAGATGAGTGGAAGCTTTCTTCACTCGTTACTTGGGTTTCTCTAGCTTGTAGTGAAATACATCTAACATCTGTAGAGCATTGTAGTCATGGAATCAAATTCATACACAATCGCATTTTAAGAATGGTTGTTCAAGTAGGGTAACAAATAGTGTAATGGTTATTGGCATTTAGTTCCTGGAAATAATTTTCTTTAATTTTGTAAATAAATCAGTTCAAGCGACAAATCACTTTAGTTGCTTAAAGTGAGAGATACTGGCCGTTTTCATGTCATACATTATTATAGCTACTATTATTTGTGAATGAAGTTCAGTGACCAGTTCACATATTAAAATGAAAGAAATTGTGAGAATTGTGCTGTGATTTCTTTTTAGTCTGGAATAAATCAACCATATAATCCCATTTAGCAATTAAAGGATATATTTGCCGAAGTGGAAACTGGACAATGTTGTGTTCAAAGGTCATGTAGAAGTAAGGCATATTTTTACGATAATAAATTATGGAGATAACTTACACTGCAAGGCAATTGTTCTTCACTTTACGTCGATTAGAGTAAATAAATTTTGTTCTTCCTGGTTTTTTCTCTATTTTATTTTCTTACCAATTCTTCCTTAAAATTCTTCTGAAATTTATATGGAAAACTATAAATCTAAATTTCTAGACTAATGCCCTTGGAAAGAGACATTTGTCATAGATGTGAAATATTTACATTATTTTGGAAGGAAAAATGTTTTATTTGGGTTAATGCCGAATGACTGATTCCATCTGGTAGATGTACAGATAGTTTTATCTGAGAAGTCTTTTCCATAAATCAAGAAGACACATTATTGAATATGTTGTGTTAATGTCAATGTGGAAAGTATGTGACTTGCACATCATTCTGTGGTGATAATGGGACACAGTTACTCTGCTAATTCCTTAACTGATGAATTATTAATAAAATTTGTGTTAACCGACTTGTGATAGCTCATGGTAAAATATTCTCATTTCAAATTAAATTTTTATTATTAGCTAGTAGCTGAAAACCAATTAAATAATAAATACTGTGTTGTGGAATATTACTCAAGTGTCCTGAGTTTTTAATTTGAAATGATGAAATATTTTACTATGAGCTAACACAAGTCAGTTAACATAAATTTTAATAATTTTTAATAATTAATAATTAGTAGAGTAACTGTGTCCTTTCATCACCACAGAATGATGTGCATGCCACAAATGCTTTCCATACTTCCATTAACATGACACATTCAATAATTGTCCTCTTGATTTATGGAAAACACACTTCTCGGATAAAACATTCTTCACATCTACCAGACGGAATCAGTCATTCCGCATCAACCCAAATAAAACACAAGTTTGCTCCATACAGTCCGATAGTTTAAGAACTGTTTCTGGAAAGCTTAGTTACTATTGAGGAATAATGGACAGTAATTAATGTTGATGACACATGACATGACTGTAAAATAACAGAATTGTGTAGTCAGTAAACACTAACTTGGTTTTTTATGGAGCAGTAGTTAGGAGCCATGGAACAAAAGTGCGATTATTTACTATTGCAGTTTGGATATGTGTACTAGAGGTAATCTCATCAATGGTATGGCATTTGGAAGGTAAGAGTTGACTGTAGTCTACATAATTTGTCATGTTGTAAGAATGACAGAGAATACATTAGTTTCCAGTGAAACACTTTTGCTACACATAGTGCAGTATGCTACTTTTCCAAGATCAACTTAAACAAAAAGTGTGCTTTATTAATTGTAACTGAAGGAACACACCTCCTTCAAACATGGTTGTGTGGTACACATACATACCTCACTTAACTAAATTAAAATTGTTATTTTAAATGGACTATGTGAATGAAACCAATGATACAGAAGACTTGGCTTTAACAATTATGTTGCTTGCTCACTTCAAAGACGAGAAATGGAAATTACTAATTATAAGAGAAACCTTGCAGTTGCTTCTTTTATCTGGGAGTAATAAAATTTCAGCTTATACATTTTAGAATCCCAACCATTTTTAATTACATAATTTTCATTTAAAATGCATAGACAATCAAATGAAATTAAACGGCCATGGAAACGGTCCTCTATTAGTTATGAAATATGAATATGGCTCAGGAGTATGTTGAATTCTGCCATTTACTATACAGCATGTAGTGTGCTGAACCCTGTCTAGTGTGTTTACTAGAGTACTACTTCTTACTGTTGTGTGTAGCCTCATTTCACAAAGGCTGTAGAATGTGTCTTATGAATTTTACTCAGTAGCTGGTTGTCTTATGTTTCCATTGATGACTTAATGGAAAGTAGCTTAACAAAAAATCTGAAATTAATCAGAAGTATGTCAGTGTTGGTACCAGAACAAACATTCTTGAAAGTTATAACTGCTGCATAGGGCTATGCCCCCCCCCCCCTCCCCTTTTTTTTAAAAAAGGCTGGATGCTGAGCATCAAATGAAGCAGCTTCAAAATTCGCCTGGCAGTGGCCACACTAAAAAGCGTATATGGCTGCTTCTTTCAATGCGGCATGTTCTGCCATCCATAGATGTGAATGTGGGCCATGTGTGGCTCAGTAGCGTTTCAGACCTGTCCGGCAGCCCTTTCGAAAAGTGTGGAGGAGCAATTGCAAGGTTAGTTGTTGTTGTGTTCCTTTCTTTTATTTGCGGATATCATTGTCGAATATACACTAACGTGTTGATATTAAAGATGTCCAGAGGTAGGCATATTTCAAACGGTGACTTTGTTCACAAAATGAAAGTTGTTTCCCATACGAAAACACAATGAAATACAAACAATACTTTATTGCTATATTGTGTAATCAAGTAACGATCACTTTTAATGTTATGTGTACAACAATGTTTTACTGCTCCCAGAGTCATGTTTTGCAATTGCTTCACCTGTGGGTACCAATGCCCACGTTGATGATTACTGTCGTGTAGTTAATATTGCGTTGAAGGATGGATATTTTTATTACAGAGATGTTTGTGTTCAATGGGGAAGTGCCAGGAGAAAAGCAAGTGAGCACGGCTGCAGCAACTACTTTTCCAGAGGATGTGCCAGAGACAAATGACGATGCCATTATATGGAGCTGAGGAAAGAAGTGCCTTAGAAATGTAGATAAATGGCTTTGTAACGTTTGGAAAGAACGGAGAGCTCTAGGTCAAGAGTATGCCAACCGTAAGGGTAACCTTGTACCTTGATAGGAATTGCAGACCATAAGCGATTGTTTGTGCTGGTACGACTGCCACAATAACATCAATGAAGAACAGTAGGAACAAGTGTTCAATGAGTTTTATAATTTAGGCAGCTATGATCTGAAGTTGGCTTTCCTATTTACCATGATTAAAGTTGTTGATAATGCATGGTCTTATGTAGGTCAGCAACATTTATGCATGGAGAAGACAAAAATAGTATTGCTCAATTCAAATGGGCCTGAAACTAGTCTGCAAAAGATTCTTGTAGAATATTTTAGCTGTATCTTCCAGAAGAATTGACAGGATGCTCAAAAATAAAGAGGAAAAAGCAACTCCACCTCATGATGGTAGAGGTAAAAGTGAACCTGGTAACAAAACACCTCCCCACAAGTTGATGTAATAAAACGTTTCATAGAACAATTTCTGGCTTAGAAAGCCATTATGTGAATCATAAAAATAATGGTAGAAATGATTTAGAACCAGGTTTAAATTTATCAATCATGTTTTCACTGTACTGTGCAGAGGAGCAAATGCCCGTTTCTCATTTTATTTTCCACAAAATTTTTTATGAAAACTGAAATTTGTCGTTTCACCAGTGTCTGACTCTTGTCGAACATGCGATGCTTTGCAGGTAAAAAACAGCTGCCGATAATAAGGAGAGAATCGATGTACATGTAGAATGGCGTGAATTCCATCAGTAAAAGGCTGAGTATGTACAGGCAGGTTTACAGAGTGATGCTTTGCTTAGCAAATCAGATGGTAACATTACAGTGATATTTGATCTGATGAAAACTTTGTATCCACCAGTCATCTCAACTGGAGTCTGCTATAACAAATGTCAGTTGTGGACATATTGCTTCGGCATCCACAATATGCACAATGATGATGCATACATGTTTTTCTGGAATGAATTCATTACGTCGAGAGGGCCACAAGAAATTGGTTCTTGTTTGCTGTATTTCATACAGTTTTGTCAGGACTGAAAAACTAATTATGTACTCTGATCAGAGTGGAGGCAAAAATACCAACATCAAAGTTGGTGTACTGTGCCAATACATTGTAAGCAGCTCAGAGTTCTCTGTGAAAGAAATAGACCATAAATTTTTAGTTAGTAACACTTGTACCTGCCCTGTGATAAGGATTCTGGCTTGGTTCAGAAACGAAAAAAGTATTTTCCTAATATTTACCTTCCTGAACACTGGAATGTAGTAGTAGTAGTAGTAGTAGTAGTAGTAGTAGTAGTAGTAGTAGTAAGTGCCAAAAAAGGAATTCGTTCAAGGTAATCATGATGAATGTGGAATGTTTCTTTCTCAACAAAACAACTCTAAAGAAACATCACAAATCGAAAAATGTCTTCTGGCAATTGTAAATGACAATGGTTGCGGTTTGAAGCAACCAGTGGCTTAAAAATATAGTATAAATACTTGAACCAATGCCAAGAGCCGTTTCAGGAAATTGATGCTGCCAAACGAACACCAACATGCATCAGCAATCTCGAACTGTCTAATGGACATGTAATTACAGAGGCAAAAAAGATGATCTGCTCAGTTTGCTTCTGTATGTACCCCCACTTCATCATCATTTCTACAAAAATTTAAAAGTGTCTGCAAGTGAAAGTAACATGTAATCTGTACAGTGTATAATAATACATCAACTTGCCATACAACATAAACTAATAAAACAACACGTTCCCACATACAAGTATGCACCACAAAATGTACTGGAGAATGATATTTATACTGGAACCGAACCATTATAACAGGTAAAACACCATAACAAACCTGACATCATACTCACCAATAAAAAGAAGAAATTAATGCAACTAATCGAAATATCCATACCCAACACAACAAATATACAAAAGAAAACAGGAGGAAAAAAATTGAAAAATACATCCAACTGGCTGAGGAAGTGAAGGACATGTGGCATCGGGATACAGTTGACATTATACCAATTATACTATCAACTACAGGAGTCATACCACGCAGTATCCACCAGTACATCAATGCTATACAGCTACATCCAAACTTATATATACAACTACAGAAATCCGTAATTATTGATACATGTTCAATTACCCGAAAGTTCCTAAATGCAATATAACATATACCGTACAGTTAAAAGGAAGTCACGCTTGATCAAGGTCCGCGTCACTTTCCATTTTTGACCAGACATAACGTCTGAGAAAAGAAAGAAATAATAATAATTATATTATTATTATTATTATTATTATTATTATTATTATTATTATTTCTTTACTTTCTCAGACGTTAAGTCTGGTTAAAAATGGGAAGTGACGCGGACCTTGATCAAGTGTCACTTCCTTTTAACTGTACGGTATATGTTATATTGCATTTAGGAACTTTCGGGTAATTGAACATGTATCAATAATTACAGATTTCTGTAGTTGTATATACAAGTTTGGATGTAACTGTATTGCATTGATGTACTGGTGGATATTGTGTGGTATGACTCCTGTAGTTGATAGTATAATTGGTATAATGTCAACTGTATCCCGATGCCACATGTCCTTCACTTCCTCAGCCAGTTGGATGTATTTTTCAATTTTGTCTCCTGTTTTCTTTTGTATATTAATTGTATTGGGTATGGATATTTCGATTACTTGTGTTAATTTCTTCTTTTTATTGGTGAGTATGATGTCAGGTTTGTTATGTGGTGTTGTTTTATCTGTTATAATGGTTCTGTTCCAGTATAATTTGTATTCATCATTCTCCAGTACATTTTGTGGTGCATACTTGTATGTGGGAACGTGTTGTTTTATTAGTTTATGTTGTAAGGCAAGCTGTTTGTTGATGATGTATTATTTTTGCTACATTGTCATGTCTTCTGGGGTATTCTGTATTCGCTAGTATTGTACATCCGCTTGTGATGTGATCTACTGTTTCTATTTGTTGTTTGCAAAGTCTGCATTTATCTGTTGTGGTATTGGGATCTTTAATAATATGCATGCTGTAATATCTGGTGTTTATTGTTTGATCCTGTATTGCAATCATGAATCCTTCAGTCTCGCTGTATATACTGCCTTTTCTTAGCCATGTGTTGGATGCGTCTTGATCGATGTGTGGCTGTGTTAGATGATACGGGTGCTTGCCATGTAGTGTTTTCTTTTTCCAATTTACTTTCTTCGTATCTGTTGATGTTATGTGATCTAAAGGGTTGTAGAAGTGGTTATGAAATTGCAGTGGTGTAGCCGATGTATTTATATGAGTGATTGCTTTGTGTATTTTGCTGATTTCTGCTCGTTCTATAAAGAATTTTCTTAAATTGTCTACCTGTCCATAATGTAGGTTTTTTTATGTCGATGAATCCCCTTCCTCCTTCCTTTCTGCTTAATGTGAATCTTTCTGTTGCTGAATGTATGTGATGTATTCTATATTTGTGGCATTGTGAACGTGTAAGTGTATTTAGTGCTTCTAGGTCTGTGTTACTCCATTTCACTACTCCAAATGAGTAGGTCAATATTGGTATAGCATAAGTATTTATAGCTTTTGTCTTGTTTCTTGCTGTCAATTCTGTTTTCAGTATTTTTGTTAGTCTTTGTCTATATTTTTCTTTTAGTTCTTCTTTAATATTTGTATTATCTATTCCTATCTTTTGTCTGTATCCTAGGTATTTATAGGCATCTGTTTTTTCCATCGCTTCTATGGAGTCACTGTGGTTATTCAATATGTAATCTTCTTGTTTAGTGTGTTGTCCCTTGACTATGCTATTTTTCTTACATTTGTCTGTTCCAAAAGCCATATTTATATCATTGCTGAATACTTCTGTTATCTTTAGTAATTGGTTGAGTTGTTGATTGGTTGCTGCCAGTAGTTTTAGATCATCCATGTATAGCAAATGTGTGATTTTGTGTGGGTATGTTCCAGTAATATTATATCCATAATTTGTATTATTTAGCATGTTGGATAGTGGGTTCAGAGCAAGACAGAACCAGAAAGGACTTAATGAGTCTCCTTGGTATATTCCACGCTTAATCTGTATTGGCTGTGATGTGATATTATCTGAATTTGTTTGGATATTAAGTGTGGTTTTCCAGTTTTTCATTACTATGTTTAGAAACTGTATCAATTTAGGATCTACTTTGTATATTTCCAATATCTGCAGTAACCACGAGTGGGGTACACTATCAAAAGCTTTTTGGTAATCAATGTATGCGTAGTGTAGCGACCTTTGTTTAGTTTTAGCTTGATATGTCACCTCTGCATCTATTATCAGTTGCTCTTTACATCCTCGTGCTCCTTTGCAGCAGCCTTTTTGTTCTTCATTTATAATTTTGTTCTGTGTTGTATGTGTCATTAATTTCTGTGTAATGACTGAAGTTAATATTTTGTAGATTGTTGGTAGGCATGTTATGAGGCGATATTTAGCTGGGTTTGCTGTGTCTGCTTGATCTTTAGGTTTCAGATAAGTTATTCCATGTGTAAGCGTATCAGAGAATGTGTATGGGTCTGCAATGTAACTGTTAAATAATTTAGTTAGATGTGAATGTGTTGAGGTGAACTTCTTTAGCCAGAAATTTGCTATTTTATCTGTTCCAGGGGCTTTCCAATTGTGAGTAGAATTAATTGCTTGGGTGACTTCATGTTGCAAAATTATCACTTCAGGCATTTGTGGTATCATCTTGTATGAGTCTGTTTCTGCTTGTATCCACCGTGCATGCCTGTTATGTTGTACCGGGTTTGACCATATGTTGCTCCAGAAGTGTTCCATGTCTGTTATGTTTGGTGGATTGTCTATTTTAATGTGTGTGTTATCTATTGTCTGGTAAAATTTCTTTTGGTTTGTGTTGAATGTTTGGTTTTGTTTCCTTCTATTTTCACTTTTTTTGTATCTTCTAAGTCGTTTGGCCAATGCTTGTAATTTCTGCTTCTTTTCATCTAATTGCTCTATCGCTTCTTGTTGTGAGATTTTACCTAACCTTTTTCGTTTTTTTTATGACATTTCATTTCTTATAAATTGTGTTAGCTGTCCGACGTCCTTTCTCAGTTTTTCTATTCTGATCTGTAGCCTGTGTTGCCATGCTGGTTTTGTGGGTTTCTTCTGTGTGTTGGTTGGTTCTGATCTCTGCCTAGTGTGTGTATTTAGTGTAGTGAGTGCTCCTATATAAACCAGTAGTTGTAACTCTTCCATAGTTGTGTTTTCATTTATTTTGTTGTGTATGATTGTGTTGATAGTTTTTATTGTTGTTTCGACTTGTGGGTTATTTGGCGGTCTGTGCAAGAATGGTCTAATGTCTGTCTTTGTATTCTATATATGTCAGCTGAAATTTTTCTTCTATATCTAACATGTGTGTCACTTCGTGTTCTATTTGTGCTTATTCTGGTGGTTGTCTTAAGATTTTGTTTTCCTCTGATTGTTTAATTGATGCGTGTTGTTCTTTCTTTGTTTGCTCTGGGATGTTTGAGTCCATTACTGTATTTAATTCTGGGTATCTGGTAATAAATGTTGTGTATACTTGTGATCTGTATCCAGTTGTGTTGGTTCCTAAGTTTGTTGCTTGGTAATAACAGAACATGAGGTGTCTGTTAACTTCATCTGACCATCTCATCCTCTGTCTTTGTTTTCCTTCTAGGGTGGTTGCAGGAAGCATATCCTGCAAAACACCTCTATTTGGATTTAAATCATTTTCCAGTTGGCTAGCAATGTCGTTACCATTATGGGCGGGCATAGGGTTCAAGCATCGTCCCCGACCATGACGGCGCTTGTCCGAGGCTTCTTTAGTTCTGTCCTGAACCAACTAATCACTCTAAAAGGGGGGGTTAGCCCTATTAGTGGTTCGTTCTTTTCGTCGCCTTTTACGACTGGCAGAACATACCGGAGGCCTATTCTTTTCCCGGGCCTCCACGGGGTTTATTATTATTATTATTATTATTATTATTATTATATCACATATAATCTGATGGACTTTGTACAGCATGAATAATCAGCATAGTAACGGACGTGTCATTGAGAATCTTGAACTACTCGGAGTGAGAAATGGAGTAACCCACAACAAAACTGCTAATATTCTAATATGTAATTAACATTTGTAATGTATCAATGTCAAAATATTGTTCTATAAACTCAGTTACATTTCATGCATGTTAAAAGGCTGCAATGCATAATAGAAAAACGTTATTTGTGAGCCCTTATATTAGGCCTGTATCCCCCATCTTGACTTCCCCAGTGTTAGTCCACTTGTGCTCTCAGTGCCTCGTACATGTCCCACCTTAGTACCATGGCAACCACCGGTGTAGCCAACATTTGATTTGGATAGGTAGGGGGGTGGTGTGGTGTGGCGTGGCGTGTTCAGTGGATGGTCTCTGTAATACACTAGACTTTTAATGGAATACAAAATGGCAGTAATATACCATTCCAACATTCACATACAGTGAACTAGGAGACCAATATTAGATCACCTCGCCGCTTTAACATTTTGGAGGTAGGGGGTGTTGAACCACCAAAACCGAACCCCTGCCCTTGGCTATGGCCATGCAACCACCACCATGTTACTGTGACAACCATTACAAAGACAACTAAAATCGAAGGACATATTAAGGCTAAGATATCATCATGATCTTTAGACTTCAGCCAATAGGCAAATTATCTACTATTCTTTAGATAGGTTATTTAATAAGGATTTTTACTGAATTATCTATATGCAATGATGCTGTAAGTTCTGATTTGACAATTTTCTTTTTAGATTATGCATTTCATAAAGGCTGTGCAATATATGTTTACAAAAGAGGCTACATTTGCTTCACCATTTCATTTTTTATAAAATTTAAAATTGTCCAAAGAATGCGATTATTACAAATCCTAGCATCTTTGCTTATGAATAGGAACCTAAAAAAGCCAATATGCAATACTTACTGTTGGAGAACTGAGTTGTTTGTGATAAATGTAATGTTTTCTGGGTTTTGATTGATCTCTACCTTTGCCAGCCTGATTTTTCAAATTTTTGCAGCAGCAATCCTTAATGCTCTTCCACATTTTTTGCACATCATTTTATAAAAACACACTTATTATAGATATTTGTCCTACTTTTATGCTGTTACAAATGTTTCATTGTAGCTGCCTTGCAACTGGCAATTCCGTCGGACCTCTACCCAGAGTTTCTACTTGGACGTTCAACAATTTCAAAGATTATGGTCAGCAATCTGGGAAATAATGCAAGGCCAATATAGGAAACAATTAATTGTTGAAAAGTGGCTGAATATTACTTTGAAGTTTGAAACAAAAAGCTTATTTTCCACTTTGTGTGGAATGTATTGATAGGCATTTTAGTATTTTTCAATAGTTTTAATGGCAGTAGCTGAAGCAAATTACAGCTTCAGATTTACAGACGTCGGGGCCTTTGGACACGAAGGAGATTCAAATGTCCTGGAAAGTACTGATTTTGGCAAGAAACTCTATTTTGATGACTTACCGTTACCACAACCAGCCCTCTTACCAAACGATACATCTGGTCGATTAGACGTGTGTTTGTGACAGACGAAGCCTTTGCTCTGTGTGAAAAATCTTCTAGGACCATATCCTGCTAAGGAAAAGAATAACATTAAGAGAATTTTAACTATTGATATAGAGTGCCAGGTTGTATATGGGAAGTGCACTTGGTATTTTAGCCAATAAATGGCATGTATTCCTCTGTCTGTCTGTCTGTCGATATCGATTTGGTTGACATCATGAAGGCCACTTAGGTACTGCACAGCTTTATGAGAGAAAACAATGGGTACAACTTTCAAGACACGTTATAGTGTCCTTTGGACAGCATTCTGGCCCAGGGAACAAGAGGGACTGTGAACTGAACCCACACAAGAAATCGGTTTACTGAATATTTCTGTTCTATCACAGGTTTTTGCCCAGGCAAAAAGAGATATCTAAATGTGGCTGAGAAAAGGACACTGCTGGCTTAATAAGACACCTCTAATATTCTACAAGTTAATAAAGCATGTATATTATGACTTATTGTACTTAATGTACCAACGTAATTTGTGTTGAAGTCACAGCCAGCCAAATATCTATTCTTTCTTAGCTGTTTTCATAATCCGTGTTTTGAATGTCGTACAGAGAAAAAAGTTGAGTTTGAACTTCAAAAGTATGTTCACTATAAAGTTCCATTTTGTCTGTCTTGCACATCGAAACAGCTGTAAACATTTCACTACAAGACACACTATACTACATGTTGTGGTGTGTGGTGTAATTGCATGTGTTGTGTTGTACAGTTCCAGCAAAATTACAATAAAACTAGTTAATTATTACTGATATAACATGAGTTTTTATGTAATCACTGCTTTTTCGGCTAATGAACGCTATTTTGTTAAAGAAATCTCCACCTTGGAATGTGTAGAAATGATGTCTGTCATGCAGTGTAAATGTCACCAAGATCATTTACAAAAGTAATCATTTATAACCAACAAACAAGCTAAATGTATGATAAGTAATCTGAACTGAACAAGAGTAATGATTTTTAGTAATTTCAGTGCTGTTGTTTAAAAGACTCTTTACTAGTTGCAAATCGTTATCAAAATTAATGCTACTGTTATCTCGAGGTGGTAACACTTTTCTTTAAGCAAAATGAACATGTAGACAATACTAATGTATTTTCCTATCGAAATATTTCTTAAAAGTTGTTACGAAATTACCAAGCTTCATACATCAACGGATAAGAATTTGTATCACATAAGATAGTGTTTGGATTTATAGAAGTTTGATACGTTCACAGTCTAACTGGAATTTATTAAGCTCAGAGTGGGTCCTCAGCCACTAGTACACAATTATTGCAATTATAACCAACAACACTTAAGTCTGTATAGAAAATCAATTTAAAATTGCCACTGCAGTAATTCGCTAAGATGGCGGCTAGCATAAGACAATCGCTTATCGATTCTGCTTCAGATTGTATTTTACTCGTAATAAATAATGTGTATTAAGTCTCTTCTCACCTTCACTATATGCATTAATATTAGAAAATATTTCTCAATGTTTCATGAGACACTTGTATGCACTATTTACCAATAAATTGCACTGCAGATAAATAGCACTAATGGCTGTGCTCTTTGTTAGCTGAACGGAAAACTTAACATTTATATAGGATGAGAATTACAAAGAAATAAAACTACAAACAAAGAAGATTCCATTCAATAACACACAATCTCTGTTTTCAAATATCAGTTAGCAACATGCTTTAGTGCAGTTTTTTTACTGACCTCTGTGTTATGAGACATGAATCACATTGTATAAGTACAAAAGTTGGAACAAGAAGGATTTTTCTACAAGAATCATAGATAGCATAAACTGAGATTTCCATGATCTTTTTACAGGGGTGTTGTCATAGATATAATTTTTTTACAAAATATTATGTCATTGACCATAATTATTTTTTTATTAATGATGAAGTACCTTTTATCAGTATCACGAGAATACTATCAAAGTTCAGTCATATTCCACATACAATGCTGTCGTGAATATTATTTTGAATAAAATATAGACATGGATATTACAGTGATGTACACTCTGCAAAGTTTCTACTGACTTCGTGTGGGGACGCAATGTGAGCAGCTTCAATTGATGCTGGCAATGTGCCTCGGCCTATCAGACCGGCATCTGACCTCGAGGATGTGCCTTCTTGCCTGATATTCGCAGAAAAAGATAATGTGCGGCTACCAGCGGCCCCTACAGCTTGCCTGTAACTGTGGCTTCTTTTGATTCCAGCTTCAAAAAATACGAGTGTGGCCATAGCCTAAACGATTAATAAATGGGTGCCTTAATTATGCTTGCTGTACTACTCTTCACGACGGCATGGCAGATATCCTGAACAAATAAGGGCAATAAAGAATTGCCCTGAGCTGCAAAATGTGAAGCAGTTGTGTTCATTCTTAGGTCTGGTGAGATTTTAAAGGCAATTTATAAAGAGCAACAAATCATTATTGAAATGAAGAACCAACTGGATATGGGATACGAGCACAGTGAAGGCATTTCAAAAAATAAAACACACTCTAGTAAGTAATCAGATTCTAAAACATTGAAGGGAGAACCAATTGTTAAGTTTTGCAACTGATGCATCCAAATGTAGAATTGCATGCGAACTGTTCCAAAGCGTGTGGAATCCAGAGGAAGGTGAGCATAATATGATAGCAATTGTTAGTAAAAGTTTGAATAAGCATGAATGGAACAACACAGCACCAGAAAAGGAGTTACTAGCCATAGTATGGAGTATACATAAAGTCCAAAATTCAATATGGGGATCACAAATAGTTATTTATACTGCTCACCAAGCATTGGCATTCCTCATGGAAAACAGGTTATTGCACAGCAGCATAATGAGACGGGTGTTATTTCTGCAAGACTTTCAGACAGCGATAAGTTGCGTAAAAGGGCTGATGCAATATAGTGCCAGATGCTTTGCCCCGAATATGAATAAAATTGCTAGAACTGAGGGTCCTGATGTAGTTTTCACAATTAAGTCAGTTACACCAATAATGACTTAAGGTGTTTAGTTTGAAAAATAAAAGCTGATCTACAATCATATAAGCATTTTGGAGGACAGGTACTGTTATGTGAGAATGAAGCATTACCTGAACTGGAGGATTTGTAGCTTATACAAGGTGAGGATTTATTTTGGTAAGTGAATGAGAAATAGTTGTATTGGAAGTTGTGCATCCCCAAAAGTGCAGTGGAAGACCTAATTTGGTTTATACATGAAAGATATGGTCATTTTGGCACAAAGAAGTGCATTAGGCATATGACAGTTTTACCACTTTAAAAATTTGATTAGAAATAACTATAATACCAAAAGCTTTGCATGTCCTAACAGCGGTCAGTCTCTATGGATCATTACCAAAGATATAGGTGGAGTTACTTATATTTTAGTTCTTCTAGAGTGCTGGTAAAAATACATTTAATTTGAATCTGATAAAATTAGCAAATACATCAGTCATAATAAATCATTTGAGAGATTATTTAAATGTGCGGGGAAGCCTCAAAAATCCCAGACAGTGGGTCACAATTTAGGAGCAGTAGCTTCAGAGAATTTTTAGCCTGGGAAGGAGTTAAACATGTAACCATTTCAAAATATCATTCTAAATCCAACTTCTCTCAATGAATAATGAAGGGAACTGGTAGACTATGTAGAACTTACTGTTCTACAAGACGCACTGCCTGGTCACAAATAATCACAAACTTAAGTAATTTTAAATGAATTACTGCATCTCACAAATGGTCTTTTCCACTAGAGGTAATGAGAAAGAAGTTGATTGGAGAACCTTTGGTGAAGTTGTTTGGTTGACCAAAACGAAAAAACTTAAGTAATGAGGAGATAAATAAATAGGTGAGAAAATAATTAAGACAGCAAACTAATTGTAGAATGAGAAAGTATAATCACAAAGCTACTTCACCCGAGTTTACTACAGCTGAGCTAGTGCTAATAGCAGCTCATCATGGCTAAAACCTGAAAATAAGAGACTCGCAAGGTTTTTCATCACTACGGAGGTCCATATGAGATAGCAGACATCCAAAGCCTTTATTTTTGACAGATCCTCTACAGGTCAAGAGAAGGGACTCTATTTTGTAAAGATGGCAAAATGATATGTAATTTAGGATTAATTTCCTAGAAAAGACAACTGCTAGGAAAAATGTAATGTTTGGACACAGTATTCCTAATGTACTATTTGACACAGTCAAGTCGTTTAAATATCAGGGGATGATGTTGCAAGGTGATAGAAAGTGGAATGAGCTTGTGAAAACTGTGGTATGGGAGGCAAATGATTGACTTCAATTTATTGGGAGAATTTTAGGAAAGAGTGGTTCACTTGTAAAGGAGACCGCATATAGGACGCAGATGCGACCTATTCTTGAGTGCTGCTTGTGTGTTTGAGATCTCAGTCCGTATCAGGTGGGATTGAAGGAAGACATTGAAGCAATTCAGAGGCAGGCTCCTAGATTTGTTAGCAGTAGGTTCGAACAACACGTAAATGTCATGGAGATCCGTCATGAACTCGAAGGGGAATATCTGGAAGGAAGACAATGTTCTTTTTGAGAAAGTTTAGATTACCAGCATTTGAAGTTGATTGCCAAATGATTCTACTGCCACCAACATACATTGCGCGTAAGCACTATGAAGATAAGATACGAGAAATTAGGGCTCATACGGAGGCAGACAGACAGTTGTTTTTCCCTTGTTCTATTTGTGAGTGGAACAGAAAAGGAAATGACAAGTAGTTGTGTAGGGTGCCCTCTACCACACACCGTACAGTGGCTTGTGGAGTGTCTATGTAGATAGTTCAACTGGTGATAAAATAGTATTGTTTCTTTGGCATATTGTACATGTAAATTAAGTTAGATTGACTATAATTTGATCCTGAACCAATTAAAATAAGAATAAGATGAATTGCTTAACAGTAATGAGCTAATTTCTCAACAATTGTGAATCATCTCTGTGAATAAGATTCATAAAGAAAGTGTTTGATTTCTAAGTGACCTTTTTTAAACATTGCAAAATAAATACCTGTGAGTGTAACCCAGATGTGTAGATAAATTAAGATATAAATAATATATATTTCTGGTTATGCATTCATAGGGAACTAAATAAAATAAAAACAGGATGTCATGGACACCACATAAAATGGGAGAAGGCTTAGGCAGGTCCAAATAACCAGTGTACCATAGCTTAGGACGTTGTAACATAACCCCTAGTGAAGATGGTGTATCAGTACACGAACTTACAGTATCACAACACCTGGAGGAGAACTCTAGGGCAGTCACAGTGGATGTGCCAGTTCAAGGTGGAGAAGTGAGTAGACGCCAAAAGGAGTAGGTTTCATAAAACAGAATGTAGGTAGACGCTTCATATGGCACGGGATAATGACTCTACACAGGGTGATTCATGAAGATATGCAAATATTTTAATATGTTGTTCTACAAGTAAAACTAAAGGATAAAGTTCAGAAAAACATAGGTCCGCAAATGTTTTGTTACGGAGTTCATCACCATCATCATCATCATCTTGGGCAGTTTCCAGCCTCTCTATCGTCTTCTGTCTTCCCACCATATCTCCGTCTTCACCTTGGTCCAGTCTTCTCCATTCTTGTGGACGCATTCCTCCACTCCTTTCAGCCATCTGTCTCTCGGTCTTCCTCTTGGTCTCTTTCCTTCTAGTTTCATCTCGTGTATCCTCCATTCGCTTAACATGCCCATACCATCTCAACCTTGATTTCTCTATCTCCTCCTGTAATGGTTCCACCTTCATTAAGTCTCTGACCCTCTTATTTCTTATCCTGTCTATCTTTGTCACTCCAATACCGTTCCTCAAGAATTTCATCTCACTAGCTTGTAATTTGCTTTTTTCTCTTCCTTTCATAACCCAGGTTTCGGATGCATTTGGCAGGATTGGGACATAGTATGACCAGTATATAACCTTTTTACTGATTTGGGGTACATCCTTGCTCCATATCAGGCTTCTGACACACCTCTGAAATGCTTCTGCTTTTCTCTCCCACTTGTTTATTTCTCTGTCGTTTTTTCCATCTTCCTGTATCAGGTTTCATAGGTAATTGAAACTCTCCACTCTCCTCAATTGTTCCCCACCAATTGTTATTCCAGTTGTTCCTCTCTCCTTTGTTCTTGTTGTGATAATCATCTCACTCTTACTTATACTAACAAGGGAACCTCCCCATCGCACCCCCCTCAGATTAAGTTATAAGTTGGCACAGTGGACAGGCCTTGATAAACTGAACACAGATCAACTGAGAAAACAGGAAGAAGTTGTGTGGAACTGTGAAAAAATAAGCAAAATATACAAACTGAGTAGTCCATGGGCTACATAGGCAACATCATGGACAATGTGAGCACATGAGCGCCGTGGTCCCTTGGTAGCGTGAGCAGCTGCAGAAAATATAGGTCCTTGGTTCAAGTCTTCTCTCGAGTGAAAATTTTACCTTCTTTATTTTTGCATAGTTATTATCTGTCCGTTCGTTCATTGATGTCTCTGTTCACTGTAATGAGTTTAGTGTCTTGTGTTTTGCGACCGCATCGCAAAACCGTGCGATTAGTAGACGAAAGGACGTGCCTCTCCAATGGGAACCGAAAACATTTGATCGCAAGGTCCATAGGTCAACCGATTCCTCCACAGGAAAATACGTCTGATATATTCTATACGACACTGGTGACGGCATATGCGTCACATGACAGGAATATGTTGTCGACCCACCTATCTTGTACACTTGGCGAATGGGTAAAAAGATTCTTCTACCTTGCCCGATTTAGGTTTTCTTGTGGATGTGATAATCACTCCCAAAAAAGTGATGACAACATAAGAGTTTGTCACATAAACTGAAAATAAAAAATTAAACTCTTCACTCGATGGAAGATTTGAACCAAGGACCTTTCGTTCCGCAGCTGCTCACGTTACCACGAGACCACGGCGCACTTGCGATCCCAGTGTCCTTGATGTTGCTTATCTTCCCATGAACTACTCAGTTTGTATATTTTGCTTATTTTTTCACAGTTCCACATAACTTCTTCCTGTTTTCTCAATTGATCTGTGTTCAGTTTTTCAAGGCCTATCCACTGTGCCAACTTATAACTAAATCTGAGGGGTGTGTGATTGGGAGGTTCCCTTGTAATTTCATCCCATATTCTTGTACTGTTCGTTCCCATATATCCAACTGCTCTTGTACTTCCTCCTGCTTATTCCCCCAAATCATCAGATCATCTGCAAACACCATTGCTTTCATGTTTCCTTCATCAATTACTTGTGCTACTGTACTCATTATATCATCCATCACTACAATGAAGAGTAATGGTGAAAGTGCACTTCCTTGCCTCAAGGCCTTATTCTGTTCAATCCAAGCTGATCTCTCTCCTCCCATTTTCACACAGCTCACACTTCCATGGTGCATTTCCCTTATCCTCCAAATAATGTGTTTTGCTACTCCTGTTTCCCAGGGCTTTCCACACTTTGCTTCTACACACACTATCATACGCTTTTTTAATGTCCAGGAAGGTCATTACTAGATAATTCCATATTCACAATGCTGTTGCTGCAGTTGTCCTACAGCAAAAATGAACCTTCCTGTTCTGAAACCATGTTGCTCTTCTCTCATCCCTCTTCCTAATTAATCTCCCACAAGTCCAACCCCGCGTCCAAGACGTGGCAGATGGGCAACGGCATGAAGTAGGGGATTGCCAGTAGGAGTGAAGTACAGTGGGGACTGTGTGTGTGTGTGTGTGTGTGTGTGTGTGTGTGTGTGTGTGTGTGTGTGGTGCACCGCTACGGTTGCTGTGAAGGTCCTACAGGAACCCTGAAAAGTGACGGCCGACGGGGCTCTGATGAAGATACGATGGCCAGTAGCGGATTATGATTTCTGCATTCAAAAAAATAGAAAACAGTTACGGCTAATAAAAGATTTTGCCTAAAATTTAGCAACGTCGCTAATATGAAGCCATCGCAAAACCGTACGAGGTTAAAGTAATACACGATTTCCATTTATTTTGTTGTTATTGGTCTGGTGAATCCAATACAACATGTCCCAGACGTGTATATGCAGTAGTTTTCCAGAACATCCAAAGAAGCAAAGATTATTATACAAGTAAATTTGATTACTTTCCATTAAGAATGTAGAGAAGTTCGTCATTGTTGGCAACCGTTAGTGAGTTGTTTCAATCGTTTCCTAACCTTGAAACGGGTTGGTTTTCTGTGTTGTTCAGTGAAAGAACATAATAACAACAGTGTATTTAAGTGAGACCACAAGGCAACTGTTGTAGTTTGTAGATTATTTATGAAATAGGGAAGCTTTTCAAATTTACGACAGAGGAATGTGCCAACATGGTGTTTATTTATGGCAAATGTTATGGTAATGCTACGGCTGCAGTTGACGAATATCGTGTACGTTGTCCAACTCGGAGGATTCCGAATGCACGAACCATTAGTGGAGTAGTTCGAATGTTACGGGAGACAAGTTCTCTACCTAGCGTTCATAAGCAGTAAAAGCGCTCGATACGTGAAGACGATGATGAAATTATGGATGCTGTTCAACGATTAGGCATTTCACAATCTAAGGTATGGTGTACACTGACCTACAATAATCTGTATCCGTACTATAAGTAAAAAGTACATCATTTATATCCGGGAGATCCTGCCTTCGCTTGGAGTTGTGCAACGGGTTAAATACTAATCGGCAGTTACACAAATACATTTTATTTCCTGATTAGGCACAGTTTACTCGAGGTTGTGTAAAAAGTTTATATAGGGAGCACGTATGGTCTGAAGCAAACCGCCATGCAACAGGGGTGCAACGCAATTTCCAGCAGCGACTTAGCATTAATGTGTCGTGTGGTATAATAAACACACACTTTATCGGACAATTCATTTTCCCAGGATGTTTAACTGGTGAGACGTACTTACAATTCCTTCAAGAAGAAATGCCCTGCTTGCTCAACATTCCACTTCGCACTTCGTACCCCACAGTGGCGCCGACTTAAAGGAGGCAAGGTACCTTTGTGCCCCCCCGCAATAATTAAAAGCAGGGGCCTGCTCCCCCCCCCCCCCACCAATAATCAAACATGCATTTCTCACCGCCCTCTCCCCCTTCCTCATCCTTTACTGGAAAATTTGTTAAAACTTGCACATACGTTTTTGCATAATAGTATGTGATGATTACGTAGGAAAAAAATACCGATTTTACGAGCTATTGCGTATTCCTTTCTGCTACTACTACAACCTCTGCATATGACGAACTGTCGTGACAGGGTTTGCCCCCTGCATATGTACTATTCGCACACTTTTACTGTACGGAGGTATGCGGGGAACGAAAGCTCACCATGAGCTCGCAGTGCTTTGGCCGCTAGGACGAGCTCAACTTACTCCCACAGCAGCCTGCTGGCAGCTTGTAAAAGAAACTACTGAGCAATAGTGACACTGAATTTGATGGCGATCGCTAGAAGGACTAGGTAACGTTAAAGACTCTTTATTCATTTTTTGTAAATTCTATTGACAATCACTAGGTACAACACCACACAAATCAGCACCGGCTCCAGGGATTTTGCCGCCCCGCGCGAACATGTCAAGCGCCCCCCTCCACCCTTTTTCGACATAATCAAATTTTCCCACAACGTATTTCATACATGACGACTTATTTTCACATATCACACTCATTTGTCTCTTTGTTGTGAATATGTCTTTAAGATCAAACCAAGCAGTCAGGGATACGTTTACAGTGCAATACATTTTAATCCATTTTTGTTGAAGGAAACGTTTCTTTCGTAAATCGGAGCACACTGTTTCTGTACCATAGATAATTTTCAATAAGACCCTTGATTTTATGAATAATTTGTATTTCCAATTTATTCTCACATTCCTTCATTTACGCAAGATGGATTTGCAGTCCCCAAAAATCTGCCGCCCTGGGCGATGGCACGGTTCGCCCCTCCCCCTAAAGCTGGATCTGACAATAATCAACACTATTGTTACATGGCTACTTCTTGTTCGGCACACAGTACTGTTACGCAGGCCCCAGCTAATGTTGGCAGCGAACGTAAATATTCCGGAGCTGGGCATCGCCAGTGGTCAGTCTTACTGTGAGTCGGTTCAGTTATTAATCTTTCGTCCCTTACTGTCCAGTGAAGCTAGACCCAGTGTTAGTGGTGCTGTGTGTGACAACAAAGAGACAGATAGTGACAGAACTGTGACAGTGACAAAAAACATTGTTCCCGAAAAAAAAAAAAAAACAACGCTGTTATCAGCCCTCTGGAAGAAGGGGGTAGAAAAGTTGAAAGCGCATGAAGCATCGGGCTGCCACAGAGAAGCTGTACTTAAATCGAATGTCAATGTATTCATCCAGATTTCCAAAGAAAAACTGACACAAATGAAAGAAAACCGAGCTTGTTTACTAAAAATCATATCTTCGCCCCATTATTTAGCAGGGTAGGGGCTTGCAATACGTTGGCGTACTGATGAAACAAGTGACTCTGACAATTTATTACGCCTTCAATGGGAAGATAACCAGCTACTTTTAATATGGCTACAGCGCGAAACTTACAAATGGACATCCCATGATGTGCAAAACGAAATTTTGGCCATTTAAAGTCATACACTTATTAGAAAATTATTGGAGGATATCAAGAGTGCAGAGTATTTTGCAATAATAGCAGACGAAACAACAGACTAGCCACCAAAGAGCAATTTAGTATCTGTATAAGATTTGTTGGTGCTTCGCTAGAGATAGAAAAATATATTTTAGGGCAATACTCAATACAAAGTACCACAGCTAAGGCTCTGTTTGATATTATTATGGACATTTTAAGACGATTTGATTTGCCTACATCTAACTGTAGGGGCCAGTGCTTTGACGGTTCAGCTAACATCGCCGGATTATATAGTGGTGTCCAGGCAAACCTACGTTTCTAGCATTTGTAGACTTAGAGAAAGATTTTGACAATACTCTCTTTCAAATTCTAAAGGTGGCAGGGGTAAAATACAGGGAGCGAAAGGCTATTTACAATTTGTACAGAAAGCAGATGGCAGTTACAAGAGTCGAGGGACATGAAAGGGAAGCAGTGGTTGGGAAGGGAGTGAGACAGGGTTGTAGTCTCTCCCCGATGTTATTCAATCTGTATATTGAGCAAGCAGTAAAGGAAACAAAAGGAAAATTCGGAGCAGGTATTAAAATCCATGGAGAAGAAATAAAAACTTTGAGGTTCGCCGATGACATTGTAATTCTATCAGAGACAGCAAAGGACTTGGAAGAGCAGTTGAACGGAATGGATAGTGTCTTGAAAGGAGGAAGATGAACATCAACAAAAGCAAAACGAGGATAATGGAATGTAGTCAAATTAAATCGAGTGATTCTGAGGGAATTAGGTTAGGAAATGAGACACTTAAAGTAGTAAAGGAGTTTTGCTATTTGGGGAGCAAAATATCTGATGATGGTCGAAGTAGAGAGGATATAAAATGTAGACTGGCAATGGCAAGGAAAGCGTTTCTGAAGAAGAGAAATTTGTTAACATCGAGTATAGATTTCAGTGTCAGGAAGTCCTTTCTGAAAGTATTTGTATGGAGTGTAGCCATGTATGGATGTGAAACATGGACGATAACTAGTTTGGACAAGAAGAGAACAGAAGCTTTCGAAATGTGGTGCTACAGAACAATGCTGAAGATTAGATGGGTAGATCACATAACTAATGAGGAAGTATTGAATAGGATTGGGGAGAAGAGAAGTTTGTGGCACAACTTGACCAGAAAAAGGGATCGGTTGGTAGGACATGTTCTGAGGCATCAAGGGATCACAAATTTAGTATAGGAGGGCAGCGTGGAGGGTAAAAATCGTAGAGGGAGACCAAGAGATGAATACAGTAAGCAGATTCAGAAGGACGTAGGTTGCAGTAGGTACTGGGAGATGAAGAAGCTGGCACAGGATAGAGTAGCATGGAGAGCTGCATCAAACCAGTCTCAGGGCTGAAGACCACAACAACACAGGCAAAGTTTATGGAAATGGAGAAGAGAACTATGTTTGTGCACTGCCTTGCACACTGTTAAAATCTAACACTACAAGACACTGTGAAAGCAGTTCCAGAATGTCGAAATGCATTGAATGTTATGAAGGACTTAATACATTTTGTGAGAGATTCACCTAAAAGATTATATCTTTTTGCTCACCTGAAGGCAGATGCCTTTACAAATTTGAAACCACACTGTCCTACAAGGTGGGCCATAAGATACTTGGCAATGTCTTTAGTTTTGTCCAACTATACAGAACTTCAGGAATTTTTTCTAAATGTTTCAAGAAATGACAATTCAGACACTGGGGTCAAAGCAAACAGCTTTTTGATTAATATGCAGATGTATGACTTCTTTTTCATGTTATCACTTTTGGTAAAACTGTTGGATCACATTAATACCGTAAACATAGCACTACAGAGAAAATCTCTACACTTAGAGGAGGCCAATAAGGTGATTTCCACTCTTGTAACTTCTATTAAATTTATGAGAAAAAATTTGAATCATTCTGGGGTGAAGTAACTTCAAAATGTCAAGATATGGATGTTGATTGGCCCCAAAATTACCCCGTAGAAGAAAAGTCCCTAAGAAATACGATGACTCCATCAATTCATCTGTAGAAACATTCACTGAAGTACGTGACAAATATTATGAAACAATGGATACATCCATCAGCTTCTTGGAATCACGGTTCAAAACTCAATCATTCATGTTTGTAAATCAAACTGAACAATTTCTTCTTGGTGATAACAAACATTCATTCGATATTTTATCTTTCTACGAATCAGATATAGACAAAGAACGCTTGCTTCTACACCGAAGCATGTTTCATGAGATTATCCGAAGTAGTGATTATGTGAATATTAGTTCATTGGATGACATAGTGAAATACGTAAAACAGGAGAACCACCTGTTTGACCTACTGCCTGAACTAGTGAAATTCATACGTGTAGTGTTGACGATTCCGGTAACGTCATGCACCGCTGAGTGATCGTTTTCTTGTCTGCGGAGGGTGAAAACGTATCTTCGTTCCATAATGAGGCAGGATCGTCTTAATGCCATCGCCCTTCTCAACGCCCACAGAGATGAATCGATGAAACTCGACCTTGATGCCATATGTGACGAGTTCATATGCAGGAATGATCTGAGGAGAAGTACATTTGCCATCAAAAATTAAGATATGTTTCTTCAACTTTATTTATGTATTTGTTTTGTACCACTATTGACCTATACTCCGACTGAAATGACATTGTGATTGATGTTTCAGCGAGTCGAGGGGTAGGGGATAGTCGCCAGCCAATCGTAGTTTGCATGATTTTCAGCTGTTTGCATTTTTCATTATTCTCACAAAATTTTTGTGTTTCTTGATAGTTTTTATGCTGTGAGGGGAATTTCCCAAGAATATGATGTCATAACTCAAAAGGGAAAATATGCGTGCATAATACACCTCTCTCCTTCACCACTTGTGTTGTTCCATATAATTCTCATTGCATAGATCATTTTAGATAGCTTAGAATTTAAGAATGTGATGTGCGAATTCCGTTTCAGATTGTCTTGTAAGTAAACAAAGCAATTTTGTTTCAGTGACAATTTTTTGGTTTTCCAAAGAAATATTTGGTTTTAATGGATTTTTAATTTTGCTGTGTGTGGAATTGTATAGTGGCAGTATTTTTTTCTTTTTTGTTTAAGGGTTAATCAGTAGCTGATTCCTCACAAACCACTCTGAAATCTTTTAATTTGTGACTTCAGCATACAGCCTAAGAGCCTTTCTATTTCCATCTTCAATCAATACACTGGTGTCATCTGCAAATAGAACTGGTTTGGAGTGTCGAACATGTAGATGGAAACGCAAACTTATCTGTCAAATGTAGTACCTAATAAAATGATTTTTGCCCCCCCCCCCCCCCAAAAAAAAAAAAATAAAATTTCAAGTCGGCGCCTCTGTACCCCATTGCAAATGTATTTTCAACGTGACAGTACGCCTCCACATCACCCAGAAAT
This sequence comes from Schistocerca nitens, assembly GCF_023898315.1. Classification (NCBI taxonomy): domain Eukaryota; kingdom Metazoa; phylum Arthropoda; class Insecta; order Orthoptera; family Acrididae; genus Schistocerca; species Schistocerca nitens. The sequence continues at coordinate 739,662,252 of NC_064614.1, read as the reverse complement.
TGATTGGTCGTGGTGCTACACGTCTGTGGCCACCCAGATCGCCCGATGTAACACAACGGCAATGGATATTTGTGTATGGGGATCAATGAAAGACATAGTTTGAGGACAAAGTCAATATATGTGAGGCATCACTTGCTCGCATTGTGAATGCAATCGACGAAATTAAGAACAACCCCATGACACTTAGCAACAAAATCTGTTCATACACGTATAGCTAGATGCACTGAACTGTGTGGAGACAGTTTTGAACATTTATTATGAATGTATTGTGAAATTGTACATACGCTGTACAACTTCCTTAACACTGAGTTTTGTATTTTCCGGTTTAACATCAATTCACGTGTGCTATGGTATTAATAAAAGCAGATTATCTGACACATTCATCATACAGTTTCAGTTAACATTATTACCATCATTTTTTACAAAATTAAATTCTCTACAACTTCTGTTGAAAACTTTGCGCAATTGTCTGGAATTTAAAAAACAAAGTGGGCCAATCAGTTAACCCGGCGGTGCACGCACCTGGAAACAGAACGGCAGTACACGCAATTGGTCTCACAGACCCTTGCAGTTTCTATCTTTCTGAATTTGCGTGTAGATGTATATTATGGAGGGAAGCGTTATTAAATGAAGTAATATCATTAAAAATCAGTTTAGTGAATATATTTAAGGGATAAATTTAATATTTTGTTCAAAAATATTTACACAAATGGAGATACATAAAATTTAGCTATTAACAAAATAATGCATGTATTCAGTCAGATATTTTGCCAAGAAAGTCTTGGCACACAGTAACAGAATGTTCAAGGCAAATGTATTTCTTGCAGTTCTTACAAATATCTTGTTTTTTTCTGTTTTTGCTCCTGCAGTCCACACACCGTCCTCGTGAAGGCGCAGTTGATTCCACTTCTGAAATTTTCACACTGCAAAGCTCTCCAATTCTCTCAGATATCTTCCTTGGCAATGTTTTTAACATTACTCTTTGCTGAAGATGATCATGCAGAAGCACAAAACAAAGCTGCCTCAAAAACTCTCTTCTTCTCACTTGTTCTTTCTGATTTGAGTTGAAGAAAATAATAGCAGCATTTATCACAGCTGTGTTCGTGATGCTATAAAAAACAACCATTGGCCATCTTGTGTTATAGCTACATTATATGTTGCACTCATTCCCTCTACCACATCAACTCCATCCTTAGTAATGTTATAGAAAGTAATAATTTCTGGTTCTTTATCATTCCCTGTATCTTCATCAATATTTCCATTGTGGTGCATCGTTGACAGTAGTAATACCACTCTATTTCGTTTCGGCACATAAGAGACTAAGATGCAATTTTTCTGAAACCCAAACATAGATGACTTTTCTTGTCGGTTTTTAGTGTTAATAAATCCCCTTGGGACTTGTCTCTTGTTCTTCCTCTGGGTACCAACGATGGTTGTCTTCTTTGTAATCAATGTGTTTGCAAGCTCATAACTTGTAAAATAATTGTCGCTAGTTATGTTGCGGCCTGTATTCAGGATAGGTTGGCAAAGTATCTGAACAAGTTCAACTGGTCTGTTGTCCTGTCTGTAAGGGCCTTCAGGCTGTTGCCCAATATACACTTCCGTGTTGAATGTGTAAAACATTCTGGCATCCATTGTTGCAAAAATCTTTACTCCATACTTATTTGGGTTATTAGGCATCTACTGTCGGAATCTGCATCTTCCACGGAATGCTTCTAGTTTTTCATCAACTGTCACGTATTCAGAACTTGTATAAGCCTTCTGAAAGTTTTCAACAATTAGACTGAACACCTATCTTATCACCGCCATGTGATCTGTTTTCTCCCTTTCCATTCTTATTTGTTTATCGTCGAATCTGAGGCATCGAAGGAGAAAACAAAATCTGTTTATGCCCATTGTGAGATGAAATATTTCAACTCCTGTGCCATCTTACACCACAAATCTTGTAGACTTAGTCAATGGGCAAGCATTACACCAGCGTAGTACAATAATCCCAATAAGGCCTTTATTTCAGCTTTATTAGTTTGCTGTGCATCTCTTTCCCTTGAAAAGTTTCCCTGGATCCTTTGAATGTACCTGTTAGTACAGTCAACGAGTATGCGTATAATGTTTTCATCAAAAAACAGTTCCCAGCTCTGTAGAGGATTTGTAGCACTTTTCGCAGCACCTTTCACACCTGGTAAATGAGTTATGATGTAATTATGACGTGTGAGGGAGTTCTTTGGCGGAACACGTGAGTTCCATGCTTTTCCGTCTTTACCGACAAACACATCACTGTCAGCACCACAATCACGGTCTTCTGATTCATCACTTGACGTTTTTTGTTTGGTGCCGGAATCACTTTTCCACCCTTGGTCCTGGATTTCTTCAAAGTCAATTTCTACATCTTCAGAATCAGCAGCGTCACTTTCAGCCATTACTTCTTCAATCAAGTTACTAATTCTCTCCTCCTGTGCCTCGTAAGAATAAGCCATGATGCAGTTACAACACTTACAACATACTAAAATACGGTACAAAGTACGAAAAAATCTGTTCTACCACTAAACTAAGCAGATACCGCAAATATGCGTGCGCGTGACTAACGTTGGCGCAGCAAACAATAAACTGACACTAGTGCACGCGGCTGGCCTCTGAGACCCTAGACCTCTTTCTTGTGAGCTAACTGGAAATTCTATTATTGAAATACCAGATACACCATACCAAACGACTCCTATTACACTCACTCAAAGGTATTGAGAAGATAGCATCTTGGAAACTAGTTTCAGACATTGCATTAATGTGAAAATATTCTCCTTGATCGGACAGACCACCTGTGTGTACTGACGGTTAATAAATTAAAAATTTTACGAAGTCATTTCTTTGTTTATGTCGATGTTCTGGAAAACTACTGCAGATACACGTCTGGGAATGTTTTATTAGATATTCACTAGATGAATAACAACAAAATAAATGAAATCGTGCTTTATTATAACCCATTACAGTTTTGCGATGGCTTCATGTTAGCGAAGGTGCTAAATTTCAGGCAAAATCTTTTATAAGTCGTAACTAAACATTTGCGGACCTTGTTTATATGAACTTTTTTCTGTAGTTTTACTTGTTGAATAACAAATTAACATATTTGCATACCTTCGTGAATCATCGTATATATTCGTGTAAAGGAAGGTGGGGTGGACTAAAACGATGACCCACACTGAAAGGGGAGTGAGGGAAGGAAAATGAGGGTGCTGGTACTATCGTGATAGAGAATTATAAGTTTGTAGAGAGTGCCTTTCTAGTAATATTTTTTTGGTTTACTCCAAGCTAGCAAAGTGAACGAACTCACTAGTATTCTGTAATCCCGGTGGTGGGGGGTGGAGGAGGAGACATACACACACACACACACACACAGATAGAGAGAGGGAGAGAGCGTGAGCGAGCGCACGTGTCGTATATTTTCGACAAACGCCGTGTTGGCCGAAAGCTTAGTTGTGACAATAGGGTGAGAAGCAACTTTCCTGTTAGTAATATTGTTACACGTTTTATTTTATGTGTCGTAGAAAATATATTTGTTGTCTATTGTAACAGAATTAATTTCTTGTACCTGGAAAATTTTATAGTTTTGTGTAATATAAGACGAACCTGGTGGTATTTATAAGTACTCATCTCAGGGGAGGTTAGTTTTAATTTAAGATAAGTTACCTACGTATCTTCTTACACAAATTTCTGACCAAAATGAACACAAGAATAAGAGAATAAGTGGTAAACATACTCACCACTTTCTTTGGTGAAACAGAGGGAAATATGAATATGGACCTGTTACCCAAAAGGTAGCGGTAACTAAGTGGAAGTTATAAATAATGGAATTGATGTTTTGGATCGGTATGCATTCGGATTATGGTGGAAGTTACTACAGAATGATTTAGGGTGCAGAATGTTGTAGCAAGTACTGTCAATTAAAGGACTTTGTGAAAAAGACATGAGTACAAATGGAGTATGGCAATCTGTGTTGCAACTTAGACTTGCAACTTCCAAAGACAAATACAAATATTAGGGTATGAGGTTTAGCATAAGCTATGTTCTCATTTCGAACTGAACCGTAAAACACTATAAAATAACGTATGTCGCAACATCCTTCATATACGTGGGGGGATATGAGAGGTAACATATCATTTTGAAGAAAGTGATATGTGTTCTCCCTCTGTTCGATGATGGAGATTCTTGACCTCAAGGAAGCATTTTGCTATTTTAACAAGTGGATGTTTGTCTAGGGACCCCATAGTGTGTTGGAAATTTTCTGTTCTTTTTGTGCATGTCAGTGTAAGCTGACACAGAATATCTGGAAGGCAGGGATAGGCACTTGGATTCCTGTGCATGGGGACATCTGCTCTTCGGGACAATTATTCTGTGAAAATACCGCCCCATGTTGGAGATTTCACTGTGGATCACAGGACTTTATTGGGCAAGACAATGGTCGTATGTCACATCATAGAAGACATACAGAGCTAAATGACAAAGACTAATATGTATTGTAAGCTTTGTTAAAGTCATACGCTCAAGTAAAATCTAACATGGAATGTACATAATGGAGGTAAAATACATGTGCAGGAAAGCAGCAGGTAGTGAATTTATTTTCTAGTGACTGATGTTTGAGATTTCCAGCTGGCTTGAACTTGGCATCTTCGAGCAAGGAGTCTGCTGCCTCAAGATACATCTATATGGTCCAGTGACAGTTAATACAGGTAAGTAATGGCAACCAAAAAAACTTGTAGCAGACATAGTCCACCTCTATATGATGCCTGAACGATGGTAGGTGTGTTAACATTCCAAAGATTAACAGTAAAAACTGTTCTGTTTGTATTTGCTTTTCTCTTCAGGCACTTATGATTTTGAATATAGTGTTTGTAACGTACAAATCACATGCTAATTCATGTAAATAGCAAATACCACATTGGGTTTTGTTCTGTGTCATTTAATTTTGTAAATTAGCTGTTCCCATATTAACCTAGTGTACACATGTTGGCATATCCACTGAAAATGTTGCCATTCAAAGCCTCACAGCAATCAGCATGTGATAACACAGCTTACTCCAGGGCTACACAGAAAACATGCCCCACAAGCAGATGGTGAGTGCAAACTAGCAAGCAGTGATTACTGTACGCCCTCCATTGTAACAGGCAATAGATTGGTAGCCATATGGAGATTAACCTAAATAAGGAAACTTATCCTTAGGGAAATGCTTAGAGGAACCTAGACTCTTGATATTCTGTGTCATTGGAGCTCAATTAATCAAAGGTGCAGGTCAGCCTTAATTGGTTACTGGAAGATTTTTACATTTTCCCATTCAGTTGCACTAAAAGTTCTGAATTTTTTCCCCAACATGACTGGTGGTCTGTCTGTAGACATAAACACTAATGAATTCCACAACAGACTTACATTTTCTACTCTTTCTTCAGTGCTGCTAAGAATTGCAGATCCAGGTGTTTTGCCTGCAATACCTACACTTTCACAGAGCTCCCAAGAATATGCAACAAACTCACAGTTTGCAGGATGGCTCTGACTGTCATCTACCACAGCCTGTTTGGGGCTCACGATTGTCACATTTTATGATGTCACCATGCAATATTATTATATCTAAAGTGGACTAAAATGTTGAGCCACAACTACAAACTATTCTTTTATTAAATCACCATCCATGAAAGGCTGTGAAAAGTCTTTGCTACAAGTAGTGCAGGAATGTAGCTCATCTGAACTGCACACACAATTAATTTTTCTACCTAGTCTTCTTCCCCGTCAATGATCTTCCTTTTAAATCTTAAAACCTCTAGTGTATGCTCAGGCACTTCACATTTTCCATTTCCATATGCTTTGATTTTCCTGAAAGTATTCAGTATCTTACACCACACTAAACTTTTTGTATACGAGGGTTGCCCAGAAAGTAATGCACCAACTCTTTTCCCAACAGTTCTTTATTGAACATAATCATAATTACACACACGAAAGAATGGTGTTTCTTAACGACCCAAACAAGTGGAAGTCTGAGGGGGCTAGGCCAGGTCTGACAACCGTGGATGGTCTCCCCGACCACTGCAAATCGTGGAGCTCTGCTGAACCGCCTTCTGATGACCTCACCCTACATGCCCAGTGACTAACAGTACTTCTGTCTACAGCAAATGCGCCAAGGACTGTGCACAAGCGTTTGTGAATATTCCCCATAGTTTCTTTCTCTACAGTGAGAAATTCAATGACGACATGTTGCTTGTAATATACATCACCTACAGATGCCATTTTGAAACTGTCCTGCAGCTGCCCTATCTGTCAGAAGTGACAGAAATTTTTTCACGCTCACTCAGAAGACTTCAAATAATACATACATAACATTTCACATTCATAATATTGTGAGATCTTAACTTTTCCCGGCGAATTGAATGTTCAAATAACTTACGGGTTTGTTGCTGGGTGATGTCATCGACCACCACGGTGGTTGATGATGTCACCTGGCAGCAAACATGTAAGTGATTTAAACATTCATAATATTGTTTTCAGCTGAGAAAAAAATTGCGGTGCAATACTTTCTGGGCAACCTTCATAAAATAAGATTCCTCATCACTGCTGGTATTAGATGACAACACTGTCAGAACTGGCCATCCTCTGTTTCACAGAAGGGCACTTCTCCCGTGCTGTTGCAGGAGGACAGCACTGTTCAGTAATTGAAATGGTTTGAGGTTATTGAGAATTTGGTTATTTTCCTTGACTTTTTTACAAGACAAATTCCTATTCTAATTACAGTACATTCAACAGGACAAAAATTATAGAATTTCTATCCTTTTCTGTTGCAACATCTTGTTGATCTGATTAGATTAGATTAGATTAGATTTACTTTCATTCCAATTGATCCGTAGTGAGGAGGTCCTCCAGGATGTGGAACATGTCAGAAAAACAACAATACATGACAAATATTTACAATTAAAACAAATAAGCTAATGTACCATTCCACAGGTCCCAAGTGGAATGATCGTCATTTTTTAATGAACACTAAGAGTAATTTTACAAATACTAATGCACTGAATTTAAAATAAAAAAGTTTTTTATTTATTTATAAGATAATACAACTACTGTAATACTTATTTACAATGAACACATTACTGCACTGAAATGGTGCAGAAGTTAGATTATACTAACACACACACACACACACACACACACACACACACACACACACACAAATTTTCAATGAACACATTACTGCACTGAAATTGTGCAGAAGTTATGTTGTACTTATATACAAATCAGTTGGTTTTACTAAGAAATTCATCAATGGAGTAGAAGGAGTTGGCCACCAATAAATCCTTTAGGCTTCTCTTAAACTGAATTTCATTGGTTGTTAAGATTTTTATGGCTGCTGGCAAGTTATTGAAAATGTGTGTTCCTGAATAATGCACACCTTTTTGTACAAGACTAAGTGACTTTAAATCCTTGTGAAGATTATTCTTATTTCTAGTATTGATTCCATGAATTGAGCTGTTGGTTTGAAAAAGTGATATATTTTTAATGACAAATTTCATTAAGGAATAAATATATTGGGAAGCAGTAGTTAGTATCCCTAGTTCCCTAAACAGGCTTCTGCAGGATGTTCTTGAGTTCACACCACATATAACTCTCACTGCACGTTTTTGTGCCCGGAAAACTTTAGCTTGGCTTGATGAATTACCCCAAAAAATAATCCCATATGACATTATGGAATGAAAGTAAGCATAGTATGCCAGCTTTTTCATTTTTATATCCCCTATGTCTGACAAAATTCGCATTGCAAACAGAGATTTGTTAAGACGCTTCAGCAGTTCTGTGGTGTGCTCCTCCCAGTTGAATTTATTATCAAGCTGTAATCCCAAGAATTTAACACTGTCCACTTCTTCTATCTTCTTGTCATCGTATGTTAGACATATACTCTTGGGACACCCCTTACAAGTTCTGAACTGCATGTAGTGTGTTTTTTCAAAGTTTAGTGACAAAGAATTGGCTAGGAACCAGTGATTAATGTCCACAAATATTTTATTGGCTGATCTTTCTAAGACTACATTTGACTTGCTATTTATTGCAATGTTTGTGTCATCGGCAAACAAAACAAACTTGGCATCTGGTAATGTTACTGATGAAAGGTCATTGATATACACAAGAAATAGTAAGGGCCCCAAAATGGAACCTTGTGGGACCCCACATGTAATTAGTTCCCAGTTGGATGAGGCCTGATAGCTTGATACATGTCTCTTTCCTAATAACACCCTTTGTTTCCTGCCAGAGATATAAGATTTGAACCATTTTGCAGCATTTCCTGTTATACTATAATATTCTAGTTTACTTAAAAGGATATTGTGATTTACACAGTCAAATGCCTTTGACAGATCACAAAATATACCAGTTGCCCGCAATTTTTTGTCTAATGAATTAAGCACATTTTCACTGTAAGTGTAGATAGCCTTCTCAATATCAGAACCTTTTAGAAATCCAAACTGTGACTTTGACAGTATGTTATTTGAGATAAGATGGTTATAAAGACGACTGTACATTACTTTTTCGAAAATTTTTGAGAATGCTGGCAACAGTGAAATTGGACGGAAATTTGATGCTATTTCTTTATCTCCCTTCTTAAACAGTGGCTTAACTTCAGCATATTTCAGCCATTCAGGAAATATTCCACTAATAAACGACTGGTTACACAGATAGCTTAATATGTTACTTAGCTCAGAATCACATTCTTTAATTAACTTTGTTGATATTTCATCATACCCACTAGATGTTTTTGATTTTAAAGATTTTATGATGGACATTATTTCTGTTGGGGTAGTGAGGGTCAAATTCATATTAAGGAAGTTACTTGAAATGTCTGGTCTAAGGTAATCCATAGCAGCATCTACCGAACCTGACAACCCCATCTTGTCAGTAACAGTTATAAAATGTTTGTTAAAAAGTTCTGCAACACTATACACATCTGTCACCAATGTATCATTTACTCTTAATGCTATTTGTTCCTCCTCATGCCTGGTTCTACCGGTCTCCTCCTTCACTATATCCCATATTGTCTTTATTTTGTTATCTGATATGACTATCTTTTCCTTGTAATATATTTGCTTTGACATCCGTATTACAGTCTTTAATATTTTGCAGTATTTCTTATAATGTGCTATAGCATCAACATTGGAAATGTTTCGGAGTGACAGATACAGTTTTCTTTTTGTTTTACAAGATACCCCTATTCCTCGAGTAATCCATGGCTTCTTTGTAGACTTTGCTCTAACCTTGGTAAGTTTTGGGGGAAAGCAGTGTTCGAATAAGGTAAGCACTTTATTAGCAAAAATGTTATATTTTTCATTCATGCCATGAACGCTGTAAACATCAGTCCAGTGAATGTCTCTGAGGAGTGTCCTAAAATAATCAATTTTTGGCTTACTGATTACCCTTTTGAGCTCAGATTTAACAGATTTTATATCCTGTTCAGTATTAACATTTAACAGAAGGAACTGCATGTCATGGTCTGAGAGGCCATTGACTATTGGTTTTGTAATATAATTTTGTTCATTGGACTTTTCTATAAAGATATTATCAATGGCTGTTTGTGAGCAAGTGGCTATCCTAGTGGGGAACTTTACTGTGGGAATTAAGTTGAATGATAGTGTTACTAACTCAAACAAGTTCTTATTGGGAGAGTCTTTAAGGAAACTACATTGAAATCACCAGCAACCACTATTTCTTTGTTTTTGGTTGTTAAATGGGCCAGTACAGCTTCAAGGTGGTTGACAAACAGATTAAAGTTACCTGCAGGTGCTCGATATACACTTAGTATTATGAAGGATTTTTTGTGAAATTCTAATTCTGTTGCACATGCTTCCATATGCTGTTCTAGGCAAAATTTATGAATGTCTATGTTCTTAAATTTATGACAGTTCCTGATGAATGTGGCAACTCCTCCTTTCTCCATTTCTGATCTACAAAAGTGAGATGCTAACCTAAGCCCTGTAACACTTAAAAGTTCTATACCAGTGGTCACATGATGTTCAGAGAGGCAGATTATGTCAGCTGGGTTTGAAGACTTTAATTCATCTATGCAGATAGTTAATTCATTAATTTTATTTCTCAGTCCTCGAATATTTTGATGCAATAAAGATAGCTGACATTTCTCATTGACTGAGTTAAGATTGGGTGGAGTTAAAATATCTGCTGACAGTTGAAAATTCTTAACCAATGGCTGTTTATGCTGATGTACTAAGCTGGAATTATGTTTTTTGATTTCTTTCTCAAACTGAAGATTTGTCTCAGTTCTAACCTCTCTTAAAATTTGCTTTCTTTCTGTCCTCCCTACCCTAAAAAAGGGTCTTTTCTGAATCCTATAACCACTGGTATTTTACCACTCATGATAGTGCCTCCCCCCTTTAACTTTCCTGCTATTTCCCCAGCCAATTTACCCTTCCCCTTCCTGTTGAGGTGAAGGCCATGCCTAGTATAATCCCACCTACTGAGAGAATCAACAGGAACCACACCAATGTGTGACCCCGCACCCGACATGAGCAGCCGTTCCAGCTCCAAATTAACTCTCTTGACAGAAGAGTTCAAATGAGGTCGGTCATGGCGCCCAAGAACAGATACAAACTCAACACTAGTATGCTTCGATGCTGACGCAATCTTCGCCAGGTCACACTCTATACTGTACCCAGGATCTCTGTCAATACTGTTACCTGCCCCACCCACTATAACCACGGTGTCTTCCTTAGTGAAATCTTTGCAAAGTGATCCTAAATCCTTTGTCACCTGCTCCAGACCAGCACTAGGTTTAAAAAAATTGGTGACCTGGTATTCTGATCCTAGTTCATCCTGCAAAAGTTGGCCAACACCTCTTCCATGGGAACTACCTAACAACAACACTTTCTTTCTCTTTACTGATTTCCCTACATTCTTACTTTTCAATTTGCTGCTGAAAGTTTGTTGTGCCCTGTCTACACCTGCAACTGCTTGAGGCTCACCAGCTTCTAACTGAAGCAACAGGTCAAATCTATTTTCCACATTCACCATAAAGCTGTCAGACAAATGTGCTGTATTTTAAATCTGACAGATTTTGCCTTGTCTTTGTTCATGAATGGATGGAGGTTTTAAGACTTCTCCCGAATAGCTTTTCTTACTGTCGTACCATACTATAAATTCAAATTATTGTACTGAGAATGTTACTGTTTCAGAAATACATTACTCTATAGTGACTGTATTTAAAAATTTAAATAATTCTTGTTTTCAGTGTGTTGCTTAATTTAAGTAGTGAAATATTAGATAGGAAGGACAACTAGGATTTAATGTAATGCCAGTAACGTCAACAGATGGAGCACAGTTTGAAACGGATAAGACCATTAAGGAAAATTCCTAAATTTCATAGCTAACTTGTCATTTACCTTAATGAATCTAGGCGAAAACGGAAAATGTATGTCTATGTGACCAGTTTGAAAGTTGAGTAAAATTTTCCCCAAATGTCAGTCCTGTTTATGGTGTAAAATAATGTAAAAAAAATGAATTCATCATCACATAATATGACTGAGGATGCAGATGACTTTATTGACCACTGACAATTACTTCTTCCATTTGTGGATCCTAGAAATAAAATTAGTATGAGACTGGTATAAAAATTAATATGAAAATATGCTGCATCCTTAACATACACACAAGAACAGTGATATTATCAAAGAGTGATGTATGTACACACTGAATGAATGGCAGTCTCTTACTGAGTATATTATTGTGTTGTCTACAAGTTTGCAATCCCAAAAATTAAACTGAGAAGAATTTATGGATGTGCTTTGAAGGTACTTTACTTTTTGATCTACAAGAATTCTCAATTTCTTATTTTGAATAGGTGCAGAATACTACAGGCTACAACGAGACTGTACATCTTCAATTAAGACTTTTTTCCTCACTTAACTCTGAAAACTGTGGAACTACAGTGATGGTATAAAAATAAGCTAGCAGTTGTGTTTACCAGTCAGTAGAGAGAGATTTCAAAATCTAGTGTGTTCAGACAGTTCAAACATGAACTCCTGATTTATGTAGGATCAATAAAACAATGTTACATTTAGATTTGACAAATTTTTAGATCAATGAAAATGATTCTTCAAATTCTGTTGGCCTGAAATTGACATTACAGCATCTTTGCAATGGCTACAACATGTGTACAGTCCTGAAAAAGAATAAATTTTGGAACATCTTGGATAAGTCAGTAAATGTATGTTTTTGGAATACTATTGACATTACAGACACCAAATAATATTATATTTGCATGTATTTTAATCAAATTGACAGCTCCATCCCATGAGAAGGGAACAGGTGGCAACTTAAAAAAAAATTTGGAGCAAAAAATGATATGTTGGCATCACAAAGATTTAAAATCTTAATCGGGAACAATCTTGCCACTCAGGTAATTAAAACTTTTATTTATTTAAGGTATGAAGAGTGGTTAAATACACAAAGAGAATAAAATATAAATCCAGGTAAAGTCTATCAATATAATGGATATATATCAGTTGTGAAATACGTGGCCTCAATGGCTGTACGAAAGGTCAAAAATTATTCAAGAAATAGTTGTTTGGATATTTTGTTTTAGTTGTATGGTGATACTGAGCTATATTCTTCATTGAATGAATTTATAACTTTTTTGGTTTCTCTCACATTTATATACAATAAAATGATCAAACAGCTAAACAACAAGTGGGGCAACAGCTGTCCCTTGCATATGTACCTGCAATGTACACTATTATACCACCTTGCTACTCGGTGGAAAACTGAATGTTAAATCCTGTGTTTATTGTGTGACAAAAAATGTGCCTTTTGCCCCTTCCTGGTTGTGTACCAATGGTGTGATCATCAGTTACTATCACTTGTATTTGCTTCCCATGTACCATTCCAAAGGCTTTACATTTACATGAAAAGTACATCACAAAATCAACAGCACTGTACAAGGACCTGGTAATCTCTTGTTCAAATTTTAACTAAACATTTGTTCCTGCATGAAATTAACAGTGGAGCAAGACCACTTCAGTGCCAGTTTATGAAACACTGGCAGCAAGTGAAATAACCACAGTTAGTACTTGTAATTTATTTTATGCTGTGCCATTTGAAGCTTGCCAATCACTGTTTCTAAACAGAGGAAAAACAAACTATGAATAGCGACAGACAATTCAGACCCAGAGAAATGCCATGCACAAGCTGCCAGATCTGACACCAATGAATGGCAGTAAATAAGTGTTGCATGTAAAAAAATTGTAGAGGCATGTGGGGAGCAGTGAAAGGATGCTATTTGACCATATAATACAGATTATTGAAATGAAAAGCCCCAGTTGTCAGTTACAGGATGACTCAATTATGAATCAGTCTCCCACCAGTAAACCCGCCATCTTTCTCTAAAGAGACTAACTCACATTTTAATGCATCCTTCCTTTCTGGCAGATGATAAAGCGAGCAAAATAATTAAATTGAGCAAAAAGTATGCAATGCACGAGCAAAGGTTTGCCTTGGGAAAGATATGTCAGAAGTGTGATGGCACAATGTGATCTCTGTTATAACACATATTAATATCTGTTGTCTTACCAGAATGAGATTTCCACTCTGCAGCGGAGTGTGCACTGATATGAAACTTCCTGGCAGATTAAAACTGTGTGCCACTGGCAGATTAAAACTGTGTGCCAGACCGAGACTCGAACTCGGGACCTTTGCCTTTCGCTGGCAAGTGCTCTATCAACAGAGCTACCCATGCATGACTGACACCCCGTCCTCACAGCTGTACTTCCGAAAGCTTGCAGAAGTAAAGCTTTGAGGACGGTGCATGAGTCGTGCTTGGGTAGCTCAGTTAGTAGAGCACTTGCCCACGAAAGGCAAAGATCGCGAGTTCGAGTCTCGGTCCGGCACACAGTTTCGATCTGCCAGGAAGTTTCATCTGTTCTCTTGTTATACTGTGCCACTTGCACTGTATCTTTTAGGCCATCGGTTACCTTTCTTTTGATGTGTCAGGCCCTAGTGGCTAGTGCATATCATTGTTGTTTGAAAGAATTTTGACTGTGAAAATGTTAACTGACTTCCACGAAGAAAGTGGTAACAAATATTAGTTCGGACTTTGCAGAATATGCAAGTTCGACTTTTTAACTACATAGTATTTAAATGACATGATGAAATCACTCATTCTTCCTTCAAACAATGTGTGCACAATTCCTGATCGTTCATCTGCAAAAGAAAACTATTACATCATCATCATTTATCGCACACGCACTCAGGCCATTTAGGCTCATGGCAGAAGACAAAAATATACAAGACATACATGGAACATAATTAAACGATTAACACATCAAGTCCACGAATCTTGACAAAATATTGTAACATCACAGAAATTTATTGCATATACTTCTGTCTCGGTCATCTTCAGTGATGGCTGTTGGATCTGCTTCTTCCAAAACTATTACAATAAAATTAATACGTCTTCACAAAAAGGTTTCTTCAATGAATGCAGACACATTTACTGTCAGTATGGAGAGTAATATTCAAAAAATGAGAAAAATTACAGAGCCTAATCACATGTGCTTCATATTGGTCCATAATTGTAATGGATCTGGGAGATGTGTTATTTTCTACCGGATTTGTCGATACCAAATTGTAAATGTTTTCTTATATTTTTGTCAGAATTTTTTTATTGTAATTTGCCTTATCTTATGTGTGCCCCGACCGGGACTCGAACCCGGGCTCTCCCGCTTACATGGCAGACGCTCTATCCATCTGAGCCACTGCGGGCACAGAGGATAGTGCGTCTGCAGGGACTTATCCCTTGCACGCTCCCCGTGAGATCCACATTCCCAACATGTCCACACCACTACATTCGTAGTGCGCCTAATAGATGTTTGCCCATCATACTCAATACTCGTGGCAGATTAATCTACCAAGTCCCATACGAGTTCAGGCATAGCGTGTGCGTTTGCACAAGAAGGTCAATGGCCGGGAAGCCATATTTTAACTGTATATGACGTTAGTATCTGTTCCCAAAAGAACAGTTACCGTGGATGACCATGCAGCTTTGCTAGATATGATATGATAATTAAATGGACACCCTAGCATGGCCATTTAATTATCATTTCATTTCTAGCAAAGCTGCATGGTCATCCACGGTAACTGATCCCGGGTTCGAGTCCTGGTCGGGGCACACATTTTCAAAATGTCCCCAATGAAGTACATCAACGCCTGTTTGCAGCTCGGGTGTCCATTTAATTACCATTTCATTTATGTTAATTTACTTATATTTTTGAGAGTGACAGCATATTGATTACTATTAGTAAATGTGACAAAGAATATCAAAGAGACTGATTACAAGTGGAAGCTGTGTGTTGTGTAAAATGTCTTTGACGCTGGAGTCGTCTTTGACTGTAGTCAGTCGGCAGTTAACTCCTGGTATGTGTTGACGGTAGAACAATGTGCAGGTCGCCGTCATAAATAACAGTAAAAAAATGAATTATGTTACTATTTTTTTATATAAACTTTAAGAAGAAACCACATTCGAAGAAATGGTATTTGAAGCACCAAAAATGAGGCAAACGCATTGAACCAGGTCATTTCTGCAGCCGACAAAGATGCATTGTGGAATCATACTTCCACTAGACAATTGAAGCCAAGACAAATATCGCCTTGTAAACATTATACGGAAAAGGTACTGTCACGAAATATGCCAAATTTAAGTAAATAAAAAATAGTGAGCATATTTCATAATCAACATCCGAAGTGAGTTACAAGAAAATGAAGGCCTCGCTTCTCAATCTTTTGTTTTACAAAAAAATTGAATGAGATATACAGGTTTCTTGTATATGCCGTCTTTGAGTTACAAGCAACATTCATTTTCTAGCCTTCGACATAATAATATACATATTTCATGACGTGGTTCACTTACAGATTAATTATCTCTTCTTAAGAAGTTTAAAAAAATGAAAGATATGTCTTTTACAAGATATTTTTCACTGCTCTTGGAATTTTGGGAGTTAAGGTTCGACACCTCACTTCCAGGATTCAGTTGAAATTGGTTAAATAGCAAGGGAGGGGGAGGCATTTGACTCACTCACAAATGTTTTCCTTCCTCTGCACCGCTGTTTTACAAATTAACAGAAAGGACTTTTGGTGCAGTGATCTCTTGGAAAGTTTGGAATAGTTTTACCTGTGGTCCGGACTGATAATTTATTTTGTTAACTCATTCATGTACAGGATCAAGGAAAACGAACCATGAAGCCCCAATCTAAACCTTAACACTTTTACTATGAATTATTTTCCATTATGAAGGTTTTTTTTCCTTATTTCCAATTGGTACTGTTACATAAAATGACAAACAACACAGAATAATTTTCCAGTTTCAAACCATAGAGAACAATTATAATTTTTTCTGTGAAATAACATACATTAACATTTGTTTGGATTGTCTTGGTGTTCAAATGCATCTTACTGTACCTTAATATTCATTTCTACTGCAATTACGAAGCTGATTAGTTTTTGTGCTGTGTCTTATGCTCCTATTAACCAGTTCTGTCCATTGTTTGTGTTTCAACTCTACTATATTGTGAAATTTGTTTTCAGTTTTTATTTACACAGGGATCAATTCTGTGTAGCAAAATTCTACTTTTGTAATTTCGTGTCGGCACATCAAAATCGTTGTCGTGTGATGGGCATGGGCGGCTTGGAAATATGGAATCCCATAACGTCAACAAGGCAAGACAGCAATCTAGAAATGTAGTCACCGCCATTGCTGATACTGTGAAGAGGTCATATTGCGTCAGGGCAGCATTGCACGGTTGGTCCCCTTCAGCAGGCTGAATGACTGCTAATTGAGGTTGGTTATATCCAACAATTGTACGGCAGTATCTGGTTTCTACAATAAATAGTGTGTTTTAACATACATAGAAAAAAATGGTGCTAATACCTGAACTTTTACAATAGGTTGGAATGTTTCTTTTTACTTGTCTGCTTCTATTTGATCCGTATTTGTATTGGTGACTTCAGTTCACATCATGAACATTAGTTAACTTATTACAAGTTGATGCCCTTTGATCTTCATTATTACATCAACAGCTTCTTGTTTATCATGCGGCATTAATTCTTATTTTTCAGTGTGTGTATATATTTCAGAATCACCAATACAAGCATTTTTTAAAGCGTCCTTGTATTTGGTTTTAGTAACAGTTTCGAGCTACTTCATAACTTTACTGGTCACTCGCATACATTTCAAAAGTGACAAATGACTCTCGCTGCGGATCACATGGTTCATCAGTTGCACTCGCCAATTGCCCTGTGTTGTTGTTTGTGTGTGTGTGTGTGTGTGTGTGTGTGTGTGGTGTGTTTCAACTACACTGCTCAAGATCACAAAAAGGTACTTTGCCACTTTTGTTACTGTACCCAGTGTCACTGGACATTATTTTGTGCACTGTGACACACTTTTACTGCTGGTATCTTCCTGCACACTTCGTGTTCCAAACATTTACATATTGTTGAGCACTGTGTGATTTATGTCCACAACAGATCAGAATCTTTAATTTTTTTACAGTAACTGAATAGTTTAATTTTAATATTTACATTAACATTTTATCATCTATGTACTCATTCCTTTGACTCCGGTATATAACCAAGGGACTGATACGCACAGATTGATCTTCATGTTTTTTTGTTTTAAATGCACATATACACACATTTATGTTACATTATAATCTTGGTATTAACAAACGTAAATTAATTACAAACAATCTCTACACAGAAATTTGTGGTAGCACAATAGTGCGTGCCCAACCCAGTAAGTGTCCATGAACACATACTTCCTTTGGCTCTCCGAACGCCATTATATCTCATCCGGTTGTATATATGTTAACTTTTATTTACATAGGAATAAATAAAAAATCGCTTACTAGCAATGTGTAAAATCTTTCTTCTCTTACTTGTTTTCATTTCTCTATACTCATTTAGTATTTTATTACAATTGTTTTCTTCATTAAATCAGTTTTACGTAGCAGTACTTGTGAGAATGTTCAACTTTGCCAGTGTCTTGTTATACAATCCATTGACCTTCTCACTGATTAATAAATTTGTCACATTAAAGGTAACTATGTATTACCCTGCTCAGTTGTGTAGAAGCCCATTTCATATACAAACAACAGATAATTTTAATGAAACTAGCGCCCTTTTTGTTTCTATCTATGGTATTCCTTGCATACAGTCCATCACCTTTAACACAATTAGATCTTAAGGTACATAAGAAAACTTGAATATGTAGTAACTTTACATTTCATTTGTGTATTTACAACATAAAATGAGTTAATGTAGTTCGTTTAACCATTGCTCTCATGTGATGTATGTATGCTGTTGTTATGGTCTTTAGTATAGAGACTGGTTTGATGCAGCTCTCCATGCTACTATATCCTATGCAAGCTTCTTCATTTCCCAGAACCTACTGCAACCTACATCCTTCTGAATCTGCGTAGTGTATTCATCTCTTGGTCTCCCTCTACGATTTTTACCCTCCACGCTGCCCTCCAATACTAAATTTGTGATCCCTTGATGCCTCAGAACATGCCCTACCAACCGATCCCTTCTTTAGTCAAGTTGTGCCACAGATTTCTCTTCTCCCCAATTCTATTCAGTGCCGCCTCATTAGTTATGTGATATACCCATATGATCATCAGTATTCTTCTGTAGCACCACATTTCGAAAGCTTCTATTCTCTTCTTGTCTAAACTATTTATCATCCGTGTTTCACTTCCATACATGGCTACACTCCATACAAATACTTTCAGAAACGACTTCCTGACACTTAATCTTTTCTCTTTCACACAAACGCTTTCCTTGCCATTGCCAGTCTACATTTTATGTCCCCTCTACTTCGACCATTATCAGTTGTGTGTATATGTATTTTAAATCATCACATTTGAGAAAGTATGCCCGTTACTTGTGGTCACTTACACACATTCATAGCTCTTCTTTATACGTCCATGTCCTGACATGTAAATTTCTGACATATATGGTAAGATTATTGTACATCATACAGATTCATTTCTGTTTCCTGTAAAAACTACAACTACAAATGTATTACATATATAAAACAATACAAGGAAAATTTAAAAAAAAATTGCTACTGAATGTAACTCTCTGTCAATATGTTTCCGGCCGTGGTGGTCTAGCAGTTCTAGGCGCTCAGTCCGGAGCCGCGCGACTGCTACGGTCGCAGGTTCGAATCCTGCCTCGGGCATGGATGTGTGTGATGTCCTTAGGTTAGTTAGGTTTAAGTAGTTCTAAGTTCTAGGGGACTGATGACCATTGATGTTAAGTCCCATAGTGCTCAGAGCCATTTTTTTCTGTCAATGTGTGGGTATAACCTATATATTTTGTCTGTATTGTGATAAGCAATCAAGTAACACCCTCCATGCAGGGTTCTTAAGACTAAACAGATCAGTGTACATTCCTGTGTTAAACACTTACATTTTTATCAATCTTTTATCATATGCCTCTTTCCTCCTTGGAGCACTTTCAGTTAATGAGATCATAACCCACCTCACCTTTTCCTTCCAGGACTCATCTGTTTGCCGTAATTGTGATAATGGGTTCAACCATTCATTATTTTCAGGTTCTGCATGGAATATTTCTGCTGGTGTGATTCTTGAGTTTCTCCCGGCGTATTTGATAATCAAAATATCCACGGGTGTACTGCCGGTCTACAGTGTCAACGGGCACAATATTTCGGCGATCACACATGTCGCCATCATCAGGTGAACTGACGGACTGAGCTCCTGTGAACGTGCCGGCACGGAGATCCGTACACTATGGCTGCTCAGGGGGAACTGGGTTCGGTCGCGGCGGCGGCCGATTTAAATACCCTCCGCCCGCGGCGCGCTCACTCCGCCGTCCGCGCCCCGCGCCACGGTCGCGCGGTGGAACAGATTGCGACGGCGTCTGAGATGACGTCGGTGTGATGGCTCTGTCCGTCGTGGTCGTCACAACTATACATTTGCTCGATTTACTCTTGATTAACCCAATCGCTGGTTCCCAAGCCTTGCTAAGATCATAGCCACAGTCACGGTTTATGAGGTCGTCATTGGTGCGAATTTCGATGGCCTCTCTAACAACACTGTCCCAGTATCTCGACGTCTGTACCAGAATCCTCGTGCGTTCATACTCCATAGCGTGATTTTCCGACAAACAATGTTCAGCGACCGCCGACGTGCTCGGATACATCAGTCGAGTGTGCCTCTGGTGTTCACGGCATCGATCCTCGACGGTACGCATCGTCTGACCAATATACGACTTGCCACATTGACACGGAATCTGGTACACGCCGGCCTTCCTCAAACCGAGGTCATCTTTGGCGCTCCCCACCAGTGCACGAGTTTTATTCGGAGGACAAAACACAGTTCCGACCCGGTGTTTCTTCAAAATGCGGGCGATTTTTCCCGAGAGTACGCCTGTATATGGGATAAACGCAGTGCCTACCTCCTCCCTCGTGATTTCATCCATCTCCACAGGTTGTGCTGTAGTGGTTGGGCGGAGAGCACGTTAGATCTGCCACTCTGAGTACCCATTTTTTCGAAATACAGTTCTCAGATGTTCCAATTCCTGGGGTAGACTCTCTGCGTCAGAGATAGTGCGCGCCCTATGTACTAGAGTTTTAAGTACCCCATTCCTTTGTGAAGGGTGGTGGCAGCTGTCTGCGTGCAAATACAGATCAGTGTGCGTTGTCTTCCGATACACCCCATGACCTAGGGTGCTGTCAGGCCTTCTCCTGACCAAGACGTCAAGGAAAGATAATGTACCCTCCGTTTCAGTCTCCATAGTGAATTTGATGTTGGGGTGTATGGAGTTTAGATGTGTAAGGAAGTCAAGGAGTTTATCCATACCATGTGGCCAGATGACAAACGTGTCGTCCACGTAACGGAAAAATCAAGTAGGTTTCCATTCGGATGACGACAGGGCTTCCTTCTCGAAGTCCTCCATGTACAAATTCGCTACCACCGGTGAGAGTGGGCTACCCATGGCGACTCCCTCCGTTTGTTCGTAGTATTCTCCATTAAAAAGAAAATACGTGGAAGTCAAGACATGCCTAAAAAGTTCAGTGGTCTTCTCGTCAAACTTCTGACTAATCAATTCTAGTGACTCTCGCAGGGGTACCCTCGTGAACAAGGAAACGACGTCAAAACTCACCATGATATCTGACTCACCCAACGTGAAGCTATCAAGGCGTTTAACAAAATCCACGGAATTACGGATGTGATGAGGGCATTTACCAACATAAGGACTTAATATTCCCGTCAGGTATTTGGCCAACAAATATGTAGGTGCTCTGATGTTGCTGACAATGGGCCGTAATGGTACCCCCTCTTTGTGAACCTTCGGGAGTCCATATAGTCTAGGCGGTACCGGACCTTGGGGTAACAATTTCTTAGCGTCACCCTCCGGTAAATCTGCGTCCTTGAGAAGCGACCTCGTCTTGTTGTCCACCTTCTTTGTAGGGTCAACGCTCATCTTCCGGTAGGAATCGTGATCTGAGGGAGCGCTCTGAAATTGTTGTCTTACCGGCTGACAAAGGCAATGCTACAGTTGTTGTCTC
Source organism: Schistocerca nitens (assembly GCF_023898315.1). Taxonomy (NCBI): domain Eukaryota; kingdom Metazoa; phylum Arthropoda; class Insecta; order Orthoptera; family Acrididae; genus Schistocerca; species Schistocerca nitens. The sequence continues at coordinate 739,640,642 of NC_064614.1, read as the reverse complement.
CCATAAGGACTACACTGATAAGATGCAGAGCCTGCTAAATGACGATTCCTACCGGAAGATGAGCGTTGACCCTACAAAGAAGGTGGACAACAAGACGAGGTCGCTTCTCAAGGACGCAGATTTACCGGAGGGTGACGCTAAGAAATTGTTACCCCAAGGTCCGGTACCGCCTAGACTATATGGACTCCCGAAGGTTCACAAAGAGGGGGTACCATTACGGCCCATTGTCAGCAACATCAGGGCACCTACATATCTGTTGGCCAAATACCTGACGGGAATATTAAGTCCTTATGTGGGTTAACGCCCTCATCACATCCGTAATTCCGTGGATTTTGTTAAACGCCTTGATAGCTTCAGGTTGGATGAGTTTTGACGTCGTTTCCTTGTTTACGAGGGTACCCCTGCGAGAGTCACTAGAATTGATTAGTCAGAAGTTTGACGAGAAGACCACTGAACTTTTTAGGCATGTCTTGACTTCCACGTATTTTCTTTTTAATGGAGAATACTACGAACAAACGGAGGGAGTCGCCATGGGTAGCCCACTCTCACCGGTGGTAGCGAATTTGTACATGGAGAACTTCGAGGAGGAAGCCCTGTCGTCATCCGTATGGAAACCTACTTGATTTTTCCGTTACGTGGACGACACGTTCGTCATCTGGCCACATGGTATGGATAAACTCCTTGACTTCCTTACACATCTAAACTCCATACACCCCAACATCAAATTCACTATGGAGACTGAAACGGAGGGTAAATTACCTTTCCTTGACGTCTTGGTCAGGAGAAGGCCTGACAGCACCCTAGGTCATGGGGTGTATCGGAAGACAACGCACACTGACCTGTATTTGCACTCAGACAGCTGCCACCACCCTTCACAGAGGAATGGGGTACTTAAAACTCTAGTACATAGGGCGCGCACTATCTCTGACGCAGAGAGTCTACCCCAGGAATTGGAACATCTGAGAACTGTATTTCGAAAAAAATGGTTACTCAGAGTGGCAGATTCAACGTGCTCTCCGCACAACCACTACAGCACAACCTGTGGAGATGGATGAAATCACGAGGGAGGAGGTAGGCGCTGCGTTTATCCCATATACAGGCGCACTCTCGGGAAAAATCGCCCGCATTTTGAAGAAACACCGGGTCGGAACTGTGTTTTGTCCTCCGAATAAAACTCGTGCACTGGTGGGGAGCGCCAAAGATGACCTCGGTTTGAGGAAGGCCGGCGTGTACCAGATTCCGTGTCAATGTGGCAAGTCGTATATTGGTCAGACGATGCGTACCGTCGAGGATCGATGCCGTGAACACCAGAGGCACACTCGACTGATGTATCCGAGCACGTCGGCGGTCGCTGAACATTGTTTGTCGGAAAATCACGCTATGGAGTATGAACGCACGAGGATTCTGGTACAGACGTCGAGATACTGGGACAGCGTTGTTAGAGAGGCCATCGAAATTCGCACCAATGACGACCTCATAAACCGTGACTGTGGCTATGATCTTAGCAAGGCTTGGGAACCAGCGATTGAGTTAATCAAGAGTAAATCGAGCAAATGTATAGTTGTGACGACCACGGCAGACAGAGCCATCACACCGACGTCATCTCAGACGCCGTCGCAATCTGTTCCACCGCGCGACGTGGCGCGGGGCGCGGACGGCGGAGTGAGCGCGCCGCGGGCGGAGGGTATTTAAATCGGCCGCCGCCGCGACCGAACCCAGTTCCCCCTGAGCAGCCATAGTGTACGGATCTCCGTGCCGGCACGTTCACAGGAGCTCAGTCCGTCAGTTCACCTGATGATGGCGACATGTATGATCGCCGAAATATTGTGCCCGTTGGACACTGTAGACCGGCAGTACACCCGTGGATATTTTGATTTCTGCTGGTGTTTGCTAAGTAGAAGTGCAAATGGTGTTTAATATTCTCCCCATTTTGTTTGCTTATTTTGTGCATATGTGTGCATGACTCTGTTGAATTTTCTGAGTATTCTTTCAGTGGTGTTACTTTCTGGGATCTGCTCTTTTGGTTTGTTGTATGGTGCCCAGTGCTGCAACGAAAACTCCCGCTTTAACATTTAAGCCAAAAGGGGCTCTGTAAATTAATAGCTCTGACTTCCAAAGAGAGAAACTATATACTTTCTGGGATTTTCTGACAGTACGATGTGCCAGTATGAAGCTCTTTAAATCAGTACCAGTTAGGTATCGAACTCTGTGGAATTTTTGTATGTGCTCTTCGAGCATCATTGGTGTCATTTGCACTTGTACAATTTTTTTACAATTTTTTTTTGTTTCCTGTGTGTCTAGAACCGAGTACTCTTGTCCATTTGGCTTGCCTACTGCTAACAAAGGATTACTGTTTGGTAATAGTGATGTCTTAATTACCATCCAGTCTAGCATTTTTCTTATTTTATACCTGTCAGCTTCACGTTTCATCCAGGGGATTGGTTAAGTAGATGAGCAGTAGATTTTGGGTGGAACTCCCTCCATATTGTATCTGTAACCATCAATGATCTTAAGTTTATCAGAAACGGCATCAATGTATTTTTTAATAGCTCAGGCAGTTTGGGTTGCTGTGTAGCACTGAGGCATCATGATTGGGCTGCCTTGATCTGAATGCACTTCATGTTAGGCTCCACATTTCCGTTACTAGTGCATGACTTCAATTAGTTGCCCCCTGCGAGTCCGGGGCTTAGAATAGTCACGAGGAGTAAATGCCTGTCTTCCTGGGGCATTATGACTCCCAGCTACGGAGCCATCGTGCCAGGTGGCCTTTGCTGTGGCTGGGTGGCACCTGTGGGGAGAGCCCCTGATGGGAATAGTTGGCATCAGGGCAGATCCAGCAGTCTCTACAAAGGGCAAGATCGAGTACAATGCCGAGAGGTATGATCCTAAATCGTTTCCCTCCCCCGCTACACCATGAGAGGAACGTAGGGCTATGGAATGAAGAGAGCCACATTCGCCACAGTTTTTAATCTGCAGCACAAATGACGAGGACTTCTTTCTACCTATGAAGCCTCAATTTTTCATTGAACACTCTAAGGATAATTTTGGAGAAGTGACAGCACTGTCCAAGATGCGAAACGGCACAGTCTTGATTCAAACAGCATCCCCAGTCCAATCCCGAATGTTACTCACCTCTGACAAGCTGGGTGATATTTCTGTTCCTGTCACTCCCCATAAAAGCCTCAACATGATCCAGGGGATAATTTTGCATCGCGATCTCTTCTTGCACTCTGACGATGAGCTCCCCACCAATTTAGAATGGCAGGGTGTTCATTTCATCCAGCCCGTTTACAGGGGACCCACAGACAACAGGGTTGCTACTGTTGCCTTCATCTTGGCCCTTGAAGGTGATGTCAAGGTGTTGGTTTACTGCTGTGACGTTAAACCATACATCTCTCCCCCTTTCTGGTGCTTTAAGTGCTGGAAATTCATGGCCATGTCTTCCCGCTGCACTTCCAGTGCCACATGTTGAGACTGTTGATGTCCACTGCACCCAGATACTCCATATGCGCCTCCTCCCACGTGCATCAACTGTCGAGAGCACCACTCGCCCTGCTTGTCAGACTGCCCAGTACTCCAAAAGGAGCAGAAAATCATGGAGTGTACTGGTTAACTTACACAGAGGCTAAACGTAAATTTGAAAGATTACACCCCATTCGGTTGACATCGACAGATGCTGCAGCTACTTCACCATCGCCGTCCCAAGTGCCAGTGGTAACTCACCCTGTGCCACGAACAGTGGCCCCTCCGGGCCACCAGACTACATTCAACCCCTTGGTGGTAGATGGCCAATCTCCTTCTGTTGCTGCCAAAGTACCTACTTCAGGAGCAAGTCTCCCCCCCCCCCCCCTTCAACCCCCCAAATGCAGGGGACATGGTCCCCTCCCCTGCCAGAGAAGCAACAGCCTCCTCCGGCTCCTCTTGCGTGGATGCAGTCCCTTGGGACCCTCTCTCCCAAGATCTTCACTAATGCCACGGTGGACACTCACCAATCTGCTATGAAACAGGACCCTCTGGTGGCCCCAACACCACCACTCCCCACCATTCTGCATCTGTGGATAAGGTGGATATCTTAGCATCCCCTGAGGACCTGGATCTCACTGACGCCTCCTCCATCATAGGAATGGATACAAATACTCAATCTGTGGCAGCCTCGTTGTGGACTTCATGCCTTCCCAGCCTCATGATAACGTCATCCTCCAGTTGAATTTTTGTGGTTTTTTTCCACCACCTGGCCGAGCTATGGCAACTTAGCCAATGACTTATCTCTCTGCAGCTCAGGACTTCGCCCATCTGTCCACTGGAGAACGCATGACGACCTGTGTGGTTGATTGATTTTAACAGGAGAGCTAAAACAGCTTAGGTCTAACCCGCCACTGCCCGCACCAAAACTAGGTTTATTGTGCGGTATCACTCCCTGTATATCTAGTAAAGCCAACCAGTGCCCTTAAATAGTGCAAGGAGTCCCTCTACCAGTTTTTTGTTAGACACAATTTCTTCAGGTCTAGTTGTCCCGAAGATTCTGTATCTTTTACTCTCCAATGCCATGCATTCAAAGATTAGGTGTGATGCAGTTTCTCCACCCTCATCACAGATCCTACATTTAGGGTCATCTTCCATTATACCCATTGTGTGTAGGTGTTTTTTGAAATTCCAATGGCCGGTCATCAGTCCAGTCATGAGTTTGATCTCTTTTCTGTTCAATCCCAGGATTACAGAGCTTCTTTTAAAACATGGCTTGGGCATCATTACCTTACCATGTTTTTGTTTATGGACCTTGGTCCAGTATCCTACGTGCTGTTTCCTAAGCCAGTTCTAATTTGATCATAGCCTTGGTGATTGTCAAGACAGGTTCTGGTCCAATAAATGGAGTTGTTGCCCACATCCTAGCCAATCTATTGGCTTGTTCATTGCCACAGATCCCTGAGTGGCCAGGGTCCCACACTGGGTATACCCTATTGCTTCCCCCTAGCTCCACCAGAGCCATGTGGCAATCTGCAACAATCTTAGATCTTGTTGCAGGAGCTGCCAATCATTTCAGGGCTACCTGGCTGTTTGAATAGATGTAAATTCTACGGTCATTGTAGCACCTACTCATATTCTCCTCCACACATGTCCTGATTGCAGTAATTTCGGCTTGGAATACAGAGGCCAGTTTCCCTAGAGAGATGCTGCTCTCCAGCCTTGGCTGAACCCCGTACAACCCTGCCCCAACGCCTTGATCTGTTTTCGACCCATCGGTGAACCAAACGATGTCCCCCGTAAGGTTTCGAACTGTTTTCTCCCACTGCTCCCTACTTCCAATTATTATGTTGTAAGGCTTGTTGAAGCAGTTCGGAGTTACTATAAAAATGAAGGGGTCGGAGAGATATAGTCATAAGCCACATTGAACTAGTTTTGAGATACAGTGAGTTTAAAGTTCGTCAGAGGTCTGAAAATGTTTAATACAAAATAGAAACTTTATTTCTACTGCAAACACTTGCTTAATACTTGCAAAGCATGTTAAATAGTCAACTCTCTGCATGCTATAAAATATTAATTTTAGAATGATTCTAATTAAGATGTAGTCAATGGTGGCTTATGACTATATCTCCCAAAAAATTGTTTAAAACATAAAGTATGAATTTGTAAGGATTTATTTTAACTACTCTTACAAGCAGAATATATAATTTTTACACATTAATATATACATATCAGGTATCTGAGATGTATAAATTACTTTTTCATTGATACAGTTACATCAAGGAAGTTCCTCTACCTTATCATTGTACACGTTATTTCCAGTACATGACCGAAAAAAATCTTGATTTGCTGCAAGTATGTATGGCATAAGAGACAGTACGTCATCAGTATTTTTCTGGTTAATTGGTAGTGGCTTTCTGTACTTTATTGGCAGCTGATATGGATTTGGTTCGACTATCCTTCCTTTCTTTTTGACACGAATATCCACTGACATGGAAGCTCCTATGTCTGAATAAGAGTGCTTTACACTTAGCTTGAAGGGATCTTCAGACTCAAACTTAAATTGAGTAGCTTCACTGAAATGGTGGGGATCTCCAGTTGTGGATTCTGTACGTTTTGAGATCAATACCTTCAGGCTTTCCAAACTTCTGAAGTCTTCTCTTTCCATTTGAGTTACAATGAAATGTTTTGGACTCGCAGATTTTATTACTTCTGCCCATTGATCTGGAGTGTACACTATTGTACGTCTGTTTCTTGCACACCGTTCAATGCGACCAAAATCACGATAGCAAGGTAGCATGGTGTGACCTACCACAGGGGAGTAATGCTGGACAGAATCAAATCTTTTAGTAGCAACAAGGGACCTTTAAAAGGAATAATAATCCAATTCTTTGCCTGACCCTTGCAGTTGTCTGTGATTATGTGGAGATGTTTTGTCTGAGGATTAGTTATCTCCAAGTACTTCAATAAGCAGCTCCCAGCCTCATCTGAACCCTGTCCTCCATCTTTCTCGCTCCACAGAAACATATAACCCTTATTTGATCCACAGTCATGGATATCATAGTTGTATGTCCATATTTTCCTCTTGTAAAATGCTGGACCAACTGTTAGCTTAGGCATGGGGAACGTTTGCTGCATATCCATTGCTATCATATGATGCTCTTTCGAATTTTCTTTAGCCAGAGCAGTTAAAGACGCAATCATATTTTGTCCTCTGTCAGCCTTTTTGAGATGCAATTCATGTTGTTGTTTCTTCTCTGTGACTTCTTCTGCACATAATTCTGAGTTATTTATTGCAATTAGAAATCCATCACATTTTGAACAGGTGTCACTTTTTGGTAGTTTGAAGCCTATGTTAAATTCAAATATGAAAGTTTCTCTGAATTTACTTTCAGATACTGCAGGAACCTGCTTTTCCTTGCAGTATTCTGAGTATTTATCTCGAAATAAGGAAGCAGTGCTGATATCACAATCCAAATACACTCTATTGGGGTTCTGTTGCCTACTGTAATGACTGTTATATTTTGGTATGGTGTTGAGAAATTCTCTAACACTTTGTACAGCTTCGTCTTGAAATTTACGTGGGTAGTTTCCATGTTTTCCTGAAAGAAAAAACAAGATGAGCTTATATCCTCTTCCTAATAGAAATATTTGTATAGTACTCAGTTTGAGTACATCCCTAACTTATAGCACAGAGTAACATACAAACCTCTTCCATCTTCTTTTGGCACTGCAAATCCCTGCTTCATTTGATGTTGCAAATTCCTCACTCTTCGTGCATGTATCTGTAAGCCATGAACCCTTACGAAAGCTTCCTTGCAGATCATGACTTCTATTCCACATACCCTCACATTATAAGAAAATGTAACATGCCTGGATGATATTTTCTTGGAAGTCTTTTTTGGATAGCTTTGAAAGAAATTATGACAAATATAACAAAATGAAATAAATATACAAAATATTAAACCATTTTTATTTAAATAGTGAACAAACCTCCACTTTTTCGGTTCCATTTTCATACAGCTCATCAGGTAAGTATTCTGGGCATTAAAGTTTCCTATGTCCCAAAATGAATGAAAAATGTTTTCTTCCTCTCCAAGCAGTTTTGTCAAGCATTTATTTAAACAAGTACAGGGACTTCCTATAGTAGCAACCTGAACAGTTTTGTGGGTTTTTAAAGACTTATACTGCTGACCAGCATTTCGTCGACATTTTGCTTTATTTTTCTTCCACTGATCAATATTTCGCTTTCTTTTCCGTGAAGGCTTTGGTTTTTCGGGTGATTCTTCATTTATTCTACTTATTTCAAGCTATAATACGAAGAGCAAAATAGTCTAAGAATTTGCGTGAGATATAGTCATAAGCCACACAAAACATTAAATTTTGCTAAAATCACATTAATGAGAAAATATTTTGTACACATCTTTTACCTTTGAAACTACATTATTGCACCATTAAGCAGTAATATAAATGTGCCCATCAAGTTTCATCATTAACACACAGGATGGCTGTCAAATGCGTTGGCAATGTTGAGAGAAACAAAGTCACAAGCAACAGGAAATTAATCACCAGAAATAAACCGTTTTATATACTTACCGATTCATCATCTGAGCTGGAAATGCTGGTCGATGGATGCCAAGATTCATCACTGTCAGGATCCAAAGGGTTAAGTTCTTCACTTCCACTACTGTCTGTGACCCACCTGCCATTTTGCCGTGGCTTGTGACTATGTATCTTCTGAAACTACCACCAGATGGCACAGCATAGAACTGCACTCCATCATAGCCTGCCATCTGTTGCAGTAACATGGAATTTTTTAAACACATTGTGAAGAAGACATTGTTAAGAATGCCGCAACATGAAAAACTCAATTTCGTGAAAGTTGTGGCTTATGACTATATCTCTCCGAGCCCTTCATATAGTCAGCGGGCATTTCCCCACCCATACCTACATTTACCTCACTCACTATGTTAGTGTGTGATTCTGGATAGCCGAATGAGACCCAGTTTTGGCCAGTTTTAAGTCTGTATGCCCCAGCTGCTGCCTCCATCTTAATCCAAAGGTGAAGTGGAGGCATATCCAGCATGGCTTCCATTGCAGCGGTTGGTGTGCTGCTAATTCCGCCCGTTATGGCTAAGCAGGCCAATCTCTGCACCTTAACAAGCTCTTTAGCAGCAACCCGCTGTTCTATCTTCTTCCACCACACTACGAACCCATAGGAAATCCTAGGTCTAACCACTGTGGTGTACATCCAGTGCATACCCCTGGGGCTTAGGCCCCAGTTTTTGCCACAAGCCCTCCTAGTACTCACTAAAGTGCTTTTTGTCTTGGAGCAGATACTCTTAATATGAGGGGTCAAAGTTAGCTTCTTATCCAAGGTTACCCCTAGATATTTCACTGTCCCCTTCACAGGTAGAGTTTCATCGAAGAGCTTTAGATTCCAACTTGCATGCTGAATATGTCTCTTCGTAAATGGCACCGCAACAGTCTTCTTAGGATTAACTCTCAGATCCTGCACAATGTCCAACCCTCCTCGTGCCATATTCCTGACTGTGTCAGTGAATTTGCCAAGTATTACTATGAAAAGGTCATCTGCATATCCTTGGCAGAAGCATTGTCTGGAATTTAGTTCCTCAGTGAGTTCGTTCACCACTAAATTCTACAATAGAGGAGACAAAACTAGTGGTCTTAATTACCATCTTTTCATTCATCATGGTAGCCTCTACCTTCCTTCCACTAAGCATGGCTCTGGTCCCCAGGTCATGCACCTCTGCTGCCTTTACCATGGAATCGAAGGTCGTGTTACTAAGGGCCTCCTCGATGTCCAGGCTATTTCTTGGAAGTGAAGGGTTTTTCCACCTTCCCAACGAGTTGGTGGAGAGCTGTCTCACATGATTTACCTGGTTGGTATGCGTGTTGGTTCAGGTGTAAAGGGTCCCTATATAGCCTCCTCTCTCCAACATATACATTAACCAGTTTTTCCAATGTTTTGAGAATGAAGGAGTACAGACTGATTGGTCTCATATCCTTGGCCTTGGTATGATCAATCCTCCCTGGCTTTGAAATGAAGACAACCTTCAATGCCCTCCAAACATTGGGAATGATTCCTACTGCTAAGCTAACCCTAAATAGCCTGCATAGGATTCTTATAAGCTTTCCTCCTGCCTGTTGCAGGAGAGCTGGAAAAATTCCATCTGGGCCAGGTGACTTGAACGGCTGGAATGTTCCCACCGCCCACTGGATTTTGTTGAAGTTCTTACACTGCTTGGCCAATTCCCAGTCCTCTCTTCGAGTGTATCAGAACTGTTGTCTCTCTGGGGTTACATACTGGTCTGTGTTATCCGGCAGAGCATATTGAGGAAAGTGAGTTTTGAGGAGCAATTCCAGATTCTCATGTGCTGTCTTTGTATATTCCCCATCCTCCTTCCTCAACGTACCTCCTGGATTAGTTGGTACTTTCGTGAGAATCTTGTGAAGTCTGGCTTGTGCAGCCGTGCCTTCCACTTCCTCACAGAATGCCTTCCAGGATGCCCCCTTGGCTTGCCTTATTGCAAGATTGTAAGTGACAAGGGCCTCACGATATTTAGCCCATTGTCCTTTACGTCTTGCAATATTAAACAGTCTCCGTACCTGTTTTCTTTGCATTTCCAATTTGTTATTCCACCAAGGAACACTCCTATTTGTGCTCTTCCTGGTGATTGTGCAGTTGTCCTGATATGAGGTCACTATGGCAGAGGCAACAGCCTCTGCTGCTTCCTCAAATTCTCCTGGCTTCCTTATCGTGGTTTTAATTTCCGATAAGCCAAAGTCGAGGTCCCTCCTATTTGTCTCCCAGTCTGTTTTCCTGGGATTTCTATAAGTCATGGTCTGTCTGATTCCCAACCTTGAATTTAATGTACACGTGGTCCAATGAGGATGGCTCCAACACCACATGCCATTGTTTGACATAGCTACCCATCGTCATGGAACCAAATGTTATGTCAATTACTTCTTCCCTTCTGCTATTCCTGAATGTAGGTTCATTGCCCCTATTCAGGACCTCTAAGTTGTTAGCTAAGAGGAATTCAAGAAGGTACTCACATCTATTGTTGGTTTTCTTGCTGCCCCACACTAGGTTGTGGCCATTGGCATCGCACCCCACCAGCAGTTGATCATCTTGCCAAAGGCAAGTCTCTACCAGTCTCCTCACCTCCAAGGGAGGGGGAGAACTGTCTTCGTAAGGAAGGTATGTTTGAGGCCAAGACAATTTCCCTCGTGATACCTTCCTCACATTGCTCCATTTTGATGATCACTAAGTCCCTAGAGCAGAAATCCATCATTGGCATGAAAGAAATGCCGTTTTTAATATGCCGGGTGATCAAAAAGTCAGTATAAATTTGAAAACTTAATAAACCATGGAATAATGTAGATAGAGAGGTAAAAATTGACACACATGCTTGGAATAACATGGGGTTTTATTAGAACCACCCCATATTGCTATACGCGTTAAAGCTCTCTTGCGCATGTCATTTGGTGATGATTGTGTGCTCAGCCGCCACTTTTGTCATGCTTGGCCTCCCAGGTCCCCAGACCTTAGACCGTGTGATTATTGGCTTTGGGGTTACCTGAAGTCACAAGTGTATCGTGATCGACCGACATCTCTAGGGATGCTGAAAGACAATATCCGACGCCAATGCCTCACCATAACTCCGGACATGCTTTACAATGCTGTTCAAAACATTAATCCTCGACTACAGCTATTGTTGAGGAATGATGGTGGACATATTGAGCATTTTCTGTAAAGAACATCATCTTTGCTTTGTCTTACTTTGTTATGCAAATTATTGCTATTCTGATTAGATGAAGCACCATCTGTCGGACATTTTCTAAACTTTTGTATTTTTTGGTTCTAATAAAACCCCATGTCATTCCAAGCATGTGTGTCAATTTGTACCACTCTATCTACATTATTCTGTGATTTATTCTGTTTTCAAAATCATACTGACTTTTTGATCACCCGGTAGATGCATGTTCTGAAGTTTCTTAGATTCTTAGCATAGATCAGCTTACCTCCAGTGCCTCCGAGGCCTGATACATCCCCTTTTTATAAATAGGGTTCTTGTATCAGGGCCATGTCCACTTCCTGTCTCCCCAGGTAGCGGCTCAGGGCAGCAGAGGCCCCTTTACTGTGCTGCAGATTAATCTGCAGATTAATCTGCAGCACCTCCAGGCTCCGTCTTACTGCCATCTTTGAGGTCTTCGCGAACCCTGACAGTGACCTGCGAGAACCCTAAAAACAGTTTCAGGTCCTGCTCCCACATCGCCTTCAGGGACTTCTCACCAACCTCCACCACCAGGGTTCGTCCTTCCGGAGCAACCTTCTGGTTAATCACCAGTCTTCTGTCGGGACTTTTGAGTTCTGGGCTCCTATTTTCCCGAACAGAGTCTTGGGAGAGCCTTCCTTAAGGATCTTTGGTACCCATAATGACATCTTTGCGGTCTTTAGAAGCTCCGCTGCCATCTTGACCAGCAGCTTCGCATCTTCCCACAGGGTTATCATGGGCACCTTGTCCTTGAGCCATTCTACTGTTTGCACACAGACAAAAATGAGTGCACCATGATCTAGATAGACCGTCCTGAAGTTGGGACCTGGGCCAGCATCCCCCCCCCCCCCCCCCCCCCCCCCCCGATCTTTTCAAAGAGGGCCATCTGTACTTGTTCCTCCTGCTGTGAGGTAATGGCCACCAGTGGATAACTTTCCTGAATAACTGCCATCCTAAAAAACGAGACTGCAGTACTATAGGTCTGTTTCCATATTTCTTGCCTCTGTTTTTTCTGGACTCGCTTATCCAGGGAGGAGGGAGTCTTTGATTCCTCCCTTATCCACTTACTACCTGTCTTTGACGTTGTGGGGGTCTGCATATCCCCTTCACCCTGAGACAGTTTTTTCCTGGGGGTCTTGGGTTCTAGTCCCTTTACTTCCCTCCATTTGTTTTTAGGATGCCATTCTTTTCCTTCCTTTTCCCTCTGTTCCCTGAGTAGCTTCCTCCTTCGGGTCCCAGACAAGCCTTTGATCTTAATTTGGTCTAGCTTCTCGGTTACAGTTCCCACTTCTGGCTCAGATCTAGACCCTGATTCAGTAGTGGAAGTGCCTTCCATCGGTTCAGTCCCCGATGTTTGGGTATCTGAGGTCTCAATTTGCCCCTCAGATTCTTTTTCTTTTTCTGTAGTCGTGTCCATGTTGGGGATCTAGAAGGTCCACACCACAAATACCCCGCGTGGTGTAAGGCTAATTACTCAGGGAGGTCATCCAGTATCCCTGAGGCTCCATTTGCGACACATCTTCACATGTGCCACGCACCCCTCAGCACGGATCGCATCCCACCTTGGGTTGGGTCAGGGAATAGGGTAGGACTGGGAGTGGATAGGGAAGAAGGGATGTGGCACACTCTTAGTCTGATACATCGGCTGAGGCCTTTTCGGCAGTAGGTCCTCTACCTTTGGCATAGCCCTCAGCTTCCCGCGGATACCCAAGCCTCTCCACCCGCACGGACAGTGCTTTGTCAAGGTGGTGTCCCCCGGAGAGGACCTGTGTGGTAGTGACCACTTCCCCATCTTCCTGTCACTCCCCCGGCATCATACCAACACTCCCGTTGAATCTCCTCCACATGGTGCCATTGCCCCCCAGGGGGTCCACAACTCTTTTTTTGTGGATATGTGCCGCACGAGACCCCAAGCTAGTGCGGCCCTCTTTCCTTTCCAGGCTGCATACCTTTCTTTTCCACATCCTTCCCCCCCCCACCATCCTACCCCCCCCCCCCCCGCCCCTGCCATCTCCGCCTCTTCCCTTCCCCTTCTCCTTCTCTGGGAGTATGTTTTGTGCCTAAGTCTGGAGAAGGATACTTGTAACTGTAAGATAGTCTCTCTTCTTCACTTTCTATGCTGGAAAGTCTCTGTCCTTCCTTTGTCCTTCTCTTTTCCTTGCCTATTCCCTCTTCTCCGCTGTGGCGTTTGAGACCTCTCTTCTTTCCTTTCCTTTTCTTTTCTTTGTTCATCCCTTTCTCTTTTTTCCTCCCTGTGCGTGTCTGAAGGCCGACCCACCCATTCCCACGCGTAGCCAGTGATGGGGGTAACGTGTAATTCCCTGCCACGGGTAGAGAGGTAGGACACGTATGTACCCCCTGGGAATGGCCAGGCCCAGGGAGGGGTGATTACCCGAGCTGGTACCTTCCGAAAGTGCCGATTGGTCCCTCCGTCTGTTTGCCGGGAGGTGTGACCTGAGGTGTGAACAATCACCTAAGGTGGGAGTGCCCTCAGAGAAGGCCCCCACAAGGAAGGAGCGCGCCATCAGAGACGCCGGTAATCATGGGGGATACTTCCGCAATGGTTTCCTCATCATCTACTATGTCTGCTCACAAGCGAAAGTTCACTGAGTCTCAGCCACAGACAGTTCTTCCATCGTTGCCACAGTTCCTTGTTGTGTCTCGGTCGGACAAAGGTCAAGACTTCCCCGCAGTCAACCCTTTCATTATTCAGAAAGGTGTCAACCCAATTACAGGTCCTGTAAATTCTTATTCCCGATTACGAAATGGCACCTTGTTGTTAGAAGCAGCCGAAGTGCACCGCACTTTTAATTCATCACGCAGGGTGGTTCATACATGCTCCCTCGACAGATTGTCTGATGAGGTAATTCAAAACTACCTGTCTGACCAGGATGTAACGGTGTTCATCGAGTCATGAAAAGGGTAGACAACCTGTACTATCTTCTTGACATTTGACAGAGTTCAACTTCCATCGAACATAAAAGCGGGCTGTGAGATAATTTCAGTTCACCCTTACATCCCCAACCCTATGCGTTGCTATCGGTGTCAGCGGTTCAATCATACCAGCCAGTCGTGTTCCAATCCGGCCAAATGCATTACGTGTGGCACGGATGACCATGAGGGTGCTTGTCCACCTCCATCCCCTCGATGCATCAACTGTATGGGTGACCATGCTGCTTCCTCTAGAGATTTCCCCATTTTCAAAGATGAATGGCTCATTCAGGAAATCAGGGTGCAGGAAAAGGTGTTGACATTTGCTGCTTGAAAGTTATTCGCCAATCTAAAGCCCACTGTGCCTCCCGCAGGTAAATACAGCACTGTCCTTGCATCTCCTCGGGCTACTAAGGAGGCAGCCACGCAGACTTGTGATCTCACCTTTAGTGCCATGGTCGTCAGATCGGCCAGCGCAAAGATCGCCCATTTAACCTCCCCACTATCACTTGCTCACTCTACGGCTCACCCTTCATCGGCTACTGCTAAATCACGAACACCAAAATCAGACACCAGGACTTCTAAACAAGAGCACACTCGTGAATATTTTTTATGTACCCTGACTTCACAACCATCGATTCCTCCTTCATCCCAACGTCCTGTTCCCAAGAAGGGTCATAAGAAACCCAGTTCCTCTCCTTCTTTGCCACGGCGTGTCTCATCTACAGCGCCACCTGGCCGTAACCGTCCTCGGCCGTCTTCTGTGTCGCCAAGGCGCACTGTTGGCGGCCGGTCAACCGGCCGATCACTGGTGGCAGGAGCTGCTCCCGAACAACCTATGGATCAGGATCTTCTGCCTTCGGCTGAATGCCGTTCCACACTGTCGGCCACCGGCTCTCAGGAGTTGAGAGCAACCGTTGTAAGATTCTTCCCTTTTCTATCCGCCCTCTGTCCATTATCCATTGGAATACGTGCAGCATTAGAGCCAATCGGGATGTATTGTTGATCCTCTTACGATCCTACTCGCTGGTCATCTTCTGTCTTCAGGAAACAAAGCTGCGTCCCCACGATTGCTTTGTTTTCCCTCATTTTCAGTCAGTCCGGTTTGATCTCCCCTCTGTTGATGGCACTCCAGCACATGGAGGATGATGATTCTTTTCCATGTTACTGTCCATTATCAACCAATCCTCTTAAACAGTTCCTTCCAAGCTGTTGCTGTCCGTCTTTCCCTTTCCCGATACACCTTATCTCTTTGTACTGTTTACATTCCATCGACCACAGTGATGACAAGAGCTGATCTCCTTCATCTCCTTGGTCAGCTCCTGCCCCCCTATTTGCTGGTTGGGGACTTCAATGCCCACTACCAGCTTTGGGGATCTCCGCGTCCTTGTCCGCAAGGCTCCCTATTGATTAATGTCTTCCACCAAGCGGATCTCGTTTTTCTCAACACTGGGGACCCTACATTTTTGTCTGCTTCCACGACAAATTTCTCTCATTTGGACCTTTTAGTCGGTACTGTTCAGTTAGCTCAGTGCTTTGAATGGTTCACTCGTGCTGATACACATTCGAGTGACCATTTTCCATGTGTCCTTAGATTGGAGCCACAACTGCCATCTATGCGCCTGAGATGCTGGAAGTTTGCCCAAGCCCATTGGACACTTTTTTTTGTCTCTAGCGACATTCGATGGCCGTCACTTTCTAGTGTCGATGATCAGGTCACCTTCATATTACAGAAGTTATTCTTACAACCACGGAACATTCAATACCTCGCACCTCCGATTTGCTCCGGCGGCCCCCAGTTCCTTGGTGGAACGAGGCGTGCCGTAATGCAATACGTGAGCGGCCACGTGCTCTTCGTGTTTTTCGCCACCATCCTACGTTGGCCAACTGTATGTGCTATAAGCAGTTACGTGCGTGATGCCGTCGCGTCATCCGCAATAGAAAGAAGCCAAGCTGGGACTTCTTTAGTAGCCCTTTTAACACCTTCACTCCCTCCTCAGAAGTTTGGAGTTGAATGCAACGGTTATCTGGCGTGCCTAGTTTCTCCCCGATCTCTGGGCTCACTGTCGCGCATAATACCTTAGTGGACCCCGTTGCAATTTTTAACTCATTGGGTCAACAATTTGCTGAGATTTCGAACTCTTCAAATTATCCACCAGCCTTTCTCCTGAAGAAACATGCAGCGGAAGTACGACCTCTTGCTTTCTCCTCTCAAAATAGCGAAAGCTGTAATACTGTTTTCTCCATGCGGGAACTCCAACACGCACACTCTTCTTCTCGCTCTTCTGCCCCAGGACCAGATGGTATCCACATCCAAATGTTGCTGCATTTATCGTACCATAGTCTGCACTACCTCCTTCGCTTTTAAAATCGAATTTGGACCGACAATACTTTTCCCAGGAGATGGCAGAAAGCTATCGTCGTTCCTTTTTCGAAACCTGGAAAGGACAAACATCTCCCCTCTAGCTATCGCCCCATTTCTCTCACAAGTAGTGTATATAAGGTTTTGGAGCGTGTGGTGAATTGCCCCTAGTGGCTGGAGTCCCAAAGCCTTTTAACACCTGCCGAATGCGTTTTCCGAAAGCATCGTTCTGCAGTTGGCCATCTTGTTGCTCTCCCCACTTATATCCTGAACAATTTTCTCAGGAAATGCCAAACAGTAGCAATATTTTTTGATCTGGAGAGGGCATACGATACCTGTTGGACAACAGGCATCCTCCGCACACTGTTCTCTTGGGGCTTTCGAGGTTGGCTGCCCCTTTTTATTCGTGAATTTATGGCATAGCACACATTTAAAGTGCGGGTGAACACTACTCTCTCCCGTACTTTCTCCCAAGAAAACCGAGTACCCCAGGGCTCCGTGCTAAGTGTTGTACTGTTTGCCATTGCCATAAATCCAATTATGGATTATCTCCTTCCCGATGGCTTCTGCTTTTCTCCCAGTAAGACCATTTGTGTCAATTTTTGCATCGTACGGAGTTTCTTCGCCTTCTCTACATCTAGGCTCTGTCAACCTTCTGTTCGTGGATGTCGCTAAATTCTTGGGTCTTATGTTTGCCAGAAAACTGTGCTGGTCCTCCCACATTTCCTATCTTTCGGCTCGCTGTCAGTGATCAGTCAACACCCTCTGTGTCCTGAATGATACTCCTGGGGAGCGGACCGAGTGGTTCTTCTCCACCTCTGTCGTGCCTTAGTGCGCTCGAAATTAGACTATGGAGGCATAGTTACTACTCTGCTCGGTGTCTCGACACTTTCCACCACCGTGGAGCTTTTTACACCAGCCTTGTGGAAAGCCTTCATGCTGAGACTGCTGAACCTCCGCCGTCCAGTCGGCGATCTGTCCTGAGTCCATGCCTGCTAATCCGGCCCATGACCTTTTTTTCGACGCCTTGGATTCAGGGTATGCAGGCCGCCCTTCCTCTCTTCTACCACCATGTGTCCGCTTCCGTCAACTGCTACATTCTCTTTCCTTCCACTTTCCTAAAACTTTCTTAACAACTTGGGGTACAGCACTGCCTTGGCTCCGCCCCTGGGCCTGCCTGCTCTGTGACCTTGGTCAGTTTTCCAAGGATGCTACCCCTTCACTCATTTATCGTAGGGCATTTGCTGCTATATGCACATAAATGAAGGATGCCACATTTATTTACACTGACGGCTCAAAAACATCATTTGGTTTTGGGAGTGCCTGTATTGTTCGCGACACCCCCTAATAGATTTCGGCTTCCTGACCAGTGTTCGGTTTTTACTGCAGAGCTTTACGCTGTTCTCCAGGCTGTCCAATACATCCGTCGCCATCAGCAGGTAGTATATTATGTGCTCAGATTCACTCAGCTCTCTCCTCAGTCTCCAAGCTCTCTACCCTGTCCACCCTCTGGTCCACCAGATTCAGGTCTGCCTCTACTTCCTCCACTTGGGGGTGTCACTGTGGTGTTCTTGTGGATCCCAGGACACATTGGTATCCATGGAAACGAGGCGGCCGATATAGCGGCCAAGGCTGCAGTCTGTCTTCTTCAGCCTGCTGTTTGCATGGTTCCCTTCGCCGATCTACAGAGTGTTTTATGTCGTCGTGTTGCTCTTTTATGGCATGCACATTGGTCTACACTTCCCAATAATAAATTGGGGGATGTGAAAGCTCTTCTCTGTGCTTGGAGTTCTTCCTCCCGAACTCATCGTCGGGAAGAGGTAATTTTAACTAGACTCTGGATAGGGCACTGCCTTTTTAGCCATCGACATCTTTTAAGTGGTGATCCTCCCCCTCTTTGTCCCCATTGCTCTCAACTGTGGATGGGGAGACACCTTTTACTTGAGTGCCCCTATTTTACTGCGTTACGCGCCCGTCTACAGCTGTCGCCTGAATGGCGGATGGAAAGGAAAGTCCTCTTGTTCACTACAAGCCACAGTGAACCATATAATGCCCCATTTACAGAGTGGGAGCTCCTCAGCGCCTTTGCTCATTGCCTGGGCCAGATCAGATTCACAGTCAGATGATTCAACATCTTTCGTCCTACTACAAGTGACATCTCCTCATCATCTTCAACTGGTTCTGGTGTGATGGTTTCTTTCCATTGCAATGGCAGGGGAGCACCAACATTCTGGTGCTCAAACCCGGTAAAACCCCGCTTGATGTGGATAGCTATTGGTCCATCATCCTCAGCACCGTTCATTGTAAACTGCTGGAATTTATGGTGTGTCGGCAGTTGGGTTGGGTCATGGAGTCACTTGGCCTACTGCTCTATGTCAGAGCAGCTGTACCACTGATAATCTTGTGTCCCTCGAGTCTGCCATCCGAACAGCCTTTTCCAGACGCCAACACCTGGTTGCTGTCTTTTTTTACTTATGTAAAGTATACGACACAACGTGGCGACATCATATCCTTGCTCATTGTATTAGTGAGGTCTCCGGGGCCCGCTCTCGATTTTTATCGAAAACTTCCTATCACTCTGTACTTTCCCTGTCCAAGTTGGTGCCAAGTTGGTGCAGGGCTCCGTGTTGAGTGTGTCTATTTTTAGTGACTATTAACAGTCTAGCAGAAGCTGTAGGGCCGTGGGTCTCACTGTCTATGTAAGCAGATGACTTCTGCGTTTTGTACTGCTCCTCCAGTACCGGTGTTGCTCAGCGGCGCTTACAAGGAGCCATTCACAAGGCACAGTTATGGACTATAACCCATGGCTTCCAGTCTTCAGCCGCGAAGTCATGTGTCATGCATTTCTGTCAGCATCGTACTGTTCATCCGGAATCAGAACTTTACGTTAATGATGATCCACTCAGTGTAGTGGGGACATATAGATTCTTAGGACTGGTTTTTGATGCCCGATTGACTTGGTACCTCACATTTGTCAGCTTAAGTGGAAGTGCTGGCAGCACCTCAATGCCCTCTGCTGCCTGAGCAACACCAACTGGGGTGCAGATCACTCTACGCTGCTGCAGCTCTACAGAGCTCTTGTTCAATCCCACCTTGACTATGGGAGTCTTGTTTACGGTTCGGTGTTGCCCTGAGCATTGCGTTTACTTGACCTAGTGCACCACTATGGCGTTCGCCTAGTGACGGGAGCTTTTAGAACGAGTCCAGTGCCCAGTGTCCTGGTGGAGGCCGGAGTCCCTCCATTGCAGATCCGATGTGCACAACTGCTCACCAGTTATGTTGCACACATTTGTAGTTCTCCTGAGCATCTGACTTACTTTCTCCTTTTACCACCTGCGGCAGTTCATCTCCTGCATCAGCGGCCTGGGTCAGGGCTAATGATTGCGGTTTGCGTGCAATCCCTTCTGTCTGAACTGGAGTCCTTCCCTTTACCACCTCTACTTAAGGTCCATTCATGTACACCTCCATGGTGTACACCTCGGCTGAAGCTCCATCTGGACCTTTTGCATGGCCCTAAGGAGTCCGTTAACCCTGTCGCTCTCTGCTGTCATGTCCTCTCGATTCTTGAAGTGAAGTGTTCAAGGGCTCTGAAGTTGTTTACACTGATGGTTCGATGGCTAATAGTAATGTTGGCTTCGCCTATGTCCACAAAGGCCATATTGAACAGCATTCCTTGCCCGCTGGGTGCAGTGTATTCACTGTAGAGCTTGTGGTCGTATCTCGTGCACTTCAGTAAATCCATTCGTGCCCTGGGGAGTCATTTCTTCTGTGTACTGACTCCTTAAGCAGCTTGCAAGCTATCTACCAGTGCTACCCTCATCATCCTTTGGCAGCGACCATCCAGGAGTCCATCTATGCCCTGGAATGGTCCAGTCGTTCAGTGGTGTTTATGTGGACCCCAGGACATGTTGGAATCCCAGGCAATGAACTTGCTGACAGGCTGGCCAAACAGGCTACGCGGAAACCGCTTCTGGAGATGGACATCTCTGAAACTGACTTGCGTTCTGTCTTACACCACTATGTTTTTAGGCTTTGAGAGATGGAATGGCATAACAGTACGCACAACAAACTGCGTGTCATTAAGGAGACTATAAGTGTGTGGAAGTCTTTCTTGTGGGCTTCTCGCAAGGAATCAGTTGTCCTTTGCCGGCTCCTCATTGGCCACGAGGACCCACCTCGGTGTCGCTGTGGCTCCCAAATGGCAGTCGTCCACCTCTTGCTGGACTGCCCACTCTTAGCTGTTCTGCGGCCGACTTTTAACTTTCCCAACACCCTATCTTGGGCAACAACTCCTCGATAGCAGCTTTAGTTTTACGTTTTATTTGTGAGGGTGGGTTTTATCATTTGATCTGAGTTTTAGCGCGTGTCCTTTGTCCCTCAGTGTCCTCCACCCTAGTGCTTTTAGGGTGAAGGTTGTAACGTGTTGCCGAGTGGCTGGCTTCTCCTTTTTTATTCTCATGGTCAGCCAGCCATGGTAATCTGCTTTCTTGTTTTAATCTCTTCTACCTCCTTCTTGCGTCTCTCTGTGGTTTTCTTGTCCTCTTTTGTTCTTCTTTGTAGTGTTTGTTGCCTTTCTGTCATTCTTGTCATATTTATTTCCATTTGGTTTTGTGCTGTACGTCTCATTTGTTTTCTTCTTTCCCCTGTATGATTGTTTTAACAGGAACAAGGGACCGATGACCAAGCGCTTTGGTCCCTTTCCCCCCTTGTAAACCAACCAACTCCAATTAGTTAAAACAGTGAGTTTGCTTGTCGACAATGCATAGAATTTTCACCTGCATAATGTTTATTAGTCTTCAGCAGATCCACAGTGACTTCATCGCCACCGACTTGTCAATATCCATTTGTAATGCGAGAGGTTAATAACACTGTTCCTCTCAAGGCTAAATTTTAACCGTATCATGCAGTTCACAACTAACCTCACAACAATTAGGAATGTACATTTCATTGCTCCATTTCCAAAATTCAATGTAACCTGTGCCTGCCACTTTACATTTTGTGATTGTGCACTGATAGCTCCTGCACCGGCAAGGTGGGTATGTGCCATGTCTCACTGTGTCGATTGGCCATAACATCTATCATGGCATCTATGCCCATAATACACTCCTGGAAATTGAAATAAGAACACCGTGAATTCATTGTCCCAGGAAGGGGAAACTTTATTGACACATTCCTGGGGTCAGATACATCACATGATCACACTGACAGAACCACAGGCACATAGACACAGGCAACAGAGCATGCTCAATGTCGGTACTAGTACAGTGTATATCCACCTTTCGCAGCAATGCAGGCTGCTATTCTCCCATGGAGACGATCGTAGAGATGCTGGATGTAGTCCTGTGGAACGGCTTGCCATGCCATTTCCACCTGGCGCCTCAGTTGGACCAGCGTTCGTGCTGGACGTGCAGACCGCGTGAGACGACGCTTCATCCAGTCCCAAACATGCTCAATGGGGGACAGATCCGGAGATCTTGCTGGCCAGGGTAGTTGACTTACACCTTCTAGAGCACGTTGGGTGGCACGGGATACATGCGGACGTGCATTGTCCTGTTGGAACAGCAAGTTCCCTTGCCGGTCTAGGAATGGTAGAACGATGGGTTCGACGACGGTTTGGATGTACCGTGCACTATTCAGTGTCCCCTCGACGATCACCAGTGGTGTACGGCCAGTGTAGGAGATCGCTCCCCACACCATGATGCCGGGTGTTGGCCCTGTGTGCCTCGGTCGTATGCAGTCCTGATTGTGGCGCTCACCTGCACGGCGCCAAACACGCATACGACCATCATTGGCACCAAGGCAGAAGCGACTCTCATCGCTGAAGACGACACGTCTCCATTCGTCCCTCCATTCACGCCTGTCGCGACACCACTGGAGGCGGGTTGCACGATGTTGGGGCGTGAGCGGAAGACGGCCTAATGGTGTGCGGGACCGTAGCCCAGCTTCATGGAGACGGTTGCGAATGGTCCTCGCCGATACCCCAGGAGCAACAGTGTCCCTAATTTGCTGGGAAGTGGCGGTGCGGTCCCCTACGGCACTGCGTAGGATCCTACGGTCTTGGCGTGCATCCGTGCGTCGCTGCGGTCCGGTCCCAGGTCGATGGGCACGTGCACCTTCCGCCGACCACTGGCGACAACATCGATGTACTGTGGAGACCACACGCCCCACGTGTTGAGCAATTCGGCGGTACGTCCACCCGGCCTCCCGCATGCCCACTATACGCCCTCGCTCAAAGTCCGTCAACTGCACATACGGTTCACGTCCACGCTGTCGCGACATGCTACCAGTGTTAAAGACTGCGATGGAGCTCCGTATGCCACGGCAAACTGGCTGACACTGACGGCGGCAGTGCACAAATGCTGCGCAGCTAGCGCCATTCGACGGCCAACACCGCGGTTCCTGGTGTGTCCGCTGTGCCGTGAGTGTGATCATTGCTTGTACAGCCCTCTCGCAGTGTCCGGAGCAAGTATGGTGGGTCTGACACACCGGTGTCAATGTGTTCTTTTTTCCATTTCCAGGAGTGTAAGAATAATGAGAACTCCTGGTACCACATAATCTGTCTGTGCTGTTCCTGCCTCAATGTGATTACATAATTCATCACGAATGTCTGTCATCATCTTATTACAGCGTATCTACTGCCTTCACTTCATCCCGCGATATATCACCAGAGGGCCTAGTGCAGTCGTGTTTAGTTTGTTAGTCTGCTGTGACTGACACCTCTACTAGTCGAATAGGTTGGTTTTGTGGCAGCAACCAATTTTGGTTGCCTGGCTACAACCAGTTCAGGTTGCTGCTAGCGTAATGTCTCCACACATCTCCTGCATTTGCGGTGTTTAAATGAGTCGGTCCCATGTTGTTCATTGTGTGTTGTTCCCTCGCATTAATGTGTATCTCTTGCCACTTCTTATTCTTGCAACCATGTGGCTGGTTATTGTACTTAGACTGTATGTCCCAGGAAATCTGGATAAAACCTGGGAATTTTTTCATCTGGGAGAAAAGCGGGAAAATCTGGGAATTTTTTAGAATTCCGGAACTTTTTCATTGTCTTACTTTTGAGTTAAGATTTTTTAATTTTGGCTGGTAAGAACTGATATCCTAACAAAGAATTGTACTTTAGCCCGCTACTGTAGAATAAGACTTGCAGTAAAAAATAAACGAGAGGGACACACCAGTGTAAAACTTACAACAAAACAGAGTGCGCACGTAAGTGTTTGTTGACAGCAAAATGTGACAAAGGCTTCAGGACGAAGACTATGGAATACTTCATAACAACTGCTTTCGATGAGTGTGACGTCACAAATGTTTACATTTTTAACAGGTCACGGGGAAATATTCCAAATGGTGGTACATTTCCTTTCATGCAAGGTGAATTATGTTACATGTGAAAATGTGCAATGAATTTCTTAAATCACAGAGCGATTGACTCTCATCCAAAACTTGGCACATATAGGATCGGTCACCTAGAATAATTTCTGGCCCAGAAGACCAGAAATTAATGTCATTATTTAAAATTTTACTGACACGTTTGTGTTTGATATATCTTAAAGGATAACATATGTGAAAGCTTAGCTTTTCTTATACAAGAAGTATAGCTTCATAGCTATATTACATGTATATTAATTTAAACCATAAATTTATCTGCTGTTCTTAACAGTGTTGTAGCTATTGGCTGACATCATGTGTCCAATGTTCTGAATACCTTGTTTCATTTCCTGTCTAGATAATGTGACGTGAGCTGTGATTGGTTGACAAAAGCACATCCCTTCTTTTATTGTAATGCGGAGTATTATTTTGATTTGATGGTCTGTTTGTATTTGCAGATTCGCTGTGTTGCTGTCAGCTGCTGCTGTGCTGGTTGACATTCCTTGTGTGACTTTTGTGGCCATTAATGGCTGCTGCCATTGCCAGAACTATCTTTTAAATCCTCATGCATGAGGTCGAGTGATTCAAGAACCAACATGACCTGCTTCGGATTTGGTTCCTGCACATGAATTAATTTTTATTTTACATGCACAGGTAGCTTCAATTGTAGTAATTTAATAATATCTTCCTGAGACATGGATTCGTCCCATTGTCTAGTCTTGTTCTAGTATCGCTCGAGAAATTCTCTTAAACTACCTTGCTTTATGTTATAAGGCCTAGGATTGTACATTTTTTAAAAAGTTGTTTCTGTGTAGATGCAGATCAGTATTTGTTTAAGAAGGCTCTCTCAAACCCTTTGTAGCTTTGATATTTGTCAGCTGTTTTGTAGCCCAAAGGGTGGCATCTCCTTGTATATATGCCGTGGTTAGTTTAATCTTTTGCTGCTCGTTCCATCCTGAATCCTCTTATGAATATAACCATATGCAGAGACTTCTTCCCTGGAAAAACACCTGTAATTGCCTGTGGTTTCAGTAGGCTCTATTCTAGTAGGATAGCCAACAAAGTCGGTCCTGCATTTATTGATCACATGAACTATTTGTGGCAGGCTGACTGGCTCCATCTCTTCTTTATACTGTCATCATACAAATGTGCATTCCCAAACATATCACCTGTGTGTGTGCTTATTAGTGACGATTCATGCATGATACCTTTTATCGCTGCTATTTCTTGCTGCAGGCCACTGACTAGAGCATTTGCTTCATGGCACCACTGTGATATTTCATGCATTAATTCAGTTTTGATTTGTGTTAATTAAATTTTTACAATATTGTTTGATGTGCTACATACACGTACCACTTCAGGCAATATGAATTGATTTGTTAATGTGTACCTTTTGTGTTAATAACAAAGATGAAAAGGCATTTGCAACTTCTTGACATTGGCAGTCAAAATTCTCTTTGCTCTTTCCTTCCCACTCCACAATAAATTTTTAAATTGATTTGTGAGCTGTTGCACAGCGGTTTCCATTGCTGACTGTGCTGTTTTTAATGAGCCCACTTAATCCAGTAATTGCTTTATATTATATGGTATACCCTGATATGTGTCTTTTAAGGCCAGAATTTCGGAATGTATTCCTGCAAAATTTATGTTGATCTGATTGGATTGTTTTTTTCACGACCTGATAAAGTGTTGTTCGGATTTCAGGATTGCCACAGGTTCTGGAAATCGGGGAATATTCAGGGAATTTCAAACAGGTCAAGAAAATCAGGGAAATTTGAAAAAAAAAAGCTGGAAAAAAGCTCATTTTTGTCTCAGTAGATGAAATGATTTGTTTACTGAGTATGTGCGCCACTTCCTACCCCGTCACTTCTACTGCTTCTCCAGCTTGCAATCAGTGCTGCCACCATTTCTTGCAGCTGCTGATGAGAGGCAGGGAAACATGAGGAGTGGTTTGTTTGGAACTAATTCTCAGAGTCTGTAGACACAGTGACTGGA
Organism: Schistocerca nitens; assembly: GCF_023898315.1. NCBI lineage: Eukaryota > Metazoa > Arthropoda > Insecta > Orthoptera > Acrididae > Schistocerca > Schistocerca nitens. The sequence goes on along the minus strand of NC_064614.1, from coordinate 739,614,728 downwards.
GGTGGCGATCGTGTGTATGAGTTGTGTCTGAGTGATTGTGTGATTGTGTGAATGTATGTGCATCTTCATTTTCAGATAGAAGCTATGGCTGAGTATTTAGTTGTGGGAGTGTGATTGTCTTTTCTACGTGCCTGTCCATGGCTCAGCAATCACCTTTACATTGAGTTGTTATCTATTCTCATTGTTATTGGTTCTCTGAGTATTTGAACAAGTTGTCTATTGCATAGACTGATCACCTTGGTCTCATTTCATCAACATGCTGTCTGCAGCTCATGAATAGCCAGCCACACAAACGGATTTCTGCAACAGGCCAAAACCGGAGGTCATTTCTGCAGGTATCTGTAATGGACTGGGCCTGCCCGTCATTTCTCACTAATGTCCAGGCAATGCCCGTTGGATCTAGTCTCAATGATCTGCACGCAGGCTGGGTCTGTTTGTGTATGGCATAATGCAGCAGATCTTCATGGTTTATCCATGGACCTGGGACTGTGGTAATCCTCAGCAGGCCAAGAGACCATGGGCGATGGATTTAAGTAATTGTGACTGTCTCACCACAAGTACGTTGTACAGTGTAGCATTTTATAGACTTTTGTTTGTTCTAGTACATTTTGACACTTCATAAGTAGTTTATATGTTAGATAGTGTGGATAATAAGAAGAAAAAAATTCAGTTGCTGGCAATTTTTATGCTATGTTATCATATATTTCTGGAAAGAAAAATCTTACAGTACCTGTAAAATAATATCTCACAGTGGGTAATAACAGACAATAACAAAACCAGTTGAACCAACATTTTATTCCCAGTCACCTACACTTCTTTCAAAAGGCCTACTTTTTTCTGAGGATATTTACAAAATCAGTGAAGATGTTTTAAATCCATCTTGTGACTCCAAGGGAATGCTTATTTTTGTGACCAAATGTGTTTTGTTTTATAGAAATAAAATAACATCAGTTGTCGTAATGAAACACATACCATTTGGCTTGCTTTCTCCATCTAAAAACAGTTCATTACAAAAGATGTTGATGTTAGTACTTAAGGTGTTTGCTCACATCGGGAAAGGCTTTCTGATTGCAAGTTTTTTTTTAGATATTTCCTCGTTTGCTCTATTGTTTCTTGTACTATAGCTGCAAAGACAAGATTGTCAGCTTACATTTTAACTTACCCTTGTGATCTCAAAATTTGTCATGGAAAAATGGTAAAACTTGTCTGGAAATCAGGGAAAATCAGGGAATTTCACTTGGGGAAGCTAGTGGCAAACCTGTTGATGAACGAGGTTCAGGCAACACTGTTGCCTGACCATGTGTCCTTATCAAAATGAATTTGACCCGCCTGGTGCACTCTGCCACATGCTCAAGAAATGGTAGGCATTTGGTCACATTTGAAGGGCTCTACAAAATATATTTCAGCATCTATTACACTGATGTGATGAAGTCAGGAGATAGCAATTTGCACATTTTCAGATGGCAGTGGTATCGCATACACAAGATATAAAAGTGCAGTGCATTGGCGGAGCTGTACGGACATTCCATTTTGGGAATCGAAATGATGACTGCTGACAGTGGTTCTGATTCTACAAGATTGTAGTCTGTTAATTGTAGTGTAGATCCAAGTAAATTCCCTTTCACAGAAACTCCAGATGTAAAGATTTATTTTGGGAATCCTCCATATTTTCACTTCTTTATAGTAGCTTGCTTACAACAAAGATAACTAGTGAATTAAACAATGGAGTTTAACAATATTATGAGAAGGAAAGTGAGATGAATAAATGTGCTGAACCAATAAAAAACATCCTCAGAATATCAAAATAAATTAAAAAAACATTGTTTTTCAAAAACGTAGCTATTGTCAAAAGTTTTGAATTTTTTCTAATTGCAATTGCAACAGGCACTTGATTCGAAAATCTCGCTCCAAAGTGTCGAGGTCGCATGGTGCAAGTCCCAGAAATAAGTACCTGCGTGGGAACAGCTAGAGGATTGCAAAATGCCACATGTCAGATGCTGCAAAAAATCAGCACCAGCTGCTTATTAGCACAACAAATAGTGAAGTCAAGGGACTAATGAAGTAAGTCAGTTCATTTTCAAATACTGGATGATGAAGTCTGAGGGATTTGAGTGCTGTGAGTTACACCGGCTCAAGATGTACACTGTTTCTATGTGTAATACTTGTCTTATGATGATGATCTACTCATTAAGAGGTATAATCTTATGTTACAGGTTTATGACAGCATTTTAAAAATGTTTTTTTTTTAATTATATTAAGGGGACCACACTGAGGTTCAGGTCGAAATAAATCAATTTTCGGTTTTCACCAATTTTGATAGATTAAGGTTTTATTTAAGTACTCTGAAAAGGATTTTGCTGAAAAATTTTTTTTTCGTGCATATAAAGTGTTATAACGTCAAGTTTAACAAATATATTTCAGAACGACACAACACATATAAGTCACAGAGTAAGTTGACAAGCAAGACATGTACACGTTAGCATTCGAATGAGCACTCAGTCCCAGTCTAGCGGCCGCTGCTCGGCTGGCCGCTTAGGTGGCGCAGCTGCTGCATGGCTGGCAGACAGCGCCGCACGTAGACGACGCGCTTAACTGCGCGGCGGCACATTGAATGATCGGCGAGTCACAACACTTTTCCCCCCTTTGAAATTGTTGCACTGGTCTTGATAGAGATGTCCTGGAGATGGCTAACGTCCATAGGCGTTGTTTGACTTGCCGTAAAGTCTCGAGGAGGAGGCTTCCCGTACAGACGGAAGTGTCCCCGATGATAACGGGTCGAGATGACCGGAGACGTAGGGGTTGAATCTGCTGGGGCCCCCTGCACCAATCTGCCCGTTGCGGCAAGTCCAGTTGATATGACAGGAGACATGGGCAATGTGTCGGCATCCATTGGAGGAGGAGGAGGCGAGTAGATTTTCTCTGACAGAGGATGGTCATCCGGTTCCTGCATGGGCACGTCTCCTGGTGGCGTCTGTTCTTGTGCTGGCATCGCTATAACGGTGAGAGGGCTGCGTTGTGAGTATTGAGCGATGCCAAAATCCCGAGCGTCAGGTAGAGCCGAAGGTGGTGTAGTGGCATCCAGAACAGGCGTTGCTGGCACTCAAGGCCGAAGCTGGTCCGAATGACGCACTGCAACTCCCGTGTCCATCTGGATTTCATACGGGCATCTGCCACGGTGTGTTAAGATGCGGCCTGGGCTCCATTTTGGCCGCCTGCCATATCCCCGCACCCAGACGAGGTCTTCGGCGGTGAACCGGCCGAGGGAAGGCACCCGCGGCCGTGAGGTGGGAGGCCGCAGAAGATGAAGTAGTGTGCGGGGCTGTCGGCCATGTAAGAGCTCAGCCGGGCTGTAGTCGCCCATGGGGGTGAAACGGTAAGAAGCCAGAAACTGGAGAAGCGCATCATCAGCAGCAGAAGAAGTCACAAGTTTCCGCATCTGAGCCTTAAATGTGCGAACCAGTCGTTCAGCCTCACCGTTGGATTGTGGATGGAACGGCGGGGCCGTGACATGCATAGCGCCGTGAAGAGCACAAAAATCCGCAAATTCGGAAGAGGCAAATTGCGGACCATTATCAGTAACAAGAGTAGAGGGGAGGCCTTCCAAAGAAAAAATGCGAGCGAGAGCACTGGTGGTTGCCGCGGTGGTAGGTGACGTGCAACGGACAATGAAAGGAAAGTTAGAGTAGGCGTCAATTACGAGGAGCCAATAAGTACCTAAAAAGGATCCCGCAAAGTCAGCATGAATGTGCTCCCAGGGCTTCTCAGGCGAAGGCCACGGTGACAAAGATGACTTGGGGGCAGCGGCCTGTGATGCACAAGGGCCGCAGGCAGCGACCATGTGTGCTATTTCAGAGTCGATGCCAGGCCAGTACACACGACGGCGCGCCAGAGATTTTGTGTGAGACACACCCCAGTGCCCTTGGTGAAGGAGGCGCAAGACCGAAGCACGCAAAGACGCAGGTACCACGACACGCGGCGAAGCATTGTCAGTGGAGAGGAGGATAACACCATCCCTAGCCGTGAGGCAGTAGCGCAAAGCGTAGTAGTTCCGCAACGGATCAGAAGACTTAGCGGACGGGCGATCGGGCCAACCCTTCTGAATACAGTGTAAAACCCGGGAGAGGGTAGGGTCATAACTCGTAGCAGCCGCCAGCCTGTCCCTAGTGATGGGGAACCCGTCCACAACCCGCAGCTCGGCAACATCCAGGTGGAAACACAAAAGTTTGTCCCTATCAAATGCCTGATCAGGACCCATGGGAAGGCGAGACAGAGCATCAGCATTTGCATGTTGAGCCGTTGGCCGGAAATGAATCTCATAATTGAAACGAGACAAGTAAAGAGCCCAACGCTGGAGGCGGTGTGCAGCCTTGTTGGAAAGTGACGTTGATGGATGAAACAAGGAAACAAGTGGTTTGTGATCCGTAACAAGATGAAATTTTGGGCCATAGAGAAAAACCCCAAACTTATGAAGAGCATAAATAATCGCCAAAGCTTCTTTTTCAATTTGAGAATACTTTTGTTGGGCATCCGTGAGCGTTTTGGAGGCATAAACAATGGGTTGTTCCGAACCGTCAGAAAAACGGTGCGCCAGGACTGCACCGACCCCGTATTGAGAGGCGTGTGTGGCAAGAACAAGATGTTGGCCAGGTCCATAAGTAGCCAGGCACGGGGCCTGTTTCAGCATAGTCTTCAATTTCTGGAAAGCCGCATCGCATGACGTGGACCAGTGAAAAGGCACGTTTTTATGCAACAGGCGATGCAACGGCTGAGCCACCGAAGCCGCAGATGGTAAAAACTTGTGATAGTGTGCTATTTTCCCCAAGAAGGCCTGCAGTTCCTTAACAGATGTAGGACGAGGAAGGGCAGCGATCGCAGCGACAGTTTGCTGAAGTGGACGAATACCATCCCGAGAGAGTTGAAACCCCAAGTATGTGATAGATGCCTGAAAAATTGTGATTTCTGAAGATTACACTTAAGACCGGCAGTCTCTAAGACATGAAAAAGTGTGCGGAGATTTTGAAGATGTTCTTCAGTGGTGGAGCCAGTGACAACAATGTCGTCCATGTCCCAGGGACAGGGAGCAATAATAGTTCCAAGAATCGCTGAAAGAGAGCAGGGGCACTGGCAACCCCGAATGGCAAGCATTGGTATTGATAGAGGCCGAAAGGTGTGTTAAGGACCAGAAACTGCTGGGAAGCAGCGTCGAGAGGAAGTTGATGATAAGCTTCTGACAGGTCAATTTTAGAAAAATACTGGCCTCCAGCAAGTTTAGTGAACAATTCTTCAGGACGGGGCATAGGGTAAGTGTCGATGAGGCATTGAGCATTTACAGTGGCTTTGAAATCGCCACAGAGACGAATATCACCATTTGGCTTAGCAACGACGACAGGAGAGGACCACGCACCGGAAGTGACAGGAAGCAAGACCCCTGAAGTAGTGAGACGATCCAACTCCCATTTTACCTGATCACGAAGGGCCACAGGAATGGGCCAAGCCCGAAAAAACTTAGGCCGAGCAGTGGGTTTGAGCGTGATATGAGCTTCAAAATCATTTGCACGGCCTAACCCAGGAGAAAAAAGGGACGAAAATGTCATCGACAAGGAATCCAGTTGAGCATAAGGAATAGCATCAGAGACAATATTGACAGTCATCTATGGAGAACCCGAAAACGCGAAAGGCATCGAAACCAAAAAGATATTCTGCGTTGCTCTGGTCGACCACAAATATGGGAACAGTGCGAGCGACTGATATGTAAAATACCTCAGCATTAAACTGTCCCAAGAGAGAAATCTTCTGTTATTGTATGTCCTTAATAGCCGAGTGACAGGTGACAGGAGTGGAGAACCCAACTAAAGATATATCTGAGAATTAATTATAGTGGCAGCAGAACCGGTATCCACTTGCATGTGAACATCTCGACCAAGGATTTGGACAGTGAGGAATAACTTCCCTGAAAGGGAAGAAGTGCAATTGACAGACAACACAGAATCAGAATCAGCGTCATGTTCATGAACATCATGTATGCGGTCGGATTTGCAAACGGAAGACACATGACCTTTCTTTTTGCAATTGTGACACACAGCCCAACGTTGGGGACAATCCCCGCGTGAATGTTTCGTAAAACACTGCGGGGTTTTGCTGCAGTTTCTTAGCGGGTTGTTTACGGCTAGGCCGAGGCTGCGCGTGGGTTTGCACTGCGGCCACGTCGGCCGGCGGGGACGCACCGCACGCGTCGTCAACAGCGCACAGAGGTTTTATTTCCCCGACATCACATCACCCCACACCTCTATTTGCGCCCCAGCGGCACGAGAAATTTCAAAAGACTGCGCAAGGCTCGGATTCGCCAACTGAAGGGCACGTTGCCGAACTTCTTTGTCGGGCACCGACCGAATAATAGCATCCCGTACCATGGAATCAGCATAGGATTCTTTGTGAACGTCAGTAACAAATTGACACTTTCGACTGAGGCCGTGAAGTTCAGCAGCCCAAGCGCAATAGAATTGATGTGGTTGTTTTTGACAACAATAAAAGGCAACACGAGAGGCTACTACATGCGTTTGCTTTTGAAAATAGACAGACAGAAGTGAGCACATTTCAGCAAGAGACAAAGATGCAGGATCCTTCAAAGGAGCCAATTGCGACAACAACCGATACATTTGAGGTGAAATCCAGGAAAGGGACAGAGACTTACATGGTTTTTCGTCCGTGACATGAAATGCCAAGAAGTGCTGTTGAAGATGTTTTTCATAATCAGACCAGTCTTCTGCTGTCTCGTCGTAAGGAGGAAAAGGAGGTACAGCCAACGACGAGAAACGCCCCGCATTTGACGCCGCGACAAAATCGCGAATCGCCGCTGTTAGAAGCGTTTCCTGTTCAAGGAGATTTTGCAATAGGTGCTCGACAGTAGCCATGGAACCCTGTGGGTTAACGGTGAAAAGGAAAAATCCACTACCTCGTCGCCAATTGTTATAACGTCAAGTTTAACAAATATATTTCAGAATGACACAACACATACAAGTCACAGAGTAAGTTGACAAGCAAGACGTGTACACGTTAGCATTCAAATGAGCACTGAGTCCCAGTCTAGCGGCCGCTGCTCGGCTGGCCGCTTAGGTGGTGCAGCTGCTGCATGGCTGGCAGACAGCGCCGCACGTAGAGGACACGTGTAATTGCGCGGCGGCACTTTGAATGATCAGCGAGTCACAACATAAAGAGCATTTTCCTGCCATGTGTGTTTATATGCCACACCCACTTTTCTGTCACCCACTTTTCCGCATATATTTTAGATCTTTATATCCCCTACATTGCATGTTAGGAATTTTTTTTTACTCCTGAGTATGTTGGCTATCCTTGGAATGCAACGGTCGGTATTCTTTTGTTTCTGCTGTTTGTAAACAACACACTTTCAAACTTTGTTCAAGTGTGATTGCGAGTAGTTGCTATACTTTGGTCTGCAGTGCTTGTTTACGTGTGTTTTGTTGTGTTTATTGAAGATGATGAAATGTAAAGGCATTTCGAAGAAACTACTATTTAGAGGAAACAAGTTTAGAAAGCTTTCTGTACAAGAGGTTATGTCGCCTGGCAACAATGTTTCTAATTGTAATTCTTCAACAAGTGCATCATCAAAGATGCTCTCACCATTTCAAGAGAGTTACAACGAATTTACTGTAAGTGACAAGGGGTACAGTAACATTATTATAAATTTGAGAATATTATCAGATGTAATTTCTAAATTTGTACAATGTAGAGAGTGTGGTGAGTCACAGTCTGAAAATTCGTGAGTGTGCCAGTGGGAGAAAAGGCCTAGCAATTGCTTTGGATTTAATTTGCCCTATATGGTCAGCTGTGATTTTATTTATGAGTTCTTCAAATCCAGATGCAAATGGCCCTTATGAAATCAATACTAGATTAGTTTATGCCTTACGGTCCATTGGCAAGGGCATGGCTGCAGGGAGAAGATTTTGTTCAGTGATGAACTTACATCAACCACCAAATAAATTTGAAAAACTGACTGCAATATTAGAGAAAGCTGTATGTGAGATCAGTGAGAAAAGCATGAAACTGGCTGCTAAGGAAGCAGTGGAAGAAAATTATGGATGTTCGGATATTGCAGTTGCACTTGATGGAAGTTGGCAGAAAAGAGGACACACTTCTCTGAATGGGGTAGTCACTGCCACGAGTGTAGACACTGCTTAAGTGTTGGATGTGGAGATAATATCTAAATATTGCAAATGTTGTAAAGTCAATCAACATAAAGAACACAACTGTGTGGCTAATTTTAGAGGAACAAGTGGTGGTATGGAAGTTCATGCAGTACAACAAATATTTCATCGCTCCATAGAAACAAGAGGCATACGGTACACCAAATATTTGGGCGACGGTGACAGTAAGGCATACAACAATGTGATGAACTCTTAAGCCATATGGAGATGCCATTATTAGCAAAATAGAATGTGTAGGCCATGTTCAAAAACGTTTGGGAACAAGGCTGAGAAAAATAACTGGTGATATGAGAGGAAAAAAATTAGAAGATGGAAAATTGTTGACCGGTCAGGGTCGGTTAACTAAAACTGAAATAGAAAACTTGCAGGTATACTATGGACAGGCAATTAGGAGAAATAAAGAAAATCTGGAGGCAATGAAGAGAGATGTTTGGGCCATATTCTTCCATAAATCCTCTACTGATGATAAGCCATGTCATAGATTGTGTCCATCAGGAGAAAATTCGTGGTGCAAATACAATAGGGCTCAGGTGACTGGAGAATCTTTCTCTCACCAGCATTCTCTTCCTGCTGCTGTTATTACAGCAATTAAACCTATTTTCAGAGACTTGGCTCATCCTGACGTAAGGAAATGTCTGCATGGGTAGACACAGAACCCAAATGAATGTTTCAACAGCATAATTTGGAACCGCCTTCCTAAAGCTGTATATTTGTAGGCATGCATACAGTGAAACTAGGTTTTCTTTATGCTGTTATTACACCCAGTTGTGGTAATATTGGAAAGTGTTGGGTACTGAAAAAGCTGGGAATTAATCCTGGTGAAAATATGATCACTGGGCTGCAACATTGCGATTAAATGAGGATAGCCGATGCAGACAGGTCTGCATCTAATATGGCCAATAAAGCAAAACAATCAGGAAGGTGAAAAAGAAGCTGGAAGACCTGCTAGAGGCCAAAGCAGGACAATTTTAATTAACTCTAAGTAACACATTTCAAAAGTTTTTTCTTTAAAGTCAATTTCCCGCAGACTAAAATTTTCAGTACATATGCCTCATTATGTCAGAAACTATCATAGATAAACGAATGAAATTTTCAGAGACTCTGCATAACATAAAAAGCCACCTCTGGTAGTACATTCATTAATATTCCCCCATTAGGAAGTTCACAAAAAATATTTTCTGCAGAAAAAACTTAATATTTTTTGTTAATAAATTAAAAAAAGTATCTCTTAAAAACTATAAAATGGATAAAGTAGATTTTAGTACAGTTGACTCTATTAGCATCATGTAACATACAGTAAAAATATTAAGTTCCTGCATCAAATAGTTTTTTTCAGAAATGGGTCAAATACTTGCCTAAATTAACATGGGTTATATAGGCAGGGTGTGGTCCCCTTTAAATACTGAAAATCAAATTCTTGTTGTCACTGCAAGCTGTTAGGCAGGCATCCTACAACTGGGCCCTTGCTCCATGGGCTGTGTTAGCCATTTATTAACATGTGTGTGACTACTGTGATTACGTCAAGGATAGCTTATTTGCATAATTTGTAATTAACTACAAGAAGTAGCCATGTTGATATTCTGGTGCTACAAAAATGGCATCTTGGCCACTCTCTCATGTGCAAGGAGGCACTTATTCACTTGAGCACCATATGCAGGAGTCACTACCGCTCTAGGCTTATGTAACGGCCACTGATTATGCTGATAAAGATATTAAAGCAGATGATTTAACCTACTAGTATTATCCAAAAATAGCTATATAACATTACTTCTGTGATTCAACACATTATCTGTTAACTGAATTAAAATCACAGATCAGATGAATGGAAAAGCTGTTGAAATGATGTATGCAGTGTGTGGCAGTTATTCAGGTAAGTTATTTATGGTATGTGCTATGATGGGGGGAGGCTTACATATTGCACTTACATTTCATTTAAAGGCCAGCTAGCATTATTGGAAATGATACAAATATTGTCCTATTCAAAAAAAATCTAAAGGTGATAAATCAGTAGCCAGGTAATACTTTTTTTAATTTTCACCTTTGCTTTCAATCGTTTCCATTGAGGTGCTTCAAAACAGTGTAATGAAAATGTGGAAGGGCTGTCATCCTGTTGAAAGATAAGTCTACACTGTCCCATTCAGCCTATGGCAAACCCATTTCTTCCCAGTGTTGCGAACATACAACATGGAATGTAGCTTCACAATAAGCAGTCAAACTGAACTTATTTCTAAGCATTAGTATAACACACTATGGAGGAAAAAAAAAATGGAAGAAGTGACTGATCGATATACGTGGTATGCTGATGTTGGGAGTTGCCCAGCTCAAGTACATTCTGTGACAAGTCATGATCTTGTGCTGTCAAAGATAAAAACTTGAATTGAATGTTTGGCACCAATGAAGCGTTTTGCAGTCTAAAAGTTCTAAGTTTAAGAATTATATCTGGCTTTGTGTTTTATCATGGATACTTTAGAAACATTGAAACTCTCTTGTAAGTACTTTGTATTGTAATGTTCTATTAGGACTTTCATAGTTCTTATGATATTTAGCTTTTGTAAAAACAAAGTTGCATTTCATTCTTTGTCCTATTTTTCAATTATAGAACTTAGAAATGGCTTTCTAAACAGAGACGTTATAAACAGCTGAGGAAATTATACCTGTTCTTGAGGAATTAGAGGCAGAAGAAACAATCATACCTTGCTGATGAGGAACAAATAGAAGATTAATGTGTCATTATCATTAATAGGGGGGATTGATTTCCAGTAGATGTGGTGGCTGCATCTGAAATTTGTACTACTTTAGATGGCAAAATATATTCAGCACCTGAAACTACACAAAATACTGTGTAAGAACAGAAAAATAAAACATACAATAAAATGGGTGAAGCATGCTCCAATTTATACTGACACGTCTAAAAATTGTGAAATTAGTTGTGTCAAAGAAATAAGGAATGAGTTTGGAAGTTTGACTCCATACAAATGTAGACAACCAATTTTGGATAAAATAATGAAGTTTTCAATCAAATGTCTCAAAATAAAAGTAACCACACATTTGCAATGTCACACACCACTATATATATAGGGAAACATTCCACGTAGGAAAAATATATCTAAAAACAAAGATGATGTGACTTACCAAATGAAAGTGCTGGCAGGTCGATAGACACACAAACATACACACAAAATTCTAGCTTTCGCAACCAACGGTTGCTTCATCAGGAAAGAGGGAAGGAGAGGGAAAGATGAAAGGATGTGGGTTTTAAGGGAGAGGGTAAGGAGTCATTCCAATCCCAGGAGCGGAAAGACTTACCTTGGGGGGAAAAAAGGACAGGTATACACTCGCGCACACACACACATATCCATCCGCACATACACAGACACGAGCAGACATTTGTAAAGGCAAAGAGTTCGGGCAGAGATGTCAGTCGAGGCGGAAGTACAGAGGCAAAGATGTTGAAAGACAGGTGAGGTACGAGCGGCGGCAACTTGAAATTAGCGGAGGTTGAGGCCTGGCGGATAATGAGAGGAGAGGATATACTGAAGGGCAAGTTCCCATCTCCGGAGTTCTGACAGGTTGGTGTTAGTGTGAAGTATCCAGATAACCCGGACGGTGTAACACTGTGCCAAGATGTGCTGGCCGTGCACCAAGGCATGTTTAGCCACAGGGTGATCCTCATTACCAACAAACACTGTCTGCCTGTGTCCATTCATGCGAATGGACAGTTTGTTGCTGGTCATTCCCACATAGAAAGCTTCACAGTGTAGGCAGGTCAGTTGGTAAATCACGTGGGTGCTTTCACACGTGGCTCTGCCTTTGATCGTGTACACCTTCCGGGTTACAGGACTGGAGTAGGTGGTGGTGGGAGGGTGCATGGGACAGGTTTTACAGCGGGGGCAGTTACAAGGGTAGGAGCCAGAGGGTAGGGAAAGTGGTTTGGGGATTTCATAGGGATGAACTAACAGGTTACGAAGGTTGGGTGGACGGCGGAAAGACACTCTTGGTGGAGTGGGGAGGATTTCATGAAGAATGGATCTCATTTCAGGGCAGGATTTGAGGAAGTCGTATCCCTGCTGGAGAGCCACCTTCAGAGTCTGATCCAGTCCCAGAAAGTATCCTGTCACAAGTTGGGCACTTCTGTGGGAGGTTCTGGGTTGGAGGGGATGAGGAAGTGGCTCTGGTTATTTGCTTCTGTACCAGGTCGGGAGGGTAGTTGCGGGATGCAAAAGCTGTTTTCAGGTTGTTGGTGTAATGGTTCAGGGATTCGGGACTGGAGCAGATTCGTTTGCCACGAAGACCTAGGCTGTAAATTTTACTAGAGTTAAATGAAGATAAAAGGTGCCCCCTCATACAAGAAATAACATCGCGGAACAGATTTGATGAAATAAAGAAGTGCATTCATCTTTCTAATAAATGGTACAGACTAGTGTAACCTCTCACAACATATCAACTGATGGAGAGATGGTGCCATATTTTGGATGTCATTCAGCAAAGACTTGTTACAAGGGAAACCAGTAAGGTTTGTATTCAAACTGTGAAATATAGCGTAACTGGAGGATATGTGTATCAGTTTGACCCTTATGATGGAGCTTCACACATGGCTAATGAAAACCTGGATTTAGGTGAAACAGTTTTAACAAACTTGTTGAAAATTGTTCACGATCCTGAAAATCATATTTTTAGATAACTTCCTCACGAGCCATCACTTGCCAACCTGGTTGTCAGAGATGAAGTTATTTGCAGCTGGTGCAGTGAAAGAGAACAGAGTGGTCTCTTGTCCACTTCAACAACAAAAACCTTAGGGACAGAACCAAAAGGGAACTTTGATTATTGATTTGATGGCAACAACAAACAATTCAGTGTTCATGGCAGTTCTGTTGTAACAGATGTTACCAACTATGGTATCCTTGAGCCAACAATGAATGTGAAGAGGTACATCGAAGGAAAAGAAGCACAACATACTGCCTGAATTGGATGTTATCAACAATACACCCAAAGCACAGGCTCTGCATGACATTGCCATTGCAGACTATAGAATCAGAATTAGAGACAAGAAATGATGATGGCCATTATTCTCCAATGGAATCAACACCGCTGTTGCTAATGCTGTACCATGTGGCAACAGGCTCTACCAAGTCAAACTGACTTGAGATCACAGATATTCTCTCTTTTCAAAATTGAAGAAGAATGTGAGAGATAAATCACCAATCTCTGAAAAAAGACACTTCAACCTCGGTCGTCGTCCCAGCAGAAACAGACAGCCAGGAGCAATGAGGGAGGACAGAAGTGACCATATTAGAGTCCGCAGTGAAGGGAATAGAAGGAGGAGATGCAAGATTTGCAAAAACCAAACAATTTACATATGCAAGAAATGTCAGGTTCACCTTCAGAGTGTTTCTAAAAAATTTATGAGTAATGCCATTGACTTTGGTCAGTTTTTTCATATAACAACAATGTTGTACATTTTCCACAAATAAAAGCATGTGATGGATTTCCCCCCCCCCCCCCCCCCCCATGAAACTTGCAGTGTTGTGCTGCACAAAATAATGTGTAGTGCAAATGACAAAAAATACTGCTAGTTTTAGATATTTATGTTATTTCAATTAATTTAAAGTGAAAATGAGGACAATGTACCATATTTTTTCACAGGTTTAATTTTTGGAGTGAAATGGTTTAAGGATGTTGTGACATTGAGCGATTGTTAATGTTTCTAATGAAGAAATAGGGCTCATAATTACTTTTTGGCGAACAGTGGAACATACTTCCAAGTTCCGCAAATCACTGGAGATTTTCACCCGTTCCATAGGCTTTGCATGCCATGAAATATGAATTGTTGCTTCATAACTGAACACCAACATACATATCTACACAAAGAGACTGTCACATACCTTTGTAAGTGTTCTTTGAGCTTGCATCAGCTGCATGCTGTAGGTATTTTTCTTTAATAGATACTTGCTAACCTACTACTATGTAGTATACCAAGTTCTCAGCTATCTAAATGCATTGATTTGAAGCTCTGTAACAGACTTGCACGGATGCCTTACTTGCTCTTTCTGCCAGCAACTAATACCCACCACTGTCTTGCTAATTTATTATGTTTCTGGCACCAATGAAATCGACACCAACATCGACATGCATTCATTCATCTTTGGACTCTGAGCATTATCTTTGGCTGTTCCGCCATCTTGAGGGCAGTTCTTTGTGATCATTGTATGTGTTAAGGTTAATAAATGAACTGTTGCTAAATGGGTGTGATTATTGGTGCGACCAACCTGGTAATCCTCCTCACTGGTGACCCTGAGTTGTAACGTCTTCTGTTTTCGCTGTTTTACTGTGTCTGCGACCTGTGCGTCGGTTATTTTCGTGTGTATTACATCGACACAGCATTCGAACAATGACTTCGGCCCAGCGCCTAACGCCGGATTTTGTGATCGACATGCATCGTGTTGCGGGCGATGTACACCCGCCAGGACTATAACACGATGCCTCTCACTTGATGATTCTGCCGATTTTGCCGGACGTTTTCGAACCTGCAGCAATAAGTGAGGCTAGGAGTGCACATGACTCCGGCTATCAAACGCCTTTGTTCCCGCCACATGTGCCCTCCCTCATTGACTGTGCAGTTACCTCTCACAGATCTCCATGCAGTGCGGGACCAATGCCGATTTCTGCAAATGCTTCGTCGGACAACCTACTACTGCCAGGACAATGGTTTGTGACACCACAATCCATGCAGTACCACGCGGATACCTGCCACGTGGCCGGAACTGCTTCGTTCACAGGTCTACCTCCTTAGCATTTGACCACGTCCGTGCCTGCCTCAGTTCAGCATCAGCACATGCCTTCCTACTTCGATACCTCGGCCTGCAACAGGAACAATAACTTGTTATCTGTGCCTGACCTTCACCTCCGTCCCACTGCTACGCCTCAGTGTCTTGTGCCACGACATTCACCTTATCTGCACACCGTTTTGAGTGGAGTGACTAGTGGAGTGACTATGAACCGTGAACATTCACACATTCCGTCCCATGTTCGCCATCATTTCCCGCACTGCTTCTGGACAGCCTGCACCTCCTCAGCCTCCCTGCAACAACACAGATGGCCCTGGCTCTGATCATACGTTGAGCTTTCTGTGGACTAACATGAGTTCTCAAACTTTGAACTTTTTCTCACCTGTCGCCCCTGCGCCGGCTCCAGTCGAGCTTCTGCTACCGTTCTCGGTACATCATGGTGCCTCATCCGTGTCGGTCTTCCGCGATGCGTCAATCCGAACACACCCGCAATGTGTTGAGCTGCTGCAGCCGCAATCGGCACATTACGGTGTCTCTACCGCGACGGCCTCCCGCGTCGTGATGGATCGCGCTCAACCACAACGTGTCACCTTCACGCTGCCACCCGAACAGCCGTCGTTGCCACATCCCCTGGAGGCACACTCTCCTGGAACACTACAGCAACAACAGCTCGATTCAGGCATTGCCCCGACGAACTAGACTCAACCTGTTCTTCTGAACATTCTACAACGCTTACCGACGTTGCTGCCGTTTAATCCCAACAGAGCAACAACCTGGTTCAAAATTGTGGACGAAGTGTTCGACCATTACAAACTCGACGAGTCAACCAGGTTTCTGTGCTTCATCATCCACCTGCACGACCAGGAGGACTTGATTGCTGGCCTGGGTGACAACCCGGACTCATCTACCTGATACACTGTAGCCAAAAAGACAGTTCTGCGTCAGCTTGCACGCTCAACTGAGGCAGCAATATGGCAAGTGCTCCACATCGAGCAACTAGACGACGACAAACCTTCCCAGCTCTGGAGACGGCTACGTGCCCTGGTCAGCACCGATCTATTCTCTGACACAGCTCTACTCGCCATCTGGCCAGATAAACTATCTCCTCACATCCGCTTTGCTCTGGCGCAAACGTCTCCTGAACCTGTCGAGCTAGGAGTGACAATTGCTGACAAGCTACACAATGCATCACTGCTCTATTTCGCCAGCCACTGCCTACCTGACAAGTCTCAGGTTCAGACTCATCGCCCTGCGGCCGGGGCCGTACTGTGCCGACCGTTCTGCTCGCTGCGGGAAGCAGTAAACAAGCAACTGGGATGTCACCGGCTCTGCCCACGGTCATGGCCCCCTCCTGCAACTGAACCTGCTGTGCCACTGGCAATGAACTTTCTGCAGGAAATTCAACCGCACTACCCGTACTGTTACTTCCACACACGGTTTGGTGAGGCAGCACGGAACTGCAGACCACCCTGCTACTTCCCAAACGGCAATCACAGGTAGGTCCGGGTGCTGCCTCGTGTGCATAACATGACAGGCACCCCCAGTGCTCCATTCTGTCCAGGATCGACCGGATAATTGTGGACGACTTTACATTAAAGACATTTCGTCGGGATCCTTTTCCTAGTGGACACAGGCGCCGATGTTTCGCTACTGCCTATGTCCTTAGCATCGTTGAACATCCGCCCTCATCATACTTCATTGCAAGCCGTGAATTCAACTAAACTACAATGCTCGGGTTCAACTTCCCACGTCGTCTCACTCTCCGTAAACTGCAAACTCGAGTGGACTTTTTTAGTGTGCGAAATTGATGAACCTATACTAGGCATTGACTTCTTGCGACACCACAAACTTTCACCAGACCTAGTGCAAAACACCGTGTTTCATCATCCGTCCAAGACTCGCTTCCCCTGTGCTCCGTTGAGCAAACCCCCCATGACACATCGGTCCGGGCTCATCTCATCCATACGTGCTCATCTCTGTCGACGATGTTACAAGAAACCACGCACAAGTGCCTTGTCGAGCTTGAACACATCGCTTGCCTACGCAACATAAACTTTGAGCTCTCCCTCCGGCTCCACGAAACACAGCTACAGACACTACAGCAAGGTCAGTAAGTGCGCTGAATCTGCTTGCAGTCCCAGCAATCGAGCCTCCGTGTGTTTACCTCCTGCTACCCCTCGCAACTGTGCTATCAAGACTGCCATGACATGTACTGACAGTTCCACAGGACCACACCCTCCTAACACGGCAGTGTTTGACACTTGGCCGGACACAAGTGCGCATGCGCGACGAGCATCACGTGTTCCTGAACTGACGGCTCCTACCACGCCCCTCGCGGACAGCATCTCAAACTATGCAAATTCAGCTCCTGCGCGCTGCCGACCGCCATGACAACACAAACAGTGCACTTGTGCCAAGCGTTTCGCTCGCGACCGTGCTGCCACAGGCTGTGCCCTCAGACAATGGACTCAATAAAGGCTCATGACTGCCGAGCTCAACCAACCACGGTGCCACTGCTTCGGGCCAGTGGCCGTCTTGTCACGTTGACTCCTGGGACACTTTGCCGCCTCGGCTCCCGTCGGATCTGCTGAGTGGCTCCAAACACCACGACCACGCCTCGCCTGCCCTGCCAACCACACATTGTAAACAAAACGCCTCACGTGCTGCTGGCAACATTTCTGTCGTCACCAACGGCACGGTTCACAAGCTTTGCCTCACGCCAGGTCCCCCGATCTCCAGTAAACCACGTCGACTTTGTCCCGAGCACCTCTCCGACCTTAAAAATCAGATTTCTGAACTACTAAGCTCCGGCGTCATTGAACCCTCTGCCAGTAGCTGGTCTACACCCATACATATGACACCCAAGAAAGACAGGTCCTGGTGCATGTCAACTACCGTCAACTAAACGCATGGACAATTATGGACACCTATCCCGAACCCAACATTGCCGACTTTACCAGTTCCCTCACAGGTGCGATCATGTTCTCTGTCATTGATTGCAGATGGGACTATCACCAGATCCCCATGGCACCTGAAGACATCGAGAAGACAGCAATCATCACCCTGATCGGGTTATTTCAGTTTCGGTTCATGCCCTTCAGTCTGAAAAACGTAACCCAGACCTGGCAACACTTTATCTACGAAGTGCTATTCGACCTAAAATTCTGCTTTGCATATCTTGATGATATTCTTGTGTTCAGCTCCTCTGTCGAGGACAACATTCGACATGTGCAAACTGTTATGAACAGCCTCGCAGCAGCAGGCATCGAGACCAACCAGGACAAATTGCAACTACATCATCCCGCTGTCACTTTTCTTGGTTTTCAAGTCTCTGCTGACGGCATTTCACCGCCCCCTGAGAAAGTACAAACAATACTAAACCTACCCAGACCTTCGTCATTCAAAGAGCTCCGGCACTTTCTGGGGATGGTTAATTATTATCGCCGACATCTACCTTGGGCTGCGGAGATTCAGGCTCCACTGATGGATGCCTTGGCAGGCACCAACACTTCTGGATCTTGGCCTGTTCCATGGACCCCTGCTATGACTGACTCTTTCAATGCCCTCAAAAATCTTCTTGCCGAGGCCTGCACCATCGCGCATCCTCATCCCAATGCGCAGCTTTTCATCACCACAGATTCGAGTGATACAGCCATCAGCGTTGTCCTTAGCCAGACAATCGACCGTCAAACTTCGCCTCTGCAGTTTTTCTTGCGCAAGCTCTCCAATGCACAACGGAAATATTCCGCGTTTCACAGGGAGTTGCTCGCGGTCTATGAAGCGATCAAGCATTTTAAGACTGACGTTGAAGGACGTCCTTTCTACGTTTTAACGGACCACAAACCCTTGGCTGCGGCCATTACAAACCCACCAGCTGACCCGCCTTCTCGCCGCTTCAGGAACATGGACTTCATGTCTCAATTCACCAGCGATGTCAGACACATAAGGGGTGTGACAATATAGTTGCTGATTTTATTTCAGGAGTCGACGGTGTCCGTTCGCTGTTAGACCTCTCTGAACTGCCTAACCTCCAACCCGCCAACGAGGAAACACAAAACCTGATTTCAGGCTCTGCTTCTTCACTACACTTCGTCCGCACCACCTTCCCTGGTATTTCTGGTGAGATCTGGTGCGACGACAGTACAGGCACATTACGCCCCCTCATCCCATCCTCGCTCCATTAAGCTGTCTTCAATGCATTGCATAATTTAGCCCACCCCGGTGTTCGTGCGTCCGCTCACCTCGTAGCGGAGCGCTTTGTGTGGAGAAATGTCAACAAGGACTGCCAGCAATGGGCACACTCCTGTGTCACATGCCAACACTGCAAAGTACACAAGCACACGTCACCCCCCCCCCCCCCCCCCCCCCAGCACCTTTTCGATCGCTCCTGGGCGTTTCCAGCATATTCATATTGACATTGTCAGCCCTCTCTCCCCCTCTAACGGCTTTCGTTATGTTCTCTCGTCTATCGACTAAACAACTTGCTGGATCGAGGGCTGTTCCCCTCCCCAATAATAAACTGTTGCTCGAGGTTTCGTCGAGTCATGGGTATCGCATTTCGGATGTCCAGCTATCATCACGACTGACCAGGGCAGACAATTTGAGTCGGCCCTGTTCAGCAGGATTTGTAACATTTGCATCTGGCACATCCATACCACAGCATATCACCCGCGAAGTAACGGGCTAGTCGAGTGCTGGCACTGCCCTTTCAAGGTGGCTCTTCAATGCCTCGACACTATGGACGGAGGCCCTTCCCCTTGTGCTACTTGGCATTCACGCGATCTATAAGAAAGACCTCAAAGGCACAATAGCCAAGTTCGTATACGGCCAGAACATTGTTCTCCCTGGCGAACTTGTGAGCCCTTCCACTTCTCTCCCTCAGTCTGACTTACCTTCCTTCGTGGACTGCGTCAGACGCCACTTCATCAACCTCCATATCCCTCCGCCTGCCAGCCATTCCTGCCCTAAGGTTCACGTCCCGAAATCCCTGGACAATTGCAAGTACGTCATGCTCTGGGATGACACTGTCCGTGCTCCCCTCCAACCTCCATATACCGGCCCATACAGAGTTCTCCGGCGCCCATCCAACACCTATGACATCCAGGTGAAAGATCAGCTGTTACAGTCTCTCTCAACAGACTTAAGCCTGCTCATGTCGAGCTTTCTTCTACCCCCTTCAGGCCACGACCACGCCACTCACTGTCGTGGCTCACTATGCTCCGACTACTCCCTCCACGTCGGACTTACACACTTGATCGAGTGACTTCCAGCGCCAATCGTCAAGCTCTCCTCCGACCTCGCCCTCTACGCCGGTCTTACACACTCCGTTGAGTGACCACATGATCCCCACGTTCGCTGGTCCCTTCGACCTCTCCACCATCGCCTGCTTCGCCCTGTCGAGGTTTCTCATGCCCCCCCCCCCCCCCCCCCATCTTGAATGTGCCCTCACTCAAGGTGTTAGTCCCTGTCCCCCTGGACATAATCCATGACATCTCAATAATACTGCGCGATTATACACTGTTCGACGTGTGTTTCTCTACATCCAGTGCTCATGACACACCCTCTGCCATTCCCTGCCACCTGGAGAAATGTGTTCCCCTCCCGCCTGATGTCGACCTGGACTTGCTTCGTGTGTTCGCCATGCCCACCAGAGACATCGTCATCATCGCTCCATTCCACCCGCAAACCGCTGGGCTACCTGTCGCTGCACGACCAGCACGCCCAGTACGACACCTGGCTGGCTTCAATGATTTCCAGGATCGGTGGCCGAACATTCCTTCACGACATCTACCCACACGGCTCCCCGACAACGCTGTCGAGCTGACTGTGGTCCGGCTCCTGCGTACCACCCCTGCCAACGCCATAGTCCCCCCCCCCCGGCCTGTCAAGAGTACTCCTTACTGGGGGGGGGCTATGTGGCGCCGATGAAGTTGACACCAACATCAACATGCATTCATCTTTGGACTCTAAGCATTATCTTCGGCTGTTCCGCCATGTTGAGGGCAGTTCTTTGTGATCCTTGTATGTGTTAAGGTTAATAAATGAACTATTGCTAAATGGGCGTGATTATTGGTGCAACCAACTCGGTAATCCTTCTCATGTTCCTTCACACTGATCATACCATTTCAGAATATATTTACCACTGCGTGGATTTACTCTGAATTCTGGTCTGTATAGTCAAAATAGAATGGTTTTTATGAAAATCATGAACAAAGAATATGTATTACTATTTGTTAGTGGTCATTTCTCAAATCACACACTGCAGCTGTTGCTATCTATACTACTGATAATCACAAACCATGGGTGGCAAGAAATTTTGGTTGTTGCTACCACCAGCATAATGTGGATGCAAGCACCACAATGATTATACATAAACACTTCACAGCAGCAGATATTGCAGTGAGTTGGATTGGGTTATTTTTGATTATTGATTTGATGTATGAAGCACAATACGTGGTTCAGACATGTAATATTTGTATTGTGCTGCATGGGGGAGGGGGTACTGCTTTCCTTAACCCTTGAAACACCAAGGTGTTTTAGGTTACACGGAGCACCAACCAAGGGCAAATTTTGCCTGTGTTACAATAAGTTGTAAATCTTGTAATTTGTTGTAATATGTATTTATTTTACGTAATTCTGTTTCCATTGAGATATTAGTTTAACAGGAAATAGTGACAACATAATTGAAAGCTTACAATACGAGAGAAGGAAAGTTGCTGCTCACCATATAACGGAGATGCTGAGCCGTGATAGGCACAATAAAAAAATTCACCTTTCGGCCATTAAGGCAGTAGACACACACACACACACACACACACACACACACACACACACACACACACACACACACACACACACACACATTCATGCAAGCACAACTTGCACACACATCTGCAGTCTCAGAGGGCTGAAAGTACACTGTGAGCAGCAGCACCAGTGCATGATGGGAGTGGCGACTGGGTGGGGGTAAGGAGGCGGCTGGGGTGGGGAGGGGGAGGTATAGTACGGTGGGAGTGGTGGCCAGTGAAGTGTTGCATTTTAGATGGAGGGTGGAGAGGAGGTGCAGAGGGGGGAGGGGTAAGTAGTTTCAGCTCTCTGAGACTGCAGATGTGTGTGCAAGTTGCGCTTGTGTGAGTGTGTATGTGTATGTGTATGTGTGTCTACTACCGACAAAGGCCTTAATGGCCGAAAGCTATGTTTGTGTGAATCTTTTTATTGTGCCAATCGCGGCTCAGCATCTCAGCTATATTGTGAGTAGCAACTTTCCTTCTCTCATATTGTTACATTCCCTCCTGGATTTTACATTGTTTGATTTTTGCCTGACAGCTTTTCTTCAATCCAAACCCTGTGCTGTTTTCCTTTGTAACTGCTTTCTTTTGCGTTGCTATACTCAATGTCCATCCTTCTTTCTTTTTTTTTTTCCTGCGTTTCTGTTGTTGCCTTATGAACCGCACTGCACGCACTACTTATGGAGCCACACTGTATCAACGGACTCGGCCACGTGCAACAGACGGCATCAAGAATACGCTGATAGTTGGTGTGCAGCATCTTATGTCCCAAATTACTCCCGTCTATATAATTAAGCCTATACATCCAAACTAAACACGCTCCCTGTGTCAGTTCCCGTATTTTTGCCTGTTATCTCTCGCACTTTTCCGATGTCACACGATCTTACATCTCTAACTACGAACCCCTCCCCACCCCCCACACTTTCTCCATTCTATTCTTGTTCACACACCCCTTAATCAACCTCATCCAGTCACTTCTGCTGTCCCCCCTTCTCTACCCTTATCTGCCCTCAAACCTGCTACCCACAGTAATATATTTATTAATAATTAATTATTCTCTACTTTGACCTTTGTGACTTCTTGCCAATTTTAGTGCGTTTTCGCCTTCCAATATCATCGTCTTCCTCAGATTTCATCTCTTTTTTTTTTTTCCCTGTGCATCCATTTCCTACTTTCCACACGTATTTGGGTGTATTTTTGCGTAATTTTTCGGACTTAATTACTTTCTTACGTATTTTTTCGCATTTTTGAACGACCATGGATCCTTGCTCCTTCCATCTGCGTCAATACAGAATAGTTTCCTTATCCCTAGCCAGATCCCAGTCCCACACACTGTTCCTGCGTTGTTGCTTGGCTCATGAAATCCTCCCTAATGACCTTACCATCAAATTACCCATCTCTGGTTGCCACCCCTCCTTCCACAATGACCTCAACCTGTTCAGATTCCACCAATCCTTAGCCCTCACCAACATAGTCCTGCAAAACCATATCAACCAAGCCCAATCCTCCTTGCAGTACTTTCTCCCCATCCGCAAAATTCTCCTGCTATGTAATCCCAGATTCCTGGAACCCATAACACACATTGAAACTCTTGCCCTGCAGGAACTTGAACAACATACACAACGCCACCTCAAAAAGCTCTCTATCCTGCTCACTTCCTACTCCCACCTCGGGGTATCAGTGTCCACCACTTCTACAACAACCTCCAAACCTCCCCCATGCCCCCCATAGCTGACAAACCTTGTCTCACAGACCTACTACATTTACCCCACCCTCCGAAACTCCTTCCCACCACCATACAGACTCAAATCCTAAACAGACCCGCAACACAGTCATGAACCTTTCCTCCAGAAGCCTGAGTCCCACAGAAATATCAGTCCTTTCCAAAGGCCTCGCCTTTTGCCCCACTCCCAAATTCAACCATGCAGGACTAGTTAAAGACCTTCTCTCCTTCTCCCGGTCCCTACAGTGGAAACACTTTTTTGCCACCAACCCGACCAATCAGACTCAGCCAAAGACCAACATTGAACCTTGCCTAACTCAGTTCACTCCTCCATCCAACCGTGATCCACCCCCACTGCCTCCAAACCACCCCCTGTTAACTTTCCAGAATTTCTTATCCTCAAACCTTGCCTCACCATCATTCCCCAAATCCCTCAACATGCATACTAACCTTACATCTGCAGAAAGAAACGCAGTCCACCATCTAAAAACTGATCCCGATCTTATAATCCTACCTGCAGACAAAGGCTCCACCATCGTAGTTTTAAACCGCAAGGATTACATGGCAGAAGGACTCAGTCAGCTCTCAGATACTTCCACCTACAAACCATACCACAGTGATACCATTCCAGCAGGATCTCCAGTCACTACTCAAATCCTCAGGCCCATCCCAGAACCTCTCCCCAGAGTCCACCTCTCTACTCACCCCCTACCATTCCCCACACTTCCACCTTCTACATGCTTCCCTAAAGTCCATAAACCCGACCACCCAGGATGCCCCATTGTGGCTGGTTACTGAGAGAATCTCTGCTCTTGTAGACCAACACCTTCAACCTATTACCCAGAACCTATCCTCCTATATAAAAGATACCAACCATTTCCTCGACAGACTGTCCACAGTTCCTCTCCCTTTACCACACGATGCCCTGCCCGTCACTATTGATGTCACCTCCCTGTACACTAACATTCCTAATGCCCATGGCCTTACTGCTATCGAACACTACCTTTCCAGGCACCCTATGGATTCCAAACCAACAACCTCCTTCCTAGTCTCCATGACCAACTATATTCTCACTCACAATTACTTTTCCTTTGAAGGCATTACCTACAAACAAATCCGCGGTACGGCTATGGTCACCCGCATGGCACCATCCTATGCTAAACCTATTCATGGGCCATCTAGAGGAATCCTTCCTAAAAACCCAGAATCCTAAACCCCTCACCTGGTTCAGATTAATTGATGACATCTTTGCTATCTGGATTGAAGGTGGGGACACCTTATTCACATTCTTCCAGAACCTCAACAACTTCTCCCCAATTGGTTCACCTGGTCTTACTCAAACCAACAAGCCACCTTCCTAGATGTTGACCTCCGCCTCAGAGATGGCGACATCAGTATCTCCCTCCATATCAAACCTACTAACCACCAGCAACACCTCCGCTTCAACAGCTGCCAGCCATTTCAGACCAAGAAGTCCCTTCCATACAGCCTACACACCCGTGGTCACCGCATCTGCAGTGACGAGCAGTCCCTTTCTAAATATACGGAGGGTCTCACTGAAGCCTTCACTGACTGTAATTATCCTCCCATCCTTGTACAAAAGAAAATGTCCCATGCCTTATCTTTCCAGTCTCCCACCACCTCCCAAAATCCCACAGTCCAGCCACAGAGGAGCATTCCCCTTGTAACTCAGTACCGTCTGAGACTGTAGCAACTGAATTACATTCTCCACCAGGGTTTCGATTACCTCTCGTCATGCCCTGAAATGAGAAATGTCCTACCCACTATCCTTCCCACCCCTCCCACCGTGGTATTCCGCCATCCACCGAACTTATACAATATACTCGTCCATCCTTACACAACCCCTGCTCCAAATCCCTTACCTCATGGCACATACTCCTGTAATAGATCTAGATGCTAGACCTGGCCCATACATTCTGCTACCACCACCTACTCCAGTCCGGTCTCTAACATTACCTATTACATCAAAGGCAGGGCTACCAGTCATGTGATCTACAATCTAAGCTGCAACCACTGTGCTGCATTCTATGTAGGCATGACAACCAACAAGCTGTCTGTCGGCACGAATGGCCACTGACAAACTGTGGCCAAAAAACAAGTGGACCACCCTGTAGCTGAACACGCTGTCAAACATGATACCCCTCATCTCAATGATTGCTTCACAGGCTGTGCCACATGGATCCTTTCCACCAACACCAGCTTTTCTGAATTGCGCAGGTGGGAACTTTCCCTGCAATACATCCTACGTTCCTGTAACCCTCCTGGCCTCAACCTTTGTCAGTCACTGTCCTCACCCATCCAGCCCCCTCCATGTTCCTATTCCAGCACTACACAGCCGTCATTTCACCGCCACATCCAGTCTTTTAATTTCTTTTATTTTTATTTTTTATTTCTCTCTTTTCCGCTAATTATCCCCTCCCCCCTCCGCACCTTCTCTCCACCCTCTGTCTAGTCTCAACTGCAACACTTCACTGGCCGCCACTCCCACCATACTATCCCTCTCCCTCTCTGCCCCAGCCTCCTCCTTACCCCCACCGTCGCCACTCCCATCGTGCACTGGTGCTACTGCTCCCAGTGTACTTTCAGTTCTCTGAGACTGCAAATGTGTGTGCAAGTTGCGTGTGTGTGTGTGTGTGTGTGTGTGTGTGTGTGTGTGTGTGTCTCTCTCTCTCTCTCTCTCTCTCTCTCTCTCTCTCTCTCTCTCTCTCTGTCTACTGCTGACAAAGGCCTTAATGGCCGAAAACTGTGTTTGTGTGAATCTTTTTATTGTGCCAATCGTGGCTCAGCATCTCCGCTATATGGTGATTAGCAACTTTCCTTCTCTCGTATTGTTACATTCCATCCTGGATTTTCCATTGTTTGATTTAATTGAAAGCTTAATTTTTTAACACTCGTAGGGTGAATATAAAAACCAAGAATGGTCAAATCTTTGTCAATGAAAGTTTGTATAAACAAGAGAAGAAGGTTTGTAATTGAATACATAATGCACTCTTTGATCTATTAACTGAATAATACAGCTTTGTCATTGAGAGAAAGTTCCAAAACAGAAATGAGAACACTTGCTAAAATACATCTTATTGTACATTGAAAACTCTCGGAAAACACTTTTCACTTGGAGAGAATATTTTCACTTACAGATGACATTTACCTCCTGCACACAAAATGGTTGATTCTGAGTAAGTCTTACACAGATGGCGCCCACAGCTTCCACATGTTAACTTTGTTTTTGTGATGTTGTCTCTTGCTCCCTGGTTATTTGCATTCTTCAAGCATAAATGGCACCTTGCTTTCCTAGTTGGTTCTTCAGTTGCAGCAATTTTGTTTACCTCTAGTTTCTTTCCTAGGATCTCTCCCATCGTGCAAATAATAGGCAACTGGAGTCCTTTCGAATCCATGGCTCGCTCTTCTATGTATGGTTTCAAAAGTTCGTGGCCTAATTCATGGAGATAAAGTTTTCTGGTGTTTGGTTTCCCTTCATTCCATTTAGGCGCATTCATGTTGAACAGTTTGTACGAGTTAACTGCAGCTATATCAAGTAGGCTGTAGAACATTGACAGTGGCCATCTTCTCGTACCCCTTTTTGTAGGGTATGTCCTAATCATTTGATCTACGGTATCCACTCCTCCCTTAGTGGAATTATAGAACAGGTTTATGTGTGTTTTCTTTTTTGTTGTATCAACTTCTACTCTTGCATTACAATGTTGTGTAGACAACATCAACAGATTTTTCTTTGGTTTTTCCTTTGTGATGTAAGAGACAATTGTTACTGGCGGCTTCTTAGAAGATGGGTCTGTGAATGCGAATTTGGAGGCATACAGCTCTCTGCTTGCTGTCATCTTAAGTTCCTGTGGTACATGTTTTCTGTTTGATTTGAGTGTCCCAACCAATGTTAGTTTGTAGTCTTGATAGAGAATGTCCGCCAACTCCACAGAAGTGTGGAAATGGTCAGTTGTGACATTGTAGCCTGTATTCTTTCTTTATTGGCTCCATCAGTCTCTTCACAATCTCAAGAGCACCTCGTTCACTGGCAGCTCTACTGTCTTTTCCAGCATACACCTCAATTTTTATTATGTATCTTTCAGTTGCACTACAAAGCATTCTGACTAATATTCCATATTTTCCAGGTTTGTCTTTGAGGAAAACTTTGAAAGGACAACGACCTCCGAAAAGACACAACATTTCATCAGTTGTATTGTCAGGTCCACTTCTGAAGTACCGTGGGAATATTCCATTCATTACTTCAAATACTTCACCCAACGGTGCAAATTTGTTACATACACGTCTTTCTGACCTGGTTTTATCATCAAAGTGAAGAATTTTCAACAGCTGATATGCTCTTGTCTTACCCATAACTCCTCTATAAATCACTCTTCCCAATAAATTTGACCATAAATCAGATAAAGAAATATTGGTGTCCTTGTAAACTCCCTGCAGAATTAAAATTCCCATCAATGCATATATTTCAGAATTGCTAATGGGAGATACGTTTTCTCTTTCAGCTTCTTCATTTGTATGGTCAAATATTTTCTGTACTAAATCAGAAGTGAAATTTTTTTAAAATGATTCACATATGCTTGTTACTTTCCCAGCACTGGTTATTCCTTGACATTCATGGACTATGTTACCAAAATCCCTTTTACTATGTCTCAGAGCTTCTGCAAGATACACTCTGCCAGAACTTGTAACATATTTATTTGGAGCGTTACCTGCATGGTTTGTTTCTTCTTCATTGTCCTCCACTTTTTCACTGGAATCCTTTTCTACTTCTGTATGATCTGACTCAAAATCATTTAAATCTGATAATTCGTTGTCGAGTAACAGTTCTGCAAGAACTTCTGCATTGTTCAAGCCTCTATGCAAGTCTAAAATCAACTATGAAAGTGAAACTCAACAATTAGATGCTCAACAAACCACTGTAAAACTCATGTTCGAGGTTGCCAACTGAATTAAAGAAACAAAAATGTACGGGCAAATTTTGCCCATGCTTGGTGGTTGTAGGGAAGATAATAAGAATTATGGTCGCGTGGAGTACCAACCTCGGACGAAATGTGCCCTTGGGCATAAAATTCCTATTTTGTACTTGCAATTATAAAAATTTAACCACAGAAATGTACAGCATAGTGTATTATAAGGTAACAGACAAATAGAAAAAGACCCAAAAACGTAGACCCATGACATTTTTAAAAAATAAAAATGTACGGGCAATTTTTTCCTGTGCTTGGTGTTTCTAGGGTTAAATTATCAAAAGTGCCAACCATCGTATGGAATTTAACGGCCTCTCTTTTGGGTCCTGAAGGGAGCACAATGCCTGCTAGCCTCTCGTCTAGTTCACATTTACATGGAATTTTGGTCTTAGTGATCCATAATTCCTTTTATTCTCTACAGCAGTTAAAAATTTGTCATTAAATCTGAACTGCCCTCTCTCTCTCTCTCTCTCTCTCTCTCTCAACATTACACTACCTTCATCCATGAAGACATTCACCTGTCAGCTAAACTTCCTTTCAGACATCATGCCCATTTATAAGTTGCAGTAGCTTTAGCTTGAAATAAGCTATATGTCTGCACTAACAATTGCAATTGTTGGAAATGATAGTTTCTGGCAAGAGATATCACTATGTATTGTTACAAATATGTGAATTCTTATGCACTCTAACATCTAAAACACACCTGTGTGCAGACAAATCTCTCAGTTCGTTGTAGTCTTACTGATAACAAAACAGGTAAAAGAATTCTCCTTATTAGATAATGCAACCCTGGATAAGAATCTCAATCAGTGCAAACATACAAATCCACTAACAACTCTAGTAAGATGCCCAAGTGTATGCCTTTTCACCCATCCCCTGAAGTTATTCACTACTATTTGCAGTACTGACATTGGATTTGGGCTATTCTTGCCAGATCTGTTCTTATCCTGATGCTGCTATTCTTAAAGTCACTATGCATGAAAGAGGTGCACAATAAGATCGACTGGGAAGAAGGAACAGCTGCTACGTGATATTCTCAGACGGATCACATTATTTGGAAGAAAAACTATTAACAATATTTCTGCTTACCCTCTCTCTATGAGAGATTATTCTGCTCTGTTGGAAATGTCTCCATATTTACTTCATACTAAGCAAGTCTTTTCCACAAAGCTCTTCCCACAAGCTTGCTTGTTTATATGAGGTCATTAACTGTCAAGGACATGTTTGAAAAAGTAGGGTACAACAATCCTGATGAAGGTGCAGCAAACCAAACATTAACTTTTGTAGAGTAAAGGAGCTATTTAATGCAGTTGTCTGCGGTTACCATAACTCCAAAACATACAGTCCTGCTTCTTACATAGTTTGGAGACGTGGAAATGTGCTTCAGGACAAATCCATAAATTTCCCATGATGCTTGTGCTTAAAAATTCTTCACAAAACCGTGTTTGACTCACAGAACTAATTTCTATAATTCCAGCAGATTTCTTGAATGTCAACTGGTGGGCAACACATTACCCTGTAGCGCTTGCCCGTGACAGTGACTGTAATGTAGAAATAACTCTGTCATTGGCAGGGTAGCCTGTGAGATAAAGTTTGAGCCATCACCTGAGCCAGAAGTTCGTGCAGCATTACAGATTAGAATCATTGCCACCAGCTGTAGTTCAGAATGAATGGAGAGGCACAAACTAATTACATGAACAGCATGTACATCTACATACATGCTCCATACATACCACCATACAGCGCGTACCGGAGGGTACTCTGTCGCACTATTTGTTATTTCCTTCCCTGTTCCACTTGCAATAACATGAGAAAAACAACTGCCTATATGCCTCCGTATGTGCCCTAATTTCTCTTACCTCCATGGTTCTTAACATGAGATGTATGTTGGCTGTAGAATCATCCTGCTTCAACAGCCGGTTCTCAAAATTTTCTTAGTGTTTCTTGAAAAGAGTGTTGCCTTCCCTCCAGGGATTCCCATTTCAGTTCCTAAAGCATCTATGTAAAATGTTTTCGAACCTACAGGCAACAAATCTAGCAGCTCACCTCTGAATTGCTTCAGTGTCTTCCTTTAATCCAACTGTTGTCTGTATCCAAATGTGACATAGTTTTTCATAATCATCCACAGTAACGTACAATTTTTCTACATTTAGTTTTTCTTAATCATCCACAATAACTTACAATTTTTCTACATTTAGAGTAAGCTGCCATTCGTAACACCAGCTAGAAGTCATACCGTCCACTCCTACCATCACTCAATGATGGCACCTTCCCATACACCACAGCATATTGGCAAACAGCTGTAAATTGGTGCTCACCCTTTCTGTCAGATCATTTATGTACAACAATGTAGGAAAAGGCAGATTGCTACTTACCCTAATGAAGGCATGTTACATTGCAGACAGGCACAATTAAGACACTTACATAAAGCTCCCTTCATCAGTAAAACACACACACACACACACACACACACACACACACACACACAAAGAAGCAAGCAAGCAAGCAAGCACGTCTTACACAGACATGACTACCAACTCCAGCATCTAGGGCTGGAATGCATTACCAAGTGGGATGCAAGCAGCAATCTGGAGGGGCGGGGAAGGGATAGTAGTGTACGAGTGGGGAGAGAGAGACGAACACTGTCAGGTGGAGTGTGCATGCACTAGACTGCCAACAGGTGCAATGTCGGGAGGTTTTGGGGCAGGGAGGTGGGAGAAAAAAGGAGAGGAGTGGGGAAATATGGGCAGATGCGTTGTCAGAGGCCAGCAAATAAACAGGGTGGGAGGTGAGAGTGTGGAGAAGATGATAGGACAAAGGGGGTGGAAACTGTTGGGTGGAGGGTGTGGGAACAGTATGTTAATGTAGGTTGAGGCCGGGATAATTAAGAGAGCAGTGAATATGTTGTAAGGATAACAACCACCTGCGTAGTTCAGAAAAGCTGGTGTTGGAGGTAAGGATCCAGATTGCTGCTTCACTACCTGAGCCATCTTTTTTTCCCACCTCCCTGCCTCCCAACCTCAAGACACTGCACCTGTTGGCAGTCTAGTCCCTGCACACTCCACCACACAGGGTTTCCTGTTGGAGGTTCAAGTCCTCCCTCGAACATGGGTATGTGTGTCGTCCTTAGCGAAAGTTAGATTTTAAGTTAGATTACGTAGTGTATAGGCCTAGGGACTGATGACATCATTTCAGCAGTTTGGTTCCATAGGAACTTACCACAAAATTCCAGATTACTGCTTGCATCCCACGTGATAGTTGTATTCGAGCCCAAGATGCTGGAGTTGGAGGTGTGTGCTTGTCTCTCTTTTACTGATGTAGACTGTGGCCACAAGCTCTATGTAGGTGTCTTTTAATTGTGCCTGTCTACAACTTGATGTGCTTTTTATACAGCAAGTAGCAACCTGTCTATCCTGTCTGGAGTTAGATCATTTACAGATCATTTACGTGTACAGAGAATGAGAGTGTCCTATCCCACTTCCCTGCAACACTTCTGATGATACCCTTTTCTGTGATGAACATACACCCTTGAGGACAACGTACTGGATTCTATTATTTAAAAAGTCTTTGAGCCAATACCATCTGGGAACCTAAACAGTATGTTTCGACTTTCATCAACAGTCTGTAGTGGTGCACTGTGTCAAACAATTGCTGGCAATTGAGGAGTCTGGAATCTGACTGTTATCCTTCATCCATAGTTTGCAGGATATCATGTCAGGAAAGGGCTAGCTGAATTTTGCACAAGCAATGCTTTCTAAATCCACGCTAGCTTTTCTGTCTCAAGGAAATTTATTGTATTTGAATTCATAATGTATTCAAGAATTCTCCAGCAAACCGGTGTTAAGGATGTTGTTGTTGTTGTGGTCTTCAGTCCTGAGACTGGTTTGATGCAGCTCTCCATGCTACTCTATCCTGTGCAAGCTTCTTCATCTCCCAGTACCTACTGCAACCTACATCCTTCTGAATCTGCTTAGTGTATTGATCTCTTGGTCTCCCTCTACGATTTTTACCCTCCACGCTGCCCTCCAATGCTAAATTTGTAATCCCTTGATGCCTCAAAACATGTCCTACCAACCGATCCCTTCTTCTAGTCAAGTTGTGCCACAGACTTCTCTTCTCCCCAATCCTATTCAATACCTCCTCATTAGTTACGTGATCTACCCACCTTATCTTCAGCATTCTTCTGTAGCACCACATTTCGAAAGCTTCTATTCTCTTCTTGTCCAAACTGGTTATCGTCCATGTTTCACTTCCATACATGGCTACACTCCATACAAATACTTTCAGAAACGACTTCCTGACACTTAAACCTATACTCGAAGTTAACAAATTTCTCTTCTTCAGAAACAATTTCCTTGCCATTGCCAGTCTACATTTTATATCCTCTCTACTTCGACCATCATCAGTTATTTTGCTCCCTAAACAGCAAAACTCCTTTACTACTTTAAGTGTCTCATTTCCTAATCTAATCCCCTCAGCATCACCCAATTTAATTTGACTGCATTCCATTATCCTCGTTTTGCTTTTGTTAATGTTCATCTTATATCCTCCTTTCAAGACACTGTCCATTGCGTTCAACTACTCTTCCAAGTCCTTTGCTGTCTCTGACAGAATTACAATGTCATCAGTGAACCTCAAAGTTTTTACTTCTTCTCCATGAATTTTAATACCTACTCCGAATTTTTCTTTTGTTTCCTTTACTGCTTGCTCAATATACAGATTGAATAACATCGGGGAGAGGCTACAACCCTGTCTCACTCCTTTCCCAACCACTGCTTCCCTTTCATGCCCCTCGACTCTAATAACTGCCATCTGGTTTCTGTACAAATTGTAAATAGCCTTTTGCTCCCTGTATTTTACCCCTGCCACCTTCAAAATTTGAAAGAGAGTATTCCAGTTAACATAGTCAAAAGCTTTCTCTAAGTCTACAAATGCTAGAAACTTAGGTTTGCCTTTTCTTAATCTTTCTTCTAAGATAAGTCGTAAGGTTAGTATTGCCTCACGTGTTCCAACATTTCTACGGAATCCAAACTGATCTTCCCCGAGGTCCACTTCTACCAGTTTTTCCATTTGTCTGTAAAGAATTCGCGTTAGTATTTTGCAGCTGTGACTTATTAAACTGATAGTTCGGTAATTTTCACATCTGTCAACACCTGCTTTCTTTGGGATTGGAATTATTATATTCTTCTTGAAGTCTGTGGGTATTTCGCCTGTCTCATACATCTTGCTCACCAGATGGTAGAGTTTTGTCATGACTGGCTCTCCGAAGGCCATCAGTAGTTCTAATGGAATGTTGTCTAGTCCCTGGGCCTTGTTTCGACTCAGGTCTTTCAGTGCTCTGTCAAACTCTTCACGCAGTACCTTATCTCCCATTTCATCTTCATCTACATCCTCTTCCATTTCCATAATATTGTCCTCAAGTACATCGCCCTTGTATAAACCCTCTATATACTCCTTCCACCTTTCTGCCTTCCCTTCTTTGCTTAGAACTGGGTTGCCATCTGAGCTCTTGATATTCATACAAGTGGTTCTCTTCTCTCCAAAGGTCTCTTTAATTTTCCTGTAGGCAGTATCTATCTTACCCCTAGTGAGACAAGCCTCTACATCCTTACATTTGTTCTCTAGCCATCCCCGCTTAGCCATATTGCACTTCCTGTCGATCTCATTTTTGAGACGTTTGTATTCCTTTTTGCCTGCTTCATTTACTGCATTTTTATATTTTCTCCTTTCATCAATTAAATTCAATATTTCTTCTGTTACCCAAGGATTTATATTAGCCCTCGTCTTTTTACCTACTTGATCCTCTGCTGCCTTCACTACTTCATCCCTCAGAGCTACCCATTCTTCTTCTACTGTATTTCTTTCCCCAATTCCTCTCAATTGTTCCCTTATGCTCTCCCTGAAACTCTCTACAACATCTGGTTCTTTCAGTTTATCCAGGTCCCATCTCCTTAAATTCCCACCTTTTTGCAGTTTCTTCAGTTTCAATCTGCAGTTCATAACCAATAGATTGTGGTCAGAATCCACATCTGCCCCTGCAAATGTCTTACAATTTAAAACCTGGTTCCTAAATCTCTGTCTTACCATTATATAATCTATCTGAAACCTGTCAGTATCTCCATGATTCTTCCAGGTATACAACCTTCTTTTATGATTCTTGAACCAAGTGTTAGCTATGATTAAGTTATGCTCTGTGCAAAATTCTACCAGGCGGCTTCCTCTTTCATTTCTTCCCCCCAATCCATATTCACCTACTATGTTTCCTTCTCTCCCTTTTCCTACTGACGAATTCCAGTCACCCATGACTATTAAATTTTCGTCTCCCTTCACTACCTGAATAATTTCTTTTATCTTGTCATACATTTCATCAATTTCCTCATCATCTGCAGAGCTAGTTGGCATATAAACTTGTACTACTGTGTTAAGGATATTGGTCTGTAATTTTGCAGGTCAATTCTTGTACCCTTCTTACATGCAGGTATCACCTGTGCTTTCTTTACGTCACTTGTAACTTTGCGCTGGGTGATAGATTCACAGTAAATGCAAATAAGTGAGGGGCCAATGCTGTAGAGTACTCTTTGTAAAACCGAACTTGTATTCCAGCTGGACCTGGTGACCAGTTTGTTTTCAACTCTTTCAGTTGTTTCTCTATGCCAGGTATACTTATTACTGTCATCCACAATGGAGTCTATATGATGATATGTTTGTATGATCCTACTGTGTGAACAATTTCTAAATGTGACATTTAAAACTTTGGTTTCGTTTTGCTGTCTTCAACTGCTTCACTAGACAGGTCAACAAATAACTGGATGGAAGTCTTCCACATGGTTACAATTTTACGTACAGCCAGAATTTTCTCGGCCAGATCTTTTGCTAAGGTATGAAGGTGGTAACTGTATGTTTCGGCCGTACATATTTTCACCGACCAGGGTGTATACACGGGCAAAGAAAAAAATCCCAGATTTTTCCCGGATCTCGCAGTTAAAAATACACCTTCTCCCGGGTGAAAACACACCTTTTCCATGTTAAAACTTATCCTTTGAATGGTTATGGTTTTAAACACAGGCGTACAATTTCCTGGCACTATAGAAAACTAAACTCAGAGAAAAAAACACGTTTAATAAAGATCTTTGATTGAAGCTACATGAACGCTGCATATTTACATATTAAGAGGGAGTAAATTCGAATTCTAGCAAACACCACAAGTTACTTTCCGAAGCATTGAAATCGAGAGTGCGACGCACTTTTGTAAGCCAGTCATGTGAACTCGTCAGCCGAAGACAACAGATATTCAGAGCATAGGACACGTGATGTAGTCAGCCAATAGCAACATCATTGTTAAGTAGCGTGAACACACAAACAGGAAAAGTTAATGGTTTAAATTAATGTACATGATGTTGGCACAAGGAAAGCTTTGCTTTCACGTAGAATATTGGTCTCTAAAGTTAATAAGCTGCAAGAGAAGCTAAGCTTTTACATACAATGTTGATCTTTTCTGCGCACGTTACACTTTAAGATATAGGGTATGGGCGGCTATAGTGGGCAGAGTGGGTAAAGTAGCCAATTGCTTTTATTCCCTTCGAGAGTGCTGTATCCTAGTGGAGAACACTTAAAATTATTCAAAGAGACTTCTTTGGTATTGCCAGCGAGTCTTGTGGAGATAGATGGATGGACTCGTCTGCAGTTGTTTTTTCTATACGTCTGATGGAAAGTAAGTGACCAATTCAATTGCGTATATTTACAATGTATGTACTGCAACATTTAATTGCTATAGTGCTGGTAAAACGTTATATTTTAACCTTGGAAACTATATATTTATGTATTTGCTAGTTACATATTGTCGTTTTCAGACAACAATCAGTGTAATTTCGTCCAGTCGGGCGAAGTGGCCAGTCGTCTGGCAGGGCAAAGCAGCCAAGTGGCCACTTTGCCCTAACATACTCTCAATAACTTGCTTAGGCTATCTACAGGGTGGCGCACGAAATGGGTCACCATTTTGTTTTTGAATATAAACTATATTGTAAATACAATCTGAAAGGAACGTATACTACAATGAAGAGCCGTCCATGGAGACTTGTTCTGACTCAGCACATGCTCAATATGTCCACCATTTAGTTTCCTAACTTACTTAAAATGAACACTGAAGTTAGTGAATACTCTACGGCACATGTCTTCCGTAATTTCACTGTAAGCTTGAAGAATAAGTCTTCTGAGCTCCATTAAATCATATGGACGTTTCGAGAAAATATTTTCCTTTAGGTACCCCCAAAGAAAAGTCACATGGATTGAGGTCTGGACTGTTGGGGGGCCAATTTTGTCCGTCATTGAAGCGACCTGGAAACCTGAGTGAAATGATCCCCATGTAATGCTCGTGTAAAAACTCCAACACAGTGTTTGCAGTATGTGGCCTTGCTCCATCTTGCATGAACCACTGCGTGTTGAAGGGCAAGGCAGTAACAAGAAGCTGTGGAATTTAATGGAGCTCAGACGACTTATTCTTCAAGCTTACAGTGAAATTACGAAAGACATGTGCCGTAGGGTAATCACCAACTTCAGTGTTCGTTTGAAGCAAGTTAGGAAATGAAATGGTGGACATATTGAGCATGTGCTGAGTTAGAACAAATTTCCATGGACGGCTCTTCATTGTAGTATATCTTCCTTTCAGATTGTATTGACAATAATGTTTATATTCAAAAACAAAATGGTAACACATTTTATGCGCCACCCTGTATTTTAAAACAACCAATTGATAATAAGAAAATAGTCTGTCTGAAAATACATAGGTATACTAAAGCGTTAATATATTAACCGATTTTTGAAACATATGTTCTATTATTACAGCACTGTGCTAAGATGCCGTCAAATTATTTGAGAAAATCACAGCAACAATCGTGGGAATCCCAGGCTATGCAACATGCACTGGAAGCTGTAAGAAAAGAAAAGATGCCCTTTGCAACAGCAGCCATACAGTTCAATGTTCCAAGAAACACACTTAAACGAAGATTCCAGAAGAAAAACTGTGATGCTACTGAAAATCAGAAGATTCTTGGAAGCTTTAGATGTGTTTTCAACGAAAAGCAAGAAGAAGAACTTGCTAGCCATATTTTTGACATGGAATGACGATATTATGGCATATCAGTAACTGATTTACGACACTTGGCGTTTCAACTTGCTGAGCAGAATTATCTACCACACCCATTTAATAAAGAAAAAAAGATGGCAGGCAAGGACTGGGTGGCACAGTTTTGGAAAAGACATCTAAACGTAAGCCTTAGGAAACCAGAATCCACTTCAATGGCCAGGGCTCAGGGCTTTAATAAAGCTAATGTGCGAAGATTTTTCAACATTCTCCAGGATATGCAAGAAAAACTCTTTTTACCCTGGTCATGTTGACAAAACTGGTCTAATGACAGTTCAGTCTAGAAATTTCAAATTCTTCTCTTGTAAAGGCAGACGCCAAGTTGGTGCTGTTATGTCAGCAGAAAAAGGTTTGCTTTCAACAGTAGCCATATGCATGTCTGCAATGGGGACATTTATTCCACCCTTTGTGATATTTCCCAGACAAAGAATGAAAGTTGAACTTCAAGATGGTGCTCTTCCAGGAATCGAATTTGCCTGCCATCGTAGTGGATGGTTGCAGATGGATATTTTCATGAAGTGGTTTGATCATTTCTTGAATTACACAAAACCTGCGGCTGACGATCCAGTCCTACTTATTCTGGATGGACACGCCACCCACACAAAAAATACAGACTTAATAGAAAAAGCCAGAGAAAATCATACAACTGTAGTGTGTTTGCCACCACATTGTAGCCACAAACTACAACCTCTAGATGTATCATTTATGGCACCTTTCAAAACATTCTATGCCAGAGCTTGTGAAATGTTTCTCTGAAACAACCCAGGAAGGGCAATAACACAATTCCAAATCAGTCAGCTTCTTGGAGAGGCATTTCTGCTGGCAGCAGTACTGTCTACAGCGGTAAATGGATTTCGTAAATGCGGGATTGTCCCTTTGGACCCGTATATATTTTCAGATGCAGATTTCGTTGCTGCAGAGGTGTGCATATCGGACATAGGCATGATCTGTGGAGAAAACTTAAATGATAATAGAAGGGACACAGTAAATGAGACAAACAAAGGAACTGAATGTGTTAAAGACATAGTTAATAGGCCTATGCAAATTGAAGATGATGAATTTGATGTTGTAGCAGCAAATAGTGAAGAAGCAGTTGATAATCCTACTAATGAAAATTAAGCTGTGCAGGAAGGAGAAGCGAGTGGCAATAACAATAATAAAGGCATTTTCATGGCTGATGCAAATGAGAAGGTAACACAGTCAATATCTTTTGCAGTAAGCCCAAAAGATATTATAGGCCTACCTTTACCAAATTTAAAATTACGCCAGCAGCAGCAGCAACAACAACAACAACAACAAAGAAAGAAAGGGGAAAGAAGGGGTCAGGCAACGATAATAACCTCTAGCCCTTACAAAACCGAGCTGTTAGGAGATAAGGCGAAGAAGAAAAAGCAAATCAAGAAAAGAACATACACTGTAGGAAAAGAAGAAATGACTAACATGTCTAAACCACATGTTGAAATAAAAAGGCCTAATAACAAAGCAAAAGTGCAAATAGGAAAGCTAGGAGTAAAGTGCAAAAAGCAGCTTTTTGGAGAATACAGCGAGGAAGATAAGGACACTGAATGTTTTTATTGTAATGAACCTTTCTATAAATCTAAAGACAATGAAGGTTGGATTAGATGCTCTGATTGCAAGCTGTGGGCTCATGAAGAATGTGCTGGATGTGATGAAGATGATGATGTGTTTGTGTGTGAATATTGTAGAGATAAGTGACTTATGACCCTAATTTGACTTTGATCTCATGACAAATGGTGCACTGTAACTTATAAGTAAAACTATTAACGATTTGTATAATTTGGTAAATTGTTAATACGTTTGAATATTTTTTCTCAAATTTAAATAAATTTTTAATTCTGTAAATGTGTGGGCTACGTTCTTCATTTCGCAATTACTTTCTATTCACAGTGTCCTAAACTTGTTCTTTGAGTCTTTTTTTATCTTTTTATCCACCTGTGGCCACTTTGCCCTAACTACTGAGCAAAATGGCCATTTTGCAGACATTCCTTTCAGCCCACTCTACTACAGAACAAGGTATTGAGTAATAATAAAACATTTTTATGGTTTTAGAATGTACATAGTTTAATAAGATACATTCTACATGCTTATTTGTCAAATGAGGTAAATGAAACAAAATGTTTTTCTTAGGGTGGCCCTATAACACAAATGTGCCAATAAAATTTTTAATCACGACATGAATGTCTGATCTTCTGGAGTAGAAATTCTTCTAAATGGCGCGTCATAAGAGAGTTTATTTTCAACGCTGTGTGATTTAAGAAATACATCGTTCATTCCCGCACATAGCGAAAGTAACGCTTTTCAAACCACCATTCGCAATATTTTCCCGCGACCTGTTAGAAATAGGTTCGTTTCAACAGTTGCCAGAGAGCACCAGATAACAGGCGCCACAGCTTTTGCGCAGTTACGGTGACGTAGGAAGCCCGTATGTTCATAATCGTAACAATCAGTACGCCGGGAAAGCTTTAAACATCACATAATCGTAAAACATTAAAAGATCTTACATTGTGTCATAATACATAAGACAAAAGCTGAGCTCCAAGAGCATCGGAATTTAGTGAACCATACTAAAATGTGCACATTTAAATTGCATACTTTTAAAGCGCACATTCATATGTCCTGATTCCTAATTAAGTAGGGTTCGACCTGATATTAAGCTTTTGTGTGGTTTTCGGGACGTAAATTTTCTTGGAGTACCAGTACTGTATTATCTCATGTTAGATTCTTTATTATGGCATAATGCCACACGTGCTAGATGATGAAAACGTGCACTTTAAATGCAGCAAACAGTTGAAACTAGCCAATAGTGTGTAATTAAAGGCCGGCCGCGGTGGTCTCGCAGTTCTAGGCGCTCAGTCCGGAACCGCGCGACTGCTACGGTCGCAGGTTCGAATCCTGCCTCGGGCATGGAGGTGTGTGATGTCCATAGGTTAGTTAGGTTTAAGTAGTTCTAAGTTCTAGGGGACTGATGACCACAGATGTTAAGTCCCATAGTGCTCAGAGCCATTTTTTTGTAATTAAAGACTCAGTTTTAAATCAATTGACTGCCTCAGCGGAAAAAATTAATAAAAGCCAAATTTCTTGAGCAAACCGACAAAATTAACTTCATTGTTCTGCAAGGCGATTAATGCTTGACTTCAGAAAGGTGGAAATGAAATAAAATCTGAAACTAATAACATTTTTGCCTTCCGTAATTCTGTGAATGTATTTTAATTCACTTGATAGCTCCCAGCCACAGAAATCCGTTTTATTTTCATTTGACGTGAGAGCATTAAACGAAGAAGAAACAGCAAAATCACTAAACACTGGTCACGTAGAGACTACCAACTTCCCCACTGTACATGTTCGTACAACGCATTTTCCGCGCTATTTCCAGAAACGGCTGCTAGCCAGGGTCTGTACAGCTGGCCCTTCCTAGCGTAGCGAAATGACGGTAAATTTTCTGTCAATTTCATTTTCTTGGATACACGGAGAAGATAATACGTAATCTTTCTTACCTCTTATTCCTGTAGTTGTTTATTTCCACTCTGGTAATCTGAATCTATGGATTTCGCTAGTAATTATAACAACGCCGATCATTCGCAAACCCAATCAACCACGTAATCAGACATCGAATAGAGTTCATCCGTTCGGCTTTACTCCGCTCAGCTCGCATAGTCCCGTCCCCTTCTTGTCTGCACGAAAGTTTATTTGTAGATGCGACGAGGATTCCCCTGGCAGAAAATTTCTCCCGGTAGCATCTAGCTGCTTGCTGCGACTGCTTACACAGCTAACTGCCACATTTCTGTAGCCAGAAGCGGGAAAAGGTGCGAGGGTAATCCCAAAAGTAAGGTTTCCTATTTTTTTTATAAGCACATAGACCTGTATTTCTACAATGGTTTACATCAGTTTACAGCTTAAGCATTTAGCTATTTTTCGACATAATCACCATTTCTGTCGATGCATTTTTGTAGACGCTGTGGCAGTTTTTGTATGCCCATGTCGTACCAGCTCGCCGCCATGCTGTTCAGTAAGTTATGAATCTCTTCTTACCCTCGTACTACCTCATACGTGACTCAATTGCGCATGCATATGAGCCCGCTCATAACGGCTAAAACGAATCTCTTGTAAACAATATTGTGACATCACGCTCATCGGAGGCAGTTCGTTGTTATGCAGCATTTCATAGTCTTCCTAAAGCCTTTGACACAATATGCTTTTGGCAGACTCTTGTATGAGCACTGTTTTGTTGTATATGGAGCATTTCCTTTGCAATTTAAGTTTTATTTTCGTTTTTTCTCTCTCGTTCATGTTTTATTGCTGCAGTATTATTCTGCAGTAGCGGGATACAGTATTACCCTTTGTCAGAGTATCGTTTCTTACGAGTCAAAACTACGAAAATTTAACTGAAAACTAAAACAATGAAAAATTGCGGAATTCTAAAAAATTCCCGAGCTTTTACCGGTCATCCCTGGTCGTATGCACCCTGACAAACGCACATACGAGGTGCGGCTAGAAAAAAACCGGACTGATGCTGGAAAAAACATTTATTTACAATTATTTACAATTTCATGTTATCTCCTTCAATGTACTCTCCTCCTCGGTCTCTACACCGCTCCATACGAATTTTCCACTGTTCATAGCAATGCTGCAGATCATTTTCGGTAAGTCCATACATTACTTCCGTCGCTTTTTCTTTTACTGCTTCAACAGTCTCAAATCTAGTTCCTTTCAAAGCTGACTTGACTTTAGGGAAAAGAAAAAAGTCACAGGGGGCCAAATCAGGTGAGTAGGGTGGATGATCTAAGATGGGAATGTTGTATTTTCCCAAAAACGTCTTCACTGACAACGCACTGTGAGCTGGGGCATTGTCTTGGTGAAGGATCCATGACTTTTTTCTCCACAAATCGTTCCGTTTTCTCCGTACTCGCTCACGTAGGGTAGCCAGGACGCTAATGTAGTAATGCTGATTCACTGTTTGTCCCTCTGGTACCCAATCAATGTGCACAATCCCTTTGATGTCAAAAAAAACAATCATTGCCTTGAATCTTGAATTTCGATTTTGACATTCGTGCTTTTTTTTGTCGTGGAGAACCAGGAGTTTTCCAATGCATCGATTGGCGTTTAGTTTCGGGATCGTAAGTAAAAAACCACGATTCATCGCAAGTAATAACATTTTGTAAGAAGGTGGGATCACTTTCAATGTTTTCCAGGATGTCATAACAAATCATTCTTCGGCGTTCCTTCTGTTCAATTGTGAGACACTTTGGAACCATTTTTGAACACACTTTGTTCATGTTGAAACTTTCATGAAGAATCTGCCTAACACTTTCCTTGTCAACTCCTGTTAACTCAGACACTGCTCTGATTGTTAAACGGCGATCTTGTCGAACAAGTTTACCGATTTTTTCAATGTTTGCATCAGTTTTTGCTGACAATGGTCTGCCAGTGCGAGTGTCATCACTGGTGTCTTCGCGGCCATCTTTAAATCGGTTAAACCACTCAAACACTTGTGTTCGCGATAAACAATCATCGCCGTACACTTGTTGTAACATTACAAACGTTTCACTTGCAGATTTTCCTAGTTTGAAACAAAATTTGATGTTAACACGCTGTTCTTTCTGTACACTCAACATTTTCCGACGCACAGACAAAACGTCAACTACTTAAAACAGACGCCACGGGCAGACTGAGTGCAGGAGGCAGATGAAACTCGAGCATTGGGCGGAGCGAGAGTCACGTGACAGGCCACGCGACTTTCAGCCTTATTGCATTCGTTTTATTGTTTCACCAGTACTAGTCCGGTTTTTTTCTAGCCACACCTCGTATATCTAATAGCCTTCGCCTGTCGCTTGCACATTCTCTATTGAACCAAGAGTGCACAGACTTTAGCACCACCCCAAAGGCTGCTAAAGAACAGTAACTTCAACCAGACAATCGCAAAGCTCTGGCTAAAATGAATGTCAGAAGACATGGTTTCACATAGTTATCTGAGGAATCTCCTGCTATAAACTTTGCTCCTGTTTTCAAGAGCTGTCAAATCAATATTGAAGGTAAGTAACTCAAAATGCCAAGTCTTAGAGAAGATTTTATCAAACTATAACATTGATGATGTTTTCAGGAAACATACTGAAAATGAAGAGCAAATTAATTGGAGAGGAAAAATTCCTGGCTTTGGCTAATTAGGAGCAACATACCATTGTGCTTATGGAGTGGCAACATACTTAATCATCAATCAAGAATGCACATCTGTGCTCTTTGTCTGATCTCAATGGCATCCATGACGCTACAGTAAAAAATTGAGAACCAACAGTAATTAGTAAAAAAAAACTTCTAGCCATCTCTTGGCCTCCATAGGTCAACTATGTACCACAACAGCTTGTCATACGGGGTGTACATACAGTTCGGGAACACTTTCAATTATTTATTGCACAAGAACCAAACATTGTACAGATATAAATATGTCATTTTGAAGAGAAACTCTTAAAGTTTTTTTTCCATGTATACCACCACAGTATAGGTTGGTAATTTACCGATAGTCAGTGCAAGTCGCAAACATGGCGAGTTCAGGTGCGAAATGAGCTTTGTGTGTGTTGGGAGTTCGACAAAAACAAGTGTGCTACAGCTGTTCAGCAGATGTTTAGAACCAAGTACGGTAAGAAACCACCAACAAGGAAGGCCATTTATTACTGGCACAACAAATTCATTACAACGGGTTGCTTGTGCCCGGCAAAGAGACTTTGACGTCTCAGTGTGAGTGAAGCGACTGCGGTGCATACAGAGACAT
Organism: Schistocerca nitens; assembly: GCF_023898315.1. Classification (NCBI taxonomy): domain Eukaryota; kingdom Metazoa; phylum Arthropoda; class Insecta; order Orthoptera; family Acrididae; genus Schistocerca; species Schistocerca nitens. Next base: position 739,570,302 of record NC_064614.1, on the reverse strand, counting down.
TCATAATGAGTCCAAAGAAATCTGTGTGTTGTGCATCCCATGAACTCGCGACAGAAGCATTCGTGGGTACGTGAACATGGAGCTGCTGCATCGATGGATTGGCCGTGCTACAGACGGGCACAGCTGTTTCATGAAATGGCCTCCCCAATCAGCAGAGCTCACTCCATGTGACTTTTTTCTGTGGAGACACACTAAAGATCTGGTGTATGGACCACCTCTAACACGTGACGTAGCAAAGCTCCAGGAGAGAATACAGGAAGCGACTGCCACAGTCGATGATGCTGTGATGGGATGGGTATGGCAGTGATGGGATGGGTATGGCAAGAATTTGATTACCATATTGACGTCTTGCTGGGTCACTCATGGTTCGTGTATCAAATGTTTCTAAAAAAAACTTTCACAGTTTCTCTTCAGAATGCATTATGTATGACATCTGTTCAATGTTTAGTTATTGTGTAATAAATAATTGAAAGTGTTCCCGGACTTGATGTACACCCTGTATAACACTGAGATTTTAAGTCACCATACTCCTTGGAAGTATAAAGAAAGTTATGAAAATGGTGAAGCCATTGTAAACCGTGCAGTAGACAATAGCTTATATTCAGTGTCCGATGCAAAGGATAAAGGAACACTTGTATTAGCCATCTTGGAGACAGGAGTATAATCCCAATCTGTGCTTTGTAACAAATAATGAGAATAAATTACTCTAATCTTGATTTAAACAGGGATAGGTACACCACTCGTATCATCCTTTCCAGAAACTAGTTGGAATTTTAAGAAAACAAAGTGGGTTGTTTTGGCTAAAAATCCTGGCAAATTTCTTTCTTGGATTCCCCTAAAAGCAGAAAACTATGCGAGGCTTGTTGGAGCTATGATAAATGCAGCAAAGTAGTAATCCCTAAGAGTTACTGAAAGCAATATATTCCAAGTTCATATGAAATTAATGAAGAAGAATGTGATGGATTTCTAAAAAGGGATGACCTGGAAATAGTGGATAACCTACTTCATAACCTCAATACAACCAGACATACTAAGTGGATAGAGAATGTTGAGTCACTCGATTTTCAATCATCATGTGAAGCATGGTAATTACTAAGGAAGTTGGCTGAAAACAAAATTAAAGTAAGGGGCAACAATCATATATCAGCTAATGGGATCGCAACACATTTATTGTTCACATCAAGAGCCCCCAAGAGCTAAAACTCATATAAAACACCAACTTACATTGCTCATAAAGAACGCTAACAAACAATCTGAGTTCAAGAACTTTCACTGTATCTAAAGTTTTCTGCTCTTTACAGCATTGATTGAATCATAAAACGTCAGTTGCTTTCGTTGATGTAAGTGCAGCACATGACATGGTTTAGGGGCATGGACTGCTTTATGAATTACTGTAACTCCTTCCATGCAGACGAACAACAAAACTTATTGACAACATTTTGCTGAATGGGCATTTACCGCAAAAGATGTAGACAGCAAAAGACACTAACTGTCCAAGAGTATTGAATAATGGCTTACCACAGGGATCCGTCCTTCCTCCAACACTGTCCACAGAGTTTGGCTATGCGAACAACTGGGCCATAGCAGCCAAATAAAAAACCTTCAAAACAACTGAATAAATCCTAAATTATGACCCAGACGTCGCATGCTGGTATTTTCATAAATGGAGGTTACAACGAAACTCAAATAAAATAGAAGTTTGCATGTTTTACCCTGTCCAATAGAGTGGCAAACAAAGCCCTTGATGACTTTATTTTGATGGAGACAAGCTTGTTCATAACATGCGTCCAAAATTCCATGGTATCACATTAGATAGGACACTTTCTGTTATGGAGCACTTGATATGAACATCTGCTAAGCTCTAATGCAGAAATGTGCTCCATAAACACTGTGGCACTTGATGGGGATTGTCAGCGAACACTCTCGAGTATCAGCACTCAGATTAGTACTGTGTGTCTTAACAGTTCAAATGTAAAAAAATATAGATGGACAACTTAACAAAGCCATGCTTACCGGTAACACATTGCCATCTGGTGACACCACAGTGGTGTCATGCCCGAAATAATGGTCAACGGCCGGTGACACCACAGTGGTGTCGTGTGCATAGTATCACACAGTGGCCAGCGACAGCACTTTAGTATCTTTTGCATTCTGTTGGTGTTTTGTTTAGGTAACCATAAATTACACACGTGAACAAGTTTTTTGCGTTTATAAGTACTTGTGCCCTTTCATCATGGCAAACAAAAGAGATAATACGATTATTTATGATGAATGCGTGGACGTTTTGTCTGACGTTCCGGATGACTTGGCCAACTGGGAAGAAGACATTGGATATAAAAAAAAAAAGTGAAAGTGAAGCAGAATCGTTGGAAGATAGTGAAACATGTCTAAGAAGAATTCGGCGAATGCTACGGTTGCCAACTGATTCAGATAAAGGAGACAGTGCACAGTGGTCAGACTTTGATTTACCAAGGACCAATAATAAATTTGAAGGATCTCTGGCTCCGAACATATTTTCCAAAGATACAGAGAGCATCGAGAATACTGTAGAATTACATATTGGGAACGACGTATTTGGATATATTAGCAACGAAACCAAGAAGTACTACAGTCAAATTTGCATTAGAAGGAAATTGGATAAAAAAAATGGCAAATTTGTTGACATTACGGGATCCGAACTTAGAAAATGGTTTGGGCTTGCTATCCTTATGGGAATTGTAAAAAAAAAAGCAAGAATCGATGATTATTCGTCAATGAATATGTTGATAGATACACTGACATTTCCCAAAACAATATCCCACAACCAGTTCAGACAAATATTATCATTTTTATGACAAAAACAATAAACCGGATAATGCTGAAAGACTTGTCAAAGTGCAATACGTAATTGATTATTTTTCCAAAAGTTTAAAGAAATTTTTAATCTAAGTCAAAACATCTCAGTTGATGAAGGAATGATACTGTGGTGTGGACAGTTAAATTTTAAAGTTTACAATCTGTCGATAATTATGAAATATGGCATACTCATTCGGATGCTGTGAGATTCGAGTACGGGATACATTTCCTCATTCAAGATATATTCCGGTGTTGGACAGCCTTTAACAAAAACCGCAATGGAACTATTGACACCTTCTTATGGAAAGTGGCATCACCTCTACATGGATAATTATAACAGGGTAGAACTTGAGGAGAAAATTAGAGATTGTGGAACGATATGGCAAAACAGAGGATTTCTGGAAAAAGTAAAGTGCGCAAAAGTCAATGTGTTTGAAGCTTGTGACCAACGGAAACGTGAAGTACTCGCACAGATATGGAGAGCTTCGAAAACTAAAATGAGACAAATGATCTCTACAATACATAATGCCAGTTTGACTAACACTCAAAGAAAATGTAGAAAAACCAATTACACAATAAAAAAACCTGAAAGTGCAATACACAACAACAAATACATGAAAGGAGTGGATTGGGCAGACCAATATTTGAGTTATCATCCTATATACTGAAAAACTATAAAATAGTCAAAAAAGGTTAGCATGTACCTCTTTAACTGTGCATTATTTAATGCATTCCGTACGTGTCAGTATTTCAATAGAGAACACAAGAGTCTGATTTCACGATTTTTTATTGAAAAAGTGTAATTCATGGATAAAAGACCATGCACCTGCTTCTGAGCAAAACTTTGAGGTTGTCACTACATTGCATACGTCTCATCATGATCCGGTTGACAGGCTTTCCGGTCACATAAAGCAACACCAACTAATACTTATTTCGGAAAATGAAGAAACTGCCATGTATGTTCCAAAAACAAAAAAAGAACAACAACAGACTTAATGTGCAAGTCTTGTGGAGTTGCGTTACATTTTTGAGACTGTTTTTCTTCACATCATATGAAAAAGAAATAGTAAGTGCCAAAGACAATGCAAATAAACAAACATATGAAACAAACAAATTTTGTATTTATTTACATATGTACATCTTCGAAATTTCATGAAAGTAGGGGAACAGGGTTGAGAACTTATGAGAACTAACAATGAGATTAGTAAAACTTTACAATTTATAATCTCCTGATAATGTCAAGAATGGCTGGCGACAAGCCTAGTAATCCGAATTAAGTGTTGCTGGTGCCAAGCGAATAGATTTGTACGAGATGTGTGGATGGCAAAGTGTTAATAGGTCAACACAATCTACCCCTATATACTGGTTGCCTATCTTGAGCCACATTCCACTACCTGATATCAGACATAAGAGCACACTATTGCATAAATACCAGATTCCTGATAACACCTACCTTTCAGTATTGAGTGTGGAGTGAGAAAGGCTAAGATCAAGACATCCCACTCTCATCATAACCAGGAATCTCACAGAAATTAAATTCAGTACCATCCATGAATGGGAAAGCTGCTGGCAACAGTTTTCCACAATGCCTGAAACTGCCTTGCATCCAGCAGAAACCCCTGGATTCGACCAGCTTTGGACAAGTTGGTCTATCCTGAACCACCTGTGAATGGAGCATGGAAGATGTGCAGACGCATTTCACAAATGGGGGCAAATCTTCATCACCATTGAGAGAGTGTTGTGTGGAACGACAGACATTTGCTCATGTCGTATCAACATGACCCGCATATGTGTACAGCGTACAAGGGTCTATTGACGAGTGGTGTGATGAAATACCTTGATATTCATATGCAGCTGGTGTCATTTGTGTTATTTTATGCTGGAGAGCAGTGTTTGAATGTCAGTGTGTAGCAGCCTTGCAGTCTTTGCTACATAATAAATAAATAAATAAATAAATAAAAGCCTTTGCTTTTCTGTTCTTAATCTACTTACCAGGCACATAATTCTCTAGACCATTGAGTAACAATCTATGTAAACTTGAACCCATAATTTCTCTACATCCATATTACTGGTGCTAAGTGATATCAATTCATTGTGTAAGTGAGATGCTAACAAGCAGAAACACTTTCCTAGCCTTCTTGATTGATTTATTAACTTTTGTAACCATAATCACTATGATGACATTATCCCTAATACTCGTCTCTATGATGGTGTCGATAAGGTCTGGCCTGTTGATCAATACAAGATCCGTCTTGTTGGTAGTATATTGTAGAGTAAAAGAGCAGTAATCAGTTACTTGCTGTGCATCTGTTGCAGGTGTACAGTGCATTTTTTTGCCTTTATCTATGTTTCATTTCTGTATAGACCAAATGGCTTTACTTCAGCTCTTATTATTGTTGTTCTACACATTACCCAAAAGCTTGCCTCTAGTATATGAATATTTAATTCCAGGTCAATATTACTTCTTAATCCTTTCCACACATTGTAGCTCTTGATCCAATACAAGAGCAACCTTTTCTTTCCACTGATATCTGTGTACACCATAATTGGTTTTCTGCTTTTCCTTTCAGCTGTGTTTTAAAATACATAGTGTATGACACATGAGCAATCCTTTAGTCACAAAGGATATCTGGATAAATAAAAATCTATGTTTCCAGCACATTAGCATTGTAATCATTTATTGTTTTCACTGCTGTGCTACAAGAGCAGGCCTACAAAATCAATTAAAACAATCTATCAAATAAAATTGACACATTATGGACAACAGTGTAGCAATAAATACAATATTTACATAAAACAGTAAACAACTTAGGCTACTGTGATACATAGGACGGGCTTAATATAAGCCTGTAAATCATTACTTTATACATTTTTAAAATATATTATGATGTATACTATCTCGGGGGTGTGGAAACATGAAAGTATTTTACAAAGAAACAATCTTTTTACCATTAACTGCTGATACAAATTTTAATGAGTATTATACTTAGCCCAGTAGTCAGTGGATTTAATTTACATATTGTCAGACTTTCAGTTTTAGATCTGCTTCACATATAAACAGCAAAACATTTCCTTAAACATTTATAATATACAATTTAATGGATAGCAAAACGAAATTTATGTTCAGTTTCCAGATTTTTTTTCAACCAAAATATGTAATAATAGTTGATTTATTGTTAAAATTTATATCTGAAGCTTCTGGTCAAACCCGTACTACTGAAATAGTTTAGACTAGCGCATAAACAAAATGTAGCTCTTAAAACTGTTTATTGCACAGCAGTACAACCAACTATTCCAAAATCATTTTGGAAATTCAAACCGTACATATAAGCAGCAAGAGTCTGAAATTCAACAATAAAAATTGTGAAACTAATTACTTTTCACATGTGCAACAATGTGGAATTTGAAAATCCCAACAATGAGAGGACTTTACAGGCACACATGCACAAAAATAGTGGGGGAGCATAACAATTAATACTGTTCTAACTGTTCCAATGGCAAGTTACTCAAAGCTTCACTTTAATGTTATGACCTGTTGCCACATTTCTGAACCTATGACTGCCATTTCAGCACCTGGTTACTACTATTACTTTTTAGTCTTACACGGTACATTCTGCTCAAATATACAAGTACATTTCAGTTAATTACACAGGGGAATGTTTGTTTTTAATATCTGTGAGCACATTTGTGCCTAACGTTTGTCATTCATTCATTATTAAGAATAAATATATAATTTAACAACAAATATATATCCCAATATCAATTTAAAATGGTGTATTATGCAAGGTAAAGATTACCTTAACTTATGTATACGCTTCTCTCAAAAATAATTTATTAAAGTTTGCTAACCTCTGATAAGTATTTTATAGGATCAAAATATGGGACATATCACATCACAGCAAAATGGGCAAAAATTTTAGTTTGGGAGTCAACTACAATGAAACTACAAGACAAAATAACAGTGACTTAAAACAATTATATAAAAGCATGGCAGATTCATACACAACAGGAAAAGAAAGGATGCAGCCATCCTTTTAAGTAGTTATTATTGCACTCTTTATCTGCACAGATTTGACTCTTTTTGCCTCTTGGAAGATAGCTGTTCAGTTTGCAAACATGTGCTGCTGACTTGCATCATTTTCAAATTCACTCCAAGCATTATTCAGTTCCATAAATATTAGCTTAGCAATCTTCTCATTTGGTGTTCCAGTTTGCTATGAAAATGTAAATAATAAACATTTCTGTTAACAAGTGTTTTTCTTCAGTAAGACGTACAACAATAACAACAAAGTACTCATATTTCCTATATAAAATGATTTTTGGCAAGCTTGCGGAAAGTTGTTTAAAATTCCAATCATTTTCCATAGTTTTCATCAGGAAAGCTATTGAGCGTCAAAGAAATGACGGGTATCCACAAATATAAATGATGTAGGGATGCCCACTGCTATCATTCTAGTTACAATGCTTCTTAATAGCTCTAATAAAGGTACAAATTATTCACTTGGTGAAGTGTGGAAGTGGGTGTTTGATATCAAGAGACTGCATGTCATTGTGCGGAACTTGTGATTAGAAGGGAGCTTATCACCACTGGTACCAGAGAGAACAACAATACTGTATAATAAACCTGTGCATCCCTATCTTCTTCAGTAAATTAATTTCTCTCATGAAGCCCATGGAAAGTACTGCTGAAGGCTTGGAATTTATACTCCTTTGACACAAGTACACAGATATGCTAATGCACAATCCCCCGGTGAGGGCGAGACCAATTACTGATAACTGAGAGAAGTTGCCTGAGCTGATGGACTTGGGGGGTAGGGTGTCTGCAATTTGCCACAGTTTGTTGGCCAGTAAAGTGAGTAGAGAAAGGCTGTATGGGTAAGTCTTGCATCTGGGCCGACTACAAGAGAATAACCCATGGTGTAGAGTAGTGGAACAGGGATGGCCAAGGACATTCTGTAGGTTGGGTGGGCAGTGGAGCACTGCTTTGGGTGATGTTTTTAGGATCTTGGGTAGGATACTCCACACCTTAGGTAGCTTAAGCCCTGATGAAAGGTGATGTTGAGTTTTTCAAGGCCAGGCTGATACTGGGTGATCAGAGAAGTGCTAGTCAATAGCTGGTTAACAGGTTTATTGGGGTCAGAGGAAGAGAGAGCACAGGATGAGGTGTAAAAGATATCGTGTGTCAATAAAGGATCTGGTAAAGTTATTAAGGTATTTTGACAACTTCTGCTTTCCACTGCAGATTCACTGTCCATAGGTGGTGAGGCTGTAGGAATAGACTTCTTGACATGGGATGGGTGACAGCTGTCAAAGTGGAGGTGCTGTGAGCTTTTGGCACTCTTAATATGAATGGAATGAGCCATCTGAGAGGTGGGGTCTAGAAGGACCAGGTAAAACATATTTGGGAGTAGGTGTGGATGCTATGAAGGAAAGAACAAAGGTTGTCCTCGTCATGAGCCTGGATCATGACATCTGATCAATGAATCTGAACCAGACAAGAAGTTTTAGGTTTTTACTGGATAAGGAGGATACCTCGAAATGGCCCATAAATAAGTTGCATGAGATGGTACCATGGGAGTACCAATGGCAGTACCTGGATTTGGCTTTCAAAAGTGAAACAATTGAGGGTCAGTATGTGGTTGGCTTTGAGGATTACGAACTATGTGGTTGGTTTGATATCACAAGGGCATTGGGACAAGTAGTGTTCCATGGCTGCAGGGCCATTGGCATGGGAATGTTTATGTATAAGGATGCTGAATCTGCAGTGACAAACAAGGAGTCTGGTGGTGGTTGTGGTGGTGGCAGCGGGACAGGAGCTGTCAAAAGGTGGCGAAGGAAATGAGAAGTGTCTTGAATGTAGGAAGGAAAGTTAGAGACAATAGTTTAGTGGTGTGGGTTAACAATGCTGGAGGTACATTCTGTGGATGCATTGTACTAAGCCACAGTAGGGAGAACATGTAGGGTTTGGGGATGGATAAAAGATAGGAGTGTGGGGGGTTGCTGGAGTGAGGAGGGAGATAGATTCAATGCCAGGTTTTGGGAAGGACCCAAGGCCTTCACGGGAGCTGCTGGAGATCATGTTGGACTTCTGGCATGGGATCATGGTCATAGTGTTTGTAAGTAGAGGTGTCAAAAAGTTGATGGAACTAGTCACTATCGTGGAGCCTTTCATCTGTGGTATGGGCGATAAGATCTGGATTGGTTTTGAGGTCTATGAGTGATGCTGTACTCAATGGGGAGGGATTTAGGGAAGGAAGGTGATGTTAGTTTAGAAGTAAAGAATTCCTGAAAGCTTAATAGGAGAGGAAATGGAGGCTGGAACTGTTTTCTGTGTGGAATAGCTGTTGGCTATTGTCACTGGGGTATGAGAAAAAGAACTGTTTCCACTGCACAGAAAGAGTAAAGGGGTAAAGAGCCTCCACAAGACCAGCATGGCTGAATTTAGGTTTGGAGCTAAGGTGAGGCCATTAGAAAATACTTAGACTTGTGTAGGGGGTCAGGGTTACGGGAGAGAGGTTGACAATAGCTTTACATGACGAGTGTTCAAGAGGAGTGTGTTTCATGGAGGATGGAAGTAATTTCTGGGGATGTGGAAGGTGGAGTAAATCGGCAAGGCATGGTAGGTGAGCTATAAGAGGTTGACTGGATGGTGGGGGGTGCATTAGAGTGGTAGGCTCTTTCTATGCTATCCCATGTATGCATAAGAGAGGAGGTGGCTGGTACAACCTCCTCAGAAGGTGCTGGGAATGCTACCTCCTCAGAAGGTGCTGGTAATGCTCTTCAACTGCTGAAGGGCAAAGATTTCTATTGAAGTGATGGCATTCAGGAAGTGGTGGTCACAGGGTAAAAGGAGTAGAGGCTGTCAAGTATGTTTTGATCTTGGATTATTTGATTATACAGGACCAGTATTATAAGAGTCGAGGGACATGAAAGGGAAGCCGTGGTTGGGAAGGGAGCGAGACAGGGTTGTAGCATCTCCCCGATGATATTCAATCTGTATATTGAGCAAGCAGTAAAGGAAACGAAAGAAAAGTTCAGAGTAGGTATTAAAATCCATGGAGAAGAAATAAAATCTTTGAAGTTCGCCGATGATATTTTAATTCTGTCAGAGACAGCAAAGGACTTGGAAGTGCAGTTGAATGGAATGGACAGTGTCTTGAAAGGAGGGTATGAGATGAACATCAACAAAAGCAAAATGAAGATAATGGAATTTAGTCGAATTAAGTAGGGTCATGCTGAAGGAATTAGTTTAGGAAATGAGACACTTAAAGTAGTAAAGGAGTTTTGCTATTTGGGGAGCAAAATAACTGATGATGGTCGAAGTAGAGAAGAAATAAAAATATAGACTGGCAATGGCAAGGAAAGCATTTCTGAAGAAGAGAAATTTGTTAACATCGAGTATAGATTTAAGTGTCAGGAAGTCGTTTCTGAAAGTATTTGTATGGAGTGTAGCCATGTATGGAAGTGAAACGTGGACGATAAATAGTTTGGATAAGAAGAGAATAGAAGCTTTCGAAATGTGGTGCTACAGAAGAATGCTGAAGATTAGATGGGTAGATCACATAACTAATGAGGAGGTATTGAATAGAACTGGGGAGAAGAGGAGTTTGTGGCACAACTTGACAAGAAGAAGGGATCGGTTGGTAGGACATGTTTTCAGGCATCAAGGGATCAACAATTTAGTAGTGGAGGGCAGCATGGAGGGTAAAAATCGTAGAGGGAGACCAAGAGATGAATACACTAAGCAGATTCAGAAGGATGTAGGCTGCAGCAGGTACTGGGAGAGGAAGAGGCTTGCACAGGATGGAGTAGCATGGAGAGCTGCATCAAACCAGTCTCAGGACTGAAGACCACAACAACAACAACAACAACAGGACCAGACACTCGATGAGGATGAGGGACTGAGGAAGCTGGAAAAGGTGGAGGTTCTTACAATGTGTGACAGCCTGAGAGATGCCAATTGTAATGATAAGCGCACCATGAGGGATATCATCTGCCCACAATATTTCAGGAAGAGGTATGTGACTGAATTTTGGTTGGACATAGAAGAGTTTCCAGTACTGGTGCAGGTAGAATGAGCAGGGATTCACGTTTGGATGGTCGGGAGACAAAAGAAGTGACTGAAGGGGAAAAAAAAGAGAAAGAGAGAGAGGGAGAGAGAGAAGCTGAAAAAAGTTGAACAGAAGAAAGTAAAGACTTTTGGTTTAAATGTTATAATGGAAATCAATGGTACATGCTACAGGATGGTCCATTGATTGTGACCGGGCCAAACATGTCACGAAACAAGCATCAAACAAAACTCGTCTAGCTTGTAGGGGGAAACCAGATGGCGCTATGGTTGGCCCGATAGATGGCGCTGCCATAGGTCGAACGGATATCAACTTCATTTTTTAAAATAGGAACCCCCATTTTTTATTACATATTCATGTAGTATGTAAAGAAACATGAATGTTTTAGTTGGACCACTTTTTTCGCTTTGTGATAGATGGCGCTGTAATAGTCACGCCAGTGCGGACGGCATTTGCTTCATAATACATTACCCGTGTTAAAATGAACCATTTACCAACTGCGGAAAAGGTCGGTATCGTGTTGATGTATGGCTATTGTGATCAAAATGTCCAACGAATGTGTGCTATGTATGCTGCTCAGTATCCTGGACAACGTCATCCAAGTGTCTGGACTGTTCGCTGGGTAATTATGTTATTTAAGGAAACAGGAAGGGTTCAGTCACATGTGAAATGTCAACCATGACCTGCTACAAATGATGATGCCCAAGTAGGTGTTTTAGATGCTGTCGTGGCTAATCCGCACATCAGTAGCAGACAAATTGTGCGAGAATCGGGAATCTCAAAAACGTCGGTGTTGAGAATGCTACATCAACATCGATTGCACCCGTACCATATTTCTATGCACCATGAATTGCATGGTGACGACTTTGAATGTCGTGTAAAGTTCTGCCACTGGGCACAAGAGAAATTACGGGACGATGACAGGTTTTTTTGCACGCATTCTATTTAGCGACGAAGCGTCCTTCACCAACAGCGGTCACGTAAACCGGTGTAATATGCACTATTGGGCAATGGAAAATCCGCAATGGCTGCGACAAGTGGAACATCAGTGACCTTGGTGGGTTAATGAATGGTGCAGCATTATGGGAGGAAGGATACTTGGCCCCCATTTTATCGATGGCAATCTAAATGGTGCAATGTATGCTGATTTCCTACGTAATGTTCTACCAATGTTACTACAAGATGTTTCACTGCGTGACAGAATGGCGATGTACTTCCAACATGATGGATGTCCAGCACATAGCTCGCGTGCTGTTGAAGCGCT